>NC_045426.1:650602845-651948845 GCF_902635505.1 Sarcophilus harrisii
GAAGGAGAGTAGGCTGGATTACCTTCAATAAACTAACACTTTCCATCTTTTCCCCTGAACAAAAGTCCATATTTTATAAGATAACGCTCTCTCAGTATTGGGGTTTGAGTCTAAGACATGAACATAAGAATCCTTGAAGAATTTCAGATGTATAGCAGATACAAAGAAATAGAGAGTAGCATGGTGGTGGTGGTGGGGAGGGGATAAGCATTTATACAGCACCTACTATGTGCCAGGTAGTTTTTACAAATATGATCTTATTCGGAGCTAACAATAACCCTTCAAGGTGGGTGCTATCATGGTCTCTGTTTTATAGTTGATTAATGCAGGCAAACAGAATGGGGTGACTTGCCCAAGGCCACATAGCTAATAAGTGTGAAAAGATGACACGTCTCCTCTTTTTCAGGAGAAAGTGAGAAAGGTCTCAAGCATCTTGGGAAGAACCACAAGGCTGTTTGTGTCCAACTCCAGGACAGGATCAGACAAGAGGATCATCAAAGTGGGAAACCGTTGGAAGGGAAGGCTGCTTTATTGAAGGGAATATCCACATTGATGACATCACAGATCCATTGGAATTATCTCTTTAATCACTAAGCATAATGACCATTTTCTCAGTGGAGAAGCTGAGGCATTGATATGACTGAGAGGATCACAGCAAGTGGGACAGCAGTATGAGATCTTGCCACTGAGGTTCACCAGCGTCCTGATCCCATCGCCACCAGGTTACCCTTCTTTGGCTGCTGCTTCTCCCCTTCCCTCTTCTCTTCTCCCCCTGTCTCCTGCCTCCTCCACTTTCCCTCTTTTCCAAAAGCAGCCACTTAACAGGGTTGCTTGCATCCCCCTCCCTCTCACTCAGCTCCTCCCTCTTTCTTGTTCCCAACTCTTGGACTAATGTGGGCGTGGCTTCTTTACCGTCACAGATCTCCAGAAAGTCACTGAAGTATTTCTCCCCACTCGTAGTAACAAATCCATCCTCACAGGCACAGTGGGTCTTGTTGATACAAATGGCATTTTGGGGACACCCACGACGACGACATTGAGAATCTACTCAGAAGAATAAAATATTGTCACAACTGTGCCTCCATAAGGCTTTAAAGTTTATAAAGTATATTTGCCATAACATTCCTGTAAGATATGAAGCATTGTGATTATTAATTCCATTTTACAGATAAGAAACTTGCAGATGTTCCAATGGGAATAGCCTTTTTTATATTTTGTTGGGGGGGGGGGAACTGGGGAGTCCATAGTTTAGGAACTCAGCTAACTGGCTATCCTGGAACTGGAAGATAAGAGGAGGGAGACCAACAATAGTTTTTTTCCCCCTCATGATTTAATTGGGGTGAGGAAGATTTATTGAGTCTAATGATAATTTTTAAAAAGATAACATGTTTCTACTACCACTTAGAGCTTATTAAGTGTTTTCCTTACTACTCTGTAAGGTACATGGCACAAGTATTATCACCTCCATTTTACAGATCAGGAAACTGAGGCCCTAGCTTGCTCTGAATCACAGCTAGCCAGTAACAGAGTAGGGAGTCAATCTCAAATCAGGATGGCAGACATTGGAGGGGGGATATAGCCCAAGGGACTTGATAGGGTCTGTGGAGTTGTAAGGGAAGCTTCTCCCTATCCCTCTCCCCAGCTCAGGCCCTTCCCTTTCCTGATTGGGTTTCCCTCAGTCTTCAGCTGTAGATGGGGTGGGGTCCCAGCACACTTACCTTTGGTGTTCTGGAACACAGCAGTTTTCAAAAGGACCAAGACACAGAGCCCTGAAATAGAGAGAGGGGGAATATGGGAGCTTAGTGACTGTCTGCCCCAATCCCCAAAGATGTCAGGGCCTTGAGAAGTCCCATGATGCCCTTGGTTTCCATCCCAGAATTACTCAGTAGTTCAAGGATTCCAATCCAGGCCTTTGGATCCAAGGAAAGAAAGGAATAAAGGGCCAGCTGTAGTGTTCTCAAGTATAATCGTTCTCTGGGAGCAGGTTTCTTGGGGAGTTTCTGGAGGCAGCCTTAGTTTCAGTCCAGTTCAATAATCACCTCAAATGCAGCCAGTTGTTAAAAGTTCAATCCTTTATTGTCTCCTTCAAAATAGCCCGGTTAGCTTTCTTCGGTTCTGAGAGCTCTTGTTGCTAGTCCTTTGCCTCTGCTAGCTTCAGCCTCCAGCTCTCTCTGAATTCTTCGTTCTGCCCAACTGAATCCTGGATTCTCAATCTCCTCCACTGATTCCTGGCTGAGGCTAGTCCTTTTATAGGCTCTTTTAGAGGTGTGAACTTAAAGGTTGACTCCTCCTTCGAGAGTGGGATTGTGGGAGCTGTGACTTGTGAATCTCCTCCACTAAACTTGTGAATCTCCTGGACTTATGAATCTCGTAGAACTCCAATGAGTAGTAAATACATTAGTGAACCAGAGAAAGCTAAGCACGATGCTAAAATTAGACAACCAACTTAGCGCCTTGTAAGAATCCTAATAGCCTACCTTGTCATGTCCCCACAGGGCAGGGGTTGTGAAGATGTGGACCTTCCTTAGGTGGGGCTGAGAGTGCTCCCTCTTTCCCCATTTGTAAAAAGAAGGAGCTGGGCTAGGTCTATCATGAGGTCCTGCTAGCATGATTCTAGGACCCAGTCTTCCCCTATCCTGTGGGAATTGGGGAGTCATGATGGGATTCAGAGTTGGAAGGGACCTTTGAGACAAATTAGTAAAAACTTTCCTTTTAACAGCTCGGGCAACTGAGACCCAGCGTGAAGGGAAATGACTTGCTTAAGGTCACACAGACAAGAGGTGGGAGAGGCAGGATTCTAACCCATGTCTTCTGCATTTACTCTCCCAATTTGGCTCTGCCTCTTTAAAATCTGGGTCTTTTGACTCCAAACCTAGGCTTCTTGCTTCATTTGAGATCTAAGAGTCTAATCAATCCATTCATAGACATTTATTAAGCACCTACTATGGGCCAGATATTGTGGTAGGCACGGGGATACAGAAAGAGACTAAAGACCGTCCCTGTCCTCAAGGAGCTTACAGTTTAATGTAAAAAAGCAGAAGCTGAATTTCATTTGAAAGATGCCTGGACTGGTAGCCAGGAGACCTGGGTTTGAAATGAGGAAAAACTGAAGGGGAGAGGAGTTCTAGACTAGTAGGAAAAAAGACACTGGAATGGGAGTCAAAGCACTGGGGCTGAGTCCTATCTCTAAAGCTTATTAGCTGGGTGACCAAGGACAGCTCATTCTCCCTTTCTGGCCCTCAGCTGGCTCTTCTAGGCACTGGATAGCTTCTAAATCACAGTTCCACATTTAGTTCAATGGATCACTAAAAGCTGAGGAGGGTAAATAAAATTAGAAAAATCAAGGAATTTCTTAGGAGTCTTTAGCCACCCCCTTGAAAGCTGCTTTAAAGCTCTTCTGGCCCAGGGGTTCATAGGTGAATCCCAGAGCCACTGACCTGAGCAAATGGACCTGCCCCAAGTCTGCACCATAATTTCCTTGCTTGCAGCTGTTCCAGGGGGTGACTGACCCACATACTTCCATCAAATGCTGACCCACAAAAAGGGGGCAGCTAAGTTGATTTCAACAGTCCTTTATTGAGTGCTCACCCTGTGAGAAGCACTGTGCTATTCAAAACAAAGGCAACATTATCCCAATCTTCAAGGAGTTGATGTTCTAATAGTGCTCTCAGATCCTCTATGATCTGGGGCATGTGACTATGCATTTCTCCAATAGCTGTTATTGTTGTGGTTCAGATAAGTGTAACTCTCTGTGAGCCCATTTGAGTTCTCTTGACAGAAATACTGTAATGGTTTGACATTTCCTCATTTCACATATGAGGAAACTGAGACAAGCAAATAAATGTCTGATGTTGGATTTGAACCCAGGTCTTCTGGACTCCAGGTCAGTCACTCTATCAGCTGAACTGTTTGCTTCTCCAGTAGACCAGTAGCAAAAAGATAATATCAAAGTAGTTGCTGCAACTAAAACCTCTTGTAGATAATTGAAATTACAGACAGAGAAGAAACCCTGAATCTAGGCTAAGGAGTAATGTTGAGGAAGAAAAGAATTGGTTGTATGAGAAAAGGAAGAGATAATTGGATTTTCCCCTTTTCTTCTCTACCTCCCCTCCTATTTCTCCCCAAATATGCCCTTCCACTTTCAACCCCTCCATTTTTCTGTGGGACCTTGAAGAAATCTCTTCTCCTCTGCCCCAGAACCTCAGTTTTTTCATGTGTAATGTTAGGGGGCTGGACTGTGTGACTTCTAAGAAACTTCCTACCTTTAATTCCCATTAATTGGTGAAACTCAGAGTTCTCTCCAACAATACTGCTCCACAGAATTGTGGATCCTGAGTTGGAAAAGATATCCTAAGTCATGTGTTCCATCTCCTGAAGCTACAGGGTGAAGTAACTTGTTTAAACTTACACTGGTGCTAAATCTTAAAGCCAAGACTCCAGTGCATCGACTTTCTTTCTTTCCATGTCCATCATGTTTCCCCAAGGAAAGTACTGTATGTTGTAAAGAAGGACCAGGGAATGGGGAACTGACTTCCAGGGGGAGGAGAGCAGGTAACAGGGAACGATGTGGAGTCAGGGCCAAATGGAGTCAGTTCTTGTGGCTGCACAGTCTCCTACTAGTCCTAAGATTTGGATCCTATGTTATTTTAATTAAGGAGAAGATTTTGACTTGATTGGGTTGATTGAGGTCCTATTTCTAACCTTTTTCCTTGGGGGGTGAAGGATGAGTCTCTTTGTCCCAGGAACCTTCTCCTTCCTATCCTAGAATATGGTTCTTAGAAGTAGAATAATATAGATGAAAGAGGTGTAGAGTCTAAGGAACTGAGTTTGAATTTTGACTTTGCTACTTCCTACCTGTCCATTCCTATTTCCACCTCCAAGGCATGTATGGGCCCAAGGCATCATTTGGAAGACTTATTGGGGGAAAACGTTACTTAACATGCTCTCTCTCTCTCTCTCTCTCTCTCTCTCTCTCTCTCTCTCTCTCTCTCTCTCTCTTTCATCTTTCTTTTGAGGACCTTAAAGAGTCTCTGTCTCTCTTTCTCTCTTATGTTTCTTATTCATACCTTCTAAGAGGGCAGCAACATGGTGTGATGGAGACAGAATTATACTAGTGTTGGGAGATCTGAGCTCTAGCCCTCACTCTGTTTGTGTCTACCTGGGTGACCTGATTCTGATCCCAGTATCACAGAAGTTCTTTGTTGGTAAGAGATTGCAGAAAACATCTCTTCTGCATACCTATAATTCCTGCTTTTGAAGGAGGTTAAGATTAGTGCAGAAGTTCTGAGCTATGATAGGGCTAAAGTTGATCAGGTGTCCACACTAAGACTGGCACAAAGATGGCAGGCCTCCAGGTTTCCTAAGGAGTGATGAACCTCCCCAGATGTTTAATTTAAGAAATTAAAACATTTGTGCAATCAATAGTGAGACTGGGTTGTGAGTGGCCACTGTACTTCTTGTCTGGGCAAGATTGAGAAAGAAAGAAAGGAAGGAAGAAAGGGAAAAAAGGAAGGAAGGAAGAAAAAAGGAAAGGAAGGAAGAAAAAAGGAAAGGAAGGAAGAAAGGAAGAAAAATTATGTCAGTTGATGGCAGTAGCAAATCATATATCCTCTCTATGCTTTTCTTTCTCTGCAAAATGGGCATGACACAATCTGTTCTTATCTACTTCACTTGATTGTTGAATGATTAAATGAATAACACACACAAAGCATATTTCCGTTTGTGAAATATGGGGCTTGGGGTTCTCTTGGATGGTCTCTTCCAACTCTAGAAGTTTCTTAGTCTAAAGAAGAAAGTATCCTGTGCTCCCATTCACATGTGCCAACCCCAATGGCTCTCCCTCCTGGTCCTGGACCCCCAGAAGTCATCATAATAACAATAGTAAACATTTCTATAGGACCTTGAGGTTTTTTTTTTTTTTTGGAGGCAATTGGAGTTAAATAACTTCTCTAGAGTCACTCAGCTAGAAAATGCTAAGTAATTGTCTGAGGTTGGATTTGAACTCATGATCTTCTGATTTAAGAGCTGGTGCTCTATCTACTGCAGCATCTAGCTGCTCCACAACTTTGGACTTTGCAAATTGCTTTACAAATATTATCTCATATGATCCTCACAACAAGAACCCTGAGAGGTTCCTCCATTTTATGGATGAACAAACTAAAGCCAGAGAGGGGAAGACCTTTCCTAAGGTTACTGATTGAGTGAGTAAGTAGCAAGTCAATATTTGTATCACCAGCCATAGGGCTCTTTGAATCAGGGAACCATGAATCCAACTGGAAGAACCACAGTTTGATCCATAAACTTCTGTGAATCTGTTCAGAGGAAAAGAGATGTTGGAAAGAGAAATGGGAACTCTCAGCAAATGCACTTTTTTTTTTTTTTTTTTTTTTTTTTTTTTAGTTGAAGTATGAGAAGAGGTCCTCAGTTGTGAGGTTAGGGGAGTGACATGGAAAGCTTGAAGAGAGAAGGGTTACAGTAACGTCTGTGGTAATGGGATAGAGAATTACTTAGTAAACAGTGACAAGATTAATTTTTTATAGTGAGGAAGTAATCCAAGAGTATTGGGATTAACAATCAAAAATAGATAGGAGTCCCTGTTAGCTTGGTTTTATGATTTCTTCCATTTCAGTTTCATTTCAGCCTTTAAACTTGGGCTGTATGAAACTCAAAATAGAAGAAGTTGCTGAGTCATTTTGTAATGGGGAAGAGTTTGGAAATAACAGCGAGGAGCAAAGATTACTTCAACTTTTTCATCATGATCAATGAATCAGGAAATATGAATGAAAGTGCAGTGAATACTGCACCATTGAAACAGTATCCAGGTATGAATTCTGGAAACCCAAAGGAAAGTCAAGTGTGAATTCTGGCTCTTCCTCTTTCTCTGTGTTCTTTTGGTCATATTAACTCTCTGAGTTTCAGTTCCTTCTAGAAAATGAGGGAGTTGGACTAAATTATTTCTGTGGTCAGTTGAAATTCAAAAATTCTGTGATTTAGAAATTTATTTCATGAGATAATTGTATTTAGAGTCAAAAAGATATTGTATATTATAGGATATATAATTTTATAGAAGAGAAAACTAAATTTCAGAAAGGTACAGTTATCTTCCAACTAAGGTTTCAGAGGTGTTAATTGGCAAAGGTAGAATGTAAATCCTATTTCTCTTAATCTAAATCCAATTTTCTAGCTGTAAATCTTATGATTTTTTGATTTCTATTTAACTTAAGTTTGATATTTCTGAAATACCAAACTGGATTAATATCCTAGAATCCAGTCCCATAATAATCAAGTTTCTATCCAAGATAATGGAAGAGCAGAGATCTCTTTTATGCAATATTGTAATCTCTAGAAAATTCCAAATCCACATTTCCCCCTGTAGTTTCAACCTCCTCTTCTGTCAAACTTGTGTCTATGTATGTATATATTTTTGTTTACTAAAGCATAATATACAGACTGATTTAATTTTTCCTCCCTGCCTTTCCTCTTCTCTTGATAAAGTGACAAAAACAGAGAAATATCCAAAAGTAAAGAACCTGAAGCAAGGGGAAATGTCTCAGATTAATTTTTTCTTTGCTTCCATATTAAACACTGATTGTACTCTCCCTCTTTACTTACCTAGTAGAAATAGTGGACATCTGATTTTCATGATGCTGAAGTTATCATACCCAGCAAAGTACTTTATTTCAGGTCTTTTAAGTCTCACGGAATTTGATGTCTTCTGAGCCAACTGATTTAGAAGGAATGAGCAAGAAATGTAGCTGGTTGATACATTTCTATCTTCCCCTTATTTGATGAGCAATTTTATAATCACTGGTGTAATCCCACAATTTGGTTCCTACTTTTTGATAAATTAGATATATCCATTTGGCAAGACTTTGTGAGTTGTGACCACAAATTGAGAAAGTGATAGTTTTTTGTAGCTCTTTGGTGGGAATCCTTGTAGCTCTTTGGTGGGAATCCTTGTGTTCTGTGTTTTCTCTATGGTGGTGCTGTCATGATTAGGATACAATGAATCCCTAAGTAATACCCTAGTGAAGATGGTCTCTTTCTACTTTTGATCCATCTAGGCAAGATATATAAAATTCTTGTATTGGTGATTGGCCTTTTATGAATTAAAAAAAAAATTGTCTGCTAAAATGACTAATGTAAAAGTTTGTCCTATTTGTATATATATAGTAATAAAGGGTTTTATTTTTCTTGCCTTCTCAATGACTGAATGAGGCAGAGGGAAAGAATATACAACTGAAAATGAAACTGAATTACATCGAAAAAAGAAAAAAAAAGCTTTTCTGCTAATCTTTCAGGTTGATACAAGATTCAGTAAGAAGAGGAATGAACTATCACAAGAATCTTGATGTAATTTAACACTAAATTGCCAACCTTTCAGAAAGGTTGAGGTTTGCCTCTGAGGGCACAAAACTTCACTTTGAAGTAATAAATAAAAGAAACTATTTTCTATTTAACTTGTTTTTCTTTTAGTTGCAAGCTATCTTATCTACTTTAATACAGTAATATTCTTTTATAAAATTCTAGACCTGGGTATTTTTTTTTTGGCTGACGCAATTGGGGTTAAGTGACTTGCCCAGGGTCTTCTTTCTTAAAAGCAGAAGTGCTAAGACATATAGTGACTTTTTTTTCCCCACTTTGAAACTGAACACAATTATCTTGGGATTGTGATTGCCTTCCTGTTACTTTCCTTTTCTGTAAGATAATGAGACAAGGAGACAGTATTTAATGCCTTCTTTACTTTTCTAAGATAATCACTGGAGGGAAAGAAAATTTACTTTCACTGGAAAAACTGAAATTATACTCCTTAGTAAGAATTCAAACAGTAGCATTTGTTAAAATACATGCATGCATCACCCTAAATTTTAGGGGTCATTTATGTTATTGTTGAAATATGGGTGAACTTAGGTCCAAGAACATTTTTTCCTGTGGCTCTGTTTGTTGGATAATGTTATCCCCTTTCCTTACCATCAACAAGGAAAAAGCAAATCAACCCAAACCTGTGTAACTTACTGTTTGACAGTAACATGCAATAGAATAATAGGTGTTTCAGGTCATATTTGAACTAAGTCTTTCTGACTGTAGGCTAGACCCTCGTATCTACTGCACTACCCACCTGCCCATGCCAGGTAATAGCTTTCTATTTTAATTCTTAATTAATTCTTATTAATGAGAGGCTGATTTTTGTTGTTTCCATAATTCTAAATTTATGATTCAAAATGTGATCTGACCAATGGCCTCTTAGTTTAATGCTCCAAGACAAACTAGTTTCCTACCCTAACTATAGTCTTATACATGAAACAGTAATTCTTTCAAATCAAGGACAATTGCCACCAGCATTTAGAAATGTGGATAAAGACCTTTTTAATCCTCATAGAGGTAGAGAGATGTATGTTTATAGAGCACTTGTCTTCACATATATATCTCATTTGGTCCTCATTAAGTAGGTAGCCAAAGCCCTCTTATCTCTATTTCATGGATGAGAAAACTGAGGTCCCCAAATCAGAAGTGACTTGTCAAAGCTCACATTGCTGGTGAGTAGTAGTATTATTTTAAATAGAGTCTTTCTGACTTCAAATCTAGTGCTATTTCCTGTCTCTACCATGTGCTTTCCCCAGTATTGGATGATAATGAAATTAAATTGATTTAAGTAACTTATCTCCAATTTTATGGATGCTATAAGAACAGTAAAAGAGAAATGGTTTCAACTACACAGTATCCTAGCCTCCATCAGACTAGAATATATAAACTCAAAGAGACTTTGTATTTTCACCCTTCCTCTGGAAGGAGAAAGCATGAGATGTGAAACACTGTAACCGAAAATGAGGAAGTAACAGATCGGGTAAACAATGAGCCAATTCAGAAACTTCATACTTTCAGATGGGGTTAGAACAGAAAGGGTATAGATTAAGAGCCTTCTAGGAAATACTTTTGCTGTTGTTCCACTCTTTCTTAACCTCTCCAATCAGAGGTGCTGAAGACTCAGCTGTTGAAGAACAAATTCCCCTTCTCCACCTTCAGTTCTGTTCCCTCCCTCCTTTCCTCAATCCTACTTCACCCTGTCCTCTATAGCTACATATCTCTTCTGTTGGACCTTCTGAAATATCTGCTCCATAAATAATAAATTTTATTTGAGAATATATTACTTTATATTTATTTATATCATATGTTTTATTTATAGTATTGAATTACATTGTATTTATAATTAAACCTCTCCTTCTTTTACTCATTGTATCTTCTGGTACATACAGGCCACCCTTTCTAGTAGCCATACTTTCTCTCACACTCCCAATTCACTGGTTTCAGTGGGTACAGAATTCTCCTTGCTCCCCATTGCCAGTTCTATATTCTACCATCATCATTTAGACACCTCTTCTTCTTTGAGGTTCATACAATCAACCTGGATCCTGGAGGCTGTTAATCATCAATCTTTAGCACTTTCTTTTCCCTTTCTCCATGAATTTACTACCTTGCCCATTATACCCCTGTCTAATCCATCTCCTGACCACATACTAATCAATGTACCTGCTGATCTTCTTTTAAATGTCCCAACACTCTAATTCCTTAATCTACTTAACTCCCATGAAGTTTTCTTCCATTCTTCCTCAGGTAGATACAAAAATGGCTATGTCCTTGATCTTATCATCATCCATAAATATTAAATTTTCATGTTCAAGGATTCTAAATTTCCCTAATCCTATCATAATATTTAACCATTCTATCTCTTATTCTTGTTCTTAAGCTTCTCTTCATTCTCACCATGACCTACAATTTCTCTTCCTCTTAGTACTTTCCCAGACCATCACATCCACTATAATTATACTCTCCCCCTGTACAAATTGTGACCTCTTGGTGAAGTAGCTGAACTCCCCACTAGGTTGCACTTTCAGATCCCTTGGCCTTCTCCATTTTGCCCATCTTAAATTGCTAAATCCCAGTCCTGGATAGCTCCCACTCTCCATTTCTTTTATTCCTATTTATTTGCTGCTGAATGGAACTGGAGGAAGTCACAAAACCGTACTGTCTGGCTCCACAGCAAATTTGTATTATCTAATCTCAACTGAGCCCTTACTGAATCACAGCAATCCCATTTCTTAATAATCACTTCTCTATCTCATTTATCACAGTAGCTCCAAGTATTATCTGCTTTCCTCAAATCTCCCATAGCACTGCCTCTCCCATCCTCTCATTGAGAAAGACACAAACACAAAAAAATGAGGCAATTCACCAAGAAGTTCTTGTTATCTCTTTCCTTCATCATACCTTTCATCCTCTGACATTATTCATCTCTATTTCCTCTTTTAGTCTAGTTTTACATAAAAAGTTCTCCTTTTCCTTGACAAGGCCAATCCTACTCTGCCCAATTCTTACAAAAGATCTCATTTGATCTTATCATCTCCATCAGCTATAGTGCCATATTTACATCTTAGTAAAACTCCTCAAAAATGTCATGTATAACTCCTTTTATTTTCTTTCACTTTTTTCTAAATTCTCTTCAATATAGAGTCAAAGCTCATCTTTGAAACTATACTCTTCAAGTTATTAATTACCTCTTAATTGCCAACTTAAAAAGTTTCCTCTCAGTCCCTGACCTCTTTGCAATATTTGATACTGACCATCTTACATTACTTACTGAAGACAAGATAGTATATACATAATTATGTGTGTACATGCAGACATACATGTACACACAAAACTTCCTCCTTCATTTGGATATTATACTTATTGCAATTGCTTTCTTTCAACCTATCCAAGTTCCATCAAATCCATTCCCTTGCAAATAACCTCTTAGAAAAGTTCCCTTAGACAAAGTTTTGCTCTCTAAATACAATCTGACTTTTCACCTCAGAAATAAATCACTGAATAAATAATTAATTCAATTTCATATTTTTTGTTTGTTATATTTTTTAATTTGGTGTTTCCTAGTGTGAAAATTCAGTCTCTCAATGGAGATCTATAATACAGTAGTTTAAATTCTTGAAGAATTGCCTAGAGTTCTAAAACTGTCAAAGTGATTTTCCTAAAATGCAGATCTGATCACATCATTTCATCTTCTAATTAATAAACTGAAATAACTTCCTCTTGCTTCCAGAAGATAATGTAAAACCTCCCTGTTTAGCCTTCAAAGCCTTTCATGAGCTGCCAGATATTTATAAAATTCTAGTCATTTATGGGTCTTTCCCCCAACTAGTTAAATTGCAACCATGAGCACATAAGGGTGAAATTCTGATTCTTTATTTTGAATTTATGAAATATTTCCTAGTGAGTCTCAAATTTTTATTTATGTCCTAGTTATATCCTGGAGAAAAACTTGCAAACTTCACTTGTTCTCAATATTTTTGTTCATTTTTTCCCCATTTTTTTTTAATCCTAATGCTGAAAAAACTTGAAAATAGTCATGATTTGGAAGGAAAAAATGCCTCCCATAAGCTGCTCATCCTATCAGCAGAGCCTGAGGGATCAGAAGGAAAAGAATTGACTCTCATCCATGACCAATTCAGGAAGTTCTGCCTCTTGGTGTATGCTTAAGGAACTGGGAACTTGTTTCAAAAACATACTTCATGTAGATAATTCTTTTGGTGTAGGGTTTCTTTTAGAACCATATATGTTTATTTCACATTGTCAGTAGTGTGGTTACTTTTTACTATATGTACATCAGACCTGTAATTACAAACCTTGGTCAATTCCTCATTTCCCCAGTGGAGGAGCCCTTTTGATGGATGCACTGACCTTTCTAGTGGATGAACTATGTCAGAGACAGGAAGACTTGGACAAGGACTCCCTGACTTTCATCTAATTGGCACTCCAATAGTACGGGGACTAAGGAAGTGTACTATCTTTCTATGTATAAATCCTGCTATTTCCTTTTCTACTTCATTTCTTCTCTGTGTAAATCATTCTAAGGTGGAATGGGTGGATAAGAAGAAATTATTTCAAATTCAATTTCAATTATGAAAGCAGCTGAAGCAGGCTTGATGACTCCATCTTAGAGCTTGGTTAGATATTGAAGACTCCAAGCCATTATCAATTGTCTTGACCTTGTCTTAATAATGACTGGACTGCAATGACTGGAAGAAAGAGTAAGACTGATGACTTCATACAATTCTACCTCACCTAAATCAGTTTGTGTATGAATCAAAATATCTCACTCATGCCATTCTCCTCTCAAATGTTCATATTGTGATTGTTTTTCCTTCATTCTTGAAGAGGACCAAGACATCAAGATAGTGATACCATGACTCACAAATGAATTGGGCTTAATTGAGAGAGGGATGTACAAAATCCCTAGCCTCACTTTCTCTTTCAGAGCCAGACGAGTCCAGTTAAAATTTAGATCAGGACATTGGAGATGGCCCCCGAATGTTCATATGGACTTTTTGTTCCAGAACTATGATAGAGAATTTGGAGCTCATATTGGTCTGATCAGCCATAGTCAGATACATTGTACCTTGACTCCAACATAGTGGTATCATCCAAATAATTTTAAGGATTCTTACTCCTCTTTTCCTGATTTTATAATTTTAAAATATTGTTATCTTAACAACATTATTCATTCCCTGCCATTGTATAGCATTTCAACTACAATGTACATTAAACAGATTCTTATTGGTCAGTTTGGGAGTCTAATAGCTATTTATGGCTTGTTTCTATGTTCCTAATTCCAAGCAACCAAAATGGGAATGAAATGTGGGACCATAATAGTCATAAATTTATCAATCTGGTAACTTTGGAATTTATGTTCTCTAGGCAATATTAAAGAAATAGTTACTAATAAATTCTCTTCCAATATTGTATTTTATCATGTTGTATATAATAGTTAGTTATGTTTGTTCACCTGAAGAAAATCCTATTGATTTCATCTAGCTTTAGAATTTAAATCTTGTTATTTTGACATTAAAAAATCTGCCACCTTTAAATGTATAATATTTATGAATATTAGTTAAAAATTCTTCATCTGGTATTGAAGAAAGTAGAGGAAAAAATTGAGTCATATTTATTATTGCCTATGGTTGCAAAAACAGAGCATGATTTTAATATTTTAAAATGTCACTTTCCTAAGTATCCACCAGGTGACAATACTTCCTTATAAAAGATGGAAGAGGAATTCACTACAATTGAGATCCCAGCATTTTTCAGAATATAAAAATTCATGCAGGTAATAAAAATGTTACTGATTTGTTAATTGATAGTGAAGTAGAAAGGAAGTTGAAATTTGGTTATCCATTGATTATCAATGGAGACTTTTCATTGAATTGAATTGCCTAGTAGACATTAATCCCAACAGGTTCAAAAGTGAATGTCTCCAACTGCTCCCAGTTTCTTCATTTCTTTACAAAGTTGTATGATGGAATGTCGTGAGTGAAGAACAAGAAAGAGGCCAGATATCACCATCTTCCCAGTCACCCAGGCTCCCAAACTCAGGATCTTTCTCTATTCCTCACTCATTCCTTCTACACTTATATCAAATACACTACCCTTTATCTCGTAGCCATTGATTTCAACTACCATGCTGCCAAGTCTTGTTGATTCTTTTTGGCAATATCTCTCATATACACTTTTTTTTTTCTCCCCTGGCACTGCCACCAGATCCTCATCACTTTATGCTTGGACTACTGTAATAGACTGCTGATGGGTCTCCCTGACTCAGATCTCTTCTCAAGAGCTTACCCTCCACTCAATCAGACTGATTGTCCCAAAACACAGATCTGACCATGTCACCACCCTCCCCTCATTCAATAAATTCCAGTGGTTCCCTATGATCTCTAAGATCAAGTTGAAGTGTTCCATTTGTCTTTCAAAGTCCTTTATAGTCTGGTTCCTTCCTACCTTTCTAGTCTTTTTATACCTACTCCTCTTAATATACTTTGTGATGCAACTGATCTCCTTGTTTTTTCTCACACAAAAGTTTTTATCTCCCAACTTTGTATTAGCTGTCTCCCATGCCTGCATTGTTCTCCCTCCCCATTTCTGCCATTTGACTTCCTTTAAGCCTCAGCTAAAATCCCACCTTCTGCAAGAAGCCTTGGCTGGCTTTCCCCTTTGTCTTCCATGTTAGAGATAACCTTTCATTTACATTTTATAAATTGTTTTTGTAAATAGTTGTCTCCACTTTAGAATGGGAGCTTCTTAAAGGCAGAGAGTATTTGTGACCTTTCTTTGTATCTCTACTGCTTGGCACAGAATAAGTACTTAACAAATGCTTCTTGGGACAACTAGCTAGTGCAGTTGGATCTGGAGTCAGGAAGGCTTGTATTCAAATTCAGTCTCAGATTCTTGCTAGCTCCCTTGTTTCTGGGCAAGCCATTTAACTCTGCTTCTGTTCTTCATCTGTAAAATAAACTAGAGAAAGAAACAGCAAACCACTCTAGGAATCTTTGTTAACCTCTCTCCCCCAAAGGGACCATGAAGACTAGAACACAACTGAAATGATTGAATAAGAACAAAGGTTTCTTGATCTGACTTAAAGTAAATATTTTTGGGACTGTAACAATAACAATAACAACAATAAATAAAAGTTATTTAAAAATAATATTAAATATTAATTAAATTTAATATTATTTAATAATAATATTAGAAATATTAAATAAATTTAATATTAATTAAAGATTTAATAATAAATAAATATTATTATTAATATTTATACTGCCCTTTAAAGTTTTCAAAGTGCTTTAAAGCATTACTTCATTTTATCATCGTAATGTTCCTGGGAAGTATGTGCTATTTTTATCCCCAATTTACAGAGGAAAAGACTGAATATGAGGGAGATTGAGTGACTTGCTCAGGGTCATACAGCTGGTCAATGTCTGAAGCTAAATAATTAAAGTACTTTGATAAAGCTAATGAAGATGGTGACTACAGAAAGGAATAAAATCTAGTGGTCATTTTGGTCAATAACTACATTTTATTGAAAGTCAGTCAGATTAGGGGCAGCTAGGTGGTGCAATGTTTTATCCACTGTCAAGTCAGGAGGATCTGAATTCAAATGTGACCTCAGACCCTTAACACTTCCTAGCTTTGTGATACTGGGTAAGTCACTTAAGCCCAATTGCCTCAGGAAAAAAAATAGAAAGAAAATAAAGTCAATCAGGTTATATTTTACACCCTCAATTCCTCCCTTAGTCATACTCTAGAAGAGTTGTTGATAGTACAGATGCAGAATAATTGAATATAACTAAACAAGGAGAAAGAGGCTCATAGAAGATACAATAGACAATTTTAATAATATAGAAGTTAAAAAGTTTTGCACAAATGAAACAAATGTAGCTAAAAGTAGAAGGAAAATAGGCAAGTAGGGAAAAAAACTTGTAGCAAGTTTCTCTGAGAAACATCTCATTTCCAACTTATATAAGTAATGAACTCAAATTTATAAGACTTACTGTCTTTCCCCAGTTACTACATGATTAAAAGATTTGAAAAGACAGTTTTCAAAGGAAGGAATTCAAGTTGTCACAAGCACATGAAAAAAAGGTCAAGCTCACTAATGGTTGGAGAGGTGCAAATTAAAGCAACTCTATAAAGTTATTATGGTAATAGGGAAATTCAGAAGAGGACAAAAATGTCAAGACACTTGTATGCAAAACCTTAAAGCAAAAGGTGAAATGGTGAATGGTTAATATGATTTAGAAGTTCTTCTTTGTCTCTGTAGAGGCCCAGTACATAAGCTGTCACATCTTCTGGGAGACTTCCATGCCTAAAGAAAATATCTGCCCCTGTAAAGAAACCCATTTGAACACCAATCCAATTAAGTCCTGAGAACCAAGGAATGAAGAGGCAGATTGTAAACCAGAAAAGATTGTAAGGTAGGAGGTTGGTCGCCCTCCAGGTTGCTCCTCTCAAATGTTTTGCAGAAACTTGGCATGTTGACTATTTAAGGAGCCATGCATCACTTGGACCTAGGCCAGACCAAGTGAGGAATCATAAAACAATTCTTGGCCCTCTTTGTTCCAATTAATATTTAAATGACCATGATACCTTACTATCATTGGAATCTCATCCAGGGAGATTTTCTGTCTGGGACTTTCCCATTGGGGATCCTGAGAGCTGGAATCCAGGATCTCCTAGCTGAGAGACTCAGGAGTTGGTACTTCCCCAAATTGGTGATATTTTCTATTAATTTTTCCATTTACATTAATATTATTGTAATTATATTATTATTAGGGCTTATTAGCTATTGCTGCCATTGCTGCAAATTGTCTATTCATTTGCTTTTTCTATAAATCAATAAAGCATCTATCTTCTTCTTCTTCTTAAGTATATCTTATTGTAGCTGTGAATCTGAATCACAAAAAGAGAAAATATTATAAACAGCCAGAAAGAAACAATTCAAACATTAGGGAGATGCGATCAGTAAGTACATAGGACTTGGAAGCTTCAACAATAAAGTATTGGAGGGCATGGGATGTGAAATTCTGAAAGGCAAAGGACAACAAAGAAGAATTACCTAATGGTAAAACAGCATAATTTTCAAAGGAAAAATGGTCATTCAATTAAATCGAAGACTTTTGAGCTTTTCTGATGAAAAGATCAGAGCTGAACAAAACATTTGGTTTCCAATTTAAAGGTTTAATAGAAACATAAATAGGTAAAAGGAGGAGAAAACACAGGGGATTCAGTAAGACTACACTGTTTGCATCCTTATACAGGAAGATGATACTTGTAATTCTTTTCCCCCCCTCTTTCTTGTTGCTTTATTCTTCTTTTAAAAATAATAATAGTTTTTAATGTTTTCCCAAAATACATGTAAAGATAGTTTTCAACATTCACTTTTGCAAAACTTTATGTTGCAAATTTTTCTGCCTCCTACGTCCTCCTCCTGAGACAGCAGATACTTGTAATTCTTAAGAACAATGTTATTATTAGTGTAGTTACTATTAGTGTAGTTAGTTCTGTACATGGACAGAGGTGTGGATATAAGGTGACTTTAGGAGATGATATAAATAAAGAAAACAAACTTTAATAAAATAGAAAAAGGCAGATGATTAATGAACTGAGTAGGCAATTAAAAGTAAAGAATTCATAAATGTTTTTTGGAATTTACATGAATATGAACAAATACAAAAGAACGTATCTTGAAATTTAGGTTGGAATTAATAAAAAAATTCCTGTTTCTTTGTTGACTTTGATATCTTTTTACAAAACTTCTGTGTTGTGTAAATATGGGTAATCCTCCTTTTTTTCTATTTCAGGTAAGAGTGCAGTTAATCTTATATTCATTGCCTACAACTTTATTTATGTTCCTATACTTTATTCTCATGTTGTCTAATTATGAGAAATAGCAAGTTTTACCACTTCCTTCCTCTTTTCTAAGCTAATCTATTCATTTTACTATCCCTTATCTTTCACCTCTATCTTCTCTTTCACTATCAGAACATAATTTATTCACCTCTTAGCCCTTTGTTTTTCTTATGTAACTCCCTTAACATCCTTTAAAAGCATCCTATTTCTGAAAGGTTATTTCTTTTCCACAATGAAAATGTTTGTACTACTTTTACATATTGGAGAGAAGTGAAACAGCAGCAATATGAAGTCCTTGGGGATTGTGACAGAGTATAAGGTAGTTAGGCATTGTCTGTCCCGTTTCAAGTGTCCAGTGCTGTCTTTTTATTGGATACAGGTCTTTGCTCCTAATCCTGATCTTGGTTCTGCTAGTTTCTGATAAAGAATTCCTCTGAAGAAATTACATTTTGCAGACAAGATTTTGAGAAGTCCTCTCTTATGGAGAAAAACTTTGACATTTGGCTTTTCTATGATTCAAGAAGTCAAGCCTACAAGATGTATAGGTAGTACCGATTACTGTGGTTGATATCACTGAGTGGTCCAGGGATAGGAAGATCCATCACCAGGTTTAACACTCCAGCTAGATCATAAAAGCAGGAGGAAGTGGTGGAGTAATTAATGTCTGTCAAATAGTTATGCTTCTCCAAAATCAAGTTTCTATGCCCCAAAGAGTTTAGTGTGACAAGCACAAACCACATTGCATATTCAAAGGGACTAATACATTCTGATAAATTCAGAGAAAGAATATATATTTTACCTGATGTGCTTTAATAAAATTTTTACTGGTAAAAATAGAATGGTAGCATTAAGTCCTTATATAGTCTCTTCTTATTACTTAAATTTGTCTTTCTAGGCTTCTCTTGATTTTTTTTTTTTGGGGGGGGGTTACATTTCAAAGTTTCCATTCTTCTTTAGACATTTTATTTATGTGAAATACTTGAAGAAATAGAAATATTTCTAACAAATCCATTTTATCCCCTGTAGGATTATACTAAGTTTTTCAGGGTAAGTTATTTTTAATTATAAGCCTGTGTCCATGGACTTTTGGAATATTATATTCCAAGATATCCTCTCATTTGGTGCAGAAGCTGCTTGGTCTTGTGTGATTCTTACTAACACCTGAACAACTTTTGAGATGCTTGAGGAATCAGAGCTTTAGATTTTGATCATGAATTCCTGAGACTTTTCCTTTTGAAATTTCTTTCAGGAGAGGATCTGTGTGTGTGTGTGTGTGGTTTTTTTTTTTTTTTTTTTTTTTTTTTTTTGTTTTTATCTTCACATTGCCAGCTGGTGCTAATAGATCTGGGGAGTTTAATTTGTGATTTTTTTTTTTGAACTATTAGCTCTAGACTTTTAAAAATTACAGTTTTCAGGGAGTTCATTGCTTCTTGTTCTATCACTTCTTCTTGATCTATTTTTATATCATTTTAAAATATTTTAAACATCAAATACATTACATAATTATTTTTCAATCTTTCATTTGGTTCTAAAATTTGTTGCTGTCTTATGGAATCTTTTTTTTTAATTTTTTTTTTTTTGTTTAGACTATTATAGCTTTCAAGGAGTCAATTTCTTAGGTAAGGCTTACCATATACTCTTCTAAACTACTTATTCCCTAATTCTTTCTTCAAGAGTTCTTCCCTAAATATTTCAACACCACTAGAGTTTGAAGAAGTCAAGACAGAGATCATTAGTTTGATTCTATTATCTTGAGTTGATCTTAAAAGAAAATTTGAAGGAGAGAAAGAGAAATATATGGAAAAGAAAGGGTGAAGAATTGGAATTAATTAATATTAAAAAAGGCATATTAGGAAGAGCTTTTTATAATGGAGGGGAAAATAAGAGAGCAGGCAGTGCTTGAATCTTACTCTCATTTGCACTGGTTTAAAGTATAAAAATACATATACATATATGTATATATGTAATACATATGTATATATGTGTGTGTAATATATAGCAGCTAGATTATACAGTGGTTAGAGTTCTAGACCTGGAATCAGGAGGACCTGAGATCAAATACAGCCTCAGATGCTTACTAGTTGTGTGATTCTGGGCAAGCCACTAAACCTCTATTTGCCTTAATGCACTGGAGAAGGAAATGACGAACTACTCATGTATCTTTGCCAAGAAATCCCTGTGGATAATATTGGTTTCCTATGTTCTATGGAGTCACAAATTATCAAACACAACTGAACAATTGTATAACAGCAATACTTGCCCTGCCTCCTCATCCTCTCCTCAGAATTTCAATTGGAGGAGACCTTTCCAAAATCTAATATTTCATGATAATCCTATTAGATTCACTCCTTAATATGTTTCCATGTTCCCCCTCCTCTTGCCACATCATTATATGTTCAAAAATGGTGGACATCTCCTCCTTAAGGGAGAAGGTAATATACATGAAGCTTTTTAAGCCTGCTCAATTAAAGTTTTTGCTTTCCCAGATCACAAACCCAGGTCATTTGCACTCAACCACACCAGCAGTTTATTCTGTTGACTTAAAACATTCTTTAATTCTTTTTAGTCAGGAAGTACTGACTCTAAAACTTATAACACATTTTTTCTCTACCATAGCAATGGAGAGGGAGACTGTGAGACTCTGAAACTTTTCATCTATGGAAACAAAACCTTACAGTTTTACTTCTCACAAATTCTGTGACAGAATTTTAATAAGCATTTTTATTACAAATTGTAAAAATGATTTTTCCAGATCTTGCTCAATGACTCAGAATGTCTTCAATGTACTTATTTTTCTCCATATGAATGTAATTTATATAGTAATTAATCTAAAAAGGTAATTAATCTAGTCATTTAATTATATAGTAATTTGATCCTATAAGTTAATTTTAAATTTAAATCCTATTATCCTATAATAATTTAATTTTAAAATAAAACTTTATAATTAAAATAAGAATTTTTTAAAAAATAAAATTAAACTTTAAAAATATCAGAGATGCCAGTTTTTATTTTTTGCTGCTTCATGCAAAAAATACTATTTTTTTTTTTGCATATCTGACATCTTTATTTTCTCTAGTGTATATATATCCCTAAGTTCCAGTTTAGTCCCTGATGAAAGGCTCAGAGCATTATCTCTTGGCTAGAATGTGATGGCTAGCTAAACTCTAGAATATATGTTCTACTTTTTTTTTTTTTTTAATCTTATCTTCTATTTTGCCATTTCAAAGAGGAAGTGATATCTTCCCACAAAATCCTGTGCTTTACAAACCAAAAAAGAGTTCTTTCCTGTTGAGAAGAATCAGGTTGGAAACTGATTTCTCCCTTGTTGGTTTCTCCATTTTCTGAAGGATGAAATTAGCATTTAGTGGCATTAAAATGCTTAGCTTTTGAGAGAGATAGTGACAGAGTGTCACAGAGGGAAAGAAAGGAGTTCCAGTAGATTTCAGGATAATTGAAGTCTCCATTATTATTATATCATGCTTCTATGCTAGGCATATGACTTACTTCTTGAATTCTGTATCTCTTTCTGGCTAGGCAGAATTGGAATTACTCCAATGAGAAAATGACTTTTGTTTTTCCCTCCATTTATCTTTACCCAAATGTATCCCATCACTCTTCTCCCTTCAAATTCCTGGATTTGAGTACATAAATCTTAATGTATAACACTATGCACCTGTCTTATACTCATTACTATCTCTTTTGAATAATGTATACTCAATCAAAATTACATCCCAAATCATGAGTCTCATCCAATGTCTCAGTGATGCCTGTAAAATCAGATTGGTCTCTTTGCATTCAGACCTATAATTTATCTTGCATATTGGCTAAATTGCATGCATTTGTATATAAAAATTTGAGGTAATAAAGTTTTCTACTGATATTTCTTTTTGTATTTCATGTCCTTTAACTTCTGATGGTCTCAGCAACAATTCTTCATCCTAATTCATAGGTTGCTCTATGGTATTTTGCATGGTGGGTGCACTTAGCTTAATTTTATCATACTTTTTCATTCAAATTTCTTGTAGTCATTGTACATATTGTTTTGTAGTTTTACTCTTCATTATACATTAGTCTATATAAATATTTTTATGTCTCTGAACTCCAACTCTGAACTGTCATTTCTTAGGAAGCAAAAATATTCCATTACTTTTAGGCAACACAGTTTGTATAGCCAATACCCCATTTATGAGCAGCCATCTTTATTTAGAGTTATTTCCTGCCACAGAAATTCCTGATCTGAATATTCTATGTAGCATCTTTCTTGCTCTTTGATTTTCCTGGGATCTATATGTTTGGCAGATGAGAGTTTTCTACCAGTGTATTAGTGCATATATCTTCCCATAGCCCCACCAACATGGACTATTTTAATATTTTCATCATATTTGGCAATTCACTGGGTATAAGGAAAACCACATAATTACTTTAATTTGAATTTTTCTGATGAATTATTTAAAGCAGTCTTTTCTATGGTAATAGCTTGCAATTCTTTTAAGAAAGATATAGGCATTCTTTGACTACCTATCTATTGTAAAATATTTCTTGATTTTTATATTTGTCTTCATTCCTTATAATTGAGGATATTTGATACAAATGTTTTCTCTAATAAAATATCTTTCATATTATCTGACCTATATTTTTTCTTTCTCCCCCCCCCCCCCCGAGGCAATTGGGGTTAAATGACTTGCCCAGGGTCACACAGAAAGTGTTAAGTGTCTGAGACCACGTTTGAATTCAGGTTTCTCCTGACTTCAGGTGCTCTATCCACTTCACCACCTAGCTGTCCCTGAACTATATCTTTTCAAGCAAAAGCTTTTTAAATTAATGTAATTAAATATCTGTTTTTTTCCTGTGATCTCCTCTATTATGCCTTATTTGATTAAGATTTTTCATCTAGCTATTTCTGAAATGTACCTCCATCAATTTCCCTCCACATTTTAAATGATATAATCTTTTTTTATTTTGGTCATGTATCCATTTGAAGGGGCAGTTAGGACAAACAGTGAATATTATTTGGTGTTAGGAAGACTATTCTTTATGAGTTCAAATCTGATCTCAGATACTAACTAGCTATGTGATCCTAGGTGAGTCACTTTACCTTGGTTTCCTCAGTTTCCTCAGCTATAAAATGACCTGGAGAAATAAATGGCAACCATTTCAGTATCTATACCAAGAAAACCCTAAATGGAGTCACAAAGAGTCAGACACAACTGAAAAATGAACAACAGCAAACCTTCTTGAAACTGGTATCCAGTATGATATTGGTTAGATTTAAGAAAATATCAGATTGTGAAGCTGTGCTAGTTGCATCCAGAATATGGACTGGGTTGGGTATTGGAATTATCAATGAGTACTTCAATTGTTTTAAGTTTTCTGATATTACTTCATGAAGCTTTTACTTTTTTTCTTTTTGCTGAGGCAATTGGGGTTAAGTGTTTGTGGCCAGATTTAAATTCAGAGAGTCCTTCTCCTCCTTCTGTTGGACTATTTCTCTTGGGAAGAACAACTGAAAGATTTCCCACCTCTAAATTCAAGCTCTTCTTCCTTTACTCAATTTCCTCTAAGTCATCTTCACAATTTCCTTTTCCTTGTAAATCAACTCAAGTCCATTTTCTTGAATCTCTTCTGCTACAGAACTTTCTCCTTCAAAATATGATGGTAGTAAGTCAAATGATTATAGTGAGAATCTCCTCCAGGTTTGAAAGCAAGAGTTTAGGCCTGCAGACAAAATGGAACATCTGACTGAATGTGCTCTTATATTTTGGAACAGATAACAGCAAGGCTATATCACAGTCATTTAGGAAAAATTCGTGTTATTCCCAACAATAAAGTTGGTATCATTTTTGAATTTCCCTCTTTCTTGATTCTTTTCTCTCTCTTTTTCCCTCTGATGGGGGTATTAGATGGGTGACTAAACAAGGATGGAGAAAAATCACAAAGTCATGATGACTGGGTCCACTGAAAAATTATATTACAACATCTTAATTGGTTCCTCATTATTTCAAGGCTGTGCTTTTACACTTTTGTAGTGGATTTGCTTTCCCACTCACCCCAAGGACTCTTCCAGACCTCTTCATCCCTCCTCAAACTCCTGTGACTGCCTTTCCACGTACTCTCTCAACTGAGAACCACATACTCTTTCAACTGAAAAAAACTTTTTTCCTTCCACTCACATCACTTTATCTTCTATCTCTTTCCATTTCTATCTTTTCTTTCACACTGGTCTCAAAGGACAAACCTATATATTCTCTACCTATCATCTGCACTACCTCACTGACCTTAGTCTCTCCGTGTTTTATCCTCATTTTCCTACTGTCTTATAAACAAGCCCAAGTCTTGCCTGTTGTGAGAAAATCTTCCCTTGATCTGTCCCTCTCCACTAGCTATCATCTCATCTCTCTTCCCCTTTTTGTGGATAACCTCTTTGCAAAACCTATTTACAAAAGATGCTTTTACTTCCTTTCCTAATACCCCCTTTCAATGCTCTGCAGTCTGGCTTTTGACATCACAATTCGGCTGAAACTCTTCAAAGTTATCAATAATCTCTTAATGGCCAGTTCTAAAACTCTTATTTCACAAATTTTATCCTTCTTAACCTTTCTGCAGCTCATTGTCTATCACCTTCCCCCTCTCCAATATTTGGCTCATTACAGGCTTTTGTGACACTGCTATTCCTAGTTCTCTTCCTCCATGTCCAACCACTTTTTTTTTCAGTCTCCTTTGTTAAATCTTCATTCAGCTCACACCCACGAAGAGCAAGTGCTTTATAAGTCTCTGTTCTGGGTCATCTTCTTTTCTCCTTCTACATTTGTGATCTGCTTTGTGATCTGGATCAGCTCCCACAGATTCAATGATCATTTTAATGCTTATTTTCAGATCCATTTATCCAACCCTAATTTCCCTCCTAACTAGCATTCTCACATTTCTAGCCATCTATTAAACATCTCAAATTGGGTGAGATCTTATACTCAACATGTCCAAAATGGAACCCACTTTTTGCTCCCACCCTCAAGCCCTCTTCTTTTCCTTATTTTCCTCTTGCTGTTCAGGAGAGTCCCATCCTAGGTGTCTTCATTTAATTCCAATTTTACTTTTGTAACATCTCTTGTATAAGCCGCAAAATATCCTCTGATATTGTCATTACCCAAGTTCAGAACCTCATCACTTAATATCTAGATTATTTTCTGAAAGTACATATCTGATCATGTTTCTATTCAATCAATTCCAGTGACTACTTATTGCCTCCAGGATCAAATATAAAATCCTCTGTTTGGCATTCAAAGCCCTTCTCACTCTGACCTTTCCAGTTTTCTCATACCATAGTCCCCCCTCCTCCATATGCTCTGCTCTTCAGTGACTCCTTCTAACTGTTGTTCAAACAAGATACCTATCAGCTTGTGGCATTTTCGCTGACTGTTCCCTAAGCCTTGAATTCTCTTTCCTCTCATTTCTGTTCCCTGACTTCTTGAACTTCTTTCAAGTACCAATCTAAAATTCTACCTTCTTCAAGAAGTCTTTCTTGTCTCACCTTAAAACCAATGCCTTCCCTCTAATTATTTCTAGTTTATCTTATATATATAGTATTTCTACAGAGCTCCTTTATATTATCTCTCCCACTATACTCTGAGTTCCTAAAGAACTAGGACTGTTTTAGTTTCTTTTTTTTTTTTTTTTTTTTTTTTTTAGTATTCTTAGCACAATGATTATTGACTGATTGGCTGCAGGATTTGGTTTTATGCTGGATTAGTGCTAGGATTTAGGTAATTAATATTCAGATCATGTGATTCTGAAGCTCCCTGTTTAGTCCTCTGAGATACTGGGAAACTCTTCTTCATGCCCCAGGAAGGATATTGCAAATGTTGGCTTCTGATCTTGGGATAGCAGCCAATAGCATATGGATGAGTTGGCACAAACTCAGTCCCCTGCGCAAATAAAACAATTGAAGGTATGGATCCCATAATACTATGATCAATAGCAAGAAATTTGTATGTGAAAGTGAGATCACAGCTTAGGCACCTATACTGTACCACTATACTTTGCACAGATCAAAGCCAACAACCCGGCTTTATCCCAGTGTGTTCCAAGACTAAATTAAATAAAAATGGAATTGAAGATAGAGGTCATAGTTCACATTGACCATGAAAACAATATTAGTGCCACAAGTGATCATGGTGCCTTCCCCAATTAGTGCTAAGGAGATTTTTAAAGCCTTTGATTCCATAGAGAGGAAATGAATCTGGTCTTATAAATTCTTCAAGTAAAAACTAGAGGCCCCTTTGTCAAGGATGTTGTGGAAGAGACTCATAATTTTGGTATCAAGTAGATGGGATGAGCTCTGAAGTGCGTTTTGACTCAGAGTTTTTCCCATTCCTGTAGAGACTCATTTTCTTTCTTGGGGGGTGGGATGGGGTGGAGTCATTGTCACTAGTTACTAACACACAAGTTGTTCCAAAGAATAACTGCTCTGAGAGGAATAAGATCTTCACACTGAAGGCTGGAGAAGATGCAACGAACATCCCTTGCAATGAAGTCATCAGAGGAAGCACCAAAGGTGGGTGCTCAAAGTGGGGCTTTCATGAAGGCATCCTGCACTTATAGTTTGTCCTTTGGTCACTAGGCACAGGATTCTCTGGGGACTGTGGAGCCCCCAGACATGTGATCCCTAAAATCCATCTTGGCCATTGACCCCATTGTTTTATTTTATTTGTAGTAGTTGTGGGGGATAGGGAAAGAGAAGGGGATTTTCTCTTAGGGATTTCTGGTCATACTGGTTTTGATTCTGCCTTTCTGACCCAGGCCCTTTTGCTGCCAAAGGTTTTGTTACACGCTTTAAATATTGATCTCAATGAAATTTCATAAAAAGAATAATATGTTCTTGACATAGTTTAATGCTATCTATTCTCCAGTCTTTTCACAGGCACTATAGCCCCCTCCTAATCTATAGAAGGAGAATAATCATTTGACCAAAGCTTTTTACTTTAAAACAAATATTCCAGACATATTACCAAAAAAAAATAACTGGAATGAAACTACAGTAGGACAAAATGGAGATTTTCTATCTGCCTTTCTCTCTTTTCTCTTTTTGTTTCTATTTGCATGCATAGGCATGTTTGTGTGTCTCTGTATGTATGTGTGCATGTGTGTGTGCATGAATGTGTGTCTCTGGGTTTATGAGTGTGTGTGTATGTGTGTATGTGTATATGAGATTTTTATTTTCTGAAACTTTTTGGCATGTATTTTCAGTTTGGGTGACTTAAAGAAAAAAAAGAATCTAGGAAGATGGGGGGAAAAGTGATGTCTTGTGGTCAGAAATGGTTTAGTTGTTTCTCAGTGGTAAAACCTCAATGGAGCTTCTAGCATGATGCTTTGGGTACTCATTAAACCTAATTCAACAAGCCTTCACTTAGTGCCTTCTGTGTGGAGCATCTTATTACTGACACTGGGGGAGATGCAAGGCTTAGAAAAATACTGGCTTTTGCCCTTAGGAAGTTTCCCGTAGATAAAAAGGGGGGAAAGTCAGGTCCATCCAGTCTATGTGGGGAAAAAGACCCAAATGCATGGAGATAAGTGTGATTTCCTGCTTCTTTTAAAGGACATCAAATCTCCCAGCTCCTTGTGTTGTAGTGGTGATTCCACTCCTGCAGTGCTCTCTCTTCTCATTCCCACCTCCCAACTTCCATAATTTCCTTCAAGACCCATTCTACAAGAAACCTTTTCTGACTCTGTCTGCCCAGCCCTTCCCCCTTCTCCTTTCAGTCACAGCCTTCCCTTTGAAATTACCTGCCATTTATACCACCTAATCCCTATGTACAAAGGTTTTTACCTCCCACATTAAACTGTGAGCTCCCTGATAGCAGGGACTTATCTTTCATTTTCTTTGTATCCTCACCGCTTACATTTGGTACATAGTAACCATTTGTTGACTCTCTGTCTCTGCTTCTGTGCTTCTGTCTCTGTCTCTCTGTGTGTGTCTCTCTGTTTCTTTTACACACACACACACACACACACACACAATTAATAAATAGCAAGGTTGTGAGCATGAGCCAGTCTGCTTTGGGAGGCCTAAGAGAAAAGAGGATTTGGGAGAATGGATTAGAAAAAGCTTTTTAAAGGAGATTTGTTTAGTTGAGCTTCAGAGGATAGGAAGGAATTAAGTAGGAACTGTGGGGTATGTATGTGTGTGTGTGGGGGGGAAGAAAGTGATGAGGAGGGATGGAGAGGAGAGAGAGCAGAGGGGATTCAGAGAGAGGGGGGAACAGAATATAGAAAGGGGAAGAGGGAGAGAGAGACACTTAGAGAGAGATGAGGAGGGAGGCAGAGAGGAGAGACAGATAAATAGGCAGACAGACAGATTGCATAGCAGGGTTGAGAGGAAGGGGGTGGGTGGGATGAGCATTAGAACTTATCACTGTATGTTTCTCATTCCTCCTCTTAATCTTCAGCTTTATTCTCAAATTGGAAATGTACAAACTGTAATCAGATGGGTCAGTATGACAGCATTTTCATAATTGTTGGTTGCTTTCTGCCTGTGTACTGGTGCAAACTCTCTTTAAAAGCAAAAAGCAAACACAAACCCATTTTGGCTGGCGGCAAGTCCTACCACACAGGATCTACTTCAGGGTCTCCATGCCTCTTTTTCCTTCCCCTTTGGCCCCAAGCTCAGTTCTCATTTTCACCAGATTTAAGAACTGCCTCTGGAGAATTGGACTGAGGCCCTAGAATGCAGTGGAGACAGACTACTAGGTGAAACTCATTCCCCACAGATGCAGTCCTTCTTCCATCCCTGCTCCATACCCACCAGCAACAACTGTATTTGGGTCCTCAGCCATGGAAACCAATGAGAACTGAAGTCCTTGTTCTGATTCTGTCTTCTTAGGTCAAAGTGCTGTTGCTTTTCTCTCTTATACTATCCTGGGAAACATCACAATGGATTTTTCTTTGAGGAGGAGAGACATTTGGGAAAGGCTTATATATACAAAAATAACTATGCCGGCAATATTGTACAGTATGAGTTGTGAATGATTTAGATATTCCTCTTCCATTCTCTTTATCCTACTCAATACTGCAGCTGTTCCAAACAATTAATCATCTGACATTTTGAGATCCTTAGTCTCTATATAATAAATAACCTCAGGGAAGGGGTTCTATCAGATTTATAGAATGCTAGAGCTGGAAGCCAGGTGGCTCAGTGGATGCAGGCCTGAAGCCTGGCATGAGGAAGACTCATTTTTATGAGTTCAAATCTGGTCTCAGACACCTACTAGATGAGTGGGCCCTGGGCAAGACACTTAACCCTGTTTGGCTCAGTTTCCTCATCTGTAAAATAAAACTAAAGAAGGAAATGGCCAAGTACTCTAGTATCTTTCTCAAGAAAACCCTAAATGGGGTTAGGAAGAGTCAGATGTGACTTAAAAATGTGACAGAACAAAAAGCTGAGAGGGGGACAATCGAGATCATTGAGTCCTATTTTCTTATTTTACAAAGAATCTTAGACTCAGAAAGGCTAAATTATTTCTCCCAAGGTTCATAGCTATTTAGGACAGAGGATCAGGGCTAGACTATATCTTCTTCTTTGTAGGAGATACATAGTAGATATACAGTTCAACAAATATTTATGGGGATTATTGATGATGCTGATAAATTATACCAAAGCCATTTCCCCTTTCTTAGGACCTTACAACACTCTCTTTAAAGGCCAAAATGTCTAATTAGCAGACTACCAGTTAGTCTACTTGGAAGGGAATAAAAAAAAACAGACTCATCTTAGAGACAGAATCCTTGTGGCCTAATTGATGTAAATACTGCTTTGGAGTTAAGAAACAATGAAGAACCTCTTTCTAAAAATTAGGCATAGAAGGTCAGAATTTTCTAGAACCTAGATTGGATTTGAAACTAGTACAGTGAGGAAGGGTCTTTCTGGTTCTGGACTCAGGAGTCAAAAGATTGCTGTCCAAATGCTGGCTTTGACATAGTATGATTTTGTAACCACATGACACTCCAGCACTTTGGCTCTATAAATTCTTCTGTAAATCAAAGGAACTAAATTAGTTAATTATGTGATCTTTAAAAACTCATATAGCTCTAAACCTATGATCCCACAGGATAAGAGGCAAGAACTGGGGATAGTTAGTCTAAAGAAGAGAGGACTAAAGGGAGACATGATTGTTTCTTTTTTTGCCTCTTCATTTAATAGTATTTTATTTTCCCCCCAAATACTTGTAAAGATAGTTTTCAACATTTACTTTTATGAGATTTTGATTGTTTTTTTAAAAGTATAGTGGAGACTTTTTAAAAGGCACACCTTGATCTCCACTGACAATGACTTTTTCTGTTGGGAGATATAGAAACATTATGAACAATATGTATTTCTTTTGTAATTATAGTGCCAAATTCTCATTTGTTATTCCTTTATTTTTTTAAAAAAGATATTGATTTCCATTTTTCCTTTTTCTCTCTCTCCCCTCTTCCATCCTCTCACCAAGAAAGCAAGCAATCTGATATATGTTATATATGTTTAATGATTGCTTTTTAATATTCTAAAAAGTTATCATGAACAAAAGTATTCTACTTGGCTCTAGGAGGAACAAGGAGGTAAAGGGATGTGTGTATGTGTGTGTGTGTGTGTGTGTATGTGAAAGAGAGAGTGAAAGAGTGAGAGAAAGAGAGAGAGAGAGAGAGAGAGAGAGAGAGAGAGCCAGCATCAAGGGTCTGAAGATGTTCAAACCTGCTTTTGCATTTTTCTCTTCATAGCATGATTCCATTTCCCCCAGCATTACCCTATTACCACATCAAACTGGTCTTCTCGGTTTCATAGTTCTCAGGCAACACAGCAAAGAGAATAGTAAGAGGCTTATAGGACTTCAGAGTAGCAAGAATGGGTAGAGTTTCAATATCCAACAAAGGTAGTACATTTAAATAATATTTGATAGCGTGGCCAAGTCTCTTTCCTTCTCAGGGCCTTAGTTTTTGTATCAATAAGATGAGGTTTGACTTGATGACCTCCTGCATTCTAATATTAACTTGTGGCACTGATATTGATATCAATATAGATATTTGCTTTAGAAATCCCCAACCCCCCTCAGGACATCTATCAGAATATTAGGAAATCATTTAGTCAACAAGAGTGTAAGACTAAATGATTTCCTAATATTCTGGTAGATCCATCATTGTCATCGACAATTATTGGTTATGTGAACCTAGCCAAGTCCTTCTCCTTTCTTCACCTTAGTTTTCTCTGAGGGATGGGAATAATATTAATTATATTATTTGCCCAACATGGAGAGTGAGAAAAACACTTTGTAAGCCTTCAATCCCTAGAGAATTATTGGTTTTTATTGTGTGATCTTGTTCATCAGGAAATTCAGGGAGGAAATGATCAACTCCCTCTTAAAGATTAGATGACAAATAGGACATTTCTTATTTGAAGAGAGGGAGCTAAAGAAAGAGGCACTATCCCAAAGATGCAACACCCAGTCCGCTTCAAAAGTTACATGTTGAATTTTTAATTTAAAAAATTTATAATAAAAAGAAAATTTGCATACCATAGATATCTGGAGTTTCATATATAATCCTCTTCTTTTGTTATATTACATATATAGTTATATATGTGAAAATGTCCATTTTATTTGATTCTTAAGTTCAGAATAAGACACACATACAAATTTGGATATGTACAACAATGGAACATTCTTGTAATGTTGGTTAGCACCCTGTCTCTGGAGATGTTCAGACAGAAGGTAGATGATGACTTCTTTGTAACATTGTAGAGAGGAATTATGTTTCAGGTAGTGAGTTTTAATGGCTCATTGACATTTCTTGAAGATGTACCATTTAGTGATTCTCAATTCCTATTAAATTCAATTTGTGCTTTCATAAAATTGTACAATTACCTGATAGTCTGTATATATAGTCTGTATCAACTGAATGTCCCAGGAAAAGCAGGAAAGTAGATCTTGTGTTGTTGTATTCTTTTTAGGAGAAACATCTCCCTTCCTAAATTAGCTATCTTTGTGGGATACACATGATTTCATCTCACTATAGGGCAGAGGAGGCTGCAATTCTTATATACTTTCAAGTATTTATCAAGTTCCCAGTAGCTGAAGTCCCAATGCTCTGGGAAATAAACAGAAAATTAAAAAAAAAATCTCTTTAGAAATTTACTTTCTTTGCGGTGTTGAGATGAGAATACAACATTTATATAGATAAGTAAGTAAATGAAAGTATGAAGTAGAAAAGCTAGGGATAGGAGTTGAGTTCTGTTTAGGGAAATACAAGTAGATCAGTTAAAATGTGATTAGAATGTGTGAAGAGGAATCATGTGTAGTTATCCAGAAAACAGAGATAGTGATCAGACAGTGAGAGGCTTGAAAAGTAAGCTAAGTTTATAAAGTTTGTGTTTTATCCTTGAGGTAATAGAGAGCCCTTGAAGTTTCATGATCAGTGGAAAGACATGGGCATATTTGTGTTTTAAGAAGATTGAGTAGATAGACAGTTTTGTGAAGGATGGATTTAAGAAGGGAGTGACTAGTCGCAAAAACAATTAGGATATTATTATAATAGTCCTGGGGGAAAAGTGATAAGAACTTCAAATGATGAAGTGGTCATGTAAGTAGAGTAAAAGAGATGTATGTGAGACATGTAGAAACAGAACTGACAGATTCACCACCAGATTGTTATGGATAGTGAAGCAAAAGAAAGAGTTGAGGTTGAACTGAACTTACATAGCTGAGTGACAACCTCAAGAGAAATAAGAAAACTTCAAGGAATGGGCAAGAAAGAAGATAGTGAGTTCCACTGTATACATGATGAGTTGTAGGAGCTCATGGATTGTCCAGTTAAAAATATTAGATAGGTGTTTTGTGAAGGCATACACTGGAATTCAGAAGAGAGACTAGATATAAATAAACAAATGTATAGAACAGATGTAAAAATCTGGAAATTATCTGCTACAAACAATAATTCAACTCATAGGAACTGATAAGATCACCAAGTAGGATATTAAAAAGGAAAAAAAAGAGTAAAGGACTCAAGTCAAAGTCTTGGGGTATACCCACATTTGGTAGACATGGCTTTAATAGAAATTCAGCTAAAGTAGACTGAGAAGTAGTTAAACAGGTAGAAAATATCCAGGAGGAGGAATGATCAGCAGTCAAGAAGGATGAGAACAGAGAAGAAGACATTAGATTTGGAAAATTAGAAATTTACTGTTAACTTGGGAGAAGCTAGTTTTGGTTTAGTAATGGAGTGAGAAGCCATACTTGGGAGTGTTTTGAAAAGATTAAGAGGAGAGGAAAATAAGGCTTTCTAAAGGGGTTTGGCTGACAAGGAGAGGAGACATATAGGGTGATAAATAGTAGGAAAGGAAGGACCTAATGAGGGCTTTTTGAGGGTAGTGGGATCTTGGGCTTGTTAGTAGGCAATAGAAAAGTAACTAATGTAGAGGGAGAAATGAAAGATTAGTAAGGAGGGTTGGGGCAACCTGCTAAAGAGAATAAGAAGGGATAGATCCAAAGTCATGTAGTGGGTTTGGACTTATTGAGACAGAAAGTCATCTTTTCATCAGAGATGAGAATAAAAGGAGGTAGTGGGAGATGTCAGAAAGGAAATGATATTGGAAAGAGAAAGAAGCCAAGATGAATTATAAGGTAAGATTCTCAGCTGAGAATATAAGGGAGGAGGTTCTAAAGGCAATTTGAGAGGAGAAAAGGTTTGGAATAGCTGCAGTATTGAATAGAATAAAGAGAGTGGAGGAGGAATAGCTAAATCATTCACAAGTGGTCATTGTACAATATTGCTGGCGTAATTATCTTTGTACATATAAATCCTTTCCCTTTTTCTTTGATCTCTTTGACAGATGTATTTTTGGATCAAAGGAAATGAACAATTTTATAGCCTTTTGGGCATAGTTCCAGGACGATTGGCTCAATTCACATCTCCACGAAGTGCATTTTTGTCCAAGTTTTCCTGGATGGGCTCTAACATTTGTCATTTTTCTTGTCTGTCACATTAGCTAATCTGATAGGTGCAAGGCAATACTTCAGAGGTGTTTTAATTTTCATTTTTCTAATCAATAGAGATTTTGAACTTTTATATAACTATAGACAGCTTTGATTTTTCCTGAAAACTGTTGAAAATTTATCAAATGGAGAATGATTTGTATTATAAATTTGGCTCAGTTCTCTAGATATGTGAGAAATGGGACCTTTATTTGAGAAATTTGCTGTAAAAATTTCCCCCAGTATCTTGCTTTTTCTCTAATCTTAGTTGTATTGGTTTTATTTATATAAAAACTTTTAAATTTAATTTAATCAAAATTATTATTATTATTATTTACATTCCAGAATTTCTCTACCTCTTGTTTGGTCACAAAATAGATTTGACAAGTAAAAATTTCCGTGGTCTCCTAAGTTATTTATGATATCACCTTCTATTTTTAAATCATGCGCCCAGCTTGACCTTATCTCGGTGTATGGTATAAGGTGTTTTCTCTGCTTAATTGCTTTTAGTTTTCTCAGCAATTTTGCTAAATAGTGAGTTCTGATCTTTAAAATTTGGATCTTTGATTCTATCAAACACTAGATTACTATGGTAATTTATACTATGTACTCTGTATATTGTGTACCTAAATTATCCTTTTGATACACTACATTAATTCTTGGCCAGGGCCAGAATGTTTTTTTTTTTTTTTTTTTTTTATTACTGCTTTGTAATACAGCTTGAGATCACATCCACCTTCTTTCATATTTTTCTCATTGATTCCCTTGATCTTGACATTTTGTTTTTCCAAAGCAATGCTGTTATTATTTTTTCCTAACTGTATAAAATAATTTTTGATAGGTTGATTGCTATGGCACTGAATAAGTGAATTAATTTGGTACAATTGTTATTTTTAGTCTATTGGCTTGGCTTACCTGTGAGCCATTAATATTTCTCCAATTATTAAGATCAGATTTTCTTTTTGTAAATAATATTCTGTAATTATGCTCATATAGTTTCTAGATTTGTGTTGATAGGTAGAATCCCCCCAATTTTCTATTGCCAATGGTTAATTTCAACTGGAATTTTTCTTTCTGCCTTTTTCTCATGAATTTTGTCCCCATTAAAAGAAATGCTGATGATTTGTGTGGGTTTATTTTATATTCTGCAAAATTGCTGAAGTTGTTAATTATTCCATTAATTTTTGGTTGACTCTCTAGGATTCTCCAAGTATATCAGTATATTGCCTACAACGACAGAGAAAATTTTGTTTCGTTATTGCTTATTCTAATTCCTACCATTTTTTTCCTTCTTTTGTTTCGATAGCTAGCATTTCTAGTATGATATTGACAAATTGTGTTTTTAACAGACATATTGCTTCACCCCTGATTTTATTGGAAAGGCTTCTAGGTCATCCCCATTACAGATAATACTTGCTAATGATATAGATAATTAGCACAATGGATAAGGTGCTGTACCTGGAGTCAGGAAGATATCTTCTTGAGTTCTCAAATCTGGCCTCATACACTTATCAGCTATGTAACCCTTGACTACCTCAGTTTCCTAATCTGAAGAAGGAAATAACAAACTAACTTAGTATCTTTGCCAAGAAAATGCCAAAAGGGTTCTTGAAAAGTTGGACATGACCAAAAAAATAACTGAATAGCAAAATACTTATAATTTTAAGGAAAACTCAATTTTATTCCTATGCTTTCTAGTTTTTTTAATGGAAAAAAATCATTGTATTCATAAAAAAAAACTTTTTCTGCATATATTAAGATAACAATATAATTTTTGCTGTTTTTGTTATTAATATAGTCAATTATAGCAATAGTTTTTCTAATATTGAACCAGCCCTTCATTTCTAATAAAAATCTCACCTGGTTATAGCTTATGATCTTTGTGATATATTGCTGTTATCTCCCTCCTACTATTTTATTTAACTTTTTTTCTTTTGCAGAAATGTTCATTCAGAAAATTGGTCTGTAGTTTTCTTTCTTTTCTTTTTCTTTTTCTTTTTTTTTGGGGGGGGGCGGGGGACAGGGGGTTTAGTTTTTTTTTCCCAATATTAGCTCTTCCTGGTTTTGCTAGCAGCATTACATTTGTATAGTAAAATGACAATAACCAAATGTTTCAAAATAGCTAATATACTATTAAAAAGAAATTGTTCTTTAAATGTTTGGTAGAATTCACTAGTGAATCCATCTAATGCTGAGAATATTTTTTTAGATTTTGTTAGATTTATTGATATGTAATTAGGCAAAATACCTCCTAAGAATTGCTAATTTTGTCTTCATTGGTGAATTCACCTTTTCACTTTTGATCCTTCTTATTTTTAAAATTAAATTAACCAAAAGTATTTATTTTATTGTTTTTTAATAACAAAACTAGCTCCAGCTTTTATTTATTAGTCAATGGTTTTTTTACTTCCAATTTTATTAATAACTCTTTTGATTTTTAGGATTTTCAATTTGGCATTTAGTTGGGGATTTTCAATTTTTTTTTTCTAGTTTTTTTCTAGTCGCATGATAAATTCCTTGGTTTTCTCTTTCTCTATTTTATTGATGCAAGCATTTAAAATTACAAATTGGCTGCTGGGTATGTTATCTCATCATTATTATCCTATTTAATGAAATTATCAATTGTTTCTATGATTTGTTCTTTGACCCATTCCATCTTAAGACTTAGATTATTTGATTTCCAATTAATTTTAATCTATGTTTCCATGACTCCTTATTGGGTATAATTTGTTTTGCATTATCATCTGAAAAGGATACATTTTATGTTTCTGCTTTTCTGCATTTGGTTGTGAAGTGTTTATGCCCTAATATTTGGTCAATTTTGGTGATGTTGTCTTGCTTAGCTGAGAAAAAGATATACTCCTTTCTATTCCTATGTTGAGATGTGATGCAGTGTATAGAATATTGGGACTGGAGCAAGGAAGACTACTCTTTGTGAATGCAAATCCATCCTCAGACACTTACTAATTAATTGTGTGACTCTGGGCAAGTCACATAACCCTGTTTGCCTCAGTTCCTGATCTGTAAAAATGACATGGAAAAGGAAATGACAAACCACTCCAATATCTTTGCCAAGAAAATCCTAAATAAGGGCAGAAAGAGACAGGATTAAAAAGAACTCAACAACCACCATAATTCTAACATTTTTGAAATTCCATTCATCTCTTTAACTTCTTTCTTGTTTATTTTATGATTAGATCTAATCATAAGAGTGGAAAATTGAAGTCCACCACTAGTATAATATTACTGTCTATTTCTCCTATAACTCATTTAATTTTTTTCTTTAAAAATTTGTATAACTCCAAGCATTTTTACTGGTTGATCTCAATGCTCTTCCTCCTTGACTCCCTGATTTCATTAAAGCCTCAGCTGTAAAATGGGAATAAACTACCCACCCTAGTTCACAGGTCTATTCTAAGGAAAGTGCTCTTTAACCCTAAAGTTCTAAATTATGTCTTTGATCACTAAAATCTTATGATTGAATAGGAGTGGGGTTAAAATGGATAAAAATGTAAAGAACTTAAAGATTTAGAAGGAAAAATGTTTATTTACTTATTTCTCTGAATTAAGGTGAAACGTGCGTTTCTGACTTTCCCTTACCTTTAGTCAAAGCCTTGGTAATAACTGGAGTGATCAGCTTGGGACTTGGAAACTGCCCCATCTCCCCCTCCTTTCTCCTGCAGCTGTAGTGATTTGTGACTGATAGCTGAGCTGAGCTGTAATGCTTGGTGATGTCCTGAGTGACTTTCTGCAAAATTTAATTCCTGAATTATATACCAAAGCATTTTGACTTTTTTCACCTTCATTTAAGTCATCAAACTTTAGCAGTATCTTGTGACTTTTCTGGTAGCATTCCCAAAGATATCTATTTCATTTCAGCAAACATTTGGTATTAGCAACCAACTTTCTACCTGCTCTAATGAACTTTTATATCCTTGAATGGAAGATTGGGTCTCATTTAGAATGCTTACATTCTGTTGTTCTTTTTTATTGGCAAATATCACAACCTTGTAGATGACAAGGATATTGATACTAAAGATTTAGAACCATATTTAATTTTACAACTGTAAACATAAATGTGAATTCTAACTTTTTTTAAGTTTCTCTCTTTGGCATCAAATTTTTAACTTTTGTTCATTGAATCTTTCCAGGTTCATTAATGCAAAAAAGATGGTAGCCTCTTGTGTGCCATATCAATGAGATTAATGCAGCAAAAACTTAGCTTTATTCTTTTCATATATGTAACTAGCCCAAAATAATGTGCATATTGATAAATAAAATATTGAGAAATGACTCAATAGTAGTAGTAATTATTTTGATGTTGCTTATAGTTTATAGGGTTACAAAGTAACTATAAAAACTGATAAGTAACAATGGGTTATATGATCAAATTTTATTCTTGAACTGGTTGTTTGAAACTAGAAATGTGAAAACTGTTTAATCATTGGTGGTCACATTCCCAGACTAGCCCACAGAATCTTGTTCACACCATAACATAGCTGAAACTCTCTACATTTATGATAAAAGAGCAGACAATATTATTGCAATATCAATATTGAAAGTAAGAACTTATAAAATCAGAAAAGGAGGATATGAGGAGTTAGAATTATTTCTACGGGGAAAGAGAAGGAGAAAATGAATGCGTGATTTATATATAGATCCAGTCTGTTTCTTCTTTCCCAAGAGCTGGAGTCTGTTGATGAGGTGATCAGTGAGATCCTTTCAGGCAGAGGTGATATCTTTTATTCCTTTTAAACTTCAATTATCTTTCCAGCTGTGTTGATGAAGGAGGGCACACATAAAGAGTGGCAATAAAGTGAAAGAAACAAAGTAGGTAAATAAAAAAGACAAAAAATTATTGAAATCGAATAAGAAGGTAACAAAATTTTTGTCCATTGGATGAAAAAATAAGTCATATACAATTCAAAACTTGTATGAACTAGTTTTTATATTTGAATCAGACATGATAACTGAGCTTCACTTTTAGATATTTGTGATTGTAATTGGATTTATTTGATAAAGAGCTACATGTGACTAGTATTTTAATAAACAACCAAGCCCTTAGTTTTATATTTGCAACTTTTGGCTATCCTTTAATTCATATCAACCTCAAGTGCAACCTAGATCATTTTTGTTTCACTTGTAAAATTCTCACAAGAACATGCTAAAATGTATACATGGGCCTGGGGCAAGACATGCTTAAGTGTATTTCATGCTTGCTTAGTGCTCTCTGATAGATTCTCCAACCTACCTCAGCTCTTGTGAAGTGATACTGTCCAAGATAGGTATGTGATGAGGCCCTTGAAGTTTTATACAATTTCTTACTCATAAGAATGACAAATCTTTCTGGCATGGTATGTAGAGCCAAGGTCAAATATACCTGTTATAATTCCTTTCTCTCAGGAGCGATCTTCTTCTGCATAGGATTTCATTTTCTATGATTGAACTAAACTTACCTCAAAGTAAAATTTGAAAATTAATTCAGGTTGCTATCAGCTTCTACAACTCTTTGAACTCTGGATAGTTCCATTATGGAATTCAAAAACTACTTTCAATGTTTCTAGCAATTTTACTTTATTCAGAAAGCTATCAGGAAAAATAGCCATTTTTAGCCAATGATGGGTCACGCTATTATTGGCAAATCAAGGAGCAAGGAACTCCAACAAATTTGAGGGTTTGATTTGGACAATGATAATAAGTCTTACTGTTCTGGTGTGACTGGTTGAAGAAGACAGCACATAGGTATCTGTTTCAGTCCTTTCCTTACTTCTCTTAAAGCATTTCTTATATTCTTCTTGAACCTGAAGATTCAGAAGGGCAGAGAATTTAGTTTTGTCTGGGGGGATCTTTTTAGCAACTACATAACCAAAATGGCAGTGTGTGTGTGTGTATATGTGTATGTCTGTGTGTGGCGTGTGCATGCATACATACATGTATGTGTGCCATTAGCCCTTTTTCACTAATATTCTGTATGACTTAGATAAGGTGGGTTAGGTTTTAGAGCTTGAAGATGCATTCAAAATCATTCAGTCTGGTGAACTCATTTTATATCTGAAGAAATTAAAATGCTTTGCCCAGAGTCACACAGACAGTAAGAAGCAGACCTAGGATTCAATGTCAGGTCCTTCACTCCACATCTAATTCTTCCTACTTTTCTCATTTGTAAAACTTAATTAAAGTCACCAAGGCACTGGCTCTTCAAGCACTTTCATCCTGATTCTGATGGCATCATGGAATATTTCTCATCCTTCAATTGTGTAACACTATTGCTGCATGACCAAAGGATTTTGTTAATGTCACTTGTCCTACACACCTCACAGGGCTATAAGGACAAGTAAGATTATATTTGCAAAGATCCTTTGAAAAATAAACCCAGGAGCTAAGAGCAAAGGAGTTGTCAGTATTTAATGCTATTACTCTGCTGATGGATATGATGAGTTAGCATGAATTAATGGGAAGCTGGGTGGTACAGTGGACAGAATGCTGGACCTGGTAGAGTTCAAATCTGGACTTAGACATGTACTTCCTGTGTATACTGGGCAAGTCATTTAACTTTGCTTGCCTCAGTTTCCTTATCTGTAAAATGAACTGGATAAAGAAATGGCAAACCACTCCAATATCTTTGGTGAGAAAATTTCAAAAAATGGTCATGAAAAATCAGACATGACAGGAAAAAATGAGTAAATGAAAACAAAACTTGTGATTTAGGGGATAAAGAGCTGATTTTGGAGTGAAGAAGGTCCAGGTTCAAGTCATTCCTCTGACAAAATCTATTTGTGTGATTGAGGAACAGTCAGTCACTTAGGCACTCAGTATCCTAGTCTGTGATGATTCTAAATCATAGGCAAGTTGCTGATCTACAGTGATGAAAAGAATTTCCATTCTAAGGAATTTTCCATACATATGAAATCACTAAAGGGGACTTTCTCTTAAAAATGCTATAGATAAAAATACTTATCTGTTGCTACTCTAAATGTGAGATCTGGGCTCAGGGCTTGTTTATTTTACTTTTCCATCATTAAGTCTCTATAAGAGGAGTTTTGGAAGGACAAGAGTTTTTATTATATAGATTGGACAACAGATGAAACAGTTCCAGACATTTTGTTAGTGTGAACTTAATGAGAGAATTAGGAATTAGCCTATTGGGCATCTGGGAGGATTAGGCAACTGGGCATCTGAACTTCAAGGAAGATCAAAACTCTACAGGCAATCTCTTACTGGATCTCTACAGGTAGATGGAAAGAAATGGCCCCTTCCTAGATAACCTGGCAGGGTTAAGGTCCACATGATCTTGGCAGTGACTTTTTCTATAAATTTGTCCTTACCCCAGGTGACCTTTCTTTCTTTCTTTCTTTCTTTCCCACTGATAGTTTGACAGAAGGTTAGATGAATATATCTTATCTTAAATTCTTCCTATGTTTTTATTAATCCTTCAGAGGGGGTAGAGACTAATATTGTAACCAGGAAAATAGAGAAAGCTTTATGAAAAATTGAGAAGGATTGCCAAACAGGTTACCGTCTGCTCTGCCAAGAACTATTTTTCCATCAAGAAAATGGAGGAAGGGAATCATAACAAAACTTTTATTCAAGTGATAGGAAGCTGGAAGGTTGAAAATGAGGGAAGTTCTTGTCAAAAAGAGTTTCCCCTCCCAAGAAAATGTTTGAAAGAATACAATGTATCAGAAAAAAAGATAATATGTACTCATCAAATGGGAGCAAAGGATGGAGGTTACAAAGAGTCAAATTTAGCCTTGAAATAAGGAAACACTTCCTAGGAACTAGAGCATTTCAAGTATGAAATGGACTGTCTTAGTGAGTGACAGGTTATCTTCACCAAAGGCAAAATGGGGACAAAACAAAGGGGACATTTGTTCCAGTGTGGATTAGGCTAAATGGCCCCTGAGGTCCTTTCCACACTGAGATTCTATGAATTTGTAATTCTTGGAAATGGGATTCTTTATGTAAGCTGATAAGAGGATGAAAGCCCCTTATTACCTGGCGATTGAGGACACAGTGTACCAGGAAGATGTAGACTCCCTGCAAGGAATTGATGATGGTGAAGGCATAGGCAATGATTAATCGGATTGATTCAGCTATAGAGTCAATCAGAAAGAAGCCAAGACTCCAGGAGCAGCCCAGGATGAAGAGCTGAGCTAGGGCTTTAATTGTCAGGGTCCTGTAAAATCCAAGAGGCAAAGATGAGATTCATGTTTCATATTTTATCTTAGACTCAACTTAACACATCTTATTCCCATTTAGTTCTTGTCCTTTGTTCTCAAAGAGGACCAAAATGACATTACTATATTAGAATCAAAGTATAGGGTATCCAACTATGGCTGATAGATCTAATTGAGTTTAGAAAGCTTTATCACAGATTGAGCACAAATAGTCCATAGCCTCTTATCAAATAAGATGATTTTTATAAAAAGCACTTAGTACAATACCTGGCACATAATAGGTCCTATACAAATTTTTTTTCCCTTCTTTCCTTTCTTCCCTATTCCTAAGAACTCTTTTTGAACATTTTTTTTAAGGCTGCTTTTGCTGGTATAAAAAGTCCAAGCTTTACTACTATTAAAGAGACATTTGGGGAAATGAATTAATGGTTAAAACAGAGTTGAATGTTCTGGCACTTAACTTTATGAAGAGCATATTAAATGTGTATTTTAAATTGTTATTATAGTATAGCTAATGCTACCTATTCTTGTTACAGTAGACAAATTTCTTAAAAAGTAGTATATGAAACTATGGACTTCTGTTATGTATAACTATTTACAAAAGAACTATATCTTGTTCTCTGTATATTGAAATGTTCATTTTTTAAAGTTATTTCAAAGTTCATGATAAAAAAGAAAATTTAATTTTAAAAATATTTTTCAAAATAAAATGAGACAAATATTTATAAGTGAATCATATTTTCCTATAAAATTTTCAATGAGGAAGTGAACATAGTGGTCACCTAGTACTACTTATATTGGAGCAAATGTTCCCTCTCTACAGTGTTAAAACAAATTTCCTATGATGGGAAACTACCTTCCAAGATAGCCCGTTACACTATTCCCATTGTCTCCTGTACAATGTTGATTAATTTCTACCTGGCATATCAGCTTTCCTTTGAGGGCTTAATGTTAATTCTAAATCAGAATGCAAAAAGGGAGTTGTTGAGAAATGCCATTTGGTTTAGTGACAGACAACTGGATTTGAAGTCAAGAAACCTGTGTATAAGTCCTATCACTGCCACTTATATGGCTAGGGAACCATGGACAAGTCATTTATTCCTCTTAAAATGGAATGATAATATCTATTGAGGTATACCTTGAAGAACAGTAGTTAGAAAAATGCTTTATTAACTTTAAAATATCTAAAAATGGGAACCATCTTTCTTCCTTTACTTCTTTCTTCTTCTCTTCCTTTTCATTATTATTATTTTATTATCCAATAGAAATATTCTGTAGAAATATCAAATCAGCTCAGCACACAGAATTCACAGAGCATCAGCATTGGAAGGGATCTCAGAGGGAAGACTAGAGCAATAGCCTCCTACAAGTTATCCAGAGTTCCCTGGACTTTTAAGGCAAGGAAGGGGCTGAGCAGCTTACCTGGTGTTTTGGATGGTGGACACTTCTTTGTTGAGTGATGAAAGTCTGTCTCTCAAAATCCATAGGGTTGTAAAATAAAAAGATAAGTTGATCTGTAGGAATAGTAAAAAAATGCTTGAACCAAACTCTGGGATCAATATTTACAATCAACATTGTTATAATTATCCAACCAATAGACCTAAGAGCTCATTTCCTAGCATTATTTTTGTTGTTTAATGATTTCAGTTATGTCTCACTCTTCATTACTCTATTTGGGATTTTCTTGACAAAGATACTGGAGTGGTTGGCCATGAGGCAAACAGAATGAAGTGATTTGCCCAGGGTCACACAGTTAATGTCTAAGGCCACTCCACTATCTTTGCCAAGAAAACCTCAAACTTTTTCAAAAGATATCTCATAGAGAGTTGAAGATGATTGAATAGTGGCAAGTTATTTTGAAAAAAGTTTTCACCTTGAGGACAAAACTATTGTCCCTGCAGCATTATATAGACTATTTTTTGATAACCAGTGGACTCAGCTCAAATCTCATTTTCTGTAAGAGATCTTTTGCTTTTCCCTCGGCCTCCTCCATATATACCAAAGGCCTACTGGCTTTTCCTTAAGGTTACTTCCCATTTATCCTGTATATTTTTTTATATGTACAGAGTTGATTGCTTGTTATCAGCCCTATTAAAATATGAACTTCTTGAGGACATGGGCTGTGTTTTGTATTTCTGTCCTTAGCACCCAGCTTATCATATATTAAACACATATGTATTTATTGATTGACTAAGTAACTTATCGAATGTCACCTAAGGATTAAGCAGTAGAGTATGGATTTGAATCCTGGTTGTGGATATTAAATCCAGTGCTATTTCCACCACCCACTAACCTGTTTTGATTTTCAGCTCAATTTGACAGAAGCAGAAAATAAAAAGTTGTTTTTTGACTCACCAAGATGATGATAAACACTGGTCCCATAAAACTCCAGACAAATCCCCTGTGTAGATTCAGCCAGCAACTGGAAAAAAGGAAATAACAGCACCAATAAATGAACATTTGTGCATTGGAGTATCCATTCTTGCTCTGGAGATTTGGGTATCCAAATCAGGATTAGGGAGAGTATCTGCTTCCCAATAGAATCTTTGTATCTCCAGAGATCCACTGAGAGTCTGATAAATAGGAGCAGCTTTATACAGACATGTTGGATTGAATTGGATTAGTTTCTATGGCCTTTTAAAATTTGCCAAGCCCTTCTGATGACCCTGTGAGTTAGGCAGTTGATTGCTATTTTTGTTATTTTTGTAGATGAAGAAACTGAGACCCAGAATGGTGAATCACCTTGCCCCATATCACCCAAGTAATATGTCACAAACTGGGTCTTCAGTTTGGATCATGAGATTCCAAGCTCATTTCTCCAACAGTTATACAGGTTTCTCAGAAATTTAAAATCTGATTGGGGAAACAGCACTAAAACATATCAAGCAATTAGAGAACAAATAAAGACTCTAGTATGAAAATGTAGGTTATAATGAAAAGAAGAAACTGGCTGTGGCTAGATCCAGGTATCAGTCTGGCCCCCAGGGCACTGATAGCCTTGACTTCCTTCAACACAGTGGGAATAACTGTACTATCAACAAAATGGGAACAACTGTATCTTGTAGGTCAATTAGGATTTATTAATCTCCTACTATATGATAAGCACTGTGCTGAACGCTAGAGATGGCCAATAGACAATCAGAACTTCATGAAACATACTTGAAAAACTAGGTTTATTACAAGAGAAATGAACATGCAGGTGAAACTGTAAGCAAGTGCAAAGAGTCCATATTCCAAAGAGAAATTTTCATATTTATGAAAATACAACAAAGGAAGGAGGAGTAAACAGAAATCTCCTCCTAAATGGGAGTAGTATTAGAGGAGAAAAGGTGCAGTAAAGGAGGGTAAAGGATAAAATCCCTGCTGAAGGAGAAGAGCAAGGTGATAGCAAAAATTGTATTCTTTACTCTTGGGAGCTGCTAGGCCAAAAGTTATGCTTATTTTAAAAGGTCTCAGATGCATAAGCAGTTTTTTTTAATCCCAGTAAAGACAGACTAATCTTTGACCCCCAGGAGCACATATGGAGGCCAGTTTGAGGTACAAACAACAAATTATATCAGCTGGTAGAGGGAAGGATTTATCCTTGATATATATAGGGTCTCCTGTGCCCTCTGGATCCAAAGTTTCTAGAAAATATGGCACTGAAAAAAACAGATGAAGTTGAATTCAAACAGTATTTCTCCATTGAGGTTAAGGTAGCAAGGAATCTATGGAGCATTTTATATCTGCCAAGCATGATGGCCAACGCTTGATGCATGATGGCAAGCCAATTTTCAATATAATTTACTTCTAAATCTTCCATAATAAATAAATGATATTTTACTGGAGTACTGCTATTATAATAGTCTCTGTTCACCTGTGTATCAATGACTCTGCTTTCCCCCTGTCTTCCAAGTGTAATTAAAATTGCTTCTATGATCTTTTTCGTCATTGATCTTAATTCAAAAATATTGTGATCTTTTTGCTCCATGAATCAGATTCAGATTCCTCTGCTAATGTCACCTCACTCTTACAGTCTTAGCTTTTCCCTCTTCATGTGACAAAACTCTTGTCCCCCAATGTGTCCTTCATATTCTTGCTTCAAAACCTTTTCTCAGACTGTTTCATATATTCAGAGTACCTTCCTTTTTCTATTTTGCTATTGAATTCCAAGGGTTTCTGCTCCATTCCTGAATCCTCTTCCTGGTCTTTATTCACTACCTTACAAAGTACTGTTCTTGCTTCTCCCTGATGTATTTATCATTCCACATTATATTTTATTAGCTTTCTCTTCCCTTATCTTATTCCTACCTTAATGAAATATGAGCTCCAGGAAGTCTGGGGGCTGTATCTTAGCTAAGTATCCTGTCTGCCCTGGCATTGAGCACATTCTTTAATGAGCACATTAAGCACAGTGCTTCACCTGTTTGTTGGTTAAAGTGTTTGTTGAATGACTGTCTTAGTTTCAATTGCTTCAACAGGGAATCATCTGGTTTATGCATTATGTCTATTCACGCCATTATCATGTCTATAGTTAATCATTATGATTTTGTCTGGACCAATGGTATTGAGTGAAGATGGGAAAACCTGGGGATGACATCCCAAGTGAGTATAAAGGGCACACAAACATTCTTTTGGCTTTATATATAATCTGCTTCAGGATGGGCAAGAGAGGAGATATGGCATAGTAGATGTGTAATAGACTACAAATTCCTTGAGGGCAGGGACTGTTTCATTTGTCATTGGATGCCTAAGCACAGTGGATACAGGAACAAAGCAAAAATGAAACAGTCCCTGCTTTCAAGGAGTCTATTTCTTCTGGAGGCGAAAATATATACACAACAAGTAAATACAAATTATATACAACAGAAATACAAATCATTGCAGGAGGTCATTAATGCATGGGGTATTCTACAGAAGGGGATCCTTGAACTGAGCCTAAGAGGCTGGGAGATTCTAAGAGCTCAGGGGAAGGAAAGAGAAACACTTCAGACATGGATTATTAGAGAACATGTCTTATTGACTGTAAGCTACTCAAAAATAAGGACTTATGTTGCATCTTTGTTCAGTCTCAGGGGGCAATGCTGTGCAAATTATAGGTTGTAGGTGCTAGGGAAATGGATGATTTGAATTGGAACCTGCTTGGTCTTCAGTTCCTGAACCTTACTTCTCTGATTTAAAGATATTTATAAATATAGGCAAAACTTATAGATTTAGATAGGAGTAGGCATTGGATTGAAATGGCTGGACACTGAATCTTAGTTTATTAGACTCTAATCTTATGGGAAAGGTAACTTGAATTTTGAATAAATTAGGAAACAAATAAAAAAGTTTTAACTCCAGAATACCAGTTGAATATGTAGATTAATGCACAATAACAAAAATGCTGTGCCCCACTCACTAGTGTTTTGTTCCATATCCCTGGGGGACAATTCCTGCTGACACAGCCACGATCACAGCTGGAATTCCATAGCCAAAAGGGTACATGAATCTTTTTTTGAACCGGCTGGCACTGGTGTAATTGGCAACCCTGAGGTTCCTGACAGTGAGGAAAAGGTGCAGCCCTTCCAGGAACATCCAAGTGAAAGCAGCCAGGTATAGGTAGTGCAATCCCCCAGCAATGATGGAACACATGATCTGAAAGAAATAGATAAGGCCGAGATGAGTGATGTGTACATGGAAGAGAATGTCCAAAACTTACCAGAGTGGATGGAGAAAGGAAAATGCTGTTCTATTTTCTTCTTTTGATATAAAACCTTAGAATCCTAAATGACCTTGAGAATTACCTTTTCTGAGACTGAGACTGTAGGATAGACTTAATTTTTGACCTGTGTCAGGAAAAGCTTATTTTGAATCCTGCCTCTGGTTCTTGATATTTATTTTACTCTGAACAAGTTATTTAAACTCAATGGGTCTCAGTTTTCTCATTTGTAAAATGAAATCATTGGACTAGATGGTCTCTGAGAGCTTTCCTATGATGCCATCTGCGTGATGAGGATGATTGGTCATCTCTATTACATGATTATTTCAGGGCTCGAATGATAATCTATATAAAGCACTTTGCAGACCTTTGTGAAGAGAGCATAGGGATCACAAAATTTTCATTGCCTAATAATGTAGGGACTCCTCCCATCCTAATTATCTGATGATATAATTATATAAAGTCTCCATTTGTTATCACAGAAGAAACAATGTAATAATGACACAAGTATTCAGTAAAAAAGGATAGTTTGTTCCCCTGAAGTAGCAAACACTTGTCCTTGAATAAGGGACACATGTGGTCTGGTCTAAATGGTTACCTCAGCCCTGCAGTTTTGTCTAGAGGGATGACTTTCATGTTTGCAAAAGTATCACTCACTTCCTTCTGTCTCCTGTCCCTGAACAGGGAATGCCATGCTTCTGATAACAAACCCTGATGGCTGCAGGGCAAATATTCCTCCAAGAGCCTCTCCTCCTTGATCTTTTTTTTTTTTTTTTAAATTATTATAGCCTTTTATTTACAAGATATATGAATGTGTAATTTTTCATCATTGACAACTGCAAAACCTTTTGTTCCAATTTTTCTCCTCCTTCCCCCCATTCCCTCACCCAGATAGTAGGTAGACCAATAAATGTTAAATATGTTAAAGTATAAGTTAAACACAATATATGTATATATGTCCATACAGTTATTTGCTATACAAAAAGAATCGGACTTTGAAAAACCGTACAATTAACCTGTGAAGGAAATCAAAAATGCAGAAAGACAAAAATAAAGGGATTGGGAATTCTATGTAGTAGTACATACTCATTTCCCAGAGTTCTTTCACTGGGTGTAGCTAGTTCAATTCGTTACTGCTCTATTGGAACTGATTTGGTTCATCTCATTGTTGAAGAGGACCATGTCCATCAGAATTTATTATCATATAGTATTGTTGTTGAAGTGTATAATGATTTCCTGGTCCTGCTCATTTCACTCAGCATCATGTTCATGTAAGTTCTCTCCAGGCCTTTCTGAAATCATCCTGCTGGTCATTTCTTACAGAATAATAATATTCCATAATATTTATATACCACAATTTATTCAGCCATTCTCCAATTGATGGGCATCCACTCAGTTTCCATTTCTGGCCACTACAAAGAGGACTGCCACAAACATTTTTGCACATGTGGGTCCCTTTCTCTCCTCTAAGATCTCTTTGGGATATAAGCCCAGAACACTGCTGGATCAAAGGGTATGCACAGTTTGATAACTTATTGAGCATAGTTCCAAATGGCTCTCCAGAATGGCTGGATGTATTCACAATTCCACCAACAATGTATCAGTGTCCCAGTTTTCCCACATCCCCTCCAGCATTCCACATTATCTTTCCCTGTCATCCTAGCCAATCTGACAGTGTGTAGTGGTATCTCAAAGTTGTCTTAATTTGCATTTCTCTGATTATTAATTGTAATGGGCTGAGGTTTGAGTTGATGCACTGAGGTCCCAAGTATGTGAGGCTAAATAGTAATTGGACTATACTCTCTTAATATACATGATTGGATAAAGAATGGTCCCTGCCCACTCTCCTTGCAAGTCCTGATGTGTTGTATAGGAAATGGCGATTTTGGTGGGTGGAGATAGAGAGACAGGAAGAGAAGCTGGGAGAGATTGTCCTGGGTTCCATACTCCTAGCTGCTGGTCGTGTGGCTGCTGGTCTAGCTAGGCTAGCTTCTTGACTAAGCTACACACATTGCTATCGCTGATTCTCTTCCACCTCCGATCTTTCTTCACTGAGAATAAAGACTGACGATTTTCCCCTAACCTGAATTCCTGACTCCGGCTGATTTTAAAATACGCGGTCTTCACAATTAATGACTTGGAGCATCTTTTCATATGGCCAGAAATAGTTTCAATTTCTTCGTCTGAGAATTGTCTGTTCATATCCTTTGACCATTTATCAATTGGAGAATGGCTTGATTTCTTATAAATTAGAGTCAATTCTCTCTATATTTTGGAGATGAGGCCTTTATTAGAACCTTTCACTGTAAAAATGTTTTCCCAGTCTGCATTAGTTTTGTTTGTACAAAAACTTTTCAATTTGATATAATCAAAATTTTCTATTTTGTGAGCAATATCAAGATCATCCTTTAAAATTTATTTTTTAAATAAAGAAAAAACAGGGGATCACAGAGATTGGTTGACTTCAGTGTGAGACAACAGTACCATATGGTAGCCAGATAAAGAGGTGATAAATCCCACGGTGTTCTGCCCTGAGCAGGACTCATTTTGGGAGGATTGTGTTCAGCTATGGGCACCAGAGTTTTTCAAGAACAGTGATACTTCTAGGATGGTGAAGAATCTTGGATGTATTTTATTTGTTGATTAGTTTAAAATATTGAGGCTGTTAAGCCTGAACAAAAGAAAACTTGAGTCTTGATTCCATGTTCAAATAGGCCTACTCTCAAGGACAATGGAAGGGAGTTGTAAAGAAGTGAAGTTGGGCTTGATATTAGGACAAGTTTTCCAACTATTTGTTGTTGTTCTCATTCAGTTGTTTTCAGTCATGTCTTAACTGATCATAACCTATTCCTAGGTTTTCTTGGCAGAGATTCTGGAATAGTTTTCTTTCTTCATTGCTTTCTCCAATTCATTTTACAAATGAGGAAACTGAGGCAAATAGGGTTATAAGATTTGCCCAGGGTCACATAGCTAGTGAGCTTTGAGGCTGGATTTGAACTTTGGAAGATGAGTCTTCCTGATTCTAAGCCCAATACTCTATCTACTGCACCACCTTAAAGCTGTCTAAAAGTGGAATAACAGAAAGCCAGAGAGATAATAATAGTAATAGCTGAAATCAGTATAATATTTTAAGGTATTGGGAAATTTCTCTCCCAAGAGGACTGAGGGAGGGTTATACCCATCAGCTGGAGTCTAAAATAGGCTCCAAGACAGGAAGTTGAATGGAAACAAAGAAATGTATTGACATGTTAAAGAAAGTGCAGTTAGAATTAGGGTACATAGTTAATAAGTAGCATTAGGCAACTTAGGATAAATAAGTAGCACTGTTCACAGGAGAAGGGAAAATTATTAAAAGTCCCACTGGAATATAGGAATATTTAAAGTTTGTAAATTATTTTATCTGTATTAACCCATTGGATTCTCACAATCACCAAGTCAGGTTAGTTTAATTATCTCCCTTTTGTAAATGAAAAAAAACTGAAATTCAGAAAAGTTATGTGATCTATTCTTTGTCACACAAGTGTCAGGGATAGGATTTGAAACTAGGAGCTTCTGATTCCACTTCACTCTATCCACCTTGCCATGCTGCTTCACCTTCCCAGGCAAAAATTCTTATCAAAAAATATTTATCCAAAAAAGTGCCTTCTCAACATAATTGAACTAAATGTTTGCCATACAGTCATTAGCTATTATCACATCTGTCTTCCCTATTACCCATGTACCTTACCAGCAGGATAGTTGCACTTGATTTCTATAGGAAAGAATTTCAAGGGCTCTTACTACCTTAGGTTCTGTTCGTTCAATTCCGGTGAGGAAGAGGAGGTTGGCCAGGAAGAGGCACAAGGAGAGCTGGAGGTGGAGCAAGGTGCCAGTGCCCCGGATGGCTCGACACAGGAGGAAGGTGAGGGCAGCCAGAAAGAGACAGAGCAGGGAGAGGCCCAGCCCCACATAGGTGATGATAGTCAGCACGAAATCTTCCTTTGATCAGAAAGAGAAGAACAGTGGTCATCATTTTGAGCCTTGCTACTGTCTACTAGAAGACTTCAAGATTCATATGCTTATATTGATTTTAATAGGTGCTTCTGGACATCAGTGGAATATATATGCAATGGCATTTATTTACCATATGCAAACAGACTTGTCTCACTACAGCTTACATTATTCCCCTTTTGACTTAATCTTTCAGATACAAATCTTTTTTTTTATTTTTTTATTTTATTTTATTTTTTATTTAATAGCCTTTTATTTACAGGATATATGCATGGGTAACTTTACAGCATTAACAATTGCCAAACCTCTTGTTCCAATTTTTCACCTCTTACCCCCCCACCCCCTCCCCTAGATGGCAGGATGACCAGTAGATGTTAAATATATTAAAATATAAATTAGATACACAATAAGTATACATGACCAAAACGTTATTTTGCTGTACAAAAAGAATCAGACTCTGAAATATTGTACAATTAGCGTGTGAAGGAAATCAAAAATGCAGGTGTGCATAAATATAGGGATTGGGAATTCAATGTAATGGTTTTTAGTCATCAGATACAAATCTAGTTGTGACTGACACCTGGGCTGTGAACCTGGGTGACTGGAAGGGTGGTGGTAGCAAGCTGGGAAGAGAGAAGAATTTGGAAGGAAAGACAATGATTTCAGTTTTGAACATATTGAATTTAATAATCCATTTTGAGATGTGAAGTGAGTAATACATATTATCCTCATTTTGCAGGTGAAGAAATTCTTTAAAATAAGTTATCTTGATCAGCAAGCGTTTATTAAGCACTTCCTTTGTGCCAGGAATTGTGATAGGTTCCGGGGGATACAAAGACAATTCCTGCTCTCAGGGAATTTATATTTTTTAAAGCAAAAAATATACCCATGTAATAAATAGAGTTAATGACTTCAAGACAAGTATATATTGGTATCTGTGATAGATAGCCTTTTACATGTGGTGCAATAATCAAACAACCCATCTGCAGGCATTTATTGAGAGATCTTTAAGTGTTGGGTCCTATGTGAGATAGACTCTAGGGGTACAGTGATAAAAATGAAACCATCCCTGCCCCTCAAGGAGGATATATTCTTTGGTGGAAGACCATCTGGACAACATATACGCATAGAAGTATATATAGAATTAAAAAGAGGTTATTTAGGGGAAGGCACTAACAGATAAGGGAGGGAGGAATTATCAAGATCTTGTGGAGTTCAAGCTGCTCCAATGATTCTAAGAAGCAGAAGTAATGAGAAAAAGCATCTTAGGCATGGGGGACAGCTTGAAAAGTCATGGAAATGGAAGCTAGAACTGTGGCCAGTTTGATTGGACCATAATATAAAATAATGTATAATAAGTCTGGAAAGGTGGATAAGAGCTGAATTGTAAAGGACATCAAATCAAATTAATTTGATTCAACCTACTTTCAATTCCACAGATGCCATGAGTACTGCAAAACTGGAGAAGTGGCTGCAGCTGCACACAGTGTGACTGTCATTGAAAGAGATGGTTTTACAGCCTTTGTTGGACCAGACTGTGTCATCCCAGTAAACACAAAGAGACTTTTCTTTCATATTCTTCATCTGGAAGGAGAAGAACATGATTTGTACCATATCAGAGTTCAAGAACAAGAAGTTTAGAAATAGACATGAAGCCAGTTACTTTCTACTTACATGGTTGTGTTGAAAAGTAAAGATGACAGGTGTGGATAGGTTAGCATTCCTATATCCAGTTGTCCCACTCACTACCTTGGAGTTCAGATAAAGGTTTTCTAGTTCTTCATTGATGTCAAGATTTTCCTTGGCAATAAATGTCCCATTTATTATGGATCCAATGGAAATGTAAGAAATAAAAACAACTGCACCTGTAAGGAAAGAAGAAAAACAATTTTTAAAAGAACATTTGAAAAAAGCCTTAAAAAGATAACTAAATTTAAGGGGTCATTGAACCAATCCAATAATGGGACTGAGTTTTAGAGTTGGAAGAGATTTCAGAAACACAGAGTTTGACTTCCTCCCATTCTTGCAATCATGGATCCCCTCAGCAATATCCTCAATAAGCCTCATTTAGCTTCTGCTTTCTGACCTTCAGTGATCAGCACATTCCATTTCAGAACAGCCTTTATTTTAATTAGTATTCTCTTCTATTGACAAAATATCCCAGTAGATTCATAGTCCCAGTGAGTTGTATACATAAGAAGTATAATAGAAATTGTTAAAAGAAAAATGTTTGAATTTTGTTGCTAGTCCAGGATAATAGCACACAGTGAATACATAATGTTGGCCCCATGTTTTCCTTCAGGTGATCCTTAATAATATAGACAATAATTAGAGGAAATCTCTTTAAATATCAAGCATGACAGTGGATAGAGGCTCAGTGTTGGAGTCCAGAAGACCTGGTTATCTAACTATGGACAAGTCATTTAACTATTCAGTGTCCAGGCAATTCTCAAAGATAAGAAGTTACAATTAAATTGATGATCTGCATTGATGAAGGTACTTTACACACCGGAATTTCTCCTACAATAATGAAACCATGCATCTATAATATACCTTCATTCCCCCTCCCCCCCCATCCCTCAATAAATAAGCTTCCAAACTTAATGAGGCAACCTTATTTGTCTGACCTACAGAAGCTAATTTCTTAATGTAATGAGAAATGCTAGAGGAAGTCCCACCTTAATTATGGCATTTTGTTTTCAATACCTTTTGAGTCTTTTTCAGCAATTAGGGTGCAATTAAGATCCATCACTTCATTTCCAGCCTTCAGTTCAAATGTTAAGTTGTTTTTGTCACAGTAACCCTCAATGGTCAATGTTGTAATAGCTATTGAAAAAAAAAGGAAATATAAAATCAATGTTCACATCCACTTATTGTCTGTTCCTCAAAATTTGCTTGTAGCATAAAATACCACAAGTGCCTTTTGGGTGCAGGGACAGGAAAATCTGTGTGATGGAGAAATAGAAATTTTGTTGCTTAAATGGTCCCCAAACATCCAGATCAATATGAATTTTCATGAATCAATACCTCTAAAATAGAAAGTTGTTCAATCAACCAATAAAGATTTATTGACTACTATGTTCCAGGCACTTCGTCAGTGCTGAGTATATATCAGAGTCTTTAATATGGATTTATCACCACCATCACCACCACCACCACTACTGCTGCCACTGCTGCTGCCATCATCATCATCATCATCATCATCATCATCTATCTCTTTTTTGCACATGGGGAAAGAAAATTTAAGAGCAGGTCATTACATCATTTCACAGGAAATTCAGAGGAAAAGTATGAACTGGAATTCAGAATTATGGTACAGTGGAAATAATGCCAAATTTGCATTATTATAGCCTTAACTATTGTAGATCTAATAGACCCATATTGCATTATAGACCTAAGTTCAAATACAAATTCTACTATTTACTACCTTTGTGACCCTGGAAAAGTCATGCAACTCTCCTGAGCCCCAATTTCTTTATAAAATGAGGTGCTCATGCTAAATAATCTTTGAGCCCTCTTGTACCTCTAGAACCTGTGATCCTGTCAGTTCTGGGTTCAGAGCTTTATTCACTGGATTTTGTTAGCTCCCAAGAAAAGAAATTGGAGGAAACAAATTATTAAAGATCATTTCTACACTGGGAAAGTGAACAGTAATATCCAAGGAGATAATTCCGTTGTTCAATCAACCCATAAAGTAAATCTTATATAATCTTATATAAGTGATTACTATGTTCCAGGCACTGTGTCAGCACTGAGGATATATCATGTTCTTTAATATATACATGGGTTTATCACCATTACCACCAATACCACTACCAACAACACCAGCACCACAACCACCACAATCATCTCTATTTTGCACATGGAGAAAGAAAATTTGAGAGCATGTCAATGGCTCAAAGGATTATTATATTATTTCATAGGAAGTCTATAGGAAAAGTATGGACTGGAACTCAAAATTATGGTGAAGTGGAAATAATGCCACATTTGCAATCAGTAGACTTGCAAATTCTACTATTTACTACCTCTGTAACCCTGGAAAAGTCATGAAACTCTTCTGAGCCTCAGTTTCCTTGACTATAAAATGAGGTGCTCAGGCTACAAAATCTTTGAGGCTTCTCCTACCTCTAGATCCTGTGATTTTCCTGTCAGTTCTGGGTTCAGTGTCTTATTCACTAGATTCTGTTGACTCACAAGAAAAGAAATTGGAGGAAACCAATTATTTAAGGTCATTTCTACATTAGGAAAGTGAATTCTGTTTTTCTATACAGATAGAAACTTAAGTCTTCTTCTGTTCTAGTTCTAGTAGTCACATTTTTAGTCTTAGACTATTAAGGGACAGGTCAATTCTCTGAGAGTCTCCACAGCTGTGGATCATAGCATCTGAAGGAGCTGCAGGGCAGCCTTTGCTGACACAAGTGTTGCAGACTGGGAATGAGATAAATTGGAGGCAGAGGGAAGAGGAGAAGGTCAGACAACACAATGGCCTCTCAGTCAGAGAGGTCAGAGAAAGCAACCTCCTCTCAGTCTCCTTGTATCATCCTCTCACAAGAGGAGATCCATTCTGCAGGTCTGGGATGGATCTCCAGCAGCCACTGTCAGGTGGCCGCCGTGTATTTCAACAGCTCTCATGTAATTCATCATCAGACATTTCAGGACGTTCCACCATGATGAAATCTTATCTGCCTTGTCCATATTATGAGTGAATATATTCAAGTATCTCCCTCAATTATAACAAAAAAAAATCTTCAAAATTTAATATCTTTTGATCCAGAAATACCATGACCAGCGTTCTACCCCAAAGAGATCAAAGAAAGAGGGAAAGGACTCATATATACAAAAATAGTTATAACAGGTCTTTTTTCTGGTGGCAATGAACTGGAAACTAGTCATTTAAGGAATGACTGAACAAATTATGACATATAAATATAATGGAATGCTATTGTGACATAAGAAATAATGAAAGATGTTTTCAGAGAATACTGGAGGGCTTGTATCAACTGATGCAAAGTAAAGTGAGCAGAACCAGCAACAATTTATCCAAAACCATCAACATTGTAAAGACAAATAACTTAAATGACTTAAGATGAACAATGATTCTAGAGGACCCCTTTTAAAAATTGCTACTCACCTTCTGAGAGAGAGGGTATGGACTCATGATGTAGATATAGAATGAGAAACATTTTCACATGGGCACATGGGCCCCAGTTGAATATTTTTTAAAAGGACACACAACCAAATAATATTCAGGCTGTCAACCCAGGGCAAGATGTCATGATCAATCTTACCTATTAATTTCTTCTTTACTGAGAATTGACTTCCAGAAGGGAGATTGAGAGCAAACTCATATGCAACTTTCTGTGTAGTCTCAAGAAACACGGTCACTACCTGAGCTATTTCTTCTTTGGTTCCATTCAGCTGGACTGGAAAATTGTCAAAATGATTGGCAATATACTGTAGTAAAGAAAAAATGCATATTATATTAATGAGTCTGAGGTTTTGGGGTTGCTCTGTTATATCATGGTTTTATTTTCACAGTAAACTAATACAGTGTGAGTATGGGAAAAATCAAATTCTCAACCTTTTGCTGATAAACATAACATGTTTCAGAAATAATGGATGTTGATGTTACTATAGCTATTCAAGGCTTGCTGGGTACTTTATATTATCTCACTTACACCAGTCCTATTGAGTTAAAGGTTATATTCTATCCCCATTTATACATGAGGAAACAGAAACCTGAGAGGTAAAATTATTTGTCCATGGTTGCACAGATAGTATGTGTTAAGGATAGGGACATGAATTTATCTCTCTCTTAATGTCTTGAACAATATACTTTCTGCTCTATCATCAAATTTCTGAGAATTTTCTTTTAAGTTATTCTCATTTCTTGAAAGCCACAATAAAGGGGAATAGTTTAATGACAAAAACAGTGACCATGCCAAAGAACTAGGCCATTCCTGAGTTAGAACTGTGCCCAGGATGTTTCCATTGTGATATGCATTCTGTATGGAGACGGAGTCCCCCAGACATATTCCTTGTCCACTTCTGAGAGACAAGTGCTCTGGTCCCTTGATAGAGGGTATGCATGGCAACAAGGTTTGGGCTGGTGCCTTTAGATTAATCAGAAGCCACTGCTCTTCAGAAAATGATGATCTCTTTGCTTAGTCAACATGGATCCATAGGTTTCTGGGTTCCAATTACAGCCTGGTTGTTTACTACCATTTGGACTTTGACCATAGTATATACATTCATGATGCTTCCATTTCTTTATTGATAAAATTAGGGAAGTTGTACTACATGGTCTTTCTCCCTCCAAATCTGTCATCCTATGAATTAACACAAGAGAGTGATATTCTTGCTTTTGTCTCATTCATAACCTGCTATTTTCTCATCCCATAAGAAACATGACCACTGAACATGGAATAGAGCCTCATCTACTCTCCTTATTCTTTCTCAAAGGCAATGAATGGGATTATTAATTCCAATGCACTTGGAGTCTTCTCTGAAAACAATAACAGTAATTTACTTTTTAGAACTTTCAAGTTTATAAAACCTTTACTTCACAATATCCTGGGGTGGTTTATAGGCCATTTTATATGTAAGGAGCTGAGGTTTGGAAATGATGAGTGGCATGTTCATGGACACATAATAAGTATGGAGAAGAAGCACTTGAGCCCAGTTCCCTTAGTTCCAAGCCCACTGAGCTGGGTCATTTCTCATCATGGTCAAATATTCTAAGAAGATGAAAGTGCATTAAAATCACAGCAATGAAACCTCTGGAAAAACTGCCATCTTCCATCATCCACTCTATGCTCAACTTTTGCCTCAGGTTACAGTCATTAAGCTCTGTGACTGAAAAGAACTTCTGGTCCTCAAAACTTGTTATTGTTGTAGAGTGGGGAGACAATGTGCTTCCAAAATAAGAAGAAAAAGTGAGGAAAATTAATTTGAATGCTATATCATTCGATATTAATGTTAATTTATAATATTTCCTTCTCTGTTTAAAATCCCCACTTTTTTGTTTAATTCACATTAAAAAAAAACCTTCCAAAAATTGCTTCCAAGAACTGACTGAGGAATGTGATTACATTCCACTCCCTTTCAGTGTCTGGTCTGGTCCTCTGACCTACTATCAATGGTCACCCTTGCTCCTGGCTTTTCCAATGAAAAGTTTGGTGTGATCTGGCTAACAAAGGAAAAACTTGACCAGATAGATCCTGATCAAGTGATTCCTTGGCCCAGATGGTTAGAGGCTGCTGAATCTCATGAGCAGCTCTTATTCCCCCATCCCCAACCCTCCTCAAACGCTCACATCACCTCCTGTCCCCACCTTCTCCTCCCCCATTCCCACCATCCCTTCACTCCCATCTAATCCTCCCCACCTTCCCCATGATGAAGTGATTGGGAGGAACTGAGGGCTCTTAGCCCATCTTCTCATCAAGTGTTCACCAGTCAGACTTTCGTCTTACTCATCAGGGGAAATCCCAATAATGTGCTGTCAAGAAGACAGACTAGTATTTAAAACTGCCTTGAAAGCTTCCTTGGAGTCTTTGGCCTTCAGGGAGACCACTGACCTCAATTTATTTATATTTTGCTGATCTAATTAAAAACTGATTTTGTCTCTTAGAATTTTATATGCCATAAAAGGATTTCAAACCTCTAAAGTAAGTGGAGCTGTGCCATTTCGACATGCAGAGGATAAATTCTGTAAACTAGCGCAAATCTCTCTGTGGCCATCTAGAAAGTTGGTAGCACCTGGCTAAGAAAAAGCATGGAAAAATTATTTTTATTCTTTTAAATCCAGCTGTATTGAAATATAGACATTCAACCTGGGAACTGCAAACAGCTAATTGACTACTTCTTTGTTTTATATGATATGGCAGTCAAGGAATCAAATGAAATTACACACACACACACCAGAATGAGGACAGTGCACACACAGACTATAATCATATAAGAAAATGAATAAGCAAAGAATCTAGATGGAGTCTTAGAAGAAATGACTGCCAACTTGTTATATTTATTTTATGTATTCAAATGAATTCATTGAAATGACATACTTAGTAAACAAGTTTATTATATATTATTACATATCATGCACTATTATGTTATATATAATATTGTATTATATTATATGTTAATTTATAACTAACTTTACTTGGTTTTTGTTGATGTTCAATATTAAGTTTTTAATAAGACTTTTAAAATAATTATTCATATATATTTGAAGATTATTTCTATAATTTCCCCCTGTATATAAGAAACACATTCCTAATGATATAAACTCACTTGTATGGAACAATTTCTTGAAAATGTATCATTGTCAAGTTTAGAGCACCAGGAAATACCTAGGATGGAAACAAGAAAAACATTTGGGGAAGAGGTATTATTCAATGGAAGAAATGATTGCATTGACCTAAACAAAGGGAATTTCTCCCTTGCTTCTGATTCCAATTATACCAGGCACGCAAGGAGGAACTGAAACTAAATCTTTTCTAAAACAAATTGTAAAAGACAGAGAAAGGAAAAGAGAGAAGACAATGAAGATGCGAGCCTCCAAAAGGGGATTTTGTAGATAAGGTAGGATTGAACTAGAACATAGGGAGGTCCATTTTCACTATCATGACCTAAACTTTAGTTGATACTTCATCATACATTTTTCTGGTCATGTGCTTCATGTATGAAACCCTTTCACACTTATGGTATAATTCCTGGTTTCAATTACCAGATTGAAAATGGAGATCTCAGATAGTCAGCTACTTACATGAGTTGTCTGTGAATGTGAGGTATGAGTTAGTATCTTTGTGACTACATTATGCAAATGACCATGAAAGAACTTTACTTGAATTGAATTATATTTCATAGACAGGGCTTGAGTTGGGTTAAAGTTTTGAGATATGTGAGGGAAAGGGACACTTGATAAAACTGCTGCATGGAATGTGGTCCTGTTTGCATTCCCAGAGACAGCAGAAATAGCCAAAGCTGAAAGGAAGGCAGGAGGTTCTTACCCTGCAATTGTTCACATTGGAATTTCTGACTGAATTCTTCTATCCAGCTCCTATCTAGAGATACAGCTGCAGTGGAAACTTTCTCACAAGTTTGATACAAAATCCATAGTAACCAGAACTGCATATTCATTAATATATGCAGCAAAAGTGGGTGTGGGAAGAAACACGAGGAGACAGAAGATATAACACCTCAGGACATCTCAACATCCAATTTGTTAGCTTCTTGCTAGGACTGGGACTGGTCATGACAGACTTTTTAACTAGAGAATGTTTCATGAGGTCTGAGCGCACAGTAACTCCATGACTTCTGGGTAAGCATCCAAAAAACCAGGGCCTCTCTTCCTCCCTATCCTTTGGGCACTTAAGTGGATTATCTGTGAATGCAGGGAAAAGTAATATTTTATCCAGCAGTATCTAAATGACCATATAAGGATCTATCTTTTGTGGGCTAGTCTGTCTGGGACAAGTACTAAGATGGCAAACCAAAAAATCAGTCTCTAGATGTTTCATTTTGTATGTGTAATGTTTACACATAATGTACAGAGATTTTAACTTTTCATCTGGATAGTTGAGTGATATAAAATGGAATCTAGCCTTTACCAAGGCAGGTGCTAAAAAGTAATGCCTTGCACCATGCTCTAAAGAGAAGTTCTTTCCCGTTATGTTTTTTTCTGAAACTTTCTTTCCAAGATAGTGGAAACAGTGATAACTCTAAGAAAATAAAATCTCTGTCTAGGAAGTATAAGCTACACAGCTGGTTATATGCAGAATTCTCTGCCCATGGGACAATCTTCTGATTGCTACCCAGATTTGTTTTTATATTCCTAGCAACTAGTATAGGGCCTGACATAGAACAGATGATTCCTTTGTGTTTATTGAATTTAAAGAAAGTGACTCTTTCTATTTGGATATTTGATAGCTAAAAATGGGTGGATATTGAATTGATGTTTCTGCTTATAAAATCTGTTGCTTCCTGCAGGCCTTTGTCATTCCCTCCATCAGACATGAGTTTTCTCTCTCCTAAATACATTATGCTTACATCTCATTGCATTTTTATAATGATATATTCTCTTACCTGATAGGGACTTCCAAGAGTGTTTTTATGTTTTGTATACCTTGGCCAAACTATGTCATTTTCACTCTTGTCTGCATCTTGAGGGTTGAAGGAGAAACCAAAAACTTGTGCCAAAGAATGGGTTCTGCAAAAGAATCTGAGGTTTCCCGGGCAAATCCCCTGATTCATGTTGGCTATGTGATTCAGGGGAAATCACAAACTTTTAATGCTCTAAGCAACTCTCCCAGAATGAGTGACCAAAAATAAAACATTTATAAGAGTAAATGTTTGGTAGAATAGGAAAAGCATTGTGTCATGGTTAGGAAACCCTGTTTCTCTTTCTCCTCCCTTCATGCCCTTCTCTTTGCATTTACCCGGACTGTGCCTCCTGCTTTGAGTACATTGCCTCCTCATTCTTGCCTGTTAGGATCCTATACTGTTAAGTTCAATTCAGCAAACCCCAATTGAGTGCCTGCTGTGTGTGTGTGTGTGTAGTTGAAGAACTTCTAGCAGCTGCGTGTAGTAAAGATAAGGTAAAGAACTGAAGCTGAACTTCCAAGGACATTTAACTTCCTCTTCTGTATTTTTAGTTTCTCTAGGTCTCTGTGACCTGCGTGAGTATGTTGAGTGGTAGCCAATATATACTTAGATTTTAGACATATGTATTTAACCTCGAATGATGACATTTATCACTGTTCAAGTTACCAACATCTGGCCAATTAGTTGCCTGATGTATGGTTCTTCCCAGAACTAGGAATCTGCTGTTTTGGGCATGAATAACATCCAATTAAGGGGTGTGTGGGGGCACCTATCTCTTAATGTTCTCCAACTCATGATGTAATCCTTTGTATCTAAACCCTATAAAAACTGTATACCTTATCCCCTTCTTTAGCCCTTCTACCGTGAGCTCTCTCTCTTTCCCTCCTCGAGGTGGAATTGCTCATTCTCATGAGAATTAATTAAATAAACAACTTTTCTGCTTTTTACTTTGAGAGATCTCTGAGTAATCATTTTTGGATAGGATTTCTATCCCCTACACTACTGTGTGTCAATCTCTGAGGATAAAAGGCTAAAACAAAAACAGTACTCCTGTCCCCACAGAGCTTACATTCTACTGGAATCCTTGTTGATTCCATTCCCCTTGCCCTAGTTCAAAGGAATCTCTCTCCCTGTTCAAATGCGCTCATACACAATTTTTACCCTTTTTTTCATAGGGGAAACCCTATCAAAATCTCCTCTGTATACTATATATTTGTATCATTTCCTTTCTTGTCCATTGCAAGGTCCTTGAAGGCAGGGGTTTGTAGTATTCTTTTATTTTGAATTTGTCCTATTACCACTCAATGGAGTTTGGCCTGACAATTCACACAGGAAAGACCAAGTGGATAAAAAATGTCTATTGTACAAATTATGAGTTGCAATTGGATGGAAAAACTTATGTTGCATGCTCATTTTTATGTATATTTGGGACAGACAGTACAGGTAAGAAGTGAATTGGGCTCAAAATGAAGCAGAGGAGGAGAGCAGGCTGGAGTTCAAGAGCTTACCAACCTTTTCTAATGCCCCTAATTTCTCCTGGTGAATAAAGGTCTATATTTTCAATACTAGTATTGATGTTAAATCAATTGGTGTTAAAGTCTGTGAGATATAGTCCTCACAGGGGGCACTAAAGAAGTCCAATAACCAATGGGGAACTCCAAAAACAGGAGGCACAATGTCCTCAGGGAAATGCATGATAAGGTAAAGATGGTCTGGTGTAACGGGCTGAATCTCTGAGCAGATGCACAGATGTCTGAGCACTTGAAGCTAATTAGCAATTGGACAATATTAATATATGCTTGGAGAAAGAATGGCCCCACCCACTCTCTGTGCAAGTTTGATGTATTGTATAGGAGATTGCATAGAGGATTTGGTGGGTGGGGTGTGAGAGCCAGAGGCACTGCTGGTGGGGATTTGAGTAGCGATTGGTCTCACTTCATATCGCCATTCCCCTTCACAGCAGCAAAGAATAAAGATCAAGGATTTTCCCTTATCCTGACTCCGGCTGATTTTAATATACTCTGGGTGCTAAACTCGGTCATCACAGTCTGGGAATATGGAGAGGGTAAGGAAAGTCAGGGATATGGTCCAAGTACTGAGTTAGGGAAGAATTAAAGGAGGCCAATGGATGGACTTCCTGTGGCAAAGGGAAATCAGCCAGGAAGGATAATGACAACGTCCCCCCCTCCCCCCCTTTCTGTGACACCTTAAGATTTACAGAGCCTTTCTTTGCCACACCTTTGGCAGGTGGGCTGGGGATTCTGTAGATGAGCTCCCTGAGGCTCTGAGGGGACAGTGACCTGTCCATGCTCTCGGAGTGGGCACTGCCAGTGCTTCAGACCCAGGACTCCTATTCTGAAGTAACTGTTCTTCCCACCAGCCTTGCATGAGGCCAACACAGTGGTCTTTCTCCAAGGTTTCAGGGCATCTAGCTGGCTCTGTCTATGACTTGTTGCGTGGAACGTGTGATTCCAAACTTGTTTTGCCTCAGAGGTTCCTGATTCTAACCCTGCTATGGGCTCAGTACAGCAGCTGAGGTTCCTGCTTGGCTGGACCTGCCCTGGTGCCCTTGATGTGGGAAAGATTTCTTTCTAGCTTCCCACCCCCTCCTAGTTAATAATGTAAATTACCCTTTGACTCACAAATCCTGGTCCCTTTGAATTCCAATAGAAGATCCGACCTGTCCCAGCCCCATCCGGATCTGAGCCAACTCTGGGGCTACACCCAAAAGCCCCTTGAGCTAAGTCTCTTACTATAAAAGTGCCATGCTGGGAACCCCTCTTTGCAGAGATTCCAAACATGCCAGCCATGTGAGGACCCTCTGTCCACTGGACCCTCTGTCCAGTGCACTCCTTATCTCTACCTTCACCTGTCTCCTACTTCTAAACTCAATAATAAACCTCTTTTATCAGTCTAGCTCTCGGGCTAATAAATGCTTTTATTGGGGACTCGCGGCACTACTAGACCTCATTTACCACCGTATCCTTGCGCCGAATCCAAGGGGGTTGCAGGGGAGCTTTGCTTGACTTCCTGTACCCCAAACCTGCCACTAGACCTCAACTAAACCCTAATCTCATTTAGGTACCCCAAATCTAGACCTCAACATTTGGTCTACACCTCAACACCCTGGCTCCGACTTCTGGGGAAGCATCGGCCCTTCCCCAGCCAAGGCCCTGATCCTTGGCTGGCTCCCCCAGGGGCTTCTTATAACTCCCTGAGTCCTCAGTTCATCTCCCCTCACAGGGTCTCGGGTGCTCCTGCTCCCTAGGGGCATACCAGAAAGCAAATGCTCCTTATACACCACATTCCTAGAGCTGGAGGGCTGGGGGTTCAGTAGAGACAGTCCCAAGGCTGGAGTCAGGGAGACTCATCTTCCAGAGTTCAAATCTGGGCTCAGACACTTCCTAACCTGTGTGACCCTGGGCGTATCACTTAACCCTGTTTGCCTCAGTTTCTTCATCTGTCAAATTGGCTAAAGAACAAAATGGCAAACTACTCCAGTATCTCTGTCAAGAAAACCCCAAAAGGGGTCATGGAGAATGAAATATGACTGAAATGATCAGAGAAAAAGAGTTGGTAGGGAATGTAGAGGTCACCTGGCCCAACAGACAGATGTGGAAACTGAGGCTCAGAAAGGTCAAGTGACCTAAGTTTATAAAGCTTAAAGCCTCAGGCTTCTTATTCCCTCTCATGTTTAAAAGAGAAGTTTTTTGAAGGCAGGGGATGGTCACTAAACATATGTATATATACACACATATATATACACACATACAGATATTCACATAATACACATCTGTAATACATATATACATATATACACATATACATACTTACACATAATACATACATATATGTGTGTGTGTGTGTGTGTGTGTGTGTGTGTGTTTATTGCCAATACTTAATGAATTGCTGGGTGCTTAGTAAATGCTTCATAGATGCCTTCTCTTACATGTTGGCAAAGGACTCCCATAGTCTTCTCTTAATGACCCAGATGCTCTGCTCTCCAGTTGGGGTGAAGCAAGACTTTGTGGTCTTAGAGGGGCTCATCCATCTGGGGAGGAGGGGAGCCCCATCTTGTATCTGGCCATTCCCCTCAATCTCTGCACTATTGGTTGAGACCATTCCCTTTACCTTGGAGAGATTCTAATTATCCAAACAAACTAGAACTCCCAGATCCTCAAGAGCTAAGAGAGAGAATGAAGGTCTGTCTGTCAGTAGAGCCAGTTTCTGGCTTGGTGTGAGAGGTAGGGAGGGTAAGACTGGGAGCAGGAAGGACAGGGACCTCCATGGATCTTCTCAGCCCCACCTTCCTGGGAGAGAGGGACCCATAAGCATCCATTTCTCTATGATGCTGCATCAAAATGTGGTCTAGATTCTTGTTGGCCCTAAATGAACTATCTGATACTTCAGTTGATCTCCCCAAATATTTGTTAATAATATGAGGGCATCAGTTTTATCATCCATATAAGGGCAGGAATTGGATTAGAGGATGATGTCTAAGACTTATTCTTTTATGTAAGCTTGAATTTCTAGTTTCCCAGGATTTAGAGATGGCGTGAGTAGTGATGAGCTAAAGGGCATTCAACAGGAGAGCCAGAGTCAGGGAAAGGGATGAAGAGTTTGCCCATATGAGAAGGTGAAAGACACTGGCCAGAAGTGTCCCATGCAGGAAGGGACTTCTCTGCCCTCAACCTCAGCAGAAAGAGCTCTTCATTGATTCCCCAGCTAGCCAAAGAATGCAGAGGTGGTTTTTACCTTGACAATTGTTCATAACGGCATCTGAGAATTTATTCTCCCCAGAAGGAAGTGCATATCCAGTGGTACAGATGCAGTGGAAACTTCCGTCTGTATTAACACAGTTTGCATTCTGACCACAAACAAAGATTGTTTCACATTCATTAATATCTGCAAAATAAGAAAAGAAATGAATCATACATTTTTGCACATGGGATTTGTTTCATCAGACTACAGAGTGTTTTTTTGTTACAGAGGCTTTTTCTTATTCTTTTCTAAGCAGAGTTGGAAAGAAATGTTGTTGAATGAAACAAGAAAAAAAAAGAGATAGTAAAAAGGAAAAGAAAGGAAACGATAAGTAAGGTAATAGAAGGGTAGATCAGGGATAATGTCAAGTCTTTTCTCTAAATTCTATTTGGGAAATTCCTACTGACATGTAAGTACAGACAATTTTTTTTTTTTTAAGGACTCTTACAGTAAAAGGGAGAAAAGATAGAGGCTGGGAAACTGGGGAGTTCAAGAGAGGAATTTCTGAGGATGGGGGAATCTGAGTGTTAATAGGCAGCAGGGAAGGAGGCAGTAGCTAAAGAGACGCCGATGATTTCGAGGGAGAGGGTCAACTCATGGTCTCCAGAGTCAGTTCCTGGAGAGATGAGAAAGAAAGATCACAAGGAACCTCCAGATGCCTCTCATCAGTCTCCATATCACCTTGTCCTGGGCTTCCTGCAGCAGTTATTTCAGTTTCGTGATTTTCTTTCTGTTGGGTGAAAATTGAGCCAGGAAGCAGACACTCCTTATACATCAGGTTCCTAGATTTGTGGACTCTGGAGCTCAGTGGAGACAGTGCTATGGCTGGAAGCAGGGAGACTTATCTTTCAGAGTTCAATTCTGTCCTCAGACACACTAGCTGTGTGACCCTGGGCACGTCCCTTAACTCTGTCCCAGTTTCCTCCTCTGTTAAATGGACTGGAATAGGAAATAGTAAATGATTTCATGATCTCTGCAAAGAAAATTCCAAATGGAGTTATGGAGAGTGAGACATCCCTGGATAGAGTTGGTACGGAACCTAAAAATCATCTGGTCCAACACCCAAATGAGGAAATTGAGGGACAGAGAGGTTAAATGACCTAAGATCACAAGGTTAGTTAGGGGTCATTGAATTGGGGCTTAAGGACCCAGGTCTGTATTTCATCATATGCTTAAAATAAAAGGTTCTTGAAGGCAGGGGATGGTTGCTCTCTCTCTCTCCCTCTCTGTCTCTGTCTCTTCCTCCCTCGCTCTCTCTTTTCCTCTCTCATTCCTCTTTCTCTTCTTTTCTCCTTCTCTCTCCCTCTCTCTCTTTTCTCTTTCTCTCTCCTCTCTCCTTCCTTCTCTCTCTCTTTGTCTCTCTCTCCCTCCTTCTCTCCCTGTCTTTCTCTCCCTCTCTTCTTCTTCTCTCTGTCTCTCTGTCTCTCTCTCTCCTTTTCATCATCTCTCTATTTCTGTTTCTGTCACTCTCTCTCTTTCACTTGGCATGAGAAGTAGGGAGAATAAGGCTGGGAGCAGGAAGGGGAGAGCTCTCTATGGCATATGGCCCAGACATTCCTGCTGGTACTCAGTGAATCACCTGGTCCTTAAGCTGAACTCCCACAGAATTTGGTAATAATATGAGGGCATTGGTTTCCTGATCCATATAAGGACAGGAATTGCATTAGATGGTGGCTAAGTCCTTTGATTTCATCCAAGCTTGAATTCCTAGTTTCTTTGGTTTTTCCCCCAAAGGTTATTATCAGGGGCAAGTCCTTTACAAGACCTTTATAATTAATTTGCAGAGTCAACTTGCAGTGCATTTCCTCCAAGAAATGGACAAATTTCATCTCTCTTTCTTAAATATCTATACTTGTAGGAAAGAGAGATATGACAGATGGAAACCAGAGAGAGTGAGAGCCCAGCCTGCTTAGAAGGCTTGGGTCTAGGTGAGACCTGGCACACAGAGAGGAAGGCAGCTAGCAGAGGCAGGCTCCTATACCTCCTAGAACCTCATTTTCATCAGAGGATCACCAATACCTACAGCATCTCCCTCACTCATTTAGTCTACAAACATTTATCAAGCCCTTCCTATGAGCAAGGCACTATGCTAGGCACACTGGGGATACAAAAAAGGCAAAAACTCATTCTCTGCACTTGAAGACATGCTCACAGGCTAATGGGGTTCACAACATACAAACAATTATATGTTGTTTGTTGCAAAGAAGATCCATGCTGTGTAAATGGAAAGTAAAATCTAAGAGAAAGGAGGGCTTTGTAAACCTTAAATGCCATGGAAATTGAGCTATTAGTTCTGAGAATCCCTCCTCCAATTATGTCTGAACCTTGTTGCAGGTCTCTGAGAAGTCCTCAAGAGGGAATCCTAGCCAGGATGGAATGGATGCAAATGGGGAGAGAAAGTATACAAGAAAATTGTGAGATGGCCCATATTACAGGGTCAAGGGGACAGTAAAGGCTATCGGAGAGAAGAGGGAATGTGGCAGAGAGCAGAGAGAACTGGGCTCAGAGTGAAGAAGATCTGGGTTCCCTTTTCACCTCAGACCCACACTAGCTCAAGGAGTCTCCAGGATTCCCAGGCTCTCAGTGGCTCAGGTACTTCCCTCTGAGAGCACAGTTGGATTTGTCTAATCACTGTCTAATTTCCTTTAAATATTCCTCTTCCATCTTTTTTTTTTTTATGACTATTGGGTCCCATGAGGCAGCATTGTCAGCAGGTCAGAGTTCTGTGACCTCAGTTATTTCTTCTAGTTAATAACTTGGAAAGAGTTTTGAAGCTCCCAGTCCTGAGCCAGAGTCCCAGCAAAGAACTTGGAAGAGGTTTTCTGAGGAGGTCTGAGTTGGGATAGACAGGAGAGGAAAAAGAGTAGAGTTCCCAGGATTTAGAGGTGGCCCGAGTTGTGAGGAGCTAAGGGACAGGGAAGGGGATAGGGAAGGTCAAAGATGACCCATATGAGAAGGTAGAGGCCACTCTTATGCAAGGAGGGATTTCCTCTGCTTTCAGCCTCAACAGAAAGAGCTCTTCTTTTATTCCCCAAAGGCACAAATACTGCAAGGCTGGTTTTTTACCTTGACAATCCATAGGATTTGGGAATTTCGTCTCCCCAGAAGGAAGTGAATATCCTGTGTTGCAACCACAGTAATAACCTCCATATGTATTAATACAGCTTGCATTCTTACCACAATGGATTTTAATGGGTGGTAAACATTCATTAAGATCTGCAACATAAAAAGCAAAGAAAAGAAGAAATGAAACATAAATTTGTATAAACATACAATGTGGAAATTTGTTTCATCTGACTACAGAATGATGTTTATTACAGGATTTTAAAAAAAATTCTTTTCCAAGGGAGTGGGAGGAAGAGAAAAGAAATATTTATTGAATGAAAAAAAAAAAAGAAAAAAAGAGAATAGAAAAAAGAAAGGAAATAATCAGTAAAGCAATGGAGGGGAGTCTGTTCAGAGACAGTGGCAAGTCTCATCTTATCTTCCTTTAACTGTCAGAATCCTAAAAAAGCAGAAATATCCCAGAGAGAATTCAGAGATGAGGCTTAAGTCTGGCATCAATACAGTTGGTTGGGGAGGGCTGCCAGGCTATCTAGGGAGGGGAAACCTGGTCCACTAGGAAATGGAACAAGAAAAAACTTCTCTGCCAATAAATCAGTAGTGAGAGAGAAACTATGCATGGCTGCTGCACTTCCAGTCTGGTGATTTTGGGAGCCAGAAACTGTTGTGGGGGAGAGACAGTGACAGAGAGAGAGAGAGACAGACAGACAGACAGACAGAGACAGAGAGACAGAGACAGAGAGAGAGACAGAGAGAGAGAGAGACAGAGGGACAGAGAGAGACAGAGACAGAGAGACAGAGACAGAGAGAGACAGAGGAGATAAGAGACCGAGAGACAGAGACAGAGACAGAGAGAGATAAAGACAGAGACAGAGAGACAGAGACAGACAGAGAGAGAGAGACAGAGATAGAGACAGAGACAGAGACAGAGACAGAACAAAAGGACTATTGTCTAGCAGGAAAGGCCCAGTCAAAATTAGGTAACAGGAATTTCATCCAGGATATGGAATCACATGCTTAGAGCTGGACCGATCATCCTGACCTCCCCTTTTACAGATAAAGAAATGGAAGCCCATGGAGAGAAAGGACTCATGCAGGGTCACACAGCCAGTAAGTATTAAAGCTGGGATTTGATTCTGTCTCTTCTGACTTCATAGATACAACTCATTCTTGGTCCATCACCATCATGCTCTCCCAGTGATCATATGTCTTTCTTCAGCAGCCACTTACAACCTGACTATTGATTAAATTTATAATTATAGTTAATATTTTTATAATACTTTAGGATTTATAAGGTGATTTACAAATTTTATCTCTTGGAGGTATAGCCAAGATGGCAGAGAAAGGGCAAGGACCTGACTGAGTTCTCCCCCAAAACTTTCAAAATACCTTAGAATAATGGCTTTGATCAAAATCTCAAACAATAGAAGCCACAAAGATAGACTGAAACAATTTTCTAGACCGAGACAACTTAGAAGGCTGTCAGGAAAGGCCTATTATACCAGGATGAGAGTACAGTCTAGTCCAGACTGTACGAACACAGACCAGGCCCCCAGCAAACCAGGAGCAGGCTTTGGGAGCCACTGAATTATCAATAGCAGCAACTACTTCAGCAGCTCTCAGCCCACAGATGGTAAGGTGTTTGAACAACTGATCACAAGGGTCCTCTTTGCTAGCACTGAAACAGGACTCAGTTGCTTCATTTATACTTGGATCCAGATTTTAGTCCTGGGTGGTAGTCCCAGGGCAAGGAGGAGCATTAGCATACCAGAGCTCATGGCCACAGTGAAGTAGGAACTCTCCTCAAAGTTCTAGGGCAGAAAATAGTGTTTGTGATCACTTACAGGCCAAGAGAATAGTAAAGAAATCTCTCTTTAGATCATACTACTTGGAATAACTGAAAACCTACAGGTCCCTGAAATTATCTCTGAAAACAGCTGCATAAAACTCTTAAGCTTGGGACAGTACAACCTTCATTCTGGAAGCAGAACCCTACTTTTTGAAAGTTAAAAATCAAGGATAGTCTGGGAAAATGAGCAAAGAACAGAAAAAATTCTGAACAAAGCAAGTTACTATAATGATAAGGAAGATGAAAGTACATACTGGGAAAAAAGATAACAAAATCAATGCTCCTATGTATAAAACCTCTAAGAAAAATATGAATTGGTTTCAGGCCATGGGAGAGCTCAAAAAAGATTTTTACAATCAAGTAGCAGAGGTAGAGGAGAAATGACAGTGATGCAAGAAAATCATGCAAAACAAATCATTAGCTTGGTAAGAGAGACACAAAAAAATACTGAAGAAAACATTTTAAAAACAGACAAGGCCAAGTGGTAAAAGAGGTACAAAAAGCCAATGAGGAGAAGAGTACTTTAAAAAGCAGAATTTGCCAAATGGAAAAAGAGGCATAAAAAATTCACAGAAGAAAAAAATTCTTTAAAAAGTAGAATTGGTCAAATGTAAAAAGAAGTGCAAAAGATCATTGAAAAAAATAATTCCTTAAAATTTAGAATTGAACAAATGGAAGCTAATGACTTTAAGAGAGATCAAGAAACAATAAAATCAAAATCAAAATAATGAGAAAATAGAAGACATTGTGAAATATGTCACTGGAAAAAAAAAAAAAACAACTAACCTGGGAAATAGATTCAGGAGAAACAATTTTAAAATTATTGGAATACTAGAAAGTCATGATATTTTACAAACGGAGACTAGACATCATCTTTCATCTTGACAACTGCTCTGATATTATAGATCCAGAGGGTAAAACAGAAATTAAAAGAATCCATTGATCACCTCTTGAAAGAGATTCCCAAAAGAAAACTTCCAGGAATATTATAATCAAATTCTAGAGTTCCCAGGTCAAGTAGAAAATATTGGAAGCAGTCAGAAAGAAACAATTAAAATATAATGGAGATATCATCAGGAAAACAAAAGATTTATCAGCTTCTGCTGACAAAATCAGAGGGCTTGGAATATGACATTCTGATGGGCAAAAGAGGTAGGATTACAACTGAGAATCACCTACCCAGCAAAACTGAGTATAAATCTTCAGGGAGAAAATGAGTATTCAGTGAAATAGAAGTCTTTCCCCCCCAAAAAAATGTATTTATTTGAAGAAACAGAATAAATAAAAAGAATAACAGAAAAGCAATACAAAACAAAATGAAGCAAAAGAAAAGAGAACATTATCATGTATCCAGCAGAACATCAGGGAGGATTCAAAATATATGACAACAAATACCAATTTAAGAAAGTATATATATTAGTATAAAAATTATATGCATGAGTGTCTGTCTTTTCTTTATTTCCTTATAAATTGTTCTTTTGTTCTCTGCTGCACACCTTTTTTATTTTATACTTTTTCCTCCCTTCATCCTCTCATGCCCCCAAGAAGGCTATAGTTATAAAAGGATATATTTATATATACATATTGAGATATATACATACACACACATACACAAACATACATACCCCAGATACACATATGTCTTTCCTATCCCTGATGACTCTTTCATTAAATTCTGCCAAGTTATGGAGCATAACAGGAAGTCTGCCAAACCCAAATTCACCCTCCTGCAAGTGCCCATAGCCAGAAGTGCCCCTGCCTCTCTATTCACTGAGTGCTGGTTCTTTCTTTTGCCAACTTAATTTGGAGACTGAGACTGCGAATTCTTTTGCAAAACCTGAGACACTGACCTGGGGATCCCCAAACGTTATTAGGGTGTCTCATCTTTTAGCACTTTGACTTTGAATTATCACAACTAGGTCTGTATGCAAAAAAGAAATAACAAACAAATAGGAAAAAAGGCCTATATGTACAAAAATATTTATAGCAATTCTTTTCTGGGGCCAAAGAATTGGAAATTGAGGGGATTCCCATCAGTTGGGAAATGGCTAAACAAACTGTTATGTAATTATGATAGAATATTATTATACTATAAGAAAGGACAAGTAGAAAACTCTCAGGAAATCTGGAAAGACTTGCAAGAGCTGATACAAAGTTAAATGTACTATGTACAAAATAACAGCAATATTTCTTTTTCTTCTATTTTTTGAATTTATTTATTTATTTATTATAGCTTTTTATATGCAAAACATATGGATGGGTAATTTTTCAACATTGACTTCTTGCAAAAACTTCTGTTTCAACTTTTCCCCTCCTTCCCTCCATCCCCTCCCCTAGATGGCAGGTAGTCCCATACATGTTAAATATGTTAAAGTATATGTTAAATACAATATATGTATACATATTTATACAGTTATCTTGTTGCATAAAAAAGATCGGATTTAGAAAGAAGATAAAAATAACCTGAGAAGAAAAAAACAAAAATGCAGACAAACAATAACAGAAAGAGCAGAAATGTTATGTTATGGTCCATACTCATTTCCCAGTGAGTAACAGCAATATTTCAAACCAATCAGCTATAAATGATTTGGCTATTCTTAGCAATACAATGATTCATGACAATTCTGAAGCACTTATGATGAAAAATGATATCTACTCCCAGAGAAAGAACTTTTTGCCTTCTCAGTGGTGGAGGGGGGATGAGGAGGGAGGAAAAGAGAGAATTTGGAACTCAAAGTTGTAAAAACAAATGTTTAAAAAGTGTTTTTACATATTTTGGAGGGAAATAAAATATGAAATAAATTTTAAAAAAACCCAAATATTATCTGACTTGATCCTCACAACAACCTGGAGTATCCTCATTTTTCATTTTATGAAACCAAGACAGGCAGAAGTTAATTGACTTGCCCAGGATCACAAAACATAGGCAGTTAGATTTGAACCCAGGTCTTGTTGACTCTGGATTGAATACTCTATCCACTGTGCCCATCAGCACCTTAAGCATATACTCTTTGGGCTTCATTCTTTTGATTGTAAATGTTTCACTGGTGTTCTTAGAGTATCAAGGACATTGCAATGGACAGAGAGCTACTTTGGAGCCAGAAGACCCGAATTCAAACCTTGTCTCTGACACATGTTGCTATAGATCTTGGGAAAGTCATTTAACTTCTCAATACACTAATCAGCTCTCTAAGAATATAAGTGGCTTTATTTTAAATTTTTTAAAGCATAAATGTTTTTTAGAGTAGGAAAAGCATTCTGCTGTGAGCCATCTTTAGGAAATCTTGCTTCTCCTTCTCATCCCATCATGCCCTGCCTCTAAGCATTTACCCAGGCTGTGCCTCCTGCCTGGAGCACACTGCCTCCTCATTTATGCTTGTTAGGATTTTCTTCTGTTCAATTCAACAAGCACTAACTGAATACCTAATATATGCCAGGCACTGAGGACAAAATCAAAACAGTCCTGCTGTCCCCAAAGAGCTACATTCTACAGGAATCTTCCCTGATTTCCTTGACCCATTAAAATTTGTCCACACACATTTTTTACCTTTTGAGGAGGAGAGGCCCTACTATAGTCTTCTTTATATTTTACTTATTTGTGTCTTTCTGGTTGACCATAAACTCCTTGAAGGCAGGGTCTTTGCTTTTCTCCAATATATAATAACTCAAAAGAATTTGACCTGACCATTCATCCACACAGAAAAGACTAGGTGGCTGAAGCATATCTATTGCCCAAACTGTGACCTCCAGGAACATGGACAACCTGTTCAGCTTGTCCATCAGTCCTGTACACCTGGGATAGACAACACATATGGACAGTGAGTTGGGCCTAGAATTAAATTAAAAGAGGAGAGTAGGCTGGATTACCTTCAATAAACTAACAATCTCCATCTTTTCCCCTGAACAAAAATCCATACTTTATAAGCTAACACTCTCTCACTATTGGGGTTTGGGTGTAACACATGAACAGAAGAATTCTTGAAGAATTTCAGATGTTTATCAGATACAAAGAAATAGAGAGTAGCATGGTGGGGGTGGTAGTAGTGGAGGGGATAAGCATTTATACAGGACCTACTATGTGCCAGGTACTTTTTACGAATATGATCTCATTTGATGCTTACAATAACCCTTCGAGGTGGGTACTATTATGGTCTCTGTTTTCCAATTGAATAAATGCAGGCAAACAGAGTGGGGTGACTTGCTCAAGGCCACATAGCTAGTCACATCAAAAGTTAACGTAAATCTCCTCTTTTTTTTTCAGGAGAAAGTGAGAAAGGTCCCAAGCATCTTGGGAAGAACCACAAGGCTGTTTGTGTCCAACTCCAAGACAGAATCAGACAAGAGGATCATCAAAGTGGGAAGGTGTGGAAGGGTTGTGAGCTGCTTTATTGGAGGGAATATCCAAATTGATGACATCACAGATCCAATGGAGTTATCTCTTTAATCACCAAGCATAGTGACCATTTTCTCAGTGGAGAAACTGAGGCATTGATATGACTGAGAGGATCACAGCAAGTGGGACAGCAGTATGAGATCCTGCCACTGAGGTTCACCAGCATCCTGACCCCATCGCCACCAGCCTACCCTCCTTTGGCTGCTGCTTCTCCCCTTCCCTCTTCCCTTCTCCCTCTGTCTCCTGCCTCCTCCACTTTCCCTCTTTTCCAAAAGCAGCCACTTAACAGGGTTGCTTGCATCCCCCTCCCTCTCACTTAGCTGCTCCCTCTTTCTTGTTCCCAACCCTTGGACTAATGTGGGCGTGGCTCCTTTACCGTCACAGATCTCCAGAAAGTCACTGAAGTATTTCTCCCCACTCGTAGTAACAAATCCATTCTCACAGGCACAGTGGGTCTTGTTGACACAAATGGCATTTTGGGGACACCTTCTACGACGACATTGAGAATCTAGTCAGAAGAATAAAATATTGTCACAACTGTGCTTCCATAAGGCTTTAAAGTTTATAAAGTATATTTGCCACAACATTCCTGTAAGATATGAAGCATAGTGATTATTAACTCCATTTTACAGATAAGAAACTTACAGATGTTCCAATAGAATAGCCTTTGTTATAATTTGTTGCAGGGGGCGGGGAGGTGGATGACTGGGGAGTCCATAGCTTAGGAACTCAGCTAACTGGCTATCCTGGAACTGGAAGATATGAGGAGGGAGACCAACAATAGTTTTTTTTCCTCATGATTTAATTGGGGTGAGGAAGATGTATTGAGTCTAATAATAATTTTTAAAAAGATAACACATTTAAAAAGATAACACCACTTAGAGTTTATTAAGCGTTTTCCTTACTACTCTGTGAGGTACATGGCACAAGTATTATCACCTCCATTTTACAGATTAGGAAACTGAGGTCCTGGCTTGCTCTGATCACAGCTAGCCAGTAACAGAGCAGGGATTCAACCTCAAGTCAGGATGGCAGGCATTGGAGGGGGGATATAGCCCAAGGGACTTGATGGGATCTGTGGAGTTGTGAGAGAAGCTTCTCCCTGAATCACTCTCCAGTTTAGACTCTTCTCTTCCCTAGTTGGGCTTCTCTCAGTCACCAGCTGTAGATGGGGTGGGTTCCTAGCACACTCACCTTTGGTTTTCTTGAACACAGCAGTTTTCAAAAGGACCAAGACATAGAACCCTGAAATAGAGAGAGGGGGGAATATGGGAGTTTAGTGATTGTCTGCCCAGTCCCCAAAGATGTTAAGGCTCTAAGAAGCCCCATGATATACTTGGTTTCAATCACAGAGTTACTCAATAGTGCAAGGATTCCAACCCGGCATCTGGTTCCAAGGAAAGAAAGGAATAAAGGGCCAGGCTTGTCATGTCTCCACAGGGCAGGGGTTGTGAGGACATGGACCTTCCTCAGGTGGGGCTGAGATTGCTTCCTCTTTCCCCATCTGTAAAAAGAAGAGACTGGGCTAGTTTAATGTTAAAAAAAAGACAGCAGCTGAATTTCACAGGAAAGATACCTGGACTGGTAGCCAGGAGACCTGTGTTTGAGATGAGAAAAAACTGAAGGGGAGAGAAGAAGTTCTAGATAGTCTAGTAGGAAAAAAAGTGTCCTATCTCCAAAGTTTATTACCTAGGTGACTAAGGGTAGTTAATTTCCCCTCTCTGGAACTCAGTTGTTCCTTCTGAGCAATGAATAGTCTCTAAATCTGGTTCCATGTTTGGTTCATGTTGTACTAGCTCCTGTTTGCCCCAACTCCTCCCCCCACCCCAACTTACCCTTGTAAGAACTTAATCAAGGAAGAGTTAATAGGTCACAGTTCTTTACAAAGGATAGAAGGAGGCTGCCTGTACATGATTTCATGATTTGCTGTTTTCTGTCTGAATATATGTAATCATTGTATCCTAAACAATTAGATGAATAAGCATTTGGCCTAGTCACCTATAATTAGATGTTTGTATCATAGGAAATAATGTCCTTAAAGGCTTCCAAAATAATGTAAGCACAATTAACAATGAAGGTCTCATAGACACCTAACTGCTATTTTATTTGTTATTGAAACTGAAACTAAAATATCTTTAACATTTGTCTATATTGTATGTCCTGTGACACAAACATGTTTCCTTACATGAAAAACTGCTGGCCAATCTATATTGGCCTCTCTATATTTTATAGCATGATTCCTTCACCAAAACCAAAGGGTAGGTAAAGGAAGGTTGGTGAGTTTTCCTGGATGGGAGAATTCTCATGAAACACTTAGGAGAAAGTGGATAAAGCACATTTACCAGACAATTCACCTAGGGATGAAGAAAAGGGCTTTATCTTTTAGGGACTGGTACCTAATTCCCCAGCTAGGTAACCTCTTGCTAAGCACTGTTGCAAGGTGTGCAATATGTGCTCAAGTAAATGCAAAGCAGGGAAAAGCAGACACCATAGAGATTAGATTGAGGAGACAGCAACAGGAGGAGAGGTGGGAGGTGGGCTTTACAGAAGTTAAACCTCTGGTGGCAGGTTACAGGTATGTCCTGGTTTTTGTTGACACCTTTTCTGAATGGGTTGAAGCCTTCCCTACTAAACATGAAACAGTTTTAGTGGTGACCAAAATAATCCTACATGAACTCCTTTCTTGGTTCGGTCTCTGGGTTGGGTTTGGCTTGGACAACAGACCAGCATTCATGGCAAAAGTGTTTCAGGGATTGGCCAAAGCCATTGGGTGCAAATGGAAGCTACACTATGCATATCTCAGACCAAATAGAAAGAACCAACTGGACCCTAAAGGAATAACTTACTAAATTGGTCTTAGAAACAAAAGAAAATTGGGCTTTACTCTTCCCTCTTTTCCTGTTGCGAGTTAGGTGAACCCTATCATATTGGACTCTCCCCTTTTGAAATCATGTACAGGCAGCCTCCTTCTATCCTTTGTAAAGAACTGTGACCTATTAACTCTTCCTTGATTAAGTTCTTACAAGGGTTGCAAGAGTGCAAAGCAAACTCCAGAAAACAGTCTATGGCACTTTACCTGTTCTCCCATCTTATGCTGTCTACTCCTTTCAACCCAAGGACACAGTTCTTATCAAAAAAAAAAAAAATCATACTTTGAGACTTGAGCCTGCTTGGAAGGGACCCCATACTGTAATCCTTACCCTGCCAAGTGCATTTAAAGTAGACTCCATTCCTACGTGGCTACACCACACATGAGTGAAACTTGACACATCCAACAAATGGAAGGCGGAATCTGAACTGATCCCCTCAAATTAAGACTTTCTCATGTTTCTTCCTACTACTCTTGTCACCTTTGACCCTCTCCAACCCCCACACCCCTAAAGGAAGGGAATATTTGGACTACAAAGGAGGGAGACCAAACACTTTGGACCTTCTGGGCATCTGGAACCAAGAACAGGGTCTCTTGATGGTTGCTTCTTCTGCTTGGATTCTGCTCCCTTTTTCCTGGAGCCCAAATCCCCAATAACATGGATGCAGCTCTGTCTCAAATGTAAGAGCCATGCAAACAAAGAAGGGTTACTACCCATGTCCTGTCTTCTTCACAGGGGATGCTACCTGCCTCAGTCATCCCAATATTATTGCCCCCAACTAAATTGAATTTCCGCTTCTTATGATCTGGGTCTCTGGGACCCCCCAGAAAAGGACAATTACTGCTGATCAGTTCTTAGTACCCTAAATAGCAGTCTCCCATAAATTATGAGGTTGGTTCCTTCAATCCCCTTTATATAACTGTTAAAAATCCTACTAGCCCCCTTTAAAGGACCCCTCACACATGGGGACTCAGATTTGATGATCCTGACATTACTTCTCGTAGCTGGGACCTTGGAATCCTCCTAACTAGCTCTAAAGAATCCCCTGAATTGACCTACCTCCCCAAAGGCCCCTTATCCAAACTAGCACTCCCTTCCTCTGTCTGGCCACCTCCCTCAGTCTCTGTTCCCACTCATTTATCTGGTAAATCTAGTAAAGGTCCCCCAAATCTTTACTACCCTTTTCCCCTCCAATCACATCTATCCTTAGCTCTCAGCCATTCACCGTGTTGTAAATACATCTGGCTGGACCTTGGCCTGACTGTTGGCTTTGCATGGATGGTCAGCTCTCCTATTATATAGCACAAGGCCTCCTGAAGAGGATCCCAGCTCATTTACTCCTGACTCCTGTTCCTGGGATCAGCCCTACTTGACCCTGGGGCATATCCAGGGTTCTGGTACCTGCCCATTGTCATCCCTTTACCTGGCCCCTCTCCTTATGCCTCAGTCTGTAACTCCACGAGGACTGGGGCTACCCCTTCATCTGGGTCCCTGTACTTCCTTGCCCCTGAGGAAACTTGGCTGGGCTGCCTCGATTGCCTCACTCAATGTGTTTCTGCTCAGATCTTTTGGTTGCACCAAGATTCTTTGTGCATTTTAGTCTCTGTCCTTCCAAGGGTCTCTCTTCTCCCTGTACAAGAAAGGTGGGAGTTCTTCTCCCATACAAGGCCATTGGCTCATTGGTTCAAAAAAGTGGGTTGTCCCAGCTCTCATCCCCATCCAGGTGGGGGGGGGGGGTCTGCTGGGCTCTACTGTTGTTTACACTGTCCTCACCCAAAGTGAAGCCAGTTATCTTGAGCTAAGTGCACAGGTGGATCTCGACCTGGGCCACCTAGAACATTCTATTTCCCAGTTGGAGAGGCAGGTCAACTCCCTGGCTGAGATGGTTCTCCAGAACCACATAGGTCCAGAACCTGGACCTATGTTCCTTAAACAGGATGGCCTCTGTGCTGCTCTGGGAGAAGCCTGTTGTTTCTATGGTAATAACTCTGGGGTAATGCAAGAGAGTCTCTCCCTCATTAGAAAGACCTTGGAGACTAGGCAAAAGGAGGGGAAAATGTGGAGAACTGGTACCAGAGCCTCTTCTGAACACCCCCCCTGGCTGACTACTCTAATCTCTACACTACTTGGCCCACTTTTACTCCTTGGTCTCACCCTTACTATATAGGACTTTTCCCATCTGACATGACTCATCTAGTCCCGCAGTAACTCAAGTTCCTTCTCATACAAGACCCCAGATATTGACCTTTATAGGATTCCTTCCCGGTTCCTAATGATTCAAGTGACCCAGAGTCGATGGTCTGACTCTCCTATGAGAAGTGGGGATTTCTGTAATAGTTCCTGCTTGCCCCATCACCCTGCTTACCCAAGCATTTTGTCTTAAGCAGAATGCAAAGTCCTTGTGCTCTGTGGTCAGAGCATCCGTTCTGTATCTTGTTCTTGAAACTATCCTGCTCTCGATAAGGTTATAATTATTGTTGACATCTGCTTCTATATCTTCCTGTTTATGCGATTAACGACTCTCTAGCTTATGGTTTTAGCCTTTATAAGCCTTTGTCTCCTGCTGTTCAGGGCTGCTTGATTTGGGTCCTGATACACCCCTTGCAGCCACTGGTAAGTAAACTCCACTTGAAATTTTTACCAAGTCTCACTTGCTGTTCTCCTTGGTACAACAGTTTGATAAATCACTAAGAACCCAGGAGGTCAAAGAAAGATAGAAAAACCAAGAGAGTCCCAGCAAGGAGTTCCTCAGGAGTTTTCAGCCATCCCCCTGGAAACTGCTTTAAAGTTCTTCTGGCCCAGAGGTTCACAGATGGGTTCCAGAGCCACTGACTAGGGCAAATGGATCTGCCCTAAGTCTGTACCACAACTTCCTTGCTTGCAGTTGTTCTAGGGGTGAGTGATCTACCTACTTCCAACAAATGCTGACTCACAGAAACTGGGCAGCTAAGCTGATTTCAACAGCCAAGCACTGAGCTATTTAATGGGGAAACAGAAACAAAAGCAACATCATCCCCATTGTCAAGGAGCTGATATTCTAACAGTGCTCTTAGATCCTCTATGATCTAGGGCATACAATTATGCATTTCTCCAATGATTGTTTTGTTGTAGTTCAGTCCTATGCAACTCTCTCTGACCCCATTTGAGTTCTCTTGACAGAAATACTGGAAAGGTTGGACATTTCTTTCTCTAGCTTATTTTACATATGAGGAAACTGAGGCAAACAAATAAATGTCTGAGGTTGGAGTTGAACTCAGATCTTCTTGACTCCAGTCCAGGTACTCTATCCAATGGCGCCATCTGCTTCCTCAATAGACCAGTGACAAAAAGATAACATCAGGGTAGATTAAATGAAATTGCAGGCAAAGAAGAAATCCTGAATATAGGCTATGTTGGGAAATGTTGAGAAATGTTGGGGAAGAAAGAATTGATTACATGGAGAGAGAAAGAGATGATTGGACTTCCCCCTCTTTTTCTCTACCCTTCCCTCCTATTTCTCCCCAAAGATGCTGCCCTTCTGACCTCTTATTCCTTTCTTAACCCTTCCATTTATCTGTATGATCTAGAAGAAATCTCTTCTCCCCTCTCCCCTAGAGCCTCAGTTTTTTTTTTTTCATTTGTAATGTTAGGGGATTAGACTATATAACTTCTAAGAACCTTTCTACTTCTAATTCCTATCAATTAGTGAAACTCAAGAGTTTCCTCCAACATCACTATTTCACAATGTTGTGGATCCTGAGTTGCAAAAGATATCCTAAATAATCTGTTCTAAATCCTGAAGCCACAGGGTGAAGTGACTTGTTTAAGCTTACACTGGTGGTAAGTTCTAGGGTCAAAACTCCAATGAAGGTCTTCTAACCCCACACCCAGCTTTCTTTCTTACTGTGTCCATCTCCCCAAGAAATATCTATATTCTGGGAAACAGGGTCAGGGTGTGAGGAGCTGGCTACCAGGGGGAGGATAGCAGGTGATAGGAAGTGATGTGGACTCAGGACCAAGTAGAGTCCATTCCTGTGGCTGGCTACTCTCGCACTAGTCCTAAGAGCTGGATCCTTTGTTGTTTTAAAATTTAGGTTAAAGATATATAGAGTCTTAGAAACTGAGTTTGAATCATGGCTTTGCTATTTTCTACCTATGTGTCTGTGTTGGGACAGCTAGAGGGTGCAGTGGATAGAGTGCTAGGTCTAGAGTCAGAAGGATCCAATTAAAATATAGTCTCACGTATGTACTTGGGAAATCACTTAACCCTATTTGCTTTATCTGTAAAAGGAAAAGAAGTGGCAAACTACTCCAGGATGTTTGTCTAGAAAACCTAAAATGGGTTCACAGGGAGTGGGACATGAATGAACAACATTTTTGTAATCTTGGGAAAGTCAGTAACAAAATTTAGATAGGATTCAGTTTTTTATCTATAAAATAGCAGATATGAACCAGATGCTGCACTTTTATAGCTCTTGATTCTGCTGTTATTTTGTTCTTGACTTCCAATAATACTTAATGCCTCAGGCTGGAGGCTGAAAGGGAGGATGGGAGATGGGGATGGGGTTGGGGTGGAGACATAGATGAAATCCTCTGTCCCAGGGAAACTATCCCATCCAAAATTTGAATGGACTTTCTCCAGAGATTATGGAACAGTTTTTAAGCAAGGGCTCTAATAACCAATAACTGTGGATTCTTATTCAGACTTGGACGGACCAGGGGCCCTCTGAGATTTGGTGCATCTGCCAAGGGAGGGCTGATCTGAGGCTCAGAATGAGTCTCCAATCTTGAAAGGACTTTCCAACTGGCAGGCAGGATAAAAAGACATCCTAAGGGACTGCATTAGGGGAAGGGGATCATGGAAAATGGTGGAGTGGAGGATGGATATTGTCATTTCCTGCACAAAATGGACTAGCTGAGTCACCCTGGACTACTCTCAGCTTGAGCCACTGGTGGGTTTCAGCCTAGAAAGGAAATTCTAAAGCCAGAATTTCAGAGCCAGGAGGGCTGCAGTGGATTTGGAAGCTTCCAGGCTAGGTGATCAATTGAGAATTCTGGGGCAGGGTCACTTGGTGGGAAAAACATTGACTTTAAAGTCAGAGAACCGAGTTTTAATGTCAGTCCTGCTCCTTATTAGTTGTATGATCTTGTTAGTTCCCTTCTCTGGGTCTCAGTTTTCTTTTCTGTAAGGTGAGAACACTGGCTTCAATGATGACTATGGGTTCTTTACACAATTTTAATAACTGAATAGTTGTTTTTATTTTTTAAGTTTATGGCTTTTGGCTAAGATGGGACAATCCTCTTCCATGTTATTATTTTTGCTGAGGCAATTGGGGTTGAGTGACTTGCCCAGGATCACACAGTTAGGAAGTGTTAAATGTCTGAGAACAGATTAGAACTCAGGTCCTCCTGATTTCAGGGCTGGTGTTCTATTCACTGCACCACCTAGCTGCCCATTCTATGTTATTTTTGTCTGTGTCTGTGTCTGTCATATTTGTTCTGTGAGTTAGATTTTGTTACCTGGAAAGGTTTCTTAACATTCTTGAATCCCACTTCAAAAGGGGAAAAAGCCTGACTTTTTCCTGTGGGTCTTAGTTCTGGCCAAGTTGGGGCTACAGAAATAATTAACTAACTAAAATTTTAGAACTACTAAAATAATATCTTAGAAGATTCTCAAGGTTTTGAGAGATATGATTAAGAAATCTGACAATTAATCATTGTAAGATTGCAAAAACAAAACAAAACAAAACAAAAAACCCAACCCAACAACCAGAGAAATGGCAACTTTTTGCTAACTTTTCTTTGACTTCTATCTTGCCTGGAGTCTCCTTCTGCTCTATTGGGAAAGTACCCGATAAGGTATTAAGGGACCCTCTCCACAACCCTGATCACTCAGCATGCTCCACTCCCTGGAGTTCTGAGTTCATCTCAGTTGTGCAGATTGCTAACAAGATTGATGTAACCCAAACCCCTCTATTTGCTAACTCCTCTCAAGTCAGATCACAATAAAAAAAAGGGAATGATGAAGAACTGAAGGGAAACTCAAATTCTGTCTCATCTCTAAAATTGGGGGAAGCAGTAACAGTCATGGAGATCATATATACCTTGTCCAAATACCTCCCAAACCTAGCTTCAAGGAGTAAGAAGCTAGTGGGGGGTCAGACCCCATTGTTCCCATTCCCTGAGCTCTGGCACCTGAAACTATAATCAAAGAGAGATCCTGGTACTGGTTACCCCAGCCTTCAGCACGTTCTGTCCAGCAACTACCTGGAAGGAATTCGGTTCCCCTAACAGCACTCAGTATTCTGAGCACACAGGATGGCAGCTTCTGCATTTGGTAAACCCACCATTCTCTGTTTCAATTGCAGATATGTATTAGCTATGTAATTTATGGCAAATTGTTTTATCTCTTCCTAGTTTTTTGACTTAAAAAGAGAAATAACAATGATTGAGGTTGTGAAGATCACACCATTGCAAAGTGCTTACCATAAAACAAATGCTATATGAATGTTAACTTCTTTATTGGATATAATTGTTTCATTTTTGTTAACTTTACGTGGGTTTTTAGATCTGAGCAACATATAATGGCAATGTTGAAATAAATGTCTTTTTTGTGTGTAAAGTAATTTGGAAGCAACTTTAATTAAAGTAAGACCTCCTCAGGACTAGAAAGCTGCATAGAGGAAAGAGAGTCTCTTTCTCTTTCTTCTCTCTTTCCTCTTTTCCTGACTGCAGCAGAGATACATGGATGAAGGGCTGAGAGGGAGAGAAAGAAAATATATATAATTTAGTGAAATTTGTTATTTGAGTTTTGATAGTAAAAGAAGTTTTAAAGGAGCTCTAATTAAAGCCCACTAAAGGGACATGTAAATTGTAATCTATTTGCATTGACTGTGTTAACAGAAAATTTAAGAGTTTGGGGACTTTAAGAAAACAAAAAAGCAGTTTATAGCTACTTCTGGAAACAAACAGCCAGTTCTGAGGGCCTTGTTAGTAAAAACTGGGACCATAACTCTTTCCTGGCTCACAAAAGAGGAATAATTTTTGTGAATTGAAAAATAATCAAATGGCAATTCAGTTTATTTGGAGCATTTAATTAGAATTTAGGCAATCTCATGAACTAAAGTTTTCAATTTAAAAATTTATTCTGTATCAATTTAAAAAATTGTCTTGTTTGTATAAAACAAAAGAAAAATTTATTTAATGGAATGGAAATCCTCCCTGAGAACTTTCAAAACTCAACAGCTTGGGGACAGAATAGATCTAACAACTAAAAGAAGGTGGAAAGTTGATTTAGCCTTGCTAATCCTGTTTTATAATATTTTGTAAGTGTAATTTAGGAAATTAGTTATTTTCACTTTTTCTAGAAAATTAAGAGGAAATTATAGCTAAGACTATCTGGTTATTACTTAGGAAAAATCTAAAATTGTTAACTAAGTTATTTGGAGTTACTGTTATCATGCTAAACCAAAAATTGACAATTACTATGTCTGGAACAAGAGGGATGAAATGTAAGCCTTATCACTTCTCCTTCAAGTATGAGGGTATGTAGCATCTTTTTCCTCCTTCACAAAGTGAGGGGGGGTATCAAACAACCCAGCCCATAAAACAGTAAGAATGGTTGGGGTGGACAAGAGCAAACTTTCCCGTTCCCTGGGGTCTCTTTCAACCTCCCTTAATTTATAAGCTTGCCAATTTTCTTGAAACCATCATAGTAAGCAAGGTTCTTAGTCCTGAGAAATGAGCCTGTGTAGGATGTATAGTTCCTAAATAAGGAAATGAATTTACCAAGAATCTATAAGTTTGTTTAATGATTAATCATTTGCACCAGGATGAGTTTAAACATATAAAATGTGTTAAGCAAAATCTCCTGTGTGTTTTAAGTCCTGGTAAACTTTTAAAAATAATTTATCTAGACTTAAGCTGTGATTTCTAGAATTTGCTATTAGACATAAAATTTCTTGGGATGATTACTGATATTCTCTTGAGTTTTGAATTTGATTTCCTGATCATTAAGTCAATAACCCACCATTTGGCAGAAATATCATGTTACTCAGAGGGATGCCTTCCTGAATTGTCACAGGTGTACATCTTATCTGGGCAAGAGCTGAGAGGACAACCTTAGTCTCTGCTCAAAGTTGGATCCTTCTGACTCAGTTTCCCTATTCTGTTTCTTTGTTTTCCATCTATCATTCCTGAGTCTGGCTATCAGGTGGAACTGTTACAACTGGTTGTCAAACTTAGCTAAGGATACTTTATCTTGTCATGTGATTGCTCCTAGGCTGAAGCCTGGGAATATGTAGTCATTATATCCTAAATAATTAGGTGAATGTATATTTGACCTAGTCATCTGTCTGTTACTAGATGTTTATGTCTGTATGAAATAAGGTCCTTAAAGTTTTCCAAAATAATGTAAGAACAATTAACATTATCTGTGAGACATACTGTTATTTTATTGTTTATTGAAACTAAAGTGTCCTGTGACACAAATATATTTCTTTACATAAAAAGTTGCTAGCCAATATATATTGGCCTCTCTATATCTTACAGCCATCCACATGGGCTCAGATTATCCTAACCTCTATTTGTTACATTTATTTTTTATTCTAGATTTTGGTCACTTATAGCTGCATTGAAGTTATTGCTTCAAGGAGCTGAATCAATTATTGGATGCTTCAACCAGTTCCAGCTTACAACCCTCTCAAAAAAAAAAAAAAAAAAAAAAAAAAAAAGGGAGCTTGTATTGGATTCAGCTCTATACTATACTCATTGTCAGCAGGACGTGTTTTCAGAAGATGAGATCATCATCCCTGCCCCCAGAGGACTTTGGGCCCCGTTGGTTTGGGGAGGAACTGGAACTGGTTGGTTAATGGACACCAAATTATCCTGTGTCTAGATGAGTCCCCTGTTACAATGATTTTGGGACTTAAGATGGGACAAATTTTCACATCTCAAATAAGTAATTCCATGATTATTTTAGGGTCCTCAGAAATATGCTGTACAAGTATGTTTAAATATCCACAGATGTTTCTAAATAAAGATACCATTTTAAGAAATGATACTGGAATACCAATCACAAATGTACCAAAAGGGTATACTGTAAAATATTTCAATTGTGTTTTATCCCAATGTCTTGCTTCTAATTCATTGTCTATGGTTCTTATTATTAGACACCCATTTTATGTGATGGTGCCTACTGAGATCAATCATAATTGGTACAGGTCAGCAGGTGAACAGGCTTAGGATAACATCAAAAGAAATTTAGAAAACAAAAGAAGTAGGAAAAGGAGATTTGTTGGATTATTCATTGCTATAGCTAGCAGCTATAATGATTAATATTTCACTTGCATTTCAGTTACTAATTAAATTCTAACTTAATCTGTTCAGATTGCCCATTTCACAGATCAATTAGCAAAAAATTTATCACAAGCTCTAAAAGAACAAATTAATATAAATAGTGAGTTAAAACAATAGCTAAACTTAATGGAACAATCATTAATTTGGTTAAGGAATCATGTAAACAATTTGGAAATTTGATTACAACTAGGTTGTGATTATAGATTTACTAATGTATGTCTAACTCCCTATAAAGTGGGTGGGGGCCATTCTTTATCCAATCATGTATATTAATAGAGTATAGCCCAATTACTATTTAGCCTCACATGCTTGGGACCTCAGTGCATCAACTCAAGCCTCAGCCCATTACAGTGGACAATGCCTATAGTTGGAACAAGGCATCACAAACTATGCAATTTATGATTTTCTTAGATAACTAGTTTGTTACTGCAAATTGCTCCAATTTGTGTCTCTGTTAGATAAGCAGGTTATTATGCAAGTTACTGTTTAATGTTAATATCAAACTAGAATGTTGAAAATGATATCTTGGAATGTGCACTAAATAGCCTGAAAAAGTTTAGTGTTATTGCAATATTAGTTTAGAAAGTATATAAACCCTGACTCCCAGATCAATAAACCAACTTCTTGACAGGATCTCACCTGGCTCATGTGTTTCATGTCCAGACTCATCCAATTCACTGGAGCTGGACTCTAATAGTTTTGACCAAGTGTTTGAAAGCACCAGCCCTCTTTCTGTTGTCCACTGTCCCCATCCTCCAGTCTTTGCAGTTCCAGCACATCTTGTAGAGGTCCCAACCTATTCCTTTCTCTATTTGGTGGAGGAAGGAGAATGGGGGCAAGAGCTTGAAGGAGGGAGAGGGAGAAAGTAGTGGTGATCGTGACAAAGGAAATGGATGGGAAAGGAAGAATAGAAACTAGCATGCCCAGATTCTATACCTCAAACCCCACTTCAGATTGGAATGACTCTTTAGTCAAAATCTGGAAAAGGAGTTGAAAACTCCACAAATAGAAGCTAGGACCTTGGCTCCCAGTCTCCCCACGCATCCCATCTGGTAGATTTTTCTTCTCAGTGAGCAGGAAAGCCTACTCCTTTTCTCCCCACCTACTGTGCCCTGGACTTACTAAAGCCTCATGGATTGTTCTGCTCTATCCTTATCTCTACCTCCAAGGCATGATGTATGGACCCCAGGAATCATTTGGAAGGTTTATTGGGAGAAAATGTCACTTTACATGCTCACTGATTTCAATATCTGTCTCTGCCTCCCTGTCTCTGTCTCTGTCTCTCTCTCTCTCTCTCTTTCTCTATCTCTCTGACTCTCTCTGCCTCTCCCTCTCTTTCTGTCTCTCTGTTTGTACCTTTCTCTTTTCTCTCTCTGTCTTGGTCTCTTTGTTTCTATCTCTCTGTCTCTGTCTCTCTCATATCTTTCTTCTGAGAATCTTAAAGCACTTTACAAATTCATACCTTCTAAGAGAAAATCAGCATGGCCTGATGGAGACAGAATTATTCTAGCAGTTGGGAGAGCTAAGTTCTCGCCTGAAGTCTGTTCCTAACTACCTGTGTGACCTGACTCTGATCCCAACATCACTGAAATTCTTTGTTAGTAAGGGATTGCAGGAGATATCTGTTCTGCATACCTGTAATCCCTGTTACCAAAGAGATTAAGGTAATTCAGAAGTTCTGGGCTATAGTAGGCCTAAAACTGATCAGGTGTCTACACTAAGTCTGGGAGAAAGATGGCAGGCCTCCAGGTTTCCCTAAGGAGTGATGAACCTCCCCAGGTCAGAAAAAGAAACAAATGCTGACTATTGTTATTATGATAATTTCTCTGAGTCCAGGACAAGGAGGAAGAGCCATTGGAGCTGGCATATGTGAATGGAAACACAGGAAACTTTCTCCTTTAGACTCATAAACTGCTAGAATTGGAAGGGACCAACCTATTCTTATCTATTCCACTTGATTGTTGAATGATTAAATGAATAATACACAGAATTCATGTTTCCACTTGTAAAATGTGGGGCTCTATTGGATGGTCAGCATTTCTGTAGGACCTTGAGTTTTTTGTTTTTGGGGGAGGCAATTGTTGTTAAGTGACTTGTCCAGGGTTACCCAGCTAGAAAGTGTTAAGTGTTTGAGGCCGGATTTGAACTTCTGTTCTTCTGACTTGAGGACTGATGCTCTATCTACTGCACCATCTAGCTGCCCCAGGACTTTGAAAAGGTTTGCAAAATGCTTTGTAAATATTATTTCATATTACCCTCACAACCACCTTGGATCTTCCCCATTTTATAGAGGAACAAACTGAGGCCAGAGAGGGAAAGAACTTTCCTAAGGTCACTGGTTGGGTGAGTAAGTTAACAAGCCAAGATTTGAATGGAGGATGTTAGGCATAAATACATTATTCTTTTCTTTGCATCATGCATCTCCAGCCACAGGGCTGTTTGGATCGGGGACTTTGGACTCAACTGGAAGAATCACAGTTTGATCCATAAACCTCTGTGGATCTATTCAGGGGATATGAGATAATGGAGAGAGAAACAGGAACTCTAGTGAATGGCCTCATTTTTATTTAGTTGAAATATGAGAAGAGATCATCAGTTCAGAGGCTAGGGGAGTGACATGGAAAGTTTGAAGAGAGTAGGGTTAGACTAACTTCTGTGGTGAATGGGATAGAGAATTACTAAGGGAATAGTGACAGGATTACTTTCTTATATAGTGAGGAAGTAATCTGGGAGTAATTGAGATTAACAATCAAAAATATATAGGGGTCACTGTTAGGACGGTTTTATTTCTTCCATTTCCTCCACTGTAAAGGGTCTATGATTATTTCTTTGTTTCATACTTAGCCTATAACTACTCAAAATAGTTGACCCTCATGAATAGATTAAAAGTGTTTCTTCTCCCAAGGCCTTTATATTGCTAATTTGCTTTATATATTATCTCATATAGCATTTAATTCCAGTTTAGTTATCACTAATTTTTGGTTATGGGTCCAAGGGAATTTATTTGTGTCCTATATCTAGAATATATTTTTTCTCAGAAAGTTTTGTTTCTCCCAAATTTTAAATTTCAACTCACTTTGAAACCTCATTCTTTTTAAAACTTTATTTATTTATTTATATTTAACACACACATTACTTTATGAATCATGTTGGGAGAGAAAAATCAGAGCAAAAATGAAAAACCAAGAGAGATAAAAAAAACAGAAAAAAATGAACATAGTATGGGCTGGTTTACATTTAGTCTCCTTAGTTCTTTTTCTAGATGCAGATGGCATTTTCCAACCAGTCTACTGAGATTGCTTTAAATCATTGAACCATTGAGAAGAACCTAGTCTTTCTTTTGTTTTTTTTTTTTTAATATATATATTTTTAATTTATTTAATAGCCTTTTATTTACAGGTTATATGCATGGGTAACTTTACAGCATTAACAATTGCCAAACCTCTTGTTCCAATTTTTCACCTCTTACCCCCCACCCCCTCCCCTAGATGGCAGGATGACCAGTAGATGTTAAATACATTAAAATATAAATTAGATACACAATAAGTATACATGACCAAAACGTTATTTTGCTGTACAAAAAGAATCAGACTCTGAAATATTGTACAATTAGCTTGTGAAGGAAATCAAAAATTCAGGTGGGCATAAATATAGGGATTGGGAATTCAATGTAATGGTTTTTAGTCATCTCCCAGAGTTCTTTCTCTGGGCATAGCTAGAACCTAGTCTTTCATAGATGATCATTGCACATTCTTGCTTTTATTGTGTACAATGTATTCCTGGTTCTGCTCATTTTGCTCAATATCATCAGTTCATGTAAATCTTTCCAGGCCTTTCTAAAGTCAGCTTGTTCATCACTTTTTTATAGAACAATACTATTCTATTCACATTCCGTTCATATGCCACAACTTGTTTAGCCATTCCTTAATTGATGGGCAACTCATTTTCCAATTCTTTGCTACCACAAAAAGAGCTGTTATAAACATTTTTGCACATGTGGGTCTTTTCCCCTCCTGTATTATTTTTCTTGGAATACTGATCCAGTAATGGAAGTAATGGTCAAAGGGTATGCATAGTTTTATGGCCCTTTGGGCATAGTTCCAGATTGCTCTCCAGAATGGTTGGATCATTTCACAACTTCACCAACAATGCATTAGTTCCCCAATTTTCCCACATCCTCTCCAACATTTATCATTATCTTTTCCTGTCACATTAGTCAATCTGGGAAGTGTGAAGATGTAATTCAGAGATGTTTTAATGTGCATTTCTGGAATCAATAGTGATTTAGATAATTTTTTCATGTAATGATAGATGACTTTAATTTCATCATTGGAAACTTGTCTGGTCATATTCTTTGACCATTTTTCAATAAGGGAATGACTTTTGGTCTTATAAATTTGACATAGTTAATTGTTTATTTATTCCTTATTTATTTCATAATGTTTTCTGTTTTTCTTTGGTCATAAATTCCTCCCTTCTCCAGAGATCTCTTTTATAGAATATTGTAATCTCCAGAAAATTCCAGACCCATATTTTTTCCCCAATAGTTTTATAGTCCTCTTCTTTCAAATTTGTGTATGTGTATATATGTATGTATTTTTGTGTTACTAAAGTATAATATACAGACTGATTTAATTTTTTCTCCCTACCCTTCCTCTTCTCTTGACAATGTGACAAAAACAGAGAAATATCCAAAAGTAAGCAAGGGGAAATGTCAAAGACAGAGAGAATTCTCAAACTAATTTCTTCACCTCCAAGTTATACATTGATTATGATAATTGCTTTCCCCTCTTTACTTACCTAGAAGAAATAGTGGATATCTGATTTTCATGATGCTGAAGTTATCATACCCAGAAAAGTAGCTTTATTTCAGGTCTTTTAAATCTCACAGAATTTGATGTCTTCTGAGCCAACTGATTTAGAAGGAATGAGCAAGAAATGTAGCTGGTTGATACATTTCTATCTTCCCCTTATTTGATAAGCAATTTTGTAATCACTGGTGTAATCCCACAATTTGGTTGCTATTTTTCGATAAATTAGATATATCTATTTGGCAAGACTTCCTGAGTTGTGACCTATTTCCTGATCGCTGATAAAGAAGCAATGCTGAGCATCTTTTTGAGAGACAAATTGAGGAAGTGATAGTCCTTTGTAGCTCTTTGGTGGGACTCCTTGTAGCTCTGTGTTTTCTCTATGGTGGTGCTGTCATGATTAGGGTGCAATGAATCCCTAAGTAATACCCTAGTGAAGATGGTCTCTTTCTATTTGTGATCCATTTAGGCAAGATATATAAGGTTCTTGTATTGGTGATTGTCCTTTTATGAATTTAAAAAATACTTGTCTGCTAAAATGACTAATGTAGAAGTTTGTCCTGTTTGTATATTCATATTAATAAGGGGTTTTATTTTTCTTGCCTTCTCAATGACTGAATGAGGCAGAGGGAAAGAATATACAACTGAAAATAAAACTGAATTAAATTGAAAAAAGGAAAAAAAGGTTTTCTGCTAATCTTTCAGATTGATACAAAATTCAACAAGAAGAGGAATGAACTATCACAAGAATCTTGGTGTAATTTAACACTAAATTGCCAACCCTCCAGAAAGGTTGAGGTGTGCCTTTGAGGGCATAAAACTCCATCTTGAGGTAATAAATAAAAGAAACTATTTCCTATTTAACTTGTTTTTCTTTTAATTGCAAGCTATCTTATCTACTCTAATATAGTAACATTCTTTTATAAAATTCTAGACCTGAGTATTTTTTTTTCCGCTGAGGCAGTTGGGGTTAAGTGACTTGGCCAGAGTCACACAGATAAGAAGTCTTAGACCTGACTATTTCTTAAAAGCAGAAATGCTAAGAAGACATATGGTGTCTTTTTTTTTTTTCCACTTTGAAGCTGAACATAATTGTTTTGAAATTGTGATTGCCTTCCTGTTACCTTCCTGTTCTATAAGATAATGAGACAAGGAGACAGTTTTTAATGTCTAAGATAATCACTGGAGGGAAAGAACATTTACTTTCACTGAAAAAACTGAAATTATGCTCCTTAGTAAGAATTCAAACAGTAGCATTTGTTAAAATACATGCATGTATCACCCTAAGTTTTAAGGATCATTTATGTTATTGTTGTAATATGGGTGAACTTAGGTCCAAGAACATTTTTTCCTGTAACTCTGTTTGTTGGACAATGTTATCCCCTTTCCTTACCATCAACAAGGAAAAAGCAAATCAACCCAAACCCAAAACTGTTTGACAGTAACATGCAATAGAATAATAGGTGTCTCAGGTCAGATTTGAACTAAGTCTTTCTGACTGTAGGCCAGACACTCGTATCTACTGCACTACCCACCTGCCCATGCCAGGTAATAGCTTTCTATTTTAATTCTTAATTAATTCTTATTAATGAGAGGCTGATTTTTGTTGTTTCCATAATTCTAAATTTATGATCCAAAAATGATCTGACCAATGGCTTCTTAGTTTAATGCTCCAAGACAAACTAGTTTCCTACCCTAATTATAGTTTTACACATGAAACAGTAATTCTTTCAAATCAAGGACAATTGCCACCAGCATTTAGAAATGTGGATAAAGAGCTTTTTAATCCTCATAGAGGTAGAGAGATGTATGTTTGTAGAGCACTTGTCTTCACATATATATCTCATTTGGTCTTCATCAAGTAGGTAGCCAAAGCTCTCTTATCTCTATTTTATGGATGAGAAAACTGAGGTCCCCAAATCAGAAGTGACTTGTCAAAGCTCACATTGCTGGTGAGTAGTAGTATTATTTTAAACTATAGTCTTTCTGACTTCAAATCTAATGCTCTTTCCTCTCTCTGTCATGTGCTTTCCCCAATATTGGAGGACAATGAAATTAAATTGATTTAAGTAACTTATCTCCAGTTTTATGGATGCCATAAGAACAGTAAAAGAGAAATGGTTTCAACTGTACACAGTATCATAGCCTTCATCAGACTAGAATATATAAACTCAAAGAGACTTTGCATTTTCACCCTTGCTCTGGAAGGAGAAAGCATGAGATGTGAAACACTGTAACTGAAAATGAAGAAGTAACAGATCAGGTAAACAATGAGCCAATTCAGAAACTTCATGGTTTCAGATGGGGCTAGAAAAGAAAGGGTTTAGGTTAAGAGCCTTCTAGGAAATGCTTTTGCTGTTGTTCCACCCTTTCCTAACCTCTCCAATCAGAGGTGCTGAAGACTCAGCTGTTGAAGAACAAATTCCCCCTCTCCACCTTCAATTCTGTCCCCTCCCTCCCTCCCTCTCTCCTTCCTTCCCTCCCTCAATCCTACTCCATCCTGTCCTCTATATCTACATATCTCTTCTGTTGGACCTTCTGAAATATCTGCTCCATAAATAACCAATTTTATTTGAGAATATATTATTTTATATTTATTTATATTATATTTATAATTAAACCTCTCCTTCTTTTACTCATTGTATCTTCTGGTACATACAGGCCACCCTTTCTAGTAGCCATACTTTCTCTCACACTCCCAATTCACTGGTTCCAGTGGATACAGAATTCTCCTCACTCCCCACTTCCAGTTCTATATTCTACCATCATCATTTAGACACCTCTTCTTCTTTGAGGTTCATACAATCAACCTGGATCCTGGAGGCTGTTAATCACCAATCTTTAGTACTTTCTTTTTCCTTTCTCCATGAATTTACTACCTTTCCCGTTATACATCCCTGTCTAATCCATCTCCTGACCACGTACTAATCAATGTACCTGCTGATCTTTTAAATGTCCCAACACTCTAATTCCTTAATCTACTTAACTCCCATGAAGTTTTCTTCCATTCTTCCTCAGGTAGATACAAAAATGGCTATGTCCTTGATCTTATCATCATCCATAAATATTAAATTTTCATGTTCAAGGATTCTAAGTTTCCCTAATCCTATCATAATATTTAACCATTCTATCTCTTATTCTTGTTCTTAAGCTTATTCTTCATTCTCACCATGACCTCCAATTTCTCTTCCTCTCAGTACTTTCCCAGACCATCACACCCACTATAATTATACTCTCCCCTCATACAAATTGTGACCTCTTGGTGAAATAGCTGAACTCCCCACTAGGTTGCACTTTCAAATCCCTTGCCCTTCTCCATTTTGCCCATCTTAACTTGCTAAATCCCAGTCCTGGATAGTTTCCACTATCCATTTCTTTTATTCTTATTTATTTGCTGCTGAATAGAACTGGAGGAACTCACAAAACCATACTTTCTGGGTCCACAACAAATTTGTATTATCTAATCTCAACCGAATCTTCACTGAATCAAGGTAATACCATTCCTCAATAATCACTTCTCTATTTCATTCACCACAGTGGCTGTTTCAATCATTATCTACTCTCTTCAAATCTCCCATACCACTGCCTCTCCCACCCTCTCATTTAAGAAATTCACTTTATATTTCTCACACACAACATAAAAAATGAGGCCATTCACCAAGAGGTTCTTGTTATCTCCTTTCCTCATCATATCTTCCACCTCCTGACATTATTTGTCTCTATTTCCTCTTTCAGTTTAGTCTTAAATAAAGTTTTTTTTTCTTTGACAAGGTCAATCCTACTCTGCCTAATCCTTACAAAAAGATCTCATTTGACCTTATCATCTCCATCAGCTATAGTGCCATATATATCTCAGTGAAACTCCTCAAAAATGTCATGTATAACTGCATTTATTTTCTCTACTTGTTTCAAAATTCTCTCCAATCCAGAGGCTAGCTTCATCTTTGAAATTATACTAATTACCTCTTAATTGCCAAATTGAAAAGCTTTCTCTTGGCCCCATACCCTCTCCCCTACTTCTCTGCCACATTTGATACTGGCCATCTTACATTACTTACCCAAGGCAAGATAGCACATACATATATATGTGTGTACATGCAGACATACATGTGGACATAGAACTTCCTCCTTAATTTGGATATTGTTCTTCTCATAATGCAATCTGGGATTGCCTTTGCTTTCTTCCAACCTATCCAAGTTCAATCAAATCTCCCTTGCAGCTAACTTCTTAGAAAGTTTTGCTCTTTAAATATAATCTGACTTTTTACCTCAGAAATACATCGCTTAATATTTCAATTTCATATCTTTTTTGTTTCAGTTATATTATTTTAAATTTGTGTTTCCAAGTGTAAAAATTCAGTCTACCAATGGATATCTGTAACACACCAGTAGTTTATATGAAGAATTGCCTAGGGTCCTAAAACTGTCAAAGTGATTTTCCTAAAATGCAGATCTGATCATATCATTTCATCTTCTAATTAATAAACTGAAATAGTCGCCTCTTGCTTCCAGAAGAGAATACAAAACCCCCCTGTTTAGCATTCAAAGCCTTTCATGAGCTGTCAGATATTTATACAATTCTAGTCACTTATGGGTTCCTTCAGGTAGTTACATTGCAACCATTGAGCACATAAGAGTGAAATTCTGATTCTTTATGATTGTTTTGAATACATGAAATATTTCCTAGTGAGTCTCCAATTTTTATACATGTCTTAGTTACTTATATCCTGGAGAAAAATTTCTGTATCTTACTTGTTTTCAAGGTTTGGGCCTCCTTTTTTTTTTTTTTTTTTTTTCCTTTTTTTATCCTAATGTTAGAAAAGCTGAGAAACAGTTATGATTTGAAAGGAAAAAAATGATGCTTCCTCTGCCTGAAAGAATTATCCTGCCCATCCCATCATCAGACCCTGAAGGATCAGAGGGAAAAGAATTGACTCTTGTTCATAACTAATTCAGGAAATTCTGCCCCTTGGTGTATGCTTAAAGAACTGGGACTTATTTCAGAAACATGCTTCATGTAGGTAATTCTTTTTGTGTAGGATTTCTTTTAGAACCATAAATGTTATGTCACATTTTCAGTAGTATGGTTACTTTTTACTATATGTACATTAGACCCATAATTATATGCCCTGGTCAATTCTTCAATTCTCCAGTGGAGGGGGTCCTTTTGGTGGATAAACTGATTCATCTAGTGGATGAAGTAAGTCAGCGACAGGAAGACTTGGACAAGGACTATCTGGTTTTCACTTAATTGACTCCCCAAGAGTAGGGGGGACTAAGAAAGTATACTATCTCTCTATGTATAAATCCTGCTATTTCCTTTTCTATTTCATTCCTTCTCCGTGCAAATCATTCTAAGGTGGAATGGGTGGATAAGAACAAATTATTTCAAGAGCCATGAAAGCAGCTGAAGCAGGCTCAATGACTCCATCTTAGAGCTTGGTTAGACATTGAAGATCCCAAGACATCATCAATTGTCTTGGCCTTGTCTTAATAATAAGTGGACAGCAATGACTGGTAGAAAGAGTAAAACTGATGACTTCATGCAATTTTACCTTACCTAAATCCAATTTGTGTATGAATCAAAATATATCACTCATGCTATCTTCCTCTCGAATGTTCATATTGTGATTGTTTTTCCTTCATTCTTGAAGAGGACCAAGACATCAGGATAGTGATGCCATGATTTACAAATGAATTGGGCTTAAGTGAGGGAGGGATGTACAAAATCACCAGCCTCACTTTCTCCTTCAGAGCCACCTGAGTCCAGTTAAGATTTAGATCAGGACATTGGAGATGGAATGTTCATATAGATTTTTTGTTACAGATCTATGATAGAGAATTTGGAACTCATATTGGTCTGATCAGCCATAGTTAGATACATTGTACCTTGACTCCAGCATGTGATGCCATTTTGATCCTCTTAAAAAATGAAGAACAATTTAACATTCAACCAAATAATTTTAAGGCTTATTTACCCCTCTTTTCCTGATTTTATAATTTTAAAATATTGTTATCTTAACAATATTATTCGCTTGTTGTACATGCATAGCATTTCAACTACATTGTACATTAAACAGGTTTTTATTGGTCAGCCTGGGAACCTAATCACTGGTGCTTGGTTTCTATATTCCTAATTTCAAGCAACCAAATTGGAAATGAAATTTGGGACCATAATACAGACATAAATTTATCAATTTTTGTAGTAGCTTTGAAATAACTAGGCAATATTAAAGAAATTGTTACTAACCAATTCTCTTCCAATATTATATTTAACACTTTGTATATAATTGTTAGTTATGTTTTTTCCCCTGAAGAAAACCTTATTGATTCCATGTAGCTTTAGAATTTGAATCTCGATATTTTGACACTGAAAAAAATTTCCACCTTTAAATATATATTATAGTATACATGAATATTAGTTAAAAATCCTTTGTCTGAATCAGATGATTCAGACCAGTTCCAATAGTCTTGTGATCAAAACAGCCATCTATACTCAGAGAGAGGATTGTGGGAACTGAGTATGGTTCACAACATAGCATTCTCACTCTTTTTGTTGTTGTTTGCTTGCATTTTATTTTCGTCATTTTTTTTCTGATTTGATTTGATTTTTCTTTTATAGCAAGATAATTGTATAAATATGATGCATATATTTCTACCATGTTTAACATATATTGGACTACTTGTCATTTAGGAGAGTGGGGTAGGAGAAGGAGGGGGAAATTTGGAATATAAGGTTCTGCAAGGGCTATGTTGCAGAATTATCCATATATATGTTTTGAAAAATAAAGAGCTTTAATAAAAAGAAAAAGAAATTTATCACTAGATAACATGGTCCAGTGATAAAAAAAAAACAAAAAACAAAAACAAAAAAACCAACCACCACCACTGGTTTTGGTATCAAGACTTAAGTCTAAGCACCTATACTGCTAATTACAACTTTTGTGATCATGGATAAGTAATTCTTACCTGTTTAGGGTATTATATTTTTTAACTATAAATTGGAGGATTTGAAGTAAATGGTCTTTAGTGGCCTCTCCACCTCCAAATCTATGATCTTACTAGGTACCAAATGGTTGTGATTTGAGCAATAAACTATAGATAGTGTCAGAATCAAGGTATGAACACAGGTTTACTGATTCTTGACTTATTTTACATTGCAATGCCTTAAAAACTAACTTCATCTTACCATCGTTTCTTTATTTGCTATGCTGCAGTGTAAAATTTTACCTTTTTGTTATTTGTTGTCATGAATATCAAATAAGATAATATAAACATATATATATTTTATGTATCATACATATATTTACATATATGTATATATGGTGTTTTGTTAACTTCTAAATGCTATATAAATATGAACAGTTGTTGCTGATTTTTTGTTGTTTCTTTCATTATCTTATCCTTTTAGTTTTTCTACTACTAAAAATTTTAGAAGAGATTTTCAAGTACTTTTTGTGAGCATTATATAGTATTTAGAAAATTTAAATAAAGGTGATATCTCAGTGAGTAATATGTTTTGATATAAAGAGAAAAATGGGTTCATGCTTATTAAATTGTATATTCATGTAAAAAAACCTTTGGTATTGAAGAAAGTAGAGAAAAAAATTGAAGTCCTATTTATCATTGCCTATGGTTGCAAAAATAAAGCATGATTTTAATATTTTTAAATGTCACTTTCTTAAATGTCCACCAGGTGGCAAGATTTCCTTATAAAAGATGGCAGAGTATTCACTGCAATTGAGATCCCAACATTTTTCAGAATATAAAAATTCATGCAGATAATAAAAAGTTATTAATTGGTTAACTGATAGTCAAGTGGAAAGGAAGTTGAAATTTGGTTATCAATGGAGAATATTCATTGAATTGAATTGCCTAATAAACATTAGTCCCAACGGGTTCAAAACTGAATGTCCCAACTGCTCCCATCTTCTTCATTTCCTTCCAGTGTTGGATGATGGAATGTTGTGAGTGAAGAACAACAAAGAGGACCGGGAAGTCACCCAGACTCCCAAACTCAGGATCTTTCTCTACTCTTCACTCATTCCTTTGACACTTATAGCAAATACACTACCCTTTATTTGGTAGCCATTGCTTTCAACTACCATACTGCTAAGTCTTGTTGATTCTGTCTTGGCAATATCTCTCATATTTTGCTTTCTCCCCTGGCACTACCACCAGATCCTCATCACTTTATGCTTGGACTACTGTAATAGACTGCTGATGGGTCTCCCTGACTCAAATCTCCTCTCATGAGCTTACCCTCCACTCAACTATCAGACCGATTGTCCCAAAGCACAGATCTGACCATGTCACCACCCTCCCCTAATTCAATAAATTCCAGTGGTTCCCTATGATCTCTAAGATCAAGTTGAAGTCTTCTGTTTGGCTTAAAAAAATCCTTTATAGTCTGGTTCCTTCCTACCTTTCCAGTCTTTTTATATCCTACTCCTCTCAATGTATTCTATAATCCAACTGGTCTCCTTGCGTTTCCTCACACAAAACCTTCTATATCCCAATTCTGTATTATTAGGTCACCCCATACCTAGATTGTTGTCCATCCCCATTTCTTCCTTTTGGCTTCCTTTAAATCTCAGTTAAATCCTACTTTCTTTAAGAAGCCATGGTTGGCTTTCCCCTTTGCCTTCTATGCTAGAGATAACCTTTCATTTGCATTTTATAAATTGTTTTTGTAAATAGTTGTCTCCACTTTGAATGGGAGCTCCTTAAAGACAGAGAATATATATATATATATATATATATATATATATATTTTTTTTTTTTGGCTTTTCTTTGTATCTCTAGTGCTTGATACAGAATAAGTACTTAACAAATGCTTTTTGGGGCAACTAGCTGGTGCAGTGTTGGATCTGGAATCAGACTTGCATTCAAATCCTGTCTTAGATTCTTATTAGTTGTGTGTGTCTGTGCAAATCACTTAACCATGTTTGCTTTGGTTCTTCATTTGTAAAATGAAGGAAATGGCAAACTAGCCTAGGAGTCTTTGCTAAGAAAACCCCCAAAAGGGGCTGTGAAAATAGAACACAACTGAAATGACTGAATAACAATAAAGGCTTCTTGACTTGACTTAAATAATTTTGGAACAGTAACAATAAAAATAAAAACAAAAAGTAAAAGCTAGTATTTATGTTCCCTTTAAAGTTTTCAAAGTGCTTTGAAACATTATTTCATTTTATCCTATAATGTTCCTAAGAGGTAGTGCTATTATCCCCATTTTACAGAGGAAGAGACTGAATATGAGGGAGATTGAGTGACTTGCTCAGGGTCATACAGCTGATTAATGTATGAAGTTGAAAAACTAAAATACTTTGATAAAGATAATGAACATGATGACTATAAGAAGAAATAAAATCTAGTGGTCCTAGATTTTGGTCAATAATTTTTTTTTAATTTTATTTTTTATTATAGCTTTTTATATGCAAAATGTATGTAGGGGCAATTTTTCAACATTGACCCTTGCAAAACTTTCTGTTCCAACTTTTCCACTCCTAACCCCCACCCCCTCCCCTAGATGGCAGGTACTCCCATACACGTTAAATATGTTAAAATATATGTTACATACAATATATGTATACACATTTATACAGTTGTCTTGTTGCACAGGAAAGATAGGATTTAGAAGAAGATAAAAATAATCTGAGAAAAAAACAAAAATGCAAGCAAACAGTAACAGAAAGAGTGGAAATATTATGTTGTGGTCCATACTCAATTCCCAGTGTTCTTTCTCTGGATGTAACTGGTTCTGTTCATTACAGATCAATTGGAATTTATTTGGATCCTCTCACTGTTGAAGAGAGAGAGCCATGTCCATCAGAATTGATCATTGTGTAGTATTACAATAACTAAATTTTATAGAAAGGCAATCAGGTTATATTTTATACCCTCGATTCTTCCCTTAGTCATACTCTAGAACAGCTGTTGATAGTAAAAATGTAGAATAATTGAATATAACTGAACAAGGAGAAAGAGGTTCATAGAAGATGCAATTAGATAATTTTAATTATATAGAAGTTAAACGTTTTTGCACAAACAAAACAAATGTAGCTAAAAGTTGAAGGGAAACAATAAGTAAGGAAAAAAATATTATTGCAAGTTCCTCTGAGAAATATCTTATTTCCAACTTATAAATAATGGACTCAAATTTATAAGACTTACTGTCTTTCCCCAGGTGCTACATGATTAAAGGATTTGAAAAGATGGTTTTCAAAGGAAGGAATTTAAGCTGTAACAAGCATATGAAAAAATGGTCCAGCTCACTAATGGTTGGAGAGGTGCAAATTAAAGTAATTTGGAGGTTCCACCTCATGTCTCTCTGAATGTCATAGTTGCCACACACACAAAAAAAGAAAAGTGACAAATGTTGGAGGAGTTGAAAGAAAATGGACACAATAAATGAACTAATAATGGAGCTTCATATTGGTCTAGCTGTTCTGGAAAGCAATTTGGAACTATATATTCAAAATGACTAAACTGGAGTTAGCCTTTGAAACAGTGAAGTCACTTCATGTCCCATCTCACCGTAGCACCAGGTAGACAACTAGATATCAGCGGCCCATCTCCTACCCCAACACATGCCTCAGCTCTACAATAGGAAAATTGCAGATGCCAATACTTGGTGCCCCTGGGGCTCAGTGCAACATCAGCTGAGTTGCTTGATACTTTAGGCATCATGGCAGCACCAGCCACCTTCAACTCCACTTCAAAGCAGCATCAAAAGAAGTGCCAGACTCCATACCTCCAGAACAGCAAGAAGATTTCCCATGGGCAATCTCATGGATTGAGCAGCACAGCACCAGACAAACAGAGTCTGCAGCCCCTATCACAAAAAACTTGGGACCATACTCCTTTCCCATCGATTAAAATTGAATGTTGAATGTAACGAAATAGGCTGGAAAAGATGAGCAAAAAAATAAACAAAAAAGGAACTTGACTCTATAAAGTTAGTATAGTGATAGGGAAGATCACAACACAAACTCAGAAGAGGACAAAAATGTCAAGACACCTATATGCAAAACCTTTTTTTACTTTATTTATTTATTTATTTTTTAAATAACTTTTTATTGACTGAACCCATGCCAGGGTAATTTTTTACAACATTATCCCTTGCACTCACTTCTGTTCCGATTTTTCCCCTCCCTCCTTCCACCCTCTCCCCCAGATGGCAAGCAGTCCTATAATATATGTGTGCAGAACCGAACAGTTCTTTTGTTGCTCAGGGAGAATTGTATTTAGAAGGTATAAATAACCCGGGAAGAAGAACAAAAATGCAAGCAGTTTACATTCTATGCAAAACCTTAAAGCAAAAGGTGAAATGGTGAATGGTCAATATAAATTAGAAGTTCTTCTTTGTCTCTGTAGAGGCCCAGTACATAAGCTGTCACATTTTCTGGGTGACTCCCATGCCTAAAGAAAATATTTGCCCCTATAAAGACACATATTTGAATGCCAAACCAATTAAATCCTGAGAACCAAAGAATGAGGAGGCAGACCGTAAGCCAGAAAAAATTATGAGGCAGGAAGCTGGTCGCCCTCCAAGTTGCTCTCCTCAAGTATTTTGTAGAAACTCGGCCAAGTTTTGGCAAAACATGTTGACTATTAAAGGAGCCTGCATTACTTGGACCTAGGCCAGACAAAGTGAGAATTATAACACAATCCCATGCCTTCTTTGTTCCAATTAATTAAATGTTCATGATACCTTAAAAGCATGGGAATCTCATGCATGGAGAAGATTTTCTGCCTGGGACTTTCCCATTGGGGACCCTGAGAGCTAGAATCCAGGATCTCCTAGTTGAAAGACTCAGGAGTTGGTGCTTCCTAAAATTGGTGATGTTTTCTACTATTTTTTACATTCACATTAGTATTGTTTTAATTACATTATTATTAGGGCTTAATAGCTATTGTTGCTGTAAATTGCCTATTCTTTTGTAAATTAATAAAACATCTATTTTCTTCTTAAGTGTGTCTTATTGTAGGTGTGAATCCAAACCATTAATTTTCTTAATCATTTAAATAGTATCAAAAACTTTTGGAAGAATTCAAAAAGGAATTTAAAAATAAAAAAGAAAGTTAGAGGAAAAATTGGGGAAAGAAATGAGTGATGCAAGGGAATCCTGAAAAAAATCAACAGCTTGAAAAAAGAAGTACCAAAAAAATAGAAAAAAGATGCACACATTTTACTGAAGAAGACAACTCCTTAAAAAGTAGAATTGACCAAATGGAAAAGGAGGTTAAAAAAACAACCGAATAAAATAGCTCCTTTAAAAAAAAAACAGCCTTTTATTTCTCCAAATACATGCAAAGATAGTTTGCAACATTCACCTCTGAAAAATTTTTTGTCCCAAATTTTTCTCTCTCCCTCCCATAGATAGCAAGCAATCCAATATAGGTTAAACAATTCTTCAAAACATGTGAAAATAACTCCTTAAAAATTAGAATTGCACCTGTGGAAGCTAGTAACTCCAAGAGACATCAAGAATCAATCCAAAAAATCAAATGAATGAAAAAATAGAAGAAAATGTGAAATACCTTATTGGAAAGATACCTGATTTAGAAAATGGATCCAAGAGAAATAATTTGAGAATTATTGAACTATCTGAAAGCTATGATCAAAAAAAGGACTTGCACATTCTATTTCAAGAAATTATCAAAGAAAACTGCCCTGATATTCTAGAACTGATGGGTAAGATAAACATTGAAAGAATCCAAGAAACTAGAAAGAGGTCATAAAATGAAAACTCCAGGAACATTATAGTTAAATTAGGGAGTCAAACTCCCAGGTCAAGAGAAAATATTATAAGCAGCCAGAAAGAAACAATTCAAACATTAGGGAGATGCAATCAGTATTGTATAGAATTTGGAACTTTCAACAGTAAAGTATTGGAGGGCATGGGATATGAAATTCTGAAAGGGAAAGGATATGAAACTATAACAAAGAATTATCTACATGGTAAAACTGAGCATGATTCTTCAAAGGAAGAATGGTTATTCAATAAAGTTGAAGGCTTTTGAATTTTTCTGATGAAAAGATCAGAGCTGAATAAAGCATTTGATTTCCAGTTTAAGGACACAATAGAAACAAAGAGGTATAAAGAGGAAAAAACATAGGGGATTCAGTAAGACTAAGCTGTTTGCATTCTTATACAGGAAGATAAACTTGTAATTCTTTCCCCTCTCCCCTCCCCCCCCTTTGCTATTGTGTTATCCTTCTTTTAAAAATAACAGCTTTTAATTTTTTCAAAATACATTGTAAAGATAGTTTTCAACATTTACTCTTGAAAAACCTTATATACAACTCCCCCTCTCATTTCCCCCTCCTGAGACAGCAAATACTTGTAATTCTTAAGAACACCATTACTATTAGTGTAGTTAGAAGGAATATACACACAGAGAGGGTCTGAGTACAAAGTGACTTCAGGGGATGATATAAACAAAGAAAAAAAAAACTTAGAATAGAAAATAACAGGGAATTAATGAACTAAGTAGGCATTTAAAAGAGTAAAGAATTGATTTTCTTTTTTAATTTATATGAATATGAAAGAACAAATCTTGAAATTTAGGTTGGAATTAATAAAAAATCCCTGTTTCTTTGTTGTTTGATATCTTTGTACAAAATTTTTGTGTGTGTAGAAATATGGGTGATCTTCCTTTTTCTGTTTTAGATAAGAGGGCAGTTAATCTTATATTCATCCTCCTACAACTTCCTTTGTGTTTGTATATTTTTTCTCATGTTGTCAAATTATGACAAATAGCTAGTTTCACTTCCTTCCTATTTTGTACACTAGTCTATTCCTTTTAGTATCCCTTATTCTTCACTTTTATCTTCATTCTATCTTTCCTCTCTTTCACTATCAGAACATAATTTATTTACCTTTGTTTTTCCTTTGTAACTCCCTTAACATCCTCTAGAACCATCTTATTTCTGAAAGGATATATTTCTTTTCCATAATTAAAATTTTAGCACTATTTTTACACATTGGAGAAAAGTGAGGCAGCAGCAACATGAAAGTACTTGGGGATTGTGATAGAATATAAAGTAGTTAGGCATAGTCTGGCCAGTTTCAAGTGTCCGGTACTGTCTCTTTATTGGATATAGATCTTTGCTCCTAATCCTGATCTTGGTTTTGCTAGTTTCTAATAAAGAATTCCTCTGGAAAAATTGTATTTTGTGGACAAGATTTTGAGAAGTCCTCTCTTATGGAGAAAAACTTTGACATTTGGCTGTTCTATGATTCAAGGAGTGAGGCCCACAAGATGTATAGGAAACACTGACCATTGTTGCTGTGTTATCACTCAATGATCCAGGATAAGAGGGCCCATCTCCATGTTTAACCCCACTCCAACCAGATCACGAAAGCAGGAGAAAGTAGTGAAGTAATTAGTGTTTGCCTGTAATCAAATTATGCTACTCCAAAGTCAAGTTTTCTATACCTTACAGAATTTAGTGTGACAAATACAAGTCACATTGCCTAGCCAAAAGGACTAATACATTCTGCTAAATTCAGAGAAAAGATACATATTTTACCTGATTTGCTTTAATAAAATTTTGACTTGGAAAAATAGAATGGTAGCACTAAATTCTCATGTAGTCTCTTCTTATTATTTAAATTTGTCATTCTAGGTTTCTCCTTTTTTTGGGGGGGGGTTTGCATTTTAAGGTTCCTATTCTTCTGTGGTCATTTTATTTATTTGAAATGCTTGAAGATGCTCTAGTTCTAAAAAATACATTTTATCCCCTGTAATATTATGCTCAGTTTTTTCAGGGTAAGATATTTTTGACTGTAAGCCTGTGCCTATTGACTTTTGGAATATTATATTCCAAGATTTCCTCTCCTTTTGTGTAGAAGCTGCTTGGTCTTGTGTGATTCTTACTGTGATTCCTTAACACCTGAACCACTTTTGAGATGACTGAAATATTATTTCTTTGGTATCAGAGCTTTGGATTTTGACTACAAATTCTTGGGATTATCCTTTTGGATATTTCAAAATATTCCTTTTAGAATTTCTTTCAAAAGAGGATCTGTGTTTTTTTTTTGTTTTTGTTTTTGTTTTTTTTTTTACACATCTCCTGATGGTGCTAATATATTTGGGGATTTTAATTTATGATTTTTTTTTTGAATCATTGACTCTAGACTTTTAAAAATTACAATTTTCAGTGAGTCTAGTGATTCTTAAATTACCTCTTCTTGATTTATTTTTATATCAGTTTTAAACATTATAAACATCAAATAATTTCATTTTTTCATTTTGTTCTAAAATTTGTTGCTTGCTGTCCTATGAAATATATTTTTTCTTTAGGCTATTCTAGGTTTCAAGGAGTCCATTTCTTAGGTAAGGCTTACCATATTCCCTTCTATACTGTTTATTCTCTCATTCTTTTTTCAAAAGTTTTAATTTTAATTTTTATTTCTTGCTTCAATTCTTCTAGATATTCATGTAATCCCTATGGAAAAACCCAATTTTTCTTTCAAATTATTGCTTTCAATTGTTATGAGAAAATCACACACTCCTTTTGGGAATATTTTGATTTGTAATAATGTTTAATATTGATCAGTATTTTCTTTGACTTACTTATCTCTCCAGCTTTGTTTCCTGAATTGAGCTTTGTGCCAGAGCCAAACTCAGCTTCTTCTATACTTTGGGTGGGGTAGTAAGTAGGCCCTGCTTATTCCTTCTAAGTTCCCTTGAGTTACCATGATGACCCTCTTGAATTCAGACCTCTTTAAATCTTTGAGATTTAGGGCACAGAATCTTTAGTGTCCTAAGTAGTATCTTAGACAGAGCAACAGGTTCTAGATATGTTGAGCTAATCACTGACATACTACTCTGGTCTCTATTTTTTGAGGATTTCAAGATCCTCACTTTTTAGTCTTCTTACTTCTTTGGGATATTCCAATCTTGTTGATTCTTGGCAAAAGGCACTAAAAGTTAAATATCTTTCTGCCCTTTCCTAGTCTCTTAAAGGGGGCTTATTTGCCTATGCTATTGCTGATTTTGCAAATGGCCTATTTTTCTGATCACCCATAAGTTTCTTTTTATTAAGTGTCTGAGACCAGATTTGAACTCAGGTCCTCCTGACTTCAGGGGTAGTGCTCTATCCACTGTGCCACCTAGCTGTCCCACTTATTGAATTTCTTGATCATTATTGGCCTTTGTGGTATTCTCTTCTTTAAAATATAATGGTTCTCTCTGAGCAGGTTTCTTGGGGAGGTTTTCTGGAGGCAGCCTTGGTTTCAGTTCAAAGTAATAATCACTCCAAATGCAGCCAGCTGATAAAATGCAAATATTTATTTTCTCCTTCCTTGGGCTGGGGTAGCTTTCTTACAGGCCTCAGCTTTCCTTGGTTCTGAGAGCTCTTGTTGCTAGTTTTTTGCCTCTAACTCAACTCTGAATGTCTCCATCCAGTACCAAGGTGAAAGTTGGAATGAATCTGTCTTGCCTCCCAGACAGGGCTTGTGGGCTTTCTCCCAGAATGCTCCTCTCTGACTCCTGGAAAGGTTCCGCCGAACTGACTAAGTGACTGAGCCTCTGTCAGCTTCTTAATATATGATCTCTTAAAGGTTGACTCCTCCTCTGAGGGAGGGATTAAGGGAGGTGTGAATTCACCCTCACTCCCTAAAAGTTACAAAGTTTACTTTGTGAATCTCCCATACTTGTGAACTCCAATGAGTACTTAAATGCATTAGTGAGTTAGAGAATTTGCTAAGTACCACTCTAAATTAGGCAACTGATTTACCACTTTGTAAGGATTCCAACAGGCCTTAGTGTGAATTTGAGAATTTTGCTGGAGAATGTATGAGACCTGAGTGATAGGTCTCAGTTCAGGCAATTATCTGGGCCAGAAGACTATAAATGTTTAAATTACACCACATGACAGTTTAAACCAATTGTCATTCATTATCATCCCGGGGTTTTATCTTTCTTTCTACAAAATAGGAATAATCATATTTGTATTATCTATTTAACAGTAATGTGGGGAAAGTGCTTTCATAACCCTGAAAGGTATTAGGGAAATGTCATTTATCATTATGTGATTTTACTCGATGGAAATTCCCTGGAGGTATAAATTAGATTACTCCACTCCCTTCAAGATTAGATCACTAATGTGGAATTTCCTATTTGAAGGGAATAAGCAATTTTTTTTTTAACTTAAAGAAGCAAGGCCCAATTCTCAGTCATGGCCTATGGTAGAAACTTAATGATAACAGAAAGGGAATTGTGTCTTCTCTTGTTTTCCTCTAATATTTCTTAGGCTTTTGAGTGGGTAGATGAAGTTGAATAATGTGATCTATAATCTGTTAGCAAGCTTAACAGGAAAGTGCTTGAAAGAAGTTTATGATGGCCTGTGGAAATTAATCTCATTTTTAAAAGGCTAGTAAATTATTGTAGCTTCTGGCATGAGAATTGAATGAGAGGTATGGGTTGAGGATAAGAGAATGGAAGTTTTACCCAATCCTATTTACTCTAACTGATGTTATCACTACTTTTCAATTTACTTCGTAAGGGTATAGCTTAATTGTAGTCTTTCTCTGTGTCTGAATCTGTGTCTCCAATGTATGTCTACACAATGGATTCATCATTTGGACTGAACCAACTGATCAACATCTTATCCTGATTATTTGTGAAATGTGCCCAGAGAACGGTGACCAGATTTTTCAGGAGAACCGAAACTTTATTAAATAATAGTTGTAAGAATTGGGTTTATTTTGCTAAGAAAAGAAAAAAAAAAAAAAAAAAAACTTTGCCTTCCAGAATGTCATATTCCAAATTTGCTTTGATTTTTAATAGTTGTAACTGATAAATCTTGTGGAATCTTGACTGTGGCTCCATAATATTTGAATGATTTCTTTTTGGATGTTTTAAAGTATTTTCTTCTTGATCTAGGAGCTCTTTTATTGATCTGTAATATTTTTGGCAGTTTTCATTTTGGGATCTCTTTTGGAAGGTGATCAATGGATTCTTTCAATTTCCATTTTGCCTTCTGGTTCCAAGATATCTAGGAAGTTTTATTGTATTTTGTTATACGATTTTAGGTTCTTTTTTGATATTGGTTTTCTTAATTCTTAATAATTCTTAAAATATCTCTCTTTGATTTATTTTCTAGATCAGTTGTTTTTCAAATGAAATGCTTCACATTTTCTCCTACTTTTGGACTTTATTCTAATTTTTCTTATTGTCACAGGGAATCATTAGCTTCCACTTAATCAAATCTAATTTTTAAGGAATTATTTTCATCAGTGAGATTTTTTTTTAATGTCTTTTTACCATTTGGACTATTCTGCTTTTAAGGAATTATTTTCTTCAGTATTTTTTGTGCCTCTTTTAGTAAGCTGTTAATTCTTATTGCATATTACATTCCACTCTGATCTATTCCATTCTGTTTTATTTCACTTCATTCTAATCAGTTCCATTCTATTCTATTTCTTTCCACTTCATCCCAGTTTATTCCTCTCTGTTCCATTTCATTATATTTTTACTTGATTCTATCCCATTTCATTCTATTCCAATCTATTTCCATTCTATTCCATTTCATTCTATCCCAATTCCATTTTGTTCTGTTCTATTATATTCCATTCTATCCATTCTTTTCTCTTCTATTTGATAGGATTCCATTTCTTTGTATTTCTATTTCATTCCATTTTGTTACATTCTATTTCATTGTGTTCTCTTCTGTTACATTTCATTCTATTTCCACTCTACCCATTCCATTCCATTTCATTCTATTTTATTTTGTTTCATTCTATTAGATTCTGTCCCATTCTATTCCATTCAGTTTCATTCTAATCTAGCTATCAAAGCCCCTGCCCAGTGCTATGGGGGCTGCAAACATGAATAAGCTGAAGTCTTGTCTTCAGAAGCTCCAAGGGAGATGTAACATGCCTGCACACACATACACACCCAGAGACTATTCTACAAAGGATAGATAACATGGCGAGTATAGGAACAAAATTCTATGACTTATGGGAGGCAGTGGATAGAGCTTTAGATTTGGAATCCAGGATCTTGATTTAATGCCTTTTTCTGACTTTCCAGGGCACTCATGCTATTTCCCTGAGTTTCAGTTTCTCCAGCTGTAAAATGGAGTCACTGCTGATACTACCTACCTCAACTAGTTGTTTGAAAGAAAATGCTTTTGAAACATAAAGTGGTATAGAAGTATGATCTACTGTTACTTGAGCGTAGAGGAGAAAGAACTGCACCTGGCTTACAGAACTGGCCACACAGATAGAGGATTGGCATGCATCATCTCACTCTTGTTCATTATGGGAAGCAGAGTCACTTAGTAAAACAACAACAACAATTTCAAAAGAAAAAGGAAATTTACTCTTCCACAAAAGCGAGTCAGAAAAATGAGAAATTCAAAGTCACTTCCTCACTTTATTAGATAAATATCTCCAGGTTCTTATCACTATCAAAAGTATCACTATACTTTTAATTTGTCTTCCTGTTCTCCCCTCTCATCTTCTAGTCATCCTTAACAAAGCTGCCAAAATAAACTTTTAAAAGCTTTTAAAAGTTTAAAAAAAAAACTTTTGGATCAAGGGAATAGCATATGTATATGCTATTCCCTTGATCCAAAAGTTTGTTGGTGTTCCTCTAATGTTTCTAGGCATAAACTATAGCTTAGTATGTATAGTCCTTCATAGTCTGGCACTAACCTATTTCTCTAGCCTTATGTCACCTACAGTTAGCTAAATCAGTCTGCTAACTTCTATAAACTTGGGCATTAAATCTTCCCCATTTTTGCCTTTGTAAAGGCATTCTCAGAATACACTCTTCATCTCTACTTCCTAGAAGTCCTTCCTTCTTCCTCTTACCCTCTAGTGTCTTCTTACTAAAGTCATTTTCTATCAATTTTCTATGTATGACTATGTTTATATTGCACTATCTAGACTACAAGCTCCTTGAGAGCTAATACTATTGTCACTTTTGCCTTTGTATCTCTAACCCCTAGTAAGAACCTGGTATCTAGTAAGCATTTACATGCTTCTTGAATTACTTCTGAGTTCCTAGCTCCTACAGAAAGTTTTCTGATCCCCTTAGATGTTATTGTTCTTTTTAGCCTCAAAATATGTTTTATTTATCAGACTGTGAAAATGTCTTGTATTCCAAGAGATTGTAAGCTCACTGAAGGCAGGATTGTTTTAAATTTTTTCTTTGTATCGCCAGTGATAAGTATAATACCTAATAGATGGTAGTTGGCACTTTATAAATATTAGTTAATTGAAGGCATGTATGGTACCTAACAAAGAAAAATCAGAGATTCCTCAAGAAAGAAAATAAAAATATCAGGAGTTGAGCACTGAAGAGAGGTCATTTAGTCATTTTTCAGTCACGTCTAAGTGTCCATGAACCATTTTTGAGGATTTCTTTGCAAAGATATTGTAATGATTTGCCATTTTCTTCTTCAATTCATTTTACATATGAGAAATCTAAGGCAAACAAAGTTAAATGAATTGTTCAGTGTTAGCCAGCTAATGTCAGAGGTCAAATTTGAACTAAGGTCTTCCTGACTCCAGGCTTAGCACTCTATTATACCATCTAGATGCCCTGAAGAGGGCTTGAGGAAATGAAATCCACTATCCTGCTTTTCCTGTGACAATATATTTATACTCAGTTAGTTGGTAGTCTGTGTCTTTATAGAAAAGCAGATGATTTGGATACCAATTCAGTAAAACTATTGGTCAATGCATTAATGTTAAAAAATTTGTAAATAGTATTTTATTTTCCTAAGTACTTGCAAAAAGTTTCCAATATTCCCATTTGCAAAACATTGTATTTCCAATTTTTTTCCCTATCTCACCCCTTTGCCCCTTCATATGATAAGTGGAGGAAGGCTTTATTAGATTTCTTACAAGATGGGGGTGCCATATCCCTCTGAGGGGGCAGAAATGCAATTTACAGAAGCCAGAATAGCACTTATATTCCATAATCTCACCCTGCCTCCTCATCCCCTCTTCAGAATTTCAATTGGAGACGTTTCCAAAATTTAAGATTTCATGTTATTCCCATTACATACACTTAATATGCTTCCATATTCACCCCTCCCCTTGCCACATCTATCTATCTATCTATCTATCTATCTATCTATCTCTCTATCTATGGGAGGAGAGGGTAATATGCATGAAACTCATTAAGCCTGTTCAATTAAAAATTTTGCTTATCTGGATCACAAACCCATGTCATTTGCACTCAACTCTACCCGAAGTTAGTTCTGTTGATTTAAAACATTCTTTAATTCTCATTATCCAGGAAGTACTGACACTAAAACTTATAACATACTCTTTTCTACTATAGCTATGGAGAGGGAGGCTCTGAGACTCTGAAACTTTTCAACTATGGAAACAAAACCTTACAATTTTACTTCTCACAAATAATATAGAGATTCTGTGACAGAAGTTTAATAATCATTTTTGTTATAAATTCTATAAATGATTTTTCTAGATCTTGCTCAATGATTCAGAATGTCTTCAATGTACTTGTTTTTCTCCATATGAACATAATTTATATAGGTTGAAAACTAATCTAATCATCTAATTATATAGTAATTTGATCCTATAATAAATTTAAAATCCTATTATCCTATAATAATTTAATTTAAAAATAAAACTTCAATTTAAATAAAAATTATTTAAAAGAAAATTTTATTTAATAAATTTAAATGAAATTTTTTAAAGAATAAAACTTAACTTCAAACTGATGTGAGTGAATGGGACTGATTATTGAATCACATGACCTCTGTTTCCAGAACTGAGACCTTGGGAAGTCATTTGATCTCTGGAAAGATGAATTTTGAACTTGGAGATACAGGAAGTTGCAGGAAGTGACATGACCTGTGGGTGGCAGCCAGCATTGGTGACCATTAGTCAAGGATGGTTATGTCTTTTTAGTCTATCCAATGAGAAGGCTCTAGTCTTTTGCTTTTAAATCCTGGACAAGCCGGAAGCCCGGCTCCAGGAGCACATGGTGGGAGTTGGGATGGATCCCAGGTGTGTGTCTGGGCATCTCCTACAGGGATTAAATAAGTGCTTTCTCTTTGTGCCTGATGATGTCTCTGATTAATTAATTGGAAAGGGGGTCTTGCACCTGACCTATCCCACACATGGGGAACCCTGAAATTGTCTCTCTCTCTGACTTTGGGGAGAATGCTTGAGAAACTCCTTGAACCCTGGAGAGAAGCTCTCCCCTGAGAGACCTGCCTTAAAGAATCAAGATAAGTGGTTTCACTGTGTTATCTTGGTGGAACTAGTTGAGTCTAGGACCACTCCTACTTAGCCCAAGCTGGAGATCTAGATTTCTATCAACCTTTATTGAGCTGAAAATTGGTTCAACCAGTCCCAGTAAACTGTCGAATTCCACTGGAAATCTAGGCTTGGGGGCAGTAACCTCATTCAACTGAAATTTCTATTCAATTCAAAGATTTTTTGTCTGATTTCAACTTAAATTGCACTCAGCCCCTAGCCAAGTTTCAAATTCCTGATAAAAAGGGGCAGCTTCCTGCACTTCTTTGCAGAGGGCCAAAAGCAGGAATCATGCCAAGGACTTTCTCTCTCTCTCCTTGGTATAGCTACCTTTGAGGACCCTCTGCCTCTGCTGAAAAGACATTCTCTTTTCAGCAATTAACCCCTCTTTATCTCTCTCACCTATTTCCCTAACAGGGCCAAGCCCCTCTTTACCTCTCTGTCGGGATTTCTTTGCTAGGAACTTTATCTCTCTCTGCCAGGACTCCTCTGCTAGACTTTTACTTATCTGTCAGGATCTTGCCACGAAGGAAGTCAGTCTTCCTAGCAAAGGCCGACTTCTCAGTGCCAAAAAACTTTTTTTTTGCCAGTCTAATTTTTCGGGTTTGTAAATTCTTTTACGAAGGACCTGTGCCAACCAGAAGGGGTTCCCACAACTCTGCCCTGTGCAGCTGAACCTCATCAAAACAATCACTTTATTGTGCCTGGTTGTGGTGTAGTGTATTGGGCACTAGACTTTGGAGTAAGAAAGAACTGGATTGAAATCCCAATGTAGATTGGTATATGACCTTGAGAAAGTCACTTTAAACTTTCTTAGTTTCACTTTCTTCATTTGTAAAATTAGGGGGTTGGACTACATGGATTTTTAAAGTTTCTTTCATCTCTAAGTCTATGAACCTGCAATTGAAATTAAGAGACGTAATTATTAAATAATTGTTAATACTGGAAGATCTAGGATTGTTCCCTTTTTGAAATCTGATTATCAGACTCTGCTAGTATCTAAATGACATTATTTTTTTGTTTTGTTTTGTTTTTCTTTTTTCCCCTTTCTTTTCCTTTTTTGCATAGTTTTCAACATTCACCCTTGCAATACTTGGTGTTCCAAATTTTTTTGGAACCTCTTCTTTGCCACCTTCCCTAAACAATGAGTAATCCAATATAAATTAAACAGGCACAATTCTATTTGAAGGACATTGTTGATTGATGAGATTGCTCAAATTCCCAGTATACAAAGCCTTTTGATCTTGGATAGGAGTTGTGGGTTCTATCCAACCAGAAAAATTTACAAAGAATTTAATCTAAAGTAAATTCTAGCCTTTTGTATTCCACTCAGCAAAAGTAAAAGCAGTGATTGACTCCCTTTTTTCTAGATTGACCTAGATGGGGGTAGACTGATAAAGACTCTGTGTGTTCAGAGTCATGTCCCCCAGTCCCTTATTAGAATATGCTCTTCCCTCATTATAATATTTAGTCCTTTCATTAATTGTTAACAAATCAGAATTGATTACCTCTGTTAGGAACATCCACAAGCTTCTTGGTCAAGGGTGTGCCATAGCCATATACATGCTTTTAAAAGGTTATTTTAGCAGCTGTGTGAAGAAGGATAAAGACTAGAAGATGAGAAGGGAGAACAGAAAGAATACTGACTGAATGAGGAGTCTGTGGCATTTGAGACTATCATTGATTCCTTTTATTAATTGTTGTTAACATGATTAATAGAATGATTAATTACCTAGAAACTATGTTTCTTAGACTTTTTATATGTTAAAAAATGATTACAAAGCCAAATCTCAATAGAGCTAAAAAGAAAATATTAATAGTTTTAATGGTATAATGAAAAGATCAAATCATGGTAGCTAATAACTTCAAATACACAATACACAAATGAGATATTAATAAACACTTTAATATCCTTAGAAAATAACTGTAATTGGGCTTAGTATTCCAGCAGAGGGAAATGAGTAAACTATAGTGGTTCTTATTCATCAGAATAATCCATTAGCTCCTTAGACTCTTTAGCCAATAGAATAATCTTTTGTATAGCTCAAAAATTAAGGTTTTTGTTGTTGCCTAGAGTATCACATGCCTAGAGTATCTTCATGAAAAATTGTAATGTTAGAGACTCATGTTTTTTATTTTACCAAGATAATTTGAATAAATAGGTGACAGTACTAATATTGTTTCCTATAAGTGATAATTTTCTTGCCTTTTCCCTAAATTTCCAATTTATAAGAAACTTTACTAAGGAGAAATTCTTTTTTTTCCCCTGAGGCAATTGGGGTTAAGTGACTTGTCCAGGGTCACACAGCTAGGAATATTAAGTGTCTGAGGTCAGATTTGAACTCAGGCCCTTTTGACTTCAAGACTTCAAGACTTCAATACTATCCACTGTACCACCTAGCTGCCAATCAAGGAGAAATTCTTAAAGGAGTGTATTTTTTAGAGAAATTAAAGAAGATTTATATTAACTTTTATCCTCCAATTGGTTAGTATTCTGTATAGCTCACCTTCCAGTACTTCAAAAATGTCCTGTTCACTTATGATAACATAAATTATCAATTAATTGGATGAATAATTTCTCTCATCTCATAACATGATAGGCCATAAATGATAGAGCCAGGAGAAGAGCCACCGAAATTTTATCACAGAAGCTGTTAAGATTCAAAATTATAATTTGAAAGGAGTATAATCTTCAATAAAGCAACCAACAAAATAATTTGTGCCAGAGCTACTTGTTTAGTGATTGAATTTTAAATATTATTTTTATATGTAAGAACATAGGAATTTGATTCCTACTTGAGGAGTGATATTGTTAAGAGTATATATTCATTTAATCAAAAAGTTTTTTTAGGTGACTCATATGGCAAAAAGTATGCTTGGCACTGGAAAATCTAAGAAAAAAATTTCTTAATCTTGGAATCAGTTGGGAGGTATTCATTAGAATTTCTTGAGTAGGGAGTAGAGTGACATGGTTAGACCTAGGTATTGTAGATACCAAAATACATTGTTTCAGAAGGTAAACATAACATTAGACCACCAACTTTTGTACTTTTCTGTTTATGTACTGGTTTTATATTTCTGTTATCTTTATCTTCTAAATTTATCTTTTCTGCATTATTCTGATTTTCTGTGTTTCTCCTGCTTTCCCTGCTATTGTGAGGCAATACAATCTTTCTAGTCCTTTAGACTCACAACCCAGAAGCCATCCTGGATTCCTCACTCTCTCTCACTATCACCACATATTCAAGCTGTTGCCAAAGTCTGTTGACAACTCTACCACATCACTTGATTATATTCCCTTCTCTCCTTGGACACTGCTACCACTCTGGTGTATCATCTTTTATTCTTGGACAACATCAACAGTCTTTTGGTAGGTCAACCTGCCTCAAGTTTCTTCCCACTCCAATCCACCTGGCATTTAATGATTAAAGTGACTTTCCTAAAACTCATATTGAACTATGTGTCTATCATTGTCCCTACTTATTTTCTCAAACTTAATAATTACAATCGCCAGGATAAAATAAAAAATGCCCTGTTTAGCCCCTTTTGACCATTTCTTCTTTATATCTTAATCTATATTAAATACTCTTCGATTCAGAGACACTAGTCTTCCGGCTGTTCTGTAACAAAGACACTCTGTCTCTCAACTCTTGAGCATTTTCTCTAGCTATTCCCCATGCTTAGGGTATTCCCTTTCCTCATTTCTGCCTAAATGGCTTCCTTTAAGTCTTAATTAAAATGTCATATTCTACATCAATTTTTTCCTCACTCCTATTAATTTTAATACCTTATTTCTATAGTTATCGCCTATTTATCCTACGTACAATTTGTTTACACATATATTTCTCCCCCATTAGATTGTGAGTTCCTTAAGGATAGAAATTGTCTTTTGTCTCTTTCTCCCCAGCACTTAGCACCACTGCCTGACACTTGTGAGTGAATAATAAATGCTTATTGATTGATTCATTTAGCTCTGGACAGTAATAGAGCCCAGAACTTACCTCTTCTTCTACCACCTTTCCCTATACCTCAAGAAATAGATAAATGCAGCAATTTAGTCATTGTCTTCCATTCAACTATTCTAATTATTTTAGCCTAGATATTTGAATAGTCCATAAGAAGTTAAATCTCTAGCAATAGACAATAAAATCAAGTCACAACTTCTTTACAATGTAAGGTTCTATTTTCACAATGAAAAGCATTATGCAAAAATATAAATATCTGTTAAAAGATCTTGACCATGGAAGTTGAGAATAGTGATCTACAATGGAATAGAAGGAGTGTGTGATATTGAAATATTATATAGGCTTTTATATTGGAGATATTTTAGATTATACATAAGGAAAACTGCCCTAGCTTCTAATTTTTCTTTTTAAACAATCTAATAAATAATTAAAATGGCTTTCATATCAGTTATCATTGCTATTCTTCATTATACTGGAAGAGGAGTGGGATGTATATGTTAGTACAGTGACTCCCTCTTAAATTCTGCCCTGGTTGTCAAAGAGAAACAGTTGGAGAAGAAGACTAGATAATCTGGATACATCTGAATAAATTGTCCCACAATGATGACAGGACATAAGGAACAATAGAGATACTGTAAATAGTGAAGACTGCAGTCAAAGACTGATGTGCCAGACTGGATGATCTGATATCATTCTTTGATAAGCATGTTGGTAGCTGCAAATCTCAGCTATGCTCTGATGTGAATTTCTATCCTACAGATAAATATTAAATGTTTCTTATTCCATTTTTAAACTAGTAAAAAAAAGTTGTTGTCATTTCTGTTCAGCTCAATAAATCATTTATAAAAAGGCAATATAGTCAATGGCATTTTCCCCAAAATTCTCATAAATTTTTTGGAGTAAATAAAATTATTGCTACTATTTTAAATTCAGATCTTTTCTATTTATTATAACGGTTATGTGGGTTGCTCCTTTTATAATTCAAACCTCATTCTATCTTTGTGGATAATCAAATTGCAAAAATTAATCAATTATATATAATCCATTATTTCTTTCTTGAGAAAGAAAACAAATTTAAAGGCAGTTTTATCTTTCAAGTTCAACAAATATTTTTAAGCTTTTGAGAATAAAGACAAAATATTCTTTGATCCAATAACACTGGAGTTTTTGCTGCTACTCACACAAGGTATGCCATCTTCCTACTTCTTGTATTTTCATTGGCTGTCTCCCATGCTGAGAACTTATTTATCCCCAATTCTCTATCCTCGACAATCCCCAATTTATTCAGCATATATTCTTGCTTGTACATAGTAGTTTGTATATTGTATCTCCAATTTGACTGAACTCGTTGAAGGTAGGAACATTTTTTGGTATCTTTAATGATTAATACAGTGCCTGTGATACAGACATAATAAATGCTTGTTGAATTTATCTGATTTCTATTCTGCCAATTATTTCTTCTGTACAGGCCATCAATTCTCATTTAACTATTCATATCTCTCTCTTGAACCATTTGGGAACACTTTATAATGGTTCCATGCTGACTTGGGACTTCACATGGCCCCCCTGCCTCATCAATTTCCTTTGTTAATTCAGTTTCTTTTGCTAATATTATTTAGATATAGTAGAACTTATTTATTTGCCTTGATAATAATCTTATTTTCTGTTTCCATGCTTTTCATCTTTTCATTTATGCTTAAGGTTTTAAAATATTTTATTCCCCCTGAGATCTTGGGTAATTTCAGTTATTTTCCCCTTTTATTCTTCTGTTGCTTACTTTAGACTCCTCTTACTTTAAATCCCTCAAAGAACACAATGCAAAACTGTCTCAGCCTCTTCCCTTCTTGGGTAACTGTTTTTTAAACTGTCTTCATTCCTTGCACTAAGAGTGATTTCTGAGATGAGAGATTTGGCCCTAGCAGGTTGCTGCTTCCCTTTCCTTCTTCCTGCCTCTTCCCCTTTGTTCTCAAGTTTTTTGTTTGAATGCTACATAGCAGTATAATGTTGCCCAAGGTAGAGCAGTCCCTTGCTTTCCCATACTACCTCTTTTCTACATGGGGAGAGGAATGAGAGCTGATTCTTGTTATCATAGAATGGTGAAGTAAAGGCAGGGACAGTGTGTTCTGACAGAGACTGTAGCAGCAACAGCAGTAAAAAATTGCTGACTGTAACTTAGAGCACATGCTTATGGGTCAAATTATGCCTTCCTTCCAGAGTATGGCAAGGATGCTGAGTGAATGAATGAGGGATTGGGATGAATTTCTTGTGCTGTTAATTCATTAGATTGTTACCTTGTTGGATTCTTTGGTAATTTTGGCTTGCAGGGACAACTGCTGTTACTTTATCTTTTGTGCACAATTCCTACTGTAGGGAATTTTAAGAGTTCATGAGTACCAATATTTTTGCCTTCTCCTTCATCTTGTTGGTTATGTTAGGCCATTTTAAAAAGTGAAAACAAACTAGTTGTTTCAATGCATTAAATTTAGAGTATCACATAATCTTGGAGCTGCAAGAAAGGTGAGAGCTTCTTATCTAATATCTAATCCTCATCTGAAGAATTAACCCCTCTATGAAATTTTCTAAGAAGTCATTATCTACCCTTTGAACAGTTCAAATGATGGGATGATTCATAACTCTTGAGAATACGTAATCCATTGTTGCATTCCTGCTTATTAGGAAGTTCTTCCATGTACTTGTGTCCGAGTCTGCCTTCAAGTAACTTCTGCTCACTGTTCCTATGGGTCAAGAATAAATCTTAGAGAAAAAAAGCTCTTTGGCTGGGAAAGTCAGTCCTATATCTTCCCAGCTTCTGGCTATGTAGTATTTAATTTTTTTAAAAATTTAAACATTTTAATTTAAAGTTTTGAGTTCCAAATTCTATCCTTCATTTCCTACCTCTCCTCACCCCTGAGACGTTAAGCAACCAGGTATGGGTTATACATGTGCAATTATGCAAAATATTTCCATATTAGTTATTCTGCATAAGAAAATATGAATTAAAAAAAGAAAGTGAAAAGTAGTATGTTTCAATCTACATTCAATATTGGTTCTTTGTCTAAAGGTGGAGTGCATTTTCTTTGTAATACATTTCTTTAATCTCTTTGGTAATATTTTATTTATAATTTTTGCATCAACATAGGCAAATTAATCTATAATTTTCTTTCTTTGTTTTTGACTCTTTCTTGTGTTGTAAAAAATTTGGTAGGAAGGTAGGACACTTTCTTTGCATATTTGCATATTTTTCCCAAATTGTTTATATGGTATTCTGTTATTTGAATGTTTGGTAAAATTTGCTTGTGAATCCATCCCTGGGATTTTTTCTTAGGAACTTCATTGATGGCTTGTTTAATTTCCTTTTCTAAGATTGGGTTATTTAACTATTTTCTTTGTAGATATTCATCCATCTTATTTAGATCATCAAATTTACTGATATGTAATCGGGCAGAAGGGCTCCTAACAATTCTTTAATTTCCTCTTCACTGATGATGAGGCCACCTTCATTTTTGATACTTGTAATATGTTTTTCTTCTTTCCTTTTAAAAATCATATAAACCCAGTGACATCTCTTTTATTGTTTTTTTTCTTCATAAAACCAGCTTCCAGTTTTATGTATTAGTTCAATGGTTTTCTTACTTTCAATTTTAATAATCTCTCTTTTGATTTTCAGGATTTCCAATTTGATGTTTAACTGAGGAATTTAATTTTTTTTCTTTTTTCTAGTTTTTCTCTTAGTTTCATCGACCTGCTTTTTCTTTATTTTATTGATGTAAACAATTAGAGATATACATTTTCTCCTAAGTACTGCTTTGGCTGAATCCCATAAATTTTGGTATATTATTTCATTGTTGTCATTTTAAAAAAATGATATTATCAATTGTTTCTTACTTGTACTTTGAGTCACTTATTTTTTAGGATTAGATTGTTTAATTTCTTTTTTAAGTAATAGGTTCTTACTTTCAAATTATATGCACATATAGTTTTCAATATTTATCCTTGCAAAACTTTGTGTTCCAAATTTTCTTCCCTCCCTTCTCCCCACTCCCTCCCCTAGACAGCAAGTAATCTGAAATATGTTAAACATGTACAGTTCTTCTATACATATTTCAACATTTATTATGCTGCAGAAGAAAAATCAGATCAAAAAGGAGAAAGAAATGAGAAAGAAAACAAAAAGCAAACAACAACAAAAAGGTAAAAATACTATGTTGTAATCCACATTCAGTCCTTTCTCTGGATGTGGATGGCTGTCTCCATCACAAGTCTATTGGAATTGGCCTGAATCATCTCATTGAAAAGAACCAAGTCCATCACAGTTAATGATCATATAATCTTGTTGTTGCTGTACAGTGTTCTGTTGGTCCTACTCACTTTACTTAGCATCACTTCATATAAGTCTCTCCAGGCCTTTCTGAAATCAGCCTGCTGACCATTTCTGATAGAACAATAATATTCCATAACATTCATATATCATGACTTATTCAGCCAGTCCCCAGTGGATGGACATTCTCTCAGTTTCCAGTTCTTTGTCATTACAAAAAGAACTACTACAAATATTTCCTGCACATGTAGATCCTTTACTCCTTTTTATGATCTCTTTGGATTGTTTAATTTCTAATAAAATTTTAACCTTTCTTTCCACTCTCCATTATTGAATGTAATTTTTATTGCATTATCATCTGAAAAGGGTGTATTTACTATTTCTGCTTTTCTGCATTTTGGTTGTGAGGTTTTTGTGTCCTAATATATGGTCAATTTTTGTGTGGGTGCCATGTACTATTCAGAAAAAAAGTATATTCCCTTCTATTACCAATCAGTTTTCTCCAGAGATCTATCATATCTAACTTTTCCAGAATTTTATTCACTTCCTTAATTTCTTTTTTATTTTTTGGTTAGATTTATCAAATTTGGGAGGGGAGGTCCCCTACTAGTATAGGTCATTATACTCAGGCATCTCCAGTCACCCTGATCTATATTTGGCACAAGACCCAGATGGCTCTTGAAGGGATAGTGAGGATGGTAACATTGCACAATCCTTTTTCACTTAAATGCAATTCATTTGCATTGTCATGGTATCATTTCCTTGATATTGTGGTGCTCTTTGAGAATGAAGAAGAAATAACAACAAAAGTTTTATTATATATTTCATTCTATAACTCATTCATCTTCTTCATATATTTAGATACTAAACCATTTGGTGCATATATGTTTAGTATTGATAAGACTTCATTGTCTATGGTATCTTTCAGCAAGATAGAATTTCCTTTTTATCTATTTTAATTAAATATATTTTATTTTTTATTTATTTAACCATATTTTATTTTTTCCCAAATACATGCAAAGAGAGTTTTCAACATTCACCTTTGCAAAACCTTGTGTTTCAAATTTTTCTCCCTGTTTTCCCTTCTCTCCTCTCCCTAAGACTGCAAGAAATCTGATATATGTTGAACATGTTCAGTTTTTTAAAAACATATTTCTATAAAAATCAAATCAAAAGGTGAAAAAAAACACAAGGGGAAAAAACCAAGCAAACAACAACCAAAAAGGTAAAATACTATGCTTTGATTCACATTCATTCTCCATAGTTTTTTCTCTGAATGCAGATGGCACTTTCCATCACAAGAATTAGATTTATTTTAATTTTTGTTTTGCTTGAGATCATGGTTGCTACCCTTGATTTCTTTGCTTCAGTTTAACATTCTGCTCCAGCCTTTACTCTGTGTATATCTTTCTATTTCAAATGCATTGGGTTTTTTGTTTGTTTGTTTGTTTTTGTAAACAACACATTGTAAAATTCTGGTTTTTCAATACAATTCTGTTATCCCCTTTCATTTTATGAGTTCATTCCATTCATATTTATAAGTATGATAACTAACTGCGTTTTCCTCCATGCTATTTTCACTTGTTTATCCCTTCTTTTTCTTATCCCCATACTTTCCTTCCTCACAAGTGTTTTACTTCTGATCCCATCTTCCCCTTTTTATCAGTCTCCCCTCCCCCTTCTATTATTCCATCCCTTATTATTTCTTTATAGACCAGATAGATTTTCTATATCCAGTTGAATGTTATTGGTTATGTTCCTTTTTAAGTCAATTTTGATGAGAATAGGTTTAAGCTTTTCCCAATTACTTCTTTTCCTCAATGTTCCTCTTCATTATCACAGTTTTTTCACCCTTTCATGTAGAATAATTTGCTCTATTCAATGGTAAATTCTTTCAGCACAATTTTTCTCTCACCCCTTTATTTTTTTGGGGTTATCATTACATCCTTCTATCCACCTTCTATCCACATCCTCTATCTACATATACTGTTAATTTCTTTCATATTAATAAAGTTAAGAGATACAAATATTATCTTGCCATGCAAAAATATGGTTTAATTTTACTGGATTTCTTGTATTTTTTCTCTTTTTTTCTTTTTTAACCTTTTTATATTTTCCTTGAGAATTATATTTGGAAGTCAACTTTTAATTCACTTCATATCTTTTCATTAGATATATTTGAAGATTCTTTATTTCATTTCTTAACAGAATTTTGCTATCTTGGTCTCTAAACTGTGAATAGCTGGTAGGTTTTAGAGATCAAGTTACAGTTTAATTAATCATTTTCAGAATGAGGAATACAGTTTGTAAATCAAAAATTCTCCTGGAGAGACCTTCTCTTATTTCAGGAAAGGTAGAGATTTTATACATAAATCATAAATGGGAAGGGAGGGGAAAGTTGGATTATAATACAATCATTTTGAGGGCCTGAGTGATTTCCCATGACCAGCCTATGAATTCAGGACAATATGAGTATTCTCTAATCTTGTGGGAACAATTCTTTAGTATTATTTCAAATCACAAGGGTCATTACTTGGGGGAAGCACCAGAGTTCTGTGATGGAAACAGGTTCTACAATCTTTGATTGACATAATTATGTTTTTCTGTGAGGTTTCATATATATGTTTTGACATTCTTGTCCTCTTCTAAGTTAATGCCTTGATCTTCCCTAATATCATAGTAACTTTCATAGTCAAGTTTTTTGTTTGTTTGTTTGTTTGTTTTTGTTTTTGATCATTTTCCTGTTTTTTTGTGACTTTTTATGTGAAAATTGATCTCTGGTCCGTCACTGTCTAGAGTTTTTTGGGCTGGAGTTCTGGGTCTTACTGCTGGCTTTACTGAACTTCAGTGAGGTTTAGCTGTTTACTTTCTCTGGAGAGTAGCCTTCCCTTCTGACTTGTCCTTCCTTCTGGCCTTACCTGGAGAAAAGAGCTTGCTGCTAGTCTGCCCCAGGGCTGGGGACCTGCTCCTGGGTTGTTGTGGAAACAGGGTCTTTCTGCTAATAGCCCTCAGGGGCATCATCTTGCTGTTGGTCAACCCTGCAGTGAGTCACAACTGTTCAGTAATGGAGTCAAAACATTGATGGTAGTGGGGGTCCTGGGATTGTGCTGTGTTGCACAGATTGCTCAGTTGCTTAGGAGGCTGTTCCAAGAGGGCAGGGCCAAGCTAGTGGAATTCCCTAGGTCAGAGTCTTTCTGTGAGGCTGGCTAATGCTATTCTTGCAACTTTCTTCCTTCCTACCCCAGTAAGACAGACTTTTCCTGCCAGGTTGGTAAGCTGCTTCCCTGCTCCTAAATTTTGAAGTGGTTTTCTAATTGTTTGAAAAGGAATTTGGGAGGGCTTCAGAGGCTTCCTTCTCACTCAACCATCTTGGCACTGGAAATGCTAAATAATTTTAATTCATATATTTATTTTATAGTTTTACCTCAACCAATCTGATTGACACCTATGAGACACACAGAGATGGCCATAATTGAGGTGAGTTGATAAGTTGGTTGAATCTAACTGATGATTTTAGTAATCCTTTATAGATATAGACTCACAAAAAGACCGTGATTGAAGTACTCCTTAATGCAATGAATTGAAAGATAATGATGGCAGGGAATTGGGGAAGAGTGGTGCTTTGCAATGCATAAATTTTCTCAGCCTTAACTTTATCCCCATTATTCAAGTTTCATTCTAGAAACAACGGCAATTAAAAATCCTCTTCAGAACATCTTGTGGATCTCAAAATATTTTCCTGTTAATAACTTTACCCACCCATTCAAAACATTATGAAACACCAAGGGTAGATAAGAGAAGTTATAGTTCCCTCTTCGTTTTTAGACAGAAACTTACCAGGGATCATGGCTGAGAATTGGTTCTTACTTCTTTGGGGTAAGTGGCAAATTGCTTCTCTTTACATATATATTGCTTTACTTGCAATCTAATCTTTACAAAAAACTAGTTAGACTTCCATGGATTTCCTAACAAGAATAATCACACATGACAGTGAATTTCTCTGGTATCTTAAAGGTTTACAAAATGTTTTATAGAAAACCACCACATTTGACAGGTATTATTCATCCCAAATATTTATAGTTACTATTTGTATCCAACCTGTGGCAGAGAATTTCCAGCTCATGTTGGTTTGATCAGTTACAATTGGATACACTGTAACTTGAACCTAAGATAGTGATATCATTTTGGTCCTCTCCAGAATGAAAGACACCAATAAAATCCTTATTAAACTGAAAGGAAAACTAGAATCAAGAGACAGTCACCCAGCTGGTGACCATACCAAGATATTTTATTAAAATATTAGGGGTTCTCTTAATCCACAGGCAAAGAGAAGGAAGGGGTCTGTCAAACACTGCATAGGTAATAAATGTCACTGCCAGAATAAAGCATTAGAGATCAACTTGCCCAATCTCTTCATTTTATAAATGAGAAAATTGATACCCAGAATGAAAAAGGAATTTGCCCAAGTAGTCATATTATATTCTCAAAAAGTTTTTTTTTTTTTTTACCTTATAATGATCAAGCTGATCTTGAAGAATAGAAAATGTTCCTTCATTTCAGGATATGTTCTGAAAACAAATATTCTGCCAAATACAGTTCATACTTTGCTTAACTTTTTTGAGCTACTATCATTCATGTTAATATACTATCATTCATACTATCTTTCACCTGGGAAAGGGTACAGATAGGGTTATATTTTGAAATGGAAGTGATGGAAAAACAAAACATATCAATAAAAATTTTAGGGGAAGAAAAGCTCACTGATTTATTGTTGGCATCCAGTTCCATTTTTATTATTATTTTTTCTAGTTAAAGGGATATGAAACTTGGGTTCTTGTGCTCTCTTTCCTAATACTCTGTGATAGCCAAAAATGTTGGAAAGAAGAGGCTGATATTATAAAGATTAATGTTATTGGGAAGATTAAACCTTAAATATCCCAACTGATCACAGTGACCCTTTCTTCATTGCTAGCCCTTTTTCTATGTATCAGCATTTCAGAATATTCAATCAATCAATCAATCAATAAGCATTTATTAAAAATATGCTATGTACCAGGGTTAAGAGGGGGGAACAGCTAGGTAACGCAGTAGATAGAATAGAGTAGATAGTGTGCCAGGCCTAGAGTTGGAAGAATCATCTTCATGAGTTTAAATCTGGCCTCAGATAATTACTAGCTGGGTGACCCTGTATTGTTTGCCTCAGTTTCTTCATCTGTAAAATGAGCAGGAGAAGGAATGGCAAACCACTCCAGTATCTTTGCCAAGAAAACCTCAAAAGCAGTGGCAGAGAGTTGGACATGACTGAAAAAGACTGAAAAACGGTGTGTGTCAGGGACTTAGATAAGTGCTTGGGGCATAAAAACAAAATCAAATTACTTCTTGGTCTCAGGTTGCTTACAATCTGTATGAGGAAATAAAATGTACATGTATATATAAATACAATATATAACGAAAGTAAGTACAAAGCAATTTCACTGGGAAATTTGGAGGAATTAACCACTAGAAGGATCAGAAAATACCCCAGGAGGAGATAACACTTAAAATAGGTTGTGAAAGAATCCATTTAAAAGAAACTTCAATCCCCAAAGAATCTTCATTGAGGAGTGAGAGCATTCCAGGCATTGGGGAAACTCTATGCAAAGACACAGAGAAATGAATTGTTTGTGCAGAACAGTGTGGAGGCCATTTTGGCTGCACATGTAGAGCATAAAGGAAAGTAATATATAATAAGTCTTAGAAAGTAGACTGGAACTAGATTGGGGATGGCTTTTTAATAATAACCAGAGCCATATGGAGCCATTTTGATTGCATGGTGGATGGATTGGAGAAGGAAGAGACAAATCTGGGAGACCATTGAGAAGGCTATTGCCAAATGATAGTTGTGTGAGTGGAGAAAATGTAATGGATATGAGCGATATTGCAGAATGTGGGACAACTCAAATTGTCTCAAGAGAGTTTGATTGTCAAATTTTCAGTGTGTGTATTCATATTTTAAAAACTTGCAAATGCAAATCATAGCTTGATTTATTATTTTGTTAATTGTCTAGATTTTTTAAAATGATGGAGAAAGTGTTAACAATGCAGAGTAAAAGTGTGTCCTGCAGATAATTTCCCCTCTTGGAAATTGACTGTTAAATATTTACCAGCACATTGCTGAAGATGGGACAAACACTTGTCAATTGATTAGCTAGAAAAGATATGGAGGATTGAGGAGTCAGGAAGATACCAAGACTTTGAAATTGGGTCCCTATTTCTCGATGTCATAACAATAATATTTTCAACTTTCTTCTAATGCTGGATTTATATCATTAGAAGTATTTATATCATTACAAAAGACAAATGAACCAGCAGGAAGACTATTTCTAAGATATATGCCCCCTTTCCTTCAACCCCAATATGTGGAATAACATATTTATTGAGTTAGAAGCATTAGATATTTTAAGGCAAGATTAAGGTAATCTTTGGAAAAGGGAAATGGGCTGATTGTTGTCCATAATTGTCATCAGTAAATGTTCTTTGAGCACATACTTATGTATCTAATGCATTAAGGTAGACTTGCTACCATTCTGGATGGGTCACTAATTAACTGAATGTCTTAGAGAACTTCTCAAAGACCTAGTTAAACATGAAGGGATTGCACTAGGTCAGAGATTCTTATAACATCTGTAGTCTCCAAATGTATTTTAAAATATTTTGATAACTATTTCAATGCCATTATTTTATGTAGCTAAAATTGTCCTTCTGAGATGGAGTCCCTAGGCTTCACCAGACTGACTTATAAAGGAGAGGGTGAGGTCTATGGTACCGTGAACATTAAAAAGAAAAAATAGAAAAAAAAACCATTAAGACGTTCTGGTCTAGGTGAATACTCTAGCTCCTTCTAATTCTGACATTGTTGTGATATGATACCATCCCCTGCCATTAGGATGTACTATGTAGTATCTTACAATCCCTAGAAGCAATATAGTTTAATGAGAAGAGTCCTGGATTTGAATCCATCTCTTCTTTCCTTTGAGTTCAATTTTCACTTGTGTATAATGAGACATCTGGGCATTATCTCTCTTCCAATCTGAAGAATCCATAAACTGATACCTCGAATCTCTTTTTTTTTTTTTTTTTAATTTATTTAATAGCCTTTAATTTACAGGATATATACATGGGTAACTTTACAGCATTAACAATTGCCAAACCTCTTGTTCCAATTTTTCACCTCTTACCCCCCCCCACCCCCTCCCCTAAATGGCAGGATGACCAGTAGATGTTAAATATATTAAAATATAACTTAGATACACAATAAGTATACATGACCAAAACATTATTTTGCTGTACAAAAAGAATCAGACTCTGAATTATTGTACAATTAGCTTGTGAAGGAAATCAAAGATGCAGGTGTGCATAAATATAGGGACTGGGAATTCAATGTAATGGTTTTTAGTCATCTCCCAGAGTTCTTTTTCTGGGTATAGCTAGTTCAGTTCATTACTGCTCCATTAGAAATGATTTGGTTGATCTCGTTGCTGAGGATGGCCTGATCCATCAGAACGTCATCATCTAGTATTGTTGTTGAAGTATATAATGATCTCCTGGTCCTGCTCATTTCACTCAGCATCAGTTCGTGTAAGTCTCTCCAGGCCTTTCTGAAATCATCCTGTTGGTCATTTCTTACAGAACAGTAATATTCCATAATTTTCATATACCACAATTTATTCAGCCATTCTCCAACTGATGGACATCCATTCAGTTTCCAGTTTCTAGCCACTACAAAAAGGGCTGCCACAAACATTCGTGCACATACAGGTCCCTTTCCCTTCTTTATAATCTCTTTGGGATATAATCCCAGTAGTAACACTGCTGGATCAAAGGGTATGCACAGTTTGATAACTTTTTGAGCATAGTTCCAAACTACTCTCCAAAATGGTTGGATTCGTTCACAACTCCACCAACAATGCATCAATGTCCCAGTTTTCCCACATCCCCTCCAACAATCATCATTTTTTCCTGTCATCTTAGCCAATCTGACAGGTGTGTAGTGGTTGATACCTCGAATCTCATAGAGTATAACCTATGAAACATTGGCCATGGAGTTCAGGGAGAATTGCATTTCAATCCTGCCTCAATTGCTTTCTAACTGTGTGACCTTGGGAATGTGCCTTGATTTTAATGTGCCTCTGTTGTATCATCTGTAAAATGAGAGAATTTGACTCAATGACCTCTAAGGTTCTTTTCAGTTCTTAATCTATAATCTTATAAGTAAAATAAATGGAAGAGGAGGAGAAACTTAAATTTGAAATGTTAAAATCCATTGTTTATAAAAAAGAAATCAAAAAGGGAAAAAAACTACATTGTGATATATAGTGGAAAGAGTAATGCCCTTGGGGATGGAGGTTAAGAATCTTGGTTTCAATTCTTCAGTTCTGGCTCTGATACATACTCAGTATGGAATAAAGGATAAGTTCCTTGACCTTCAGAAACCTCAGTTTCCTCATCCTGTAAAGTAGGGATAATATTACCCATACTCTCATTCCCTCCAAGTTGTAGAGATTAAAAGAGATGATATGATAATCATGGGGTCATAAGAATTAGGATTGCTCTGCACACATATATTATATCTAGGATATATTGTGACATTTTTAACATGTGTAGGACTGCTTGCCATCTAGGGGAGAGGGTGGAGGGAGGGAGGGGAAAAATCAAAACAGAAGTGAGTGCAAGGGATAATGTTGTAAAAAATTACCCTGGCATGGGTTCTGGCAATAAAAAGTTATAATTATTAAAAAACAAAAACAAAAACAAACAAACAAAGAATTAGGATTGGAAGGTCCTTAGTGATTATCTCTTCCACACAATATCTTTTCTTCCTGCTGCCATTGTGTAGATGGAGAAACTGAGGCCTGATGAAGGGAAGTGATTCACTCATTGTCACACCAGTGGTATTTGGTAAAACTGGGATTTGAACCCAAATATCACCTACCTCACAGGGTTTCTAATATTTAAGCATCTAACATCCTGGAGAAATGAGAGGTGCTATTAGCAAATGATTGTGCAAGATGCTGGAAAGTGCTGCAGGGGTTCCATGAGCTCATCATTGGGCTACTGTTTGCCTCTGTGGATTAGCTCCAGTTTAATCTGAATATGTTTCATTTGTACATTATTGTCTGCATGTTTTCTTTCCTAATAGTCTGGAAGTTAGTCTTATCTTTTGCCTTTCTTTTTTAGCTCTAGCACTTGGTACAGTGCCTGGAATACCTTAAGCATTTAATAAATTTTTATTGACTTGAGAGTGGGGCCCCCCCAATAAAAGTTCAGATCACAACCAGTCATGCCTTTCATCCTCTGTGATTCTTGGCTGAACCATGGAGTATGTGAAAGGAGATGATGTGTAAAAAGGCGTGAAAGGTAGATGAGAGCTAGATTGTGAAGGGCTTAAAGCAACAAATGACACAATAGGAATTCCATACTGGAGATAATAGGGAGCTACTGAAGATTTTTGAGCAGGGGAGTAACATGATCTGACCCAGGTTTTTAGAAACATTGATTTGGACAGATGAATGGGTGGTAGATAAAGAAGGGGAGAGATTGGATAAAAGGATGCCACTTAGTGGCCTATTATAGCTCAAGTGAGCAATGATGAGGAATTGAGAAGAAGATGGTTACATGAAGTAGAGCTAACAAAACTGGGCAAATGTTTGGGGAAGTGAAGGGTAATAAACACTGGGTGGTTGAGGAAGATTTCTGGATTTTCAAACCTCAGTGACTAAAAGACTGGTAGTTTCCTCAACGTAAGCAGGGAAATTAGGAAGCAGGAGGATGAGGAGGAGGGAGGGTAAGGGGAAAGATGGTGAGTTCAATTTAAACATATTCAGTAATGGAACATGCAGATAGAGGTGTCTAGTAAGCAATTGATGAAGATGGCCTGGAGCTCAGGAGACAGATGAGGGCAACACGGATAGAGTTATTTGTATGGAAATGATCATTAAGCATATAGAAATTACTGAGACATAAATAGGGGAGGATACAGAAAGAAGAAAGGACCTGCATCTAGGGGCAGGCAGTGGTCCTGAAAAGGAGACTCAGAATTGGTCTGAGAGGTAGGAGGAGAACCAAGTGGGAGCAGAGTCTTAAAAACTCAGAATGAAGAGAGAAGTTGGAAGGCAGGTGTAGTCAACAGTGTCAAATGCAATTGAGGTAAAGAAGGATGAACACTGAGAAAAGACCATTTGCTGATTGTAATAAGGAAGGAGAATAGCAATCTCATTCCTCTTTTCCTATAACCTCAATCCTCTTTTCCTCTTAACTTTTATCTGGAGATTGGGTTTCCCTATTTTTGTTAAGTAAAATCTATTCAAATCCTAATACCAATTGACACAGAAAATGTGACCTGCTTAATTTCTGACCTTGGCTGGCCTTAGGCAGCCTATTGAACTCCCTTTCTCAGAGGATCGCCATAGTGATGCTAAACTTTATGTGGACACCTGCCAACTTTAGCCCTGCAGCAATGTCTGAACTACCAACCTTATGGTCTCCAGTAAGAGGGTTTATATACATGTGCCACACCTAGTGATTCTCGTTATCTAACTTGTTAAACACTGTAGAACCCAAATAGTTAATAACTCTCTATTAACAGAGTACAGTATTTTCAATCTGCATTTAAAATCCTCCACCTCAACTATGAACAGATCCAGCCATTCTGGAGAACAATTTAGAACTATGCAAAAGTTACCAAACTGTGCATATCTTTGATCCAGCAGTGTTATTACTGGGCTCATATACCAAAGAGATCTTAAAGAAGGGAAAGTGTTATGGGCCAGAACTCTGAACTTGAAACAAGGATTCTTACAAGGTGCTAATTCAGTAGAATTGATAAGACATTGGTTATCTAGTTTAGCATGGTGATTAATAGTTCCCTAAATTCAGTATAATTGATGTAATCTTACAATAAATAATGGTTTCCTAGTGATGTAATGATTGGTTTATACTTAGAATAGAGCAGATAAGCCAGGGGGAACTCAGAGATTCAATTTCATCTTCATCAGCCTCATGGTGGCTGGCCTGGCCTCCTGCATTTCCTCCACTGAGACTAAATCCCATCTGAAGGCCTTCCAAAAAACTAGCTGAGCTCCAGGTGAAGGAGATAGGACTTTGAAGGAGATAATAACGAACTTGGACTTTAACACCTGGCTCTTCTTGTGATGATTAATCTGCTGAAAAGAAGGCTGCCCAGAAACCTCCAAAAAACCAAAAAAGAACATTACAGGAAAGGGACCCACATGTACAAAAATGTTTGTGGCAGCCCTTTTTGCAGTGGCCAGAAACTGGAAACTGAGTGGATGCCCATCATGGAGAATGGCTGAATAAATTAAGGTATGTGAATCTATGGGATATTATTGTTCTGTAAGAAATGACCAGCAGGATAATTTCAGAAAGGCCTGGAGAGAATTACATGAACTGATGCTAAGTGAAATGAGCAGAACCAGGAGATCATTATACACAGCAACAAGAAGATTATACAATGATCAATTCTGATGGATGTGGCTCTCTTCAACAATGAGATGATTCAAACCAGTTCCAATTGTTCAGTGATGAAGAGAGCCATCTACACCTAGAGAGAAGAACTGAATGTGGTTAACAACATCGCATTTTCACTCTTTTTGTTGTTGTTTGCTTGCATTTTCTTCTTCTTTTACTGGTTTGATTTGATTTTTCTTGCTCAGCACAATAATTGTATAAGTATGCATAAATTGTATAAATATGCATAGAAATATATATATTTCTATCATGTTTAACATATGTTGGACTACTTGCCATCTAGGAGAGGGTGTGGGGGAAAGGCGTGAGAGAAAATTGGAACACAATGTTTTGCAAGGGCTAATGTTAAAGAATTGTCCATGCATATATTTTGAAAAATAAAAGGCTTTAATAAAAAATAAAAATAAAAAACAAAAAAGCCTTCCACCTCTTCTCTCCCTTCCTGGTCTTTCCAATTGTAGAGCTCTTTCTACATTTTCTGTTACAGTGAAACAAAGCTAATGCATTTCCGTACACCATCCCATCTCCTTCTTAATGACTGTACAGGAGGTCCTCCTGATTTGGACTATTCTGCTTCCTTACCTCCACATCTTACAAGCCCTGCCTCCATTCAAAGCATAGCACAAAAATCCATTCCTAATCCACCAATAATTACTTTCTAGCTCTCAAATAGCTCAGTACATTATATAAAAATAGTCAGCAGGGCTTGGGGAGACAGAGCTGACCCCAGAGCCCAGCACAGCTGGGCTAGGTGTATGTCTAAGGAAAGTCCCTTAATCTGTATGTGCTCTTAAGTTTCAGCTTCTTTAACCGAGCTTTGTGATCCTCTTAGGGACCTTATGACTGAATATTGGGTTCATGAAATGATGATTTATTATCAGTAAAAGTCTGATTTTTATACCTATCATACTTGGGATCATGTAAAAATTTCTCAGGTAAAATGGAGTCAGGAGTGGAAAAACTTTAAGGAGCCCTGCTTTAGGAAACTCTCTGCTACTTTAAATTGCAGAGAGGTGTTGACCTATATTAGTTTAGAGAGTTTCTTTATGGTATTAATGATATTATAAATTCAGTCTCTATTCTTACTTTATATGTTTTAATTATAGACTTATGTGTACATGCTATGGCCTTATGAGAATATAATTTTGTTATTGTTCAGTTGTCTTCAACTTTATGTGATCTCATGGCTATAGGGTTCATAGTATTTTCTTGGCAGGGATACCCAGTTCACCATTTCCTTCTGTTCACCCCCATTTCGCAGAAGAGGAACTGAGATAAAAAGGGATTAAGGTCATACTGTTCATAAGTATCCAAGGTCAAATTTGAACTCAGACCTTCCTGATTCCAATTTCATGCCCTATCAGTCACACAACCTAGCTGTTCCCATATATGCCTAGTCTCTAACAAAATACATGGTACATAGAAAATGTAAGGAGCCAGTAGTCACGTGCTTGTTTAAGTCAGTAGTAGTCAGAATTTGGAGGCAAAATATCTGGGTTTCAATCTCAGTTCTGCTGCTTACTGCTTATATGACTTTTGGAAAGTCTCTAGGACTTGGTTTCCTCATCTGTAAAATGAAAAGATTAGCCTAGATGACTTCTATTACCTTTTAATTTTATAACTCCAAATTAGTGAGAATTAATTTTTAATAGTAATTTAATAGTTTCATAGGTAAAATGAAAAGATTAGCCTAGATGACTTCTATTTGCCTTTCAATTTTATAACTCCAAATTAGTGAGAATTCATTTTTAATAGTAATTTAAACTTTACAAAGTGCTTCTATTATTATAAACCTTATTACCCTGATTTTATAGATTGGGAAACTGAGGCTCACAGATTTCTCTATAGTCATGGAGCTAGCAAAGGAGTTGGTTCTAGATTCAAGTTCCTGACTAGATACATTGCTCTTTCCTTTCTATTCTTTGAATTTCTGTTATTTTGCCTGTAGATTTTCTCTAGGTGGAGGTCAGGGGACAAGGAGGGAAGATAAACCCCAAATCAGTTCAATTGCTTTGAATTGCTTTGACTACTTGTCAGCAACCTAAGTTAAAGCTCATTGCTGGAGGATGAAGAACTAAACTGAGTTTGGGGAGAATCATTTCCTGATTTCAGTCATCACTTAGGTCCCTGTTTCCCTATATCAGATAGAAAGTTTGATCCTATGAGGTTAAAGGTAATTATCCTTCTTTATCTTATCCTAAGGAAAACAAAGTTGGCTTTTTACTAATTGGATGGTGGCAGTGGGTTAGAAGTAACAGCTGTAAGGGGAGTACCTGTGCAGAGACTTCTCTGATCTGAGTTACTTCATAGGATTATCAGTTCAGAGCTAGAAGAAACCTAAGAGGTTGGTTGGTCCAATGTGTTTGGTCTTCGTTTTAGGAATTGAGCAATTGTAGACATTGTAGTTATAGGAACTGAGATCCAAAGAAGGGAAAAAATTGGTCAAATGTCACACAAGTAGTAAGTAGAAGAATCAGGATTTAAAATCAAGTCCCTTGACATTGAATCCTTCATTCATTCTACTTATGTCCCTCTGAAGCAACAGCGGTCACATGTTGGGGGTCGATTTTGGGGAATACCTTTGAGGATGATAATCCAGAGGAAGTAGAAGATGCTGGTTGGGATCAATGGAAAGAACTACAGGTGTTCATCCTGGAGAATAGAAACTTAAGAGGGGGGGGGAATCATTACAAGTATCTCTAAATATTTGAAGGGCTAGCATAGGAAAAAGAAATTACTTCTGTTCTAAGCCTGAAAGATATTAATTGAGATAAAAGAGGGGATAGAATTTATCATAAGAAAAATTAAGAATTCATAGAAGCAAATTGCTAATGGTTAGGGATAGCATGGTTCAAAGGAAAGACCACTGGCTTTTTTAGGCAGAAGGGCAGGCTTGAAATTTTCTTCCTTTCACTTGCTGGCTCCATGACCCCAAGTTCTGGACCTCTGATTTCTCATCTGTAAACTTAAGAGGTTAGACTAGAGTGGGATGAGTCATGAGCATTTGTTAAGTATTTCCTGCATGTCAGGTACTATGCTAAGCAATTTACAAATATCTCATTGGATTATCTAATTTGGGCTTCATGACATGACAGGTCCCTTCTGCCTCTAAATTTATGAATATTTAATCTTAAGTAGAGATTTATGAAAGGGAATTGGTAGCGTCAGCAAATATTGAGTTCTTTCAGAGTGGAGAGCATAGAGCAAAAGATGGTAAGGGTCTGTCTGATGAATTATAGATGGGATTTTTATTCATTTGGCATTGAATTAGAAGTCCTCCAAGGTTTCTTTCATCTTGGAATCCTATGACACTGTGATTTTGTTATGCAGTGGAATATCCCAGGCATGTGCATGGCTTTGGACTTCATTCCACCTTCCATTCTGGTTTCCAACTCTATCTCTCTCTCTTTCAGGACTCTTCATCCTATTGGTCACTGCTACAGCCCAGACACAGGGAGGTAAGTCTACTGAGAACTAACCCTACTCAGTGCCACATCCTGGTGAAGGGATTGCTGACCAAGTAGAAAAGAGTTTCTTCCATAGGATAGGCCATGGAACTATCTTCTTTATGAAACGAGACAAGTGATTCCTGTTATCTTTAGTAAATCACTATATCTCAAATCTCTTCCCACCTTTGACAAACTTGGCCCTTTTGTAAATTAAGATCACATGTGATCTTTAAACTCCTTCCACTTCTGATATTTCATGTCCTCTGTTTTAAGAACCCTCACAGAACTGACATTTTAAGAGTCTAGGTTATAGAAAGTGGACCTTCATGACATTCTCCAGATCCTTGATCCATGGCAAGCCATGGAACACTCCTCTAACCCATGATCTTTTTCTCTCTAGGGAATTCCTCATTTTTATGTTGGTGGTATCTCTGAGAACATGAGCATACAGTATCTGAGTTTTAAAAAGTTGTTCCCTACACCCAGGGGACACCTCTGACCAATCTCTCTTCTCCTGTAGTTTCCTGTCCTCAGTGTCCTCAGCATTCCAGCTGCATCAATGGCATTTCCTGTATCTGCCAGGATGGATATGCTTCTGAGTCTGGGAACATATTCTTCACTGACCCTAGAGAGATATGTAAAGGTAAAGAGGACTCTGGGAAAGATGGATTTCTAACCAGAGATTTATGGGGTGGAAGGAGTAGAGGTGTAATAGGTATGGGAAGTTTAGAGAACAGAATCTTTTCACTGATAATGACATAGACTGAAGAAGATAAGATGATGGAAATGGGAAATTTAGCTCTTCAAAGAGCCAGGAGAAAATCAACTATGAGATGGAACCCAGAGCAATCCTGGCTCACTTACAAGTCACGGAATCACAAATATCAGTTATAAAGAATCCTAGAGACCAACTAGTCCAACCCATACCGACCAATGAATACAATGTGACTGGCACCCAAAATTTGCCTCCTCAGGCAAGGAGGAAGCCACTATCTTCTGAGTTAGCCTATTTGACTTTTGACTAACTCTGTTAGGAAGTTTTTGTTTGACATCAACTATACATTTGTCTCTTTGTAACTTCCATTCATCCATCCTGTTTTTCCCCCTGAGAATAAATAGAACCAATCTATTACCTCTTTATAGGCTTTTAAGTACTTGAAGATAGCTATGATGTCTCCCCCGAGCCTTCTCTTCTCCACACTAAAATCCTTCCTTCCTTGAACTGGTCTTCATATGGCATGGACTCAAGATGCTTTAGTATTCTGATTCTTCTTTTGGAGACTCTCCAGCTAATAAGTGTACTTACAAGTCTGTAGAGTTTACAACACTTTTGAAGTAATGTGATTAGGGTAGCATATAATGGGATAGTTACTTTCCTATTCCTAGTTACTATGCTTCTCTTAAGGCAATCTAAGATCACAAGGACTTCTTTGACTGCCTTATCACACTGTTCATTCACATTGAGCTTGATGTTCATTGAAATTCTCATCATTTTCAGATAAAACTGCTATCTAATTACATATCTATTGAAGTTGTGAAGTGGATTTTTTTAAATCTGAGGAAAGATTTTAGTTATCCCTATTAAATTTCATCTTAATATGTTCATTTCAGTGCTGTTGACTAAAGATGTCAAATTCATAGGCCATGGACTTGCAGAGAGCTGCAAAACTCTGAAGGCAGCAGGAGCCAGATTAAAATATAATCAGGAAATATTTACCAAAAATAATTAAAAATATAATATAATATAAATAATGTTAATTTGTCATTTTTGAAATTAGTATGCCCTATAGGATTCTTTTTCTGTTTTTGTTTAACAAAATCTTTGGGCATCTTGTCTGTGTTATAGAAAACACTCCTCTGAACTTTGTATCCTCAGGAAAGCTGATAAATAATCACCTACTCAAACGATGACTCTAATGAGAGAAGTCTTAATAAGCACAGATATACTTACAAAATCCTGGGAGATTCCACTGGAGATGTCCTTATGAATTGTCATCAAACCATTTGAGTCCAACCATTCAAATAATTTCATATTCATCTATTTGTCATGTAGTGTAGCACATCTCCCTCAATTGATATTTTCCTATTCACAAATGCTTTGTAGGGATTCATTCTCAGGGCATGAATGCTCCTATTTTCTTTTACTCTCTCCATCCTAGTGATTCTGAATCCCCAACCATGGAAAAACAAATGCCATTTTCTAGCCCCAGCTGCCCTCCTTTTTATTACTACCTCCCCCATTCTTCCCTTATCCCATTCCCCATTTTGCTTTCTAGAAGGCCTGTTTCAGAATCTTAATCAAATCTCTTTCTTGATCTTTTCCACATTTTGAAACTCAGTGAAATCCAACTCCTTCCTGAAAGCACTGTTTCCCTAGCTACACTTTATAGCACTGGCTGCACTTTTCCAAATACGTAGATTTGACCATATTACCCTCTTTTTATTCAATAAATTCCACTGACTATGATTTCCAGAAGAAATCTAAAGTTTTTCTTTGGTGTTAGATAGTGCCTTGGATAAAGTGCTGAAGTCAGAAAGTCCTGAGTTCAAATTCAGCCTCAGACAATTACTAGCTTTGTAACCCAGGGCAAGCCACTTAACCTCTGTTTGCTTCAGTTTCCTCATCTGTAAAATGGGAATAATAGCAGCATTTATTCCTCAGAGTTGTTATGTGGATCAAATGGGATAGTGTTTGTAAAGTGCCTTACAAATCTTAAAACACTAAATAAGAGCTAGTTATTACCTAGCTATTATTTATGAAATAAATGAGATCATAATTGTAAAATATTTAGTACAGTCCTGGCATATAGCATTAAAATATTTCCCAACATGGCCCTGTCTAATAATTCTTTGCTTTCCCATCTTTCTAGTATATCAAGACGCAGAGTGGTTCATTTTCTAGGATTTTGTGGATTTTTTGCTTAGGGCAGAGTTGCTTAAACTTTTTCCACTTAAATATTTAGTTATGAAACCTCATCTAGGATCATGAACCACAGATAGTTTAAGAAACTGGAGTCTAGAGGATGGGGCTGTGCTCCTTCCTCCTCTACTACTATTTTGATTTTTCTCTTCATTGACTTTTAAATGCTACTGACAATAGCCTAGTAATCATATTTACCAATTCTTCCTGTATCCGCAATATAGTTTGCCTGGGCCATGATAAACACACACACACACACAAATGTATGTATATGTATACAAACATGTATGTATTATAGATGCATATGTATGTATGTATGCATATCTGTCTATTTTTTCTATCTCAAAGACAGCTAAGAGCTCTCTTACCTTGGCTGTCAGTTCCTTGTTTGCCATATTTGTTTTATACTTAGATCATTCTTTCTGGTAGGGATATAGAAAAAAAAATAACACTTGAGCAACCCTTCCTTATCACAGTTCTACCCACTTTGAAAAATGATCCTATCCCTTCTTTGAGACTCTTCTTTTTTTCCTAAGATAGCTTAAAAACAGTCTTTGTTGTCACAAGCTTGAACTCATTCTGAGTATTAGCCTTTTGAGACCACTCTTTTGTGATTGTGCCACACTTCTATTCATCTTCTGTTACTTTTTCATACTTTTAAACATCTGAACCAATTGGCTAATTCTCTATGCAGCCATAGTGGTTTCTTTGGATAGCTCTTATTTTTTTTTTTTACCTTACTGGAATTGTTTGTTCTTGTGTCTTTAAGTTTTAATTTTTGGGAATTTTCCATTTATTCTTATCTGATTTCTTCTATAGAATTTTTGTTGATGTGGTCCTTACTATTCTTTCTTTGGTTACTTTGAACTCTAACTTGCCATGCTGGATTTGCAAACTAGCTTTAGGATATGGATAGCAGAGATACCATTTTTTACTTTTTTTCTGCTTCATGCAAAAAATACTATGTGTTTTTTTGCATATCTGGCACCTTTACTTTCTCTAGTGTTTATATAGCCCTAGGTTCCAGTTCACTCTCTGCTGGAAGGCTCAGAATATTATCTTTTGGCTAGAGTGTTATGGCTAGTTAAGCTCTGGAATACATATACAGCTTTTCTTTTTTATTACCTTTTCTTCTTTATTGCCATTTCAAAGAAGAAGTTGTCTCCCCACAAAAATTCTATATTTTACAAACCAGAAAAGAGTTCTTTCCTGTTGAGAAAAATCAAGTTGAAAACATATTTCTCCCTTGTTGGTTTCTCCATTCTCTGAAGGTTGAAATTAGCATTAAGTGGCATTAAAATGCTTAGTTTTTGAGAGAGATAGAGACAGAGAGTCACAGAGGGAGAAATAAAGAGAAGAGTTTCAGCAGATAATTCAGGATAATTGAAATTTCCATTATTATTATATCATGTCTCTGTTCCAGGCATATGACTTGCTTCCTGAATTCTGTATCTCTTTCTAACTAGGCAAAATTAGAATTACTCCAATGACAAAATGACTTTTCTTTTTCCCTTCATTTATCTTCACCCAAATGCATTCCATCATTATTCTCCCTTCAAATTCCTGGATTTGAGTACATAAATCTTAATGTACAACACTATATACCTGCCTTATACTCATCACTTTCTCTTTTGAATAATGTATACTCAATCAAAATTACATCCCAACCATGTCTTATCCCCATGTTTTAGTGATGCCTGTAAAGTCAGATTGGTCTCCTTGCATTCAGACCTATAATTTATCTTGTATTTGGCTAAATTGCATGCATTTGTAAATAGGAACGTGAGGTCCTAAAGTTTACTACTGATTTTTTTTTTGTATTTCATCTCCTTTAACTTCTCATGGTCTCAGCAACAATTCTTCATCCTAATTCATAGCTCTCTCTATGGTATTTTGCATGGTGGATGCACTTAGTTTAATTTTATCATATTTTTTTCATCTGAATTTGTTGTAGTCATTGTATATATTGTTTTGCAATTCAACTCTTCATTATATATTAGTCTATATAAATATTTTTATATGTCTCTGAACTCCAACTCTGAACTGCCATTTCTTAGGAAACAAAAATATTCCATTACATTTAGGCAGCACAGTTTGTTTAGCCAATACCCAATTTATGAGCAGCCACTTTATTTAGAATTATTTCCTACTACAGAAATTCCTGATCTGAATATTCTATATAGTGTCTTCTTTGCTCTTTGATTTTCCTGGGGCATATATGTTTGGCAGATGAGAATTTTCTACTGATGTATTTTTTCTTTTTTTTTTATTATAACTTTTTATTGACAGAACATATGCTTGGGTAATTTTTTTTTTTTACAGCATTATCCCTTGCACTCACTTCTGTTCCGACTTTTCCCTTCCCTCCCTGCACCCTCTCCCCTAGATGGCAGGCAGTATTATACCTGTTAAATATGTCATAGTATATCCTAGATACAATTTATGTGTCCAGAACCTTACAGTTCTCTTGTTGCACAAGAAGAATTGGATTCAGAAGGTAAAAATAACCTGGGAAGAAAAACAAAAAATGTAAGTAGTCCACATTCATTTCCCAGTGTTCCTTCTCTAGGTGTAGTTGATTCTGTCCACCATTGATCAATTGGAACTGAATTAGATCTTCTCTTTGTCTAAGATATCCACTTCCATCAGAATACATTCTCATACAGTACTCCTGGTTCTGCTCATTTCACTCAGCATCAGTTCATGTAAGTCTTTCCAAGCCTCTCTGTATTCATCCTGCTGATCATTTCTTACAGAACAATAATGTTCTGTAACATTCATATTCCACAATTTACCCAACCATTCTCCAATTGATGGGCATCCAGTTTCTAGTCACTACAAAAAGGGCTGCCACAAACATTTTGGCACATGTGGGTCCCTTTCCCTTCTTTAGTATCTCTTTGGGATATAAGCCCAGTAGTAACACTGCTGGATCAAAGGGTATGTATGGACACTTTGATAACTTTTGGGGCATAATTCCAAATTGCTCTCCAGAATGGTTGGATTCATTCACAACTCCAACAATGCATCAGTGTCCCAGTTTTCCCGTATCCCCTCCAACATTCATCGTTATTTTTTCCTGTCATCTTAGCCAATCTGACAGGTATTCTACTGATGTATTACTGCATCTGTCTTCCCATAGCCCCACCAACATGGACTATTTTGATATTTTTATCGTATTTGGCAATTAACTGGGTATAAGGAAAGCCACAGAATTACTTTAATTTTCATTTTTCTCGACATTATTTAAAGCAGTCTTTCCTATGACTGATAATAGCGTGCAAATCTGTTAAGAAAGGTGTAGACATTCTTTGACTGCTTATGTATTGGAAAATTTCTTGATTTTATATATTTGTCTCCGTTCCTCATAATTGGGGATATTTGATGCAAGTATTTTCTCCAATCAAACATCTTTCACATTATCTGAGCTATATTTTTTCAAGCAAAAGCTTTTTGATTTCATGTTACTAAATATCTGTTTTTCTTCTATTATCTCCTCTGAGCCTTATTTGATTCATCTAGCTTTTTCTGAAATGTACCTCCATCAATTTTCTTCCACATTTAAAATAATATAACCTTTTTATATTTAAGTTATATATCCATTTGAAGAGACAGCTAGGACACACAGTGGATAGCATATTGTGATAGGAAGACTCTTGTTTATGAGTTCAAATCTGGTCTCAGATACTGACTAACTGTGTGACCCTGGGCAAGCCACTTTACCCTGGTTTCCTCAGTTTCTTCATCTATAGAATGAATAGGAGAAGTAACTATTGCAGTATCTGTGCCAAGAAAATTCCAAATGGGCTCACAAAGAGTCAGGCACAACTGAAAAATGATTGAACAAGAGCAAACCTTCTTGAAACTGGTATACAATATGATATTGGTTAAATTTAAGAAAATATCAGATTGTGAAGCTGTGCTAGTTGCATTTAGAATATGGATTGGGTTAGGTATTAGAATTATCAATGAGTGATTCAAGTGTTTTAAGTTTTCTGATATTATTTCATTAAGCTTTTACTTTGTACAGAGGATCACTATTTCTACCATAGATCTAGTTTTAATTACTATATATTGGGGTCCATTATTTTTTCACTTGAGGTTTTTTGAGTCTGGAGAGGTGTATAAGAAATAAACATTCTGCCCGCCTGTTGATCACATGATTGTGTTCTTACTGTATATCTGTACCTTTTATCCTCTTCTTTACTCTAACTCCTTTTTTTGGGGGGAGAGAAGTTTAGTCCCTTTCCTTACTTTATATCTGTATCTTTTTTAATTCCTTTTACTCCTTCCTTTAATAAGTTGACAATCTCACCTGTCTTTCCCTTCTCTCATGCAATTCTTTTTGTCCTACAAGTTTGTTTTACTGAAATATTCTTACTTTGAAACTGTATGCCTTCTCTTTCTCCTTTAGTTATTTATCTTGTCTTTGGGTTCTTTTTCTCCTTCAGATGGAGTCCTTCTCCTTCTGCTGGAATATTTCTCTTTGGGAAGAACAATTGAAAGATTTCCCATCTTTAAGCTCAGGCTCTTCTTCATATACTCAGTTTTCTCCAAGACATGTTCACAATTTCTTTTTCCCTTGAAATTAACTTGTCTATTTTCTTCAATTTCTTCTGCCATAAAACTTTCTCCTTTCAGAATAAGATGGTAGTAAGTCAAGTGATTTTAATGAGAATCTCTTTTAGGCTCAAAAGCAAGAGTTTAGGCTTGCAGACAAAACGGAACATCTGAGATTGAATATGCTCCTGGATTTTGGAACAGACAATAGCAAGGCTATAGCACAATCATTTAAGGAAAATTCATGTTATTCCCAACAGTAAAGTTGGTATCATCTTTGAATTTCCCTCTTTCTTGACTCTTTTACCTCCTTTATTCCCTCTCTGTATCTGTATTCACTCAGTTGCCATGTCTTATTAATTCTGGTTCTGCAATATTGTCTACTGCCTCCCCTACCTTCATACATCCACCACTGTTGTTCAGGACCTTATCACCTCTCTTATAAGATCACTTTGTTTCAAATCTCTCCCCCTTCATCCATCATCTTCCCAGTAGCAAATTATACTCCTAAGCATAGCAATGGCCATGTTACTTTCCTATTCCAAAAGCTTAAATGGCTTTCTTTTGCCTCTGAGATATGGTACAAACATCTCTGTGCAGTATTTAAAGCCTTCTACAATCTTATTTCCAAAATGATGTATCAGACTGGTTTCACAATATTGTTCTTCACACACTCTGAGTTCTGGTCCAATTGGCCTACTTGTTACTTTCTGCATATGACATGCATTCCCTCTTCCACGTTTGCATCCTTTTGTAGTCTTTTCCCTATGCCTGGAACACTTCCTTCTCGTCTTTGTCTCTTGATTGTATAGCTTTCCTCAAGGCTCATCTCAAATACTATCACATGAGGCCTCTTCAACAAAATTACTTTGTGTTTCCTTTGTATATATTTTATATCAATTCATCTGTGTGTATTTGGTTTTTGCCCAGTGAAATGTAAGCTGCTTGTGGTCAGGGAGTATTGTTTTGTTTTTGTCTTTGTATTCCCAGGACAGGACCCATAAGCAAAAATTTCATAAATGCTGATTGAATAAATTGAGTGAATGAATGGATAGATTGATAGATGGGTAGGTGAAAGGATGGGTGAGTGGATGGATAGAAGGAGAGGACAGAAGAATGAATGGATGGATATATGGATGGAGGAAAGGATCAATGAGCAATTGGATGGATGGAATGATATCTCCTCTTATGTTGCAGATATTAATGAATGTGATGACAACCCTGCTATATGTAAGGGCAAATCATGTATCAATTATGATGGAAGTTATCAGTGTAGCTGTTATAGCACATATTCTGGAATCCATGCATTCTTGAGTTTTTTCAGAGCCTGTCCAGGTAAGAACTTTTTGTTTTCTTTATTGTTGCATTAAGAAAATATAGCCAATCTCACGATTTATAAGAGACTAGATGAAGTTTAGAGGGAAGGCTTACTCAAAGAATATGTTATGAAAGCTCTATGTAGCTATCATGGATAAAGTGATGAACTAGAAGACTTAGATTTGAATCCTCTGTTACACAGTTACTAGCAGTGAGGTTCTGGATACTTGCAGCCTCTCTGGGCCTCCCTCTATTTAGATGTAAGATGAGTAAATTGGGTTCAATGACCTCAAAGATCCCTTCAGCTCTAAATCTAAAATACTAAACATTTGAAGGACTAGCTCAGGAGAGAAGAGCAGAACAAGATAAAATGTAATTGAAGGTGGAAAGAGAAAAACAAACTAAGTAGCAGGAAAAAAATTGGTGATATTCTCCTTTGAGGGCTTTAAGTGATGGCTATTTAATAGTCACTGATTGGACCTGCTGTAAAGGATACTGCTGACTTTTGAGTCCTTCCCAATGCTGAGATGCTTGTGTTTTTCCTTTTGTAGAAGACCTATTATCTTCTGGAGACAACAATCAGGTGAGTGCAGAGTCTTGGCTTGAGAAATAGTCCCAAAGTGTCTGCTAAGCACTCACAAAGATAGACAGGCAGAGAAATCAAAATTTAGGTTTTCAGAGAGTCACAGAGTACATACTGGGCAGATGGGCACAATGAGGTATCCAGGATAAAACTTAATTTGGGGGGGGGGAGAGAGAGAGAGAGAAAGAGAGAGAGAGAGAGAGTGTGTGTTTTTCCAGCCCATCATGGTGACTATCATTTCAGGCTTCCTAGGTGCCATATAACTTTTAAGTAATTATTTGTTTTGTTTTATTTTATTTTCTGAAATGTGCTACAGATTTTTGAAAATATTCTGAATATATTTAATACACCATTTGGCGGAAACAAAAGTGCCATTGCCCGTTCAGTAACCAACCTGCTTCAAAGAATGGAGATAATGATATTAGAAAGTGCATTTAAACCCCAAAATAGAATACAAGACCGCTACCTAGGTAAGAGAAAGCTGCCCAGATTCCTTTGCTAGAGCTTTTCATTTCTTCAAAAAGCTTTTGAGAACAGGAGCCAAAATTCTGATTTTCTTTGCAAATTTCCTGACACATAGTAATGCCCAATAAATGATTTTCATTCCACTGAGTCTTGGACAATAATAGCAGGGTCTTTTGTCTGATGATATTTAGAACATTTTCGGCCTGAGTCTGCTGGAAAGGAAATGAATCAGATTCATTTTGAGACCCTGCAAGTGGAAGCATTCCAACAAGAGACAGGAAAGATCTCATGGGTGATTGAACAAAGATAGAGGAAAATCCCAAAGCCATGGTGACTGAGTCCACTGAAAAATTATATTATATAACTTAACAGGTCATCATTATAGAAAAGCAATACCTTTACATCTTTCTAGTGGATTTGCTTTCTCATGGACCCAAGGACTCTTTCAGCCCTCTTCATCCCTTTTCAAACTCCCATGACTGCCCTTCCACATACTTTCTCAACTGAGAACCATGTCTCATGAAAAACTGAGGCCATTTGGAAAGACATCCCTTTTTTCCCTCCTCCCTCATATCACTTTATCTTCCATCTCTTTCCACTTCTATCTTTTTCTAACCACTAGTCTCAAAGGGCAAAACTATATATCTATCATCTGCACTCTTTCACTAATTTTCGATCTCTCCATGTTTTACCATTGGCTTCCCTACTGTTTTTAAACAAACCTAAGTCTTCCCTGTCATTAGAAAACCCTCCCTTGATCTGTCCATCTCCACTAGCTATCATCTCATCTTTCTTCTCCTTTTTGTGGATAATTTCTTTGAAAAACCTATCTACAAAAGATGCTTCTATTTCCTTTCCTATTACCCCCTTTCAGTGCTCTGCAGTCTGGCTTTTGACATCATAATTTAGCTGAAACTGCTCTTTTCAAAATGATCAATTATCTCTTAATGGCCAATTCTAATGATCTTATCTTACAGATCTTATCCTTATTAACCTTTCTGCAATGCTCTATCACTCTTTCCTCAGCTACTTGGTTCATTCTAGGCTTTTGTGACACTGCTCTTCCTGGTTCTCCTCTTCCATGTCTAACCACTTTTTCTCACTCTCCTTTGTTAAATCTTCATCCAGGTCACAATCACCAAGAGTAAATTTCCCATAACTCTCTATTCTAGTTCATCTTTTCTCCCTCTACACTTGTCCACTTTGTAACCTCATTGGCTTCCACAGATTCAATGATCATTTTTATGCTTATTTTCAGATCCATTTATCCAACCCTAATTTCTTTCCTAACTAGCATTCTCACATTTCTAGTCACCTATTAAACATCAAATTGGGTGAGATCTTATACTCAACATGTCCAAAATGGAACTCACTCTTTGCTCCCTCCCCCAAGCCCTCTTCTTTTCCTTACTTTCCTCTTGCTGTTAAGGAGAGTCCCATCCTAGGTGTCTTCATTCTCTGTAACCCTTCTCATTTAATTCCAATTTTACTTTTGTAACATCTCTTGTATAAGCTCCCAAATATCCTCTGATATTGTCATTACCCAAGTTCAGAACCTCATTACTTCATATCTAGATTATTTTCTGAAAGTGCAGATCTGACCATATCACCTTTCTATTCAATCAATTTCAGTGACTTTTTACTACCTCCAGGATCAAATGTAAAATCCTCTGTTTGGCATTCAAAACTCTTAATAGTCTATCTCTAACTCCTCCATTCTCACTTTGACCTTTCTAATTTTCTTATACCTTAGTCCCCCATATGCTCTACTCCTCAGTGACTCTTCTGACTGTTCCTCAAACAAGAGATTCCATTTCTCAGCTCTTGTCATTTTTGCTGGCTGTCCCCCAAACCTTGAATTCTCTCGCCTCTTATTTCTGCTTCCTGACTTCTTGAACTTCTTTCAGGTACCAATCTAAAATTCTACTTTCTACAAGAAGTTTTTCCTGTTTCCCCTTAAAACTAATGCCTTCCCTCTGCAATAATTTCCAGTCTATCTTGTATGTATCATATTTCTACATAGCTCTTTGTATGTTATTTCTCTTATTGTATCTCTGGGTCAAACCTGAAGAATTAGCACCGTTTTAGGCTTTTTTTTTATTTTTATTTTTTTAGTATTCTCAGGGCTTAGCACAATGCCTGGCATATAAGAGGGGCTTCATAAATGCCTATTACTGATTGGCTTTAGGATTTGGTATGCTGGATTAGTGCTAGGATTTAGTTAATCAATATTCAGACCATGTGGTTCTGGAGCTCCTTGTGCAGTCCCCTGGGATACTAGGAAACTCTTCTTCATGCCCCAGGAAAGATATTGGGAATGTTGGCTGCTGGTCTTGGGATAGCAGCCAACAGCATAAGGATGAGTTGGCACAAATCCAGTCTCCTGTGCAAATAAAAGAACTGAAGGTATGGATCCCCTAATACTCTGATCAGTAGCAAAAGCTTTGTGTGTGAAGGTGAGAACACACTCTAGGTACCCACACTGTACCACCAAATTTTGCACAGATCAAAGCCAACAATCTGGCTTTACCCCAGTGTGCTGCAAAACGAAATTAAATAAAAAAGGAATTGAAGATAGGGATCATAAGTCATATGGACTGTGAAAACCATTAGGTGGCACAAGTGGTCATAGTGCCTTCCCCAGTTAGTGCTAAGGAGGTTTCTAAAGCCTTCAATTCCACAAAGAGGAAATGGGTCTGTTCTCACAAGTTCTTCAAATAAAATCTAGAGGTCCCTTTGTCAAGGGTGTTGTGGAAGGAACTCTTAATTTTGGTATCATGTAGATGGGATGAGCTCTGAGGTATGTTTTGACTCAGAGTTTTTCCCATTCCTGTAGAGACTCATTTTCTTTCTTGGGGGGTGGGATGGGGTGGGGTCATTGTCACCAGTTACTGACACACAGGTTGTTCCAAACAATAACTGCTCTGAGAGGAATAAGATCTTCACACTGAAAGCTGGAGAAGATGCAATGAACATCCCTTGCAATGAAGTCATCAGAGGAAGCACCAAAGGTGGGTGCTCAAAGTGGGGCTTTCATGAAGGCATCCTGCACTATAGTTTGTCCTTTGGTCACTAGGCACAGGATTCTCTGGGGACTGTGGAGCCCCCAGACATGTGATCCCTAAAATCCATCTTGGCTATTGACCCCATTGTTTTATTTTATTTGTAGTGGTTGTGGGGGATAGGGAAAGAGGAGGGGATTTTCTCTTAGGGATCTCTGGTGATACTGGTTTTGATTCTGCCTTTCTGCCCCAGGCCCTTTTGCCACCAAAGGTTTTGTTACATGCTTGGAATATTGATCTCAATGAAATTTCATAAAAAGAATAATATGTTCTTGACATAGTTTAATGCTATTTATTCTCCAGTTTTTTTCACAGGTACTAAAGCCCCCTCCTAATCTACAGAAGGAGAATAATCATTTGACCAAAACTTTTTACTTTAAAACATAAATTCCAGACATATACCAAAAAAATAACTGGAATGAAAGCACAGTAGGACAAAATGGAGATTTTCTATTTGCCCTTCTGTCTTTTTTCTTTTTGTTTTTATTTCCATGCATAGGCATGTTTGTGTGTCTCTGTATGTGTGTGTGCATAAGTGTGTGTCTCTGGGTTTATGAGTGTGTGTGCGTGTGTGTGTGTGTACATGAGACATTTTTACTTTCTGAAACTTTTTGGCATGTATTTTCAGTTTAGTTGACTTAAAGAAAAAAAAAGAATCTAGGAAGATGGGGGGGAAAGTGACAGTCTTGTAGTTGGAAATGATTTAGCTGTTTCTCAATGGTAAAACCTCAATAAAACTTGTACTATGATGAGTTGGGTACTCACCAACCTACTTCAACAAGTCTTCACTTAGTGCCTTCTCTGTGGAGCATCTTATTACTGGTACTGGGGGAGATACAAGGCTTAGAAAAATCCTGGCTTTTGTCCAGGAAATTTCCAGTAGATAAAAAGGGAGGAAAGTCAGGTCCATCCAGTCTAAGTGGAGGTAAAGACCAATGTGCAGGCAGATAAATGTGACTTCCTGTTTATTTTATAGGACATCAAATCTCCCAGCTCCTTGCTTTACAGTGGCTCACCCCACACCTGCAGTGCTCTCTCTTCTCATTCCCACCTCCCAACTTCCATAATTTTCTTCAAGACCTATTCTACAAGAAACTTTTCCTGAGCCTGTTTGCCCAACCCTTACTCCTTCTCCTTTCAGTCACGGCCTTCCTTTAAAATTACCTGTCATTTACCCTATCTACATCCCTATACAAAGTTTTATTTTGCCCTTTTGCTTTTTCCACCCACAATAAACTGTGAGCTCCCTGATAGCAGGGACCTATTTTTCCCTTTCTTTGTATCACTACTGCTTACTACAATATCTGGTATACAGTAAGCATTTGTTGGTTCTCTCTGTCTCTGTCTCTCTTCATTCTGTCTTTTCTGTGTCTGTGTCTTTGTCTGTCTTGGGTTCTTAGACATACACACATTTAATAAATATCAAAGGCGATATGCTTTGTGAGGCTTAAGAGGGAAGAGGATTTAGGAGCAGAATGGATTAGGGAAAGCTTTTTGAAGGAGAGCTTCTTTTTTTAGTTGAGTTTCAGAGGATAGAAAGGAATTCAGTAGAAAGAGTGTGTGTGTGTGAAAAAGACACACACACACACACACACACACAGAGGGAGAAAGAGAGAGAGAGAGAAAAAGAAAGAGAGAGAGACAGAGGGTAGGAATAGGAGGAGAGAAATGAGAAGGGATGGAGAGAGACAGAGAGAAAAAGGAAGGAGACAAGAGAGACAGAGAGAAAAAGGGAGGAGACAAGAAAGAGACACAAAGAGAGAGATGGGGAGGGAGGGAGGAAGAGAGCAGAGACAGATAGACAGGCAGGCAGACCAACTGTATAACGGCAGGGAGGAAGGGGGAGAAAAAAATGAGCATTAGAACTTGTCAGTATGTGTTTCTCTTTCCTCCTCTTCATCTTCAGCTTCAGCCTCAAGTTGGAAATGTATAAGCTAATCAGATGGGTCACTATAACAATGTTTTCATAATTGTTGGTTGCTTTCTGGCCTGTGTACTGGTGCAAACTCTTTTTAAAAGCCAAAAAGCAAACACAAACCCATTTTGGCTGGCTGTAGGTCCTATCACACAGGATGTACTTCAGGGTCTTCATGCCTCTTTTTCCTTCCCCTTTGGTCCCAAGCTCAGTTCTCATTTTCACCAAATTTAAGAACTGACTATGGAGAATTGGACTGAGGCCCCAGGATGCAGTGGAGACAGATTACTAGGTGAAATTCATACCCACAGATGCAGTCCTTCCTCCATACCTGCTCCATACCCACCAGCAACAACTGTATTTGGGTCCCTAGACACAGAAATGGGAACTGAAGTCCGTGCTCTGATTCTGTCTTCTCAGGTCAAAGTGCTGTTGCTTTTCTCTCTTATACTATGCTGGGGAACATCATTAATGGATCTTTCTTTGAGGAGGAGAGACATTTGCAGAAGGCGAGCAATATTTCCTTGAACTCCAGGGTAGTAAGTGGTACCACTGGACAACGACAAAACAGCACCCTCACCAGCTCTGTTATCCTTACCTTTAAGCATCTTCAAGTGAGTGAAAGCTATGACTCTCAAGCCCTGTGATTGTGACTATAGAGCTGGGGTAGACCTTACAAATCATCTTGTCTAATGCCCATATTCTCCACAAAGGAAACTGAGGTTCAGAGGGAAGAATGAGACTAATAGGGTGACAAGTAGTTAATGATTAGAACTCAATTTTGTATAGGGATTGTTTCATTCATTGTGCTCATTGGGATGTCAAACATGCCAGTACATGCCTAATAAATGTTTGTTGATTGATTGACCTCCATTCCTGGTGGCAAAATTCTTTTTTTACTCTAGCTCCCTGTCCACAATCCCTAAACCTGGAATCACCAGCTTGTTGCTGGGTCTTATTAATGACTTCACAATTGTATGCAGAAAGACTTACAGAATGACTAAAAGATAGATCCTGACTTTTCACAAAGCAGTTTTCTTTCCCATTTTTGGTTGTTGTTTTGTTTTGCTTTGTTTTTTCTTTTCTTTTTTTTTTTGGGGGGGGTAGGAGGCAGTTAGGTTTAAGTGATTTGCCAGTTAGTAAGTGTCTGAGGCTGTATTTGAACTCCTGACTCCAGGACTGTTGCTCTATCCACAGTCTCACCTACTTGCACTTTTGTCCTTCATTTTTAAAGAAGACCAATGACATCATGAGTGTCTCATTGTGTCTTCCAGAGCCATCAAAGTCCAGTGGCAAGACAAAAGTCACAACTGGCAATGGCCTGGGCTGGGTTTTGGATTTAAAATGAATGAGCTATTTCATTTTGGTCTCTTCTGGCTCTCAGGATTTTATTTCTTATTTAATTTGGCTATCTTTCAAGGTCCCCTTCCTTTACTATGATGGTAAAGGGGGGAATCAATGATTTATCAATGATACTCAAGAAGTTCACCATGAGAAAAATGCAAACTCTTCTTTTCCCAGGAAAGTTATAACCAAGGCTACAAATTTCTCTGTGTCTACTGGAAAAGCACTACAGAGGGGGCTAACTGGTCCACAGAAGGCTGTTCTCTATTGAAAACCAATGCCACTCATACCAGCTGCAATTGCGGCCACCTGTCCACCTTTGCAGTCTTGATGGCACTCACAGACCAGGTATCCTGGTTTGCATACTCTATTCAGATCAAAGCATTGTCAGGAAGTTTCAACTCACCATTTTCCTCTGCTAGTTTCTTTATCCTGTATATCTGCTGTATATCAGAAAGTTTTTGTGTTTCTAGTTATTTCAATTTCTGATTTCTATTTATTTTAAAACCTTCAATTCAGGAGAGCCCCTAGAGATCATCTTGTTCATAATGTTTGGTTTATTTTTCATGAAGGAGGATTAATCTGATCATGGTTGTGATGCTAGGAAGTTGTGACTCTGAGATTTGAAATCTAGTCTTCTGATCTCCAGGCTATTGTTCTTTCCAGTTGTCACACTGAATTCTACAATCCCCTCAACTAGAATGTAAATTTCCACAAGGCAGACTGTGAATTTTGTTCATTACCCTATATATGGAGCAGATATTTTCATTAAATATTTATTGAATTAAATTGCCAACACCCATGAAGCTTTTGGCATCCTTTGCCAAGCCTAAGGCTACCCATTTAAAAAAATAAATTTGCAGAAATTTCCCAAACTGATAATATTAATTAAACTATGTACAATGTGACCCTTACCATGACTTTGGGAGACAGGTGCTATTATTATCCCCCCTTTTTTTTAACTGAAGAAGCTGAGGTAAATTAGAGATTAAATGACTTTCCCAGAATCACACAGTTAAAAGTATCTGAGGCTGGATTTGAATTCAGATCTTTTTTATTTCAACAAGGACTCTCTCTATTCATCATATCACTGTGCTGTCAAACTTTTTAATGTTTATTTTCATTTTATACTACATCTCACAATATGGTAAATTCCGATCTTGTTCTAGGAGCAGAGAAGTATATATATGAGAGAGGAAATTTGTAGAATATCCTTATGCAAAAGGTGCCTTGGGGAATCATAAAATATAGCATTTTTGTTTTGTAGAGGCAGAGGTAACTGATGAGGTAGAGTTCTGGAGTCAGGGAAGCCTAAATTAAAATCTGCTTTAGACTCTTACACACCCAATAACCCCCATTTATCTCAGTTTCCTCATCTGTAAAGTTGGAATAATTGTAGCACCTAGAGCTCTTATGAGCCTCAAATGAAATAATAGTTATATAGCACTTAGCAGTATCTGACACATAGTAGGCACAATATAAATGTTATTTATTATTATTATTACTATAATAATAATTATTATTATTACTTAATCTCTCAATCTCTGTTTCCTCATTTATAAAGTGGAAATAATTGCACCTATCTCCCAGGGTTGTTAAGAGTACCAAATAAAAAGTGCTTAGCCATTGCTTATCCGGGCACATAGTAGGTGCTTATGAATTCCTATTCCCTTTCCCTTATTGATTAGGCTATAGGCTGAGTACTTTTAAGTAGGCAGGTATCGGATTCAAACTTCTGATTTCAAGGATAATGAATGCACTTTCTGCTTCTCCCAGCAATATTACCCTGATAACTAGAATGTTGATTCTAATAACTCATTTTTCTGGGCCATAGGTGGAAGATGGTGTGCTCACAGCAATCACTTATGTGGGTCTGGGCCTCTCCCTGCTATGTCTCTTTCTGGCTGCCCTCACCTTCTTCTTGTGTCGTGCCATCCAGGGCACCAGCACCTCCCTCCACCTGCAGCTCTCCCTGTGCCTCTTCCTGGCTGACCTTCTCTTCCTCACTGGCATACACCAAACTGCAAATAAGGTAGAAGTTACATGAAACTTTTATAGAGGAAATCAATTATATAAGATGAGGTTCACTGACTTTTTCTGTTAAAAAAGGTTGATTGTTCTTAAACACAGATTGGAGGCATTATAGAATTTCTTTTTCAGTTTTTAGAAATGAAATATATTTCTCATGCTCTTGGATGGTTTAGGTAAAGAGGAGGCAATTTCACAAGACCTCTTTTTAGGCTACAATTTCATGATTCTTAGTGGAATGTCATGAAATTTGACAGGACTGAATGTTATTCTTCCACTATCTTTTACTGAGATAGCCCTTGTGAACTTGGTGTTAATCTCCATGCACTCATCAAACATTTCCATGTCTTCTATTTCTCCTTCTTCCTAGATTCTGTGTTCCATCATTGCTGGTACATTGCATTACCTCTACCTGGCTGCCTTTACCTGGATGTTTCTGGAAGGGCTGTACCTTTTCCTCACTGTCAGGAACCTCAAAGTTGCCAATTATACCAGCGCAAGACATTTTAAGAAGAGGTTCATGTATCCTTTTGGCTATGGGATCCCAGCCGGGATTGTGGCTATCTCAACAGGGATTGATCCCCATGGCTATGGGACAATTAAATAGTAAGTAGGTCATAGCATTTTCCCAGTGGAATAACTTATAAACCCATTTATGTTCTAAACTTTAGTCCTTTTTTATGTTTTTTCAATTTATTTCCATAATTCAAGACATTTATCCCATGAGCCAAGATTTTAATTATTTTCAGGATTCCCTACCCTAACTCTAATCCTAACCCTTTAAAAATGTTTGGCTCTTGCTATCAACCTCTATGTAAAAAAACCCATATATGCCACAGACTTTTTCTAAGTATAATTCAGAAATTTCTTTTCACACTTTCTTAATCCAAAATATTGTGGTAATATGGTGCCTACCTATGGCCTCCACTATTCATATAAGCATTTGTAATTCAGAAAAGTCAAGTCCAAAGTTGAGGAATGAAATTAAAATTTTATTTAACACTTACTATATGCAAAAAACTATCCTATGCACTGGGGAAGTAAAAATGAGAATGACAGTTATTGCTCTCAAGCTGCTTAATGGAATTTACTTGAGTCAGGGATGAGAAATGAGAAATATTCAGAAGAAAGCATTTGAGTCAGAATGTGATAAATATGTGACAAATTGGATGGTACTACCAGAATTATTTTCACTCATATCCTGGCTCATTCCCTTGCTTTCTGCATCTACAGAGAACAGTAAACTGCTATGCAATTAATTAAAAAAAATTAATATATGCAAAGATAGTTTTCAACATTCATCTTTGCAAAAACTTATGCTCTAAATTTTTCTCTCTTTTCTCCCTTCTCTTTCCCTTTCCCAAGACAGTAAGCAATCTGATACAAGTTAAACATGTACAATTTTTCTAAACATATATCCATATTTGCCATTATGAAATTAATTAGCCAGAAAGGGATATAATTTTGATTATATTAAGTTAAAAAGTTTTTTTTTTGTACAAACAAAACTAATGTAAACAAGATTAGAAGGGAAGCAATAAATTGGGAAAAATTTTACATTCAAGGGCCAAGACCAAGTCAGGAACTATATGAACACAACTACAAAACATTTTCCATACAAATAAAGTCAGATCTATCAATTGGAAAATTATCAAGTGCTCATGAGTAGGCTGAGTGAATATAATAAAAATGACAATACTACCTAAATTAATCTGTTTATTCAGTGCCATACTAATCAAATTCCCCCCAAAATATTTTACAGATCTAAAAACATAACAACAAAATTTATTGGGAAGGACAAAAGGTCAAGAATTTCAAGGAAATTGATGAAAAAATACAAATGAAGGTGGCCTAGTTGTACCAAATCTAAAACTTTATTATGAAGTATCAGTCATCAAAACCATTAGCTACTGGCTAAGAAATAGTCTATCAGTGGAACAATTAGGTTCACAGAACAAAATAGTCAATGACTTTAGTAATCTAGTGTTTGACAAACCCAAAGACCCCAACTTTTAGGATAAGAACTCACTATTTGACAAAAGCTGCTGGGAAATTTGGAAATTAGTAAGGAAGAAACTAGGCATTGACCTATACCTAACACTCTATATCAAGATAAGGTCGAAATGGGTTTATGATTTAGACATAAAGAGCAATATAGAACAAAGGATAATTTACTTCTTAGAACTGTAGAGAAAGAAGGAATTGGTGCCAAAGAAGAACCTGAGTACATTATTGAATGCAAAATGTATAATTTTGAATAAATTAAATTTAAAAGGTTTTGTAGAAACAAAACCAATGCAGACAAATTTATAAGGAAAGCAGAAAAGTGTGAAAAAATTTTTATATTCAAGGGTTCTGATAAAGGCCTTTTTTCTAAAATATATAGAGAATTGACTCAGATTTATAAGAATTTAAGTCATTCTTCAATTGATAAATGGTCAAAGGATATGAACAAAGGAAATGAGCAATTTACAGATGAAGAAATTTAAACCATTTTTAGTCATATGAAAAAGTGCTCTAAATCAGATAAGATCACATCAGATCAAAGAAATGTAAATTAAGACAACTCTGAGGTACCACTACACACCTCTCAGATTGGCTAAAATGACAAGGAAAGATAATGATGAATGTTGAAGGGGATGTGGGAAAACTGGGATACTAATACATTATTGGTGGAGTTGGGAACTGATTCAACCATTCTGGAGAGTAATTTAGAACTATGCCCCAAGGGCTATCAAACTCTATATACCCTTTGATCTAGCAGTGTTTCCAGTGGGCTTATATTCTAAAGAGATCATAAAGGAGGGAAAAGCACCTACATGTGCAGAAATGTTTGTGGCAGCCCTTTTTGTAGTGGCAAAAAACTGGAAACTGAGCGGATGCCCATCAATTGGAGAATGGCTGAATAAAAATTATGGTATATTAATGCTGTGGAATATTATTGTTCTATAAAAACTAATCAGCAGGATGATTTCAGAGAGGCTTGGATTGACTTACATAAATTGAGGCTAAGTGAAATGAGCAGAACTAGGAGATCATTATACACAGCAACAGCAAGATTATACAATGATCAATTTTGATGGATGTGGCTCTTGTCAACAATGAGGTGATTCAGACCAGTTCCAATGGTTTTGTGATGAAGAGCACCATCTACACCCAGAGAGAGGTCTAGTGTAACTGAGGTTGAACCACAACATAGTATTTTCACTCTTTTTTGTTGTTGTTTGCTTGCATTTTGTTTTCTTTCTTATTTTTTTCCTTTTTGATCTGATTTGTCTTGTATAGCATGATATTTGTGGAAATAAATATAGAGGAATTGCACATGTTTAACATATATTGGATTACTTGTTGACTGGGGGAAAGGGTGGGGGAAAGGGAGGGAAAAATTAGAACACAGAGTTTTGTAGGGGTAAATGTCAACAATTATCCATGTATATATATTGAAAATAAAAAGCTTTAATTTAAAAAATTTAAAAAGTAAGTATTGAAATGGTCTAGGTGAGTAAATTGAAGGCCTGAACTGATGTAGGATGGAGTGATGACCTAGGAATGATGGAAAAACTAATTTAGAGATAAGTTTCAGGTCTACTGTTGTAATGTTTTCTTTGGTTAGGTTTTCCTTGGGGTCTCTGGAAGCAGCCTTCGTTTCAGTTCAGTAATCACCACGAGAGTAGTCAGGAGTTAAAGTCCAAATCCTTTATTGTCTCGTTGCTTGGGGCCCGGGCCAGCTTTCTTGAAGTCCTCCTGAATGTATCTTGGTTTCTGTGGTGGAGACAGGAGGACCACCACCATGGTCTGTCTTCCCTAGTTCTCTGAATGAATCTAGCTGAGTTTGTTCGAGTTTATATGCTCTCTCATCATAGGGTGAATCTTATAGAACTATATTAAGTACTAAGTACATGTACTTAACTAGAGAACTTATTAAGCACCATGCTAAACAACCATTGTCTTTATCAATTCCACTGAGTTAGCACCTTGTAAGAATCCTTTGTTTCAAGTTCAGAGTTCTGGCCCATAACAACTGTATCAATAAAAATTGAATCTGTATTTAAGTCTCTTGAAAAAGGGAAGGTTTCCTTCCTTTTATTGACTATGTTTGCTCCTAAGTAATTTTTTTTTCTTCCTCTTCCTAGCTGCTGGCTCAACTTACAAAGAGGGTTTATTTGGAGTTTTGTTGGACCAGTGATGGTCATTATTTTGGTAGGTATATGGAATTCCTTACCTTAGCCATTGAATAAAAGACTAATCAACAGTCCAAAGATCATACCATTTTAACTCGCTATAAACTTTGATAGCACAAGAGATATAAGATGTAAGCTGAAAGAGATCTTAGAGATTGTCTAGTTGGCCTCATAGCTGGTTAGCTAGGTGGTGCAGTGGAATCAGGAAGACTCATTTTCATGGGGTTAAATGCATTCAAGATACATATGAGCTGTGTGATTGAACAAAAATGAAGACAACCTTTAGCCTTTGCTTCCATTTGATAGGCAATAAAAGTGAATTCCAGAGAAGGTAAATGATTTGTACAATGTCAAGAAAATAATAGAGCCAGGGTGAAAATCCAGACCTAATTTCTCCAAATCCAAAGTCTTTCCCAATTCAAGATAATCCTTTTCCCTTTCAAACTAGTCTGATTTCCTTTCACTTGCTTATTGAAAACTTTTCCTGATCCTCCTCAATGTTACTGCTTTTCTTCCAAGAATATCTGTAGATTCTCCTGCACAAATCTTGTTTCTGTGTGGTTGTTTGCCTGTTATCTCCCTTATTAGAATGAGAACTCCTGGAGGGGAAGGACTGTTTTTGCCTTTCTTCATGTTGTCAGTGCTTAGCTCAATGCTTAGCACATAGTAGGCACTTAATAAATGCTTGTTGATTTGACTTCAGGTGATTTATGTTGGACAGAGGCATTCCATGACTTGTCATTTGAAAGCCCTGATATTTCTGAGTATCTATTTTGTTTGTCGCAGTCACTTTTTGTTGTGTTGTAATTGTACTTCTGGTCTACTTCTGGAAGACTCCAGGGCCAGTACTCTTATCTACTATACCACTTGACTGTCTTGAGACAATTTCAAACATTCTTTTAAATAAATTTTAGAACTCCAAATTTTCTCTCTCTCACTTTCACCTCCCCCTCAAAATGCTAAAACAATTTGATATAGGTTATATATGTGCAATCTTGTAAAACACACTTCCATGTTAGCCATGTTGTAAAAGAACTAACAAACCAAAAAAAAAAAAAAAAAAAAAAAAAAAAAAAAAAAAAAAAAAAAAAAAAAAAAAAACATGAAAAAATAAAGTGAAAAGGGTATGCTCTGTTTGCATTCAGGCTCATCAATTCTTTCTCTGGAAGTGGATAGCATTTTTCATTAGGAATCCTTTGGAATAATCTTAGAATATTGTATTACTGAGAATAATTAAATCATAATACACTTTTAAATTTAATCTGTATGCATGGCTAATAAGAAAATATGTTTTGCATGATCTCACTTGTATAATTGAAATAAGATTGCTTGCTTTCTCAAGGAGGGAGGGGGAAGAGTCAGGAGAGAGGGATTTAAAATAAAAAAAAGATTGCTAACATTTTTTCTTTTTCCGATGTAATTTGGAAATATTTAATGAAATAAATAAAAATAATTTTTAAAAGTTAATTCTGTACTGTTAATATTTGTCTATCACTTTTCAAAGTCTAAACAATCAACAAAAATAATTCAAACTCTGATTTGTAACTTTTCTTGATTTCCAATGTGTAAATGCTCACAATGAGCATTTAGCTCTCTAGTTTCACAAACTAGGATGGATTGGCTCCAGCATACCCCAATTTCAGGTCACTTGCCTCTAAAACACTCTATTTCTTTTCTTTTTTATATAGTAATTTCTTTTTTTCATTACATGTAAAGATAACTTTCAATATTCTTTTTATTAGAAGATTTTGAATTCTTCTCTCCCTTCTTATTCCTTTTCCAAGACAGCAAGCAATCTGTTATGGGTTTTCTGTGTACAATACTGTTAAACATTTTCCCACATTGATTATGCTGTGAAAGAAGAATTAGAACAAAAGTGAAAAACCATGAAATAGAAAAACCAAAAAAAAAAAAAAAAAGTAAGAGCAGTATGCTTTGATCTGTATTCAAACAACACAATTTCTTTGTCGGAATGTAGATTGCTGAGAAGATCAAAGCCTATCATAGTTGATCATCACTCAGTGTTGCTGTTATTGTGAAGTACACTATTTCCACCAAATATCAAAAGCTAATAATAATAACCCTCAGTGTTAACATTTTGTGGTTTGTTTGTTTGACAGTTTAACTTGATCTTTTATTCGATAACGCTGTGGATTTTGAGAGATACTCTTTCCTCCCTTAACAAAGATGTGTCCACTATCCAAAACACAAGGTGAGAAGACACCCAAATGAGTATTATAATGACTTAAATTTATGATACACTGCTGGGGGGAATTATGTTTATAAAAAAAGAGAAATTTGTGGATCTCCCTGGGCTTTAAGAAGGAAGAGTTCAAGAGATATTCAGGGAATATTTTTATGCCTGTTTAATGTATTTTTATATAAAATCACTGAGTCAAATTCTAGCTCCATTTTCATTGAATTAGTTTAGAACTGGAAAAGATCTTTGACATCCAGCCTTCTCATTTTATATAAGGAAACTGAGGTCCAGAGAAACTTAATTGCCCTAAGTAACTTAAGTAATAAGTAGCCTAGCCAGGTTTTGAACTTAGATCCAAACTTCTTACTTTTTTATTAAACACACATTTATAAGACATTAAACACAAAGTTTTGCAAAGGTCAATGTTGAAAAATTATCTATGCTTATGGTTTGAAAATAAAAAGCTTTAATAAAAATATTAGAAAGATTGTCCTTATCATATGTTAATCAGAAAAGAAAGAAATCGGTAACCCTCCTGAAATATTGAAACTACTTTTGTTGTTTTTATTTGATCAAAAAAAATAATTTAATGTTAACAAAATTATCCATCTTGCATTTCATAGTGACCAGTAGTTCTTCTTTGACTGTAAATTCCTCCTTTCTCCACAGATCTGAGAAGTAGAATATCCCTTGTTTTTCTAATGTGCTTATAGTATCACCCTTTATGTCTACAATATGAATCCATTTTGACCTTATCTTGGTATAGGTGTTGGCCAATGCCTACTTTCTGCCATACTATTTTCCAGTTTTCCCATTAATTTTTGTCATGTAGTAAGTTTTTATCCCAGAAACTGGAGTCTTCAGGTTTATCAAATATTAGATTGCACTATAGTCATTAACTATTGTGTCTTATGAACCTAAGCTATTCCACTGATGCACTCTGGAATGTCTTAGCCAGTACCAACTGGTTTTGATGACTGCTACTTTATAATATAATTTTAGGTCTGGTACAGCTAGGCCACCTTTGTATTTTTTTTCATTAATTCCCTCAAAATTCTTGACCTTTGATTCTTCCAGATGAATTGTTATTTTTTTTTTTTTACCTCTATAAAGTTATTTCTTGGCAGTTTGATTGGCATGATACTGAATAAGTAGATTAAATTAGATAGAATTGTCGTTTTTATTATATTATCTTGGCCCAGCTATGAGTGCTTGATATTCTTCCAATTGTTTAGATCTAACTTTCTTTGTGTGAAAAGTATTTTGTAATTATGTTCATGCAATTCCTGGCTTTGTCTTGTCAGGTAGACAGAGTCCCGCTTCTTTTTCACCATAAAATGAAATTCAGAAGGAATCACCAGCAGAGCTAATGAGGGCATGGAAATCCACTCAGTCCTGTGATTTTCCACCTTCAACTTCAACCCCTCTCATTATCTTGATATCTGTCTTCATTAAAGACAATCTTAGTTTGGGAATAATTAGACCATCCATTGGTTATTTCTTTAAAGATTTTTTACTTGGGCTTTAAAACTCTTCACAGCCTGCAGCCAATCCACTTTCCCCTGCTTTACTATTATCCTTCAAATGCTTTGCTGTTGTTGTTTGTGCTTCATTCTTGAAGGTGACCATGATGTCAGAGAGATAATGCCATGATATACAAGTGAATTGGATTTATTTGAGGTTGAGCTGTGTAAAGTCACCAATCTCACTTTTTCCTCTGGAACCAAATGGATCCAGTGGCCAGATATATACCAGGATAGAAATGGTCACAGATTCAGTGGGAGACTCTGGCCTTTTAAAGCTCCCTTTCACATACTTCATACTCCAACTAAATGGATCTTATTGTTCCTCATACACTTCATTTTCCATCACTGGACTTTTACATTGACATTTTCTCATGACTGGAATGTACCTTATTTCTTCTCATTTCTATTTCTTATGATTCATATGATATGGGTATATGTTTACATACATATATATAGTTAATGTTATAGATTATGTATATATACATGTATATATATTTATAATTATTTTCTTTGGGGCTTAGCTTGAATACCATCTTCCATATGAAGCATTTCCTGATACAATTCCTACCCTGTCCCAAGTTGCTAATTCCTCACTCCTAAGATTATCTGATATTTATTTTGTATACACCAATTATAGAATTAAATTTATTTTATAAATTATAAGTTTCTTGAAGAAAATGACTTTCATTTTTGTCTTCATATCCCCATTTCCTGGTACTATTATAGTGGGTAATAAAATAATGCTAACTGTTTAGTTGATTGATTATCACCTGTCACTTTTCTGCTAGTCCCAGCATTCTAGTCTCCTATGTGACCATATGATGCATGTGACCATGTGTTCTTCTGCTGCTGCTGCCTCCATCTATCATTCTCACATCAACTAGACTCTTTTCCTGGCTGATTGTTGTCAAACTTCTGCATTTTCAGTCCCCTTTCTCAAACTGTTCTTTCCATTAAAGTCATCCAATCCTTGGAACAAGTGGTTGTTATTGTTCAATTATTCAGTCCTTTCTGACTCTTTGTGATCCCACAGACTATAGCATGTCAAGCTTCCCTGTCCTTCAGTGTCTGTTCAAATTCATGTTCATTGTTTCCATGACACAATCTGTCTACCTCATCCTCTGCTATTCCCTTTTCCTTTTGCATTCAGTTTTCCCAACATCAAAGTCTTTTCTAATGAAACCAGCCTTCCCATTATATGGCCAAGGAAGGAAAAGAGAACTAGGGCACTCTAATAGGCCCAAATGTACCTGTAAGATGCCCCCATTCCCTTTATCTCATCCCCTTTCAGCCACTTGGATGTGAGATGCGATCTCTGGTCAATCTTTTGTTTTTCTCTTCTTTTTCCCCCAGAATCTCTTCTTGATTTGGGTTGGATGTGGCTGCCCTTCTTCACTTCCTTCATCCAATTCTCCAAAGTCCCCCCTTTCCAACCCTTGGAAAGAGGTAAAGCAAGAACTGGCAGCCTCCTGCTTCCATTGCTTTAGTCTAGAAACCAGTTTTGTTGGGAAAAGAGAGACCTCAATCTGTATTTTCTTCTTTTGTCCCCACTGATTCTCTCATGCTCCCCTTGTGATGTATAGCCTCTGTTAGTGTTAGTGATCTCTGCTCTAGTAACAACGATAGTATGATCTCTGCTCTAGTAACAAAGATAGTATCTTAGATTTAGACTTTAAAGATTCCTTAGACACCATCTGGTCTGAATCTTTATTTTTATGATCAAGATCTGTACAGGGACTATGGCTTGCCTAAAATGTTTGGAGTTATACTGAGTTTCTTACATTTTATTTCTTTTTAAAACAGGATCCTGACCTTTAAAGCTCTTGCTCAGTTCCTCATCCTGGGCTGCTCCTGGAGTCTTAGCTTTTTCCTGACGAAATCTATAACTGAGCCAGCCCAATCAATCATTGCCTACACCTTCACCATCACCAATTCCCTGCAGGGCATATACATCTTTCTGGTTCACTGTATCCTCAATAGCCAGGTAAATCACCCCCTGTCAGTTGTCTCACTGGCTACTGTTAAAAGTCCTCTTTTATGGTTGCTGGTACCTCATTTTCCTGTGCTCCTTCCTAGACCCTTTTTGGTTGTTCTTATTTCTGGGTGCTGGGAGATAGGGTCCTCCTGCCTCTTTCTGACCATATATCTGGGGGGGGGGGAACCTGCTTGTGCTGTGCCCTCCTATTTGCATATTACCATTTTCTTTCATTTAAATATACAAATCTTTCAGAGACTTGAGTTAATCTCTCCTTTAATGATAGACTTTTTAGAAGACCAGAGGATGCAGAAGATTCTTTTCCCAAGGGGACTATTTTGAAATATTTATGGTCAGACTTTGAATACAGGACATTGCCTTGTCTTCCATAGACAGGGAAGGTAATGAAATGAGACTGATAACATCTTAAGAATTACAGAGTCTATGAGCTTGAGAGGATCTCAGAAGATACCCAGTACAACCTGTTACCTGAATAACAAGATCCTTTAGCACATACACCCAGCATCTTAGAGTGCCAGTGCAGGGAGCTCATTCTCTCCAAAGGCAATTCTTTCCATCTCTATATACTCTCATCTAGCTCCAAATATCATACAGGTTAAAAAATGACCATCACAGAGTAACAGCCTAGGTAGAAATCTAAATGGCACCTACTTGCTTAAGGGCTAGGATAAAGTCCAACTTTACAGAAGAGGAAAGCAAAAACAAAACAAAACTCCCAAATCCAAAAAACAAAAATAAACAAACAAAAAAGAAGAGAAAAGCAAAGTTTGCTTTAAAAAAAAGTCAGCCTATCCATAGAATCAGAGAAAGAGAAGAGATGAGAACTCACTGTACCTTTAGGGCTCTCCAGAGGCAGCATGGGGTAATAAATAAATCCTTGAATGGTGGAGTCAGGAGACTTAGATCTGAAGCAGAGTTCCTCCTTAATACCTGGGGGATATAATCACATCCCAGACCTGGGAAGGATTTATTTATCAGTTACCCTATAGTTCCACTCAACATGCCAGACCAAAATCCCTCTATTGTCTCTCTGTCTTTCTCTCCCTCAGTGTCTCTGTCTCTCTCTGTCTCTCTCTGTCTCTGTCTCTCTGTCTCTCTCTGTCTCTCTCTCTCTCTCTCTCTCTCTCTCTCAATGTCTCTATTTCTCTGTCTCTCTGTTTTTCTGGCTCTTTATCTTTCCCTCTCTCTGTCTCTGTTTTTCTCCCTCTCTGTCTCTGTGTGTCTGTCTCTCGTCTCTGTATCTCTTTATCTCTGTTTCTGTCTCCAGCTCCTTCAAGGCCAATCCCTTCTGGTCCTTGCAGTGTGCACCCCCAGCACATAGCATGGTCCCTGGCATATAATGAGTGCATATGAAATGCATTTTTAAAGATTCATGAATTCATTTGTGATCTTGTACATTGTACCTCTCTGTGCCCCACTTTCCTGTTCTGTAAAATGTGAGGCTTAGACTAGGGCTTCTTAAATTGTGATTTATGAACTTGTTTTAAAAATTTTGAAAATTGCATTTTGATGCAATCCTTTTATTTTTTGCATTTAAAAATACTGCTCTGAAAAGGGGTCCCTGGGATTCTCTGGGCTGACTTAAGAAGTGAAGAAAGGAAAGGAAACAAGCATTTATTAAGCACTTCGTGTATGATAAGTGCTTTATAAATATGATTTCATTTGATCTTCATAACAACTGTAGGAGGTAGTGCTAATAGATCCATACTTTATAATTGAGGAAAATGAAGTAGGCAAGGTTAAGTAATTGCCTAGGATTACAGTAAATGTCTAGTAAATGGCTCAGAACCATATTTGAACTTGGGTCTTTTCTGATTCCAAGTCCAACCCAGTATCTGTTCTGTCAGTCAGCTGCCTCTATCTAGAAGTCCATGGAGTAAAAAAGGTGAAGTATTTTTGGCTTAGGAGATCTTTAAGAACTCTTTGAGAACTTAGTCCTAGGATCCAGTAAATTCCTGTTTCTCTGTTCTAAATTTTCAGGTCCAGGAAGAATACAGGAAGTTGTTTAAGGGGATCCAGAAAATAAGTGAGACAGATAGTAGTGATATGCTCTCTGGTCGTACTACTCACAGCAAAGTGGTAAGAGTCCTCTGTAATTTGGCATTTTTCTCCTGATCTTGAACCACATCTCACTTGGCCTCCTCATACCTTGTCTTGCAAAGAAGAGAAAATTCTTCTTGTTGTGCTAATGAATCAAGGATGAGACTCCTAGTCCCTGTCTGAAGCCCAAACCAGGAAACCCTAAATTCCTAATTCAATTAAATCTTTCCACTGATTTAGAAGAGATTAACAGAAGTAAATCTGTGCCTCCAAATTTGTTGCTGTGGAAGCTAACTCCTTCAATTTATTAGATTATCCTACCTTGAGTTCATCCTTCCTCAGGATGCTGTTCTGTGAGAACAGAATCTATATTAGCCCCTTAGGGGCCTGAGCACAAGGCAGTGATGTGCTCCATGATTGGCCAGCTACACATAATCATTGCCATTTCTTCCCAACCCAGCTTAGCCTGTGCATTAAGGAACAAGGAAAAGGGGGTCAGAGCAAGGGAAGGGGGGGAGATACACACATGCAAACTTGTCAGTGCCCACCCTCAGAGATGACAAGTGAACTGAATATAAAGGATTTCAGCTATCCTGTCACCATTACCCTAAGTTAAGAATGAGCCCATGGTCACTAAAATTTATTTCCTAAAGAGTAAAAAGCTGAAAATGATGCAGTTTCCATGATACCCTGGTTAAGTAACTTAACCCTGTTTGCCTCAATTTCCTCATCTGAAAAATAAATTGGAGAAGGAAATAGCAAACTACTCCAGGATCTCTGCCATGAAAACCCTAAATAGGGTCTTGAAGAATCAGTCATGACTGTAATTACTGAAACAACAGTTTCCTTGAGAGTCAGGAATTATTAGGAAAGAGGCCCAGGAGTTGTGGACTCCTTGATCCTCTGCAGATCTCCTAAAGTGAGAGCAATTCTCTCAAAAGAGACTTCTAATATCACTATGTAGTCTTCATTGAGAGTCAAGATTTATGTTATGGGACATGTTGGTGCAGTAAACATTCCAGGACCTGGGCTGGATTGTGCTGTGCTATCCATGCTATCCCTTTGAGTTTGCCTCTTGATCAAGGCCATACAAAATAAAATGGTTGGTCTGAGTTATGAAATACTTATAGATGGGATGTTTTAGATTAGATTAGAACCAGATTAGAAACTCTCTCCACAGCCTTAAGCATCATGTGAGAGCAGATGAGGAGAACAGTGATTGAATGCAATTGGATGCTGGAAGTTTCTGGATTGCTGGAGTTTTTCTGGGCCAACCTTAACTCAAGTCAGTCCAGTGAGTCAGGCAATATAATGAAACAATTGTGCACCACAATAAAAAGAAAATTTCTTTCAATAAAAGATTAAAAATAATATTTGGTATTTACTAATTCAAATGGACTCTGAAGTGATGGGATAGAAAGACTTCCTAAAGAACAATGGAAATGCCACTAATCCTCCAACCTAACCTAGTCTCCATGGGAGAGCATTGTGAGATTTTTTCATTCCTTGAACAACACAAAAATACTTGCCAGTAATTCATGTCCTGGTCCCCTGGACCAACCAAATCCTGAGGAGGAGCTCTTTGCATCCTTAAAGGGAAGCCAAAGCAATATAAATAAAATGGATACCATTTCTGTCACAGTGATAGAAGGGGTAGTTTATAGGAGAAGATTGAATATAGATAGGAGAAGTCTAGACATGGTCTGTGAGTCATGGGGATTGCTCATAGTTTTGTTGATAGTCAGGGTCCTATCTTGGGTGACTGCTAAGCCATGACACATTTAGATGTGCAAGTTACTAGCAAGGCTTCAAGGATATCAAGTCTAGATAACAGGTTTAACTTTCTGTTCCTGTTTCTGGAGAACTGTGTCCCCAATCTGAGAAACTGTATTATCTTGTAACTCTTGTAACTCTGACCCACCATTTCACCATTTCATTGGTCAAGAGGCAAACCTGAAGGGACAGGGTGGATAGTACAGCACAATCTAGTCCAGATCCTGAAAGATTTACTTCAACATGTAACCCTTGACTCTCAAGGTAACTATTGTTGTTCAATCATTTTAGTCATGTCTGGCTCTTTGTGACCCCATTTGAGGTTTTCTTGGCAGATATACTAGAGTGATTTGCCATTTTATTCTCCAGCTCATTTTACAGGTGAGGAAACTCAAGCAAATGGGGTTGTGACTTTCCCAGGGTTACATAGCTAGTAAGTATGTGAGAACAAATTTGAACTCAGGCTTCCTGACTCCATCCCAATGTTCTATCCACTGCATTAGCTGGCTGTTTCTCAAGGAGACTACCTAATAACATCAAAAGTCTCTTTTGGGGAGAATTGTTCCCACTTTAGGATATTTGCATAGAGTATCATTGATACATTATCCCTATCAACTTTTTAGTCCTGCTAACTTTCTAGGAAAGAAACTTCAGTTACTTTGGACTGATTCTCAAATTAGGGGTGATGGTGACAATATATCTGAAAACATTTTTACTCAGTTTGTTTGTCATCCCTGTGTTTGGACATTGGCAGGTTTGTGTGTATCTTCTCTCTCACCTTCCTCCAGCCCAAGATCCCCATTCTGGGCTCTTGTCTTGTGCCTTGATGTACAAGCTGGGCTGGGTTGGAAGGAGATGGCAATGATCGTGTTAGTTTTCCAAGTGTAGAGCATGTCACTGTTTTGTGCTTAGCTCCTTAAGGAGCTAACATGTGCTCTACTTTTGTAGTGTCCTATAGTCTGGTAGATCTAATGGGAAGAACCTGGATTTGTGGGAGTAGGATGTATTAGATTCAGGAGGAGAATTGCTCTGTGGGCAAAATGCTTTAGGAAAATCAACAAATAAAAATATAATTAGTTAACATCAATCACAGTGGAGGATTTAGGAAAATAAAATTTCAATCCTGTATTCTATTTAGCAAAATAATCTTAGATATGAGAGCATTTGAATAGAATTTGGAGCTCTAGATGAGTTCTCATTTTCATCTAATAGAGGAAATTGGAGGATTCCATAGTAAATTTCATAGGCATTTTCAATATCTCTTTTTTTCTCTTCTTTCCTTTTTCCAAGATTGTAGAATTAGAAAAATCTCCAAAATTTGTTGGGAAAGGAAAAAACACCTTAACTTGAAGATATTCAATGACTTATACCATCACCAAGCATAACACTTCTGAAAGAAGCCATCTGAATAATTGGATATTTCCATGTATTCAAAGTGCAGTGCATATTAGATGTATGTATTCTTTTTGGTAAAAAATCCAATTCTTTTAGTCATCGGTTCATGGAATGCTAATATGCTAATCTATCTCTTGAGTATGAGTATTATGAGCATTATCTGTAGTAGGTATTAAAATTTTACATATCAAAAATGGAGCCCATTATATTTTTTCTTAAAATAATTTCTCTTCCAGATTTTGCTTTTTCTGTTGAGGATACTACACATTCAGCCAGATTCATAATGATTTTTCCTTTCTATCACCTTTCTTTGTCCAGTAAGTTGTCATAGTTTAGCTGATTTACTTCCACAGCATTGGTCTCAAATGTTTCTCTCTCACTACTCATACAAACTCTCTTAATTGGATAAATAGTCTCCTAATTCCTCTCTCTTCTCCTACTCTCTCAGCTTTCCATTTTATCAACTGCTTGGATATCAATTTCGTTACACTAAAAACTCAACTCAAATGTGATCATAGTATTTCCTACTCAAAATTCTTTACTGGCTTCCCTATCCTCTTTAGGAGGTTTCCACTTCAATGTCAAAATCTTTTATTTCATTTATCTTTGTGCATTCTTAGTTCCCATTTGGTTTACTAGAACAAGGACTTTTATTTTTATCTTTGTGGAGATTAATCTGGAATTATACCCAAAGAATTATTCAACTACTTATACCCTTTGACTCAGAAATACCACTAAAAGATCTGTTTCCCAAGGTGATTAGAGGAAAAGAAAAAAAAAACAACTATGTGTTCTAAAATATCTATAGCATCTCTCTTCCTAATAGCAAAGAACTGGAAATTGTGGAGATGGCTGAGCAAGTTGTGGTATATGATCATAATGGAATACTACTATGCTATAAAAATGATGAGCTTGATGTTCTTAGAAAAATATGGATAGGCTTGCACAAACCAATTAAGAGCCAAATTAGCAGAACCCCGCAAAAAATTGTCTATAATAACAATATGAAATATTATTTTTAAGAACAAATTTTGAGTAACTATTTTTAACTATTATAAATACCCAAATTAACTACAAAGGATATATAAAAGAAGATGCATTCAGGGAAAGAAATGATAAATAGAAATATGTATAAAATATTTTTACACACACAGAGACACACATTTGTATTTAACAAGAACCATCTATAGGTGGCAGAGGAAGGGTAGAAAAAAAGGGAAAAAAGAAAGCTACATGATAACTTTATTATATAGTTTAAAAGAATAGCAAGTTGTGCATATTTGTACATTTGTAGTTTCATGTGCAATCAACTTTTTTTTCCTATTCTGTTATGAAATGATTAATTTCTTAGATTTAGAATAAAAAATTATCTTTGTATCCCACCCAGTACATACTGTAATGTCTTGAATATAATAAACAGTTAATAAATGCTTATTGAATTGAAATGAATGTGCCATTCCATGATGTATAAAATAATTGGTTTCAGTAATCTAAGTGTGAGGTGAATCATGGGATTATGAATTCTTTGCCACCACAAAAAAATTGCGATAAATATTCTTGTTTCTATATGTTCTTTTTTTTCTAGATCTCTTTAGGGGTACAAAAACTAGTGGTGGTATTGCTGGATGTTTTATAACTCTTTCAGTATTGTTCCAAATTGTTCTATAGAATGACTGGACCAGTTCACTATTCCACATGATTTTTTCCCACATGATTATAGATAGCTTTGCTTTCTTATTTGGAAAACTGCCTCTTCATATCCTTTGGTCATTTATCTTCTGAAGAATGAATCCTGTTTTTTTTTGTTGTTGTTGTTTTGTTTTTAATTTGACTCAGTTCCTTGTATATTGGTGAAAGGAGGATTTAAATCAGAGAAACTTGGCATAATTTGTTTATTTTAATATTACTTCATTGTCTATAGTACCTTTTTAACTAATGTAGTTTCCCGAATTATCTCTTTTAAGTAAGTCCTTTTTAGCTTTTTGCTTTGTCTGAGATCATGATTGTTACCCCTGCCTTTTTACTTAGCTGAAGTATATTATAGTCTATTCTAGCCCATTATTTTAATTTTAAGTGTGTCTTTCTGTTTCTAGGATATCTCTTGTACACAATATATTATTGGATTCTGGTTTCTAATCCATTCTCTTATCTGCTTTCAATTTATGGGTTAGCTCCTTCTATTCCCATTCATGGTTATAATCACCAACTGTATATTTTGCTCCTATTTTCTTCTGTTCATTCTTTTCTCTCTCTATTTTTTTCATTATAGCTTTTTATTTACAAGTTATATGCATGGGTATTTTTACAGCATTGACAACTGCCAAACCTTTTTTTCCAGTTTTTCCTCTCCTTCCCTCCCTCTCCCCACTCCGATGGCAGATTGACCAATACATGTTGAGTATGTTAAGTATAAATTAAATACAATATAAGCATACATTCCTAACAGTTATTTTGCTGCACAAAAAGAATTGGACTTTGAAATAGTGTACAATTAGCCTGTGAAGGAAATAAAAAATACAGGAGGACAAAAATATAGGGATTGGGAATTCTATGTAGTGGTTCATAGTCATCTCCCAGAGTTCTTTTGCTGGGTGTAGCTGGTTCAAGTCATTACTGCTCTATTGGAGCTGATTTGGTTCATCTCATTGTTGAAGAGGACTATATATATATATATATATTTGAATATATATGTATCTATTTTGTGTATATATGTATATCTGTATTATTGTGTGTATATATATGTATATATATATATATATATATGTATAATTTCCCCTTTGAACCAATTAGAATGAGACTGATATTCAAATATTGTTTGCCACAATCCCTCCCCCTTTCTCCTCCTCTATAAAAGATTGCCTTTGAATATCTTTTATATGAGAAACTCCCTTACTCCTCCCCCCAGGATATTGTTCTTTTTCAATCCTACACTAGTTTTAGATGCCATATTTTTTTCTCTTCTGCTGTGGTCTTTTCATCATATTCTTGGAAGTCTTTTGTTTCATGAAATATTCATTCCCCCCAAAAAAGAGGACTATAGAGGGCTTCTGAGATGTATTCCATTTCTAGATCTAGGATCTTACGATAAACATAGTACTAAATGTTTACTATATTAATAACTGCCAAATGAATGAATGACAACATGCCAGTCATGAACTTAAGAATACCAGAATCATGTCATGTTTCTGGCATGTATTTGCTGTGTGACCATGGGTAAGTCACTTCAGCTTGGTGTACTCTAGCAACTCCATGGTTATAATGTACTTGTGAGTGGCCTGTATTCATCAGTGGACAAACCAATGAAATCATAGATCTTGACTCCTCTCAAATAGAAAAAGGTATTTTCTAATTCTATGGTTTTAATATTCTTTTTTTTAATGAGAAAATATTTTTTCATTTCCAACCTAAAATTTGTTTCTTTTCTAAATTCTTTACATATAGTTTCTTATAAAAATTTACCATGACTTGGCATGAAGAAAGACCTTGGTTTACATACTCTTTAATTATTAAATTATGGAACTTATTATCTGTTTGACTTTGGGGAAATCACTTTTCCTTTCTAGAGCTCAGTATTGCCATCTGTAAATAATGGGTTGTGAATAATTATTTTTGAAAATCACAATAGTATGCATTGTGCTAGGTTCTGGAGACAGAAACACAGTCCTGACCCACAGAACTTGCAAAATCTGAGGGAGTCAATGATTTAGAAGTTCATGGAACATTAGAAATAATTGAATCAAATTTCCTTATTTTATATATGAAGAAACTAAGTCCCAAAGAGATTAAGTGACTTTTCTAATATTGCACAGTTAGTAATTAGATACTCTTCAACCAGTAGTAGATTCTAACATAGGATTATAGATTTTAGATCTGGATGGAACTTTAGAGACCATTGGGTCCAAATCTCCATTCTATACAAATGTAAACAAAGGCACAGAAAAGTTAAACCTCTTGTCCAGACTCATACAATTTCTAGAATAGGATTAGAAATCAAACCTTCCTGAATACAAGTGCAATCCTTTCTTCATAAATATTCCATTTAGCTTTTTGTTGTTGAATCATTTCATTCTTGTCCAACTCTGCAGGACCTCTTTCTCTCCCCAGTTTAGAGTTTTCTTGTCAAAAATCCTGGAGTGGTTTGCCATTTCTTTGTCTAGTTCACTTTACAGATGAGCAAACTGATTAATTTTCTTATTCAGGGCTGCATCTACTGATAAAATGACTTAGATTCACAAAATTAATGTGTCTGAGGGAGAATTTGAAGTCTGGAAGATGAGTCTTCCTGATTCCCAGTCTAATGCTCTGGCCACTGAACCACATAGCTGCCTTAACTTTTAGCTATCTAATATATTTTAAATTTCTCTTTATTGTACATTTTTTGTGCTCAGCAGCAGAAAAGACAACCCCATGCTGTCTATGTGGTTTTCTTGGCAAAGATATTGTGGTTTGCCACAATATGGCACAATGGGATTTGCCATTTCCTTCTGAAATTTTTTTGCCAAGTTCCTTCCTTGAACTTAGATTTTCCTGCCCAGGCCCATCACTCTAGCTACCGAGTCATGTACCTACATTTTGGAAAAAAAAAAAAAAAAAAAAAAAAAAAAAAAAAAAAAAAGAGGAATTCTATTCATTTTACTTCCTACATTTAGTAACTATCTTCTTCTATATATTTGATATTATAATCCACTAAGGGGTACACCCAGGGAAAAAAGAAATGGGCTAGAAGTATAGAATTTGGGAATCCTAATGAAATCTGCTGAAGATATTTTTGGGGTTGCATTACTAGATGTCTGGGTATTTCAGAGTGATGCCTGTGGTTTCAGATTACTCAGTAGAAGTCAGAGAAAAGGTTTTAGGATGTGTGTTGGCCCATGTTCTTAGTGTTCTCTCCCCAGGTATTCATACCACCCCCAAAGCATTATCATTTCTATCTCAGCACCACTGATAATTAGATGTGAAGTAGCAACTCATCTCCAAGGTGGTGTAGATGCTAACTTTTTTTATGCAAAGAGATCTCATCTCAGATACACATTTGAGATGTTTTCATTTTCTACTTTTCTGAAGTTTCTAAGGAAGTAATAGCTGAATGAGATGATAAGAGTGGAATTAGAAAGCTTATCATTATCTGTGGGGTGAAGACTTCTCTTATCTATGGGAACCTTTGTGCTACAAAGAAAACTCAGGCTGAGTTGAGCAGTATCACAATTTGGGAAACAGGGAGAGACCTCAGCAATTTAGGAATGTGAAACAAGTTGCGCAGTTGGACACAAGGAGTCCTTCAAAGTTCTTTTTCCTGTCTTATTAACTTTTCCATTGCCAAGAGGAAAGGCCTTCAGACTTATTCCTTTGTGGAAAATAATAAATAGACTCTTCATTTTATGGAGTTACAGCTTTTCCTTGCTTCTTCTAACAAATATCAATTCATCCACCTACCAGAATAAAACTTTTCATTTTAAACATTCCAAATAAAATGTATATCCTTAGATATGTTATAAACAAAAGTGTTAGAACTATATGGGCTAGACATTATGACTGCATTGAAGCTTTCAGAGTTTTGATGATACATCATATGAAACTTGTACAATCAGGAGAAATGAAGTCCAGAGAGGTGAAGAGAAGACTTTCAGTCCAGAGTTTATGCCAATTAATCCTCCTACCTTTTGAGACCCTTAGTCTCTATATAACAAATAACCCCAGGGAAGAGGTTCTATCACATTTGTAGAATGCTAGAGTTGGAAGCCAGGTGGCTCAGTCAATGCAGGCTGGGAGCCTGGAATCAGGAAGACTCATCTTCATGAATTCAACTCTGGTCTCAGACACATACTAGCTGTGTAAGCCTAGACAAGGCCCTTAACCCTGTTTGCCTCAGTTTCTTCATCTGTAAAATAAACTAAAGATGGAAATGCCAAAGTACTCCATTATCTTTCTCAAGAAAACTGGAGTCATGAAGAGTCAGATATAATTTTAAAAATATGACTGAACAAACAGCTAGAAAGGGACAATTGAGATCACTGAGTCCTACTCTCTTATTTAAAAAGAACCTCAGGCCAAGAGTAGCTAAATTATTTCTCCAAAGATACATAGCTATTTAGTACAAAGAGTCAGAGATAGACAATATTTGCTTTTTTGTAGGAGATACATAGTAGGTTTAGAGTTCAACAAATATTTGTGGGGATTATTGATGATGCTGACAAACTATGCCAATGTCACTTCCCTTTTCTTAGGACCTTAAGACATTCGCTTTAAAGGCCAAAACTTCTAATTAGCAGACTACCAATTATCTACTTGGAAGGGAATAAAAAAGCAGAGACTCATCTCTGAAGACAGAGACTCATCTCATAGACAGAGAATCCCTGTGGCCTAATTGATGCAAATACTATAATTAAGAAACAATGAAGATCCTCTTTCTAAAAATTAAGCATAGAAGGTCAAAATTTTCCAGAACCTAGATTGGACTTGAAACTAGTACAGTGAGGAAGAATCTGTCTGGTTCTGGACTCAGGAGTCAAAAGATTGCTGTCCAAATGCTGGCTTTAACATAGTATGGTTTTGTGACCACAAGACATTTCAGCATTTTGATGCTATAAATTCTTCTGTAAGACAAAGAAATTGAATTATATCATTCTTAAAATTCCATCTAACTCTAAACTTATGATCTCATATGATAAGAGGCAAGTATTGGGGATAGTTAGTCTAGAGAAGAAAATACTAAAGGGAGACATGATTGTTTCCTTTTTTTCCCTTTCACCTTAATAATATTTTATTTTTTCCAATTACTTGTAAAGATAGCTTTCAACATTTATTTGTATGAGATTTTGATTTTTTTAAAAAATAGAATAGTGGGGCCTTTTGTAAAAGGCATACCTTGATCTCCATTGCCAATGACTTTTTCTGTAATGGGACATCATAACACTATGAACAATATATATTTCTTTTGTAATAATAGTACCTAATTCTCATTTGTCATTGTTTTTTATGAAAAGATTTTTATTTCCATTTTTTCCCTTTCTCTCTCTTTCCCCTTTCCTCCCCTCCCCTCCACAGCAAGGAATCTAATATTGGTTACACACACATGCTTCTTAATGATTGCTTCTTAATATTCCAAAAATTTAGCATGAACACAAATGTTCTGCTTGGCTCTAGGAGGAACAAAGAGGTAAGGGTGTGTGTGTGTGTTTGTGGGGGGGAGAGCCAGCATCAAATGTCTGAGGTGTTTACACCTAAGCACATGGTCACCTGCTATTGCAGTTCTCTCTTCATAACATGATCCCATTTTCCCAAGAATTACCCTATTACTACAGCAAACTGATCTTCTCAGTTTCGTTTCAGAGAGCATAGCAGAGAGAATGGCAAAAGGCTTATAAGACTTCAAAGTAGCAAGAATGAGCAAGGTTTCAATACCCAACAAGAGTAGTACCTTTAAATAATATTTGACTACTTGGGCAAGTCTATTTCCTTTATAGGGCTTTAGTTTTTGTATCAATAAGATGGGAAGGTTTTACTTGATGATCTCCTATATTCTAAAATTAACTTATGGCCCTGGTACTGATCAGTTGCTTTAGACATTCCCAACCCCTCTAGGGACTTCTATTCAACAAGAGTGTAAGACTAGATGATTCCTAACATTTTGATATTCCATCACTGTCACTGACTATTATAAGTTATATGAACCTAGCCAAGTTCTTCTCCTTTCTTCACTTTAGTGTTCTCTGAGGAATAGGAATAATATTAATCATATTATTTACCCAACATAGAAGGTGTGAGAAAAACATTTTGTAAGCCTTCAAACTCTAGAGAATTATTGGTTTTTATTGTGTGATCCTGTTCTAAATTTCTAAATTTAGGGAAGAAGAGATCAACTCCCTGTTAAAGATTATATGACAAGTAGGACATTTCCTATTTGAAAAGAGGGAGCTAAAGAAATAAGCACTATCCCAAAGATACAATACCCAGTCCTCTTTGGAAGTTACATATTGAATTTATAATGAAAAGGCAATGTGTATACAATAGAAATCTGGAGTTTCATATATAATCCTCTTCTGTAACACACACGCACACACACACGCACACACACACACACACACACACACACACATACATGAAAATGTCCCTTTCATTTGATTCTTTAATTCAGAATAAGACACACATATAAATTTGTATATGCACAATAGAACATTCTTATAATGTTGGTTAGCACCCTGTCTCTTGAGATAGTTAGACAGAAGGTAGATGACTACTTCTCTGTAACATTGTAGAGAGGAATTATGCTTCAGGTAGTGAGTTTTAGTGGATGCTCATTGACATTTCTTGAAGATCTACCATTTAGTCATTCTCAATTCCTATTAAATTTAATCTGTAGTGTCATAAAATTGGACAATTATCTGATAGTCTGTAGGTATAGTCTGTATCAATTGAATGTCCCAGGAAAAGTAGGGAAGTAGATGTTGTAGTGTTGGGTTCTCTTTAGGAACCACATCTCTCTTCCTAAATTAGCTGTCTTTTGGGATACACATGATTTCACCTCACTATGGGGCAGAGGCTGCAATTCTTAATACTTTCTAGTATTTATCAAGTTCCCAGTAGTCCGAGTCCCAACACTCTGGGAAATAAACAGAAAAACAAAACACAATTCTTATCTTAAAGAATTTACCTTCTCTGAGGAGTTGAGATGAGAATACAATATTTATATAGAGAAGCAGGTAAAAGAAAGTATGAAGTAGCTTTTAAAGGCTAGGGATAGAAGATAAGTTCAGTTTAGAGAAATGCAAGTAGGTCAGTTAAAATGTGATTAGAATGTGTGAAGAGGAATCATGTGTAGTTATCCAGAAAACATAGATAGTGATCATACAGTGAGAGGCTTGAAAAGGAAGTTAAGTATATAAAGTTTGTGCTTTATCCTTGAGATCTTTAGCTTAGAGAACCCTTAAAGTTTCTTGATCAATGGAATGGCATGAGCACATCTGTTTTAAGATTGAGTAGACAGTTTTGTGAAGGATGGATTTAAGAAAGGAGTGAGTAGAAGAAAAAAATTAGAAGGTTATTGCAATAGTCTTGGGGAAAACAGTAAGAACCTGAAATAGTGAGGTGGCCATGTGAGTAGAATAAAAGAGATGTATGAAATGCAGAAATAGAATGACAGACTTATCAGTAGATTGTTATGAATAGTGAAGCAGAAGAAAAAACTGAATGTATATAGCTGAGTGACATCTTAATAAGAAATAAGAAAGCTTTAAGGAGTGGGCAAGAGAGAAGATAGTGAGTTCTGTTGTAAACATGTGAAGTTGGAGGATCCTACAGGTCATCCAGTTTAAAATGTCCAATAATGGTAAAGGTACACACTGGATGGAACTCAGAAGAGAGACTAGATATAAGTAAATAGATATATAAGACAGATAAAAATCTGGGAGTTATCTGCTAGAAATTATACAGGAACTGATGAGATCACTAAGTAGGAGGTCAAAAAGGAAAAAAAAAAAGAGTAAAAGACTTAAGTTAAAGTTTGGGGGTATACCCACATTTGGTAGACATGACTTTAGTAGAGATTTAGCTAAAGAACACTGTGAAGTAGTTAAATAGGTAGAAAGAGAAGCATGAGAAAGAAATGTCATGAAAAACTAGAGAAACAAATATATCTAGGAGGAAGAATGATCAGCAATATAAAATGTTTGAGAAGTCAAGAAGAATGAGAACAGAGAAGACATTAGATTTGGAAAATAAGAGATTTACTGTTAATTTGGAAAAGGCTAGTTTTGGTTTAGTAATGGAGCGAGAAGCCATATTTGAAAGGGTTTTGAAAGGATTAAGAAAAAAGGAAGTAGGATTTTCTAAAGGAGTATGACTGAGAAAGGAAAGAGACATATAGGACAACAAATAGTAGGAAAGATAGAACCTAATGAGGGTTTATTGAGGATGGTGGGACCTTGGGATTATTTGTAGGCCACAGAGAACGAAGTAATATAGAGGGAGAAATGAAAGATTAGCAAGAAGCATTTGGAGCAACCTGCTAAAGTGGACAAGAAGGAATAGGTGGTCCAATGGCACATATAGAGGGGTTGGACTTATCGGTAAAGGGTCATCTCTTCATCAGAGATGGGAATAAAAAATGAGATAGTAGGAGATATCAGAAAGAGAAGGAGGCCAAAATGAATTATATGGTAAGATTGTCAGCTGCAAGAGTGAGGGAAGAAGTCCTAAAAGCAATTTGGAAGGAGAAAAGGTTTGGAACAGCTGCTCTGTTTAATAGAAAATGGGGGAGGAATAGCTAAATCATTCACAATTGGTCATTGTACAATATTGCTGGTATAATTATTTTTGTACATATAAGTCCTTTCCCTTTTTCTTTGATCTCTTTGGGCTATAGGCCTAGTAGATGTATTTTTGGATCAAAGGGAATGCACAGTTTTATAGATCTTTGGGCATAGTTCCAGGATGATTGGCTCAATTCACATCTCACAAATACTACATTTCTGTCCCAATGCTTCTGAATGGTCTCTAACATTTGTCATTTTCCTTTTCTGTCACCTTAGCTAATATGATAAATGTGAGGCTGTGCTTCAGAATTGTTTTAATTTTAATTTTTCTAATCTCTACTGATTAGAACTTCTAAATGACTATATACAGTAGTTTATATGACTACATACTACATACAATTTTGATAAATTGAAAATTTATCAATTGGGGAATAATTTGTATTATCATTAACTTGACTCAGTTGCCTAGATTTTTGAGAAACGGGACCTTTATCTGAGAAATTTCTTGTAAAATCCCCCCCCCCCCAGTATATTGCTTTCTGTCTAATCTAAGTCGTATTGGTTTTGTTTAAAAGTAAAAACTTTTAAATTTTATGTAATCAAAATTATTATTATTATATTTTATATTCCAAAACTTTTTCTTCCTCTTGTTTGGTCACAAAATATAAAATTTGTGACCAAAATAGATCTGACAGGTAAAATTTTCCATGTCTCCTAAGTTGCTTATGATGCCACCTTTTATTTTTAAATCAAGAACCCATTTTCACCTTATCTCAGTGTATGGTATGAGATGCTTTCTCTAACTAATGGATTTCCATTTTTCTCAGCAGATTTTGTCAAATAGTGAGTCCTTGTCTCAAAAACTTGGATCTTTGGATTTATCAAACAATAGATTACTATAGTCATTTACACTATGTACACTTGTGTATTGTGTACCTAATGTATCCTTCTGGTCCATTCCATTAATTCTTAGCCAGGACCAGATTGTTTTGATTATTACTGTTTTGTAAGGCAGCTTGAGACCAAATACTGCTCTTCCATCTTCCTTCATATTTTTCTTATTGATTCCCTTGATCTTGATTTTTTTGTCCTTCCAGATTAATGCTGTTATTATTTTTTCCTGGTTTTATAAAATATTTTTGATAGATTGATTGCTATCGCACTAAATAGTAAATTAATTTAAGTAGAATTGTTATTTTTAATCTATTGGCTTGGCCTACCTGTGAGTTATTAATATTTCTCCAATTGTTAAGATCAGACTTTCTTTGTGTGAATAGTATTCTATAATTGTGCTCATATTGTTCCTAGATTTGTCTAGGTAAACTAGTAAGAATTTTCTATGATCTATGGTTGCTTTCAATTGTAATTTCTCTTTCTACCTCTTTTTGATGGATTTTGTCCCCATTAAGAAAAATGCTGATGATTTACATGGGTTTATTTTATATCCTGCAAAATTGCTGAAGTTGTTCATTATTTCCACAATTTTTGATTGACTCTCTAGAACTTTCCAAGTATACTATTATATTATCTACAAAAACAGAGAAAGTTTTGTTTCATCATAGTTTATTTTAATTCCTTTCATTTTTTTTTCTATAGCTAGCATTTCTAGTACAGTATTGCATAATAGTGGTAATAATGAACCTAGTTGCTTTATCCCTGATTTTATTGGGAAGACTTCTAGGTCATTCCTATACAACCAATTTATTGGTCTACTTTTTTCTATTTTATTGAAGTGAGAGCTTAAAAATACAAATTTTCCTTCAAGTGCTATTTTGGTTGTATCCCTTAAATATAGGTATGTTGCCCCATTGTTATTTCTCTTTAATGAAATTATCAATTATTTCTATGATTTGTTCTTTGACCCATTCAATCTTTAGGATTAGATTATTTGATTTCCAATTAATCCATGTTTCCATAGCTCTTTATTGAGTATAATTTGTGTTGTATTATTATCTGAAAAGGATGCATCTAATATTTCTGCTTTTCTGCATTTGGTTTTGAAGTGTTTATGCCCTAATATTTGGTCAATTTTGGTGATGGTGCCATGTTTAGCTAAGAAAAAGGTATACTCCTTTCTATTCCCATGATGTTAGGCGATGCAGTGGATAGAACACTGGGACTGGAGTAAAGAAGACTGCTCTTTGTGAGGGCAAATCCATTCTCACATATTTATTAATTGTGTGACTGTGGGCAAGTCACATAACCCTGTTTGCCTCAATTCCTGATCTGTAAAAATGACCTGGAAAAGGAAATGACAAACCACTCCAGAATCTTTGCCAAGAAAACCCTAAATGGGGGCAGAGACAGGACTGAAAAATAACTCAACAACCACTATAATTCTAACTTTTTTGAAATTCTATTTATCTCTTTAACTTCTTTCTTGTTTGTTTTATGATTAGATCTATCTAGTTCTAAGAGGGGAAAACTGAAGTCCACCAGTAGTATATTATTGTCTATTTCTCCTATAGCTCATTTAATTTTTCCTTTAAAAATTTATATAACTCCAAGCATTTTTACTGGTTGATCTAAATGCTCTTCCTCCTTGACTCCCTGAATTCATTAAAGTCTCAGCGATAAAATGGGAATAAACTAACTACCCTAGCTCACAGGTCTATTCTAAGGAAAGTGCCCTTTAACCCTAAAGTTCTAAATTACGTCTTTGATCACTTAAAATCTTATGACTGAATAGGAGTGTGGTTGAGATGGGTAAAAATGTAAAGAATTTGGAGATTTAGAAGGAAAAAGGTTTATTTACTTATTTCTTTGAATTAAGGTGAAATGTGAGCATTGCCTCTAGTCAAAGCTTTGTTAATAACTGGATAGGTAGCTCAGGACTTGTAAACTGCCCCATTTTCCCCCTGCAGTTGTACTGATTTGTGACTGATAGCTGAGCTGAGTTATAATTCCAGGAGGTACCAAGGTGATGACCTTTCTGCAAAATTTAATTAGTAAATTATATACCAAAGCATTTTGATTTTTTTCACCTTGACTTCAGTCATCAAACTTTAGCAGTGTCCTCTGATTTTTCTGGTAGCATTTCCAAAGATGCCTATTTCATTTCAACAAATTTTTTGTATTAGCAATCAACTTTCTACCTGTTTTAACAAACTTTTATATTCTTAAACGGAAGACACTGGGTCTCATTCAAGAGTGCTTATATTGTGTTGTCCTCTTTTATTGGTGATGTCACAATCTTGTGGATGACAAGGATATTGATACTGAAGATTTAGAACCATACTTAATTTTACAACTGCAAACACAAATGGGAATTGTAATTTTTAAAAGTTTCTCTCTTTGGCATCAAGTCTTTAATGTTTCTTCATTGAATCCTTTTAGGTTCACTACAATGCAAAGAAGATGGTACCCTCTTGTATGCCATATCAATGAGATTAACACAGCAAAAACTTAGCTTTATACATTTTCACATATGTAACTAACCCAAAATGACATACAGATTGATAAATACAATACTGAGAAATACCTTAGTAGTAGTAATGATTTTGATGTTGCTTGTAGTTTATAACCTTACAAAGTAATTATAAAAACTGATTAACAATGTATTACATTAACAAACTTTATTTGTGAATTCATTGTTTGACAGTAGAAATGTGAATACTGTTTAATCATTGGTAGTCATATTCCAAGGCTAGCCCAGAGAATCCTGTTCAAACCATAAAATAGCTAAAATGCTGTACATTTGTGATAAAAAAAAGTAGATAATATTGCAATACCAATTGAAAGTAAGAACTAATAAAATCAGAAAAGGAGAATGTGAGGAGGGTTAGAATTATTTATACAGGGAAGGAGAAGGAGAAAAATGAATGAGGCAATTTATATATGAGTCCATTCTGTTTCTTCTTATCCCCCCAAAGCTGGAGTCTGCTGATGGAGTGACCAGTGAGATTTTTTTTCTGGCAGAGGTGACATCTTTTTTTCCTTTTAAACTTCACTTATCTTTCCAGCTGTATTGATGAGGAAGGGCACACAGGAAGAGTGGCAATAAAGTGAACAAAAAGGAAGTAGGCAATATGAAGAAGACAAAAACATATTGAAAATGAATAAAAAGGTAATAAGATTTTTGTCCATTGAACGAAAAAGTAAGTCATATAACAATTTTTTGTTGCTGAGGCATTTGGGATTAAGTGACTTGCCCAAGGTCACACAGCTAGGAAATGTTAAATGTCTGAGGTCAGATTACAACTCGGGTCCTCTTGACTTCAGGACTGGTGCTCTAATCACTGTACCACATAGCTGCCCCTTATATACCAATTTAAAACTTATATGAACTAGTTTTTATATTTCAATCAGACATGAAAAATCTGAGCTTCACTTTTAAATATTTGTGATTGTAATTAGATTTATTTGGCAAAGAGTTATATATGACTAGTATTTTAATAAATAACTGGCTCATTAGTTTTATATTTGCAACTTTTGGCTATCCTTTAACTCACATCAACCTAAACTGCAACCCAGATCATTTTCAGTTTACTGGTAAAATTCTCACAAGAAGGGCGCAGCTAGGTGGTGTAATGGATAGAGCACCAGCACTGAAAACAGGAGGACCTCAGTTCAAATTTGGTCTCATACATTTAACACTTTGTAGCTGTGTGACCCTAGGCAAGTCACTTAACCCTAACTGCCTCAGCAAAAAAAAAAAAAAAAAAAATCTTATAAGAAGATGCCAAAATCTATTCATAGACCTGGGGCAAGACATGCATAAGTTTATCTCATACTTGTTCAGTGTTCTCTGATAGATTTTTCCAATCTACCCCGATCTTGTGAAGTGATACTGTTCAAGATAAGTTTGTGATGAGACCCTTAAAGTTTTACACAGTTTCTCATTCATGAGGATGAAAAATCATTCTAGTATAGAATGTAGAGCTAAGGTCCTTTCTCTCAGGAGCAGCTCTTCCTATATATAGGATTTCATTTTCTTTGGTTGAACTAAACTTACTTTAAAGTAAAATTTGAAAATTAATTCAGGTTGCTTTCAGCTTCTACAACTCTTTGAACTCTGGATGATTCCAATATGGAATTCAAAAATTACTTTCAATATTTCTAGGAATTTTACTTTGGGTCTCAGAAAGGTATCAGGAGAAATTGCTATTTTTAGCCTATGATGGGATAGTGACCAGGTCACACTATTATTGGCAAACCAAAAAGCAAAGAACTCCAACAAAGTTGAGGTGTTTGGTTTGGACAATGATGATAAGTGATAAAGAAATAGTCTTACTGTTCTGGTGTGGCTGGTTGAAGAAGACAGCACATAGGTATCTGTTTCAGTCCTTTTCTTACTTCTTTTAAAGCATTTCTTATATTCTTCTTGAACCTGAAGATTCAGGAGGGCAGAGAATTTAGTTGTGGCAACCACATAATCAAAATGGCAGTGTGTGTGTATATGTCTGTGTGTCTGCGTGTGGTGTGTGCATGCATACACACAAACGTGTGTGCGCCATTATCTCCTTTTTCACTAATATTCTGTAGGGGACTTTCTCTTTAAAATGCTATAGAATGTTAATCTTACCTGTTGCTACTCTAAATGTGAGATCTGGGCTCAGGGCGCATTAATTTTACTTTTCCGTCATAAAGTCTCAGGACTTTTGCGAGGACAAGACTTTTTATTATATAGATTGGACAACAGATGAAACAGTTCCAGACATTTTGTTATTGTGAACTTAGTGAGAGAATTAGGAATTACCCTATTGGGCATCTGAGAGGATTAGGCAACTGGGCATCTGAACCTCAACAGGAGTCAAAACTCTACAGGCAATCTCTTGCTGGATCTCTACAAGTAAATGGAAAAAAGTAACCCCTTCCTAGATGAGCTGGCAGGGTTAAGGTCCACATGATCTTGGCAGTGACTTTTTCTATAAATTTGTCATTACCCCAGGTGACCTACCTCTCTCTCTCTCTCTCTCTCTCTCTCTCTCTTTCTTTCTTTCTCTCTCTCTCTCTTTCATTCTTTTTCTCTTTCTCTCTCCCTCTTTCTCTCTCTCTCTCTTTTGTTCTTTCTCTCCTTTCTTTTTCTTTCTCTCTTTCTCTCTCTCTTTCTTTCTTTCTCTCTCTCTTTCTTTCTTTCTCGCTCTCTTTCTTCCTTTCTCTCTCTTTCTTTCTTTCATCTTACCATTGATAATGTGACAGAAGTTTAGATGAATATATCTTATATTAAATTCTTCCTGTCCTTTTATTGTGATCCTTTTGGGGGGGGGGAAGAAACTAATATTGTAATCAGGAAAATAGAGAAAGCTTTATGAAAAATTGAGGATTGCCAAACAGGTTACTGTCTGCTTTGCCAAGAACTATTTTTCCATCAAGAAAATGGAGTAAGGGAATCATAACAAAACTTTTATTCAAGTGATAGCAAACTGGAAGATTGAAAATGAGGGAAGTTCTTGGTCAAAAGGAGTTTCTCCTCCAAAGAAAATGTTTGAAAGAATACAATGTATTAGAAAAAAGATAATATGTACCCATCAAATGGGAGCAGAGGATGGAGGTTACAAAGAGTCAAATTTAGCCTTGAAATAAGGAAACACTTCCTAGGAACTAGAGCATTTCAAGTATGAAATGGACTATCTCAGTGAGTGACAGGACATCTTCACCAAAGGCAAAATGGGGACAAAACAAAGGCAACATTTGTTCCAGAGTGGGGATTAGACTAAATGGCCTCTGAGGCCCTTTCCACTTGGAGATTCTATGAATCTGTAATTCTTGGAAATGGGATTCTTTATGTAAACTGATAAGAGAGGATAAAAGCCCCTTATTACCTGGCGATTGAAGACACAGTGTACCAGGAAGATGTAGACTCCCTGCAAGGAATTGATGATGGTGAAGGCATAGGCAATGATTAATCGGATTGGTTCAGCTATAGAGTCAATCAGAAAGAAGCCAAGACTCCAGGAGCAGCCCAGGATGAAGAGCTGAGCTAGGGCTTTAATTGTCAGGGTCCTGTAAAATCCAAGAGGCAAAGATGAGATTCTTGTTTCATGTTTTATCCTAGACTCAACTCAACAGGTCTTATTCCTATTTAGTTCTTGTCCTTTGTTCCCAAAGAGGACCAATGTGAAGATCGAGTTAGCATCCTGGATACCTTAGAATCAGCTGGAGTCAGGAGAAGCAAAAGTCCTTGGTCTTTATTCATGGTCTTTAGGGGTAGAAGTGAAGGGAATAGACACAGGATCTCCACAACCTTCCTTCTCCTCCTCTACCACCAAAATGACTCTGGCTTGTCTTATTCCACCCCTTAATCCTTCCCACAATTCTCTGTACACACCAAAAGAGCAAACTAGCACAGAATAGTGGGAAGGGCCATTTTCCAAGCATATGTTAATAGAATATTGTCCAATCAAGTAATTAGCCTTAAGTGCTTGGTTGTCTAACCCCAATGCATCAACTCAGAGTTTCAGCCCTTTATAGATCAAAATGACATTACTGTGTTAGAATCAAAGTACAGGGTGTCCAGCTATGGCTGATCAGATCTAACTGAGTTTAGAAAGCTTTACCACAGATTGAGCACAAATAGTCTATAACCTCTTATCAAATGAGACGATTTTTATAAAAAGCACTTAGTACAATGACTGGCACATAATAAGTCTTATACAATTTTTTTTCCTTCTTTCCTTTCTTCCCTATTCCTAAGAACTCTTTTTGAACACCCTTATTTAAGGCTGCCTTTGCTGGTATAAAAAGCCCAAGCTTTACTACTATTAAAGGGGCATTTGGGGAAATGAATTAATGGTTAAAACAAAGTTGAACGTTCTGGCACTTAACTTTATGAAAAGCATATTAAATGTGGATTTTAAATTGTTATTATAGTAAAGCTAAAGCTACCTATTCTTGTACAATAGATAATTTCTTAAAAATGGTATATGAAACTATGGATTTCTGTTATGTACAGCTATTTAAAAAATATATTTTGTCATCAGTATATTAAAATGTTCATTTTTTTAGTTATTGCAAAGTTCATGATAAAAAAGAAAATTTAATTTTAAAATATTTTTTAAAAAACCCTATGAAATAGGTATTTATAAATGAATCACATTTTCCCATAAAATTTTCAACATGGAAGTGAACACAGTGGCTGTCTAGTACTACTTATATTGGAGCAAATGTTCCTCCCAAAAGTGGTAAAAGAAATCTCCTATGGTGGGAAACTCATTACCTACTAGGATAGACCATTATACTTTTCTAATTGTCTCCTGTACTATGTTGATTGATTTCCACCTGGCAGTATCTACTTTTCTTTGAGAGCTTAATGATAATTCTAAATCAGAATGCAAAAATGGAGTTGTTGAGAGATGCCACTTGTTTTAGTGGACAGACAACTGGACTTGAAGTCAAGAGGCCTGTGTACAACTCTTATCCTTGCAACTTATATAGCTGGGGACCATGGACAAGTCATTTATTCTTTTTAAGATGGGATAATATCTATTGAGGTATACCTTGAAGAAGAGTAGTTAGAAAAATGCTCTATCAACTTTAAAATATCTATAAATGGGAACCATCTTTCTCCTCCTTTACTTCTTTCTTCTCCTCTTCCTTTTATTACTATTATTTTATTATTCAATAGAAATGTTCTGTAGAAATGTCAAATCAGCTTAGCACACAGAGTTCACAGAGCATCAGTATTGGAAGGGATCTCAGAGGGAAGACTAGAGCAATACCGTTTATAAATTATCCAGAGTTCCCTGGACTTTTAAGGCAAGGAAGGGGCTGAGCAGCTTACCTGTTGTTTTGTATGGTGGATACTTCTTTGTTGAGTGCTGAAAGTCTATCTCTCAAAATCCATAGGGTTGTCAAATAAAAAGATAAGTTGATCTGTAGGAATTGTAAGAAATGCTTGAACCAAACTTTGGGGATCAATATTTATAATCAACATGGTTATAACCATCTAACCAATAGACTTAGGAGCTCATTCCCTAGCATTGTTGTTGTTGTTTGGTGATTTCAGTTGTGTCTTACTCTTCATTGCCCCATTTGGGATTTGCATGGCAAAGATACTGGAGTGGCTTTTTCAGCTCATTTGACAAATGAAGCCAAGGCAAACAGGGTGAACTGACTTGGCCGGGGTTATACAGTTAATGTCTTAGCCCACTCCACTATATTTGCCAAGAAAACTTCAAATTTTTTCAAAAGAAATCTCACAAAGAGTTAAAAAATGATTGAATAGTGGAAAATTCTTTGATAACCAATGGATTCAGCTCAAATCTCATTTTCTGAAAGAGACCTTTCTCATTTCCTCTGCCTCTTCCATTCATATCTCCTATTTATCCTATATATTTCATAAATGTACAGATTTGATTGGTTGTTATCAGCCCTATTAAAATATGAACTTCTTGGGAATATAGGCTGTGTTTTTGTCTTTCTATCCCTAGCACCCAGCCTAGCCTATAGTAAATACTTATATGAATTTATTGATTGATAAATAACTTATCCAATGTCATCTAGGGATTAAGCAGAAAAATCTAGACTTGAATTCTGGTTTTGTGATATCAAATCCAGTGCTATTTCCACCACCCACTAACCTGTTTTGATTTTCAGCTCATTTTGACAGAAGCAGAAAATTAAAGTTGTTTTTTGACTCACCAAGATGATGAAAAATACTGGTCCCATAAAACTCCAGACAAATCCCATGTGTAGATTTAACCAACAACTGGAAAAAAAGGAAATAACAGCATCAATAAATGAGCATTTTTGTATTGGAGTATGCATCCTGGCTTTGGAGATTTGGGTATTGAAGTCAAGATTAGGGAGAATATCTCCTCCCCAATAGAATTTTGTATCCCCCAAAATTCACTTAGGGCCTGATACATAGGAGCAGCTTTATACAAACATGTTGGATTGATTTGAATTAATAATAGCTCACATTTCTGTGGCCTTTTAAGATTTGTCAAGCCCTTCTGAAGACCCTGTGAGTTAGTCTGTAGAAATGCTATTATTTTTATTTTGTAGATGAAGAAATGATGACCCAAAGTAGTGAATCACCTTCCTCCGGGTCACCCAAATAGTATGTCATAAACTGGGTTTCCAACTCAGATCATTAGATTCCAAGCTCATTTTGCCAACAATTACACAAGTTTCCCAGAAATTTAAAATCCGATTGGAGAAACAGCCCTAAAACACATTAACCAATTAAAAAGCAATTAAAGACTCTAGTGTGAAGATGTTGGTTATGACGAAAGGAAGAAACTGACTGTAGCTAGATACAGGTATTAGTCTGTCCCCAGGGCACTGACAGTCCTTACTTGCCTTCAACAAAGTAGGAACAACTGTACTTAGTATAATTGATAGATCAACTAAGATTCATTAATCTCCTACTATATACCAAGCTCTGTGCTGAATGCTAGAGATGGCCACTAGACAATCAGAACTTCATGAAACATACTTGAAAAACTAGGTTTATTATAAGAGAAATGAATGTGCATGTGGAACCTTAAGCAAGTGCAAAAAGTTCAAGTTCCAAATAGAAATTTTCATATTTATGAAAGTGCAACAAAGGAAGGAGGAGGAAACAGAAATCTTCTCCTAAATGGGAATAGTATTGGAAGAGAAAAGGTGAAGTAAAGGAGGGTGAAGGAAATGAGAAAGGTCTCTTTTCAGAAAATGAGATTTGAGCTGAATCCATTGGTTATCAAAGAATTTTCCACTATTCAATCATTTTTTAACTCTTTGTGAGATTTCTTTTGAAAAAATTTGAAGTTTTCTTGGCAAATATAGTGGAGTGGGCTAAGACATTAACTGCTTTCCTGCTGAAGGAAAAGAGCAAGGTGATAGCAAAAGTTGCATTCTTCACCCTTGGGAACTGCTAGACCAAAAGATATGGAGGGTATGTTTATTTAAGAGGGTCCCAGCTTCACAAGCAGTTTCTTAGCCTAGGAAAGACTGGTCCCTTTCATGACTCCCAAAAGCACATATAAAGTCCAGCAGTTTCTTAGCCTAGGAAAGACTGGTCCCTTTCATGACTCCCAAAAGCACATATAAAGTCCAGCTTGAGGTACAAACAACAAATTATGTCAGCTGTAGGGGGAAGGTTTATCTTCAATATATTTAGAGTCTCCTGATCACTCTGGTTCCAATTTCTAGAAAACATGGCAACTCAAGAAGACAGATCAAGTTAGATTCAGAGCAATATTTCTTCACTGAGATCAAAGCAGCATCTGGGAACACTGATGACCACATCTGATAAACCATTATCTTGGATACCACCTGGGCTGAGTAGCTGGGGGCAAGACTAAAGAGATATTTAACAAAGATAAAGGTTAGCAAACAGAAATTTAACAAGAGAACCAACATGTGAAGGATGGCTTAAGTCTCTGGGAAATCAGCTAAACTGATCAAGATTCTATTGTCCTATAGTACAGAAATAAGAAAACTTTTCTTCAAAGGCTGCAAGGCCTTCTTAGCATTTTCCAACATATTTTTCTGCTCTGATACAGGTACAGGTTTCTGTGTTGTAGTCAATGCATCAAGAGCATAGTAGTTCTACAGAAGCATTACTGAAAGAGTAAGAAGCTCTTCATGAACAGCAGAGATTAACTAGGAAGAAGTATTCATTGATTAAGCACCATGTGCAGAGATATCTCTGCTTCAAGATAGCTTCAAGAGATACCAATGTATCCTTCATATTATTTCTTCAAAACCTTTGCTCAGGTTGTTTCCTATATCCAGACTACCTTCCTTTTCTATTTTGCTATTGAATTCCAAGGGTTTCTGTCCCATTCCTGAATCCTTTTCCTGGTCTTTATTCACTACCTTACAAAGTACTGTTCTTGCTTCTCCCTGATGTATTTACCATTACACATTTTATTTTATTAGCTTTCTTTTCCTGTACCTTTTTCCTATCCTTAAAGAAGTGTGAGCTCCAGGAAGTCTGGGGGCTGTGTCTTAGCTAAGCATTCTGTCTGCCCTGGCATTGAGCACATTCTTAATGAGCACATTAAGCACAGTGCTTCACATGTGCTGAATAAATGAGTTTGTTGGCTAAAGTGTTTGTTGAATGACTGTCTTAGTAACAATTGTTTCAGCAAGGAATCATCTGGTATATGCATCATGTCTATTCACTCCATTATCAGGTCCATAGGTAATGATTATGATTTTGTCTCTACCAAAGGTATTGAGTGAAGATGGGAAAACCTGGGGATGACATCCCAAATGAGTATAAAGGGCACACAAACATTCTTTTGGCTTTATATATAATCTGCTTCAGGATGGGCAAGAGAGGAGATATGGCATAGTAGAGGTGTAATAGAGTACAAATTCCTTGAGGGCAGGGACTGTTTCATTTGTCATTGGATGCCTAAGCACAGTGGATACAGGAACAAAGCAAAAATGAAACAGTCCCTGCTTTCAAGGAGCCTATTTCTTCTGGAGGCAAAAATATATACACAACAAGTAAATACAAATTATATACAACAGAAATACAAATCATTTCAAGAGGCCATTAATGTATGGGGTATTCTACAGAAGGGGATCCTTGAACTAAGCCTAAGAGGCTGGGAGATTCTAAGAGCTCAGGGGAAGGAAAGAGAAACACTTCAGACATGGATTATTGGAGAACATGTCTTATTGACTGTAAGCTAAACAAAAATAAGGACTTATGTTGCATCTTTGTTCAGTCTCAGGGGGCAATGCTGTGCAAATTATAGGTTGTAGGTGCTAGGGAAATGGATGATTTGAATTGGAACCTGCTTGGTCTTCAGTTCCTGAACCTCATTTCTCTAATTTAAAGATATTTATAAATATAGGCAAAACTTATGGATTTAGATAGGAGTAGGCATTGGATTGAAATGACTGGACACTGAATCTTAGGTTATTAGACTCCAATCTTATGAGAAAGGTAACTTGAATTTTGAATAAATTAGGAAACAAATAAAAAAGTTTTAACTCCAGAATACCAGTTGAATATGTAGATTAATGCACAATAACAAAAATGCTGGGCCCCACTCACTAGTGATTTGTCCCATATCCCTGGGGGACAATTCCTGCTGACACAGCCACAATCACAGCTGGAATTCCATAGCCAAAAGGGTACATGAATCTTTTTTTGAACCGGCTGGCACTGGTGTAATTGGCAACCCTGAGGTTCCTGACAGTGAGGAAAAGGTGCAGCCCTTCCAGGAACATCCAAGTGAAAGCAGCCAGGTATAAGTAGTGCAATCCCCCAGCAATGATGGAACACATGATCTGAAAGAAACAGGTAAGGCCGAGATGAGTGATGTGTACGTGGAAGAGAATGTCTACAATTTACCAAGGTGGATAGAGAAAGGAAAATGATATTTTATTTTCTTTCTAGATCTTTTGATATAAAGAAATCCTCCGAATTCTAAGTGACCCTGAGAATTCCCTTTTCTGAGGCTATGTGGTAGACTAAATTTTTTCACCTGTGTCAGAAAAACTTCGGTTTGAATCCTGCTTCTGGTTCTTGCTATTTATTTTACTCACAACAAATCATTTAAACTCAATGAGTCTCCATTTTCTCATTTGTAAAATGAAATTCTTGAACTAGATGGTTTCTTAGGTCTTTCCAATGAAGTCGTCTGTGTAGTGAGCATGTTTGTCATCTCTATTACATTGTTATTTGAGGGCTCAAATGATAATCTGTATAAAGAACTTTGCAAAGCTTTGTGGAGAAAATATAGGGATCACAAAATTTTCATTGCCTAATAATGTAGGGACTTCTCCAATCCCAATTATCTGATGACATAATTAAAGAAAGTCTCCATCTCTTATCAAAGAAGAAACATAATGTAATAATGGACACAAGCATTCAGTAAAAAGTGGATGGTCTGTTCCTCTGAAGTAGCAAATACTTGTCCTTGAATAAGGGATACATATGGTTTGGTCTAAATAGTTACCTCAATCATGTAATTTTGTCTAAATGGATGACTTTCACAATGGCAAAAGTATCTTGTCCCTGAATAGAGAATATACTCTTGATAACAAACCCTGATTGCTGCATGCCAAATATTCCCCTAGGAGTCCCTCCTCTTTCTTCCTTTCAATAATTTTCCCTCCTAAATTGCCACAATGCTACTTATTGACTATCTGCACTTGCCTTAATATGTGGAAACATTTCCTTATTTCTATTTTGACTTCCATTCTTGGGGCCTATTTTGGACCCTAGCTGATGGGTATACCTCTACCTCAGTTCTCTTGAGAAATTGCCTGACACCTTAAAATATTATGGTAATTTCAGTTATTATTATCCTCTGCCTTTCAATAGGCACATTTCTAAATCATTCAAGAAAGATGATAATTTACTACATTTTGATCACAGAATCAAATAATTTTAGCCTTAGAAGAGATATCAGGAGCCACTGAGTTCAACCCATACCATAGTGAAACTCTTACTATGACATATTTAATAAAAGATTATTTGTTCTCTGCCTAATAATATCCAAGAAGGAGGAATCTATTACCTCCCAAGGCAGCTCATTCCCCATTTAGATAACTTTAGGGTGGTGCAATAGATAGAGTACTGGCCTTGTTATCAGGAAGATTCATCTTCCTAAATTCAAATCCAGCCTCAAACTTACTAGCCTCGGGCAAGTCATATAATCCTGTTTAAGTCCGTTTCCCTATTTGTAAAATGAATTGAAGAGAGAAATAAAGAAAGAAAACTGCTCTAGTATCTCTTCCAAAAAAAACCAAACAAACAAACAAACAAAAAAAAAAAACCAGAAATAGGTCATGATCATTGAGACATGAAAACAATTGAACAACAACAAATTAGAGATGTATCCTAACATCAAGCCCAAGTTTACTTCTTTGCAACTTCTTTCCATTGTTCTTGAAAGTCTTTTTTTTAATGATGTATTTTTAAAAAATTATTACTTTTTATTGACAGAACATATGCATGGGTAATTTGTTACATTATCCCTTGCACTCACTTCTGTTCCGATTTTTCCCTTCCCTCCCTCCACCCTCTCCCCTAGATGGCAAGCAGTCCTATACATGTTAGATATGTTATAGTATATCCTAGATACAATATATGTGTGCAGAACCATACAGTTCTCTTCTTGCACAAGAAGAATTGGATTCAGAAGGTAAAAATAACATGGGAAGAAAAACAAAAATGCAAGTAGTCCACATTCATTTCCCAGTGTTCCTTCTCTGGGTGTAGCTGATTCTGCCCATCATTAATCAATTGGAACTGAATTAGATCTTCTCTTTGTCGGAGATAGCCACTTCCATCAGAATACATCTTCATACAATATTGTTGTTTTAGTATATAATGATCTCTTGATGCTGCTCATTTCACTCAGCATCAGTTCATGTAAGTCTCTCCAGGCCTTTCTGAAATCATCCTGCTGGTCATTTCTTACAGAACAATAATATTCCATAATATTCATATACCACAGGCATTATGCTAAGTAGTAAGAAAACAAACAGCAAAAAAAAAAAAAAAAAAAGTATGTCCTCTCTTAAGGACCTCACATTTTAGCATATAAATTACAAGCTCCTTTTGTAATTCATTCTAGTGTTAGACAAAGCCATTCCCCCTCTTCTTCACTGATATTCATAAAGTATAACAGCCAGACTGTTTAACTTTGATCCCTGTGGGGAAATGATAGCATAGGGAATTCCAAGGTGAGGAAACTCTCTCTAGAATTGTAGGTTGGCACCTGCAGCATTGCCCAGAGTTCTGAGACAACCTCTATGTGCCTGAGAGAGAAACTTGAACCCAAACATTCATAGATGTGAAGATAGTTCATTTTCTGTATTATACCAGACTCAGGAAATTGAGGGATTCTGGAAAATATCCACAGGGGAATCAAAATTATGCTACACAAGGAAGTCATGGTGGTTTAGGGGAAACAAAACTCTTCAAATGTGCAGGTAAAGGAGTCTCTTTCCTTTTCTCTCCTCTTGGGCAGGACTTCTGATCTCCCTTTGGTGATGGCTGAGGCAAGGAGTGCTCTTAAGGCCTGAGGCTCCTACCTTGTCCCAACAGCATAACCTTCAGATTGGCCCTGAGCTTTCCTCTTCCTTTGGTCCTGTTCTCTAAGCCCAGTCTGATCATCTCTATCACTCTGGTCCAAGGTACCACAGGGCTTAGCTGTGGCCTCCAGGGGACATTAAGTCCCTCTTCTATTCTCTCATCTAGTCCTTTACTAGAAAGGAAGTAAACAGTGAGTCAGGGACAACTAAATGCATGGCCCATGAGAGTATTGTGATGGGTAGAGGATTTACGAAAGTATGTGAAGGACACAAGCAGAAGAAGCGGGCATTGCTGGAGGGAAGAGCCATATCTTCACAACTAAAGTCCCACTGGAATATGGGAGTATTTAAGGTTTGTAAATTGTTTTATCTGTATTAGCCCATTGGATTCTCACAACCACCAAGTCAGGTTAGTTTTATTATCTCCCTTTTGTGAATGAAGAAACTGAAATTCAGAAAAGTTATGTGATCTACATTTTGTCACACAAGTGTCAGGGATAGGTTTTGAAACTAGGAGCCTCTGATTCTACTTCAGCACTCTATCCACCTTGCCATGCTGCTTCACCTTCCCAGGCCAAAATTCTTACCAAATAATATTTATCCAAAAAAGTGGCTCTTCAACATAATTGAACTAAATGTTTGCCATACAGTCGTTAGCTATTATCACATCTGTCTTCCCTGTGACCCATGTACCTTACCAGCAGGATAGTTGCACTTGATTTCTATAGGAAAGAATTTCAAGAGCTCCTACTACCTTAGGTTCTGTTCGTTCAATTCCGGTGAGGAAGAGGAGGTTGGCCAGGAAGAGGCACAAGGAGAGCTGGAGGTGGAGCAAGGTGCCAGTGCCCCGGATGGCTCGACACAGGAGGAAGGTGAGGGCAGCCAGAAAGAGACAGAGCAGGGAGAGGCCCAGCCCCACATAGGTGATGATAGTCAGCACGAAATCTTCCTTTGATCAGAAAGAGAAGAACAGTGGTCATCATTTTGAGCCTTGCTACTGTCTACTAGAAGACCTCAAGATTCACATGCTTATGTTGATTTTAATAGGTGCTTCTGGACATCAGTGGAATATATATGCAATGGCATTTATTTACCATATGCAGACAGACTTGTCTCACTACAGCTTACATTATTCCCCTTTTGACTTAATCTTTCAGATACAAATCTAGTTGTGACTGACACCTGGGCTGTGAACCTGGGTGACTAGAAGGGTGGTGGTAGCAAGCTGGGAAGAGAGAAGAATTTGGAGGGAAAAAAACAATGATTTTAGTTTGAAAATATTGAATTTAATAATCCATTTTGAGATGTGAAGTGAGTAATACATATTATTCCCATTTTGCAGGTGAAGAAATTGTTTTTAAAAAGTTATCTTGATCAGCAAGCATTTATTAAGCACTTCCTTTGTGCCAGGAATTGTGATAGGTCCTGGGGATACAAAGACAATTCCTGCTCTCAGGGAATTTATATTTTAAAGCAAAAAATATACCCATGTAATAAATAGAGTTAATGACTCCAAGATGAGTATATATTGTTATCTATGATAGATGGCCTCTTACATGTAGTGCAATATCTGCAGGCATTTATTGAGAGACCTCTATGTGTTGGGTCCTATGTGAAATAGACTCTGGGGGTACAGGGAAAAAAATGAAACCATCCCTGCCCCTCAAGGAGGGTATGTTCCTTAGTGGAAGACCATCTGGACAACATATAGCATAGAAGTATATATAAAATAAATAGGAAGTTATTTAGAAGAAGGCGCTAGCAGATTAAGGAGGAAGGAATCATTAAGGTCTTGTGGAGTTCAAACTGCTCCAATGATTCTAAGAACCAGAAGTAATGAGAAAGAGCATTTCAGACATGGGGAACAGCCTGAAAAGTCATGGAAATGGGAGATAGAATGGTGGCCAGTTTGATTGGATCACAGAATTCATGAAGCTGACATATAATATAAAATAATGTATAATAAGGCTGGAAAGGTGGATAAAAGCTGAATTGTAAAGGACATCAAATCAAATTAATTTGATTCAACCTACTTTCAATTCCACGGATGCCATGAGTACTGCAAAACTGGAGAAGTGGCTGCAGCTGCACACAGTGTGACTGTCATTGAAAGAGATGGTTTTACAGCCTTTGTTGGACCAGACTGTATTGTCCCAGTAAACACAAAGAGGCTTTTCTTTCACACTCTTCATCTGGAATGAGAAGGACATGATTTGTGGTATATCAGAATTCAAGAGCAGGAATTCAGAAATAAGAAGGAAGCCAATTACTTTCTACTTACATGAATGTGTTGAAAAGTGAAGATGACAGGTGTGGACAGGAAACTATCATTACTATATCCAATTGTCCCACTCACTACCTTGGAGTTCAGATAAATGTTTTCTAGTTTTTCATCGATGGTAAGGTTTTCCTTGGAGATAAATGTCTCATTTATTATGGATCCAATGGAAACATAAGAAATAAAAACAACTGCACCTGTAAGGAAAGAAGAAAAGCTATTTATTTAAAAACTTTTGAAAAGAAAGTCTTAAAAATATGGGTCAAATTTAAGGGGTCATTGAACCAGTCCAATAATGGGAATGAGTTTTAGAGTTGGAAGAGATTTCAGAAACACAGAGTTTGACTTCCTCCCATCCTTCAATCATGGATTCCCTCAGCAATATCCTCAATAAGCATCATTTAGCTTCTGCTTTCTGACCTTCAGTGATGGGGAACTCAACGTCAGCTTTGCAATGTCAATATATTCCATTTCAGAACAGCTCTTATCTTTAGTTAGTATTCTTTTCTATTGAGAAATTCTCTCAGTAGGTTCACAATCCCAATAAGTTGTTTACATAAGAAGTATAATAGAAATTGTAAAAAGAAAGATGTTTGAATTTTGTTACCAGTCCAGGATAATAGCACACAGTGAAGACATATTTTGGCCACATATTCCCTTCAGGTAATCCTTAGTTATATAAACAATGATTAGGGGAAATTTATCCAAATATCAAGCATGGCATAGTGGATAGAGACTCAACCTTAGAGTCCAGAAGACCTGGCTATCTAACTATGGACAAGTCACTTAACTATTCAGTGTCCAGGCAATTCTCAAAAATAAGAAACTACAATAGAATTGATGATTTACATTGATGAAGGCACTTTACACACTAGAATTTCTCCTACAATGAAGAAACGGTGCATCTATAACTTACCTCCATTCCCCCCAACCACCATTCCTCAATAACAAGCTTCCAAACTTAGTGAGACAACCTCATTAATCTGACGTGGAAGCTAACTGCTTAATATAATGAGAAATTCTAGAAGTCCTTGCTTTAATTATGGCATTTTGTTTTCTGTACCTTTTGAGTCTTTTTCAGCAATTAGGGTGCAATTAAGATTCATCACTTCATTTCCAGCCTTCAATTTGAATGTTAAGTTGTTTTTGTCGCAGTAACCCTCAATGGTCAATGTTGTAATAGCTATTGAAAAGAAAAAAGGAATATAAAATTAATGCCTACATCCACTTATTGCCTCTTCCTCAAAATTTACTTGTGGCATGAAGTACCACAAGTGCCTTTTGGGTGCAGAGACATGAAAACCTGTGTGATGGAGAAATAGCAATTTTGTTGCTGAATGGTCCCTAAATATTCAGATAGAAGAGGATTTTGATGAATCAATATATCTAAAATAGAAAGTTGTTCAATCAGTCAATAAAGATTTATTAAGTGATTATTATGTTCCAGGCAATGTGTCAATGCTGAGGATTTATCAGGTCCTTTAATATACACATGGCATCATCATCATCTCTTTTTTGCCCATGGGAAAGAAAATTTAAGAGCAGGTGAGTAGTCCATAGGGTCATTACATTATTTCATAGGAAATTCAGAGGAAAAGTATGGCCTGGAACTCAGAATTATAGTGTAGTGGAAATAATGTCAAATTTGCATTATTATAGAGCTAATAGACCTATATTGCATTATAGACCTAAGTTCAGATTCTACTATTTACTATCTATATGACCCTGGAAAATTCATGAACCTTTCCTGAGTCTCAGTTTCCTTAACTGTAAAATGAAGTGCTCATACTACAAAATCTTTGAGACCTCTTCTACCTCTAGATCCTTTGCTCTTCTTGTCATTTCTGGATTCATTGCCTTATTCACAAGATTCTATTAGCTCCCAAGAAAATAAATGGTAGGAAACTCATTATTAAAGATAATTTCTACAGTGGGAAAGTGAACAGTAATATTCAAGGAGATAATTCTGTTTATCTGTACAGACAGAAACTTGAAAGAGTCTTCCTTTACTTCCAAGTTTACCTTTCCTGAGCCTTTTGGAACAGGCAACAAAGGTTTGAATTCCTGTGAAATGATTTACAAGGGGTGCTCTAGTAATGTCACATTTTGAATACCAAACATTTCAAGACTTTCCACCATGTTGAAATCTTAAATGCCTTGTCTACATTATGAGCACATATATTCAAATGTTTCCAACAATTATAACAAAGAAATCTTCAAATTTCATATCTTTTGACCTAGAAATACCATGACCAGCATTCTACCCCAAAGAGACCAAAGAAAGAGGAAAAGGACTCATATATACAAAAATATTTACAGTAAGTCTTTTTTTGTGGTGGCAAAGAACTGGAAACTAATCATTTGAAGAATGACTGAACAAATTGTAACATGTAAATATAATGGAATGCTATTGTGACATAAGAAATAATGAAAGATGTTTTCAGAGAAAACTGGAGAACTTGTATGAACGAATGCAAAGTGAAGTAAGTAGAACCGAGAACAATTTATCCAAAACCACCAATACTCTAAAGAGAAATAACCTGAATTTCTTAAGATGTACAATTATTCCAGAGGATCCCTTTTGAAAATTGCTACCCTCTTTCTGACAAAGACAAAAAGTGACTCATGATGCAGATATAGAATGGGGCACATTTTCACATGGGCTCTAGTTGAATATTTTTAAAAGGACACAAATATTATCAAACTGTTAACCCAGGGCAAAATGTCATGATCAGTCTTACCCATTAATTTCTTCTTTACTGAGGATTGATTTCCAGAAGGGAGACTGAGCGCAAACTCATATGCAACTTTCTGTACAGTCTCAAGATAGAAGGTCACTACCTGAGCTATTTCTTCTTTGTTTCTATTTATCTGAGCCGGAAAATTGTCAAAATGATTGGCAATATCCTGTAGTAAAGAAAAAAAGATGCATGCCATATTAGTGAGTCTGATTGAGGTTTCTAGGTTGCTCTGTTCTATCATGGTTGTATTTTCACAGTGAACTAAGACAGTGTGAGTATGGGAAAAATCAAATTTTTGCTGATAAACATAACATGTTCCAGAAATAATGAATCTTGATGTTCCTATAGCTATTCAAGACTTGTTGGGCACTTTACTATATTATCTCACTCACACCAGTCCTATTGAGTTAAAGGTTATATTCTATCCCCATTTATACACAAGGAAACAGAAGCCTGAGAGGTAAAATTATTTGTCCATGGTCAATAATATGTGTTAAGGCTAGGAACATGAATTTAGCTCTCTTTTATTGCCATGAACAATATGCTTTCTGCTCTATCATCAAATTTCTGAGAATTTTCTTTTAAATTATTCTCATTTCTTGAAAACCACAAGAAAGGGGAATAGTTTGAGGATAAAAACAGTGACCGTGCCAAAGAACTAGGCCATTTCTGAACTAGAACTGTGCCTAAGATGTTTCCAAGGTGATATGGATTCTGTGTGGAGACTGAGTCCTCCAGACACATGCTTCTGAGAGACAAGTGCTCTGTTCCCTTGATAGAGGGTATGTACAGCAACAAGATTTGGGCTGGTGCCTTTAGATTAATCAGAAGCCACTGTTCTTCAGAAAGTTGTGATCTCTTTGCTTAGAGGGTGTACAGAGTCAACATGGATCCATAGGTTTCTGGGTTACAATTACAGCCTGGTTGTTTACTACCATTTGGACCTTGATCATAGTATATACATTAATGATGCTTCTTCATTTATAAGATTAGGGGGATTGTACTAGATGGTCTTTCTCCCTCCAAATCTGTCATCCTATGAATTAACACAAGAGAGTGATATTCTTGCTTTTGTCTCATTCATAACCTGCTATTTTCTCATCCCATAAGAAACATGACCACTGAACATGGAATAGAGTCTCATCTATTCTCCTTATTCTTTTTCAAAGGCAGTGAATGAGATTATTGATTCCAATGCACTTGGAGGCTTCTCTGAAAATAATAACAATAATTTACTTTCGAGAACTTTCAAGTTTATAAAACCTTTACTTCACAATAGCTTGGGGTGGTTTATAGGCCATTTGATATGTGAGGAGCTGAGGTTTGGAAATGATGAGTGACATGGTCATGGTCACATAATAAGTATGGAGAAGAAGCACTTGAGCCCAGATCCCTTAATTCCAAGCCCACTGAGTTGGCCCATTTCTCATCATGGTCAAATGTTCTAAGAAGATGAAAAGGCATTGAAATCACAGCAATGAAACCTCTGGAAAAACTGCCATCTTCCATCACCCACTCTATGCTCAACTTTTGCCTCAGGTTAGGGTCATCAAGCTCTGTGGCTGAAAAGGACTTCTGGTCCTCAAAACTTGTTATTGTTGCAGAGTGGGGAGACAATGTGCTTCCAAGATGAGAAGAAAAAGTAAGGAAAATTAATTTGAATCCTATATCATTTGATATTAATGTTAATTTATAATATTTCCTTCTCTGTTTAAAATCCCCACTTTTTCATTTAGTTCACATTAAAAAACCTTCCAAAAATTGCTTCCAAGAACTTACTGAGGAATGTGATCACATTCCACTCCCTTTCAGGATCTGGTCTGGTCCTCTGACTTACTATCAATGGTCACCCTTGCTCCTGGCTTTTCCAATGAAAAGTTTGGTGTGATCTGGCTAACAAAGGAAAAACTTGACCAGATAGATCCTGATTGAGTGATTCCTTGGCCCAGATGGTCAGAGGCTGCTGAATCTCATGAGTCTCTTTTTCCCCCATCCCTAACCCTCTTCAAACCCTCACATCACCCTGTCTCCTCCTTCCCCTCCTCCATTCCTACCATCCCTTTACTCCCATATCATCCTGCCCATCTTCCCTACAATGAAGTGATGGCAAAGAGTTGAGCGCTCTTAGCCCATCTCCTCATCAATATCCACCAGTCAGACTTGCCTCTTGCTGAAATCCTAGTATGAGATCTCAATAATGTTCTGTCAAGAAAACAGACTGGAATTTAAAACTGCCTTGAAAACTCCCTTGGAGTCTTTGGCCTCCAGGGAGACCACTGGCCTCAATTTATTGATTATTTGCTGACCTAATTAACAAACTGATTTTTCACACCCAAGATTTTGTCTCTTAGAATTTTATATGCCATAAAAGGATTTCAAACCTCTAAAGTAAGTGGAGCCGTGCCATTTCGACATGCAGAGGATAAATTCTGTAAACTAGTGCAAATCTCTCTGTGGCCATCTAGAAAGTTGGTAGCACCTGGCTAAGAAAGAGCATGGAAAAATGTTTTTCATTTTTTAAAATCCAGTTGTGTTAAAATATAGACATTCAATCTGAGAAGTGCAAACAGATAATTGACTACTTCTTTGTTTTATATGATATAGCAGCCAAGAAATCAAATGAAATTTAGTGTATGCTAAGAGAAGAATAGCAAAAAATAAGAGAGAGAGAGAGAGAGAGAGAGAGAGAGAGAGAGAGAAAGAGAGAGAGAGAGAGAGAGACAAGGTGACAAAGCAATGCATACAGATACAGACATGCACACACACACACACACACACACACACACCAGAATGAGGACAATGAACACACAGACTATAATCATATAAGAAAATGAATAGGCAAAAAATTTAGATGAAGTCTTAGAAGGAATGACTGCCAACTTGCTATATTATTTTATGTATTCAAATGAATTCATTGAAATGATATACTTGGTAAACAAGTTTATATTATATATATTATATATCATACACTATTATGTTATATATTATATTGTATTATATGTTAATATATATTTCATCTATAACTAACTTGGTTGTATTGATGTTCAATATTAAGTTTTTAATAAAACTTTTAAAATAATTATTTACATATATTTGAAGATTATTTCTATAAATTTCCCCTGTACACAAGGAACACATTTATATAATGATATAAACTCACTTGTATGGGACAATTTCCTGAAAATGTATCGTTGTCAAGTTTAGAACACCAGGAAATATCTAGGATGGAAACAAGAAAAACATTTGGGGAAGAGGTATTATTCAATGGAAGAAATGATTTCATTGACCTAAACAAAGGGAATTTCTCCCTCACTTCCTTCTCAGATTCCAATTATGCCAGGCATTTAAGAAGGAACTGAAACTGTCTTTTTGAAAACAAATTGTAAAAGACAGAGAAAGGAAAAGAGAGAATGAAGATGAGAGTCAACAAGAAGGGATTTTGTAAATAAGATAGGGTTGAACTAGAACACAGGGAGGTCCATTTCCACCATAACATTCCATGAGTCTATCCATCATGGCCTAAATTTTGGCTGATATTACATCATACATTTTTCTGGTCATGTGTTTTGTATATGAATCCTTTTCACACTTATTGTATAATTCCTGGTATTCAATTACTGATTGAAAATGGAGTTCTCCTCAGATCATCAGCCACTTATATGAGTTGTCTATGAATGCGCGATATGAGAAAATATTCTTTTGACTACATTATGCAGATGACCATGAAAGAACTTATTTTTGTTTACTTGAATTGAATTATATTACATAGACAGAGCTTGAGTTGGGTCAAAGTCTTGAGATATGTGAGGGAAAGGGACACTTGATAAAACTGCTGCATGGAATGTGGTCCTGTTTGTACTCCCAGAGACAGCAGAAATAGCCAAAGCTGAAAGGAAGGCAGGAGGTCTTACCCTGCAAGTGTTCACACTGGAATTTCTGATTGAATTCTTCTATCCAGCTCCTATCTAAGAGATACAGCTGCAGTGGTAACTTTCTCAGAAGTTTGGTACAAAATCCATAATAACCAGAACTGCATATTCATTGATATATATGAATCCATTTTATATCACTCAACTATTCAGATGAAAAGTTAAAATGTCCGTACATTTTGTGTAAAAGTCACATATACAAAATGAAGCATATGTTGAAAAAATTAGAAATTGGCCTTTTTATTTATCATCTTAGTACTTGGCCCAGACAGACTAGCCCACAAAAGATAGATCCTTACATGTACATAACAACACTTTTATCTGCATTCACAGATAATCCACTGAAGTGGCAAAGGGATAGGGAGGAAGAGAGGCCTTGGTGGGTGTAGGAAGCAGCATGAGGAGGAGACTGAAGATATAGCACCTCAGGACATCTCAATATCCCATTTGTTAGCTTCTTACTAGGACTGAGACTGGTCATGAGATGGCTTCTTAACTAGAGAATGCTATGTAAGGTCTGAGTGCACAGTAACTGCTGGGTAAACATCCAAAAGACCAAGAAATGAAACTGTGCATACCTTTTGATCCATCAATACCACTACTACTTCTGTATTCCAACAAGATCATAAAAAAGGGAAAAGGACCTACATGCATAAAAACATTTGGAGCAGAGTTGTTGGTTTTTAGTGGCAAAGAATTAAAAGTTGAGGGGATACTCATCAGCTGGAGAATGGCTGAACAAGTTGTGGTATATAAATGTAATGGAATACTACTATGCTATAAGAGATGATGACCAGGTGAAGTTCAGAAAAAACTGGGAAGATTAACAAACTGATGCAAAGTAAAGAGAGTAGAACCAAGAGACATTGTGCACAGCAACAGCAACATTGTTCAATGAATGACACCTCTTCTTTGCAATACAACGACCTAAGATAGTTCCAAAGGAGTCAATGATGAAAAATGCTATTCACTTTCAGAGAAAGAACCATTGAACTCTGAATGCAGATCAGAGCACACTATTTTCACTTTCTTTATCTTTTTTATGCTTTTTTTTTCTTTTAGTCTGTTTTCTCTTGCACAATATGATTAATATGGAAATGTTTTCTATGATTGCATATATATAATCCATATCAAACTGGTTGCCATCTTGGGGAGGAAAGAGATAAAAGAGAGAGGGAGAGAATTTGGAAGTCAAAAATTTTAAAATAAATGTTAAGAATTATCTTTACATGTAATTGAAAAAAAATGAAATGCTACTAAAAAGGAAAAAAAAATTGTACTACTGAGAGAAAGTGAAAGCAAAAATAAATTCAAAGAGATATTCAAGGAAACTATATTTTGTTTAAAAGGAGAGACAAAGAAGTAATATTAATGATAAATATACATGTACCAAATGGCATAGCATCCAAATTCTTAAAGGAAAAGTGAAATGAATTACAGGAGGAAATAAATAAATAAACAAACAAAAAAACTATACTAGTAGAGAAACTCAAATTTCCCCTCTGAACAGTAGATAAATCTAATCACAAAATAAATAAGAAAGGAGTCAAGGAAATGAAGATACTTTTAGAAAAGTTAGATAAGATAGACTTCTGGAGAAAATTGAATGGAAAGATAGGAATCTATCATCTTTCAGCTGTATAGTACATGGCCATGTATTAGCACAAAAACTTCACAAATGTAAAAAAGCAGAAATATTAAATGAAATCTTTGGGAATTTAATGTAATAAAAATTAAATTCAACAAAGTTCTATAGAAGCATAGATTACAAATTAATGAAAAGTAAATAATCTGATCCTAATGAGTGAATGGAATCAAAGAACAAATCATAGGGGAAAAAATCAATAATTTCATTAAAGAGGATGAAAACAATGAGACTACATTCCAAAATTAATGGGCTGCATCTCAAAGTAGGAGATTGGGGAAAATTTTATATTTCTAAATGCACACATCAATGAAAGAAAGACAAAAGAGATCAATGAATATGACTAAAAACAATCCAGAAAAATAACAAATTTAAAATTCCTAATTAAACACCAAAAGAGCCACAGTATTAATAATTGCCCACGGACTCACTTCCTCAATACTATTCTGTCTAGCTAACACCAACTACAAAGGCATCTATAGCCGAACCTTAATCCTAACTCAAGGCCTCCAAATAGTTCTTCCACTTATATGTGCCTGATGGTTATTAGCAAGCCTAGCCAACCTAGCCCAACCTTCTTCTAGCAACCTATTAGGAGAACTAATAGTAATTATAATCACCTTCTCCTGGTCTAACTTCTCATTTATCCTCCTAGGAAAATCTTAAAATTCAAAAGAAAGATTAATAAAATTGAAAGTAAAAAACATCAAACTAATAAATAAAAATATAAACTGATTTTATGAAAAAGAAAAACAATAAAATAGATAAATCATTAGTTAATTTGATTTTTAAAAGGAAAACCAGACTACTAATGTCAAGATGAAATGTACCACCAATGAAGATTAAATTAAAGCAGCTATGTTATTTTGTCTAGTTATATGCCAATAAAACACAAACTAAGTTAAATGGATGAATGATTTAAAATATATAAACTGCCCAAATTAGTTGGAAGAAATAGAATATCTATCTTAGAAAAAAGAAATTGAACAAGCCACAGATGAGCTTCCTAAAAGAATATCTCTAGGATCAGATGGTTTTACAAGTGAATTCTACCAAACATTTAAAGAGCAATTAATCCTAACAATATACAAACTATTGTTTGTATTGGGGGAAAAAAAGAGTCCTACCAAATTCTACCATACCATTTTTTATGACTCAAATATGGTTTGATAATTAAACCAGGGAGAGCATATCAATTTCCTTAATGAATATCCATGCAAAAATACTAGTAAATTGATGACTTCTGAGATCCCTTCCAAATGTCTCTTTCTGATCCCAGTGTATCCAACCCAATAGATTATCAAAATTAATAAGAATTTAGGGAAGTTGACTAGTTCTTTGAATCTCAATGCTGATTCCAATAATTGTGTGTACACATGGAATCAGAGAAAGTTTCAACTAAAATCCCATTTTTTATTGGAAAATTAATTCTAGGACCTACTCTCTGTTAATTATTTCTATTTATTCTGTGTATAGCTTGGTTTATATATACTTATTTGCATGCTGTCTCCCACAATAGATTGTAAACTTCTTGAGGGAAGGGATTACGTTTTTGCCTCTTTTTATATCCCCACCTCCTAGCAAAGTAACTGGCACACAGTAGGTATTAGTAAATATTAATTGATCCAGTTGAGATATCTACTGCACTACCAGCAAAGTTCATAAAGCAATACAAGGGCATATGGGTTAAGTATTTAACAACCAAGAGGTGAAGAAGGGAATGCAGGCACACATTTTAAAAATCTAGTCTATATTATTAATAGTTTTTTAAGTCTAAACAATCAACAAAATAAAAAATCAAGGCCTGAGTTGTGGGGTGACTACAAAGTTCTGAGATGTAAATGCTCATACTGAATACTTAAAGTTGACTTTAAAAGCCACTTAAAAGCTGCTTCCAGTACATTTGCCATCTTTTTGTTGTTGTTCATTGTTGATCATTTCAGTCATATAAAACTCTTCATGTCCTCATTTGGAGTTTTGGCAAAAATACTGGTGGTTTGCCATTTCCTTTTCCAGCTCCTTCCAAAGATGAGAAAACTGAAGCAACCAGAGTTAAGCAAAATGCCCAGAGTCACATGGCTAGTAAGTGTCTTGAGTCCACATATGAACTTAGATCTCCAGAACCAGCACTCTATCCACTGAGTAACCTAACTGCCTATTTAGGGGTCACATTTTAAGAAAGGTCACTGACAAGCCAAAGATCATCCAGAGTAGGAAAATCAGGGTGATAAAACATGTCCAATGTCAGATGATGATCTCTTGAAAGAGTTGGAAATGTTTATTCTGGCGGAGAAGACTGGTAGGGAAAGGAGGCATGGATACAAATAATCAAAGGACTGACCCATCAATGATGGATCTTGGTTTTCCTACTTGTCTTCAGAAGATAGAGTTAGAAGTACTGGCTGGGAATTGAAAGGAAATGGTTTTAAGCCTGACATATCCTAAGCATATCCTAAGTGTTTTGAAAAATAATATAGTACAGTGAAAAGATCAATGGATTAAAAGTTGATGGGAACCAATATTGATTAAATACCTGTTGTGTACACTTTTTAAACATTATCTCATTATCTCATTTGACAACATTGGGATGTAAATGCTATTATTATTCCCGTTTTACAATGGAGGAAAGTGAGGAAAATAGACATTAAGTGACTTGGCAGGTCCAGCACTTTATCTACTATGCTACTGAGCTGCTGGAAATCTTGGTTTGAATTTTATTCCTGTTACTTACTACTTGTGTCAGCCTGAACAAGTCTCTTAATCTATTGGGGACTAGCTTTATTACCTTTAAAATAAGTAGGCTGGATGACATAACCTCCAAATTTCCTCCTAGTTTTAAATTATTGATCCCTTACTTATAGAGACTGCCAAAGGAGAACGGGCAATATCAGGAAGTGATGGGTTCCACTTCACTTAAGGTTATTGAATAAAGGGCAGATCACTGACTGGTGTCTGGTGTTTAGAGGTTGGCTTAGACCTTTCAGTAAACCTTGGTTCTGGTTTAGTGTGAGGATCAAGGACATTTACTCATCTAAACAACTCATTTAAAGTTGACTTTAAAAGCTGCATCTAGTACATCTGCCATCTTTTTGTTATTATTCATTGTTGATCATTTCAGTCATATAAGCTTCTATGTCCCTGTGATACTGCATCAAGATGCAGTTCAAAGATAGCTAGCTAGGAGACCATGAATTTCCTGATCTGTCCAAGGAAAGGAACTGGATTAGATAGTGGCTAAAACCTCTGCTTTCATCCAACCTTGTATTTCTGATTTCTTTGATTTCTACCCCAAAGGCCATTGTCAGGAGGAAAGCACTTTCCAGACACAACTTGCAGTACATTTCTTCCAAGAAATGGATACATTTCATCTCCCTTAAATATTTCTATGGATGGGAAAGAGAAATATGGCAGATGGCAACTAGAGAGAGTGAGGGGCTGGCTGACTTGGGAGGCTTGGGTCTGGGAGAGGACCTGGCACTCAGGAAGGAAGTGATAAACAGAGGCAGGCTTCGGCACCTCCTGGACCCTCACTCTCTTCATCAGAGGATCACAAATATCTATAGTATCTCTCTCACTTAGTCTGTCCACAAACATTTATCAGGCATTTCCTATGAGCCAGGCACTATGCTAAACACACTGGGGGTATAGAGAAAGACAAACATTCAATCTCTGCACTGGAACACATACTCACAGGCTAACAATTGTGTACAAAGAAGATCCATACAGAGTAAATGGGAAGTAAATTCAGAAATAAAGGACAGCTTTGTAAATTGTAAGGGCCATAGAAATCAAGGTATTAATTTGGTGAATCCTTCCTCCCATCAGACTCTGGGAGGTTGAGTCAAGAGAGAGCCCTATCCAGATGGAGAGGATGGAGGTGGGGAGAGAAAGGGCACAAGAAAAAAGCAAGATGGCCCATGTCATAGGGACAGGGGGAAGATAAAGGCTATGGGATAGGAGAGGGAACGTGGTAGAGGGCACAGAGGATTGAGCTCAGAGTGAAGAAGATCTGGGTTCCAGTTCCCCTCAGCCCCACACTAGCTCCAGGAGTATCCAGGGTCCCCAGGCTCTCAGTGCTTCAAGTAACTCCCTTTAAGAACACAGTTGGCAGGGCCTGGGTAGAGAAGTCACTGTCTAGTACCCTCCAAATATTTCTCCTCCCTCTGTCTCGTCAATATTGGGTCGAAGGAGGCAGCATTGCCAGGCAGGTCAGAGCCCCGTGGCCTCAGTCCTTCTTTTGGGCAACAGTTTGGAAAGGGAATTGAACCTCCCACCCCTGAGTCAGGGTCTGAGCAAAGCATTTGGAAGGGGTTTCCTAAGAAGGCTTGAGCTGGGATGAACAGAACAGGGAAAAGGACAGAATTTAGGGGTGGCCCATGTAGGGAGGAGCTAAGGACACTGAACAGAGAGAGCCAGAGTCAGCGAGGGCAAGGGGAAGGTCAGAGGTGGCCCCTATGAGCAGGTAAAGGGCACTTTCATGCAGGAAAGGACTTCTCTGCTTTCAGCCTCAGGAGAAAGAGCTCCTTATTGATTCCCAAGCTAGTCAAAGAATATAAAGAATACCTACCTGAACAATTGTTCAGAGTGAGATTTTGGAACTCCTTCTTCCCAGAAGGAAGTATGTATCCATCAATACAGATACAGTAGAAACTTCTGTTTCTACTGTATTAACACACTTTGCATTTGGGCCACATGTGACTCGTCTGAGTCTTCCACATTCATCAACATCTGCAACATGAGAAAATAAAAGAAAAAAAAAAGAAATGAAGCATGCATTTTATACATGGCCCATGTGGGAATTTGTTTCATCTGACTATAGAATTCTATTTGATATAGGCATTTTCTTTTTTATTTCCAAAGGGCTGGAAAGAAGAGAAAAGATATGCTTTTTGATTGAAAAAAGAAAAGAAAAAGGAAAAGACTGGCATTCAAAGAAATAAGAAAGAACGAAGATTAATAATGTAATAGAAGGGGGTGGGTTCAGGAACAGAGTCAAGCCTTATCTCTGAATTGTATCTGGCATATCCCTGCTGACATATAAATACAGACAATTCTTTTTAGGACTCTGAAAGTTAAAGGAAGAAATGATATGGGATAGTAACTAGGAATCAAGGGAGGGATTTCTAAGGATAAGGGAGATCAGGATGTTTATAGACATCCAGGAAAAAGCCAGTGATGATTTGGAGGCAGAGGGTCAGATAATGGTCTCCAGGGCCAGCTCCTGAAGAGATGAGAAAGGATAAGATAGAGGCTATAAGTAAAGGGGCTGGTCTTGGCAAGGTAAGGAGCCATCTCTTTCCCAGAAAGAGAGGAACAAGAGAAGAGCATGGGTCTAGGAGGAACGATGTACTGGAAGTGAGAGAACTGGGAGGGCAATTTTGATCTGGATTTCAAGAGCTTACCAATCTTTTCTAATGCCCCTAATTTCTCCTGGTGAATAAAGGTCTATATTTTCAATACCAGTATTGATGTTAAATCAATCGGTGTTAACGTCTGTGAGAATCAGAACATAATTAAGGTCCTCACAGGGGCCACTAAAGAAGCCCATGGTGGTGTAAGCCCCTGTATCCAATAACCAATGGGGAGCTCCAAAAACAGGAGGCACAATGTTCCCTGTCCTCAGGGAAATGCATGATAAAGATGGTCTGGGGATATGAAGAGATGAGGGAAGTCAGGAAGGTGGTCCAAATACCCAGTCAAAGTTAGAGAAGAATTAAGGAGGAAGGCCAGTGGGTGGGCTCCCTGTGGCAAAGAGAAATCAGCCAGGAAGGATAATGACAACAGCCCATTTCTGTGGCACCTTAAGGTTAACAGAGACTTTCTTTGCCATACCTTCTGCAGGTGGACCGGGGGTTCTGTAGACGAGCTCCCTGAGCTCTGAGGGGGGAGTGACCTATCCATGTTCCCAGAGTGGGTACTGCCAGTGCCTCAATCCCAGGACTCCTATTCTTAAGTAACCGTCCTTCCCAGCAGCCTGGCACATGGCTGCCTCAGTGCTCACAGGGTTTCAAGGTTTCAGGGCATCTAGCTGGTGCAGTCTATGACTTGTTGCATGGAACCTGTGATTCCAAACTTGTTCCGGCTCAGAGGTTCCTGGCTCTAACCCTGCCGTGGGCTCAGGAGAACAGCTGAGATTCCTGCTTGGCTAGACTTGCCCTGGCTCTGACTTCTGGGGAAGCATTGCCCCTTCCCCATCCAGGCCCCTGATCCTTGGCTGGCTCCCCCAGGGGCTTCTCACAGACTCCCTGGGTCCCCAGTTCATCTCCCCTCACGGGGTTGCAGGTGCTCCTGATCCCTAGGAACATACATACCTACACACTCAGCCCGGTTCTTGAGGCTTTGGACAAAGCCTGGTTTGCATTTGCACACATAGCTTCCAACAGTATTCTCACAGACTCCATTTGGCTCACAGAGAGATGTGTCCTGACATTCATTTTTATCTCCAAAAGGAAGGGAGAGGGGGTGGTTAGCGACCTGAGTTTGGGCCCAGCAGGGACCTGGGGCTTCCAAACCCTCAAGTACCGCTTGCCCCATCTGACTGGGCTGGGCAGGAACAGAGCCAGCCTCGGAGCCCTGGTCTCTCCCTTCAGTCTCCTTATCCCTCCTGGTCGGGGCCTCCTCAGACAATGATCCCAGTGACACTGATTTCCTTCTTGGAGACTGACCCAAGCAGCCTCCTTCCCTCCCCCATCTTCTCCCTGTTCCTTTTTATTAGAAGGTCCTGGAGCTGGAAGGAAATCTAGAGGTCAGGTGGTCCAAGGTGGGGAAGAGACTCAAGCATCAAGGTGGGGTTTGAACCCCAATCCCCATACCACAGAGTCAGGGCTGGCAGCACAGCCACACGGGCCTTCAGTCACTAGGGGACGTCCTCCAATGGCTACTTACTCCATCCCAGCCCTACTGTGGCCCAGTCAGAAGCACTCACGGATTCAGAGTCTGTTTTTAATTTCTTTTTGATGATCTTTTCTTTTTTAAAAAACAAAACGACATGACTGCCACTTCCCAGGGTGCCCTCCCCTGCTCCCCCTGCCACATCCTCATTTTTCACAAATATATACAGCAAGAAAACCAGGCAATATATTGTGGGGTCCAGCTTCCCTTGTGTCAAATGCCCTCCAGGTCCCTCCCAGGGTGGCATCTGTGACACACTATCTGTCTGTCTGTCTGTCTGTCTCCCTCTCTCTCTCTATCTTTCTCTCTCCTGTCTCTCTGTCTCTCTCTGTGTCTCTCTTGTCTCTGTCTCTCTCCTGTCTCTCTGTCTCTCTCTTTCTGTCTCTCTGTCTCTCTCTGTCTCTCTTGTCTCTGTCTCTCTGTCTGTCTCTGTTTCTCTGTCTCTGTCTCTCTGTCCCTCTCTCTTTCACACACACACACACACACACACACACACACTCTCTCTCTCTCTCTCTCTCTCACACATGTACTTATTTACTCTACATTCTGCACTGGCAGAGAATTGAGGTACACCAGGCCTGAGCTACTCCTCATCTCTGGGAGAAGGTGAGAGTCTCCATTCAGAACTAACGTTTTCATTGCACCTACTGTGAGCCCAGCACTGTGCTAAGCACTTCACAAATCTCTGAGTGGATCCTCACAACCTCAGAGATAGATCTATTATTATCCTCAGTTTCCAGTTGAAGAAAGTGAGATCAATTGACTTTTCCAAGGTCACTTAGCTAGGAGGTGTCTGAGTCTGGATTTGAACTCAGGGCTTCCTGACTCAGACCAGCACTAACATTGACCAGGCAAACATATCCATTCTAAATGGCCTCCTGCACCCTCCTCAGCCTCATGGGTAACTCAGGATGGGGGAGAGGGAGAAGCCCAGTACCTAGGGCTGGGAGGAGCAGAAAGAGGCAGGATGTTGATTTTTATTAATTGAAAGGATTTAAAAATAAAAGGTGTCGAGAGCAGGAAAATCGTTCTGCCAGGAGCCAGGATTGGGGCACCCTGGTTCTCCATCTCATCCTGTCTTCCCCTGCCTTTGACTTTGTTCAGTTTCTCAGTCATGTTGACTCTATGACTCCATTTGAGGTTTTCTTGGCAAAGATACTAGACTGATTTACCATTTCCTTTTCCAGCTCATTTTACAGATGAGGAAACTGAGACAAACACAGTTAAGTGACTTGCCCAGTGTCATGGGGCTAGTAAATATCTTTGGGTGGATTTGAACTCAGGAAGAAGAATCTTAGTGAGTCCAGGCTCATTGCTCTCTCTCTCCTGGGCAATCTAGCTGATGAGGGATATTGTGAGCTTATTATATCTATGAAGCACTGGGCATCTTGCCCATATAAATGCCAATTCTCTTCCTTTTCCCTTTCCTGCCTGTGCAGCGGGATGGGAGTTCTCAAGATGAACACCCTGAGGCTCCATAGGGTAAGGGTCTTATCTGTGGTCCCATAGCAGGGAGGGCCCATGGGTCAGACCCAGGAGTCCTGTCCCCAAGACCACTGCTGCTGCCTCAGTGTCCACACACTCAGGGTGTTCAGCTGTGTGGCCCTCATTCTGTTCCCTGCAGGGCATGGGCCCACGTGTGCTCCAAGATCAGAGGTTCCTGATTTAGTGTTTGCTGGCTCCCTGCCATCGGTTTGGGACAGCAGCCCAAATCCCCCCCAGGGGACTCTGCCCTGGTTCCCTGGCTCTGACTTCTGGGAGAAGCATCACCCCTTCCCCATACAAGGTACTTGTTGCCTTGGCCCTGATCCTTGGTTGGCTCACCCAGGAGGCTTCTCATAGACTAACTGAGGGCCTCAGTTCATTCCCTGGGAGTTCCTGGGCTGCCTCCCCTAGGGACTTACCTACACATTCCATTAAGTGATCCCCATTATGTTTGGCAAATCCTGGCCTGCATGTGCATGTATAGCTTCCAGGAGTATTTAGGCAGACCCCATGGGGGGCACAGAGAGAGCTACTGTGCTGACATTCATCCACATCTGTAAGAGGAAGGGAAAGGGGATGAGGAAGACCCTAGTGTGGATACCACAGAGACCTGGGAGGGCCTTCCTGACACTCTGGCACCTCTTGTCACAATCTAGCTCCTGAGGACTATGGAACTGGGCTGGACAGAAACATCCCAAGTTCTTGGAGCCTCCAGATCTTTCTGCTCAGTCTCTCTGACTCCTTGTTCTGGGCTTCCTGAAACAGTCATCTCTGTTTCCTTCTGTTCCCTGATTTGGGTCAAAATGACCCAGGAAGCGATGCTCCTATAAGCTCCTTAGTAAACTAAGAAACTAAGACCTTTTCCTTAAAATCAGGCGCATATATTTAAAACCGTCAGTAAGCATCATATGCAATGGGGAAAAACTGGAACCTTTCCCAGTAAGATCTGGAATGAAGCAAGGTTGCCCACTATCACTATTATTATTCAATATTGTATTAGAAACGCTAGCCTCAGCAATAAGAGTTGAGAAAGAGATTAAAGGAATTATAGTAGGCAATGAGGAAACCAAACTATCAGTCTTTGCAGATGATATGATGGTATACTTAGAGAACCCCAGAGATTCTAATAAAAAGCTATTAGAAACAATTCACAACTTTAGCTAAGTTGGAGGATACAAAATAAATCCTCAGCATTTTTATACATTACCAACAAAATCCAACAGCAAGAAATACAAAGAGAAATTCCATTCAAAATAACTGTCGACAGCATAAAATATTTGGGAATCTATCTACCAAAGGAAAGTCAGGTATTATATGAGCAAAACTACAAAAAACTTTCCACACAAATAAAGTCAGACTTAAATAATTGGAATAATATTAAGTGCTCTTGGATAGGCTGAGCAATAAAGATGACAATACTCCCTAAACTAATCTATTTATTTAGTACTATACCAATCAGACTTCCAAGAAAATATTTTAATGATCTAGAAAAAATAACAACAAAATTCATATGGAAGAACAAAAGATCGAGAATCTCAAGGAATTAATGAAAAAAAAAAATCAAATGAAGGTGGCCTAGCTGTACCTGATCTAAAACTATATCATAAAGCAGCAGTCACCAAAACCATTTGGTAAGTAGATTAATTGATCAGTGGAATAGGTTAGGTTCACAAGATAAAATAGTCAACTATAGCAATCTAATGTTTGACAAACCCAAAGATCCTAAATTTTGGGATAAGAATTCATTATTTGACAAAAACTGCTGAGAAAACTGGAAATTAGTATGGCAGAAATTAGCCATGGACCCACACTTAACACTGTATACCAAGATAAGATCAAAATGGGTCCATGATTTAGGCATAATGAACGAGATTATAAATAAATTGGAGGAACATAGGATAGTTTATCTCTCAGACTTGTGGAGACGGAAGAAATTTGTGACCAAAGATGAACTAGGGACCATTATTGATCACAAAATAGAACATTTTGATTACATCAAATTAAAAAGCCTTTGTACAAACAAAATTAATGCAAACAAGATTAGAAGGGAAGCAACAAACTTGGAAAACATTTTCACAGTTCAAGGTTTGATAAAGGCTTCATTTCCAAAATATATAGAGAATTAACTAATTTATAAGAAATCAAGCCATTCTCCAATTGATAAATGATCAAAGGATATGAACAGACAATTTTCAGATGATGAAATTTAAACTATTTCCACTCATATGAATGAGTGTTCCAAATCACTATTGATCAGAGAAATGCAAATTAAGACAACTCTGAGATACCACTACACACCTGTCAGATTGGCTAAGATGACAGGAAAAAATAATGATGAATGTTGGAGGGGATGTAGGAAAACTGGGACACTGATGCATTGTTGGTGGAGTTGTGAACGAATCTAACCATTCTGGAGAGCAATCTGGAATTATGTCCAAAAAGTTATCAAACTATGCATACCCTTTGACCCAGCAGTGTTACTACTGGGTTTATACCCCAAAGAGATACTAAAGAAGGGAAAGGGACCTGTATGTGCCAAAATGTTTGTGCCAGCCCTGTTTGTAATGGCTAGAAACTGGAAAATGAATGGATGCCCATCAACTGGAGAATGGTTGGGTAAATTGTGGTATATGAATGTTATGGAATATTATTGTTCTGTAAGAAATGATCAGCAGGATGAATACAGAGAGGCTTGGAGAGACTTACATGAACTGATGCTAAGTGAAATGAGCAGAACCAGATCATTATATACTTCAACAACAATACTGTATGAAGATGTATTCTGATGGAAGTGGATTTTTTCAACAAAGAGAAGATCTAACTCAGTTTCATTCGCTCAATGATGGACAGAAGCAGCTACACCCAAAGAAAGAACACTGGGAAACGAATGTAAACTGTTTGCATTTTTGTTTTTCTTCCCGGGTTATTTCTACCTTCTGAATACAATACTTCCTGTGCAACAAGAGAACTGTTCGGTTCTGCACACATATATTGTACCTAGGATATACTACAACCTCTTTAACATGTATAGCACTGCTTGCCTCTGGGGGAGGGGGTGGAGGGAGGGAAAGGAAAAATTGGAACAGAAGTGAGTGCAAGGAATAATGTTTTAAAAAATTACCCTGGCATGGGTTCTGTCAAAAAAAAGTTATTAAAAAAAAAAGAAAGAAACTAGGACCTACAAGAATCCACCTTCCTATGCTGCTGCATCATTAGGTCTGAGCCACTCTGTTGGTCTCTGGTAGACTGATCCAAGTGAGAATTCTAGCCAGGATGGAGCAGATGGGGGTGGGAAGAGAAAGGTCACAAGAAAATAAATAAGATGGCCCATGTCACAGGGACAGGGGGAAGATAAAGGCTATGGGATAGGAGAGGGAATATGGCAGAAGGCAGAGAGAGCTGGGCGCAGAGTGAAGAAGATCTGGGTTCCAGTTTCACCTCAGTTCCACACTAGCTCAAGGAGTCTCCAAGTTCCCCGGACTCTCAGTACCTCAGGCACCTCCCTCTAAGAGCACAGTTGGCAGGGCCTGGGTAGAAAAGGCACTGTCTAGTTTCCTCCAAATATTCCTCCTCCCTCTGTCTCCTCAATGTCAGGTCGAAAAAGGCAGCATTGCCAGGTAGGTCAGAGCCCTGTAGCCTCAATTGTTCTTTTGGGCAACAACCCCTCCCAGCCATAGCCAGGGTCTGAGCAAAGCACTTGAAAGGAGTTTCCTGAGGGAGCCTGAGCTGGGATGGGCAGAACAGGGAAAGGGTAGAGTTCTCAGGATTTAGAGGTGGCCCATGTAGGTAGGAGCTAAGGACACTGAACAGAGGAGCCTGAGTGAGGGAGAGGTAGGATAAGGCCAGAGATGGCCCCTATGAGCAGATAAAGGGCACTCTCATGGAAGAAGGGACTTTTCTGCTTTCAGCCTCAGCAGAAAGAGCTCTTATTGATTCCCAAGCTAGTCAAAGAATGCAAAGAATACCTGCACAATCATTCAGACTGGGATTTTGGAAAATCTTCCCAGAAGGAAGTATATATCCATCAATACAGGTACAGTGGAAACTTCCCGGGGTGTTAACACACTTTGCATTTGGACCACACCTGACTGGTATGGGCCCTCCACATTCATCAATATCTGCAACGTGAGAAAAGAAAAGAAACAAAAAGGAAATGAAGCATGCATTTTTATACATGGCCAATGTGGGAATTTGTTTCATCTGATGACACCATTCTATTTTTAACAGGCATTTTCTTTTTCTTTTCCAAGGCAGTGGGAAGACGAGAAAAGACATGCTTTTTGATGGAAAAAAAGAGAAAAAAGTAAGAGATTGAAATTAAACAAAAGAAATAAAAAAGAAAAAAGAGTAATAATGTAACAGAAGGGGATGGGTTCAGGGACAGAGTCAAGCCTTTTTTAGGACTCTGACAGTTAAAGGAAGAACCGACATATGATGGTAACTTGAGGAATTAAGGGAGGGATTTCTAAAAATTCTGGGTGTTTATAGGCAGCCAGGAAAAAGCCATTGGTTAAGGAGAAACTGATGATTTGGATACGGAGGGTCAGGGTCATGGTCAGGGCCTATTCTAGAGAGATGAGAGGGCCAAGATGGAGGACACAAATAAAGGTGCTGGCTTTGACAAGGAAAGGAGTTATCTCTTACCCAGAAACAGAGGAACAAGAAAATAGAATGCATCTGGGAGGCATGATGTCTCCAAGGTAAGGGAACTAGAAGGGTAGCTTTGATCTTCTCAGGAAAGTAGGCCAGGTCTTCTGCTAACACCCAAGGAGGCAGGGGGTCATGGCCATGAGGGTTTTGAGGAGATGGGAAGGATTTGAAGTACCCCATTAGAAGCTTAGAGTCTAGAAGTATTACAGAGATGAAAACGTGGACAAATAAAAGGATAGGATCCCCTGTAATCCCTGCTACCTGAACGGGAGGCAGAAGTGGATCCCTTGAGTTTTGGAGTTCTGAGCTATAGGATGGTTAAAGTCAATGGAGTGTCTGTATGTATCTAAGTATCAAAGTCTTAGTGTGGTTCAACACCAGTACAGTGAGTTCCTGGTGGGAAGGCCACCAGTTTTCCACCAGGGAGGGAAAACCTGGCACAGATTTGAAATGGAACAGGAGAAAACTCCCTGCCAAGAAATCAGTGGTGGGATTGGGACCAGGTGCCTGCTGAACTATTTAGAAGACAAAGGGAGGAAGAGAGAGAGTAAGAGAGAGATAGAGAGAGAGACAGAGAGACAGAGACAGAGAAAGAGAGGGGGGAGGGAGAGACAGAGACAGTGAGAGACAAAGACAGAGATAGATACAGAGGCAGATAGACAGAAACAAACAGGCAAACACAGAGAGACATAGAAACACAGAAAGACAGAGACAGAGAGAAACGGGGATAGAGTCAGAGAGAGACACAAAGAGACAGAGTGAGACTGAGACACACAGAGAGAATCAGAGAGAGACAAAGAGAGACACAGACAGAGACAGAGAGAATAAAAGTATGATTTATCCAGAGAGGAAAGGTCCAGTGAAAACTTAACAACAGTACTTTCACCCAAAATATAGGATTAAGCATTACATGCTTAGAGCTGGAGGGAATATTCTGACCTCTTTCTTTTCTAGATAAAGAGAATCCCATAGTGCAGAAGTTCCAAGTACATATTCACACAGTCAGTAAGTATCAAAAGTGGGACTTGATTCTCCCTCCTCTGACTCCAGAGCCAAGGCTAGTTCCATTGCTCCTCCCAATCCCCTTCCCCCAGCCTTTCATTAATAACATAAATTTCTTTAGCAGCTAATTACAACCTGCCTATGGATAATAAGTACAATTATAGCTAGCATTTATTTACCACATTAAGGTTTACAAAACATTTCACAAATATTATCTCACTTGATCCTCACAACAACCTGGGAGTTAGGTGCTGTCATCATCCCCATTTTAAAGGTTATTAAAGTGAGTCAGGCAAAAGTTTAGTGAATTTCCTAGGGTCACACAATATCTGAGGTTGGATTTGAACTCAGTTTCTTCTGACTCTGGATCCAATGCTCTACCATTGCACCTGCATGGTACCTCAAGAATAAGCTCTTTGGGCTTCCTTTTCTTTGGGTTTTAAATGTTTCACTGGTACTTTTAGAGAGGCCAGGATATGGCAGAGGACAAACAGCTGGCCATGGAACCAGAAATACTGGATTCTAGTTCTGCCCATGATACATGTTAGCTGTGTGATCCAGGGAAAATCACTTAACTTGTCAATGCTCTAAGACTATAAATTATTTTTTATTTAATGTTTATAAGAGTAAATATTTTGTAGAGTAGGAAAAGTATTCTGTCATGAGTCATATTTGGGAAGTCTTGCTTCTCTTTCTCACCCTGTCATCCTCTGCTCTATGCATCCATGCTGTCCCCCACTGCCTTGTGCCCACTGCCTCCTCATCCCTGCCTGTTAGGATCCTCTTCTATTCAGTGGATATAATGTACCAAACACTGAGGATATAAGAAGAAAACCAAAACAGTCCTCCTGTCCCAAAAGAGTTTACATTCTAATCGAATCCTTCCTTATTTCCTTCAACTCTTATCCCAGTTCAAAGGACTCTCTCCTTCAAATTTGTCCATTCACAATTTTTAGTCTTTTGAGGGGAAAAAACCCTATCACAGCCATTATTCTATTTATGCTTTCTATTTTATTCTAAGTTCCTTGAGACCATAGTCTGTGGTATTCTTCTTTGTTTCCACTTCTCTTCATTCATACAGCCTAATTTGGAACCTCTTGACTAAACCACTGAAACAGCCTTTAAAACTTGTTTCTCTGGATGTAGTTCTTCCCAACACCAAATCCAACCTCCACTTAGCTTCCAAAGTAATTTTTCTAAAATGTAGATTTGACCATGTCACATACATCACCCTGCCACACCTCCTGAAAAAACTCCAAGGGCTTCCTATATCCTCCAGAATCAAGTATAAAAATTAACTGTTTGGCATTTAAATTTTTTCAATACTTGCCTCCTTCCTACCTTTAAAGTTTTCTCATACATCACTCCACACATTCTATGATCCAGTTATAATGGCCTACTTGTAGAAACAGCACTCCATCTTCCATCTCCATACCTTTACATGAGTTCTCCCATGACTAGAAAGATTCATCCCTTCACTCCTATATTCACTACAGTTTCCCTATATTTTTCAAGACTCATCCAAAATTCCAGCTTTCATAAGAGGGCTTTCCCAGTTTTCCCAGTTGCTAACACTTGCCCTAACAGAATGTCTGCATGTACTCTTTGTTTTGTATGTACCTGCTTATTTATATTGTATCTCCCTGGATAGAAAGGAGGAAAGGATTTTTTTTTTTTAATTTTAAATTTACTTTTTTTGTTTTGCATTTTTTTGTATATTTAAATCAGTGTAGTATCTAGCACCTTTATTTAATTAATTTTTTGGGGTCAATTAATCATGTCCAACGATGATCCTATTTCTTTTTTTTAAATACTAGCTTTTATTTTCAAAATATATGCAAAATAGTTTTCAACATTCACCCTTGTGTTCCAAACCTTGTGTTTCAAAATTTTCTCCCTCCCTTTTCCTCACTCTCTCCCCTATGTAGCAAGTAATCCGATATATGTTAAACATGTCCAATTCTTCTGCACATATTTTCACATTTATCATGCTACACAAGAAAAATCAGATCAAAAAAGGGGAAAATGAGTAAGGAAAAAAATCAAATAATAACAAAAGGTGAAAATACTATATTATCATCTGCATTCGGTCCCCACAATCCTCTTTCTGGATGCAGGCATCTCTTTCCATTACAATCTGTTGGAACTGACCTGAATCACCTCATTATTGAAAAGAACCAAGTCCATCACAGTTGATCATCATATAATCTTTTGTTGCTGTATACAATGTTCTCTCAGTCCTACTCACTTCACTTAACATCAGTTCATGTAAGTCTTTCCAGGTCTTTCTGAAATCATCCTGCTGATTGTTTCTTATAGAACAATAATATTTTATAACATTGATATACCATAAGTTATTCAGCTATTCTCCAACTGATGGGCAGTCAGTTTCTACTTGCCACTACAAAAAGGGCTGCTACAAATATTTTTGCTCATGTGAGTTCTTTTCCCTTTTTATGATGTCTTTGGGATATAGACCTAGTAGAGACACTGCTGGATCAAAGGGTATGCACAGTGTGATAGCCCTTTGGGCATACTTCCAAATTGCTCTCCAGAATGGTTGGATCAATACAAACTCCACCAAAAATGTATTGGGTCCCAGTTTTCTCACATTCCCTATAGTATTTATCATTAGAATATTTTCCTGTGATCTTAGCCAATCTGAGAGATGTATAGTGGTACCTCAGAGTTGTCTTAATTTGCATTTCTCTGATGTAATCCTATTTTTTGAGACAGATGTCATTTTCTTCTCCAGTTCATTTTACAGATGAGGAAACTGAGGCTAACAGGGTTAAGTGACTTTTCCAGGGTCACATAGTGAGTATCTGAGGCCACATTTGAATTCAGGTGTTCTTGACTCCAGGACTGATGCTCTATCCACTGTACCATTGAACTGTCCTAGATTATGTCTGACACATAATCAGCACTAATTGTGCATCTCTTAATGAAATCTAAGATTGTATTTATTTTATCTGCCATATATCACTAATTCCTACAAGCGTGACATATGATAAAACCTCCAGGGATTTTTTTCCCCATAAATTTTTTTCTAGCCATGCTCTCCTCCTTTCTGTTCTTGTATAATTGTACTTTTAAATTCAAGGGTTGGATTTTATTTCTACTGTAATTATATTTTATCACACTTTTGGCATAATAGGTGGCATCCTGGGCTTTAAATCAAAATGGTATATTGTATTTAACATATACTTTAACCTATTTAACATGTATGGGATTGCCTGACATCTAGGGGAGGGGGTGGAAGGATGCAGGAGGAAAGTTGGAACAGAAGTTTTTGCAAGGATCAATGTTGAAAAATCATCCATGCATATGTTTTGTCAAAAAAAAAAAGTAAAAATCAAGATGGTATGTGTTTCAAACCTTTCATGAATGCTTACTGGTTGTGTGACTATAGACAACTCTTTTACTTTTCTGTTCTGTTTCTTCATCTCTAAAATGACTATTAAAAATCCTCATAGTACCTACTCCTAGGATTGTTGAAAGGCTCCATTTAGCTGGTCTTTATAAAGCAATTTGCAAAATGCAAAATATTCCGTCCATTTTCCCACTGCCATATCACTATCATAATTATCATCTTCATTTTCATCATCATGATCATGGAGGCATATTGACAGTCAGAAGAGGTCTGGATTTAGTAAAGTAAAAAAACACACAATAACAGAGTTTGGACTTGAATCCTAACTCTGCCACTTGTGATAGAACCATCTCCTAAATATCCCCTTGCACAAATTATTCAATTTCTCTGAGCCTCTTTTTATTCATCTGTGTTATAAGGAGGTTGGTTTAGATAACCACTACCATCCCTTGTAGCTCTAATTTTATGAGTTATTCATCATGATCATTCAGTTAGGTCTATTGTCCTATCCATTCTACTTGGATCTTATGGGATTCTGACCTTGTCATGCAAAGTGTTCATTATCTCCTCTAGTTCAGGGTCTTCTGAAAATATGAAAAGCATGCTACTGTAACTTTGTCATACACACACACATACACATATACATATTTTTGATAATCATATATACATATATGATAGATATATGTGTACACAAATATGTGTGTATGCATAAATATATGTATATATATACATACATAAAATATTAAACTGCAGCAGCCCAAACACAGATTTAATCAATTTATTTTGACCTTGCCCATGAAGAGACTTTAAAATAACACCAAAACTGATACCCATTACACTTTGATCCCTGAAATAAACACCTTCATTGTCTGATAAGTAGACATAATAACAAGACTGAATAGTATAGGTCCATAACTGAAGTAGATGCAGGAATGGATTAGATAACCTGTGTACAGATCTTCATTTATCCCGGGAAACTGCACCAATTATGATTGCTACCATCTTCTTTACTTGAAGGGTTATTTTTGTTATTGTTATTTTATTAGGATCTATATCTTTAAACCCAAGTCCATGTAATAGGAGCTCAGATTTAGAGGTAAGATATGCTCCCATTACACATAGAATCATTACCACAGAACTTGAGGAAAATATTTTTGAATTTGATTGCACAAATATTGCTTCCATGGTGTGGATTACAAGAAATTTATTGGAATCCCCCTTGTGGACAACAGATTGTATGAAATTAGAAAAAACATTAGGACTCCCAACTCAAACCTTGGTGTAGACTGAAAATATCTGGACACTTTTTAAATCTAAACTTTTGTTTCTTTTTATTTTTTCTCATTGATATTAAGTTTAGAATGTATTCTGATTAGTGAGGGATATGCTATACATAAATGAGAAGGGGTCCTTAAAGTTTAGTAAAAGAAAGAAAAAACTGATTGCTTTGGGGAAACTTTACAAAAGTTAAATAACTACAAAAAGTGGATTATCTAGTGACTGTAATTCACTGTGTTACATAATGCAAACTAGTTTTTGGTTAATACTGAAATTGTTTTGTAAGTAGAAGACTGTATTCTCACAGATGGCCTGAAACATCTTTCAGTGAATGTATATGTCAAGACATTATGCAGTGTAGGACTGATATAATTTCTTTGTTTTGTTTGGTTTTTTGCCATTTGCCTGTGGGATATCTAGAGACTAATCATTTCTTTTTTATTATCATGCATTCTTCAATAAAATATTTTGCTGGATTCATGTGCTTAGCAATATGAGGATTCCTCCCCTCATAGGTACAAATACCAACTTGCATATACCTTATCATTGTGGGATTTTTTTTTCAAATCATAGAACAACTGAATTTCTAAATTAAAGGTACTTTAATGGCCATCTAATCCAATGGCTAAAATAAAAAGAATGCTTTTATGAAATACCTAACAAGTGGTCATATAGCATTTGCTTGAAGAAGTCCAGTCTTCCTTCCAAGGGAACTCTACTATCTCTTGAGGCCACCTATCTAGTTTTGTTTAACTCTAATTATTAGAAAATATTTTCTTTTATCAAGCTTGAAATAATAGAAGGCTTCTGGAATTTGTTAAGTAGGATTACGGTATGGTCAGATTTCTGCACCAAAGTGGAGGCTGAATTAGAGAGGAAAAATACTAAAGACAGAGAATCCAATTAAGAAGCTATTTCAGTAATCCAAGAGAGAGGTGGAGAGGGCTTGAAGAATTGAATAGAACAAAGATGCAAGAAATGTTGCAGAGTTAAAAATGAATAATATTTGTCAATGACTGGATATGTGGGTGAAGGTGAGGAGATAAAGTTGATTCCAAGGTTGTAAAGCAAAGTAACTAATAGATTTGGAGGCAAAAGGTGATAAGTCTGAGGGTTTTTATTTAATAGTTTTCAACATTTACTTTGATAAGATTTTTATTTTTATTGAATCATTTAGGTCTAAATAGAAGCTGCAGAGGAATTATATTCAAACCAATGGAAGCCAATGATTTAATAAGGGAGCAAATGTAAGCAAATGTAAAGTGAATTACACTTACAGTTATAGAGCATTATACCAATGATTACCAGATAAAGAAGGTCAAGGAGTAAAGTGAAGAGGAGGGGAGGCTAGGTAATGTAGTGGATAGAGCCCCCACTGTGACGTCAAGAGGACTTGAGTTTAAATACAGTCTTAAACCCTTATTTGCTGGGTCACCTGGGAAAATCACCTAATTCAGTTGTCTGGGGCGTGGGGGAATGGAAGAAGTGAAGAGAAAGCAATTATAAGAATTCAGAGACAAAAGATTGTAGAGAAAGAAAGGATGGTCAACAGTGTCAAATGATACTGAAGTCAAGAAGGATAAAGACAGAAAAAAGGCCAATACATTCAGCAATGAAGATGTGTGAAATTGAAAAATGGTTTGTAATTGTGTTAAGACTTAAAATAAGTCTTTTTTTTGAAAGGTTTCTTTTCATTGAAAGGTTTAATCAGATAACCTTAGGTCACTTATCTCACAATTCTTATCTTGTAACTAGTACCTCCATTCTTGTATTGAAACTTATATCTTCACCTTTGCAACTTCACCCACTAACCATATTCTGGAGAAATTTGCCTAAAGATTGATCTCTTCAATCTAAACTGTGGTGGCAATTCTGATCACTTTTAGACTAATGCCATCACCTGAGAATTTATCTCATCTCTCACTGATATCATGGAGAAGAAGTAAGATGTCATTTATCCTACCTCACTGAAATATCTACCCATCAGGATTGTTTTACCTTTGTCTTGAGATCAAACCATGCAACTTATTTGTGGTCATGGGGATTTCAAAAGGGGATATCCAAACAATCATAATAGCAATCTGATGTTTTGTGTGTGTTTTTAATAACTTTCTGGCCAACTAGAAGAATACATAACTATGTTGCTCAAGATATTTTGCTCTGTCATCCTGTTAATCTCTAAAAAAGATCTTGCCCTCTCTCACTCAGGTGGTCTTTGACTACTAAGGAGTTATTTATCTCATTTATTGGCTACTGCTAGTCTAGGTAATAAATGAATTATGCTTCAGTCTATCTTTACTTCTATCACAATATAAGTAAATTTGGAAAGAGTAGTTTCAATTGAATGATAAGGTCAGAATCCATTTATAAGGAATTGAGAAGTGAGTAAGATGAGAGAAAGTTGAGGTAACAAAATCAGAAAGCTTTTTCTAGGAGCTTGACTGTGAAAACGAGGAGACAGACCTTCACAGGATGGCAGGGTCAAGTGAAGATATTTTAAGGATAGGTGAAACTGAGCATATTTGTAGGAAGCAAGTAATGATTCAATAAAAAAGAAGAAACTGAATGGTTCAGAGAGAGAGGGAATGATTTGGGCAGTAATAAATTAAAGGAAATTGATTTACAGGTATTTTAATCAATAAGCAAATATTTTTAAGCATCTGCTATATGCCAGGTGCTATTCTAGATGCTGGAGATTCAGTTATGAAAAATAAGATAATTCACATTTTAATTTCTTTTTAATTGGAGGGGATGGGGACACCAAGTACATTACAAGTATGTACATTGTAAAATGCTGCCCATTTAAAAAGTTCACTTGGTCACTGAAAAGATGGAAATATAATTTTTGTGGAAAGAGCAAGTATGAAATCAACTTGTGAAGAAAGTATGGTACTAATCCTTTTATATGTGCATAATTTTGATTGCTAAAAGTAGCAGAAAAAAACTTTTATGTAAAAAAGAACTGATAAAGTATCTCAGATAAAACTGAAATAGAGATGTTGGAAAGATCAGATAGCTGCATCACAAATTAATGTACTGAGAAAATGTATTTTAAAGTAGAGAAATTATTTAGGACTTGAGACATATTGGCCCTAAACTTATTTGCATGTGATTGTTTTTAGAGTTCTAAAGGTTACACATGACAATGTTATTTAAATTGTAATATTGTTACTTATAACTTTATAATGGCTTAGAAACTTTTGGAAAGGTGAGTGTTTTTATTTTGCAGCTTACAGAAAGAGGGATTATATGACCTTTCTTTCACAAAAGAAACTTCTCTAATCACCAGGAACTTCTGATTTGAAGTATTTGAAACAATCCAATATCCAACTTTGAAGAAGCTAAGTGTAAAGGAGTCATTGGTAGAATCCATTTTCAGGTATTATTCTGGGAGTTTGGTGATTGGAAAAGAAGCACTACTATGGACTGCCTGAATAAAAAAACAATTTCTGGGAAGATCATTGGAAGAGATCTAAACTCCTCTTTCTTTGAGCTGTTGTTCTCTAGTATCATCTCCAAATTATCTTTTTTTTTTTTCCAGAGATCTATCATATCTAACTTTTCTAGTATTCTAATTTGGGCAAGCTATATTTTTGAAGGTATTCTTCCATTTCATTTAAGTTGTCAAATTTATTGGCATAAAGTTGGGCAAAATAATTCCTAATTATTGCTCTAATTTCCCCTTCGTTAGTGGTGAGTTCTCCCTTTTCAATTTTAAGACTGACAATTTGATTTTCCTCTTTCCTTTTTTAAATCTGATTTACTAAGGGTTTGTCTATTTTGTTGCTTTTTTCATAGAACCAACTCTTAGTTTTATTAATTAATTCAATAGTTTTTTACTTTCAATTTTATTGATCTCTCCTTTTATTTTTAGAATTTCAAGTTTAGTGTTTGACTGGGGGTTTTTAATTTGTTCCTTTTCTAGCATTTTTAGTTGCAAGCCCAATTCATTGACCTTCTCTTTCTCTATTTTAGGCCTCTAGAGATATGAAATTTCCCCTTATTACTGCTTTGGCTGCATCCCACACATTTTGGTATGATGTCTCATTATTGTCGTTTTCTTGAGTGAAGTTATTAATTATGTCTATGATTTGCTGTTTCACCCAATCATTCTTTAATATGAGATTATTTAGTTTCCACTTATTTTTTGGTCTACTTTCCCCTGGCTTTTTGTTGAATGTAATTTTTATTGCATCGTGGTCTGAAAAGGATGAATTTACTATTTCTGCCTTACTGCATTTGAGTTTGAGGTTTTTCTGTCCTATTTTTGTAATAGGTTCCATGAACTGCTGAAAAGAAAGTATACTCCTTTCTGTCTCCATTTTGTTTTCTTTACCTCTTTGACTTCTTTCTTATTTATTTTGTGGTTTGATTTATCTAATTCTGAGAGTACAAGGTTGAGATCTCCCACTATTATAGTTTTGCTGTCTATTTCTTCTTGCAGCTCTCTTAATTTCTCTTTTAAGAATTTAGATGCTACACCATTTGGTGCATATATGTTTGATATTGATATTGCTTCATTATCTATGCTATCCTTTAGCAAAATATAGTGCCCTTCCTTATCTCTTTTAATTAGATCAATTTTTGCTTTTGCTTGATCTGAGATCAGGATGGCTACCCCTGCTTTTTTGACTTCATCTGAAGCATAGTAGATTTTGCTCCAACCTTTTATCTTTACTCTGCATGTATCTCCCGGCTTCAGGTGTGTTTCCTGTAAACAACATATTGTAAGATTCTGGCTTTTAATCCATTCTACTAACCACTTCCTCTTTATGGGGGAGTTTATCCTGTTCACATTTATGGTTAAAATGACCAATTCTGTATTACTTGCCATCTTGTTAACCCCTGTTTATATCATCTCCAAATTGAAAGAGGTGAAACATCTTAGGGGTTTCTTTGCTTTCTACTATCTTTTCAGGTTTGAAAAGAAGAAATGGGAAAGGAGAGGCTTTGCATTTGTTTTGCTATAAGAAAAGATTTAAAATTGATTGGTAACAAAGTAATCTGTTCAGTGAATATTTGGCAAAGTTTGTCAGCATTTCTTTGAGAGCTAATCTGAGGAATTTTGCTGTGTCATGTTTTGCAATAAGAAGAGACTGAGAATCCAGAGGAATGATGATTAATTTTACTATTCTCCTAATCACTGGTAGGTGGGGAATTTAAGATGCAGAATGAAATATATAGTTTTGGACATATATAATATAGGGATATATTTTGCTTGACTATGAATATTTATTACAAAAATATTCTTTTTCTTTGTATTCTTTTAAATGGGGAGATGGGAAGGAGATAAATAAATTTTGTCCACTGAAAAATAAAACACTTAAAAAAAAAGAATAGTGGGTTTTTTTTTTTTTGTTTGTTTGTTTGCTTTTTAAGAAAAAGTGGAGAGAAGATAAGATAAAGCAGAATCCTGGTGATCCTGGACTACTCTGCATTGTCCAGGGGATTTGTAGCATCTAGGTTAAGAGAGTTACTTGTTGCAAAAAAAGAATTGTTGCCACAATAAACTTTTTCAGCATTCTCTTAAGGGTGATAGTAAATTAATAGAGCTTGTTATTGCTTCGTCAGCTTGAAAACAAGAGAATTTGGTTTGCTCAGCAGGATAAGAGAGAAATTAAGAAAGGGAATAAGTAATAGAGAAATATCTTCATGTAATGTAGATTGTTCCTGGAAAGCCAACAGAGTTGTGTGTTATCCTGAGTGTTAAGTTTTCACCATTCATAAAGCCCTCCGTTAGGTTTGTGATCACCCTCCCAAATGGACACTGCATTAGTGGAAGGGGGAGACCTAGGCTTATGGATGGACTTCAATATTTTTATTGTTATTTTCATTATACTGAGTAACTAGAATGTTACAATTAATTTTGCTTTTGTCTTATTAACTAAATATTATATGTTTGCAAATGAATATAGTGTCATAATGCTTTATTTTTTCATAAATGGAAATCACACCAGTGGAAATTCCAGAGCTAGAATCATGGGTAGTAATGATAGGGTGAATGGATTCTAGCAAAAAAATTACGTCCCTGATAACAACTCAGTATCTAAGTGGGTCTCATTGAGGAACAAAGTGATTGTAGAATTATCTTGGACAGAACTAACTTGTACTGATGCCCACTGTTATCTTCTACAAACTGAGGTTAAACTATAGATGTCAACTCTCAAGGCTATCCTGTATAAATAGAATGATCATGACCACCAGTTGATTTACTGATACATGCAACCAACATAGTTAGCACACCTTAGCTCTAGGTCCTTTCCCATAAAAGATCCCATTTCTCCTCTTGTTGATTGCGAGTTCATTAGGAACTTTGCCTGCTTGCTAAGTGTTATCATAAAGCTTTGCTCCTTGACTTGGAAATGACTCTCCACCTTATGAATTGTTGGACCTCACAAGTAGGAGTATAGCCTCCCATACAACAAGTACTTTGAAAGTCTCTTGAGTTGTAACTGTGTAGTGGTAGCTCTTTCCTGAGGATCACATACTTGATAATTGACGATCAGCTGAGGTGAAAAATCCACCCTAATGGTCAAGAGTGAGACATTCTATTCCTTGGGATTAAACATGCAATAAATCAATCAACAAGTATTTATTAATCACTTATTATTTGCCATGCACTATGCTAACCATCTGGGATTCAAAGAAAGACAAAAACATTTCTTGCCCCCAAGGAACTTACATTCTAATGGGTAAGACAGCGTGAAAATAATGAGATACAGACACAAAACATAGAAAGCAGATGGAAAGCAACCTTAGAGGAGATGGTTCTTGAACCTAAAGTGATGGAATAAAGGGTAATAGAGAGAGAACCTGGAATCTGGGAGTGGCAAAGAGGAACAAGAAGAATTCCAACTCAACCACCACAGCCTGTGTCTCAACACAGAGTTAAAAGAGAGGAAAAAGGTGACTAGGGAAGCAGTGTCTCTGAGTGAGAGCCAGGTCTCAGTACCAGAAGAGAGAAAAAGTGAGAAGGAAAGATGTTTAATATGAAAGGAAGTTTATTACTTGATAGAGCATTTCAGAAGGTACAAAGGAAGGAGTGGATCTGGAATAGAAGACTTGTAGAAAAGTAGAGATGAATGGGGTAAAAAGGAGAGAATAACAGATTTGGGAACAGGTTTTATTCAATTCTAGCCGGAGTGCAAGCTAATACTGGTTTAGGAAGGGTGAATGATATTGAAATTAGCAAATTATTAAGGAATGATTCTAGGTTCCTTTAGATATCCATGTATGGGAGGAAGTCTTTAAGGTAGGCAAGAGATTATTCTGTTCAAAGGCCTCTGGTAAGCTCCAGTGATTGTTATGCTCTAGAATCTGGAGATCCAGTTGAAAAGCTGGAGGTGACTAGGATGGATACATTGATACTGATGTTACTAAAGGAGAAAGCCTATCTTTAAAGAATGGGGAATAGCCATATATAGGCTTGCCACGGCGTAATCCAGGAGGGCCTCGGATACCATTAGAGGAAGATGCTCTTTTTCGAAGGGCAAAGGAGGGTGGCAATGTCACTGGTGGCCTGCTGGGCATAGGTTGGTGAGGTCTCCGGATGATGATAGTCCTGGATGGAGAGGAGTTGAAGCTTTGCAAACCACCAACACGTAAATCTTGGAAGTTTATCAATCTTCTGACTCTATGACTGGAGTGATCTGTGATGACTCGGGGAGTAGCTGTCTGTAGAGTCCAAGGTGAGGATCTGGGGTCTGGAGGAGGTGGTGTTGTGACCTTTGGCCAAATAAAATGGTTCAGGAGAGGGCTGGGCTGTTGAGAAGGGAAACTAGTTACTGGGGAATGGGAGGTGGTGGTGTCCTGTGCTTTCTCATTCTCAGTGGATGCTGGGGAAGCCTGAATCGTCACAGAAGCAATCAATTTGTAGAGTCTCTGCTGGTAGCAGGGTCTGTATTTCAAATCTTCATTGAGAGAGGAATGGCGTCGGATTGGTCTCTGTGGCCTCCACCCCCCAAAACCAATGTAGGAGACGTCTAACTTTCCACAGGAGGAAGGTGATCTCCTGTGCTCAGGGTGGGGAAGTGTTATGCTGGACAGTATCTGGGGTGATACAGGTTGACCCTGGAGGAAGCCAGTGCTCGAAGGCTGGGCAATGGTGGTGGTGGCCAGTTGCCACCAAAGGAGCCGTAAAGGGAGAAACATAGAGTCGTTGTGTTCTCCCCATCTGTGGGAGAGGGCTGAAGGAGCCAAGGTCGCCACGTGAGGAGGGCCGACCCAGAGAGGTGAGCCATGGCGGTGTCGGGGTCTCCCAGGGGGACGCGAAAGCGTCATGTCCTTCTGCCGGTTCGCTATCAACTGCCGCCAAAAGGCACAAGAGATAGCATTCTTAGATTGCCGCCACTGGGGTTGAAGAGAAGTGCTATAGCAGTCTTGAGCCTCGCGGGTCACAACCGGAGCCTTCCAGGTTCCATTCGGAGGATGATGACTTTGAAGGGCGGGAAGTGCCCCCATCTTGTGCTTGGGAACGTTCAGACCAGACTCGAAGAGCAACTTGAGGCTTAGGAGATGGGAAGTGCTATTGGTGCTTTTCTGCCCCCCAGGATACAGCGCTACTGGCTTCTTGCGGGGCTTGGGAGCCAGGGGTGGGTGTGAAGGCGTAGATGGGGCTATGCGGTGATTTCGAGTCCTTCTTTTTCTCAGGCTGAAGGGAGAGCCAGAGTTGATAGAATGAGATGGTATTCTAGGAGCAGGAGATGGCGATGTCCCCACCTCAACTGAAGAGGTCCCAGTTGCCACCAAAAGTTTGTCTTCTGGGATGGGAAGTGATGGTAACATATTGCATATAGAATAAATGTAAAAAGAACAAATACAAATACAGAGTAGTTAAATACAGGGTGGGTTGGGAAGAACTAGCCATTAGCAACTGGGGGCGGGGGAGAAGTAGTATCAGCAAAAGCTTTCATGCATAAAGTGGGGCTTCAACTGTCTGGTGAGGACAATGGGGATTCTATAAGGTGGAGGTAATGAGGAAATACATTCCAGATGTGGGGACTGTCAATGGAATGGAATGGAAACCTGATACATTATTAGATATGAGGGAAAGAAAGAAGGCTAGTTTGGATCAGAGAATATTAAAGAACTAGTAATAGCTAATGAGATCTGGAAAGATAGTTTAAGACATGATTGCACATAAGTCCAGAGTTAACATTTTTTCCTATAAGAAATCACTGGGCTTTATTGAGCAGGACATAAATCTTCACTTAAGGAAATTACTGGGCAGCTGTGTGGAAGATTGATGGAATGGAGAGGAAATAGGAAACTCTTGTTTATTGGAGAATAATCCCCCAGATTATTTCTAGGGGAAAGGTAATGATTACTGTGAAGTAATAAAGGGCACAAACTGATAACTGATGATATATTTAAAATGAGATTAACAAGGCTTTTAGGAATGTGGGGAAAATAAAATGTCTAAATAGAGCAGTGGTGATTTCAATAGAATTAGCAAAGTTTAGTAGAGAATTAAATTGGAAGTAGAATCAGATGATAAATTATGTTCTGGATGTGCTGAATTTAAGATGACTATGAGACACCCAATTAGAATTGTACAATGGGCAATTGATGATATAGACTAGAATTTGAGAGAGAGTAGAGCTGTATATATAGATGTGGAAAGCATATGCACAGAAATAATAAAAGGCATAAAAGCTGATTAGATTACTGAGAGATTGTGTGTGTAAAAGGAGAGGGAAAGAGAGCCTGGGACAGAGAACTTTTCAGAACATCCACAATTAAAGGGCTTGATTTGGTTGATGAACCTGCAAAAGAGAAAAGAACCAGCAAGGAGTGTCACAAAAACTCAGGTGAGAGATTGTCCATTCAGTAGATAATTGAGAAAGACAAGACCTGAGAATAAACCATCAATAGATTACTGGTAAATCTGAAGAGAGTGGTTTTGGTTGAATGATGAAGTTGGGTACCAGATTGCAAAAAATTGAAGAATAAATGAGAGAAGGGAATATAGAAGCAATAAGGATAGAGAGTCTTCTCTAGGGGGTTGGCTAAGAAAGAGAAGAATGATATAGAATGATAGCTTGAAAGTGGGTCTGTTGGGGGATTTTTTAAGGATGGGGTATTTCTGGGTGGTACATAAGAACAGTATATAGGAAGAGATTGAAGATTAGAGAGGGAATGGTTGAAGCATCATAACTCTGGAGATGAAATAAAGGAAAGCGTTTAGGATACAGGTAGAGGGCATTGCCTTGACAAGGAAAAAGTCAGTCATTGTCAGAGACTGAAGGAAAGGAGGAGAGAGTGAAAGATGGTGTCAAGGAGTTTTTAAGATAAAGAAAAAGATAGAAAAGATACCTCATATTAAATGGCATTTTTTTCTGTAGGATAAAAGATCATGTCTTCAGATTGAGGAAGAGGAGTAAGGGGAATGTATGGGAAGTTTTATGATAGAAGATGTTTGAAATAATTTCTGACATGGGAAATCAATTATAGAGTAATTTCTTGACTTTATAGAGTAAATAAAAGATTGCCTTGCCTAATTGAAATTAGATGCCATGAATTTAGACTGTATTTGTAACTTTTCCAGCTTGGAGCAGCAGTACCTCAAGTAGGAGGAGAGAAGGTGGTGGATCATAGGAAAAATCCAGGATTTGGTTTTGACAAGGGATGAGCAGTGATAGAATAAGGGGGCAAAGGTTTCAATAGCAGAATAAAATTTGGTTGAGATTTGAAAATGGAAAATGTAAAAGACTGAGCAGTACTTCAAGTAGGAGGAGAGAAGGTAGTGGATCATAGGAAAAATCCAGGGCTTGGTTTTGACAAGGAATGAGCAGTGATAGGATAGCAGGATGAAGGTTTCAATAGCAGATTAGAAAAGGGATAATGAAAAGTCCAAGCAAGAATAGTGACCTGAAAAAGCATTGGGGGATGAAGGGAATGAAGATCAGAGAGAGTGTCAATAATGGGTTTAGGAGGGGTGAGACATAGAGAAAGGTGGAATGATGCTAGGTTATTGTGGTCAAACATTGTTTTGGTGAGGGGGCTATTTTTCTCATTTTAATTCTAATACTAATTTTGTTTTTCTCTAGTTTAAACATCCCCAGTCCATTTAACTTATATAAATTGTGGTGATTAGAAATGAATGCATCATTTCAGAGAGAATCTGAACAGGACAGCATATATAGCTCTAGAAATAAAGTCTTTCTAAAGACAACCTGAGATTACATTCTCTTTCTTAACTTCTGGACCTTGTTGGTAGTTCATTTTCAGATTGCAACTCATCAAAGATCCAAATGTTTTTCATGAGAACTTTTTTCTAGCCACACATCTCCACTCCCATCCTATAAGCAGCATCTATTCACTATAAACAATGAATAGAGCCCTCAGCCTGAAATTAGGAAGACCTGAATTCAAATCTAGCTACAGATAACTATATGATCTCAGAAAAGACACTTAACCCTATTTGCCTCAGCTTTCTTATCTGCCTCAGTTTCCTCAACTGTAAAATTGGGACAATAATGGGACTTATTTCCAGGGCTGTTGTGAGGATGAAATGAGATATAATCTTTGTAAAGTTTTTTTTAGTACTTTTACATAGCCTGGCACACAATAGACACTTTAAAAAGTGCTTATTTCCTTCTTTCTCTTTCCTATGCTGGTACATTTTATTATTTGAACCCAAATGTAGGCCTTAATATAAGCATCCTTGTTTCTAAATATTAACATACCTTGACCTGATGAAATTTGAATCTTCAAGAAATAAATGAAGCAGATGCCACCTGGGTGAGAGAAAAAAGAAACCAGATTAAGCAGTTGATGTATTTTATTAAATGTGTGATGGATCCATGAAGTTCTTTCAGGTACATACCAGTCTTTCTCCCAGGTAGTACAACACACTTTCAGTCTGGGAAAGGGCTTGTAACATCCCTAATAAATGATCATTCAACAGTCTCTTGAAAACCTCATTCCTAAAAGAGATGGGGAGCTCACTTCTTTCTTAGGCAGCCCATGCCCCTTTGTTATAGCTCCAGTGGTAAGGAAATATCTAATCTGCCCTTTTGCAAATTCTATCCATGGCTCCTAGTTCTGCCCTTGGGGCCCTTGAAATACTTGAAGGTATGTCTGGCCTAAGTCATCTTTCCTCTAGCTAAACATCCCTTAGTTCCTTCATTTAATTCTCTTTTGGTGTGTTCTCCAGTCCACTCTTCATTCTGGTCATCTTCTTCTGGATGCTTTCCAGTTTATGAATATCCTTCATAAAATATGAACTCTATCTCATACATATTAAAATATTTATAGTAGCCCTTTCTATAGAAACAAAAAATTCTTGTAAACAAAGAGAGTGCCCTCCATTGGAAGAGTAGTTAAATAAATTGTGGTCTGTAATGAAATATTATTATTCTGGAAGAAACAATCAATGTGAGAAATTCAGAGAAGCATGGAAAGACATGCAAGAATGAATGTAGAGTGAAGTTGCAGAACCAATGAATACCATAATATAAATATTAACAATACTTAAGGGCAGGTGAGTTCCAGTTAATTGTATTGACTGGTCTTAGTTTGGAAGAACAGATGGTGAAGAGATACATATTTCTCTCTTACAAAAAAAAATCCCTTTGTGATAGATGATTTAAAAGAATATCCCAAGATCCTGTTAGTGGATGACATCACCATTTCACTGAAATTGCTTTCCCCAAGATTACCAATGATCTCTTATTTGCCAGACCCCATGGGTTTCTCTTAATCCTCATTCTCCTTGATTTCTCTTGATTTCAATTATTCTCTTTTCCTTGATGTTTTCCTCTACATTTTTGGAACATCACCCTCTTCCAGATCACACTGGATAACTGTAGTTGTCCTAAAGGGGGTCTCTTCTGGGCCTTCATCTCTTCTCCCTTTATATTGCCTCCCTTGGTTGTCTCCTTACTCTCCATGGATTTAATTATCATTAATTAATTCTCACATCTAGATGTGTTGCCCCAAAGTCTCTGCTGACCTCCAGTTCAACTGCCTTTTCAGACATCTTGAACTGAATTTACAGTATATACCTTAAACGCAGTGTGTCCAAAGTAGAATTTTCTTCCACATACACACTACCATTCTCCCAGTCCCTTAGACTTACAACCTCAAAGCCTTGCTATCACTCACTCTCCCATATCCAATTTGTAGACAAGGCCTGTCAATTTTACCTTTGCAGCATCTCTTCAATATGCCCCCTCTTTTCCTCTGACACCGATTCCATCCTAGTGCAAGCCTTTATCACCTTAGGCACGGATTATTGCAATAACCTGCTGGTGGCTCTGCCAACTGCAGTCCATTCTTCTTTCTAATCTATCCTTCATTCAGCCAAGTGCTTAGAATGATTTTTCAGAAGTACAACTCTGTCACTTTTCCTAATCGGTAAACTCCATTGACTCCTTATCACCTCCAGGATCAAATATAAAATGTTGTGTCTGACGTTCAAAGCCCTTTGTAACCTAGCATTTTCACTACTTTGCAGTCTTTTTAGACCTCCTTGTATTCTTCAGTCCAGTGATATGGGCTTCCCTGCTGATCGACCAGTGAAACTTTTTATTTCTCCACTCTGGGCATTTTCTCTGACTGTCTTCCCCATGTCTGAAAGGCTTTTCATCCTCATTTCTACCTATTGACTTCCATGGCTTCCTTTGAATCCTACCTAAAATTGCATCTTCTTTAGGAAGCCTTTCCCAAACTTTCTTAATTCTAGTGCTTTCCCCTGTTAATTATTTTCTGTATAAAGCATATATACATACATATATATGTATGTATGTATTTGCTTGTTATCCATCTACATTAAATTGTGAGCTTCTTGAGATCATGGACTATTTTTTGATTCTATATTTCTAGCACTTAGTACAGACTGTTCCAGAAGAGCAGATAGGCAAAGTGAGCATACAGGCACTATCCTCTCTTTTCCCATTGACTGTGGAAGTAAATGCTGAAAATATCTTCTCTCATTTTTTCTCTCCATATAAAAAAAATTTGCCCTCTAGTATCTAGATAATTTCTTCCTGTGCAATGGTGTTTTTTATTATTCAAATTTATTCATTTAGAAAATATCCATTCTCCATTGTTTTGCAAAATATGAGTATAAATATTGCCCCAGAGTTGACTATATACAGCTCGTAATACATTTAATAATTTACAGAATATATAAGTAAGGCCCTCAATCCTGATTTGGTGGTCTATGACAATGGTATCTTAATTTAAATGGATACAGTTCTCTGCGGCTGCATAATGATTTAGAAGACAATTGTGTTGTGTTCTATTTTCATTTATTTTATTAAACATTTCTCAATTACATTTTAATCTAGTTTTGGCTGTACTTGGGAGTTTTTTAGGCTATTTGCAATAGCTACGAGTTAGACACCTCTTCTAGGAGACTACCTAGGGGCATATGTTATTTTATTTTTTAACTAATTAAATTAATATTTTTCTGCACTTACATTCGAAACATTTTTTATATTTGTTTTTAAGATTCTTTCCCTTATCTCCATCCACAATTAAGAAATAGTGAAGTTATGTAAAATATTTCTATAAAAGTCAAGTTGTGGAAGAAAATATAGATCTCCCAACCTAATGAAAATAAAAACCCTCAAGAAAAGTTAAGTTAAAAAGAAAGAGAGATAGGGAGAGAAAGAGAGAAAGCTTAAATCTGTTTTCAGACACAATCAGTTCTTTCTCTGGGTATGGATAGGATTTTTCATCATAAGTCCTTCAAAATAGTCTTGAATGATTGTACTACTGAGAATAGCAAAGTCATTTTCAGCTGGTCATCTCAGAACATTGCTATTACTTTGATTACAATACATTTCACTTTGTTTATGGAGGACCTCCCAGGTTTTTTTTTTCCCTGAGAGCAACATGCTCATCATTTTCCAGAGGATGATAATATTTCATCACAAACACATACCACAATTTATTGAGTCATTTCCCGGTTGATGGGCATCCCCTCAATTTCCAATATTTTTTTTTTTTTTGCCTTAAGAAGAGAGTTGATATAAATATTTTTATACATATAGGTCATTTTCCATTTTTGTTTGTTTTTTCTGAATCTCTTTTGGTATCCTTGCCTCGTACTGATTTTAAATCAAAGGATATGCATGGATTTGTAGCCCTTTGGGCACAGATAATATTTTTTTGATCATTTATCAATTGGAGCATGCCTCTTATTTTTTTTAAAATAAATTTGACTCAGTTTCCACTGTTTGAGAAATAAGACCTCATCAGAGAAATTTGTTTCAATTTTTAAAAAATTGCTATCACTAACTGTATTTCCCCCTATTTATTCTCTCTCTCCTTTCACCCAGTGCCTCCTCAAAAGTGTTTTGCTACTGGCCACTCCCTCTCCCAATATATCCTAATTTTTAAATCACCTTTCCCCCTTGCCATAGCCCATCTCCCTCCTACTTTCTTGCTGAGTTAGATAGATCACTATACCCTTAGAGAGTATGTATGTTATTTTCTCTTTAGTCAATTCTGATGAAAGGTTCACTCATTCCCCCTTTTCTCCTCCTCTCCCCCTCTAATGTAAAAGCTCTTCCTTGCCTCCTTTTTTATGGTCCATAATTTGCACCATTGCACTTCTCCCTTTCCTTAGGGCATATTTTTAAAGCAATTGTTGTGTTTCCTAGCTAAAGTCCAAGAGCAGAATTGGGATAGAACCTGAAGTTTTCAGTCTGCCTCTCATATCCCAGATCTATCTCATTTCTCTTGGTCAATTATCTAGTATGATTCCCTTCATAGTAAGCCCCTAAGGTTAAACATTTCCTTTATCTCAACCCTTCCTTCTCCAGCGAGAGTAAAGAAAAATAAGTAAGGAAGAATAGACCAGAGGTAAAGGTCCAGCCCCAGCTGACCTGGGAGGCAATATCCAGACAGTCTGGATAATTTTTTACCTTGCCCCTTTCTGGTTGGAAGGAACAGAAGCAAAGAAAGCACAGAATACATTCTAACAGAAGGATAAAGGATAGAGGCTACAGGATTATAATTACAGAAAAATTAGCATTTTCATAGCCCCAAGAAGATGGGAGGTTATTTTAGTTGATAGTTGGACAAAGCATTCTAAAAAGGGGGACCACCTGCCAGTTTCTTTGAAATGTTGCTACATAAAGCAAATCATGTGGCTGCAGAAAAATTGATTGCCTGTTTAATATCAATATAGAGGGCAAAAATTGGCACCGTGCTTGGTGCAGAACTTAGCACAGTGCCTGGAACATAGTAGGTGCTTAATAAATGCTTATTGATTGAATTCTAGAAATTGAGGGAGGGAATTTCCTAGAGAAGCAAAGTAGAGAAAGTCACAGAGATGTCCACACTTTAATACTTTTGAACCAGTTTTTTTTTGAACCTGAGTCACTGACAGGTTTCTTCAAGCCTTTTTTTTTTTTTTAACCTCACAGATCTTTTAGTCATGTTTCAGAGACCTTGATAAACTTGATGGCGCTTTGGTGTATTATGCCTCCTGGTGGGAAAAATTACAAAGTACACTTCCTTGCTGGTTAATGATAAAGTGATGCAGAATTGTGGAAAGTAAATTAGTGTAGATGGTTATGGGGACTATAGCATCTCAAGTGTCATCTGAGATATACACCAAGTGTGTCTGTGTCAGATAACAGCAACAAAAATCCACTCTAAAACTTCCCTTGACTTGGTTACTTCCTTATTAAATTTAATATGCACAATTTTTGTTTCTTCTAATAATTACTAAATAATAGAAAATGGACAATCGATTCTTTTTAAGCCATTTTGTTTAATTCATGTTTTGATGGGCACTCTCATGCTTTAGTGACTCTTCATATACCTGAATGCCTTTCCTGGGCAAGGAGAGTTGAAAACAAAGAATGATAATGAAATCATTATTACAATTGGTTCCAAAGACAGCCTGATCTGGCCCATTCCTATAGTAATCTGACCCGGTTTCTTGTTTTTATGCTGAAATTCCTAACCCAGCTCCCTTCTCAGCTTTCCAGGAAAAAAAATATAATATTGAAGAAGACTTGCTGGGAAGGTAACTAGTTCTGAGAACCATTTTTGACTTTGATTAAAATTTGCAGTATAAGGCCGGAGTCTCAAAATGTCCATATTCTAGAAACTCATGGATTGCTAGATCAAAATTCCATAGGTATCAGAGGCTGTCAATACCTTCCAGAGTCCCATCTCCCTACCTCTACCCTCATTACAGCGGCCAGGTTAATTCTCCCCTCCCTTCCACAAAGACCAAGGAGCCAAGACTCAATTTATGTTGCTTTTAATGAGACTTCCTGGCCTGAGGCCACATGGATTTAGCTTCCTAGTCATTTGCCTGGTGTCAGCTAGAATTGAAACTCAAGTTTTTGTGATTCCAAGTCCAAAGTGATTCCAAGTCCAGTGTTCTATTCAAGATGTCATCTATCATAGATGCTTAATGTTAGAATCATATATTGTTGGAATTAAAAGAGCTTTAGAGAGCTTCTTATTCAGCTGGTTCATTTTACATAGGAAGAAACAAAGAATCAGAAATGGGAAGAGAATGGTTACTCCTGGGCTAGAAAGTGAAAGAGCTGGGATTCAGACCTAAGACTTCTTCCACATATATTCTTCCATATATAAGGGCAACCATGCAAGGGCACATTTCAGTGAATTCAATGAATAAAATTTTTGAACTCTTGTGGTTTTATTTTCAAAAAAAAAAAGACTTTTTAAATATCTTGTGTTCAAGATGAATGATGGTATGGGATAGATGGCTAGATTGGAATTAGGAAGACCTAATTTCAAGTTCTGCCTTTAATATACCTTTGCTATGGGTTCTTGGGCAAGTTGCCTTCATGCAACTCTCCTCCAACACTGTGAGTTGCAGATAACTTGCTGATACTTCCTTTTCTGTGAGAAGTTTCTTCACTGGAAGTTCCCTACACTGATAAAATCACAAGTCCTGATAGGAAAAAAACCCCAAATAACAGAAACTGACAAGGCACTGGAGATACAAATATTAAAAAATTACTCGACCACTCAATTTCTAATAAAATTATTTCCTCCTATTATGTACCAAAGAGTGATGATTCTACAGGAAGAGACATCTACATAGAAAACCAAAAGGAAACTGTGTCAGGAAATGAATTTAAGAATTAAAATAATAACCCCCAAATCCAAGGCTAACCAAATCAGATTCAAAGAATTTTAGAGTTGGAAGGATATTTGAAGACTATGTAGTCTACCCTATTCATGAATCTCTTCAACAGTATATTCTCTACTAACTGTCATTGAACTAATGCTAAAGATCTTCATTGATGGAGAGCTTACTAGCTCCTGAGGGACTCCTTTCCACTTTTGGGCAACTCTCTTTGTTTATTCTTAAATTGAAATCTAACTGTCTCTCCTTTCTACTCTTTGCTCCTATTTCTGTCCTCTGAGGCCAAGAAAAATTCATCTTATCTCTTTTCTACATAATAATCCTTCATATAATTTAGATTAATTACCATGTCTCTCCTAAATCTTCTCATCTCCAGACTGTGCATTCTTAGTTCTTTCAGCTCAGGAACTAGTCTCTAGTGCTTTTCTCACTTTTTTAGATCTATCATGGACACATTACAACTTTTCAACATCCTTCCTAAAACATATAAACAATTCTCCCACAGAGGGATGTAGTATACCAACATACCTGGGGTTGATGTCTGAATTAGATTTATTACTGCCCAATTGTGAGCAGCTACAAAGTTGTCTATGTATATAAGGGTAAAAAAGACTAAAGGGCATAGATACCCATCCCGGTAATAGAAAATACATTGTAGAAGGGATACAGATTGCTTCACTCTCTGAAGTACATACTGAAGACAATAAATTTTCTGTGGACCAGCTCAAAAATTGAACATTTTTCAATTAATTCAAATTGGAAAAAGAATAAGTTATTGAATACTTACCCCACAGTAGCAAGCCCTGACTCCCAGCCATGACGGTTTCACAGTTTACTGATAACAAAGAGGAAACTAGCAGTCCATCCTTTTATCATCTGAGTTTTCTCAAGAAGGCTAGGAGGCTATTTTTGTAGTATAGTTGAAGTAGCTTTGTTACTTGAATTAGGAAGCATCACATGATTCATAATTCAGAGAAATTATCTATTCCAGAAGGGGGTCATGAGCATCATTATTATAACATTCATCCCAAAGCATTTTCTGTAAATGCTCAATTGTACTGAAAGGACCAATTTGAGTGAGTATAAATTTCTCTCATAAAAATTATAGTCCTACACAGTTGCCTAAAAATTACTTATGGGGTAAATGATTTGTCCATGGTCACATGGCTTGTATTTGTCTACAACTATCCTAAATCTGATTTTCCTGACCTCCATGCTATCTTCTATCCATTTCACACTTTTCAATCATCATGTCAAAGCCCTATGCAATAAGGGGAAGGTGCAGATAATGTAATAATGTGCTATTGCAGAGATAATGTTTGAAAAGTGCTCCATAAACTTTAAAGTACTGTATATAAATCAGTTATGATGATTATTTTTCTATGAGTGGTCCTTTTTTGTAATGATTTGCCATTTTAATTTTTTAAATGATTTGCTATTTTTATTTTTATTTTGTCCTAATTAATCCGGTCCCCCCCCCCAAAATAAACAAAACAAAACTGTACCCTATGAGAGGCAGCATGTCTTGGTGGACAGAAGACTAGCTTTAGAGACATAAAAACTGAATCTAAGAGTTTTACTCCTAATGTGCTGCCTCTGTGAGCATAGGCAAGCCACTTAACTCTCTGACACTACCAATTGTTAATAGATGGAGTTTCCAAACCAGGCATCCCCTAGCCAGATTATGACAAAGGTCTAGACTGATATTCAGAGAAAGTGACATAACAAAACTATGTCAAAAAAGGAATTGAAAAAAATAGTGTGGCAATAGAGATGACCACTCTCTACTTGTCTACTCCCATCTCAGAGTCTATTCACCTTGTTCTGTGATGGATGAGCTGTAGAACAGATCAGAAGTCCCTGCTATCAATGCTAGCAATTTCTTAAATTTCAACATCCTTTTATTCAAGTGTAAAAAGTTCATGATGAAGTGCCTTTTCTTCCCCTTTCCCAAAAAATATAATTTCTTCCTTTTAGAAATTGCTTAGTAATTATGGTCCACTCAGATCAAGTGATAGGGAAGGGCATAGTATATGTCATATCTGGTTCTGTTTCATTTAGTTCTGTTAACTTATGGAATTCTCCAATAGGTCATGTCTCTACAACTTAAACTTTCTTCTTTTCACTATCTCCCACACAGGTTGTTGGTTAGTGGGCATTTATTAAGCAACTACTGCATGCCAGGCTTTGGGCTACGTGTGGGGGATACAAAAAAAAAAGACCCTGATCTCACTGAGCTCATTTTAATGGAGGAGACAAGACACAGACAACTTTGTATAAATGAAATGGAAATAGGATAAATTGCAAATAATCTCAGGGGAAGGTATTAAAATTGGAAAATGGGAAAGGTTTCTTGCAGAAAGTAAGACTAGTTGAGACTCAAAAAAAGCATGGAAATAAGAAGATGAAGATGAGGGAGAGAGCTTCAGGAGCAAAGGACAATGAAAACATCAGGAGTTGTTTTGTGTGAGAAAGAGCAAGAAGACCAATGTCACAAGATGGCAGAGCAAATGGAAGAGGTTAAGCTCTAATAAGGCAGGAAGTAAGGGCAGAAGACAGGTAGAAGAGGGTATGGGAGGATAGGGGACAGAGTGAGAGAAGAAGATAGACAAGAGAGTGGGAAATAGAGAGATGAGGAGTCTGAGGTCTCTTCTCATCCCAGCACCACTACCAATCTAAAACAGATGAATATTTTCTGGATAAGCCAAGGATGTTTATAAGTTGTTTCAAATGTTGAATCGATGGCTAAGATGACAAGAAAAGATAATGATGAATGTTGGAGGGAAAACTGTGACACTGATACATTGTTGGTGGAGTTGTGAATAGATTCAACCATTCTGGAGAGCAATCTGGAACTATGCTCAAAAAGTTATCAAACTGTGCACACCCTTTGATCCAGCAATTTTACTACTGTGTTTATATCCCAAGGAGATCTTAAAGGAGGGAAAGGGACCCACATGGGCAAAAATGTTTGTGGCAGACCTTTTTGTAGTGGCCAGAAACTGGAAACTAAATGGATGCCCATCAGTTGGAGAATGGCTGAATAAATTGTGGTATATGAATATTATGGAATATTATTGTTCTATAAAAAATGACCAACAGGATGATTTCAGAAAGGCCTAGAGTGACTTACACGAACTGATGATGAGTGAAACGAGCATGGCCAAGAGATCGTTATATACTTCAACAACAATACTATATGATGACCAGTTCTGAAGGACCTGGCCATCCTCAGCAATGAGATGAACCAAATCAGTTCCAATGGAGCAGTAATGAACTGAATCAGCCACACCCAGGGAAAGAATTCTGGGAGATGACTAAAAACCATTACATTGAATTCCCAATCCCTATTTTTTTGCTCACCTGCATTTTTTATTTCCTTCACAGGCTAATTGTACAATATTTCAAAGTCCGATTCTTTTTGTACAGCAAAATAACAGTTTGGTCATGTATACTTATTGTGTATCTAATTTATATTTTAATATATTTAACATCTACTGGTCATCCTACCATCTGGGGGAGAGGGCGGGGGAAAGGAGGGGAAAAATTGGAACAAGAGGTTTGGCGATTGTCAGTGCTGTAAAGTTACCCATACATATAACCTGTAAATAAAAAGCTATTTAAATAAATAAAAATTAATTAATTAATTAATTAAAATTATAACCAGGGAGCTAGTAAGTACTATCCATTTTAACATTAAAAGGATCCATGATTTCATCAGCATGACTGTGCCTTCTGATGATGCTGATCCCAATCCCTCCATACCAAGATGAATATCAAGAAATTCAGCACCCAGCAGCTAACCTGGTGGTGAACTTATTTGGTCTCAGCCAATCTGGTCACCAAATGGCAAGCCCAAAGCTTGCTGGAAATTTTTCCAGTTTGGAAAAAGGACTTTCCAGAATTGATCTCTGTCTGTTTGTCTATCTATCCCTGTCTCTCTGTCTCTCTCTTGTCTCTCAGTCTCTTTCTGTTTCTGTCTCTGTCCATTAGGAGGAAAGTTCTTTATAAATTTTGAAGCTCAAGATAAACATAAATATTATCTTAATTGTGAGATATTAAAAGACAAAGAAAAGCCCAAACAGCAAAAACAAAACAAAACAAAAACATTTTCTGATAGTCATAAAATGACTTTTAAAAATAGAACTTAAAATATAAGATTATTTGTCAACTTCTCAAATTGAGGGTAGGAGGCAAGCTTATTAGTTGAAGATTACTAATGTGGAAGAAAAGAATTTTACAGTGTCAGATGCTTACTCTCTATCATGTTTCCAGTGTTAACATTGGCACATAGTGGTTACTTAAATAATGCTTATTGAATTAAATTAGTAAGACAACTTTTTTATTCAAGACTAAGTGTTGATCAGTCTTTCACCCCAGAATTCTATCCATTCTTGCAGAAAAAGAAGCCAGAAAATAGAAATGAAATGGAAACCACAAAATTATGAAAGAATAATACAAAATTTAAAAAGGATAACCATGACCCCAAAGAAGAGCAATGAGAAGGTACATCCATCCAACTCCTTTGAAGAAATAACAAGGTCCACAGGTGTGGGACACCGCATACATTTTCTGACTTTTTTTTGGATATTTTGATGATTTTTTTTCTTCCTCTTTTTTTTAATCTTTAAAAAAGATTCATTGTTCTATGGAATGGTTTTCTGGGGAAAGGATGGAAAGAGGTACTGGGAGAAATTATGGTGATGAAAAAACAGAATTATGATAAAAATATTGGTTTTGAAAGAACAAAGTCAAAAGAGCTAGAATATTTGGATGGCTAACTTTGTAAGTTATTGTCCTAGTTCTCTGTTTCTCTTTCTCAGTCAAACTCCTAAAAAAGCTATCTACCTCCCCTTCCTCACTTCTCACTCATGTATCAACCCTTTATAATCTGACTTCTGATGTAACCATTTGACTAATATCTTTCTCCAGGGTCATTTATCATTTCTTTTAAAAAATGAAACTGATGTCTTGTTTTTATAAACTTTTCAGTTACAAATAAATCCCTCCCTTCACCTCTATCCTCATGAGCCATTCTTTGTGAAAAAGCCAAAAAAAAGAGAGGGAAGAAATAATTCATCAAAATTAATCAACATGTTTTAGTCAACAGTTAATTATGAAATGTTTATTACGCATCTTATATGTGCCAGATTGGGGGATTAAGCATTGAGGATACAAAGAAAGGACTCCAATCTCAAGTAACTCACACTCTTAATAGGAAGACAACATACAAATCATTATGTACCAACACGATATATACAAGATAAATCTGAGATAACCAACAGAGGGAAAGCACTAAAATTAAGGAGAATAAGTGAAGATTTCTTGCAGAAGGTAAAACTTGAGCTGAGATTTAAAGAAAGACAGCAAAACTAATGGGCAATGATGGTGAGGGAGAGCATTCCAGGAATGAGTGCCTAGAGAGTGGAGATGGAGTGTCTAGAGCTAGGAATAGCAAAGAATCAGTGCCACTGAATCACAGAATATATAACAAGTATAAAGAGTAAGATTAGAAAGGTGGAAAGAGGCAAAATTATGGAGAGCTCTTAAAAAGACAAATAAATGTTTTATATTTAATTGAAATAATAAGGAGATACTTGGAATTTATTGAGAAGTAGAAGGGATGATGTAGTTAAACTTGTACTTTAAGAAGATCAATTTGATAACTGAGTGAATGATAGACTAAGGTGGGAGACAAATCAATAAGCTACCAGATCCATTGTTCTATGGAATGGCTTTCTGGGAAAAGGAGGAAGAAAGGTACTGGGAGAAATTATGATGATGAAAGACCAAGATAATGATAAAAATATTTTTTGAATAGCAAAGTCAAAAGAGCTAGAATATTTGGATAGCTAACTCTTCAATTATCCTATTTCTCTGTCTCTCTTTCTTAGCCAAGCCCCTAAAGAAGCAAACATGAGATGATGAGGACCTGTGCCCAGGTGGTGGGTGGTGTTGTCAGTTAAGAGAAATGAAGAGGAAGTATGTATTAGATGTTCTTAGAAATGCCAGAACTTGGCAATTGATTGGATATGTGAGGTAGAAGTGATAGTGAGGAGCTGAAGATGGCACTGATGTCTTGTTGTTGTTGTTGTTTTTATTTTTTGCTGAGGCAATTGGGGTTAAGTGATTTGCTCAGGGTCATGCAGTTAAGAAGTATTAAGTGTCTGAGGCCAGATTTGAACTCAGGTCCTCCTGACTTCAGGGCTGGTGCTCTATCCACTGCGTCACCTAGCTATCCCAGCACTGAGGTTTTGAGGAAGGATTCTTCCAGCTGACCAATTCCAGTTTATGGATCAGCTTTACTCAACAGAAGTTGTTGTTTGTTCTTCATTCTCAAAGAGCACGATGACATCAGGGAGGTGATGTCATGACATGCAAGTGAATTGGATTTAAGTGAGGGAGGACTGGCAAGGTCACCTGCCTCATTTTATTCTCCAGAGTGACTGGGAAAATAATGGAATCCTTGTCAGTAATGGGGAAGTTTGGGACAGGAAAGGATTTGTTGGTAAATATAACAAGTTCAATTTTTGACAAAAATTGAGTTTGAAATGTTGACAGGACACCCCATTGAAGATATCTATAAGACATTTGGTAAAGCAAGATCACTGAATCCTTGTGAGCAAATGAGATCACCAATAAAGAAAAAATGAAAAAGAGGGACCAACATAGACCCTTGGCACCTTCATCAGAACTGGGGGTTTAACTATCCAAAAGGGAAAAGTTGGGAATCATTTTTTTTTTGACAAGCTGCCACATTCTTTCTCTCTTTGAAATATAGAAATGATGATATCAATATTCCAAAGTCTGGATCTGGAGGATCAAAATATAGCTCCTGTGTTTCTAGCCGTCCTGAAGCATTAGTCAGCTGTATTAAAAAAATTCTTTAATAAATTTTATTTAGATGCATAAATCTTATGAATTATTTTACTCAAAAAAATTTTTTTTGGTGAGGCAATGGGGATTAAGTGACTTGCCTAGGGTCACACAGCCAGAAAGTGTTACGTGTCTGAGGCCAGATTTGAATTCAGGTTCTCTTGACTCTGGAGCTGGTGCTCTATCCACTACACCAACTAGCTGCCCCTTTTATTTGATTTCTACTCACACACAGAATCACAATCTGTGGGTTGGAAGGGACCTCAGTGGCTATCTAGTTCAGTCTATAATATAGATGCCACATAATTATTTATTTGGAAAAAAAAACATCACTTCTAAATGTTGGAATTAAAATAGGTAGGAGAAATTGATTGTCTCCTAATTTTAAAATGCTTAGAACTCCCCAAAACAGCGATTCCAATTGTTAATTGAATGAATGGGTTCATAACTCATGGGGTGGGAACTCTAAACATTTATTATGGAATTAAAGTGTGTTTAAGAAAAAAGAATAAAGAAATATTTAAATGTCACTTCTATTTATTATTGGAGAGTTATATGATGTTGTAAAAAAAATACTCCTAAATTTGTGGTCATATGATATGAGTTCAAATTCTAATTATGATACAGCCTGTATTCAATTGGTGCATAAACATTGTCCCTAGTTGAAGGAATATTGCCACCAAGAATGGATTTCTCTATTGATTTCTTTACATTGTTGATTTTTCCTCAAAAAGCCTAACTTTTCAGATACTCAATCTACTCAGCTTCCATGATCTATTCTTCCAGTATACCTCAGATACACACAAAGTCTGTTCTGAGTCTTGTCATTACTTACATGTATTCCACTTTCATTTCCATGGACTCCAAATTTCCTCTATCTGTTCACAATCTTTTATCTTTACATCTCTCCCTAAGCCTTAATCTTTTTCAATCTACTTTCGGTCTGCTCTTCATCTTAACTATGACTTCCCTCAGACTAGACCTCTATGCCTACTTTGACAATACACTACTCTCTTCTCAATCTTGACTCTAGATTGAACAAGATCAACTTTACACCATCTTCTATTGTTGAGGTCTAGATCTGGGGTACCTATATGAAATTAGGGTTTAGTTAAGGTTTAGTGGCAGGTTTGGGTACAGGGAGTCAAACAAAGCTCCCCTGAAACCCCCTTGGATTTGGCGCAAGGATACGGTGGTAAATGGGGTCTAGTAGTGGCGGGAGTCCCCAATAAAAGCATTTATTAGCCCGAGAGCTAGATTGATAAAAGAGGTTTATTATTGAGTTTGGAAGTAGGAGATAGGTGAAGGTAGAGACAAGGAGGGCACTGGACAGAGGGTCCAGTGGACAGAGGGTCCTCACATGGCTGCCATGTTTGGAATCTCGGCAAAGAGGGGTTCCCAGCGTGGCCCTTTTATGATAGGAGACTTAGCTCGAGGGGCTTTTGGGTGTAGTCCCAAAGTTGGCTCAGATCCGGATGGGGCTGGGATAGGTCCGGATCTTCTATTGGAATTCAAAGGAACTAGGGTTTGTGAGTCAAAGGGTAATTACATTCACTAGAGGGGTTTGGGAATCAAAGATAGAAATCTTTCCCACATCACTATTGCTCTTGTCCTCTCACACATTATACTTTCCCCAATCCAATCCTTATATATAAATGGTTAGGTACTCCTACCATCTACTTCCTTCCTTCCTCTCACATGCTGCTGAATGAAGGTAGAAGAAATTATGGAACTGAGTCCATTATACATTTTTACTAGCTAATATTGACTGGGCATTCACTACCACAATGCAATCCTACTATTCCTGAAAGATTCCCTATTCCATTCACAGCAACTATCTAAATTTTCTCTCTTCAAATTCCTCTTGCCTTTCCATGAGTCCATTCTCAGCTGAGTTCATTTCCTAAATCACTGGAAGTCTATCTTCAAAATAGCTACTTCCTCTCCTCTCATTCTCTTACAAATTTGCTACCATCAGACTATCAGCTTCAAGGCTCTGTCTTGGATTCTTAAAAAAATAAAAAAGTCTGCATTATCTTACTTGATGGTTTCATCAGATTCTATTAATTCAAATATCATCCCGATGCAGATAACTTCTAGATCTATTTATCTAACCCTCATCTCTCTCTCTCTCTTTTGAGTTTTTGTCTCATACTACTACTTGCCCATTTGATATTTTAAATTGAATTTTTCACAGGCATCTGTCAAGATAGTAAGAGACACTGTTTTTTTTTTTTTTTTTTTTTAAAGCTAAGACCCAGCAAGCAAGCAAGCTGTGCCCTGAGTTTGGCATAGCAACAATCCATTGCACTTATCTTCCAGATGATCTCAGTCGTAGCAAAATCCCCGAATTTTTTCATATGATTATATTTCTTTGAACAGCACCAGATGTTTTCTGAGCTTGGACAAGTCTGATCATGAATTCCTGCCATAAATAAAACTTGTCAGATTGTTGCTGTTACCTCTCCCCCCTTGTCAAGGCTATAGATCACTATACTAAGTATTGAGATCTCCCCACATTGTTTCAGGTCATCCTCCTACTAGGTATCCTTGCTTGCAAACCATTTCCCTCAACTTAAAATTAAAATTCTGTTTGAGTCCTGACTCTCCTGACTTTAACTTGTTCTGTATGGGTCTGTCTGACTATCCACAGATTAGAGGACCATTTGGTCCAGTTGACTCATCTCAAATCAATATGTCCACTTTGTTATCTTTAATTCCAACCCCTTCTCCTTCTGAACAGTCAAGGGCATCTCCATCCTCCCAGTCACCCGTTTTGTAGCCTTAGTGTCACCATTCTTGTCTCATTTCTTTTGATCTCCCCACATATCTAATCAATTTAATCAAATCTCATAACCCTTTTCTCTACATGATTTGTTAATAATATATCATATTTAATGTGACAATAAATTGGAAGTGGATGGAGGTAAAATGAGCCAATGAGAGTACATATCACCCAGGAAGTAATAAAGAAAAGAACTCTAGGAGATAATACACATTACCCTGATTACACTCATAAGGAATTGAAATATTTGTAAAATTTTCCCAAATTTCTCCTAAGTTTCCCCCAGGGCTAAGCCTAAACCCCACACATTACTAGCCTTTGGGCAATTTATATAAATTCCTGTAGATCTGGCTTACCAATCTGCTAGGCAGTACAGGGGTTAGGGTTCCACCAGACCTGAAATTAAGAAGACTTAGTTCAAATGTGACCTAAGATGCTTACTAGCTGTGTCACTCTGAGCAAGTCATTTAACTATGTTTCCTCATTTGTAAAATGATCTGGAGGAGGAAAGAGCAAATCACTTCAGCATATTTGCCAAGAAAGCCCCATATGGGATTACAAAAAGTAAGACACAACTGAAATGACTGAACAACAAGGACCCTTAGCATAAACTAAATAGAAGTCTCTTCTTTTTGATTCCCTTCTCTTTGTTTATGAGAGAATAGACTAAAAGAAGTAAAAGGTGGGGAATGATTTGATGGAATTATGAGATAAGAAAGGGGGGATGTGAAATGGGTACAAGAGGAAAGAGAAGGAGTTCTTGCAAAAATCTCAGTTTCATGGGATTAAAAAGATGATGTGAAAGATTCAGAAGAAGGGCTGGTGTTAAGGAATACTGTGAGAGTCTTGAAGAACAAAAAGCTTTGGACTAGTCATCGGGGAAAACAAAACAAAGAATCACTTAGGGAGAAATAAAATGTTTGATTGATTGCCTTGCTTCAGTGAAGCTCCAATAGAAACTAGATAAGATAAATTTGTACTGAATCTACTTAGCAAATTAAGACTTTCTGTAACAGGTGAGGATAAGCAGAGGAGGCAGATAATAGATATCATTTAGGATTAAGGTTAAGCCATGTGTGAGCAGTAACAGGACAAAAGATGCAAGAGTAGTGGGGCAGTTATAAAGTGGAGCTAGTTCACTGAGGCATCCATATTTTGAAGGGGATTCAGGAGTAAAGAGATTGCAACTCACCATGAGTATGAATAATAGGTTTGGAGAGAAATGGGTTGTGATCTGAATAAAAAGAATTTTGAGTTCGCAAATGTGGAAATGGAACATTTATGGGTAATGGGAAAATCAAGAGTGTGAAATCTAATTTAGCATATTCTTGAGCAGAAATTCCTCTTGAAAATCCCCAATGTGTAGTTACCTAAACTCATGGGAAAGCCTACAAATTCATAACAGGATATAGTGGAGGAATAGGAAGGACATGGAGACTCGATAGAATGAGGAAGTGGGAGGCTAGAGTATTAAAGAGGATATCAGCCCATAGAATGAAGTTTTATAGAAGGAAGTAAAGAGTTATGGAAAGAGATGCTGTGATCCAGTCACTGAACTCATTTAGGAAGAAAGAAGACTGTCCAAAGGGTCACTAGATAATAGCCACTAGGACTTGGATTGGGTGATAAATTTGGATAAAGTGAATTTCATATAGAGGGAGAATCTGGAAGTGGGCAATAGAGAGTAAGGAGTATTCCAATTCCATTTCTGGGACCAGTGAGTTTTGAGAACTAAAAGAAAGTGCAAGCTGTATTAGATCACCTCCTGACATGATCTGTTTCACAGGAAGAATCAATTTTTTGTGAGAGACAGAAGATGAAGGGAACATGAGAGAAAGAGGTCTAAAATGAAGAGAAGTTTTAAAGATTATAGAGCACGATTTTCAGAGGACATGATGTAGTGGGTGAGAATAGATAGGATAGGACATGGGTGAGGGATATAGTTTTGAGAGTTAGCAACAGAAGCTGGAAATTTGGATTTAATGTTCTGAGGTCTGGGTTTTTAGTATTATGTGGCTCGGTAAGAAGAGAATAAAAGGTAGCTAACTCATGATTTGGGAAGAAGTCTATATATATTATGTATCTGGGGATGAAAGGAGCTACACTAATGCAGGCGTTTAATAAAAGTTTCCACAATCTCACTACATATGCACTGAAGCAACCTAATAATATGAATTCCAGAAAGTGTGTATTCTTGCTGCTAAAGCCATCAGATTTGAGGAAATTAGAAAATTGTTGGCAATTTTGGAGAGAGAATTCTTAGTGGAGTGATAAGCTCAAGAAGTCAGAAAGGAAAGGGTTAAGAAGTGAATGAAAAGAAAGGAAATTGAAGTAATAAGCATAGATTTCCTCTCCCCCTCCCCCTCCCCCAGTAAATTGGTTGAAAAAGAAAGGAAAAATATAGAGATGCAAGCTGCTTATACTAATGGGCAATAATCTAATAAAATAAAATTTAATAGAATTAAAAGGTCCCTTTTAATTGTACAAATATAAAATTGAGGAGTTGTGTGGATAGATAAGTGGTCAAGTGAAAAACATCTGGGTCTTTTAATTAGATTCTGAGTAGAATGTAGTTAAGTGACATAATATGGAAGCCAACAAAACTAATACAATTTTAGAATGCATTAAGAAAGTTTTCTTGGTTTACAAAAATGATAGTCCTATTGTAATATGTCCAAATCAGATCATAACTGGGATATTATATTCAATCTGGATCCTAAATTTGGGAAAGAACATTGTGATAAGCTGGGGCATACCCAGAGGAAGGGAAGGAATGGACCTAGAGACTGACAAGTGATTAGTTAAAAGACTGGGGCATAATTAACTTGGAGAAGAGAGACCTTATGGAGAGCATAGTAACAGTCCTTAGTTACTCAAAAGAACATTATGTGGAAGAAGTATCAGACTTGTCAGACTTAACTCCAGAAGACAAAATGAGGAGCAATAGGTGGGTGTTCAAAGCAAAGATTTTTGGCTTGATACATGAAAAAGCTGTCCAAAACTGTAGTGGGATAGTAAGTTCACTATAATTGGAGGCTTTCCTACTTAGACTAATTAACCACTCACTGGGGGTGCTGTAGAGGAAATTTTTGCTTAGGCATGAGTTAGACTACATATGGGACATCTAGATAGCTTAGTCAATAAGTCTCATCTTCATGAGTTCAAATACAGCCCCAGATACTTACTAGTTATAAGCCACTACTAGTACTAGTATCATTACTAGTACTAGTTGACAAGCCACTTAACCCATTTGCCTCAGTTTCCTCATCTATAAAATGAGCTGGAAAATGAAATGGCAAAGCATTCCATTATCTTTGCCAAGAATACTTTAAATAGGATCAGCTAGACTTATACATGATGGGAAAAAAAATGACTGAACAAAAACAAAAATACTAGATATCCTACTTGAATGTTTCAACTGCTAAATTCTATCATGTCAGTGATATAGTTTTATGTAAGTCATTTTCTTTCTGAATCTGTTTCCTCATTCATAAAATGAGGGAGTTGGACTAATTAACCTTGAAAGTCTCTTTTAGTTCTATCACTCTGCAAAAGTTCCCTTTTTTCTTCACAAAAAGTTACTTTTCATATTCTACTTAGATTATTGTAAAAGACCCCTGTGTGTGACCTCCTTTCAAGGGACAATTCTAGTATTTTCTCCTTCAAGAAGGTTTTTTTGAATCTCCTAGAGAAAGCATCTGTCCTTCCTATTTTTCTGGATCTCTTTTTTAAAACTATTTTACTCTCTCTGACCTCATGTTTTTTATCCCTCCCATATAACATTATAAGCTGCTTGAGAGCAGACTCCACACATCTTATTTCATATTTGAATTATTTCATACCAATGTCTACTACAAGACTTTGTACTTAATAGTTACAGAAAAAATATTGGGTTGAATTCTGCCTTGATGATAGTTATTTATGTAGCTACCTTATTTTTATTAGACTAAAAATTCCTTGTGAGTAGGAAATCTACGTTATTCATCTTTCTACCTTACCATAGTGTCTAGAACAACAATTTACACATAGCATGTATTTAATTAATATCTGTGGAAACTAAGGTTCTTTCCAGCTCTATGTTCTGTGGATTTGGAGAAGAGGGAAGTCCCAGAATAATTGATTCCAGCATTTTAATAACAAGATAGCAGACTAAACATTTCATCTGCACATCTCAAACTTCCCAAAGAGGGAATTGTTCACCAAAGATAAAAGCAACTTCAGCTGTTTGCCATGGTCCTAATCCAGAACCCAAAAATGATAAAACAAACACTAAAAATTCAGAAACTGACACTCCCTGACCCTGAGTTACTTAGCATGCCTTCCCTATATCGCATGTGTTTTGCAGTTAGGCTACACTAGCATACCCAAGAACATGGCACAGGCTTACATCAAAATCCATCTCTACACTTTGGTTTCTCTTTCCTTCTTTCCAGAACCATAGAGCCCCAGATCCCAATTGTAGATATTTCCTTAGTCCTCAATAGCTTGAGCATTGCCCTTGCAAAACAGAAGTTGGAGGAAAGTGGGAGAGGGAAACTAAAACCCAAAAGAATTTATATTACTGCCAGGAAAAACAGCCTCTACCCTTTGCATTATTAGTGCCATCAGGTTCTGAACAACTGGTGCTAAGACAGAGAACTAAGGAACATAAAGAATGTTACTAGGACAGGGTACTACATGTGAGGAATTGTGCAGAACTCCACCAAGTCTGAGGAAAAAGCATAGCAACCAACTGGGGCTAGTTCTGACCACAGAAGTAAATGGAAGCAGAGGGCTAGGCTAATGAACCATCAATTGCCCAGTGTGGGAAGAGGCTGACATACTTTGAGACCTAGCACCCAAAGAAACTATAATTAGAGGGGAGGGAGTCAGAAGTTACTGATAAAGAAAAATAAGGTGACAGAATGGGGGGGGAAATGAAAAAGAAGCTCAAAATAACAAAGATTTCAGGAAGAAGAAACTCAAAGATCTTGAACATAAACATAAATCAAAAGGAAAAACAACAGGAGAAAAAATGGCCTCCAGATCTAGTAAATGAATTCAGGTATCTTTGAATAAATAGGGCAAAGTGAAATAAAAATATCCAATAACTGAAACAGCGACCCTGTTTTGTGGACTCAGGAAAACAGAGCCATAGCACACTGCTTCTGAATGGTTTAAAAAAGAAATGAGAACAATGAAAGCAGAATTTATTTCTTGTACAGCAAAAATAATTGATAGAATAGAAAAACCATATGACCACATTTCAACATTCTAAAAAAATATTAAAGTAACTGAAGAAACAATATAATGATTACAACAACAAAAGTGGGGGGGGAATCTTTTAATGATAGATGGGGGGAAATATAAACCTAACTCATCATTTTAAGTGTGAATAAATTAAATAATATAATAAAAAACAGATTATGTAAGAAAATAAATCCTATAATTTGTTGCTTACAAATTTTTTCTTAAAAAAAACCAAAGATACACACAAAATTAAAGTGATGGGGTATATATACTTCAACAACAATACTATATGATGACCAGTTCTGATGGACCTGGCCATCCTCAGCAATGAGATCGACCAAATCATTTCCAATGGAGCAGTAATGAACTGAACCAGCTACGCCCAGAGAAAGAACTCTGGGAGATGACTAAAAACCATTACATTGAATTCCCAATCCCTGTATTTATGCCCACCTGCATTTTTCATTTCCTTCACAAGCTAATTGTACAATATTTCAGAGTCTGATTCTTTTTGTACAGCAAAATAATGGTTTGGTCATGTATACTTATTGTGTATCTAATTTATATTTTAATATATTTAACATCTACTGGTCATCCTGCCATCTGGGGGAGGGGGTGGGAGGTAAGAGGTGAAAAATTGGAACAAGAGGTTTGGCAGTTGTTAATGCTGTAAAGTTACCCATGCATATAACCTGTAAATAAAAGGCTATTAAAAAAAAAGAGAGAGATACATTGTACAGGCAGAATTTGCATATTGATCTTACATTCAAGAAAATTAAGAAATTTTCTTAAACTAATATGTCAACGAGATTGTATTCAGCCTCAAAAAAGAGTAAACATCAAGTGATGTCTTTTTTTTAAAAAAAGTGATGGGGTTAAAAAATGTATTAAGCATAAGTGAACCCCCCCCCAAAATAGGCGCTGCCATCATGCTATCAGAATAGCAAAAACAATCATCCAAAAACTAAAAAGGACAAAATAGGCAACAATATTAGGCTGAAAGAAATCATAGATAACAAACAAATATCAGTAATAGACCCTTATGTTACAAATGCCTTAACATTCAAATTCATAGAGGAAACATTATCTGAGCTTCAAATGAAACAGAAAATAACATAATAGTCATAAGGAAATTTCAATACCCCTCCATTGATGTAACATGAAGATAAATAAAAAGGAAAATGTGGAACTGAATACATTTCTGGAGAAACTAAAGTTTAAAAAAAAAAACAGCTTGTAGCTTCTTCTAAATGGGACAACAAAAAAAAACAAAAACAAAAACAAAAACAAAATAAAAAAACATATTTTTCAGTACCACAAGGGAAGTTATATAAAAAATTGAAAAAATTGACCATGTATAGGATACAAAGATATTACAAATATATATAAAAATACAAAAATAGTCCATTCATCCTTTACAGACCATAAAGCAATAAGAAATTGGTTCAAGTATCACAAACAAAAGATACAGACCCAAATGGAGATTTAATAATGGAATATTATAATGAGTGGATCAAATAACAAATCACACACACAAAAAAACAATTAACAACTATGTGAAAGAAAATGGTAACAATGAAGCAACATGCCAAAATTTTTGGGATGCAGCTGAAGCAGTTCTTGAGTGGGTGGATGAGGAATCATATCTTTATAATCATACATTAACAAAATAAAAAGGAGAAAATTAATGAATTGAACATGCATTTTAAAAAAATGAGCAAAGATGCTTATTCTCCTCACTATTATTCTCCTCACTATTATTTAATGAATTTCTGGAAATATTAGCAATAAAATTAAGATAAGAGAAAGGAAATAAAAGACTAATGATAGGAAAGGAGATAAAATTATCCCTGATGATGATATGATGATAGAAAAGGAAAGCCTATTCCAAATAACTACAAAACAAACAAAACATTTGGAGATCAACCTTCTAACACACATCAAAAGGGTGTAGTTACCGAAACCTCCTGAAAGAATTACAAAAACAAAACAATCTAAATAATGAAAGGACTATTCATTGCTCATGAACAGAATATGCCAACATTATATAGAATGATAATATTACCAAAGTCAATTTATGCTCTTAACATTATACCAATCAAATAACAAGGGGATACAATAAAGAGCTTGATAAAATAGTGAAAAAATTCATTTGGAAAAATAAAACTTCTAGAATGTTAAGGAAAATATGAAATAAAGGATAAAAGCACTTCCAGACCTTTATCTGTAGTATAAAGCAGTGATCATCAAAACCATCTGCTATTGGTTAAAAAATAGAGAGATTGATCAGTGGACAGACTAGACAAGGGAAATTCAGTACTCGGTAACCCCATTGTTTGATAAAGTGGAAAGTATAAACCATCTAGAGGAAAACTCTCTTTTTGATAGAAACTGTTGGGAAACTGAAGAGCAGTTTAGCAGAAATTAGGCTTAGACAATTGTTTCTTATGATACTTCACAACACATTTCTAATGATCTTAATATAAAATATCATACTATTAAAAAGATTAAAAGAGAAACAGATTCTGTTTCTCAAAACCTCACAGCTATGGGTAAGAGACATTATATTTATATAAAAGATATATTTTAAAATTTGTTTATTTATCTAATATTTTCCCCCAGTTACATTCAAAGCAATTTTTTTGCATTTGTTTTTAAGATTTTTGAGTTCCAGGCTCTCTCCTTTATTCCCACCCACAATTAAGAAACCACATGTGAAGTTATGCAAAGCATTTCCATAAAAGTCAAGTTCTGAAAGAAAATATAGATCTCCCACCCTAATGAAAATAAAAACCCTCAAGAAAAATCAAGTTTAAAAAAGAGAGAGAGAGAGAGAGAGAGAGAGAGAGAGAGAGAGAAGAAAGAAAGAGAAGAGAGACAGAGAGAGACAAAGACAGAGACAGAGACGAAGACAGACAATGTTTTGATCCATCTAAATATGAATAGAATTTTTCATCATAAGTCCTTCAGAGTAGTTGTGGATGATTGTACTACTGAGTATAACAAAGTCATTTATAGTTGGTCATCTCAGAACATTGCTATTGCTTTGTATACAGTATATTTCACTTTGTTTGTAGAAGACTTTCCATGTTTTTTTTTTTCTGAGAACATCCTGCTCATCATTTCCCAAGAACAATAATATTCCATTGGAGAAAGTTGCTTTGAAAAATTTTTTTACAATTATTGCTAATTTTATTTCCCCCATTTATTTTCTCTCTCTTGTCACCCCATCCTTCTCAAAAGTGTTTTGCTACTGAGCACTCCCTCCTGCAATATACCCTCTCTTTTATCACCCTTCCCTTACGTTCTTTATGATATCACTTTCCTAATTACCTTCTTATGCTTCTCCAGAGTCCTGTACTTGAAAATCAAATTTTCCATTCAGCTTTGGTCTTTTCATCATGAATCCTTGAAAATTCCATTTCATTGAATGACCACTTTTTCCTCTGAAGTATTGTACTTAGTTTTCCTGGGTAAGTAATTCTTGATTGCAATCCTATCTCCATTGCTCTTTGGAATATTATATTCCAAGTCCTCTGGTCCTGTAATGTAGAAGCTGCTAAATCTTGTTAATCCAGTCAGGATAACACAAGATGCTTGAAAAATTTTTCACCTTGACCTGGAAGTTCCAAAATTTGGCTATTGTATTCCTGGAAGTTTTTATTTCAGTAGGTGATTGCTGAATTCTTTTAATTTCTATTTTATCCTCTGGTTCTAGAATATTAGGACAGTTTTTTTTTGATAATTTCATGAAAGATGATGTCCAGACTTTTTGTTTTGATCATGACTTTTAGTTAGATCAATAATTTTTAATTAATTAATTGATTGATTGATTTTAAACACACATTGCTTTGTGAATGATGTAGGGAGAGAAAAATCAGAACAAAAGGGAAAAACCATGAGAGAGATGAAAAAAAAAAAAAAGAAGTGAACATAGCATGTGGTGATTTACATTCAGTCTTCTTAGTTCTTTTTCTGTATGCAGATGGCATTTTCTGTTCAAAGTCTATTGGGATTGCTTTGGATCACTGAACCACTAAAACGAATCAAGTCTTTCATAGCTGAGTATCGCACATTTTTGCTGTTATTGTGTACAATGTATTTGTGGTTCTGCTTGTTTTACTCAGCATCAGTTCATGTAAATATTTCCAGGTCTTTCTAAAGTCAGCTTTTTCATCATTTTTATAGAACAATAATATTCCATTACCTCATATACCACAACTTGTTCAACCATTCTCCAATTGATGGGCATCTACTCATTTTCCAGTTCTTTGCTGCCACAAAAAGCTGCTACATTTTTTTCACATGTGAATCCTTTGCCTTCCTTTATGATTTCCTTGGGATACAGACCTAGTAATGGTACTGCTGGATCAAAGAATATGTACAGTTTTATAACCCTTTGGGCATAGTTCCAGATTGCTCTCCAAAATGGTTGGATCATTTCACAACTCCACCAACAATTCATTAGTGTCCAAATTTTCCCACATCCTCTCTGACATTTATCATTATCTTTTCTTACCACTTTAGTCAATCTCAGAGGTGTGAGATGATATCTCAGAGTTGTTTTGATTTGTATTTCTCTAATCAATGGCAATGTATACTATTTTTTCATATAACTATAGATGATTTTAATTTTATCATCTGAAAATTATCTGTTCATATTGACTATCAATTGAGGAGACATATTCTTATAAATTTGACACAGTTCTTTATATATTTCAGAAAAAAAGACCTTTTTCAGAAATACTTGCTGTTAAGAATTTTTCCCAGTTTTGTACTTCCCATTTAATCTTGTTTGTGTAAAAACTTTTTAGTTCAATGAAATCAAAGACCCTTTCTATGGACCTTTCAAGGCTTCCCTTGGTATCCCTGAGCTGAGAAGACTCTAGAAGCCTCCAGCACTGCGGCTGATTCAGAGGTCCTGCCTCACTGAAGCTAGCATCGGTCAGGCACTAGGGTCCACTCTGGTTCCACAGTCCTTTTCTGCTAACCTTCCAAGTCCTCTTTAGTGCCTCTGGGCTGAGAGGTCTGGAAACCACCAGTAATGCGGCTGATTCAGAGGTTGGGCTGGGATTAATTTGGGGCTGGATCAGCATGCCTTGCACCAGGGCTGCACATTGGATTCCCACCCTGGGGTCACAGACCTTTTCTGCTGAGTTTCTTAGTTGCCTTTGGCTGGAAAATAATTTACTTCATCTTTTTTATGAGTTCTGATGCTCTAAAATTTGTTTAGAATCTTTATTTAAAGGAATTTGGAGCAGTTTTGGGGAGATACTGGCCAAATTCTTGCTTTTACTCTGCCCTCTTGGCTCCACTTCAAGAGATATATTCTTAACCAAATAAGTGATAGGGAAATTACAAAAAATTAAACAGATGACTTTAATTAGTTGAAACTGAAAAGCTTTTTCATAGATAACTTTAAAGTATATAAGATAAGAAGGGAAGTGGTTAAGTGGGGAAAAAAATCTTTGTATCAAATTTCTCAGATAAAACTTAGGATCCAAGATGCATAAACAGTTAATAAACATATATGACTAAAACCATTTCCCAAAGAATATGAACTAACAATTCACAAAAGAACTGCAAAATATTCAGAAACACATTTTAAAAAGCATTCCAAAAAAACTAACAAGAGTTATGCAAATTAAAACAATTCTAAACTTTATCTCATATCCTACAAATTAGCCAAAATGACTCCCAAATGACAACAGTCAATTTGGAAAGGAATATGAGAAGAGAGACATACTAGTATATTGTTGATGGAACCATTTGGGAAAGCAAATTGGAATTCTTCAAATAAAATGACTAAAATGTCCATGTCTTCTGGACCAGAAACTTCTGTTAGGGGTTTATATCTCAAAGAAGGAATTAATAAGAAAAAGTCCCTATATCCTCCAAAATATCACTTTCTTTGATAACTAAGAATTGGATACAAAGCAGATGTCCATCAGCTGTGTTTTCTCATCACTTTGGGAAAATTTATAAAAGCTGAAAATGTTTTGGAGAGGCTGTGAGGAAACTGACACATTAATACACTGTTGTCTGCACAGTCTAATCATTCTGGCCAACAGTTCTGAATTGTGTATGTGGGAAAAACCAATAAATGGAATATATCCTTTCATCCAGAAATTTCATTGTGGGCCACATACCACAAAGAGGACAAGAAGAAAGAATGTATCAAAATATTCATAGCAATACCTTTGTGATATTAAAAAACCAAAACCCTGGAAACAAAGTGGTTGTCCATCAACTAGGACATGGCTGAATAAATTGTAGCACATAAATATAATCAAATATTATCTTGTCATAGGAAATAGTAAATATGAGGAATGCAAAGAAACTTTGGAAGGCAGCAATATGTTTTAATGGAAAGAATTCTGGATTTGAGTCCAGGAACTTGATTTCAAATCCTGACTCTAAAATTATTTCTCACCCATTGACACTTCCCCAGGTTTCATCATGCCCTCTGGATCATAAGCAGATCATAGTAACCCTGAAACTCACATCTCCTCAGTACCCCATTCTCCTATGGTCCCTCCCCCTATCTGATTGGAGTGTTTGGGGTGGACAGTGGAGAGTTACCTTTAGAGTCTTCATTTAAAGAAGGAGCCCAGTGAAGCCAGCTACCTCATTCTTTCTCCCCTAGCTTCTCTCCTGAACTTCATCATAACCCAAAGCAAGGTACCCTCTCCTACCTGGCTTTCTAGCTTCTTTGTATGTGTTGTCTTCTCCCATTAGATGGTAAACTCTTTGAGACCAGAGACTATACTTTGTTTTTTGCATTAATGCTTAGCATAGTGCCTGGCACATATTGGGCACTTAATAAATGCTTGTTGATGTCTGATTGACTCCAATTTATTACCTGAGTGATCTTGGGCAAATCACAACTTTTCTGAAACTTGTTTCCTCATTTTTAAAATAAAGCTATTGGACCAAATTCTTCTTGTTATAAATCTATCATCTAATGATCTATGATCACCATACTTATATAAACAAATGTAGCACAAAGTAAGAAAAACAAGAAAAACAATTTATCTAATCACCACAATGTAAAAGAAAACACTGTAAAAAGAAAATCATCAGGACTGTGATAAGTCAATGATCAAGCATGGCTTCAGAGAAATACAATGAAGCATGTCTTCTACCTATTGGAAGAAAGAGAGTAAATGGTCTTTTGGTACAGAATGAGAGATGGGTTGTCAGATATAGCAATGTGTTAACTTCACTTCTTTCCTAATAAGGGAAGGATGTGATGGGGCACTTAAGTGGTAAAATGAATACAGCACCAGACTTGGAATGAGGAAGATCTGCATTCAAATCCAGCCTCAGATACTTACCAGCTGTATGTTCATGGACAAGTCACTTAATCCTGTTTACCTCAGTTTCCTCATCTTAAAATGAGCTGGAATAGGAAACGGCAGACCACTCCAGTATCTCTGCCAAGAAAACCTCAAATGGGGTCATGAATTGTTGAACAAAACTGAAATCATTGAACAACATATTCCAACAGGTCACCTAGGTACTATAGTGTATTCACTATAGTCAGGAAGTCAGGAAGACTCATCTTCATGAGTTCAAATCTGGTCTCAGACATTTATTAGCGAGTCATTTAACCCTCTTTACCTCAACTCCTTACCTATAAAATAAACTGGAGAAGGAAATAGCAAACCAAACCACTTCAGTATCTTTGCCAAGAAAATTTGAAATAAGGTCACAAAGAGTCAGACTCTACTGGACACAGTGCCAGTATTTAGGGAAAGAGAAGTAACAGCTATTTTCTTTCTTTTTTTTTTAAAGCGTCAATGAAACATTTTTAAATTTAAAAAATGCATAAACACATCCCAAAGAAAATATAATTTTCACTTCTAGAGACTCCATGGTTCTTCCATGAAGTGAGAAGGCATTGACTTTGCACAATTTCCTTCTTTGTACCGTTGATTCTGCATGATGCAAGGTTGTGTCAACAAGTCAGGATGTTACATTTAGCCTTATGTAATGTCTGCAATATTATCTTCACATCAGAGTTGTAGAAAAAGGAAACTAAGACTCTGAGATGTGACTTTCTAAAGATCTAGTAAGTGACGTGACTGGAATGTGAACCCAAATGTTAGGTTCTAACTCTTAGTGTTATGCTCTTTCTGATGATGTTAATAATTGGTATTGATATAGTGCACAAAAGTTTGCAAATCCTACACCATATGAGCTTAGAGCCAAGGCAGAATTTCATCATTTGAATTGACCTCAAACACTATCTATTCAAATCTATACTTAAATAAGAATTTTTTCTATAGTTTTATTCATAATAAAGACTTAAAGACATCCAATACTCAAAACTGCTCTTTCTATCTTAGGACAATTCTCATTAATAAGATTTTCATTATATTCAAATGAAATCTGCCTATCTATATACCTCCCACCCATTGCTCCTTCTCCCATATATTTCAAATACTTGAAATTAGCTCTTATGTTTCCCTTCGGTCTTGTCTTCTCCAGGACAAACATTCCCATTTCTTTCTGTATCCTACATGACTATTTGCCAAATCTCTCATCATTCTGGCCAATTTCGACTCTTTTTGGCTGCTACTCCCTTCTTGTCATCTCCGAAAGGGATTCCTTGAGAAATCTCCATCTTAGGATTTTTCTTTCCTCCTCAATTCTCCTCTTATTAGAACCACCATTTTGGGATAGACCCCAGTTTCATTTCATTCTTACTTTGATTCTCTCTGAACTTTACCTTCTACTTCTTAACAATTGAATTGCTTCATTCACCCTTTATCACCCCTTGCCTCACTGTCTAGTACCGCTGTGCAAGTTGTCTTTCCCCATTTTCCCAATTTAAAATTCCCCATTTTAATATAATCTCCTTGGAAAGAAAGGGAGAGGACTATATTGTTTGCTCATATTTTGTCCTCAGCACCTTAATATAATACTCAATAAATATTTAAAGAATAGTAAATGCTGCTAGATGGTGCAATGGTTAGAGCATCAGGCCTAGAGTCAGGAATGTTCTTTCTGCATTCAAATTTGGTCCCACTGGGCCTGGGTGAATCACTTCCAACTGTTTGCCTCCATTTCCTCATCTGTAAAATGAGCTGGAGAAGAAAATGGCAAATCATTCCAGTATCTCTGCCAAGAAAACCCTAAACGGAGTTATAGAGAGTTAGACCCTACTGAAAAACAACTAAACAACAACAAAAGCTTTATCCATTCTTTCTACTTTGGATGTCATGCAAATTTTCCATGTTTTTTCTTGAAATAAGTTCCCATAATTGAATATAATACCCAGCATGTCTAGGGAGCAAGATTTTTGTTAGAGTTCTCCTTAATAAGTTGATCCTTCACCTGTAAAATGGTCATGTACCTGAGAGCCAGTGTGGCTTCCAAAAAAACATGAAATGGTCATTTTGGTGTTTGCTGCCCAATAACTCAAGTAGAAATGTCACAGGTGAGAAATCTGCATATAAGATTTGTCAAACTGACCAAGGCCTTTGATACTGTCAGTTGTGATGTCTTGTAGAAAATTATGTCAAAATCTGGGTGCTCAGAGAAGTTTATTAGTATTGTATCAGTTTCATGACATACTTCCACAGGTTCTGGATAATGGATGATGCTGTCATGCTTTCTCAAGTTATCAAAGGAGTGAAGCAAGGATGTGCACTTGCTACCATGCTTTTTAAGCATAATATTTTCAGAAATGTTGTCAGATGCCTTTAATGAGAAAAAATATGGCATGAAAGTCAGTCACTGCACTGATGGTAAATTGTTTTAACTTGAAAAAGCTACAAGGCAAGAGAATTCCAGAGAAATAGAGAATATAAGTCAGAAAATTCCATCTCCAGATTTCCCCTACAAAGAAAACAAAATTGTGCCTCCGGGTGAAAGTAGACAGTGAAAAACAAATAAAACTTAGGGCAGAACAGAGTGCTCCTGGGACAACTGAAAAAAGACTCTAGGAGGAAGGCTTGGTTTGTGTGAAGTTTAAACACCTCCAGGCTAGTTGCATTGAAATAAGAAAAAGGCAGCCCAGGGGCTAACTAGATTCAGAAGTAGCCTCAGCCCAAGCTACAGAAACTTTTATCTTCAGGACAATATGAGTCGTTGGGAGCAGAAGACTGAGGGAACCTCTGCTGATAAAAACCACTAGGTCCAGCTGTGCTGCTGAGTTAGAGTCCTGGGTGAGAAAATCAGCACACATTTGCCCTGTGAGTGCAAAAACAGAGAGGCAGGGTAGGTACTGGCTTCAGACACTTACAGGAGGATGGAGTTCTTGGTTCAGGGTTCCAGGCCAGAGGCGAAAACTGAAGTGAAGCCAGAGGCACCATATTCCCCATCCCAGGACAATAAGTAAATGCACTAACAAATTCTTAAAAAAAAAAAAAAAAAGAACAAACAAAGGAGAAAGAACCCAACTATGCATAGTTAATATGGGAATAGAGAAGACCAGAGTTCATCTTCCAAAGAGGATACTGAAGTTAATAAAAAAGCCTCTCCCACTCTGAAGAGTAATGCTAAATGATTATCTGCCCCAAAAGAATTTATAGAAGTACTTAAAAAAAAAAAAACCTTTAAAAATCAAGTAAGAGAGATTGAGGAAAAACTAAAAATAAACAAACCATCCAAGAAATACAAGAGGATTATGAAAGGAAAGCCAACTATGTAGAAAGGTAGATGTAGAATCTTAAAGAGGATGACTCTTTTAAAATTAAAATTGGGCAAGAGGAAGCCAGTAAAGTTATGAGAAACAAAAAATAATAAAACAAAATATTCTAAAAACGAAAAAATAGAAGAGAATGTGAGACATCTCATAAGAAAAATTTAAATCTGGAGAACAGGTCAAAAAGAGAAAAAATAAGAATAATTAGTCTACCTGAAAGCTATGACCAAAACAAACAAACAAACAAAAAACCTTGACACAATAATACAAAAGATATTTGGGGCAGCTAGGTGGTAATAATGGATAGAGTACCAGACCTGAAGTAAGGAAGACCTGAGTTCAAATCAGGTCAGAGATATTTAACACTTCCTAGTTGTATGACCCAGGGCAAGTCATTTAACCCCAATTGCCTCAGGGGGAAAAAATGTATTAAGAAATACTTAAAGAAAATGGTCCTGAAGTAATAGGACAAGTGGGAAAAATAGAAATAGAAAAAAATCTATTGATCATTACCTCAAAGAGATCCCACAAACAAAACATACAGGAATATTCTTGTTAAATTTCAAACCCCCAGATAAAAGAGAAAATTTTACAAGCAACAACAACAAAAACCCAATTCATATATTTTGAAGTTATAATTAGAAATGCATAGGACCTATCAGCAGCTACAATAAAAGACTAGAGGACCACATATTAATAATCAAAAGAACTAGAGCTGTGGTTGAAAATATTATATCCAGCAAAATTAACTATAATATTTAATGGGAAAAAAATGAACATTCAGTGAATTGTCAAATTTTCAGGATTTTGTCTCACAAATCTGAACTCAATAGAAAATGTGATATATAAGAGCCAACATCAAAAACTAATTTTAAAAGATTCAGTAACAACAAATTGTTTATGTTTTACATGTGGAAATGTAAACCATATATCTAAGATTGAAATTTGTAATTAGGTAATCCAGAAGAAAGATTAGAGTAGGCCCAAGTATGATGTGACTCTCAAAAGCAAAATACTAGGTAAAGGTAAAACACAGTAATTATGCTATATGAATGAGGTACAAGAACAAGAACTAACACAGAGGAATTAGATGGAAGGAGGTATGGTAATTCTAAAATCCTACTCACATCCATAACGGTTATAGAGAGAATAAACAACATATATACATACAGAAGAATAACACCCTCTAAAAATCTCCAGAGATTAGGAGAGGTAATAGCATAAAGTGGGGTACAGAAGGGTGTTTAGATTAAAAGGAGGGAGGTAAGCTTTATAGATTAATGGGAAAGAAATAAAAAGGAATGGAAAGGGTGGAGGGAGAAAATAAGGGAGGGATCCATGGGGTGGTATGTGGCTGGGAGATTAAGTAATAGCAAGGCAAGGCAAGGCAAGGCATAAAACTAAAGTAGAAGAGTTAATAGGGATAGAAAATAAGTGATATATACAAACTCAATAACAAAGATCAGGAGTAGGATTTATTAGAAAAAAAAGTAGAAGTAGTTAATCATTTATCTCAAAGTCAAATTTAAAAAAAAGATTCAATCAAAAGAGAAATCTACATTATATGTCAATCTATGTATACAGTTATACCAGCATCATGCCAGAAAACTGAATCACTTCCATTTTAATTGTCTTAGGAAGATTCTAAAGAACACCTGGCAAGATACTAGATATTGAGGCCTTTTTCAAGATAAAATGCCAAACATTCAAACTTTACTACAAAAAGTGTGATTCTGATGAACTGGTCATATTGTTCAAATCCCTAACATACACTTGTCTAAAAGATTATTTTACAGAGAACTCAGAAGTTCTCACATGAAAATCAGAAGAAGAAATAGAAAGACACTGGTCATTCCAATGATCTTCTGATGATGAGAGCCATCTACACCCAGAGAGAGAACTGTGGGGACAACACAGTATTTTCACTCTTTTTGTTGTTGTTTGCTTTCATTTTTTTTTCTCTTTTTTTTTTTCCTTTTTGATCTGATTTTTCTTGCGCAGCAAGATTATTGTATAAAGATGTATACGTATTGGATTACTTGCCATCTAGGGGAGGAGGTGGAGGGAAGGAGGAGAAAATTCGAAACACAAGGTTTTATAAAGGTCAATGCTGAAAAATTATCCATGCATATGTTTTGAAAATAAAAAAACTTTAATAAAAAATAAAAAAGAAAGACATTCTGGCCTCTCCAAAGAATTATGGAATTGATTGAAACATGGGAGACACTGGCAAAGGACTGCCAGCCTGGCATGCCAGCATTGTTTCTATGAATGAAGCAGAATTGCAGTAGCTCAAAAGAAATATGAGATGCACAAATTCCACTCCAAATGTTCATGTGGGCTATTTGTGCCCAACCTGTGGTAGAGCATCAAGTTCGTCTGATCAGCCACAGTTAGAAAGATTATACCTTAACTCTAATATAATAATGTTATTTTGGTCCTCTTTGAAATGGACAACAAAACTAACCAATCTATGCAATAGTAAATATCAAAGAGCTTAGATCCCTATTATTATAACATGTAAGGAAATGTTAAAGCCACATAAAGAGCCTTAACACTGGGGAAAATTTTGAAAGCAAGACATTTTCTGTAGACCAGCTCTCAAGTTATGAATTTTTCACCAGATTTAATATATTGGAAGATAATAAGTTATTGAATACTTATCCAAAAGTTCAAGTCCTGGCATCAAATCTTATCATTTGTTTACTATTTACTGATAACAAAGGAGGAACTAAGTCTATGACCTCTTCTCATTTTTATTTAATGCCTGCTAGATGGGCCAGCTAAGTGGCACAGTGGTTGGAGCAATGGCTCCGGAAAACAGGAAAATCTGAGTTCAAATCTGGCCTCAGACACCTAAAACTTATTAGCTGTGTGACCCTGGGCAAGTCATATAACCCCAACTGCCCAAACAGAACAAAACAAATACTTACTAGGTGCCAGGCTTTACAAATATCTCATTTTATCCTCACAACTACCCTGGGGAGTAGATACCATTATTAGTCCCATTTTATAGCTGAGGCAATTGAGGCAAACAGAGATTACATGCCCAATTCAACAATTAAGTGCCTGAGGTTAAATTTGAATTCAAGTCTTTCTGACTTCACACCCAATATTCTATCCACTATACTATCTAGCTGCCTACAAGTAGGCAAAGGGAGGAGAGGCACTCAATCCCAATACCTGCAAGGACAATTCAATCTCAGAAGTTCTTCAACACTAGATCTGACCATCATTTAACTCACTTCAGATGGAATGCTTGTTTCTGAACTGTCTGGCTATATCTATACATAGGCCCAGAAGTGTGGATGATTGTTCTAGCCAATTGTAAGACATTTACTATATAGTATCACCTGTTTTCATTCAATGAACAAAACGTTTTGTTTCTCCCGAATTGACTGGTTCGTATCTAGTTTACTTTTGATCAACTGATTCAGCAAAGTAGTCTAGGCCTATGATTAATTGGAATGGGAGTCGGTACTTACCCTTACACTTATATATGGACATGTTGCCTTCCCCATTAGAATGGAAGATCTTTAAAAACAGGAACTGTTTCACTATTGTCTTTGTATTTTTACTGCCAAAGGCAGTGCATGACACACAGTAGATATTTAATAAATAATTGTTGATTGGTTGTTCTGATTAGTCTCCCTCAGGTCATTAAAAGGAAGTGAAGTATTGATGTACTGGGAAACAACTGAGAGGTGGAGGATTTGAAGGTAAGTACGGTAAGTACAATAAGGACAAAGAACAGGGTTTGAAGTGGTAAGACACAAGTAAAGATTGAATAATAAAAGATTATGATTGGATAAGGGAATTTTAGAGCTCATGAACATTGAAGTGGAACAACATGGATGAAGGTATGATCAATGGTATGACTATCTCCTTATGTGGCTAAAGTTGGGCTATATTAAGTCATAGGAAGTAAATAAGTTGAGGGACTGGGGAGTTAAGGTGCTGCAGGGAGTATCAATATGCATGTTGAAATCATCTTGCAAGAGGTCAAGAGTTGAGAAGGAAATATCATGCATTCATCAGGGAAGGAAGGAGAGGTGGTTGGAGGTCAGTAGGTAAAAGCCATCAAACTCCCAAAGCCAAAATCTATCAGATATGTGTTAGATACTGATTAGAAGATTGTGAAAGGAGGAAAAGTTACTGAGTGACGGTGGTATTAGGGAGTCTGGAAACATCTATGGGAAGCAGGAATATTCTAATTCCATCACATCAGTGAGTCCATGAGTATGAGAGAGAAAGCCATCATTGTTGAAAGAATGTGTAAGGTCATCACAGAAGGAGCTATATCTCAGTGAGAGTCAGTAGATGAAACATCAAAAGTTTATAATGAAAGTAAATTTGGTACCTACACAGCAGGTGTTCCATGGAGTATTGTGGAAGTGGGGGAGGGAATAGATTTGGGGAGGGATGTTAAGGGAAGAAGGTTGGGATGAAAGAGCAGGAACAAAAATAGTCAACTCACCTGCTTTACAGCTCAGCAAACATTTCTTGAATGTTTCCCTTTCCAAGGTAATGTGTCAGGCACAGGTCCTATATGTCCTTGATGTTTTCATGACATAAACTACCATTGGTGAAATAATGCAATTTACTTATCCCTACCACATGCTTTCTAGATCATCTGTGATTTTGATTCTAGTATCATAGTATTTCATGGTCATAGTCAATGGAAGAATACTAAAGTTTCACAGGAAAATTGTGAAATCTAAAAATGAGCTTCTATAGCAGTAACCAGGTTGAGATCAAAAGTTCCAAAATAAACTAGTTCAACTTTATATTCTTATTTAATCCCAGATCCAGTTCATTGCTGATTTGCAGCATTTGTCAAAGATTGATGCACATGTATATACATATCTACATATATATGCATACATATACATAGATACTATTATCCTTTATACTTAAAAAAGATCAAAATGATATGATTATATCAGGATCAAGTTATGATGTGTCTAACTGACAAGCCAGATCAATACAAGTTTGGAAGACTACCATAGGTTGGGCACACATAGTCACATTTAGAGATGTCTAAATTTGTGCATTTCATGTTTATTTTGAACTACTGCAGTTTTATGTTGCCCATAGAGCATAGCATATTCTTTGAGTGCCAATGTCTTCATAATCGATTCCAAAGTTCTTTACAGAGACCTTCAGAAAGTGTCCTTGTATTGCTTCTTCTGACCTCCATGTGAGAACTCGCCTTGTGTGAGTACTCTACAAAATAGTCTTTTAAGCAAATGTACCTTTGGCATTTGAGCAATGTAGCCAGTCCATCAGAGTTGTATTCTCTATAGCAGAGTTTGAATGTTTGGCAGTTCAGCTCAAGAAAATACCTTAGTGTCCAGTACCTCATCTTATCAGGTGATCTTCAAAATCTTCCTAAGAAAATTCAAGTGCATCCACTTGGATGTGGTGATGAAGAGAGCTACCTACACCCAGAGAGAGAACCATGGGAACAGAGTGTGGAACACAGCATAGCATTGTCTCTCTGTTGTCAATTTGCTTGCATTTTGTTTTCTTTCTTAGTTTTTCTTTTTCTTCCTTCTTGATCTGATCTTTCTTGTACAACAAGGTAACTGAATAAATATGTATACGTATATTAGATCTAACATGTATTTCAACATATTTAACATGTATTGGACTACCTGCCAGTTAGGGAAAGGGATGGGGGGAAGGAAGGGAAAATTTGGAACAAAAAGTAATGCAAGGGTCAGTGTTGGAAAAATTACCCATGCACATGCTTTGTAAATAAAAAGCTTTAATTAAAAAAAAGAAGAAAGAAAATTCAAGTGGAAATGATTTAATTTCCTGACACGACCCAGGTGTCACAAGGATATATACTACAATGACATCAGCACACTGACTCTGTGGTCTAATGATCTGCTCAATTCAGTGCCATACTCTGGCAATATGGAGAGAGATATGTTGGAAAGGCTATTCTGATAATTGTGTTTTTGGCTGGTATGGATAAAAAAGGTAAGAAAGTGGAATGAAGTACTGATTGAAGGATCATCAGAGACTGATGACCTTATTAACTTCCTTTTCCCTCCCCACCCCTTTTTCTTGTCTCATACATTTATCTGCACCTCATTTAAGGAGTATTATTGGAACTAAGGAGTGTCTTATCACTGGAGCACCACTTACCTCCTTAAGATAAAGTCTCCAAGATGATTTGGAGGATTATATGCTGACACTTAGGGACCTAAAAGAAGTTAAAATTTTCTAACCTTAAGTCAGAGAAGAGAGATGACTTGTTCAAAAGAGACATCCTTAAGTGTGGGGTAATACAACTACTTAGTTCATGACCCAAAGAAAAAGAAAGAGGACCCAAATGTACAAAAATATGCATAGCAACTTTTTGTGCTTTGAAGGGCAAAGAATTGAAAACTAAGCGAGTCCCATAAACTGTGATAGAGAGAATAAATTATGGTATATGAATGTAATGCAATGCTTTTGTACGATGAGTGTATGAATGAATCAAACATTTATTAAACACTGACTATATGCAAAGAGCTGTACTAAGCTCTGAGAATATAAATAGAAAAATAAGATAATTTTGGCTCTTAAGGAGTTCACATTCTAGTGAAGGAAACAACACATATGGAAGATCAGATAGAAAAGTTCCAATGTACTTATGGTTTAATAGCAAGACAGATATTAATGTCTCTTCTTTAATGGAATTTTCACTGATAAAATTGCATCAGTTTCTAACGTCAAATCATTTGACATTGAACTGGAAGATCAAAGGAATAAGTTCCTGGTTTCAGAGTACTGGGTTGTCTTCATCTGGGTTTGAGGGGAGAAGGTAGTCAACAATGTAGTGGTTGGACCTTCCTGATTTATGCTGCCTCTTGTCTCTTCCTGGGCATGTCTTCCTACTTTAACTAGACTGGCTTGCCTGCCCTATGAGTGGCAATTGGTTGGTATTTGGTGGGGATGACTTGGTTGCTTTTCCACAATTGCCTTCCCAGACGATGGTTATGATGGTTAGTCCAGAAGCAAGACCGTGTATGCTATAGGGGAAGAGTAAGGAGGAGAAGGGGTGTGCTGTACTGCCTCTCCCAGAGCTCCTGAACTTACTTGCCCATTAGTGGCAGTTGGTTATGGTGAAAAAAAATGAGCCCTTCTCCACAATGACTTTTCCCTTCAATGGGAGATGGTGTGAAAGCTTTTGGTGGCCTCAGGGTCAAGCCTCTTGGTTCAGGGTCCTGAGTTGTCTTCATCATGGTTTAAAGGGAGATGGAAGTCAAAGTGGTGGCTGGACTCATCTGACATATGCCGCTTCCTGCTTCTTCCTGGAGAGAGCTCCAGCTGGCTTGCCTTTCTGTGAGGAATGACCAAAGGAACAACTTCAAAGAAACGTGGTAAGACTGAAATGAACAGACACAGTAGGAAATGAGTGGAACCAAGAGAACAAGTTCTACAATAGCAAAAGGCAAATCTGAAAGCCATGAAAACCCTCATCAGTTCAATGACCAAGAATGATGATGAAGTTTGCTACCCAACTTGTGGGAGAGAAGTGATGAACTCAAAGTGCAGAATGACTTTTTTTTTTTGACATGGACAAGGAAGGAAATTTTTTTTTTTGCTTGATTATGTGTATTTGGAGCACCACCTAATGGTCCAATTACATATCGCAGTCTCCATCATTATTCCCTACCTGCCTTCTCTGTATTGCATCTGTACACAGGCTACCTGAATCAGAGTGAAACTTAGAATTTAGGAAGATGGGTGACCTCTGAGGAGATCGCTTTCCACATGATGACTCTATGACATAAAAAACAAGCCAGTTTTGACTATTTGGTTTCACCTTGGACACAGAATGCAGGGATTGAGCATTATAGAGTCTTGAGTTGAAAGCTACAATTTCAGAACAACTTTCCTGAGAGAAACATCTTTTCCATTAGTTCTCCTAAAATATCAGGTTTATTGAAGTAGTCCATACCAAATCCTCTGCAAGTTCAGAGTATAATTAAATGATAGGAAACTAGAAAGATGAGAGTGGGAAAACACAGCAAAGATAAAGAACTCCTCCAGACACATGGTCAGAAGAAGGTAGAAAAGCTCCTATTGAATATAGGAAAACTCAAGGAAAGTATGTTAAAAAGTGGGAAAAGAAAAGGCAAGAATGACAAGTAATTAGACAATCAAAGGAGTCTGTTTTTCCTGTGCAACAACATGTGAATCCTCTGAAGATTTCAGTTTTTGGTGACATCCTACACAGTGACTGATATTCAGCTAGCGATCCAGTCAGAAAGTTAAAAACACTAAGAATAGCCCAACATGAAGATCTGAGGATGGGCTTTAAAGGTTAGTCCTATACTAACAGTTATGGGAAGTTCTACATGTCTCCAATCATATTAGGCAAGCTTCTTCCCCTCTAAAGGTCTCAGCTTCCTCCTTGTCTAAAATGAAAAAGGTAGAGCAAGAGATCATTCACTTTCCTTAGAAATCTAAATCATTCACTCTATGATCTCATTATTAGATAATTTCTAGAGCCCCCTTTAAAATTAAATTCTAGAAGATGAGAAGAGCTCTGGCTAAGTTTTAATCCTGGTTTGGCTGTAAACTGTATGGCTTCTTCCCTCTGAGACCTTGTTTCTCCAGGTTTTAAGGGGAAGGGGGGTGTTGATAAAGTTCCTAGGGGAAACAGCAGTGATGGAGTCCCCTGAATTTAGGGTACTTTTGTTCTAACAATCTGTCTGATTCTCAAGTCTTCTGGCCTTAGAATAGGCCTATAAACTTTGCTGATTGTCAGATAGATAATCTGCTGGTCAGTAGTAACCAAATTCCTGAGACAATAGTGAATAGACCATTCCTCAGTTCTACTGCTACGCCATAAAATTAGCGTATCAGTGACTTGAAGAACTGAATAATTTATCTTCTTACTCCTGGTTCTTTGCTAAATTCTTTTGGAACTTGGTCCGCTTCAATTGGCATTACAAATACAATAAACTTTGCCCCTTGACTTGGAGACAGGTTTAAGCCCGCAAATTCTTTTGAGACAACTCGTGACACTGGTCTGTGACCCTAATCTTGTGGTGTCTCTTTCTGAACCATAACATTTGGTGGCTGTGTAGGGGGAGAATCTGGCCTTCCCTGGCTTGATTCCCTCCTTTTCAAGTAAGCCCCTCATTTATTTTCTCCCTCAATCCTATAGCTGGAACACCCCAAGCCACTGAGAGGAGGCTTATGTGGGTCATCTTGAGCTCCACACTCAGCAAATTTTCTTTGACTAGGGATGCTCAGACTTGGAAATTCCTATAATTTTCAGCAAAGTTTCTAGGGAATATTTGCCACCTTTCTCTAGGATGCCAGAAGAAACAAAATACTATAGGATAGGTTTTGAAAAAGAAATTTTATGGCTTTTGGTAAAGATGGGACAGTCATCTTTCATGTCATTTCTGTCTGTGTCTGCATCTCTGTGCAGAATGTCTGTGTCATATTTGTTCTGTGAGCTAGATTTTATTACCTGGAAAGATTTAAAGCACAGCCATCCAGAAAAATAGTCTATGCTGTAATTAGAATGCTGGAAAAGATTTCTTAATATCCTTCAAAAGGGAAAAAGCCTAACTTTTTCCTGTGGACTTCAGCTCTGACAGAGCTGGGGGCTACAGAAATAAAGTTAGCTAATTAAAATTAAAATGACATCTTAGCAGATTCTCAAAGTTTTGAGAGCAATGATTAAGAAGTTTGGCAATTAGTCATTTTAAGATTGCTAGAAAAATTCCTGAAACATTGGGGATAATTCTAGGAATTTACCACATTCTGAAAGAAAAGAAAAAGAAAAATCAAATTAGGTAAATAGCAACTTTTTGCTAACCCTTCCTTGACTCCTGTCTTGTCTGGAATGCCCTTCTGCTTCTTTGAGAAAGCACCCCATAAGGCATTAAGGGACCCTCTCCACTCCATTCCCCAGAGTCCTGCATGTATCTCAGTTATGGAGATTGTTAACAAGATTGATATAGCACAGATTCCTCTGTCTGCTAACTCCTCTTATCTCAGATCAGATTAAGAAAAGAGAATGCTAAGGAACTATAGGGAAACTCAAATTCTGCCTCACCTGTAAAAAACAGGGAAAGAAGCAACAGCTGTAAGGACCACACACAATTTTGCCCAAACACCTCTCCAACCCATCTTGGGAAAATGGAAATGGAGTGAGGGTCAGGCTCCACGGTCAGCATTCCCTGAGCCAAGCCTGGCACCTGAAACTAAAAGGGATCCTGGCACCAGTTACTCCAGCCTTCAGAAGGTTCTGTCCAGCAACTGCCTGGGAAGAATCTGGGTACCCTTGGTACCACTCAGATAGTGTGAGGAGAGAAAGCCAATCAGCCTCTGCATTTGGTAAGCCCACCATTCATTCTCTCAGTTGTGGATATGCATTAGCTATATAATTTATGGCAAATTATTTTATCTCTGTCCAATTTTCTGACTTGTAAAGAAAAATAGCAATAGTTGTTGTGAAGATCACGTGATTGAAAAAGTGCTTAGCATAAAACAAATGCTATATGAAACTACTATATTGTATATAATTGTTTCATATTTGATAATTTTACATGGGTTTTTAGATGTGACCAACATACAATGCCAGTGTTGAGATAAATGTTTGTGTGTGTGTATGTGTGTGTGTGTAAAGTAATTTGGAAGCAAATTCAACTAAATTAAGATGTCTCCAGGACTAGGAGGATAGTACATAGAGGAAAGAGAGTCTTTTTCTCTTTCTTCTCTCTTCCCTCTTTCCCTGACTTCAGCAAGGATACATGAATAGAGATGTGAGATAGAGAGAAAGAAAATATATTCAGTTCAGTAAAATTTGTTATTGGAGATATTTTAAAAGAGCTCTAATCAAAGTCCATTAAAGGGATATGCAAATTGTAATCTATTTGCACTGATAATGCTAACAGAAGATTAAGAATTTGGGAACTTTAGAAAACAGATAAGCAATTTGCTGTTATGAAATCCACCTGCTAGTGGCTGCTGGGGGTCTAATTCTGACCAGCAGAGTAGATCCCTTCATTTGAAAGGATGATAAGGACACAAGGAGACTGAGAGGCAGTTGCATTCTCTGGCCTCCCTCCTCTTTCCTCTTGCCTCCAATTTATTTCATTTCCAATTTGTGTGGAATTTGTAAATTCCTTCTTTGTAAAACAAAGAAATTAAACTTGAGTCCTAGGGACTAACTCTAAATCTTTACATTTTGTGAACTGCCCTCAAAATTTTATTATAATCAGAAAAAAAAATGCCTCTGCTCTTTCTAGAACATATTCCTGTTCTATTTGTGAACCTCTCTGCCTAGCTTTCTATTAAATTAGCAAATACAACATCAAAGAGGCCATTAGCTTGATAATTCAGGAAGCTGAGAAGCAAAGTAGAGGAATAAAAATAAGGGTGCTGCTTCCTGAGGAGGAGAAAATAACTGAGATGAAGTGTCATTTGCAAGCAGCCCTCTGATGCTTCTCAAATTCAGCAGGCAGGTGGTAAACACCAGAAGATTTGAACTGAGGAGGATGAGTCCTTCTGACTCCAAACCCAGCACTTTTATTTACTGCACCATCTAGTTTCCCTATTTGAATTATCAGAAGTAAACAAAAGAAATGACAGGTGTGGTAGCTGATGAGGTCCTAAATGGTGTGTTGGGCAGAGAGAAATTTAAGAACTGATCCCTGAGACAGGCAAGGGGAAGGCACTGGTAAGGATCAGTTTAGCATCATGGTCCCACACCCTGAGGAGGTCATCCAGTCAGAAATCCAAGTTATGTCAAACTCCTGAGACACCTTCTGTAAGGATCTTGGGCAGCCTCACCTTGCCATGGCCTGTCAGAAATACCTGTTCTGTCCCTGAGGGTAAATTTTCCCTATAAAATCTACTTATGGTCCATGCCATACTGACTGCCCTCCTTTGGGTCAGTCCTCCATGGCACTCTGCCTCCTGGTATCCTTCTCCTTACCCTTCTCTTATGCCCTGATGCTTCCTTCAAGCTTTCTAACCCACCATATTTTGTGGTGTCTGATTTCTCCTCCTTATAGTTTTTAGCTGTAACTAACTCTTTTGGGGTGCTAAGTACCTTTCAGGATTTAGCCTGCCTGTTAAGAGCATACCCCAAACTTATGGGGTGTTTTCTTTTTCCTGGTAAATCGCAAGTTTCACTAGGGAATTTGCCCTTATTAAAACCCCTTTCGATGCTCTCCCAACTCTTATTTCACATTTACCATTCCTGCCTATCTATTGTATCCCTTTATTTTGTCTGTAACTTCTTCCCCTAAATAAATTTACCTGTTGCTAAAGAGAATGGCCAATGTGAATTCTTCATATGACTGAACACTAACTTTTGGTGTCTGCCATCATCTACATCAGCCACGTTAGCATATTGATAACATTCTATCACAGCTCTGTACATTTGTGTTGACTGTCCCCTATATCTAAAATGAAGGGACAGCCTTACTTCTGCTTTTGGGCTTCCATGATTTCTTTCAAGGCTTTGTTCAAATCACAACTTCTTCAGGAGATCTTTCCCCTTCCCCTTCCCCACCTCCAGTAGTTCTTTCTGGGACCACCATGATTTTGCCTTTGTATTCTCAAGGCTTAGCACAGTGCCTGGAACATGGTAAGCACTTAAATGCTGTTGACTGATAACTGTTGACTGTGATTGGCTAGATATCAAAAGATATGGATTCTAATTTCAGCTATGTTACTTACTAGTGATGTGATCTTGGAACGAGGATTAAACCTAAATTAATGATTTATTGAGTTATTGAAAATATAGGAAATTATTGAATTATAGGAGTAGTATAATAGTATCTCTGCCTCCCCCTCAGATGGTGAGTATTAGGATCAAACAAGGTGGTGTCTGGGGATGACACACCAACTCTACACAAATATTAGGGGCTATTATCATTTCCTTTACCCTTTTTGATAGTCACAGCATGGGGATCTGGGATACCCTTTACCCTCCAAAAAAGGGGGGGGGCAAGGGCCACTGTAAAATAAGATGTTCCAATAAACTCTCCAGGGACTTGAGAAAGATTGAGTTAAGCTGGAAAGAGCATCATAAATGGGGGAAGAATGAAAACACAACAGAAATGAAAGAGGACTTTTAAATTGCTAGAACTCCTTTGTCATGCATAATAAAGTATGGCTATCAATAATGCTAGAAGTAGTGCTCACAGAAGCACTTAATGGCAGCAGAGCTGGCTTATTCCCTTTCTTCCTCCCTACTATTCTAATGAGAAAATCCTCTGCCATATGATCTATCCATGAGACATCTGACAGCAAGGGAAATATTTTGTCTGGCCACCAGATGGTACCCAAGATAACAGGTTGGTATCAATTCTATTCCATTCACCCCCAACTTCTTCCTGGCTCAATGGAAGTTTAGTGGCCATATTCTGGAATATTTTTGGAAATTCTCAAAAAAGATAAAAATCTCCCTCTCAACTCTTCACAGTGAAACCATAGTCTGTCTTTATCACCACCTGTCATACCCATCAAATGCATAAGATTTAATATCTTATTGTTAATAGCCATGGGATTTATTACCATAGGCAGATAGTATAACAAATAGCAAATAGAACTTCTCTTAGCAGTTTATACACTGTCACAGCTGGGGTCGAGTTTTCCATTTCTTCAGCATCTTCCACCCAACTAATGGACACCGAAGAGAAAGAAACTGAGCAGATTTGAAACAGCAGCAGGTACTTCCTCTGTTGTGCTCTGAGGGAAAAAAGAAGAAAGAAACAATGACCTGGAATTTGACTTACTCTTACTGTGATCCCTCTTGCACTTCTATGGAACCCTAGTTGTATCTCAATCTTTGGCACCTTCTAGTTTGCCCTACAACAGTCTTCACCATGCACCCTGGAGTCCGGTGCCTCTGCATTCTCCAGTTTGCCTCTTCTGGCTTGTGTCCAGTCTATAAATGGCCTCATAAAGTGATCTCTCTGAAGGTAATTGCACAGTATGCCCTTCTCCTATTCCTTGTCCCATGGCAGGGGAGGCTTGGATGGCTTTCACTTCCTCTTTTGATGATCCACAAAAGTTTAGGTAGAAGTCTTTTCAAGAATTAAAAAAAAGTTACATGATAACTTTATTATAAATTTAAAAGGAATAGCAAGTTGTACATAATAGATTTGCAGTTTCATGTATAATCATCTTTTTTTCCTATTCCATGAGAGTATAAAATGCTTGTTTTCTTTCTTAAGTTCAGAATAAAATAAAATTTTAAAAAGAGAGTGGCAGATACTATTGGCAAATATATTTCTCTCTGTTTTATGCCTTGACAGCAATAAAGAAGTTGCTGAACAAGCTAATCTTTTGTTTTATTTTTCAAGGGATCAAAAATTATTTTTAACGTGAATTTATAACACTTTGTTGGAGATGTAAATTGACATTTAATTCTTTAACAATAAAAAAGAAGAGCAAAGAGCTGGAAAATCTCAGCTCTGGGAATTCTATGCCTGAGTACTTTTTCTAGCTTTGATTATTATTATTCTTTTACCTGATTACCCCAGGAATAGAGAGGCCAAACTATATTTATGTAAATGATGTGTGTGCTTCATTTAGCTACATCTAGAAGAGAACAAGGAAACCTGAGGAGGAAAAAGGACATGACTTACTGAACAGACATCATGCAATTTTTCAAGATTGTCCCCAGACATATTGCTTTGGACTAGAAGATAAAAAGGAACATAGAAAGTGTAACATGTAACATAAAAAGTGTTACAATATTATATTGGCTCTAAAAAGAGGCCATACAAGACTAAAAAGGAAACTGAGACAAACTGTCTTCTGGGATTGTTAGATGATGATCATGGTTGAAGAAGTATAGAAGATAAACAGAGAGCTTGTGTGAGCAGAGGAAAATACAATTTCGAAAAGAAAAAGCTCCAAAAACTTCAACTCATAATGCCTTCCTTCCCCTTTCCTAGTCTTTGGATCAAGTGAACTTCTTTCTATTTATTGCTTGAATTATGCACTCTCTTATCCCCTGTTTTATTTAACCCTGCCTCTTAGGAATCTTGAGAAGGCCTCTCAGGGGGTTGGGTGTTATTGTTCTTTTGTTTTCTCCTCTCACTGTTTGCTTTTTTCTTTCTTAAGTCTTTAATGTGATTTTAAAAAAACTGGCATATATGAATGTATGGTATTTATTAGTTTATTATTCAGATTTACAGATAAGGAAGGGAGGCATAGGGAATGCTTTGTTTAACAGATGATTCCTGATTTTAGAGACAAAATAAGTGGTTCAAACTAAAATGGCTAGACTTAGGGTTTGGAGCCATTAAGATGAAGTTGGGAGATCAATAATGGATTTTAACAAGGCTGACAAAAGAATCTGAAGTCCAGGCACACACACACACCCCTCAATAAAAAAAAAAAAATGCTACAGGAGTGTGGGAGGAGAAGACATATCTCTCTCTATTTACAAATCAAAGGGGGTTGGTATAGAGTTGATGAAAAAGGTGGAAGATGAAGAAAAAATGATTTCTTAGGCATGCTTAGGTTCTATGGGACAGGTCTTCTTATACTTTTTGCAACACAACCCCTTTTCACCTGAGAAATTTTTCCATGACATAGGTCCATAAAATAAGTATATAAATCAAACATTTACTGATAATAAATCATAAAAAAATTATTTTAAAACAATTCTTTGGTATACATATAATTTTACCATTTGTTAAAGTCGAAAGCAAATTTGCATGCTAATGAGATGGATGTGCTTGTTTATTTTTGCATAAAGGATTAAATCGTGGCAGAATATTTGATCCCTTTTATTGTTGACAAATTTTTCACGACCCCCACATTCAATCACTCACCTCCATATGAGGTCAAAAGACCCACAGTTTAAGAAACTTTGCTTTAAGATATGCTCAAGACATGACTATTCACTTGTGTCTTTTGCGGGGTCATACCTAAAAATTAAAAGATCTAGGTCAAAATCCCAACTTAGTCCTTGTGAATAAATGAATGAGTATGCTATTTTCTCTAACCAGACTGTAAGCTCCACAAGAACAGAGACAATGTCTTACCTAAACTTTGTATATTCTCTAGCTCCTAATACTCTGCAAATAGAAACTGCTTAGTAAATGGTTGTGGAACGAGGAAATACTCTTGTTTTCCAACCAAATTATAAAGTTGATGACAAAAATTGTCCAAGAGTCCATTAATTTGGTCCAATCACACAATCAATAATACAGAGATGGGGATCCTATGTTTTATTGTGCTCATAGTGCAGCTTATACTAAATAACTACCCACAAAGTCAGTGAGCTTCAAGTATTAGTTTTAGAATAGATTCTGTAAGTTTTGGTTACATAAGTAGGATAGAGACAATGTCATTTCAAAGAACAATAAGGAAAGTTAATGACTTAGACATTAAAGAACAGATGACTGAAGAGAAAACTCTATTTTAGGTAAAATAGAAAACTAGTCAGTTAATATGAAAGTTGTAGTTGATAAATCAAGCTTGGTTTTATGAACTAATTTATTAGATGATATGCTTAGTTTAAGTAAATGGCAGAAAGAAAACTAAGTCAAAAATTGTTTTTGTCACATTCCATGAGAGCATGCGCTTGATTAAAGTTTTCACTTGCCCCAGTGCCTAACACAGAGCTCTAAGTACTTTAGCCATTCAGTAGATGTGTAATTCATGAAAAAAAAAAATTCTCTTCCTCAACAGGATTGTAAATTCTTGGGGGCATATATTCAACAGTGACTAATACAATGTCTTGAATAGGTTATCCCCTCCATATGGCTTCATCGAAAGTCAAAGTGTCAGTGACTAACAAACACCACTCCCTTTATATTCATCTCAAAGTAAGGTAGTCATGTTTAGTAGAATCTTAAGATAAGGCATTTTGCCAGTCTAGCCATAAAACTTTCAAAAATTCAAAATAAGATTTTCCAAATATAGATAGCTCCATTGCTTATAGCAGTAATAAAGTTTCTCCCTTTAAAAAAATAAATAATCAAAATTGTATTTAAAGTCTAAAGTAGAGAAAAAATAATTTATCCCAAAAAGAAGGATTACCCCTTATAAGTGATGACTGGGATTGGAAGCATTTCACCAGGTAAAATGGCTATTCCTCTTTTTGCCTCAAACTCTCATTTGGATACTTTCCCAGCTCTTCATTTCAGACATGACCCTTTCTAATCCCTGCCCAGATCTCCAGTCCTGGGGAGATGTTTCCTTAAAGGAAACTATAAGAAGGAAATATATCTAGGTAACAGAGGCATTTTCTCTGAGAGAACAATACCAACTCTATTTAACAAGGCTTTCCTCTCCATCCCCCCAATTCTACCACTATCTAATTCTTTGCTCTTGTGAATCCAGGAATGGTCTGGTCTCATTTTAATCTCTGTTTTTTAAGACTTTAATAATATACTTTCCATAAGAAATCTTGGTTCATTTCATCCACAACCAGTCACCCAGGCAAATTAGAAAGAGAATGTTTGACTCTTCATTTCTAGCACTCTGTCTATATTGTCTTGGTCTTGGTTTCTGTCTTTCCCTGCCTCTGTCTCTCTCTTATTTAAGCCATGAACCAAGTGAACAGTAATGATAAAATACAATCTTTATAGAAAAAAAAGATGTACCCTCACTGTGAGGGAGAAAGGAGAGAATAAGAGAGAAAGAAGAAGTATTATTTTCAACAACCAAAAAAAAACTACATTCCCTCCTGTTTCAGACTCCTGGTGTTAATCGTCAAGACAAAATTAGCAAAAATAGCAGAGAATCAATCTCTAATTTGTTGCACCTCATTGTCAGAGGCTGCATCAAGTGCACAATCATCTGTGAACAAAAAAAATCATGCACAAACTTTTCTTCCACTTTAGTCTTGACTTGTATTGTCCTCTAAAGTAATAGAGAATGTAGGAGATAGGGATGTTGTTATTGTTGTTTGTCCTTTGTTCTTAAAGAGGACCATGAGATGTGTTGCCATGATTTGCAAGTGAAATGGATTTAAATGAACGTGGACTGTGCAACATCACCAGCCTCACTTCCTCCTCCAAAGTCATCTGGGTTCAGTGGCAAGAGATAGATTAGGATGACTGGAGATGATCTTCAGGAGATAGCAAGTGTTTAGGGGGAAATATAAAAAGTTCTGTTTTGAACTTTTTGAATTTAAGATGTCTACTGGACATCCAACTGGAGATGTCTGAAAGGTAGTTGGAGATGCAGAAAAATTGGAGAAGGATAGGTAGATCTAAAAAGTCTCTGGATAAAGATATCTAGCTAGAAGGATAATAAAAAAAAAAATCCATCAAGGCATTGAGTGACGGTCACACTATTAGTCCATCTAGGTGGTAAGAGGAGATTGGTGAGACAAACTAAAAACTTCCATATATCTTTTGCCTTTGAAAATAAATGTTTGGTTCCAAGGCAGTTCCAATAAATGTTAGATAGAAGATGTCATTTGCGTCCAAAAAAAGAACTATGGAAACAGAACGTAAATCAACACATAGCACTTCTTTTTATGTTTATTTTCCTCTTCTGTGGTTTTTTCCCTTTTGTTCTGATTTTTCTCCCCCAACATGATTTATAAAGAAATGCATACTAAAAATAAATTAAAAAAGAAAATAAATGTCTGGTTTATTCCATAAATTAAGAAAAAAAAGAAAATAGAAAAAAATAAAATAAAGATAGCTGATCCTTCATCAATATAGTCTCTGGAGAACACTAGACATGGCAGACTGTAGAAACTGACATTTCAGATCTTACTAGGTATGGGGATTAGATAGTGCTCAGGAGTTTTAAAACTAGCATTGTTAATTTTGTTTTCTCTGTAGTAATTTACATGTAAATGAATAATCCTTTCAGGTCACTGAAATTGAGAAATAGATTGGATCTTTTGTGAATAGGGGCAAAAGGCAAGCAAGTTATGAATTATGATGGTATTAAATCATGCTTTTAGATGAAAACCCTGAAACAGAAAGCAATTATTCTAGGGGGAGGATATGTGGTCTAAAATTTGAGCATGTTTAAATAGTACAGAGCAAATGGTTCAAGATTGGAACCAAGAAGTTGCTCAGCCAAACCTAAAGTAATCAACTAAATAACTAAAGCACGTAGTGTCACCTAGTGATAAATATAGGTATTGCATGGAATAGTTATTTCAGCTCTGGTCATGTCTGAGTCAAGGGGAAAATTAAACATTTCACATGATAAAAACAACCTTTAATAGAATGCTTCAAAAAGTAGAGGCTTGCACATTGCTGGAGGGCTTCAAGATGATACTAGTCTGACATGTTGTGGAAAAGATTCTTCTTTAGGTAGCATTTTGAATAAAATTTTAAATAAAAGAATCCCTAAAATCCCTTTCAACTGTAAAGATGACACAGTCCCACTGTATATAAAGGACTAGATAATAAACACTGTTCTTAGAACTGTAGGTGAAAACCACAAAAATTTCATAGGACCATTCTGGAAAAAAGCATCTTGGTCTATCATCAGTTTTCCTAAGACATCATGTTAAGCAGTAATAAAAACAACAACCACTTAGATGATGATCAGAAACTATAAATATGAAAGCTGGGCAATTTGACAGAGGCAAGTTCCCCCAAACACACACTCAGAAGAAAGGGATGACCCCGGGAAAGAGAAAGATCATAATATATATACTAGAAGATCATAAGAGTGATAATAGCAGGTAAAAAGTGTGACCAGCAACCATGAAACATATCGTTGGGAGAAGTTGAGAAAATCAAAGGAGGCCATGTTATCTAGCAATTGAGAATGCCTTGTAATCTTGTAGGGTGTTGATAATGATAAAGGTTCGGGCAATGATTGCCCTAACAGGTTCAGATATTGATTGAATCAGGAAAAAAAAAAAAACAAGATTCTAAGAGCAAACCGAAGATGAAAATCTGAAAAAGGTACTAAAAGTCAAGGTTCTATTGAAATTTTAACAAAGAAATAGGATGTCTTTCTGTTTCTAAACACCTCAAATAGTCATCTACCTTTACCTCTTTATTCATGAAATGAGCAGTGGATTTCCAGTGAGCCACCAAACATTTTTAAATATTTACTATCTGCCAGGTAATGTGCTAAACAGCCAGTTCTCAGAGTTCAAACTCTGCCTTAGCTGCAGAATCCTATAAGATGGGAAATTTTCTTCCCCTCTCTGGGTCTCAGCATTCCCAATAACAAAAATGCACAAGTTAAACTAAATGAAGACTAAATTCCACTTCAGTTTTAAATTTGTGATCTTATGAAGACTCAAATAAGATGATTTCCAGTGGTTTAATAATAATAATAATAGTAATAATAAAACATTGGACCATAAAAAATAGCTGCCACATGTTTTCTGAATCCCTTCTTATCACTTCTCTCTCCTCGTCTAGGGCAATTCATACTGGTTCTTCCTCAGCTTTTTTACAGTGAAATCTTCTATTGTCATCTATATGAATTCTTTCTGCAGCAACAACAGCAACAGCAATATGAGCTCAAGTTACTGAGTCCTTTCCTTTTCAGGCTGGTATCTTCTTACCTCATATTTTGGATGGTGGATATTTCTTTGTTCAGTGAGGAAAGTCTGAATCTCAAAATCCACAAGATTGTTAAATTAAAGGACAAACTGACCTGTAAGAACTACGTGAAATATAATAAGTTGAAGGAATTTTTTAGGTCATAAGTTGAAGGAATTTTTTTAAGGCTTCACTTATATTCTTGTGATGTAATAGAAAAATTCTGGATTTGTGTGTGTAAATTTGATGATGTAACTTGAAAAATAATTCCCTTTTTGACAAGATTTTTTTGGGAAAAGTATCTGGGAGAAATTATGTTTATATCAATATTTTACACTATATGCTATCATAAACTTAACATAGATACAGGATCTAGATTTTAATGGTCATATCATAAAAATATTAGAAGGGATCTAGGCCAGGTACATTTCAAAGATATGAATAGAGATTGGATTTTTAAATAAAATAGAAAGTCTTTTGCACAAAGAATGCAAGTAGGATCAGAAGCAGTTGATTGGGAGAAAAAGCTTTGTATCAAATATCAAATATCAAAACTTATTAGAGATGATAAATGTCTGGGATGGGAATAGGGATATAGCCATCTACACTACTCCATCCCCATCAATTGATTTAGTTATTGAAAATCTAGAATGCAATTACTAGGTGTTAATGGAACTGTTAAAATAAGTCTAAGCCATGACACTTTTTATGAAGTAGATGAAAACCTCTCTGATTGAGTCAGAGAAGTGAACATTAGCTAAGTAAACAAATTAGTCATATTTGTGACCAAAAATAATTCTTTGGTTATTTATTTAAAGGATATAAAAAGTTTCCAAAAATTTTGCCAACATTAACATTAAGAACCATTCCAAATTATTAATAATAAGAAAAATGAAAATCAATACAACTGAACATAACATTTTTCTAATATCTCAGTTAGTTTTTCTGAATTTTTAAAATCTTTTTTTTTTATTCTTTATTATAAGGTATTTTTCTCTAGGAGAGAGATGGGGAGGGACATAGTGGAAAAGGCAGATGATATAAAAACAAAATATATCAAAAGACTGTTAAAAAAAAAAAAAAGAAAGAAAGAAAATGCACCTAAAAACAATTCTATTGTTTCATCTTACAGATGACAAAAGAAGGAAATAGTCAGTATTGAAAAGAAAGATAGATACAGCAATATGTTGGAGCTATGAATTGCTTTAACTTCCTTCCAAAAAGCAATTGAAATTGTGCAAAGAAAATTACTAAAATTGTACTTTTGCAGTAGCAAAGAATTGTTTTTTTTTTTTTTTTGTTTGTTTTTTTAATGAAAAAGACAGTGGGATTTTTGTTAAACACTAAACTCAACATTTCAAGTGTTCCATGATAGCCAAGAAAAGCTAATGGTATTCCTGGTTGCTTTAACAGAGGTTTAGTTCCCAGACCAAGGGCAATAATAGCTCTATTTTCCCCTTGTCAAACTAAATATTATGTTCACTTCTAGGTGCCATATTTTGTTTGGTTTTTTCATTTATTTGGTATTTTATTTTACTCCAGTTACACATAAAACAATTTTTAACAATTGTTTTTAAAACTTTGAGCTCCAGATTCTCTCCCTTCCTCCCTCCCTACCTCACTGAGAAGGCACATGTGAAGTTATACAAAACATTTCCATAAAAGTCATGTTGCAAAATAAAACCTAGATCTTCCCCCCAAAAAAAAAATCTTTCAGAGAAATTAAGTTTAAAAAGTAGTAGCAAAGAATTCTAAATAATTTAGATGTTTAACATTTGAGGAATGTTTGAGCAAGTTGTAGTACATAGATGAAATGGAATATTTATCTTATATGAAACAATAAACATAATACATACAGAAAAGCATAAGAAGACTTTTATGAACTGATAGAGAACCCATACAAGAAAAACACATACACAATGACTATGGAAATATAAATAGAAAGAGCAACAACAAAGCAATTAAAACTATATGCTATGAAATTAAGACTGTTTTGCCTCAAAGAGATATTCAAAGTCAGTTCCTTTTTTTTGCATTTTATTTTTCCAGATATATGCAAATATAGTTTTCAGCATTCATTTTTGCAAAACGTTGTCTTTCAAATTGTTTTACCTTTCTCTTCCACTCCTCCTTCCCCAAGACAGCAAGTAATCTGTTAAGTTAAACATGTGCAATTCTAACATATTTCCATGGGCAGCTAGGTGGCTCAGTGGATAGAGTACCAGCCTTGAAGTCAGGAGGACCTGAGTTCAAATCTGCTCTCAGACACTGAACACTTCCTAGCTGAGTGACCTCTAGCCAAGTCACTTAACCCCAATTGTCTCAAAAACAAAACAAAGAAAGACATTTCCATATCCGTTGTTCTGCACAAGAAAAATCATATCAAAAGGGGAAAAAAAATACAAGAAAAGAAAAATAAGCAAACCACAATAAAAACCAAAAAGTGAAAACACTATGTTTTGATCCACATTCAGTCTCCATAGTTTTCTCTGGATGTGGGTGGCTCTTTCTTTCACACCTCCTTCAATTCTTTGCAGAGGTAGGGAATTGCAAGATGGGAACAGTCCATGTAACACCAGATTTCCTTAATGTATTTAGTTTTGCTGAAACATATTTCTGTCTTTTAGAAAGTCCTTGTTTATCAATATTGGAGGGGAGATGGATACATTGAGAACTGTAGGGCAAAGAAACAAAAAATATCAATACAAATTTGCAAAAACAGAATGCTGGATTTAGAATCCTAGCTCTGTTTCTTAATTTATCTCTCATAAATAAAAAGAGGAAGATGGACTAGATGGCCTCTGATGTCTCTCCTGTTCTAAACACACAATCTTGTTTCAGGTCATATTGCTGTCCTTTCTGGGAACATTTCAGGTCAAGTTTCTATTAAGTTGACAAATATAACATCAAAGAGGCCAGTGGCTCTATAATTCAGGAGTTAAAAAGCACAGCAGAGAAAAATAATTAGGAGATTGCTTCCTAGAGAAGAGAAAAAGACTAAGATGGTAGTGCCATTTGGCAGCAGTCCTGAGAAGCTCCTCCAATCAAGCATCTCAGAGAACACAGAGCAGAGAAGCTTTGGCCATCACAAGATACTAGCATTACAAGTATCTTGTGGTACAGATCTAAAGATAATTAACTGGTTTTAGAGTTAGAAGACCTGGATACAAATCCAGCCTCTGCCACATCCACCTGGTATGATTTTGGGCAATTCACTGCAGTTCCAAAAAATTCAACTTTCTTATCTATTAAATGAGGAAGTTGGACAAGCTGCCTCCTGAGGTCCTTTCCAAGCCTATTGCTGGGATCCCATGAGCACTTTTAGGGATGCTTCTGTGAATAGATAAATGAGTGACAGCTCATCTTCACTAAAGACCCATGCCCTGGGAGGGATACATGGGGAGGACATTGCTCAGAACTATGGTAGCAAAATACAGACCTGTTGCTGTAGAGAAGAACAACCAGATGAAAACAAATTCTATGTGCTGTTGATATCACATGAAAGTTTAAGTTGTACTCTTCAAGCCACTGGAACCAGCAACATAGTGGAGAGTACCATAAAAAGCCTTCCTGATTCTCCTCTGGGACATGGAGGCACAAGGGAGTCTTGTCTAGTCCCTCAGGATATATTTCCAACCAAAGCAGCCCAGACTGAGAGCCAGATCTCATGGCTGGGATTAAGCAATTAAAATGTGACACCTGTCCCAAAAACCACCACTGCCTCCTTCCTCCTGCTCTCTCTGTTTGGGTCAGTGCAAGGAAGCAAAGGAAATGTGGTGATTGGGTGGAAACCATTGGATGAGACTTGGATGCTGTTCCTGACTAACCATGGTGCTTACTGTTTAAGTGACTTGGCAAATCCTTTAACCTCTCTAAGTGAATAAATGCTCTCTGAATTGTTTAATTAAATTGACTGTGTAAAATGTCCCGGTTGCCTTAGTGAGTGGTTATTGAGATAATGGCCAACTGGGTAGAACTTGATAAAAAGCCAGAACTAGAGTCAGGAAGACCTGAGTTCAAATGTGACTTCAGACACTCACTAGCTATGTGACCTTGAGCAAGTCACTTAATCCTGTTTGCCTCAGTTTCCTTATCTGTATAATGAGCTGGAGAAGGAAATAGAAAACCATTCCAATATTTCTGTCAAGAAAGCCCCAAATGAGATCATAACGAGTCAGACATGACTCAGATGATTGAACATCTGAAGTGAGATAATATCTGTGAGCAAATCCCAAGCTCATACACATGTCTAGATTATTATTATTATTGCTCCCTCTTCATCAGCAACAGCCTGGGAATTGTAGTTTGTTGCATTTCTTCCATTTCCAGGTTTTTTGTCTCAAGTAAAGAGGCAATTCATGGTAATTTTTTTCCCAGAAACTCTCCATGGGATTGAGAAACATCAGCTGAGGCTGGAAGGAACATCATTGTGAAACTAGGAAAAACAGAATAAAGAGTACTAAGAAATGAATGAGGATATGGAATGCCTCTTTTTTTTGTCTTATAGTATAAATAAGGAAAGGAAAGTCAGGTTACACCAAGAATAAATAACAATCATGATACAGAGGGGAACGTCCCCTGTTCAAATCCCAATTCTACTACATCCTCTGCGTGATTAAAAACAAGTCATTTAATTTCTCTGGGCCTCACCTGTCTCATTCATAAAACAAAGGAGATGGGTTCCCCTGTGATCCCTTCCAGCTTTCCATCAATCATCTCTAAGGCCCTTTCTTCTGAATCTATGATCTGGGTTCTCAAAGGTCATACAAACTACTCTACCAAGTACAAGTCTGGTAGTGGAGATTCAAGCCCCTAATCCTTCATTTATTAGACCTATTCCTTTTAACCTACTGACTTTGTTTATAAGACAGGTCATCATCTTTTTAGTGGTCCTGTGATTTATTAAATGACAGGTAGAGGATGCAGTGGATAGGATCATCTTCATGAGTTCAAATCCAGCCTCAGACCATTATTAGCTGTATGACTCTAGGCAAGTCATTTAATCCTATTTGGCTCAGTTTCTTCATCTATAAAATGAGCTGGAGGAAAAAAAAATTACTAACTGCTCCCATCTTTGCCAAGAAAACACCAAAATGGGATCACCTAGAATAAGAAATTACTAAGTAACATCAATTAACTTATTAAAACAAAAATTCCTATGAAAAAAAAATCATGTAGAGTAGAAAATAAAACTAAAGAATCTTCCCAAAAGCAAACAGCAAAGATAATGCTTTGCCTAATTGACTGATCTCCTAAATGACACATCTCTGCCTGATTCAGGAAGCAATCACAGAAAAGCAGAGAAAAGGAGTGAGGCTGAGATTTGTAACTGTCTCTTAGTCACATTGCATCTGGAGGTGTGTGTGTGTGTGTGTGTGTGTGTGTGTGTGTGTGTATGTGTGTGTTGGGTGGGGAGTTTCATATAAGCTGCCAAGCTCATTCAATTTTGCTTTAATTTAGTCTTAGGTCGCTGATACAAAAAGGGAACTAGGAAGTATAATGGATAAAAGATTGAATTTAGAATCAATCTTTTGTGAGTCTGAATCCTACCTTAGACACTTACTAGTTGTAATTATCCTGAGACAATCACATTCTTATTCTTCACATCTATGAAGCAATGGTAATAGTATTTTCTTTACAGAGTTATTATGATATTATAAATGATATGATATAAGCAAAAAACTTTGTAAACCTTAACATTCCATATTAATATATTTTTTTATTATTGTTAATAGTAATGTCTTGCATCCTCAATGTCTTACCCTCACCATGGCTTGAGATTTCTCTCCTACTATCTCTATCTATTCTATCTATCTATGTTTCTTCCCACCTCCTCATTTCCAGTACCCTACTCAAACTGAAATGGCAATGTCATCTACTATTATAGCAGCATGGATCCCTTGTGCTATGGGAACTCTGATTTCTCCGAAGACTCTGTTCCCAGTGACATGAAAGAGAAAGCATGGAATGACAGGTCAGAAGCCTAACTGGAAAAAATTGCAAACCCTCTCTAAAGGCCAAAATGGAGAGGACCAGTTTGCAGGTCTGCACCCACTTTTGAACCTTCTATTATAGATTTACTGCTGCTCTGAGGTCATTCATTATATTTTGGTATATTTGCTGGGGATACTTGATACTTGTACATGATACTTGGGGATCTCAATTAGGTTCTCCCAAATGAGACCCTCAAAAATGTGGGGTTCCAAATTGGTATTGCAAGGTATTTCAAAAGAAGTTATAGGATTGAATCTCAAGGGGCAAAATTTATTAGAATTGTAATGTCAATTGAAATGGGCTAAGTTCCAAAAGATTTAGCAAAGAACCAAGAGCAAGAAGATAAACATGTAGGAAGAATGCCATTGATATGTTATTTTAAGGATTAGAAGTAGAACTGAGCAGTGGTCTTAGAAGTGGAGTTGAAGATTATTGAATTCTATGGCTTAGAAATGGAGTTATACTTTGTTATTGAATTATTATTGAATTCTATGGCTTAAATTGTCTCAGAAACTTTGGTATTACTGACCAACAGATTGTTATCTGACAGCCAGCATTGTTTGTGGAACTACAGCACTCCCAAAGCTAGGTGACCTTAGGGTTATTCCTCCAGTCTCCCAAGTGGCTACACTACATCAAGGGGACCCCTGAAGTAGTGCTGGAAGCAGGAATGATTGCTATCTGGCAGCTCCATTATCCATTGCTTAGTGCTTAGTACAAGTTGCAGATACAAGGTGGAAAGGAGTGGCCAAGATAACACAAAGCCCTAGCTGAGTATTGAATACAAAACAAATTCCAGAAACTTAGTTATGTGGCTCTGAGCCCAGGAGCTGACCAGTGACTCAATTCTAACCTTTAGTCCAAAACATAAGCCTGAAGGGGGAAAAAACAGGGAAGAAGAGAAAAAAGCAGAGGAAGGGAGGGACCAGCACTTTGGTCAATTTGAATCTGCAGAACCTCCTAGCAGCCAACAGTGACTGTGTCCAGCAACAGTCTAATGAAACTCAGCCACATGCAATCCAACAGACACAAACTGAGGGATAAAACAGACTACTTCTAAAGTCACATCATTTTGGAGGCACTAAAAATTTGCAGATTCCCAGACTGTACCATGAAAGCAGCAGGAGGAAAAAAAGAAGAAGTTGAGGGCTGATATTTCTCATACACATATATACACACACACTCTCTCCCAAAAAAAGTGAGCAGAGCCCAACAATGATATCAAATACAGTCAAGAGGGAGACAGGCAATGAGCAAAATACAAAAAAGCCACTCAATCATAAAAAACCACTTTGGTAATAGGGAAGCTGAAAACGCACACATACACACATACACACACACACAAATACAAGAAGACAATGATTTAAAAACATCTTCAAGCAAAGCTTCAAGGAAAAAAAAATGAAGGCTGGACACAAGTCCAAAAAATATTTTTAGAAGAGTTTTTAAAAAGAGATTTTTTTTAAAGCCAAAATATTTTTAAAAATCAGATAAAAGCAGTAGGGGGGGGGGGGGATGGAAAAAGAATGAGACCTAATCAAAAATTTTATTTAAGAAAATTAATATCTTAGTAAGAGAGGTACAAATCTCACTAAAGGAAACAAATTGTTTAAAAAATTAATATTGACCAAATGGAAACTAGTGACCTCTTGAGAGATCAAGAAGTAATATAACAAAGTCAAAAGACTGAAAAAAAGAAGAAAACACAAAATATCTGAAAGGAAAAACAACTCATTTGTGAACTAGACAAGGGGAGATCATTTAAGAGTCATTGAAAACCATGAGTAAAAAACAGAACTTTGAATTAATATTTCAAGAAATTTTGATACAAAATCAACAGGATACCTGAGAACCAGAAGGAAAAATATAAGTTGAAAGATTCAATATTGTTCCCCCTCCCCCTAAAAACCCCAAAACTTTAAAATGAAAAAAAATTAAGAAAAATCTGGAAGTCCTAGTTCAAGGAGAAAATATAGCATTCAACAACCAAGAAAGAATTTGAGTATTACAGAACCACCCTCAAGATCACACAAGATTAAACAACCACTCTTATAAAGAAATGGAGGGCTTTGATGAAATTCTTTCTGCAAGGCACCTTATAGGATCTAGGATAACAAGCATGAATAATCTACTTGAAAAACTAAGTATAACCTAATGAGGGTGGGAATAGATTAAATTTAAAACTTTCAAGCATTCCTGATGAAAAAAAATGGAGCTGAATAGTAAATTTGACATCCAAAAACAGGATTCAAAAGAATCATAAAAAAGTAAATGTGAGTGACAAACCCTATGGGACTTAATGAAGTCAAACTGTTTGATCTCTATGTGGAAAGATGATATACATATAAGCTTTTAGAACTTTAGCATTACTAGCACTTAGAAGAAATCTATTTAGACAGAAAACCTAAATGTAATTTTATTGTTGTTTTATCTCCAAAAAAGAATGCAAAGGTGAGGAAGAGGAATGTACTGAGAGGCAGGGAAGGAACAGGAAGAAGGGAAAAGTTGTCTCATATAAATGGAGCACACAAGGAAGAGTTTTTGCATTGGAGGGTAGAATGAGTGTTGGGGCATGAGCAACACTTGAAACCCATTCTCATCTGAACTGGTTCAAGAAGGAAAGAATATACATATACATGGTTGAGTAGAAAAATTTACCTTAACAAATAGGGAAGTAGATAGGAAAGAGGTTAAGAGAAAGAGGAGGAGAAAATAAAAGAAAGGATAGACTAAGTGAGACAGTTGTCAGAAACAAAACAGATTCTTAAAGAGAGGATAAGATGAAAAAAAGAAGAGTAAGTATAGTAAGATGCAGGGAAATACACATTTAACAATTGTAAATGTGAACATAAATGGGATGAACTTAACTCATTAAATGGAAGAGGATATCAAAATTAATTAAAAACTAGAGTCCAACAAAATGTTGTTTTCAAAAAAAAACAAAACAGAAAAAGATATACATAAAATTAAAATTAAAATAGGGTGCTGAAGAAGAATCTATTCTCCTGTAGCTGAGATAACAAAAATAAGGGTGACAATCATGATCTCAGATAAAAGAAAAACAAAAATAGATCTACTTTAAAAAGAAAAACAGAGAAATGTTTTCTTAAAAGGCACTACAGGCAATGAATTAATCAATACTGCATATATATACTGTAAATGGCATGCATATAAATTATTAAAGGAAAAGCTAAATAAGTTACAGGAGGAAATAGACAGTCTCTAACTACACTAATGGAGTACCTCTATTTAATCCTCTTATACCTAGAAAAATCCAACCAAAAACAAAAGAAAAAAGTTAAAAGAGCTGAAGAGATTTTTAGAAAACTGTGATGTACAGGACTTCCAGAGTATATTTAATAGGCATAGAAAGAAGTGTTCCTATTTCTTAATTATACATGACATCTTCACAAAAATTGAGCGGGGGCGGGGGAGCTGGAGGGGGGGGTGAGAAGAAAATGAAAAAAAGCAGAAATGTCAAATGCCTCTTGTTCTGATAATACAATTTATTATATAATTATTATATAATATAATTATTGATAATGCAATAAATCCATAGGTAACATAGATCCTTTGAAATATACAAACAGTTTTCACTTTACAAAAGAGGACTATTTCACAGAACTCTATTCAAAGTAATTCTTACATATTGCAAATTTGCCACCAGACATAGCAAAGGGATGGAGAAAAGGAGGAAGTGTATAGTTCAGGGACACATAGGGACTAGGGCAGAGAACTGAGAGCAGGAGAAGGCGTCATTTCTCAAATATAGGGGCTATAAGCTTAGGCTTGGTGGTTTTGAGACTACCATGGCAGTTTTCTCTTATAGTGTATGGAATCCATACATGAAAACCATGTTATAAAATAATTTTGAAGACATTGTGGCAGTTTTCCCTTAAGGAAGGCTGTAAGTTTTTAGATCATACTCATAGAAAAATAAACTAAAAAGTTTTTGTACAAACAAAACCAATACAACCAAAATTAGAAGCAAAGAACAAAGCTGGGAAAAAATTTTTACAGCCAATGTTTCTGATAAAGGCCTCCTTTTAACAATATATAAATAACTGTGTCAAATTTATAAAAATGCAAATCATTACCCAATTGATAAATGGTCTATGAACAGACAATTTTCAGATGAAGAAATTAAAGCCATCTATAGTCATATGAAAAAATGCTCTGAGACACTATTGATTAGAAAAATGAAAAATTAAAACAGCTCTGAGGTTCCACCTCACACCTCTCAGATTGGCTAAGATGACAGGAAAAAAATAATGATAAATATTGGAGAGTATGTGGGAAAATTGGGATACTAATGCATTGTTGCAGGAGTTGTGAAATGATCCAACCATTCTAAAGACCCATTTGGGACTATGCCCAAAGAGATGTAAAACTGCATGCTCTTTGATCCAGCAGTGCCACCACGGGATCTCTATTCCCAAAAAAAATTATAAAGTAGAGAAAAGAACCCACATGTACAAAAAATTTTGTAGCAGTCAAAATAATATGCTTTGGTCTACATTCAGTCTCCCTAGTTTTTTTTTTTTGGTTTTTTTTTTTTTTTTTTTTTTTTTTTCTGAATGTGGATGGCATTTTCTATCCCAAGTTTATTTGTCTTGGATTACTGTATTGCTCAGCATTTCTTATAGTGTAACAGTATTTGATTATGTTCATATACCACAACTTATTCAGTTATTTCCCAATTGATGGGCATTCCCTTAATTTCCAATTCCTTGCCACTGCTACAAAAAGCTACTACAAAGATTTTTGTTTTCCTTTCCTTTTTTTAATGATCTTTTGGGGTCACAGACCCAATAGTGGCTCTGCTGGATCAAAGAATATGAACAACTTTAAATCACTCTTAATTAGAAAAATGCACATTAAAACAACTTTGAAGAACCACTTCATATCTGCTAGATTGGCTAACATGAAAGATAAGGAAAAGGACAAATTCTGGAGGGCATGTGGGGGGAAAGGAGATACTAATTTACTATTGGTAAAACCATCAACTGGTCTAATCATTCTGGAGAACAATTTGGAATTATGACTAAAATGCTATAAATGCTATGAATATCCTTTAAACCAGCAATGCCACTTCTAAACTTGTATCTTAAAGATTTAACAGGAAAACAACAACAATAAAGGCTTATATGTACCAAAAAACTTATAGCCAATTTTTTTGTAGTGGCAAAGAATTGAAAATTGAGTGGTACTCATTAATTGGCTGAACAAATTGTGGTGTATGAATGTGATAGGATACTTTTGTGCTGAAATGATGGAGAGGATTGTTTCCAAAAAATCTGGGAAGACTTGAATGAACTGATGCAAAATGAAATGAGCTAAACTAAAACAATTTACACAAAAATATCAATATTTTAGGGATTACTATCTGTAAAAGACTTAGAAATTCTGATCAACACAATGATCTATCACAATTTCAAAGGAGTCATGAAAGATATTATTAATCTTCAGATAGTGAGCTCATTGACTCAGTGTGGATTCTAAAGTATATATTTTTTCTTTTTTTGGGGGGGGAATAACTAACATGGACATTTATTTTGGATAATTATTCATATATGTAATATATTTGGATCTTCTTAATGGGTGAGGAGAGGGAAAGTGAAAAGAAAAGAATTTAAAACTGAAAATAAAATCAAACTGATTTTTCAAAATAGTATGAATGAAAAGATTAGCAATGACAAAATAATCAACATGGAATGTTACAACCACCAAGATTAACCCCAACAAAGAGCTATTAAAAGTCACTTCTCCTCACTTCCATTTGTAATCTTTTTTCTCTATGGCAGAATGATGACTTTGGGCTCCTGAAGGTTGTGCCACCTTAACATAAGTTTTTGAAGGTCCAACCAAGTGTGGTCAGGATACTTCAGGAATGACTTCAATGATAGAATGTGTATCTGCTTGTCTGAGGACCATTCCATTTAACTGTGAAGAAAATCATTACCAAGATGGTAATTTTAGGGAGGTCCTGGCAATTCTCAGTTGCAGAGAGATTACAGTTTAAATTGCCAGAGATAGCATTCTCATTGATGAAATCCAGCACATATGGAGAATAGAAATAAGTAACAAATAATAGGATACATAACTTTCTTTTTTTTTCATAATTATAACTTTTTATTGACAGAACCCATGCCTGGGTAATTTTTTATAACATTATCTCTTGCACTCACTTCTGTTTCGACTTTTCCCCTCCCTCTCTCCCCCTCCTTCCCCAGATGGCAAGCAGTCCTATACATGTTAAATAGATACATAACTTTCAAGAGAAGAAGTGATTTGTCTTCCCCACAAAGGGTGGAATGCTGCTACCCAATCACCTCTTTGGCCCTCATTTTTTACCTCTGTTAAATGAGTTCAACTCTATTCCTGTACCTCCATCCCACCCATGTGGACTAGCTGGTCTCTCTTTAAAGCTGGAGATTCCTAGGGCTGCTAAATGGGGAAGTGGCTTTGAACTTCTCATTTTCTAAGATGTACTTCTGGGGGAAAGTGCATTTCCTTCTCTTTTTTAAACATTTTCTCCACTTGCTGATTGTCATAAATTGCTCTGCTTCCCAGAATAAATGTGGGGGAAACCAACACTTGAATTCAGTTCTTTTTTTGTTTCATTTTGTTTTTTTGTTTTGTTTTGTTTTGTTTTTGCTATTCCACCATATAAAATCCCACTCCCTCACACTTCTCTAAGGAACTTATTATGTTTGTATATTATAATGTGATACTTTGTAAACACCACATATGACACTTGGGATACATGTGGTAGAAGAAGTAGCCTACACTGGCTCAGGTGCAACCTTCCTTTAAGCTTACAGAACAAGAGTGTACCACTATACACCTCATTCAGCAAGGGATGTAATATCTATATTGTCTACGAGGGGGCACTGTTCCCAAGCCATTAACCAAGAAGGCTCATTGGCATCTTTCTGGAGAGTATATTCAACTTTAACCACCTCCAAGTTGTATGGCAACAAGTGACTGTGTAGGATGAAATCCTTGCTGCCTGCTTTTTGAATTTAGACTAGGAACTGATGTGATATTCCTCAAAATAGTAAAATATGAAATCTATGGTTACAGAACTTAAAAAACTATATTCTGAAACCTGACTTTATTCTTTTGGATTGGATGCCCAGAGGCCATCAACAGGCTCTAGCCACATAATTTACTAAACCTCGGGAAAATGCGAAGGAAAAGGTTTCAGCACTCCTCCACGAGTTGTGCATCCAACCACATCCCAAGCCTCTTTCTGTTTACCATCTCAGTTTCTCTTTCCAGGGCTCCAGAGGAGGTACCAAAGAACATTCACCTCTCCCACTTTTCTTACAGGCCATGGAAAAGGTTCCCTCTTTTCCTGGAACTCTGCCTGAGGGGAAATCAGGGCTTGTGTACAGAAGGTTAAATAGACTGAAAGTTAAACCTTTTAATTTAGAATACTTTGGTATTAGATTAAGAATAAGAATGAAATTAGGTGGGAAAGTGCTGTTCATACCTACTTTGAAAATTGAAATACTATACCCCATCTTCATCCTTTTATTTTTTCCTCCTCCTTAGGAATTCACATTGAGGAACTCAGTGATTTAAGCTATAAGAATTTTTCAGATATGAAATCAATGGTCTTAATAGTAAGTAAAATGTGGAAATAGTGCCAGGTTTGCTTGTCCCACTCTCATCAACTGTTTCCTAGGGTCTCAGGCCTTAAGATTGGCACAACTCATCATTATGAGCCCCCAAAGTGGGAGCCATGGACATACCTGCAGTATTAATGCAAGTACTGAAACTCCCTGCTGCCTGTATCCAGTATGGCCATTGGGAAAGATCCCATAAGGCAAAGGAAGGAAAGAAGGAAAGAAAACCAGCCCAACTGACAGCAACTAATTTCCATTAGCCTTTTCCTGTTGCACAGTTCACTGAGGATTGTGATAGCCCATTTGATCCAGTCACCACCATCAGAATGCTCTAGAAGCCCTTTTCCTGTGCCTCAAATTAATACCATCCAAGGAACTTTGATAATAGCAATTCAAAAGAGAGTAAAACATGACAGGAAGCAGAACAGGGCAGAGGGCACAGTCTAAGCAGAGGGTACAGAATAAACACTAGTTACAATAGTTATCTTTGTTAGTGCCTTATTCCTCTATTAAACTATAAGTTCCATGAGGGTTGGAACTAGGTCTTTGAAATTTGCTCCTCCCTCATCATATTGTATGTTTCTCTGCACACAGGTGATCCATCAATGTTTGTTTAAAGGATTTGGGGGATTATATTACACTAATAAAGGAACAGCATGGCAAAGTGGAAGGAGATAGATAAACCCGTCTTTATATCTACGTATATGTACATATATGTCAAGATATAATTATGGGTAGATAGAAACAAAGGGACAAAAAGACAGAGATAAAGATAGAGACTAGATAGAGAGACAAAGGGAGAAACAGAGAAATGGAGAGACAAAAAGAAAGGAGAGCACAAGCTCTCCTTATTAAGCATAAGCATTGTGCTAAGTGCTTAGGGAACAAAAAAAAGTAGAAAAGACAATCATTGTCCTCAAAGAACTTACTCTCTAAGGGAGGAAAATAATCAAGGAAGAATAGAAAGGGTGGGGAAGGAGCTGAGGGTATACACATCTAAGGGAAAGGTGGAGATGATGAGGAGATGGAGAAGTCTGGAGAATGGAGAAGAGCTGCAAGTGAAGAGCCAGAAGACTACAGTTTGAACCCCATTTTTGCCACTGATTACCTGTGTGGCTTTGGGCATGTGACTTCTAATGCAGCCTCACTCCCTCCTCTGAGCCTCCTCTCTAAAATGGCACCTGGCTCACTTGCCTGGTTGGATTGCTTTAGGTAAACTTAACCACTAGACAGTAGAAAATGTTATATTTTTTCCTTCCACCTCAGGAAAGTAAATGGTGCAGGAAGGAAGTGCTAGATGAAAGGACTGAAGCATTTTTATGTCATTGCTTCATGGGTTGTCCGGCTGACCTTTGGCAGTTATGTTCCTGGGAAAATCTGTCAATCTTCCCTGTCATCCCCATGCTCTTCTTTCTATTCAACAAAGTCTTGTTCCACACAGTGTAGGAGTATTGGATGCTCAGGAAGTGAAAGAGAGGATCGTGATGAGGAAGGCAAAGAGCTGGGCAATGTGGTATGGAAATCACGCTAGATTTGGAGTCAACTGAATACTGAACATTACCCACTATGCTGCCACCAGCCTGTCACTTCCTCTATCTTGAATACTGTTACTTCCTCTAGACCATTTAGATGCTGAAGAAAATGACCTCTAAGGTACTTCCTGCTCCAAATCTGTGAATTGCCTTGTCTGGTCACAACAAAGAACATGGGTCAGGAGCAGTGTAGGGAAGGAGGGAGAGGCTGGAGGACAGACTGACTAGATTTGCCATGAAGGGAGCTCCACGTGGAGTTGCACCGGATCTCTGGACAGTAGATAGTTAACTCTGGAGCGAGCTATCCTTTGGCTACTCTGGCACAAATATGCTCACCTCCTTTATATTTTTAGCATCATCTTAGTCTTTCTTGGCCCTATGAACCACACAGGAGCACATGTGCATACACACTTACATTACACAGGTGTTCCTCCCTCAGAAGGGTGAGGAGTCAATGTCTTTGAGCCTGTTGTTCCACCCCTGTCCCTCCCACATGAATACCCAGTATTGCCACAACCGCCTTTGACAAAGAGTTTTTCCCAGAATCTCAGATAAAGCAGAGAGCCTACGTGATGATTGAGTCACTGTCAGTAATCTATGTATGATCTTAAAGATCAGGAGACCATTTAGATGCTGAAGTAAATGATCTCTAAGGTATTTCCTGCTCCAAATCTGTGAATTGCCTTATCTGGTCACAATGAGAACATGGGTCAGGAGCAGTGTGGGGAGGGAGGAAGAGGCTGGAGGAAACAGTAGTAGGGAGGACAGACTGACTAGGTTTGGCATAGGGGGAATTCCATGTGGAATTCCACCAGGTCTCTGGACAGTAGTAGATAGTTAACTCTGAGGCTAGACACTCTTTGGCTACTCTGGTACAAATGTATTCATCTCCTTTATAGTTTTATAATTTTATAAATGTATATAAAATATGTTTTATATATTTTATTGGAGAGAAAGAAGAGCATGGGGATGACAAAGAAGACTGACAGATTTTCCCAGAAACATGACTGCCAAGGGTCAGCCAGACATCCCATGAACCAATAAATATTAATTTTTCTTCTTTGAACCACACAGAACCACATGTGCACATGTTCATTCACACACATAAATACTACATAAATGTTCCTCCCACATAAGGGTGAAAAGGAGTCAGTGTCTATGAGCCATTGTTCCACTCCTGTCCCTCCCACATGAATGTCCAGTATTGTCACAACAGCCTTTGACAAAGAGTATTTCCCAGAATCTCAAACAAAGCAGAGGGCCCATGATGACCGAGTCACTCTTGGTGATCTATGTATGATCTTAAAGATTAGAAAAGTTACCATAAGAAGAGTGAAGGGAGAGAATATGTTTTGGTTGGATTTTAAAAGTGATTTAGATTTCTGGGCAGATTCTAGACCATATTGTTAAAAGGAAGATAATGATCATCTGGAAAAGGAAGCAGCAAGCTCCAAGAACTGGCCTAGTTTCATCAAGAATAAGTCATGGCATTATATTCTTATTTCCTTTTCTGATAGGTTTGTGACAGTGGAACTATTAAACAAAGGAATGCTCTAAATGCAATAATCAGAACCATTTGCAGAACCAAATATATGTAATTATCACTGATGGTGTTTAGTCAATTAGACTTGTCCAATTGGAAATTCCTAAGCATAGATACTAGAAGAGTTTCCATTTCCTTCCCCGGCCATTTTACAGATGAAGAAACTGAAATAAACCAGATTAAGTGATTTGCCCAGAATCACCTAGCATTTTCAATTATCTAGAAAGCTGTTCCATGGAATAGGGATTAGATTACTTCCACTTGGCTCCGGTAGGGAGAACTGGGAAGAATAAGGAGAGATCCTAGAACAGCAGGGTGCCCACTCAGGTGGGCAAGTAGATCTTTCCTTCTCATTCCTCTGGTGTCCACTCAGAAGAGGGCACTGTAGGAGTGAGAAATGCAAGACATCTGGAATAGAAATGCAGGGACACAGTGTCTAAGTATTACACTGAATGAGACTTTTAAAACACAATTGACTGCTTTTTTTGACACAAGGAAGGGACATACTGGAGAGAAATTACATGAATAGTGCAGTGTGGTCAGAGACTGCTCCTTTTCTCTCTAACTTCCCTCAGTTTCTTCATCTCTACAATGGGGAGGATATATTGAATGAGATGGTCTCTAAGGTGCATCCAAGTCTATAACCTTACAATTCTCTTCTCAATCTCCTGTCCTACTTGACTCTATTGCTTTCTCTTAGATATTTCTCTTAGACAAGCTCATGGGTTGGCAGGAATTCCAATAAAATACAGTCACTACTTAACACAATCCATCTCCTGATATATCACAAGATGTCCATAGATGGGAAGCCTGTTTCTTGGATGCCTCGTTCTGGGCCCTATACCTTGCCTAGTCTTCTCTGATGAGAAGAATACCTTATCTGAATTAAGCAAAGAGCTGTATTTAAAAGCTTTGTGCAGGGAAACAGTGAAAATGTTCTTAGAGATGGCCGTCTAAGAACTGCTAGGAAGGAAGGAAAGATTTATCAAGTATCCACTAGATCCCAGGTCCTGTGCTAAAGCACTTACTTTATAAATATTCTATTTGATCTCCACAAGAATCCTGGGAATTAGGGAGGTGCTATGACTATCCCCATATGATAGTTGAAAAAACCAATAGATTAGTCCTGAGTCACACAACTAGGAAGAGTGAGAGGCCAGATTTGACATAGGTCCTCCTGGCTCTGGGCCCAGCTCTCTGTCCAAGAAGCCACCTAGTTGTCTCTAGGCTAGCAGCTGCCCACAGGGCAACTTTGCTCAATAGGCAAGAAGCTCTTTAGGATAGCAGAGTGAGCAGGCTGAAATTCTCTTCCTTCAGCAGCTGGATTAGGTTTGAGTGAAAGTAGTCTTTTTCTTTCTCTTCAAAATTTTGTCCTTGAGAAATTCCAATGGACTGGTGATGGAAAGTGCCATTTACATCCAGAAGACTATGGAGACTGAATGTGGATCACAGCATAGTACTTCCAACTTTTTTTTGTTGTTGTTTGTTTATTTTTCTTTTTCGTTTTCCCCCCGATGTTTTTTAGTAGCATGATAAATGTGGAAATATGTTTAGAAAAATTGGATACATTTAATTTTATTGGGTTACTTGCTATCTAGGGGGGAGAGGAGAGATGAGGAGGGAAGGAGAAAAAATTGTAACACAGGGTTTCACAAGGATGAATGTTGAAAACTACCTTTGCATGTATTTTGAAAAATAAAAAGTTATTATTATTATATATAAAAAGAAATTGTGTCCTTGCCTGCAAGGCACAGGATGCTGGGAGGGCTTCCGCATAAATTAGGTGTGGTCTGGTTACAAGTATTGAAGAAAGGAAGCAGGGAATGGGGAGCCCAAACCAAGTTGTGCCCTTGGGGAAAATGAAGAATTAAGTTCCAAGAGGCTCTGACCACTGGAAATGAAGGTGGCTGAGCTATTCATTATCTGAGTGGTGACAGTCCTTACTGGAAGTTGTGAAAGAGCCAAATGGGACTTGATATCAGGAAAAACTTCCTGCCAACTGGAGCTGTCCAGAAGAGGTGTGGGCAGCCTGCAGAATTGGGGGCTCTCTGGCCCTGAAAGTTTGCATTCAGGAGCCATATGGCCTCTTGCCATATGTCATTAAAGAGATTCCTGCTCAGGAAGGAGTTGGTTTGGTTTGCCTCAGAAAGTTCACTAATGTAATGGGGTGAACTGTTAAATTATCCTAATTTGTGATTAGTGTAGTCCCACCTATATGCGAGAATATAAAGAGAAGGCCCCTCCCCCATCTCCTACTGGCTGATGTGCTTGCTGTTGCCTCCTCCCTTATCTATGCTGGGTGAGTCATGGCGGATAAAGCATTGTGTCTGAAGTCAGGAAGATCTGAGTTCAAATCCACTTAAGAGACACTTAATAGTTGTGTTCTGGGCAAGTCACTGAATTTCTCTCAACCCTAGTTTCTTCAATATAAAATAAGTATAATAACAGCACCTACATCTCAGGTCAAATGCTATAATATGAGTAAAATATGGAGCACTGAGCCTGACATATTAGGTGCTAAATAAAGACTCATTCCCTTCTCTTTTTCTATTTTAATTGATCCTCCTATGACATAGTCTTCAATGCTCTCTACCCAGATACCCTGTCCTGAACATTTGTCATCTTGTTAGTATCATATTTTTCTCTGTGCCCCTCAGCTTTGTGCACTCAGGAGAACTGCCCCATTTGCCTCACCTTTGTTACAGTTCTGCTCTGAGGTCCCACCTGTCTCTAAGAGGCTGTAATTCTCTTCTTTCCAATTTGGCAATTCTATGATCTTAGCACATGGTTTGGCAGGAACTCCAATAAAATACAGTCACTACTTAACACAGTCCATCCCCTGATACATCACAAGATGTCCATAAAAGGGAAGCCTGTTTCTTGGATGTCTCATTCTGGGCCCCATACCTTGCCTAGTCTTCTCTGATCAGAAGAAAGAATAACTTATCTGAATTAAGCAAAGAGCTGCATTTAAAAGCTTTGTGCAGGGAAACAGTGAAAATGTTCTTTTAAGTTTCCTGGGTGCTGAAGTATTTGGGATGAACACTGGCTGGGCTGAGTGGGCTGGGAGCAGGTACCCTATGCAAGGCAGGGATATGAGTAATCAGTAATCACTGTCTCTCTCCCTTCCTGTGAGCTCAAAGCACTTACTGAAAGTGGGGGCAGAGATTGAAAGAGTTCTCACTGAAAGGCAGGGATTCAGTTCCATTATTACCTGTTACTCCTTTTTAAAAATTCAGCCTCAGTAGTAATTCCATACATCATCCACACAATAATTAATTTTTTTTCACATACTAAGATTTCTTTTTCAAACATTTTATTAACTCTTTATTAAATACACAATGAAATTCCAGTGTCAGGGACACAAAGATCAATAGGACATAGCATTTGCTCTCATTTAATTTATACTCTAACAGGAGAAGTAAAGACAGCTAGGTGGTGCCATAGTGCACAGAACTCCAGCCTGGAATCTAAACTCATCTTCATGAGTTCAAATCTGATCTCAGACACTGGCTGTGTGACCCTGGACAAGTCCCTTAACTCTGTTTGCCTCAGTTTTCTCATCTGTAAAATGAGTTGAAAAAGGAAATGGCAAACCATTCCAATATTTCTGCCAAGAAAACTCCAGGTGGGGTCACAAAAAATCAGACACGAGTAAAAGAAAATTGAACAACAATAACAACAATAGGGAAGGACAGTTGCACAAATTATTAGGATGCAATCCCTTGTGAGTTAAGGAGAAAGGCAAGGCTCAGGTAAAATACTATGAGAAATCAAAAGAAGGGGAAATCTCTTCCAATTGGACATATAATGAAAGGCTTAGAAAATGGAAATTTAATGGATGATGATGGAAATGGGAAAGGGAGTTAATTTGGAGGCATGAGGGTAGTTTGAATAAAGTCCCAGAGAAGGAGAAAGGAAAGATGAAAAAAGGGGATTGATAATCATTCAGTTTGACTGAAACATCAAGTGTTTGAAGGGAAATCCTGTGGGCAAGTAAAATGGAGCCTTTGGATTGGATTGGCCATTTTTGAGAACAATGGAAAATTTGTCTTGGGGGAGAGCAGAATCACTGCTGCTATTCCAAATAAACTTCTCAGAGGGAAAATTAATGTCAAGAGATTCTTCTATTCATCACTAATTTAAAACTCCTAAGGTGCAGAGCTAGAAAGGACTTTAGAGATCATTAGCATAATTCTCTAATTTTACAGCTAGAAAACTGAGGCCCATAAAAGTTAAAATGACATGCTCCCATATCAAAGAATAGGGGGATTTAGAGACAGACGAGATCTAAGGAAGTATATGGTTGGGTCCAACTCCTTCTTTCTCTGAACAAGGTAACTGAAGCACAGAGAGCACCCTATTTTCAATATCACTGACAAAGAATTCATCACATCCTGAGGTGATAGATTAAATATGTAGAATTAGACTCAATTTTCTCACAAGACTGATATGAGAATTCATTACTATGAGAATTTACTATCTATATTTATCTATCTATCTATAATTATTCCAAGGTTTTTTTCTTTTCTTTTTTAGTTAGGAGAAGAAAGGGAATGAAGGGGAAAGAATAAATGTTTAACAACTAGATAGGGAAGATATCTTGCAAAAAAAATAAAGAAATAGAAATAATATTTGTTAACAAAATTGATCACTTGGGATGTATGGGTTTTGCTTTCTCAAGTTACAAGGATTAGCTGTCTCTGTAGCCTTGGATACCTGAAGCAGAAGTCATAACTTCAAAGTGGGCAAAGGGAATTACAGTGGGAGACAGATGTTTCAGATGTCTTCTATGTACTTGACAACTGTGCCAGGTGACTATCCTGCTGTATTATCATATTAAGCTTTGAATAGCTTACAAAAGAATCCCATTGAATTTGTCTTTGCTGACATATTCCTTGTTACTCTGTAATATCTTCAGGAGCTAAAAGAGACTTCAGTCCTATGAAAGAAAAGAATAATTTCCCAGATTATAGAGAGAAGTACCAATATCACAGCACCTCCCCCATCCTCCAATTTCTATCCCTCCAATCTTCACATGTGAAACTTTGACTGGGAAAGACTGAGCTCTATTCAGGGAACTCCAACCCAATTAGACTTCTTACTTACCCTAACCAGCCCTAGGGATTTTTCTGCCTCTACACCTTACTCAGTCCAGTATCCCAAAATAGTCTCCCACCATCTCTGTCTGCTAATGATCTATCCATTCTTTTAGGTCAAATCCAAAAACCAACTTTTTCTGGAAATCTTCACCCCTACCCCCAGCCAAAAATGTTCTCTCTTTCCTCTAATCTCTCAGCATTTTCTGCTAATGCTCCAACCTACAATAGCATTCTCCTTTGGATTATATTTATTCATATTTGAAATGTAAATTCCTGAAGCAACATGTCCTGTTCAATTTTGCTGAAATACAGAAAGGGATCTGGGATCTCATTGATGAACGTTCCCTCGAATGATTCAGATTGTAACTCATTCATGCCTACTCATCCTATGTGACTCTGGTCCATATTCTCCCCCAAATTTACAACAGCTAACTTGCTGAAGCTCTTCCTCATTCCCGGGGTCCAACTCATTGTCCAATTGTACTGGACAATGAGTTGAGTCCCAGATATATATACTGTTGAACAAGTTCTATCGGGTGTTCAAGTGTATGCATATTAAAATCTGGATAGTTGGAATTTTTCATACATTTAGTTTTTCCAGTGCAGATGAACACACCACCTCCTTTGAGTAATATTAGATCTCTTCCAGGATGCAGGGATTGAGTCAATCATGATGATGTCTCATCCATAATTAGGAACATCAAAAGGATCACACCATCTATAAGGAATTTCTTTTTGGCCTAGCATTCTGCACTTGATCTCCTCCATCATAGGAATAAATAATACTTTTGCTTAGCAAGTCATCAGTTTCATGCTATATCTGATCTTTATTATCAGTCATTATACAGAATTATTTCATTATTATTTATTTTCCAAAGAATGATCTTGATGTTCACATGGAAGATACCTTGCTCTGAAAGAACCTATCAGGTGAATCTTGTGAATCAAATGCTTTTTCATAATTAACAACAATAAGCACAATGGAATCTCGTGGTCTTGAAAGTTTTCATTGGTCATGAGGTCGTAAATATTTAATCCGTTGTTGACCATGGCCTGTGAAAGTCTGCTTGTTCCTTACTAAAAAGCTTCATAAAAAATGCCTTGGTTTTGTATCTACATGACCCTCATAAAGATTTGATATTTATGACTGAATAGGCATCTGATTTGGTTGTTATTGATGTTTTCCCAATAACCTGGGGGGAGGGTAATAAAAAGGGTGGAAACATGGAAGGAGCTCATTCCAGACATGGAGGGTGTATTATAGGAATGCAAGTATATAGGAGAAGGACTAGATAACGACTAGAAGTTCAATTTGGCAGAAACTTAATAGTTTAAGAGAATAAGAGGAAGAGCAAGACATAGGCTTGAGTGGAGTTAGATTATACTTCATTAGACCCATTTACTCATCAGGGAAGGTGCTTTTTCCAGTGCTCTTTCCCATTTATCCCTGGACATCATTGGTGTTGCTTGTCCATATAGGATCATATACCTAGAGCTAAAAGAAGCCTCGGAGTTCAATGAGACTAACCTGCCATTTTATACATATATATTTTGAGGTTCAAGAAATTTAAGGGACTTGACCAAGATTTTCCAGGAAATTACACATCATTTTGTTTAATAGGATGTAAACTTTCTTCTAATTCTTTTGCCACCTCTTCATAACAATGGAGTATATGGGATGGCCATCAATTTACCTCTCTCTCTCTTTCACTACATCACTGACCCATCTATTTTTTTCTGATCATTCTTTACAATACTTTTCCTACATATCAGATTATGGAAATGCTCAGACCCCATCTTTGTATCTCCAATAGTACTTAATGTAGCACCTCCATATGCACATAATGAGTATTCAATACACACTTGTTGAATAAATGACTAGAAAGACTTAGTTGACAGGTGGTGAATAAATGAATGAATGATGAGCAGAGCTCTTTGCCTATTGAATTTCTACCCATTCTTTAAAATCCATATCATAAGCTATATCCTATATGAAGTCATTCCTCAATCCCCTGACAGTAAAGCCCTTCCCCCTCTAAACTAAAATAGAGTTTGATCTTATACTCATCTGTTGGACTTATGTGATATTTTTACAGGAATTAGTTCTGTTTATACATCTATCAGACTGTAAATTCCATGAGAATAGGATCTTTCTTTAATTTTGTATATTTCCTCTTCTGAAGCATACCATAATAAATAAATAAATATTTGTTCAATGAAAAAAAGAATAGGACTTTTATTGTTCAGTCATTTTTCACATGTGTCTGACTCTTCATGTTCCCAGTTGAGATTTTCTTAGCAAAGATACTGGCGTGATTTGCCATTTCCTTCTCCAGCTCATTTTACAGGTAAGGAGACTGGGTTAAACAGGGTGACAAGAATTGCCCAGGGTTACATAGTTAGTTCAAGTCTGAGGTGGAATTTGAACTCGTGAAGATGAGTCTTACTGGTTCCAAACCCCAGCTAACTTCCTTGAATAAGGCACAGGAAAGAATGAATGAATGAACAAGCCATAAAGCTTAGGAAACAATGGTTGAATGGATGAATGAATTAACAATAGGGTTCAGAATTTCTTGTTGAATGAATAAATTAATAAGCAGATTTATTATAAGGCTCAGTAAATATTTGTGAACATTGACATTTGGTTTGTTATATCTATTATAGATCTCTATTAGAATATACATGAAGGGCAAGGATCACATTGCTTGGTATCTTTATCTCCTCAGTCATTATCTTCATTCCTCTATTAGTGCTTCTTTCTGTCTTTACAGACTTTAACACTATGTCCCTTTTAGGATCCTACTACTCCTCCTACTCCCTTTAACTCCTTTTTCTGTGTTGTTTTCATACTTTAGAATATAAGCTCCTTGAAGACAAGGATTATCTTTCTTTATATCTGTATTAGTATCCCTAGCATTTAGCCCAGAGTCAGCACATAAGTGCTTAATAAAAGTGTGTTGCCTGCCAACTTTTGGAAGCCTTTTCCTTTATGGCCAAGCTTCTTAAACTGTGGGTTACAACCCCATATGGGGCCTTGTAACTGAATGTGAGGGTCATGAAATTATTATTATCAGTAAATATTTGATTTACATACTTATTTTATATAACTATATATGCAGGGTCATATTAAAATTTTTTTGAGAGAAAGAGGTCCTGAGTGGAAAAAAATTTAAGAAGCCTTGATCTTCTTCCTAGTCATGTACTCTTATGAGATGAATTCTTTTCCTTTCCCAGACCAACCCTAAGAGCATGAGAAATCCCTTACCATTTTGGAAGTGGATGGTACTGAGGATAACAAGATTCCTGAAGACTGAGAAATGGTGCTAGATTTGACTTTCCCTGTGAAACATTTTTTATATTCTTCTCGTACCTGGAGATTGAGAAACAATTATACATTATATACCTTTCTGGGTTTCAGCTGCTTTCATGAAGGGAAGGCTGCGTGGAAGAGGATGTGGTAGCTATGGCTTTTACCTGGCGATTGAGGACACAGTGGATGATGAAAATGAAGGTTCCTTGCAGGCTATTGATGATGGTAAATAAGTAAGCCATGGTTCTAGCTATGGGACCAATCTGAAAAATTCCCAGAATCCAGGAGCATCCCAGGATGAAGAGTTGAGCAAAGGCTTTAAATGTCAGTAACCTGTGGTGAGAAGATTGGGAAATGGAATCATTGCCCTAAATGTCTTGAAGAGATGTACCAAGGACAACCACCACCAAGGACAATAACCACTGGTCACTGGAAACTTTGGGAAGTGCTTTTATTATTCAAAAGAGAATTGGTAAATATGTAGCAGTCAAATTCCCCTCTTTTTCTATACACATAGCTAGTTGTAGACAAAGGAACAACCCCACTGAAGTGACAAGTGTTGAGAAGACTGGAAATGGAATCATTCTCCTAAGTTCCTTGAAGAGATTTTCCTAAGGCAAGATGGTTGGGTTTGAGAACTCAGGCCCAACAACCTGTGCCACCCTATTTAACAAATTATATCAGCCTCAGGAAAGACTCCCAAATGGCTCCAAAATTCATGTCAATGGACAGTCTAACTTTGGACACAATCCAGAGATATATAGATGGAGAAATTCTGTTTCTCAGTTCCCATTTAGAAGCACCTGAGAACTGAACTTGTGGGGTTAATAAGAAAAGGAAAGAAAAATTTCATTCCCAAAAACTTTGGAAGGGAATGGATCCAGAATTCTAATGTATGTCTATGTCTTTTTTTTTTTTTTGTATGCTGATTTATGCCTCCATTTGTATTATTTTAAATTTAATTTAGTTAAATGTTTATTACTATATAACCTTGACTCATAGGAGAATTAGTGAAACATGAACCAGGGAAAGAAAAGAAAGAATTTTTCTAGTAGGATGAGACTGAGCCAAAACTTGACTAACACATACACACACACATACACACACACACAAAATCAAGATAAATGAAATAAATATTGTTTCCATATAATACCAGAGCTAAGGAGAAATAAAAATCTCTCTGAGAGCCAAAGATAACTTAGCAGCTACTCTCAGAATATCCTTTATTATAAGATGATGAGCAGAGAAGATAATGATGGGTGTTAATTTGTCTTTGCTACTAAATAATGTCAGAACAATGGTGACAATCCCATGACTACAGATAAAAGAAGAAGCAAAGTAACTTTATCTATTAGCAAATATATTTATGAGAAGAAGTCCAGAAACATGAACAAGGAAGAAAGAATTGGGTAAATACGGAAAGGAATGTTATCAATGATCTTACAATTGCTAAATTCAGTGATCTTTTTTCAATCCTCATTCCTGACTTCTCTATAGCTGTGGCTCTCCCTCTTCTTGATTTTCTCTCTAGATTTCCCCAGAATTTTTCTCTCCTGGTTCTCTCCTTATCTATTAACTATTCAAGGTACTTTCCTGGTTCCTTATCCAGATCACATCCTTTAACTGTAAATGTCCCTGTGAGGTCTATCCTGGGCTATGTTCTTCTCCCTCTATATGACTTCACAACGTGATTTCAGCAGTTCCCAAGGATCTAATAATTATTTCTATGCTGATAATTCACAGATCTACTCATCAGCCCTAAAGTCTCTGCTGACCTGGAGAATTACATCTCCAGGAGATCTTAAATTAGGAATCTTAAACTCAGCATATGCAAAGTTGCACTCTCTATCTTTTACCCTAAATCTCCTTCACTTCCAAACTTTCCTGTTCCTATCAGACATCACCATCTTTTCCATCTCCCAGGCTCATAACTTACATATCTTCTTTGACTCCTCTCTGTCAACCCTTTCTTCCATCTCTTTTTTCTCTTTTATTGAGCAAAAGTCCATGTATCTAAATGTGTTGGAGCACAGCTGAGTGTCAGAGGAACTAATACAACAACTGATTTACATACATATCAGGTTTATAGTTATGTTCAAGGAGCTTAGCTGATAGGATGCATCTGTTTTTGCACCAATATTCAGCATCAAACACGGAAAAGGAGACTATCTCAACCACAGGATGACCATAGAGCAAGCAAGAAGACTCTCTAACCACAAGTTAACAATCGCCACAGAAAGTCTCTACATTATTCTGTGACCCCAACCATCTTTGGAATATGATGGAGAGAAGGTACTAAGAGAGCCTGAGTTCTAAGATGAACATTGGAGAATCTCAAAGTGGGTTTGTCCCATTCGAGCCCTCTGTGGCAGGAGGGGATCCGTACTATCCAGCCCTCATTCCTGTGGTATCTCCATCTTGATCAGAAGCATTTGGTCCACTGGGCCTCTCACTAAGCCCACCTGTTGTCCTTGAGGGTCGATACTTCTGCATTGACGCTGGACAACTTCTTTCTCAGAATCCAAAGGGTCCATGCTAGGAGTATTGAATTAATCTGTAAGAAGATCAGAGAAGCTGGACTGGAATTAGGGCTGGGATAGAGGAAGGGCCTGGAGATCCCATTTTTCCCTAGACTTCTCTCATGAGAGAATGTAAAAGCCCAAGATCATAGATTCACACCTAAAATAGGTCTATAAAGAACTCTAGTCCAGGGGTTCTTGACCTGGAATCTCTGAGCTTGTTTTTTCAAATATTTTGATAATTGCATTTCAGTCTATTGATTTCCTTCATAATCTTGTACATTTGATTTCATGCGTCTAAAAGTATTTTTCTGAAAGGGGTTCAGAAGCTTCATCAAATTGTTAATGACACAAAAGAGTCCAAAAATATAAAAAACAAAAAATCTCAAAACCCAAGATATTGCTCAAAAGAAATATCCCTTTACCTTTGCTATATCCCTTACCACTCATCCAAGGTCATGTTCTCTTTACTAAATTCTCAGAGGGTTCTGGTCCCCACCCACCTCCCATCCAAAGCTGCTGTCATCTGATCATCTCATTTACAAAGTCTGAGCATTGAAAGGTGCTCTCTAAATTTAACTAATCCAATAATTGAACAAAAATTGCTTCACATCAAACCTAATGTGTGTTCATCCTTATAAAGATCCCTAGTAGGGAGAAAACGTATTTTGTCCCAAGGTAGCCCATTCCACTTTGGGATAATTCTAATTTTTAAGAATTTTTTTCCCCTTATTTTGGACATAAATCTGCCAATGTCTCCCTATCACTCCTGATACTTTCCTCCACCGGCAAGAAGAATCAATCTGATCCTTCTTCCATGTGATTCTCCTTCAAATACTTGAAGACTAGTATTTGACTGGACTTGAAGTCCAGTGGATGTCCACTCTAAGTTTGACATTAATACAAAGATATCCATGGGAATGGGGAGGAGAAGCAAACCTTCAGAGCAGGTCAAAGTTCCCTTGTCAATTAGAGAAGGAACTGATCCATCAGAAACCCCTATACTTCCAATCTGTATGAGATAGGGAGACCCAGTCTTAAAAATTAAAATAAAAAATAATTTCTAATCATCTAATCTCGGAAAAGATGGAAGAGCATCTTGGAACCCCTAGAATCATGCCATTAGACCAACTGCCCTTTTGCCTGATTTATAAGACTAAACCATTCAAGTCCAGAGCCCAGTGATCTCCCAACCTTGTCATGATGAAAAGGAGCACAGGTCTTGGGCTCAACTCCTTTCTCCCAAATTTCCTCAGGAAGACACTTCAACTAGTGACTCACATACCATTATTATTGTGCAAACAGGTCCCAGAAAACTCCAGATGAATCCAGTGTCCGTATTTAGCCAGCAGCTTGGAAATGACAAAGGAAAGTCAGTATTTTATCATCCAGTCAGTTAGGGAGTTGGGGGGCGAGTAATGGGGGTGAAACAATCCAGCCCCACCCTGCCCCAGTCCTCATGTAACAGCTGTATTTCCTGAGTAACTATTGCTCTGGAGAATCAGGCTCTGGGCTATATAACGATATATAAGTCACAACTACAAGTTTTCTTAGAACTCTAAGCACAGAATGCCAGAGCTAAAAGGTTTTTTTTTAGAGACTTTTTAAAGTGGAAAAGAACTTAGATTTGAGACCCTTAAATTGTGTGTATATGTATGTGTGTGTGTGATTGTGAGTGAAGAAACCTACAGACTCCTCAAAATTATATTTTTATATAAAGAAAAGGAAAAAAAAGGAAAAAACATAGCTTCACAAAGGAAACTAATTACATTGAAATATATTAATAAAAATATTTTTAAAAACGAGTTCACAGGCCCCAGATTAAAAATTCGTGGCAAAGGTAGAAAGGCTCTTATAACACGGATGTTAGCACTTAGGAGGGATGCAGAACATAAAATGTTAGGACTAAAAAAAAAAAATCCCCCAAATATCAGAAACTGAGAGTTGGGAAGGGTCTCAGAATGCATCCAGTTCAAGCCAAGCTTGAGCAAGAATTCCATCTTTAACATCCCTAACTGAAGACTGATAGGAAGAGAAAGCCCTTTTAGGGATTCTCTCATTGATAAGACTTCTATATCTTTAGTCTAAACCCTTCTCTCTTCAACTTCCTTCACCCTCACTCCTATTTCTGCCCCTTGGGGTCAAGCAAAACACATCTAATCCCTCTTTTATATGATATCACTTCAAATATCATGTCTCCCAAAAAATCTTCTCCTGTTGTAGGATAAATATTCCCCAAGCAATACTGTCAGAACTGGAAGAGTTCTTAGAACGTAGAAAATCAGAGCTGAAAGTAGCCTTAGAAAATGGAATTGATGAGGGTAAATAAGCCCCTAGCAGAAAGTCCCTGTCCCTGCTACCAACCCAGTGTCTAGGTGGGCCATAGGGAGAGGCATTGGCTGTGAGAAACTGAATTACTATTAACAATCTGGAAGCCAAGCTACTTCTTGAGCCAATCTGATATGATTATCTCTTTAAGTGGACATTTTGATTTTGATTAGGCTTTTTATTATTCTAAGTCTTTATTGCAATAAGCCCTGGTTGAATTCCTTGCATTGACAAAATCATCACAATCCAACAGTTACATCCAGTCAGAATATTAAGTTATGATGTCAAACCCTGAGGTCATTTCTCTCTTATAAAAGAAACTCCAGGTACTCCAATACCCCACTAACTCCTGTTGGGACCCTCAGTCCTTTTTAGGGTTAGCCCACCAGACTGGCATGTTCCATGCGAAATTCCTTTTTAGTTATTTAGCCTGCCCTATGGTATTGAGGGTTCATTAGGAAGTGCCTGCCTTATGGCAGCAAGTTCATTACAACTTACTCTGCCTAATAGTATCTTCTCCTGGTTAGTGGTGAGTTCCATCAGGGAATCAAGCATGTGTCTTTCCCCTTGTTAATGGCTAAAACTCCCTTTTGGAATTTAAGACCACCAGTAATTGGAGGAATAATAAAATCTTTGCCTCTTGATTTTGGAGATTTGCCTCTTGATTTATTTGGAGATAAATTCTTTTGAGACACCTTACAACACTGGCCCAAGACCCCAATATACTTTTGAAATCCAAACCTCTTCTCTCCAACAGAATGTCAGAGCTGGAAGGAGCCTTGGAACAGAGGAAGAAGGGATATTAAAACATAAAATATAGTGTAAAGCCTCTTAAACTATAAGTGATGACCAAATATGGGGTCATATAACAATGTGGCATCATAAAATTATGACTTATTATAAGTAAATGTTTGATTTGTATACCTAAATATGCATTTAGGTATACAAATCAAACATATATATGTATAGTAGGTATATTATTTATTTATATATAATATTTATATATATATATATATATATAGGTATAACAAATCAAACATATTTTAATATAGTCAAGGTTACATAAAATGTTTTTGAATGAAAAGGAGTTATGAGTGGGAAAAGTTTAAAAATCTCTGAATAGCTTTGCTTAGCTATAACTTAGTTCAACCATAAAAATTGAGAAGGGACCTGCCACCCAGAAAGTGAAAGGGATTGTCTGTAGATTTCAGGACTAGTAAGCAATGGAGACCAGATTTGGACCTCAGAATTCTGACTCCCCACTCCAGCACAATAAACTTCCCTTCCCCACACTCACCGGTTATGCATCCCATAGCCTTCCCACCGGCTTCCAGCAGCCACCACTACAATCAGTGCCGGAAGACCATAACCAAAGGCACAGAGATAGATCACTTTGATATTTCGGGAGCTAAAGTAGTTCACAACCTTGAGGTTCCTGACCATCAGGAAAAGCATCACAGCCTCCACCAGCATCCAGGCAAAGCAGGCCAGGAAGAAGTAGTGCAGCAGGCCAGCAATGACTGCACACACTATCTGCAAAGAAAGGAGATCCTGTCATTCTCCCCTGAGAGCATCATGGGAAGGGTGGGGAGGAGGAGAAAGCTCTCATATAGCCTCTACATGCAAGATGATGTTCTCTGCCTCCACAGGGTCATGGTGGAAAGTGCCCAGCCAAATAAACCAATAGTAACCCCAAGGACAAAGTGCCTCTACTGGCCAAAGAGCTGGGAAAGGGATGTTGTAGGTTTGGCCTGGGTCAAAAGGATGGTAGGGTCTCCCAAGACTCCCCTCAAAAGGTAGAGACCCTCAGTAGGTGTTGTTTCAGGCTGTCCCCATCACTATCCTTTTGGCTAAGGATCACAAGATCATCTAGGTCTAGATGGGTCAGAGGCTGAAGAGCTAGGAGAGACACGAGCAATGAAGTCTAGATTCCTTAGGTTACAAAGGAGAAAACCAAGGCTTGGAAAACAGAAAGACTGACCTGGAGCCATAGAAAGAGTATATAACCATATTCTACCAAACATTTAAAGAACAATTAACTCCAATGCTACATAAACTATCTGAAAAAATAGGGAATGAAGGAGTCCTACCAAATAACTTTTATGACACAGACATGATATGATACCTAAACCAGGCAGGACGAAAACAGAGAAAGAAAATTATAGACCTATATTATAGAACTAGGCTCAAAAAGTTATCCAACTGGGCAGCTAGATGGCATAGTAGATAGAGTACTAGCCCTGAATTCAGGAGGACCTGAGTTCAAATGTGACTTCAGGTGCTTAATACTTCCTGGCTGTGTGACCCTGGGCAAGTCACTTAATCCCAATTGCCTCAGCAAAAAAAAGAAAAAGAAAAAGAAAAAAAAAAGTTATCCAACTGTGCATGCCTTTTGACCGAGCAATGTTACCACTGGGTTTATATCCCAAAGAGATCTTAAAGGAGGGAAAGGGACCCACATGTGCAAGAATGTTTGTGGCAGCTCTGTTTGTAGAGGCCAGAAACTGGAAACTGAGTGGCTGTCCATCAATTGGAGAATGGCTGAATAAATTGTGGTATATCAATATTATGGAATATTATTGTTCTGTAAGAAATGACCAGCAAGCCATCCTCAGCAATGAGATCAACCAAATCATTTCCAATGGAGCAGTAATGAACTGAACCAGCTACGCCCAGAGAAAGAACTCTAGGAGATGACTAAAAACCATTACATTGAATTCCCAATCCCTATATTTATGCCCACCTGCATTTTTGATTTCCTTCACAAGCTAATTGTACAATATCTCAGAGTCTGATTCTTTTTGTACAGCAAAATAACGGTCTGGTCATGTATACTTATTGTGTATCTAATTTATATTTTAATATATTTAACATCTACTGGTCATCCTGCCATCTGAGGGAGAGAGTGGGGGGTAAGAGGTGAAAAATTGGAACAAGAGGTTTGGCAATTGTTAATGCTGTAAAGTTACCCATACATATAACCTGTAAATAAAAGGCTATTAAATTAAAAAAAAAAAAAAAGAAAGAAAGAAAGAAAGAAATGACCAGCAAGATGATTTCAGGAAAGCCTGGAGAGACTTACATGAACTTATGCTAAGTGAAATGAGCAGAACCAGGAAGTCATTATACATGGGAACAAGAAGACCATATTAATTCTGATGGATGTGGCTCTCTTCAACAATGAGATGATTCAAACTAGTTCCAATTGTTGAGTAATGAAGAGAATCAGCTACACCCAGAGAAAGAACTATGGGAAGTAAGTCTGGACCACAACATAGCATTTTCACTCTGTCTGTTGTTGTTTGCTTGCATTTTTATTTTCCTTCTTAGGTTTTTTTTCTTTCTAGATCTGATTTTTCTTGTGCAGCAAGATAACTGTATAAATATGAATACATATATTGGATTTAACATATATTTTAACATATTTAACATGTATTGGACTACCTAGGGGAGGGGATGGGTGGAAGGAGGAGAAAATTTGGAACAGAAGATTTTGCAAGGGTCATTGTTGAAAATTACCCATGCATATGTTTTGTAAATAAAAAACTATAATAAAAAAAATTAAAAAAGAAAAAAGAAAAATGGGTAGAACAAGAAATAAAGGTGGTTTTATCCAATCTGAAAAAAAAAAAAAAAGAAAGAGTACATAACCAAGTCAGGATTCAAATACAGGTCTTTGGATTCACCTCTAGTGCTCCTTCAGGTGGACACGTCAGCCCAAGAGCTTGTCCAGCACAGGCCAAAGAAGCAGAGTCCTCAGGCACAGAGAGGCTGGGGGGACACAGATCCAGGTACACATGCAGAAGACACATCCCTCAGACTGCCTGCGTCTCAGACTTCATCCATTTTGCCATAAAAAGATCTCAGGTGATACTCTTACTTTTCTATATGTTCATCACACTCAGCTGAACTTCCATGATGCAATGGGCCAGGCTTTCCTTGGCCAAGAGGATTGGTATCTCATTGGAGAATTACTTAGAGGTGGAAGAAACCTTCAAGACCTTTGTATCCTAAGCCTCTTGTGTTACAAATGAAGAAACCAAGGCACAGAAAGGTTATATTATTGGTCTAAGAACAGAGATCCAGTCAATATTTAAGATTTGAGTCCAGTTCCTCTGACTCCAAGTCTGGTGCCCTATCCACCACACCATGCTGCCTCTCTATTTGCCTGTGGTCTTAAAGTACCAAGAGTGAAACACATATAGGAAATGGGTGGTTAGGGAGTCTCACCTGAGGATGGGGAGCAGGGAGGAGCCTGAGCAGAAGAATGGGAGAGGGCCACATGGCACAAGGCAGTTGGGACATACCTTATTCTCTGTCTTGGCCACTCCTGTGAGGAAGAGGAGCTTAGCCAGGAAGAGGCAGATGCACAGGTGCAGGTGGAGGGTGGTGTTGTGATTCTGGATGGAGCGGCACAGCAGGAAAGTGGCAATGGCCAAGGCAAGACACACTAGTGAAAGAATCATCCCCACATGGCTTATCACAAACAAGGCAAAGTCCATCTGAAAGGAAGGTGGCCCACAGAGGTCACTTACACAGCACCAACTTTACAGGTACCTCCTAGACAGGCACTTTCAGGGCTCATGCTCCACCACCCACCTTCCTGCCACACTAAATAGCAAATACTCTAGCTTGGCAAGGATTCTAAACTGGTTAAAATAAATCAAAAGTCTGATTTCCCTCTTTATCCCTCCAGGATGTCACTTTCCTAAAGATTTCCTTCTTTCCTCACACCATTTCCCTCTCATTTCTGCCCTCTCCAAATCTCACCCATTCTTCAAGGTCCAGCTCTCCCAGGGAGCCTTTCTGGGCCACACCAACCCCAAAGAATCTTCCTCCTCTGAGTTCCTACAGCTCTGAACATCATCTCTTGGTAATACTTGTCTTCCAGCTAGACCCTAAGTTCTTTGAGGGCAAGGACTTTGTCTTATGCTTCTTTTGTACCAACTACAGACCCACCAACATCTAACCAGTTCTTGGTTTACTTGCCTACCCCTCATTCTACTTCTGTGACTTCTCTCCTGTCTCGTTCTTCTACCTATCCACTTACTACTTACTATCACCATCCAACCCTGGTCTTTTATTACCACTTATCTGAACAGTTGTACTGTCCAGCTCAGTATTCTCTAATCCACCTTTTGTAGCACTTTCAGAAGAATCTTTCTTATACATAGAATTGATTATTTCACCTCCTCAAAAATGTTGAAGGGCTCTTTATCGCCTCCAAATCAAGTTCAAAGTCTATAGTGCAGTATTCAAGACCCTCTACAATCTGGCACCATTTTACCTTCTCAGCCTTATCTGTTCAAATTGGCTCACTCTCTGCCTCTAAATCATGACTTACAATTTCAGGTGTCCCTGTCTAGTTCCTTTTGCTCTTAATTCCTTGAATGTCTCCCCTACACTTTTTGATATATTAAATACCTTCTTATCCTGTAAATCTCACCTCAAATGCTGATTCCTCCAGGAAACGTCCTGTGGTACCCCCTTAATAATAATAATAATCTTTTCTTCCCTCCCCAACAGGACTTTGATATATTTCAGTATTTAAAGCCAAACAATATGTATATTGTTTTATCTGGGCTTATGTCTTTAGTACTCACTAAAATAGAGGTTCTATGAGGGCAGGGACCCTGTTTTATCTAAGCTTTGAATCTCCTAAAGTACGGATCACAATGATATCTAGTTGATCTTTAATAAATCTCTGTCAAATGAATTAATAAATGAGTAAATCATCGACACTTTGATACTTGTTAGTTGATTTGTTTGACCAGTAAAAATTACCCTGGAGCTGCTCCCCCAGTCATTCCCACTGACCGTAATTTCCCCAGAGGCCATGATAACAGCCATGTTGGCCAGGTGATTGCAGCTGCACTGGGTGTGTGTTTCAGTAGAATGAAGTGTCACACAGCCTTTAGGTGTCCACCGCCCACCTTCAACATTTATATCCCAGGAGACACAGATGGATATGTCCGATCTCTTCTTTGGCTACAAAAGTATAAGCCCAAATGGATAAAATAGTTCATCCCTAATATATTCAATGTTAACAGCAAATGGAGCATGATAGAAAAACTGTATTTGAGGCTCACTTCTGTACCAGATAGCTGTGTTACTGCATCTGATCTGTGTCCTGTCACTGGGTCTTATTTTCCTCAGGGGGATAGTATACATAAATCATTTTGAATTTTGTTTTGGTTTGGTTTGGTTTGGTTTTTGCTGAGGCAATTGTGGTTAAGTGCCTTGCCCAGGGTCACATAGCTAGGAAGTGTTAAGTATCTGAGATCAAATTTGAATTCAGGTCCTTCTGACTTCAGGGCTGATGCTCTATTGTGCCATATTGTTGCCCCACATAAATCACTTTGTAACTGTAAAGTACTGTGGGAGGCATTGTTAATGGCAATGAGAGTTGCCTGGAGACTGCAGGGGGATAGGAGATGTGGTAGAATGATAATACTGAGATCTCTAAACACAACCCATCCCTCCCACTAACAAAACTGAAAGGGAACCCCAAAATCTAGTAGTATCAGAGGGAAATGCCATGAATTTAGGGCTGGGCATGTAGAAGGCAGAGAATGGAATTTTTTACATCTGGGGCAAGTACTACAAACCATGAATTGAAAGGAGTGTGTCATCAGGTAAGTCAAAATGCAAGTCACTTCCTCTGGCAGGGGGTGGAGGAAGGAGGGGAAAGAAAGATCCTGGGTTACTGAGGCAAGGTGACCAATGTGGAGGGCAGAGGTAGATAAGGCAAAATTGGAGGTCACCATAGCCCATCATGCAATAGCTTCCTCCTTTAGCTAACTGGTTATTAAACTCTATTCCTAAATGCCAAGGGATTATAAGAGCCATCAGCATCCTATAATTGTGATGTCTTGGAGAAAAATCCCTAGTAACTTCCCAGGGGAGGCATTTGGTACATATTTATGAAATGACTGATGGGGAGAGATTCTATCAATGATTTATCAAGGGCTCTTAGCAGGGATTGCAGGAGGATCAGTTCAAGGACAGAGATAACCATCCTTACCTGGAGATTCTCCAAAGTATAGATGATTGGATTGGAGAAACCATCTTTCTTGTTGCCAGTGATAATACCACCTATAATGTGAGAATTCATCCAAAGCCTCTGAGGAGAGCTGGTCAAGTTAGCCTCTGGATTGTAGAAGAAATTTTCATCCAGAATGGACTCCATGCCCAGGAGAGAGGTAAAAGCTACTCCTGTGATACCTGACCAGCATCCATAGAGAAACACCCCATCAATAATAATAATAATAATAATATTTATTAGATCTTACTATGTGCTAGAAACTGTGCTAAGCATTTCACAATTATGATCCCATTTTACAGATGAGGAAACTGAGACAAACAAACCAGGGTTACCCAGGTAGGAAATGTCTGATTTTGGATTTGAACTCAGGTTTTCCTGCCTCCAAGCCTGGCACTCCATCCATTGTACCAGCTAGTTGCCCTAGTTAGATGTTAACTCCTTAAGAGCAGATCCTGTGACCATAGCTATCTTTTTTTTAGCAAGATTTCACACAGTAGCCTGAACATTCATTGGTTGTTGAAAAGAAGAATCTCTTTCTCTCTCTCTCTCTTTCTCTCTGTTTTTCTCTCTCTTTCTCTCTCTCTCTCTACGTTTCTCCCTTTCTCTTTCTGTCTCTGTCTCTGTCTCTCTATTTGTTTTTGTAAAATATACCTTTCTCTTAGTGCAGCACCTATATATACCAACATGAAATGAAAGCACTTATATATATCAAAAATATTCATAACCCACAACAGTATTTTCTATCAGACTCTCTCCTAAAACCTTCCAACACTGCTGTCTCTTGGATCTCAATCCCATCTGAATTTCCCAGCCTACCAAAATTTTTAATTAGGGATCTAGATAGCAATATTATCTGTAAAAGCCAAAACTGGGAAACAGGAAATGACTGAACAGGTTATCATAGATGAATACAATAGAATATTAATGAGCTGTAAGAATAATAAATATGTAGAATTGAGAGAAACATGGAAAACCTTGTAGGAAATGCTGCAGAATGAAAGAAGTCTAACTAAGAGAAAATATATATAATGCCCACAACTTGTGCCAATGAAGGCAACTCTGGAAGGCTACAAGACTTGTGGCAATAACCAGGGACAATGCTGATTCCAAATGATTAAAGTTACAGTCTTGGTGGCACTTTTCTGTTCAAGAACAAACTTCCCAAATGGAAAGTAACTCCTTTCTTAAGCCCAGCCATTCAATTAGGAAATTTTCCTGAAACTTTTATGAGAACCCAACAAGCAGCACTTATTAAGCTCCACTGTTTTCTGGGAATTTGGTTAGGCACTGGTGCTATTCAGACACAACTAAACAGTCCCAAGAAACTCTTAGAATTACTCCTTTCTTTCAAAACTCAATTCAAGCCCCTCCTTCTGCATGAGTCTTTTCCTGGTTGCTCCATACCCCTAACCTAACTCACTAGTGCTTTCTCTTTTAAAGTTATTTTACATCCATTTTGAATACAAATATTTCTATTCATATTGTCTCCTCTATTAGAATGTAAGCTTCTTCAGAGAAGGGACTCTAGACTTTGTAACTCCAGAACCCAACACAGTGCTAGGCACATATAAAACACTTAATAAATTCTTTTCAGTTAATTGATTGATTAGAATAACTTACATTTCATTGGGAAGCTATAAATTAACACATAATTACATTCGTGATTATTTGAGGAGAGAAGAGAGAGAGCCAGCAATAGGAACTAGGAACATTAATAATACTAATAATAGGCACCAAATAGTACCTACTATGTACCAGGCACTCCTAATAGATCCTCACAATGACATGGGGAGAGAGATGCTATTAGTATTCTGTTTTTAGAAGTGTAAAAACTATATAACTTTCCAGCTAACAGAGACAGACAGTGTTTAATTTTAGTTTTGAATTTAGGTCTCCCTATTTGGGATAGCTAGATCTTACAGTTGAAGGAGTTCCAGATTTTGAAACAGAAAGGCTCATATTCCTGAGTTCAACTCTGGTCTCAGTCATCAGTTGTGTGACACTAAGTCACTTCTCTCTGTTTACCTCAGTTTCCTCATGTGTAAAATGAGCTGGAGGAGGAAATGTCAAACCACCCTGGTATTTTTGCTAAGAAAACCCCAAATAGGACCATGAAGATCTGGACAACAACAAAAGATTTATCTCTTGTTGTGGCTCACTGGGACTTGTCCCATCCCTATGGCCAGTCTACACGGCTACTGAGAATTCTCTAAGGATTTAGCTTTCATTGGAAAATCTCCATCATGTATACAAAATAACAATAATATTTATAATTTCTACCTGATTAGGTTGCTATACCAATCAAATGACTCCACATAAGGTGCTTAGAAAATCTTTTGGTACCTACACAAAGGCCAGTTATTAGTAGCATTTTTACTGCCAAAATTTATCACTGAAGGAAAGGAATAAATTAGGACTATAAACCGAGTTTTCTGGTGTGACCAATAACAGACCCACAGTAATGACATTAAAATGGACCTCTTTCTGCCTTGCAGTTATATCATTCTATTTCCTTCTTTCTGTCTCAGACCCTCTCCTAGAGTCCCCCAAAGTATGGACCCACCTGACAATGTGCCCGAGGATATAGATTCATTGATGGTACTGCACTCAATCTTCATGGAATCACCTTTGGCTGACAAGACTAAGTTTTTGGCCAAGCAGTCATCTTGAATAACTTTGCTCTCAATCTCTAGAAAGAGAGGGAAGAGCTCATCTTAGAGAACATTTCCCAGCAACACAATAACCTGGAATGCTCCAAAGAATTCAGTTTCATTCCAAGAAAGAGCCAGACTATGTGTCACGGGAAGAGCACAGGATTTGGACTCAGAAAAACCTGGGTTTCAAATCCTATACTTTCCACTTACTGTGTGACCTAGGGCAAGCCATTCATTTCTCTGTGTCTCAGTTTCCTCTTCTGTAAAATAAGGGGAGTTAGATAAAATGACCACTAAAGGCCCTCACAGCTTTAAAACCTAGGATCTTATGACTCAAATTTTCAGTAAAAGGAAGGAAGTGGAGGGTCAGCTGATGTCTGAGAACAGATTCCAGAGGGCTTTGATTTTGAATTCAAGGGAAGTGTCAAAGATAGCAGAGAAATGAAGGCAGAGGCTGGAGGAAGGAGGCTACAGAAAACTCTCCAACCTAAGGGATGGAACTAGGAGGAGACAAATTAGGAGGAAGAAGCTGGAGCTAAGTCAAGAGCACTGCAAGTAGAGAGAGGCACGGTCTACTTGACAGTTTGGCCCAAATCTATAAATGCTTTAAAACCCTATGGCAACAGCTTGGAGCAGAGGCAGGGGGCAGTCACTTTCTGGGAGCTCTCTGCTGTGACTACAGGTTTCTGGCTTGGTCAGATCCAGAGTGCTGGGAATCACAGAATCCTAGAAATGGGAATACCATTTCCTTCATAAAGCCTTACTTGATCACATCCCCCTAGTCAGTAATAACTTTTCCCTCTACAGACTTCAAATAACACTTGATTTTGTATCTCTTTGATGACCTTCTCTTGTATTATTTTGTGCCATGATTTATCTAGATTTATGTCCCATTCATATTGAATTTGACAAGAGTAGAAGCTCTGTTTTATATAAACTTTGTATTTCTTCAGAATCTTTAGAGAGAGTGACTACATGTGGTGTGCTGAATGAATATAGGAAGGAAGGAGAGAAAGGAAAGGAAGGAAGGAGAGAAAGGGAAGGAAGGGAGGGAAGGAAAGAAGGGAGAGAAGGAAAGAAGGGAGGGAAGAAAAGAAGGGAGGAAAGGAAGGAAGGAAGGGAAGAAGGGAGGGAAGGAAGGAAGGAAAGAAGGAAGGAAGGAAGGAAGGAAGGAAGGAAGGAAGGAAGGAAGGAAGGAAGGAAGGAGAATAAAAAGAAATGGCCTTCAGCTGATCAATGGTAGTTATTTCTACCTAGATATTCATTTGTCACTGTCTGACTGGCATTCCCAGAAAGACTGTCAAAAGCTTCCAATGTGGCACTCTCCACACTGTCCAGAAAAATTATTGCCAGGGTTGAGGTCTCCTTCTTATTCAAGTTGTGCCATGTGGATGCGTCTTCGAGAACAGATGTCAACTTCTCAGCAGCTTTCTGTCAGAAGAAAAGACTTTTCTCAATACACACTTACTGATTTTTATGTAATGAGAGACTCAAGTGTGCACAGGAGTCCATTCAGCATCATCTAAACTTAGTCACTGAGAAAGGCAACAGACCCTTAGGGACAGGAAAAGGTATTCATTCTCCTTTTGATTTCTTCTGCCTACAATGTCATCTCAAAGGCAATTCTGATCAACTTCTAGTACAATCTATTACCTCTATGTGAGGGAATAAAGACAATGAAAGGAAAAAATAGGAAGGGGAGGGCGGGGAAAGAGAGAGACACACAGAAAGATGGAAAGAAAGGAAAGGAGAGGGGAGGAGGTTGAGACAGAGGCAGGGGAGGAGAGTAGGGGGTGAACTGAATCTTTCCATAACTCTGAAATAGTCTCAGAGCCATAGCCCTAACCCACTTCCATCTTGCTCCCTTCAAGCTCATCAATAAAATGATGGTTTAAACCAAATACTTAATCCAGACATAGAATTGTAAATGAAGAAGTGAGTACCAGGGTTTCCACTACTCAGAACAAGAGGCAAAAAGTAGGGCAAGCAATGTGAAATATACCCTCAAAATTCAAAGAGGGATTAATGTAATGACAAAGCTTGGAGACTCATAGAAAATATTGCAGAGGTGGGAGCCTATGGGTATGGAATGTTCCATATACTGTCAGATAGGGTTGATGCTGAATTGCTCCTCTCACCCTTCACTTTTTCATCCTCTGTTACAAGGGATTATTCATTAGATAGCAGAAAAGGGGTGGATATATTTGAAAATGAAGGCAATGTAAAAACAAAAGAATGATACAATTATGTAATTAATAATTGAGAACAACTTGGTTGGGAGGGGAGGGAGAGTGAAATCCATTACTAGTACATTAGGGAATAGGATCTTAGCGTTGGAAGAGATTTCAGAGGTCATCTAGTTCAATCCATGACTTTGGGGATCTCACATAATCTTTTTGCTTCCTCCCACACTTGCCTTTTCTGGGATGAAAAAATACTGCTTAAAGAAGGAAAGAGGGTAACACACCTAAAAAGGAAGCAAGGAAGGAGAAGGAACTCTGAGGAGTTAAGTCCATAGGCACTTGACTTGATTAGGGAAGGATCTGGATGAGACAGATTGTGGATGTCTCTGTGGAATGGAGAGTACAAACTGCAGCCCATGGTCCCTATACCTTTTGGTCCCTAAAAGTCCTCTTCCCGTACTTCTCTGGCATCTTCCCAGAGTATCATTTCACCTCACCTACTACACTGTTGAAGTAGAGTACCCATTACATTTTTGCACTCTCCTTATTTCTGTCCCTGGCTCAAAGTACTTGTTACCCCACCTTAATTTCAATGCTGGTCAGCTCTTACTAAGCTTCTTTGTTCATGTCTCAATGAACTCCCATGACTCCTCTAACTCAGCTCTTACCTCTAAAGACACAGTGGTGGTCTTATTTTCACAGGTGTCTTCCAGAACATTGAAGATGGAGTCCACTAGCGTGCAGAAGGAAGTCTGTGTCTAAAAGAGGAAAAATACAAGGGTTATGTTAAATTTGAGGTCACTAAAACTTTGAAACCTTGAGTCCAACCTCTCAATCCATAGATAGCATGATGCAATGAAGAGAACCCTGGATTTGGAGGCAGAGTTCTTGGATTCAAATCCTAGCTGCCTTTCCTTGGAATTGCCCTTGAGAGCTAGAGATTACCTCACTAAGATGATGAGACTTTGGAGAAAGATGGCAGAAGAGAAAATGTCATGTAAAGAAGTCAAAGCTCACCAATTGATGAAAGCTGGATCTTTGCCATTTAGCAAATATGTAAAACTCATCTCCAACTATGGAAAACTATGTAAATAGGACCCTAAGAGGGACAACTTGAGCAAATCATAAGAAACAGAGTACATAAGCTTCCCTGAGGAAATTACACAGTTACTTTTGCAATAGTGGTCATTAATCCTTCCCCAAAAGCTGCCATGGACTCATGGTCCTTGAAACTGATCCATTACATTACTAGGAAGCCCAAACAACTGTCTTGTAATCCCCCTTCCATCACACTGCTATTGCAGTCTCTCTAAGATTACCTCCCTTTACTCTGTACACATCTTGTAGAGAACATAGTTGTTTTTCTCATTTTCTTCCCATTGGAATGTAAGCTTCTTGAGGGCAGGACCGAATTTTTTGGCCTTTCTTTATATCTTAGAGCCTAGCACAGCATGTGGCACATAACAAGTGACCAATAAAGTGAACAATAGACAACTTGGCTTGCCATTTTTTAGGGTCTAAAAAACCATAGATTTCAGGGTTCCATCACCTTTGACCCAAGAATAACCCAGGAATAAAAAAGGTTTCAGAAGATGTCAAGGATGAAAATGTTGTTGAGCATGTGACCAGTCCTTCAATATATTTTGTGCCTAATCCTTAGGCAGCTTCTGGCACCCTCACTAACAAGGGTTACTCAGAGATACCCACAGTACAGAGAAACAACAACCTAAAAGCATCATGGGAAACTAGCCAAGGCTCATTATTCTCTACAGGGGGATTTCTTTGCCATGATGACATTTTACCCAAATCTTTTGCTTGCCTTTATTCTAAAACTCTCACTTTAACCACTATAATGCAATGTCCCAAGTTAAATACTATTCTCCTTCTTTTTATCTACTGACTAAGAGTAGTAAAAAACCAAGTACTCAACTCAGGGCTTTTGGCAGCAACTGGATGACTCAGGAGGTAGAGTACTGAGCCTGGAGTCAGTAAGAACCAAGTTCAAATGCAACCTCAGACACTTGCTGGACAGTCACTTAGCCTGTTTGCCTTGATTCACTGGAACAAGAAAGGACAATCCACTCCAGGATCTGCCAAACTGGAATATTCTGATCCATGGAGTTACAAAGAGTGAAGCAAGATTTTACCCACTAAACACCTAGAACTGCCTCTCTGCCTCATAGATCTATTGTCCGTCTTTTAGAGAAAACCTTCATTTAGGACCAGGTCCTGCTCTCTCCTTCCCTCCATACCCAAGGGGGTTTTCGCTTCTGACCACAGTAATTCCTTCAAAGGAAAGACTTCTAAATCACTTTTTAGGAAAATCATCACTTACATATTCTGGGAGTCCAGGGAGAGTTGAGTTGCTGTGGCAATGCTGCACCTGTTCCTGATCCAAGTCTTCTTTGCACTTGACAAGAACCCCTAGGAGGCCCCAAATAAGCATGTTTATGCTTCAGCAAGGTGAAGCTTAATTAAAAGTCCCAAAGCATCAGTCAGGCCAAGGTACAGGGGAAGTGAGGGTGGCCATGGGGTATGGGTGGGCAAGGAGGGAAAAGAGAGGAATTGTATGCCTCCCTCCATGTGGTTAGACACCTCATTGTCTCAGGAAAGGAGACTGGTCCATGACTGTCCCTACCCACGCTACTCAGCCCACCTATCAAATCTGTGTTCTAAATTGTATTGGGGAAAGAATGCTATAGAGGGTTGAGAATTTCAAGCCAGCTGCTTGGCTCGCTTTTACCTCTGTAAATATCTAGGGTCCCTGTGTCCTGTACCCTCTGGAACGCTCCTCCCCACTCCCCATTTTTCATAGTTTTTGTATAATGTCTTCCCTGATTGGATTGTAAACTCCTTGAAGGCAGGGACCATCTTTTTTCTTAGTTGTATTTCTAGTGCTTAACACAAAGTAGGTGCTTAGTAAATGTTTATTGACTGTTGATGTAGGATAATGCTTATTCTGTCTACTTCCTTTGGTCATTTTAATTAAAGCACTTTGCAAACCCAGAGTTACTGTATACATGGGAATTGCCATTATTGTTCTTTTACTTGATAGCCAGAAAAGTCTTTTTCAAATTAGATTTGGCCATGTGATTCCCCTTCTCAAAAAGGCTCCCTGTTGCTTTTAGAATGCAGTAAAATATGAAGTCCTCAGCCTAGGGTTCAATGGACCAAAATTTGGGCCCAACATATCTACATAATCATTTTTATAGTTTATAGGAATTTACTCCTCTTCATTCCCTATTTGTTAATGAATAAACTGAATTATTAGCTTTTAGGAAGACTCATTATTCCATATCTCCCCTCTAAACTATCCTTCCTATATTAAACACACTCTCTTATCATGTCTACCTCTTAGAATCCTTTTTTTTTTCCCTTCAAGGTTAGGACTTCTCAGACTAACTTACATCTATTCTATATAAATGTTGTATATACCTAATTATTTACATATTGTCTAACTGAGAATATTAGAGTGTAAGCTCCTTGAGAACAGGGAATTTTTTTTTCCTTTCTATCTTCAACATTTAACACAGTGTCTGACACATAGTAGGTGCCTAATAAATGCCTATTAACTTAGGAGAAATCTAACTTCAAACTTTTGGAACTAGGGAATGGTGGGCATAGAAAGGAGAAATGGGAAAACAAACAACTAAAAACACAATAGCTCAGATGAATCTGAGGACATGATCCCTTTCCTCTTTGGAAGTATTTGCTTATAGCAGTCCTTCCTTACTCTGTTTACTTCATTTGACCATTTTAATTAAAGCACTTTGTTTCTAGAATCAGAGCAAGTCTCCCTCCTCCAGGTTCCTTATTCTAGGATGCTTTCCTTGATCACACCATCTCAAAGACTATCTCCCTCCTTTCAGCTCCTTCCTCACTTTCTGTTCAGATCACTAATTCAGCATTAATTATTCACTGATTGCTGCAACATATTACAGATCCACAGAAATCTAGAGTCTCAGAATTGAAGGGAATATCAGCAGCAATCTAATGAAACCATACTTGAAAGGAGTTTTGGCTGTAACAATCTGGCCAGGCTAGGTTTGGTGGCTTCCTGAAGGATAGTCCTGTGACACTGAATGCTATGCATCGTATAAATAAGGAGATATGACACTGAGTGACTGAGATACTTCTGAGCATGAGATGTTCCAAACAGGGGGAGACATGACTTTGCATTTAGAAAAGAAGAAAACTCAGAGTTTGAAAAAAAAAAAACAGACTGAGAGATGAAAGATGCAAAATTTGGAATGGGTAAAGGAGTTGTAGACCTATGGAGAAACTCAACTCTTCCTCCTCCCCAACATTTCCCTACATTCCCAGAGGCTGCTAAGAGAGGTATCTCTGGTGATATTGTTCCCTCCTTGACTGAACTGAGGTTTTACTTCAGTACTAATAGAGTCTATTTATTCTGCATAATTTCTCCAAATTTCTATGTTGCTGCTTACTTAGTTAAATCTTTTTCACTACTTTTGATTATATTTTGTGTAATAAGTATTTGGTGGGAGAGAACTGTCTAATTTGGTTAATAATAAACTCATTCTTATCTTTCACTTTAGAGAAATAAGGAAAAGTCATTTTCACCTTGAGCTGCTAAAAGTGCATTCTATGATCAATTCTGATAGACATGGCTCTTTTAAACAAGGTCATTCAGGCCAATTCCAATAGACTTGTGATGGAAAGAGTCATCTGCATCCAGAGAGAGGACTATGGGCAATGAATGTGGATCATCACATAGCATTTTCACCTTTTTGTTGTTGTTTGTTTACTTTTTGTTTTCTTTCTCTCTTTTTTTCCTTTTTGATCTGATTTTTCTTGTGCAGTATGATAAATGTGAAAATATGTTTAGAAGAATTGCACATGTTTAATATATAATGGATTACCTGCTGTCTAGGAGAGAGGGGAGAGGGAAAGGAGGGAGAAAAAATTTGAAATGTAAGGTTTTGCAAGGGTGAATGTTGAAAGCTATTTTTGCATATATTTTGAGAATAAAAATCTATTATTAAAAAATAAAAGTGCACCTCTTAAATGCAAATATCAAATTTATAACGGATGTAATTCTAGCCCAATATACATTCTGGAGATAAAAAAAATTAGAGAAGCCATCATCTATTGTTCTGCCCCAAAGTGGAAATGTCAGTCTCCTTTTGAATGTGGATTAGAGCTTTTTTTCTCTACTTTATCTTTGCCCTTCCCAAAATGGCATAACCAGAACAGAAGAGATGCTCACTTGCTTTTATGCTGCAGCCCAGCCCCTGGATGAAGCCCCCAGGGTACTCTCTAGTTCTGGTGTTCCACAAGTGGATGGATAAGATACCTTTTACCTCATCCAAATATCATCTTTTTTATGGACTAAAATCATGGTTTTCCTTTCTACTTCCATCACTCCTGGCTAAAGAGTCCTCAAGGTCCAAATTCCCTGCCCTACTTTGTTAAAGATCCCAGACAGATTCACAGGAATGCCTTTACTCACTTTTGCACTGTGTTCCTTGGTTTTGGAAGCTCACTTCTGAAGTACTAGACTTATAGCCAAGGTTGCAGGTGCAAGAATAGTTTCCTGGTGTGTTGGTACACATAGCATGTGCTGGACAAGCTGTGACATCCATACATTCATCCACATCTGGGGATTGAAGAAGAAAATGCCATCATTCCACAAATTGGCCATTGCAACCAAATGCCCTTGGAACCCCAAAGCAAGACAATCTCTATGTACCTCCAAGTCCAGAGTAGGGGAAATATGATCAGACTCCTCAAATAACATCAGATTTGGTTGACATTATTTTTGGATAGTTTTACCAAAGTAGTGGTTTTTCCTTTTTCTTTTTTTCCTCTTTTATACTTTGTTATAAGGGATGGCTCTCTGGGAGGAGGGAAAGGGAATTTTGGGAAATATTTTACTTGTGTAATTGTACCTATCTCTTCTCTATTTAGAGTCAATAAAACAGCTCATTCTTCCAGCTGTTTTGAGCCTAACAAAATTCTTTCTGCTAGTGTGGTTGAGGAGGGGGTACTCTAAGGGAATAAATAATAGAAAAGTTAGTAAATGATCACTACCTAGAGACTATACAGAATGTGACTCTGTCAGGGGATAAGTTCTTTATCTTCTCTCTTCTCCTATACCCTCCTTCCTTTTTCTCTCACCAGAGCCTGTCCTTCCTGCTTCCCTGCCTATAATAACTAGAATTCTCTCTCAAGTTCTAGGTTCTATAGTTAACAGAACTGAATCTTCAGGAAGACCTACGGTCAGTCTTGGTGCGTGCTGTGAGAGGACTCTAAGCAAGTATTTTTCCTCTCAGATTTTGCCTCTCAGATAAGAAGTGTCAAAAATCACAGGCTGGAACACTCCAGAGTGTTGTCCAACTACATTTAAAATGTACTTGGGAAATTGTGACCAGAATAGATAAAAAATGCAATAAAACATAGATAACAGTCTCTCAGATAAGATGTGTCAAAATTCACAGCCTAGAAAACTCCAGAGTGCAACCCAACTACATTTGGGAAATAGTGACCAGAATAAATAAAAAAAAATACAATAAAATATGGATAAGTACATGTGTAAACAAAGTTAACATGCAACTGTAGGGATCCTCACACATGGCTTAATGATTCTCATTTCTATCTAACTTAAACCCCACTGTTCCAAAATTATAAGTTGACAACAAAAATCAATCTATATTGGTTAAAGGAATTTCTTCAATGCAAAGAATTTTCTATACCATTGAAGGTACAGGATAGATTTGTTTTTCATGTTTAGTGTTAAGTATCTAATGAGGAAGAAGAGAATCTAAACCTATGCTTCAACTGATATGTGGAACTCCCAGACAGGAAACTTCCTCTAATAATAATTAGCAATTGCTCCAGAGTCTTAGAAAATTGTCTATGGTGTACATGTCCAGGGATCACCCAACCAATGTGTAACAGAAACATTATATATACCATACTGCCTCTCCAAAAAAAACAAAAACAAAAACAAACAAAAAAAAAACATTTCTTTTTTAATGTTAATTTGTTTTCATGTTAATTTAAAATAATAATTACTATTAGGTAGTCATCAGTATAAATATTATAATGACAATTTGGACACATAATTGAAACTTCACTTTCTCTACCTAGAATGCCCTCTCTCTTCTGCTCCCTTTCTCTTCATTCTTCAATAATTAATTTACAAAGTACTTTTTATACCTGAACTGAGCATGGCATAGTGGGAAGAGCCCTGAAGAGGAAAGCAGGAACTGGGTTTAAATCCTGACTCCATCATTATCCGTGCTATCTTGAGCAAATCACACATCACTCTATGTTGTACTTTCTGCCTGGGAGAGGAATAGGAAAAGAAGTATAGGATTAAATGACTTCTAAAATCCCCTGCCTACTCTTTTTTCAGGACAAAAAACTAAAAATTCAGGGGATGCCCATCAACTGGAGAATGGCTGAATAAATTGTGCTATGCAATTATGGTGGATAATTATTGTCCTATGAGAAATGATGAGCAGGATACTCTCAGAAAAACCTGGAAATTCCTCCATGAGATCAAGCAAAATGAAATGTAATGTGTACAGAGTAATAGCAAAGTTGTGAGATGAACAGCTGTGAATGACAATGTCAAGAATGACTTGTTGTATTCTCAACAATACAGTTATCCATGCTCAGAGAAAGAACTGATTGTATCTGAATACAGGCTAAAGCATACCTTTTTTAACTTTATTTTTTTTCAAGGTTTGGGTTTTTTGGGGGGCAGGGGGGTATGTTTTCTTTTACAACATGACTTTTATGGAAATGTTTTGCTCAACTTCACCTAATGGGGGAATTTGGGGAGAAAGGGAGAGAATCTGGAACTCAACATGTAACTGAAGAAAATAAAAATGTTAAAATATTTAAAAAAAAAACTTGATACTCTAAAATGGTGATCCATAATCACTTGTTCTTACATGTGAGGTTGATACCACAGCTATTATTATCTCCACACAACAAATAAGAAAACTGAAACTTAGAGACACTGGATGTGTCCAAAGTCACACAGTTATTAAGATGGAGCCTTGGGATTTGACTATGTCTCCTGCTCAATCTAGCACAGAGGGTCCTCTCTGAGATCCCTCTCAACTCTTATTTTTCACCAAATAACCACCTTCAACTCACTGAGCTTTTGCTCTTTCCCTTCCCTGAAACCTTAAGTGCTGAACCATCCACCCCGTGACATCTTTGGGATTTTTGTTGGGTAGTATCATTTACTGTTTCACATTACCTAGTTTCTCTTACAAAAGATGTCACTCTCTGAAAGGTTTTTTTTTTGTTTGTTTGTTTGTTTTTTTCTGTCATGGGAATGCATACCTTTCCTTTCTTAAGGTCCTTCTCTGGTGACTTTCCAACACATGAAAGTCACTCTTAGCTTTGCAAAGGCTATACCAAGAGATCACACGTTTTGGCAGATCCTGTCAACCAGTAAAGATGTTCATATGAATTTGGCAAACTCCCGGGGATTAGTCTAGCTAAGTGCAGAGAAAATAATAGATTTAGGGGCGGGTGGGGAGTCCACATCAGTACAGGAAGATGTCTATTAAGTTAGAGGTATCAGCTCAAATAAAAAGAGAAGCCAATAGGAATTCCTATTGTCTGCATGTTGACTTTGTAGTGTTTTGTAAGTAATGTTTTATATATGTTATTGTGTATTTATTTGTTTTGTTGAATATTTCCCAGTTACATTTGTATCTGCTTCTGGCTACAATCAGGAGTGTTATGCCACAAGCAGCCCACATATGCCATAATTGACACTTCTATTTTATGGCATCTGCACTGGAAATATTATCCAAACATCATGGATTTCTGCCTGGTAAATACTGGAGAAATTGCCTATTCCCATCTCTTTATTTGATATGCAGGTAGGTTCTGGAAGCAACTTAGACTCGCTAACCAGAGCAAATTGTTCAATTTTTAGTGAAAATGCTACAAATTAGGGCTTGAATAAGTCCTCTGTTGATTGTCTAGACATAAGAAAGTGATGGAGAAAGTATTAATTGTTTAGCTGAAGACAGCAATGTGCCCTGCTGCTGGCTGGTGTTATATTTCTGTCAGTCAAGCAGGATCCATGAGGATACACAAAGAGTTAACCTTTGGAGTGCTAAAAAGAGAATTAATTGTTGAATTATTATTATAACTTCTGAAAGCAAAGAGAGAAATGCATATCCAGATATAATCCAACATAATCCCAGAACCTTGAAGTATTTATTTTCTTAATGCATGTTCTTCCAAGTATATTGTAGAAAATAAATCTTGTCTTTCTAATTAGATTACAATCTCGCTGAAGACAAGGATCAGCTCCCTCATTTGTTTGTATACTTTCAGGCGACCTCTCAGAAAGGAGACACTCAGAAAACAAAATATTATTTTTACAATGGCTGAACAAATGAACTCAAGAAAGCTGCAAAACAGATCATAACTTAATGTTCTTGGTACCTTCACATTGAGAGTTAATAAAGGTGAATCCAGCTCCGCAGGTACAATCAAAACTTCCTGGAGTATTCCAACAGGTATAATGCTGGGGGCAAGCTGTTTCACTGAGACACTCATTGATATCTGTAGAGCATGGAGGAGATGTTTTCAATAAGTCACTAAACCCCAAGCCAGATGAAATAATCCTAGACACCAGATCAAGTCATCAGGGCTACCATGAGTGTTACCTGTACATTGGAAAGGCCCTGTCCTACCAGGCTTCCAAGAGGTTCCATTGGGAGAAGAGAATCCAGACAAACAGCTGCATGTATAACTTCCAAAGATGTTGGTGCATTTGGTATTGGGACCACAACGAAAGGGATTCTCAGAACATTCATCCACATCTAAGTAGAAGATGAATTTGGTCAAAAGAGTTGCCCAGACTAAGGTTGCCAAGGTTATTGTTGTAAATGGGAAACAAAGCATTTTATTTTTCAGTCATTTCTGTAATATCTGATTGTTCATGATCCCATTTGGGGTTTTCTTGGCAAAGATACTAAAGTGGCTTGCCATTTCCTTCTTCAGGTCGTTTTACAGATGAGGAAACTTAGTCAAACAAGGGGGATGACTTGCCCAGGATCAAGAGCTAATGAGTGTCTGAGGTCGGATTTAACCTGAGGAAGATGAGTCTTCCTGACTCTAGACTAATACTTTATCCACTGTGCCATCTATCAAAGCATTTGCTGAAAAGTTAGTGTTGGGAATCCCAGAACATGTCAGGATCTCTAAATTGGAAGAGACCTCAAAGACTCCCTAATGCAACCCAGACCAAAACAGTAATCCCTTTCATAATATTTCCCAACAAGTGGTCATGCAGATGCTGTTGAGAGATCTTGGGTGATGGAGAAATCAGTGACTCCTGTGCTAACACATTCATTTCTGAAGAGCCAAATTGTAAGGAAGGTTTGTTTGTTTGTTGTTTTTTTTTTTTAAGTGTGTGCCCTTTAAGACTAAAGCAAATTTTCAGGCCATAACGGGCACATTATAAAGAAGTAAACATACCTACAATTTTAACTATATTTCAGATTTACTAAAGACAGAAATTCTTGTGGTGTGAGTGAATCTTTTCAAACTTTATACAGGATGTGAGGCTTTGAGGAACTCATTTTCATGAAAAGAGAGGGGAACTGGAGAGAAAGAAAGAGAAGAAGAGAGAGACAGAGAGGCAGAGACACAGAGAGAGTGAGAAAGAGACAGGAACAGAGAGAGGGAAAAGGGGGGAGAGAGAGAGAGAGAGAGATGGTTGTTGAACATAAGAATCTCTCTCTGTGTGTATGTTTTTCTGCATACACTAATAGGAAAATCTTGGAATTTGTTGGTTTTTAATGGAAACACTGGTGGTTATCAGACAAATGGTCATTGTCTGATTATAGTCTAGCCTGCAGAGATAAAGATTAGGAACAGATTCTGGATGATTACCCCATGTCAGGGGGAGCTCAGTCACCAAGGAGACCTAGCCCCAAAGCAGGAAGAGTTGTCAAGAGAAAAGACTAAACTTCAATTCTCCCATGTCCAATGGAAGTTGGTTAATCATTATCCTTTATCTTAAAAGAACCCAAATAACATCACTATGGTGGAGTCAAAGTACAGCATATCCAATTGTGATTGATCAAACCAATAGGAGCTTGGAAGGCTCTACCACACATCTAGCACAGATAGTGCACAGGAACATTTGGAGTGAATGTGTCTCTAAAAGTGCACATCTCACTTTCCTTTTAAACTACTGCAATTCTGCTCTGCTCATAGAAGAGGTGACCTCTCCATCAGGGTTGAGATCTCTGTAGTAGTGGTTAAATACTTGGCAGTTTAATTGAAAAAGGACCTTAATGTCCGACACCTAAACCAGCCAAGTGATCTTCATATAAGTAATAACCTTCAGAATCCAGGCCTTAAACATGCTTTTGTCAATCCTGGGCTAAAGATCTTTCTAGAAGAATACAGTAGAACCCCAGCCAAGGATCAGCTCTAGGCTTGGGCTCATCAAAGGGTAAAGTCAGTGTGAGAAAATGGATGGGCATTTGTTTGGTTTCCACACTTATGAAGATTGAATTGGAGAAATGAGACTTGAATTGGAGGACTGAAACCCACAGGGACATTCACATTACAAGTTATCTCCCCTAAAAGAATGTAAGAATGTAAACTCCTTAGAGTCAGGGACTGAATTTCACAATCAGGGATGGCAACCTGAGATTGGAAAAGAATCCTTTGTTCTTTGCTCCTATCTTTCCTCTGTTATCTTCCCCTCTAGAATGGAATCTCCTTGGGAGCAGGGGCTGGACTAAGTGGGAAATACAGCTCTATTAAGTGTTTGATACCTACAGATTTTCTTGCCTCACATTTTTAGGAAGGGCCCATTGGAAATCCCAGCCACTGGGGAAAGGAACCAGGAGGTTGGGGAAGGGAGCTTGCATTATGGGAATGTCCCTTGCTTATCTTTGTCTCAAACCATGCTTTGTGTTTCAGAAATTGTGCACCCTTTCTCCTGAGAAAAAAAAATAAACTTTTTTCTGCACTTAAACACAGTGCAGATTGATTGTTAGTGGTCACTGTATCCCACACACCCGTGATATTCATTGGAACCACCATAACATATGAAGAGATGCCCAGCTGAGAAATCCACACAGTACAGACCCCTGAAGTTATGAGTTGCCTTAGCCACATATATTGCATCAATAGGTACCTTCCCACTACTGCACTTCAAGATCATTCCCTCTATCCCCATGGACATGGCACGTATTTTTGAATGAATGTGCTCCAGATTTTTCAAGGGGGATCTGCTTTGTAACAAAGACAAACCAAATGGCCTTACTAAGCCAAATCAGTCAGGTGCTTTTGTTTATTCATCTGAAAAATGTCCTAGAGAAGGAAAGGGTAAATCACTCCACTATCTTTGCCAAGAAGACCCCAAATGGGGTCACACAAAATCGGACACCATTGAAATTCAATCTACTAATTGATAGTTCATTTTGATGATAGTGGAATTTTGTTCTCCAACACTAGAATTTTCTCAAGCACACCCATGATCATTCAAAAGAATTAAGCACAATCATCCATACTGGAAAAACAAAGTGAAGCAAGAATGCACATTTTACATATTAAAAAGGCAATCTGATCGTGAATAGAGGGATGACCTTGGACTTAGTCTACCACTACATTTAACTTTGAACTAGTACTGAAACTTAACAAAAGAGGAGAACCTTTGGAGAAATGGTGCAGCATTTTCAGTGATCCTAGGATCATAGTTTGAAAACTAGAAAGGACTTTGAAAGTTATTGAGTACAACCACTTCATTTTACAGTTAGAAAACTGAGGCACAATATCAGACATAAAGTGGCAGAGCAAGGATTAGAATTCAGGACAGCTGAGGGCAGTGACTCAGATTTATAATCCCATATAATCTGCCAGAGAGGTGGGAGCTAGTGGATCTCAAGTTCAGGAGTTCTGAGTTGCAATTAACTAAGAAGACTGAGTGTCCACACTAAGTCTAGCACCAATAAGTTGAGTCCCCAGATAGAGGGACCACCTGATTGACTAAGGAGGGACAAACCAGATCAAATAAAAAATAAAACATCTAAAAAGGGATATTAACCCCATGAGTAACAACTGAACTTCCAGTCTGGCTGAGATCAGAAAATCCAGTCTTTTTAAAAATTAGATTAATTTTTTTAAATTTAAAAAGAAAAAGAAATTCTCATGACTTTAAATCCATCCTTCTTCCTCTTGTCTCATGCTGTGACTCAGGGTATTCACTGCCATGAAGACCCATAGTTTTATACTGATAATCATGAAACATCCCAGTCTGAGAGGAATTCACATTACAAGTTACCCTAAGACTAATGGAAGAATAGAGTGTATTAAAAAAAAAAAAAAATGAGTCAATCATTGCACAAGAACGAGGGAAAAGGATGTTATTATTATAGTATATTATTATAAGAGTTCAAATATTTTGTGCTTACCTGAAAAACAAAAGTTTAAAAAACTCAATGGGAAATTCTCTAGTGGACTGAATGAAACCTCTATGGAGAATTCATAGGATGCTACCAGAGTGGTCTGGGGTTTGAAAGTATAAAAGGGATGTTGTCCATACAGCAAACTGAGAGAGAAACAGAAAGTGGGAAAGAGAGACACAGACAGAGACAGACAGACAGACAGACAGACAGAGATTCAAAGAGAGGCAGACAGAGACAGAGGCAGAGACAGACAGACAAACAGACAGAAGTAGAGGAGGGGAAGCTAACCAACCATCTAAATAGAGCCAGGTTCAAATTCTTGCATTTCTAGAACTTATAACATAATATTAAAACTAGATTAACATTTTATAGGAATCCCCTCCATCCCTCCTTACCTTGACACTCCATTCTGTTATCATTACTTTTCATCATTAAAAAACCACGTTTGCAGTTACAAGTGTAGTTTCCTGGGGTGTTGATACAGATAGAATATGATGGGCACACTGTAGAATCTGCACACTCATCCTGATCTGGAATAAAGATTATATCACAACTGGAATATGAATAGTATAATAAAACCCCTCATTGAGTCAATAAGTATTAATTCAATGTGACAGGCACTGTACTAAACACTGGAGATAGGAGGAAAAAAACTCTTCCCTTAGGAGCTCACAGTCTAATTAGGGAGACAACATGCAAAACGAATATGTACAGACCAGTCATAGTCAGGATAAATAGAAGGAAGTTGTTGTAAGTTAAGAGGATTGGGGAAGGTATTCAGTAGAAGATGGGATTTTACCTGGAACTTGAAGTAAGCCAGGGAAGCTAGGAGGCAAAGATCAGAAGGGAGAGCATTCCAGATAAGAGAACAGGCCATGAAATGCCCTGAGATGGAGAGGCAGCTGATTGGTATAACCTTTCTCAGCCTCAGTTTCTCAACTATAAATGGGGATAATAATAGGACCTACCTTCCAGGGTTGTTGTGAGAATGAAATGACATAGTGTTTACAAAGGACTTTGCAAATCTTAAGTGCTATATTAATTCTCACAATTCTTACTATGTCCTGATAATTATATTGAAATTAGTACTACCATATGTCCAAGTAGACTGAAATTCCTCTCAGTGGGAAAATTATCTCTCACACTTGTCTGAATACTCTCTCAAACACTTGCACACAACTGGTCACATAGCTGGCACTCAGGAAGGAATCATTTTGATGATAAATAAGAGACTTCTGGATCATATGAACAACAACATAGTGAAATGTAGACAGTTTCCCCAAATCTCACAATTTCTCCAAGTTACCCACAAGAGAATTGATATATAGTAGTAATAATTATAATAATATGCATTTATAAAGCACTTTAAGGCTTCCAAAGAACATAATACATATTTTCTAATTTGATCCTCACATCAATTTTGTGAAATACATACTATCATTATTCCAATATTATAGATATGAAGATTGAGGCTGAAAGAGGTTGTTCTCATAGTCTCAAACCAAGTTAAGTGTTGTACGCAGGATTTCAATTCAGATTTTCTTCACTTCAAGTCCAATGTTCTATCCTACATTATCCAGTTACTGAATAGATAGATAGATAAACAAAATCAAAGAAACTTCCAAACTAATAATATCTTAGTTTCTCCTTTACCTTCATAGAGTTCCTGAGCTGGCATCACAGGTAGAGTTTTACCTGCCCAAATACTGATCCACTTGGAACTGGGACTCTAAAGATGGAAACTTTGGGAAAATATAACTACATCAACACAGAAAGTAAATTTGGTCAAGATTTACACCAAGGTAGCTGGGCTGATTGTTGCATAAGGAAATCAAAGTATTCACAGAGAAGTTACTATCTTTCTAAGGTGCCAAGAAGGAAATCCAGAACCTGGGTCTCTGAGTTGGAAAAAACTTAGAGGTCACCTGATCTGACCTAGACCCGAGCAAGACTACCCTCTAATAAATGGTCATCAACATTTCCTGAAAAACCTCAAGTACTGGGGAACTCAGGACTCCTCAGGAGCCTGCTGCAGTGCTGGAGAGCTCCTTAGACTGAGCTGAAAATTGCCTTTCTGTACCTTCTCTGCCTGCCTCTCACCCTCTGTTTCTACTTTTTCCTTCTAGGACCAAACAGAACACTTCAAATTCTTCTTTCCAATGTGACCCTGGAAGACTTTGAAATCTCTAACCAGATTTCTTTCCATCTCTTCTTAGACACTCTTCTAGAATCAGCAACTGCTACTAAACCACAGAAGCCTTTCTGCCTGAGAGTTTCTGGGCTGAGAAGATCATCTTTGTTTGACTTTTAAAGCCCTTCTCAATCCACCTGGATCCTTCCCACTTTTCCAGTTTTCCTATCCTTTTACTCTCCCTTCCATGTGCTCCAGTATCTGCTGACATTAGCTTCCTAAAGCAAAGCACTCACTCTCCTCATTCTCTGCCTTTTTACTAGCTGTTCTCTGTAACTAGAATGTTCTCCCTCATCTCCACCTAATGTCTACTTCCAAAACTCATCTCCTTTACAAGATTCCTGTCCCCCACGCTTCACATCCACAAGTTCCTTACCTCTGAGATACTTTCTAAATATTCTATATGTATCTACTTATTTAGTTGTTGTCTCATCCATTACACTGTGAGCTCCTTGTGGACCAGAGATCACATTTTTGCCTTTGTTTGTATCCTCAGCATTTAGTACTGTTCCTGGCACATAGTAGTTACTTAATAAATGCCTTTTGACTTGACTTCTCCCCAGACAAGCTTGTGACCCACCAGGCCCTGTCTGTCTCTCTTAGGAGCAGATTTCTGCCTATGAAGCTTCAGCATCTCCTGGGTTGTCCACATGATAAATCTGGGTTAGGTTAACCAAGGGTTTACATTCACTCCCATGTACCCCCCATTCCCAGTTCCACTATCTCTCACCTTCACATTTCTCATCTGGGTCAGTGAAGATTCGTTCTCCAGAGGCCAGTGCAAATCCAGGGTTACAGGAACAGTAGTAACCCTTTCCTGTATCTGTGCACCTTGAATTATTAGGGCAGGTCATGGGGTCCAGACAGTTGTTGGATGTTGGAAAAAGTGGAAGGCCTAGATCGGAGAAACCCATGAGACACTCAGATGCAGGTAGGTTACATGGGGCTTTCCAAACTTAAGTGTGCCAGAGAGGGGACTATGGGAACTGAGTGTGGATCACAACATAGCATTTTAACTCTGTTCATTGTTGTTTGCTTGCATTTTGTTTTCTTTCTCATTTTTTCTTTTTTGATCTGATTTTTCTTGGGCAGCAAAATAATTGTATAGCTATGTAGGCATATGTTGGATTTTAACATGTTTAACATATATTGGATTACTTGCTACCTAGGGAAGGGAATGGGGGGAAGGAGGGGAAATTTTGGAACATAAAGTTTTGCAAAGGTCAGTGTTGAAAAATTATCCATGCAAATGTTTTGAGAATAAAAAGCTTTCATAAAAAATTTGTTTGGTAATAATAATAAATCACAAGTCCCATGCCTGGAATACATCCATCCCTTCCTCACCTATGATTCTTAGAATACTCAGGTTCCTCTGAGGTTCAGCTCAGAGATCCCTTCCTCTGAAAAATCATAGCTGATGCTTCCCATTGTCAATGTCCCCTCCCTCATCAAATTCACTTTCATTGACTTCACATAAGCCCAGAATTTCAGAACCAGAAAGGTCATCAATGGACTTGTAGTCCAACCTGAAGAAGAATCCCTTCTAATCCCTATCTCGAAGAAGGTGTTTAAATTGAAGTCCTTCCTCAGGAGCTGGTCATACTTTTAGGCCTTTTCCAGGGAATTTTAATTATTATTTGTTAGAATCCTAGTGAAAACTCACTGGAATTGGTAGAAACAATGCTTGAGTTTACTCCTTTGAGAATTCATACATTGGCTCACACATTGGAGTTCACAAGTATGGGAGATACACAGTTAACTTTGTAACTTTGTGAATTCACACCTCCCATAATCCCAATCTCAGAGGAAGAGTCAACCTTTGAGTTCACACCTCTAAAAGAGCATAAAAAGGAGCTGAGTTAGTGAAGTCAGTCACTTCGGAAGATTGACAGAAAGGAGCGTCAGTTGGAGATTGAGAAGCCACGAATCAGAGTTGAGCTAGAGGCAGAAGCTGGAAGAGCTAAAAGACAAGCTGCAAGAGCTCTTGGAACCAAGGAGGGAGAGAGACCTCTAAGAAAGCTAACCGGGACCAAGGAAAGAGACAACACTTGGAAGGAGAAAATAAACGTTTGGATTTTATCAGCTGGCTGCTTTTGAGGTGATTATTGATCTGAACTGAAACTAAGGCTGCCTCCATAAAACCTCCCCAAGAAACCTGCTCCTAGAGAACCATTATATTTTAAAAAAGAACACCACAATTATTATAATTCCAAATTTCATTAAAATTATAACTTGATCATTATAAATCACATTCTAGAATCATTTAAAGCCTACCAAGGTTTACTTTCCTCAAATTAATGAAGTAATTATTTCATTAGAATCATGTCATCACAGCATTGGGGGAAAACTTATAGGTCATTGAGTCTAACAGGACCTGAATAGGAATCTCTTAAAGTATCCCTGACAAGTGCTGGATACAGCCTTTGCCTGAGGACTTCCTGAGGGATGAAGAACTCATTACTTTATGAGGCATCCTCCAGTTTCCTCTGCTTTTTAAAAATTAATATCTTTATTATTTTTCAAAATATATGCAAAGATACTTTTTAACATTCACTCTTGTAAAACCTCAACTCCCAAATTTTTCTCCCTTCCTCTCTTCTTCCCCCCCCCACTCTAGACAATAAGTAATTCAATATAGATTAAACATGCAATTCTTCTAAACATATTTCCATATTTATCATGATGAACAAGAAAAATCAGATCAAAAAGGGAAAAATGAGAAGAAAATAATAAGTAAGCAAACAATAACATCAATAAAGTTGAAAATCCCATATTTTGATCCACATTTAGTCCCCATAGACTTCTCTTTGGATGTGAATGGCTCTCTCCATCACTAGACCATTGAATTTCTGGCCCCTTCTTAAAGGGCATATCAGAAGAGAAGGCTCAGGTTGTTTCCTTATTATCCCCACTCCAGGAGCTCTTTTGCAGATGACTAGCTACTAGACCAGAAGAATGCCCACTTAGTGAGTTTTTAAAGAAGAAACTAGGTCTACTCTCACTGTCTTCTCCCCTTCTCAGTGTGTGGATTGGCAATACATTTGACTCTATTCCCTCATCCTTCCCAAGAGAAGCTAAGGTAGCTACATGCTTGGGGCAGTAGGTCTGAGACTATTATTTTAACTGCCATTTCTGCTCTGTATTTCTTTCTTTGTGCTGAGAGAGCTGTTTCTGGTATTATTTAAATCATGAGCTCAAGAGATACAGAGCTAATTGACTACTTGACTGTAAGTTGCCTGGCAGGAAATATTCCCTGCAACTAAACCCTTCTGAGAAGAAAAGATGATCCCTGCCAAAGGGGTGAGTCATGCATGTCTGGCTGACAAGGAAATATAGACTTTGACTTGCTGTTCAAAAACTTCAGATCCGTGGTGAATGTGAAACACCTATTAAATCCTAAAGGTCTCCTGAAAGACTCCTTTCTGCCTTCTTGTAGAGGATAATGGAAATTACAATTTCATATTTTTTATGTTTGTGAGTGTGTGCTTATGAGACTTTTTTATTTTAATCATCTTTTTGTGATGGAAGAAATAAATAACTCTCCTATATGAGTTATATACTTTCTGCTCTTTGAGGAATTTTCCTAGAAGGATCTCAGTTACAATCCTTTTAGGAAATCCCTTTGGAAAAATCCCTAGACATGAATCATACCCTAGCTTTGTTACAGAGATTTTTTTTCTAAAGTTGTATTCTGAATGGGAGTGGAACGAGTCAAATAGTGTGCTAAAAGGCTCTCATACATGGTCATGGGAATGAATGCTCTTCCTTTCCTAAAGTCCTTCTTTGATGACTTACCAAGACATAGAGGTCACTCGTAGCTTTGCAAAGGCTATACCAAGAAATCACAAGTTTTGGCAGATCCTGCCAACTATGGAAGATGTTCAGTTTAGTAAGTTGCTGGAGATTAATCTAGCTAAGGGCAGAGAACACTATCATCAGGTAATTGACTGCCAAGTGATAGATTGGGAATGGAAGAGAGGGAAGAGGTCTGTAACAATTTAGGAAGCTGTCTATGAAGTCAGTAATATGAAGCTCAGATAAAAATAGGGATCAATAAGTATCCCTATTCTCCACATATTGACTTAGTTTGTAAATGTAATGTTTTCTGTTTTATTTTATTTTTATTTATTTTATTGAATATTTCCCAGCTATATTTTAGTCTGCTTCTGGCTACTCTCAGGCATGAGAGAGAGGCATGTTCTGCCACAAGCAGCCCAAATGTGCCATGACACATCTATATATCATGGCATCTGCATTGGCAGTATCATCCAAGCATCATAGATCTCCAGCAGGTAAACACCAGAGAAATCACCTACCACAGTTCCTTCGTTTTATAGCAGAGATATTGTGGAGGTAGAGTAGCTAACCACAGCTAATTGTTCAAATTTCAGTGCAAATGTTACAAATCAGGACTTGACTAATTATTTTGTTGGTGGTCTACACTTAAGAAAATGATGACAAAACTGTTAATTGTACAGTTTAAAGTTAAAGTGTGCCATCACTACAATCTTTTTTTGGAAAACTGATTGCTTTTTCCTTTTTTTGTTTCATTCTAAACTAATTAATTTATTTTTAATATACATTGATTTATGAATTGTGTTGGGAGAGAAAAATCAGAACAAAAGGGAAAAATTATGGGAGAGAATAAAAAACATAAAAAAGAAGTGAACATAGTTTGTGTTGATTTACATTTACTCTCCATAGTTCTTTTTCTGGATGCAGATGGCATTTTCTGTCCAAAATCTATTGGGATTACTTTGGACAGAGAGCTGATTGTTAAACATTTACAAGTATATCTTTTTACATGGAATAATCTATTACAATATAATCCTAGAATTTAGAGGGAGGGTATTTCCTTTAATTAATGTTACTTCCTTCAGCCCATTTTGATGCAAAATAATCTGGATTAGTTGGATTTGTGAGCATGAAGAAACAAGAGCAACACTAGGAAACTATAGTAAATGAAAGCAACAACATGGGCAGAATATGCCCTGCTGGGAGCTATGTTATATTTTTGGCAGTCAAGCAGGATCCATGAGGGTGCCCAAAGAATTAATCTTTGCAATATTTAAGAAGTACTAAAAAAATTAATTGTTCAATCAATTAATTAATTGTTGAATCAATTTTACAACTGAAAGCAAAGAGAAAAAATATATCAAGTCTTTTCTAATCACACAAATTAGGTGTTTTAATGAAAGAAGGAAGTCATGAGAGAATCTGAACCTAAATTCTCTGATTCCAAATTGTGTTTCTTTCTATGTCACCTTCTTCCATCCACAGACCAACATAATCTTGAAGTATTTATTTTATTAATTCATGTTCTTCTAAGGAGATTGTAGAAAATATATCTTTTCTTTCCAGTTAATTTACAACCTCTCTGAAGACAAGGACCATCTCCCATATTTGTTTGTATACTTTCATGAGGCTTCTCAGAGAGGAGGCATTCAGGAGATAAAACATTATTTTAAAATGAATAAATAAATGAACCCAAGAAAGCTGCAAGATAGATCATATCTTACTGTTCTTGGGATTTTCATCTTGAGAGTTCCCAAAGGTGACGCCAAAACTGCAGGTACCGTCATAACTCCCTGGGCTGTCCCAACAGGTATAATTCTAGGGGCAGCCTGTTTCAAGGCCAGTTGAGACAATCCTCGATACCAGATGAAGTCATCAGTGGCACCATGAGTATTACCTGTACATTTCAAGGGCTTTGTCCTACCAGGCTTCCAAGAGTTTCCACTGGGAGAAGAGAATCCATACAAACACCTGCATATATAACTTCCAAAGGTGTTGGTGCATTTGGTATTGGGACCACAACGAAAGGGATTCTCAGAACATTCATCCACATCTAGGTAGAAGATGAATTTGGTCAAAAGAATTGCCCAGACCAAGGTTGCCAAAGTTATTGTTGTAAATGGGAAACAAAGCATTTTATTGTTTCGTCATTTTTGTAATATTTGATTGTTCATGATCCCATTTGGGGTTTTCTTGGCAAAGATACTAAAGTTGTTTGCCATTTCCTTCTTCAGGTGGTTTTATAGATGAGGAAACTGAGCCAAACAAGGGGAAGTGACTTGCCCAAGATCATACAGCTAATGAATGTCTGAGATCAGATTTAACCTGAGGAAGATAAGTCTTCCTGACTCTAGACTAATACTGTATTCACTGCCATCTATCAAAGCATTTGCTGAAAAGTTAGTATGGGAAACCCCAGAATAAGTCAGGATCTCTAAATTGGAAGAGACCTCAAAAGCTCCCTAATGCAATCTAGACTAAAGCAGGAATCCCTTTCATAATATTTCCAACAAGTGGTCATCCAGATACTGTTGAGAGATCTTAGGTGATGGGGAAAATCAGTGACTCCTATGCTAGCACATTCATTTCTGAAGAGCCAAATTGTAAGGAAGATATTTTTGAAGTGTGTATCCTTTAAGACTAAAGCAAATTTGCAGCCATAATGGTCATATTACAAAGAAGTAAACATATCTCCAATTCTGACTACACTTAGAATTTACTAAAGATAGAGACACTTGTGGTGTGAATGAATCTTTTCATACTGTATACAGGATGTGAAGCTTTGAGGAAATCATTTTCATCAAAAGGGAGAGAGGGAAATAAGAGAAAAAAGAGAAGAAGAGACAGAGACAGAGAATGAGAAAGAAACAGAGACAGAGAGAAAGAGAGAAGAGAGAGACTGACACACACACAGAGAGAGAGAGAGAGAGAGAGAGAGAGAGAGAGAGAGAGGAGAGAAGAGAGAGAAAGAGAGGAGAGAGAGAAAGAGAGAGAGAGAGGAGAGAGAGGTATGTGCCTAAAGAGCACAGAGCATCTCTGTATCTTTTCTGAAGTCCTTCTTGGAATCAAAGGGCAAAGTCAGTGTGAGAAATGGATGGGCATTTGTTTGGTTTCCACACTTATGAAGGTTGAATTGGATAAATGGGACTTGAATTGGAGGACTGAAACCCACAGGGACATAGAGTGTGTTCAGGGGTACAAGTTATCTACCCTAAAAGAATGTAAGAATGTAAATTCCTTAGGGTCAGGGATTGGATGTTGCAATCAGGGATAGGAGCCTGAGATTGGAAAAGAATACTTTGTTCTTTGCTCCTAGCTTTCCACTATTATCTTCCCCTCTAGAATGGAATCTCCTTGGGAGCAAGAACTGGACTGAGTGGGAAACACTGCTCTGTTAAGCGTTTGACACCTTCAGATTTTCTTGCCTTACATTTTTAGGAAGAATCCATTGGAAATCCCAACCACTGGGAAAAGGAACCAGGGGACTGGGGAGGGGAGCTTGCATTATGGCACTGCCCCTTACTTATATATGTGTGTCTCTGTCTCGAACCACGCTTTGTGTTTCAGAAACTGTGCACCTTTCTCCTGAGAAAAAAATAAACTTTTTTCTGCACTTAAACACAGACTCCTGATTGATTGTGTTAGTGGTCACTGCATCCCACACCCAGGAAGTTCATTGGAACCACCATAACATATGAAGAGATGCCCAGCTGAGAAATCCACACAGTACAGACCCCTGAAGTTATGAGTTGCCTTAGCCACATATATTGCATCAATAGGTACCTTCCCACTACTGCACTTCAAGATCATTCCCTCTATCCCCATGGACATGGCATGCATTTTTGAATGAATGCGCTCCAGATTTTTCAAGGGGGATCTGCTTTATAACAAAGACAAACCAAATGGCCTTACTAAGCCAAATCAGTCAGGTGCTTTTGTTTATTCATCTAAAAATGTCCTGGAGAAGGAAAGGGTAAATCACTCCACTATCTTTGCCAAGAAGACCCCAAATGGGGTCACACAAAATCGGACACCATTGAAATTCAATCTACTAATTGATAGTTCATTTTGATGATAGTAGAATTTTGTTCTCCAACATTAGAATTTTCTCAAGCACACCCATGATCATTCAAAAGAATTAAGCACAATCATCCACACTGGAAAAACAAAGTGAAGCAAGAATGCACATTTTACATATTAAAAAGGCAATCTGATCGTGAATAGAGGGATGACCTTGGACTTAGTCTACCACTACATTTAACTTTGAACTAGTACTGAAACTGAACAAAAGAGGAGAACCTTTGGAGAAATGGTGCAGCATTTTCAGTGATCCTAGGATCATAGTTTGAAAACTAGAAAGGACTTTGAAAGTTATTGAGTACAACCACTTCATTTTACAGTTAGAAAACTGAGGCACAATATCAGACATAAAGTGGCAGAGCAAGGATTAGAATTCAGGACAGCTGAGGGCAGTGACTCAGATTTATAATCCCACATAATCTGCCAGAGAGGTGGAAGCTAGTGGATCTCAAATTTAGGAGTTCTGAGTTGCATTAACTAAGAAGACTGAGTGTCCACACTAAGTCTAGCACCAATAAGTTGAGTCCTCAGATAGAGGGACTACCTGATTGACTAAGGAAGGACAAAGCAGATCAAATAAAAAATGAAACATCTAAAAAGGACTATTGACCCCATGAGTAGCAACTGAACTTCCAGTCTGGCTGAGATCAGAAAATCCAGTCTTTTTAAAAATTAGATTAATTTTTTAAATTTAAAAAGAAAAAGAATTAAATTCTTGTGACTTCAAATCCATCCTTCTTCCTCTTGTCTCATGCTATGTCTCAGGATTCTCACTGTCATAAAGACCCATAGTTTTATACTTATATTCTCCTCAGTGATACAATATGACTGACAATCATGAAACATCCCAGTCTTAGAGGAATTTACATTACAAGTTATCCTAAGACTAATGGAAGAATGTAGAATGTATTTTTTTAAAAAATGAATCAATCATTGCACCAGAATGAAGGATGAAGGATGTTATTATTATATTACATTATTATAAGCATTCAAATACTTTGTGAGTAGTGAAAAATAAAAGTTTTTTTAAAAAATCAATGGGGAATTCTCTAATGGACTGCATGACACCTCTGTGGAGAATTCATAGGATGCTACCAGAGTGATCTGGGATTTGAAAGTATAAAAGGAATGTGATCCATACAGCAAACTGAGAGAGAAACAGAGACTGGGAAAGAGAAACACAGACAGAGGGAGAGACAGACAGACAGAGAGAGACAAAGAGAGGCAGACAGAGACAGAGGCAGAGACAGACAGACAGACAAATGGAGAGGAGGGGAAGCTAACCAACCATCTAAATAGAGCCAGGTTCAAATTCTTGCATTTCTAGATCTTATTAACATAATATTAAAACTAGATTAACATTTTATAGGAATCCCCTCCATCCCTCCTTACCTTGACACTCCATTCTGTTATCATGACTTTTTATCATTAAAAAACCACGTTTGCAGTTACAAGTGTAGTTTCCTGGGGTGTTGATACAGATGGAGTATGATGGGCACACTGTGGAATCTGCACACTCATCCTGATCTAGAATAAAGATTATATCACAGCTGGAATATGAGTAGTATAATGAAACCCCTCATTGAGTCAATAAGTATTAATTCAATGCTTATTATGTGACAGGCACTGTACTAAACACTGGAGATAGGAGAAAAAAAACTCTTCCCTTAGGAGCTCACAGTCTAATTAGGGAGACAACATACAAAACGAATATGTACAGACCAGTTATATTCAGGATAAATAGAAGGAAGTTGTTGTAAATTAAGAGGATTGGGGAAGGTATTCAGTAGAAGATGGGATTTCATCTGGAATTTGAAGTAAGCTAGGGAAGCTAGGAGGCAAAGATGAGAAGGGAGAGTCTTCCAGGTAGGAGAATAGTCAATGAAATGCCCTGAGCCTAGAGATGGAGAGGCAGCTGATTGACACAACCTTTCTCAGCTTCAGTTTCCTCAACTGTAAATGGGGATAATAGCACCTACCTATCAGGGTAATGAGATAGTGTTTACAAGGGCTTTGCAAATCTTAAGTACTATATAAATTCTCACAATTCTCACTATGACCTGTAATTATATTGAAGTAGTACTACCATATGTCCAAGTAGACTGAAACTCCTCTCAGTAGGAAAATTATCTCTCACACTTGTCTGGATCCTCTCCCAAACACTTGCACACAACTGGTCACATAGTTGGCACTCAGGAAGGAATCATTTTGATGATAGATAATAAGAGACTTCTGGATCATATGAACAACAACATGGTGAAATATAGATAGTTTCCCCAAATCTCACAATTTCTCCAACTTACCCACAACAGAATTGATAGATAGTAATAATAATAATAATAATAGTATGCATTATAGAGCACTTTCAAGCTTGTAAAGTACATAATATGTGTTTCTTAATTTGATTTCAATACAAAGTATTATTATTTGATACATCAATTCTGTGAAATACATATTATTATTATTCCAATATATTGGAATTGAGAAGATTGAGGCTGAAAGAGATTGTTCTCATAGTCTCAAACCAAGTTAAGTATTGTAAGCAGGATTTGAATTCAGGTTTTCTTCACTTCAAGTCCAATGTTCTATCCACTATACTACCCAGCTACTGAATAAATAAATGAATCCAAGAAACTTCCAAACTAATAATGTCTGAGTTTGTCCTGTACCTTCTCCTGAGCTGGCACCACAGATAGAGTTTTACCTGCCCAGATACTGATCCACTTGGAACTGGGACTCTAAAGATGGAAACTTTGGGAAAATACAACTGCATCAACACAGAAGATAAATTTAGTCAAAATATCCACCAAGGTAGCTGGGCTGATTGTTGCATAAGGAAATCAAAGTATTCACAGAAGTTACTATCTCTCTAAGGTGCCAAGAAGGAAATCCAGAACCTGAGTCTCTGAGTTGGAAAAAACTTAGAGGTCACCTGATCTGACCTAGACCGGAGCAAGACTGCCCTCTAATAAATGGTCATCAGCATCTCCTGGAAAAGCTCAAGTATGGGAAACTCAGGACTCCTCAGGAGCTTGCTGCAATACTGGAGAGCTCCTTAGACTAAGCTGAAAATTGCCTTTCTGCACCTTCTCTGCCTGCCTCTCACCCTCTGTTTCTACTTTTTCCTTCTAGGACCAATCAGAACACTTCAAATTCTTCTTTCCCATGTGACCCTGGAAGACTTTGAAATCTCTGACCATATTTCTTTCCATCTCTTCTTAGACACTCTTCTAGAATCAGCAAATGCTACTAAACCACAGAAGCCTTTCTGCCTGAGAGTTTCTGGGCTGAGAAGATCATCTTTGTTTGACTTTTAAAGCCCTTCTCAATCCACCTGGATCCTTCCCATTTTTCCAGTTTTCCTATCCTTTTACTCTCCCTTCCATGTGCTCCAGTATCTGCTGACATTAGCTTCCTAATACAAAGCACTCACTCTCCTCATTCTCTGCCTTTTTACTGGCTGTTCTCTGTAACTAGAATGTTCTCCCTCATCTCCACCTAATGTCTACTTCCAAAACTCATCTCCTTTACAAGATTCCTGTCCCCCACTCTTCACATCCACAAGTTCCTTACCTCTGAGATACCTTCTAAATATTCTGTATGTATCTAATTATTTAGTTGTTGTCTCACCCATTACACTGTGAGCTTCTTGTGGACAAGAGACCACATTTTTGCCTTTGTTTGTATCCTTAGCATTTAGTACTGTTCCTGGCACATAGTAGTTACTTAATAAATGCCTTTTGACTTGACTTCTCCCCAGACAAGCTTGTGTCACCCACCAGGCCCTGTCTTGTCTCTCTTAGGAGCAGGTTTCTGCCTATGAAGCCTCAGGATCTCCTGGCTTGTCCACATGATAAATCTGGGTTAGGTTATCCAAGAATCTACATCCACTCCCATGTACCCCCCATTCCCAGTTCCACTATCTCTCATCTTCACATTTCTCATTTGGGTCAGTGAAGATTCGGTCTCCAAAGGCCGAATCCAGCGTTACAGGAATAGTAGTAATCCTTTCCTGTATCTGTGCACCTTGAATTATTAGGGCAGGTCATGGGGTCCAGAAAGTTGTTGGATGTTGGAAAAAGTGGAGGGCCTAGATCTAGGAAACCCATGAGACATTCAGCTGCTCATAGGTTACATGGGGCTCTCCAAACTTAAGTGTGCCAGAGAGGGGACTATGGGAACTGAATGTGGATTGCAACATAGCATTTTAACTCTGTTTATTGTTGTTTGCTTGCTTTTTGTTTTCTTTCTCATTTTTTTCTTTTTTGATCTGATTTTTCTTGGGCAGCAAAATAATTGTATAGCTATGTATACATATATTGGATTTTAATATGTTTAACATATATTGGATTACTTGCTATCTAGAGGAAGTCGTGGGGGGAAAGAGGGGAAAATTTGGAACACAAGGTTTTGCAAAGGTCAATGTTGAAAAATTATCCATGCAAATGTTTTGAGAATAAAAAGCTTTCATAAAAAAATTTGTGTGGTAATTATAATAAATCACAAGTCCCATGCCTGGAATACATCATCCTTTCCTCACCTGATTCTTAGAATACACCGATTCCTCTAAGGTTCAGCTCAGAGATCCCTTCCTCTGAGAAATCATAGCTGATCCTTGCCATTGTCAATGTCCCCTCCCTCATCAAATTCACTTTCATTGACTTCACATGAGCCCAGAATTTCAGAACCAGAAAGGTTATCAATGGACTTGTAGTCCAACCTGAAGAAGAATCCCTTCTAATCTCTATCTCGAAGAAGGTGTTTAAATTGAAGTCCTTCCTCAGGAGCTGGTCATACTTTTAGGCCTTTTCCAGTGACAAGTGTGCTTTGGCTCTGTCTTTTTCTTTTTTAATTTTAATTATTATTATAATTCCAAATTTCATTACAATTATAATTTATTGATTATAAGTCACATTCTAGAATCATTTAAAGCCTACTAAGATTTACTTTCCTCAAATTAGTGAAGTAATCATTTCATTAGAATCATGTCATCACAGTATTGGGGGAAAACTTATAGGTCATTGAGCCTAACGGGACCTGAATAGGAATCTCTTAAAACATCCCTGACAAGTGCCGGATACAGCCTTTGCTTGAGGACTTCCTGAAGGATGAAGAACTCATTACTTTATGAGGCATCCTCCAGTTTCCTCTGCTTTTTAAAAATTAATATCTTTATTATTTTTCAAAATATATGCAAAGATACTTTTTAACATTCACTCTTGTAAAACCTCAACTCCCAAATTTTTCTCCCTTCCTCTCTTCTTCCCCCCCAACTCTAGACAATAAGTAATCAATATAGATTAAACATGCAATTCTACTAAACATATTTCCATATTTATCATGATGAACAAGAAAAATCAGATCAAAAAGGGAAAAATGAGAAGAAAATAATAAGCAAGCAAACAATAACATCAATAAAGTTGAAAATCCCATATTTTGATCCACATTTAGTCCCCATAGACCTCTCTTTGGATGTGAATGGCTCTCTCCATCACTAGACCATTGAATTTCTGACCCCTTCTTAAAGATCTATCTTTGCAAGATAAATCATATCTTCTCTTCTATCGGAAGAGAAGGCTCAGGTTGGTTCCTTATTATCCCCACTCCAGGAGCTCTTTTGCAGATGACTAGCTACTAGACCAAAAGAATGTCCACTTAGTGAGCTTTTAAAGAAGAAACTAGGTCTACTCTCACTGTCTTCTCCCCTTCTCAGTGTGTGGATTGGCAATACATTTGACTCTATTCCCTCATCCTTCCCAAGAGAAGTTAAGGTAGCTACATGCTTGGGGCAGTAGATCTGAGACTATTATTTTAACTGCCATTTCTACTCTGTATTTCTTTCTTTGTGCTGAGAGAGCTGTTTCTGGTATTATTTAAATCATGAGCTCAAGAGATACAGAGCTAATTGACTACTTGACTGTAAGTTGCCTGGCAGGAAATATTCCCTGCAACTAAACCCTTCTGAGAAGAAAAGATGATCTCTGCCAAAGGGGTGAGTCATGCATGTCTGGCTGACAAGGAAATATAGACCTTGACTTGTTGTTCAAAAACTTCAGATCCGTGGTGAATGTGAAACACCTATTAAATCCTAAAGGTCTCCTGAAAGACTCCTTTCTGCCTTCTTGTAGAGGATAATGGAAATTACAATTTCATATTTTATATGTTTGTGAGTGTGTGCTTATGAGGATTTTGTATTTTAATCATCTTTTTTGTGATGGAAGAAATAAATAACTCTTCTATATGGGTTGTCTACTTTCTGCTCTTTGAGGAATTTTCCTAGAAGGATCTCAGTTACAATCCTTTTAGGAAATCCCTTTGGGAAAATCCCTAGACGTGAATCATACCCTAGCTTTGTACAGAGATTTTTTTTCTAAAGTTGTATTCTGAGTGGGGGTGGAACAAGTCAAATAGTGTGCTAAAAGGCTCTCATACATGGTCATGGGAATGCATGCTCTTCCTTTCCTAAAGTCCTTCTCTGATGACTTACCAAGACATAGAGGTCACTCGTAGCTTTGCAAAGGCTATACCAAGAATTCACAAGTTTTGGCAGATCCTGCCAACTATGGAAGATGTTCAGTTTAGTAAGTTGCTGGAGATTAATCTAGCTAAGGGCAGAGAACATTATCATCAGGTAATTGACTACCAAGTGATAGATTGGGGATGGAAGAGAGGGAAGAGGTCTACAACAATTTAGGAAGCTATCTATGACGTCAGTAATATGAAGCTCAGATAAAAATAGGGATCAATAAGTATCCCTATTCTCCATATATTGACTTAGTTTGTAAATGTAATGTTTTCTGTTTATTTTATTGAATATTTCCCAGCTATATTTTAGTCTGCTTCTGGCTACTCTCAGGCATGTTCTGCCACAAGCAGCCCAAATGTACCATGATTAATACATCTATATCATGGCATCTGCATTGGTAGTATCATCCAAGCATCATGGATCTCCACCAGGTAAACACTAGAGAAATCACCTACCACAGCTCCTTCATTTTATAGCAGAGATATTCTGGAGGTAGAGTAGCTACCCACAGCTAATTGTTCAAATTTCAGTACAAATGCTACAAATCAGGACTTGACTAATTATTTTGTTGGTAGTCTACACTTAAGAAAATGATGGCAAAAGTGTTAATTGTACAGTTTAAAGTTAAAGTGTGCCATCCCTACAATCTTTTTATGGAAAGCTGATTGCTTTTTCCTTTTTTTGTTTCATTCTAAACTAATTAATTTATTTTTAATATACATTGATTTATGAATTGTGTTGGGAGAGAAAAATCAGAACAAAAGGGAAAAATCATGGGAGAGAAAAAAAAAACAGAAAAAAGAAGTGAATATAGCTTGTGTTGATTTACATTTACTCTCCATAGTTCTTTTTCTGGATGCAGATGGCATTTTCTGTCCAAAATCTATTGAGATTACATTGGACAGAGAGCTGATTGTTAAATATTTACAAGTATGCCTTTTAATATGGAATATATGGAATATTTTTTATGGAATAAATCTTTTTTATATGGAATCATCTATTAGAATATAATCCTAGAATTTAGGGGGATAGTGTTTCCTCTAATGTTACTTCCTTCAGTCCATTTTGATGCTGGATTATCTGGATTCGTTGGATTTGTGAGCATGAAGAAACAAGAACATCACCAGGAAACTGCAGTAAATGGAGGAAAAAGAAATAGCAGCTAGGCAACAGCACGGGCAGGAATATGCCCTGCTGGCAACTATGTTATATTTTTGGCAGTCAAGCATGATCCATGAGGATGCTCAAAGAATTAACCTTTGCAATATTTAAGAAGTGCTAAAAAGATTAATTGTTCAATCAATTAATTAATTGTTGAAACAATTTTACACCTGAAAGCAAAGAGAAAAAATATATCAAGACTTTTCTAATCACACAAATTAGGTATTTTAGTGAAAGAAGGAAGTCATGAGAGAATCTGAACCTAAATTCTCTGATTCCAAATTGTGTTTCTTTCTGTGTCACCTTCTTCCATCCACAGGCCAACATAATCCCAGAATCTTGAAGTATTTATTTTATTAATTCATGTTCTTCCAAGGAGATTGTAGAAAATATATCTTTTTCTTTCTGGTTAATTTACAACCTCTCTGAAAACAAGGACCATCTCCCACATTTGTTTCTATACATGAGGCTTCTCAGAGAGAAGGCACTCCAGAGATAAAACATTATTTTTAAAGTGAATAAATAAATGAACCCAAGAAAGCTGCAAGATAGATCATATCTTACTGTTCTTGGGATTTTCATCTTGAGAGTTTCCAAAGATGATGCCAACCCTGCAGGTAGTGTCATAACTCCCTGGGCTGTCCCAACAGATATAATTCTAGGGTCAGGCTGTTTCAAGGCCAGTTGAGACAATCCTAGACACCAGATCAAGTCATCAGTGGCACCATGAATATTACCTGTACATTGGAAAGGCCGTGTCTTTCCAGGCTTCCAAGAGTTTCCACTGGGAGAAGAGAATCCAGACAAACAGCTACATATATAACTTCCAAAGGTGTTGGTGCATTGGGTATTGGGACCACAACGATGGGGATTCTCAGAACATTCATCCACATCTAGGCAGAAGTAAATTTGGTCAAAAGAGTTCCCCACATTAAATCTGCCAAGGTTAATTATTATTGTGAATGGGAATTAAAACAATTTTCTGTTTAATTATTTCAGTCATATCTGATTGTTCACGATCCCATTTGGGATTTTCTTGAGAAAGATACTCGAGTGGTTGGCCATTTCCTTCCCCAGGTCATTTTACAGATGCAGAAACTGAGGCAAACAGGGTGAAGTGACTTGCCCAGCTAGTGAGTATCTGAGGTCAGATTTAAACTCAAGAAAATGAGTCTTCTTGCTTCCATCCTAGTACTTTATCCAGTGCCCGCTATCCAGTGCATAGCTATCCAATGTGCTATGGAAGCATTTACAGAAAAGTTAGTATTGGTAATTCTCCTTTATAGAGCTAAGAAAGAAACTCATAAAATGTCAAGATCTCTAAGTTGGAAGAGACCTCAAAGACTCCCTAATGGAACCCAAACCAAAGCAAGAATCCCTTTCATAATATTTCCAACAAGTGGTCATCCAGATGCTATTGAGAGATCTTGGGTGATTGGGAAAATCAGTGACTCCTATGCTAGCACATTCATTTCTGGAGAGCTCAAGTTGTAAGGAAGTTTTTTTTCTTAAGTAAATCTGTGCCCTTTAAGACTTCAGCAAATTAACAGGTCATAAAGGCAAATTACAAAGAAGTAAAACTGCCTCCTTACTTATACTATATTTAGAATTGACTAAAGAGTTAGGCTCTTTGTGGTATAAATCATTTCCATACATTTTACAGGATGTGAGGTTTTGAGGAACTTTTTTTTTTTTTGAGGGAGTGGGGGAAGAAAGAGAGAGAGAGAGAGACAGAGAGACAGAGACAGAGACAGAGACAGAGACATAGAGAGAGAGACACAGAGAGAGACAGAGACACAAAGAAAATCTCAGACAGACAGAGATAGAGAGAGAAAGAGACAGAGAAAGATTTGCCTCAAGGACATAGATCATCTTTGTACCTTTTCTGAAATCCTTCTTTTGCATTCACTAATAGGAAAACCTTGGAGTTGTTAATTGCTTGTTTTGTTTTGTTTTGTTTTGTGTTTTAGTGGGAACATTGAATCTTAGAGAAATTAGTGATTATCAGACAAATGGTCATTGCCTGGTTATGGTCTAGCCTGCAGAGATGAAGACAGGGGAAAGGTTCTGGGTGACTCCCCCAAGTTAGGGGGAGCTCTGTCACTAAGCCCTAAAGCAGGAGGAGTTGTCAAGTGAAAAGACTAAACTTTAATTCTCCCATGTCCAACCTAGTAAGTGGTAGTTGATTGGTCACTGTCCTTTATCTTAAAAGGACCCAAATAACCTCACTAGAGTGGAGTCCAAGTACAACGTGTCCAATTGTGACTGCTCAGACAAATAGGAGCTTGGAAGGCTCTACCACACATTGAGCACAGATAGTGCACAGGAACATTTGGAGTGGAGATGTCTCTAAATCTGCATTTCTCATTTTCCTTTCAAGCTACTGCAAATCTCTTTTGCCCACAGAGTAGGTGGCCAGTCCATCAGGATTGAGATCTCTGCTGTAGTGGTTGAACACTTGGCAATTTAATTGAAAAAAAAAAAACCATAATATCTGGCACCTTAACTACCAAGTGATCTTCAGATAATTGATAACCCTCAGAATCTAGGCCTTAAACAGACCTGAGCCAAAGATCTTTCTAGAAGAACACAGCAGAGCCTCAGTCAAAGATTCAAGCTGGGCTGGGCTCATCAAGGGGCAAGCCCAGAGAGTCCATTGAAGATGAAGACAAGGCCAGCTGAGGTACCCATACAGTATGAATGTAGAGGCCCCTGACTTGTGAATTGCCCATGGCAGTTTTATTACAAAAACATATACCTTCTAGCCACTGCACTTCAAGATCATGCCCTCTATCTCCATGGACATGGCATGTATTTGTCAAAGACTGTACTACAGGTTTTTGAAGGGGGAGGCTGCTTTATATCTAGTAATTGCTATGCCACTTAAGCAAATGGCTTTATTAAGAGTTAAATCAATCAGTTGTTTCCATTTATTCATCTGAAAAAAAATTGAGCCAGAGAAGGAAATGGCAAACCACTCTAGTAACTTTACTGAAAAACCCCCAAATGTGGTCAGGAAAAGTTCAGCTAAAACTGCAAACCAAACAAATTCAATCCTAGCTGATTGTTCATTCTGTTGACAGTGGAGTTTTGTTTTCCAATATTACAGAATTTTCTCAATAACACCCATGATCATTTAAAAGAATTAAACATAATCATCCACACTGGAAAAAGCAAAGTGAATCAAGAATGCACATTTTATAAATTAAAAAAGCAGTCTGATCATGAATAGAGGGATAACCTTGGAGTTAGTCTATCAGTACATTTAACCTTGAACTAGCTATGTAACTGAACAGGAGAGGAGAACCTTTGGAGAAATAGTGCAGCATTTTCAATGATCCTAGGATTATAGATTTAAAACTTGAAAAGACCTTAGAAGTCAATGAATACAACTCCTTCATTTTATAGCTGAGAAAAATGAGACACAGGAACACACATATAAGTGTCAGAGCAGGGATTAGAATTCAGGACAGCTGGGTTTAGTAGCCCAGATCTATAATCCCAAATGCCAAAGAGGTTGAGGTAGTGGATCTTGAGCTCAGCAATTCTGAGCTGCAGGGAGAGAAGAAGAGAGAGGGTCCGCACTAAGTCCAGCACCAATATATTGAGTCCCCAGAAGGAGGGGCTACCAGATTGACTAAGGAGGGACAAATGAGATTAAGTGAGAAATAAAGAATGTCAAAGTTGCTGGGCCAGTCAATAGTGAGAGTGATTTCAAACATCAACTGAGTGAGATAGGGGAATCTAGTCTTTTTTAAAATTAGATTAATTTTTAAAACTTTAAAAAGCAAAAGAATTGAAGACTCCTGATTCCAAATCCAGCCTTCTTCCTCTTGTCCCATACTGCTCTCTTGATGTTCACTGCCACGAAGGCCCATAGCTTTTATACTTCTATTCCCTTGGTGATACAATATGACTGCCAATCATGGAACTTCCCAATTTTAGAGGAATTCATTTTACAAGTGACCCTATGAACAATGGAAGGATGGAGAATGTGTGAAAAGAGATGAACCAATCATGATGCAAAAAGGAAGGATAAAGGATATTACTATTGTTATATTAATATAAAAATTTAAGTACTTTGTGGGTATCTGACAAATAAAAGATAAAAAATCCTTGAGGAATTTTTTAGTGCACTGAATTACTCTTTTGTGCAGAATTCACAAGATGCCACCAATAAGAGTCACCTGGGATGTGAAGGCAAGAAAAAGATGTGATCCATATAGAAAACTCAAAGACAGAGACAGAGACAGAGAAGAATTTAGGAACCATCTAATTAGAGCCAGTTTCAAATTCTTTCATTTCCAGATCTTATGTTATTAAAACTGGGCTTACATTTTATAGGAATCCCCTCCACCCCTCCTTACCTTGGCACTCCATTCTGTTACTTTTCATCATTACAAAACCAGGTTTGCAGTTACATCTGTAGCTTCCTGGGGTATTGATACAGATGGAATATGGTGGGCACACTGTGGAATCTGCACACTTATCCTGATCTAGAATATAGAAAGAAGGATTATACAACAGCTGGAGTATGAGTACTACAATGTAACCCCTCAGTGAGTCAATAAATATTGATTAAATGCTTATTATGTTCCAGGTACTGTACTAAACACTGAAGATAGAAAAAAAAAAAAGATACTCTCTTCCCATAGGGAGCTCACAGTCTAATCAGGAAGACAACGTGCAAAACAAATGTGAACAGACCAGCTATATAGAGGATAAACAGGAAATCATTCAAAGAAGGAAGTTGCTGTAATTTAGGAGGATTGGAGAAGGCTTCCTGTAGAAGGTGAAATTTTATCTGGGACTTGAGGGAAGCTAGGGAAGGCAGGAAAAGAGAAGAAAGTGCCTTCCAGGTATAGGAGAGAGTCAGTGAAATGCTCTGAGTCTAGAAATTGAGTGTCTTCTGCTAGGACAAGCAAGGTCAGTATCAGTGGCTTGAAGAATACGTACAGAGTATACGTATAGAGTATAAAGAGTAAGAAAACTGGAAGGGGGAGAAGATTATGAAGGACTTTGAAAACCAAATGGAACATTTTATATTTGATCCTGGAGGTGGAAAGAAGACATTGTAATTTATTGAGCTGGAAGGCAGACATGATCAGATCTGTGATCTAGGTATATCACTTTGATAGTTGAGTGGAGAATGAATTAGGATAGAGACTTGCGCCAGGGAGACCCACCAGAATTCTGAGACTTACTAGGTAGGGAGCATAAGGAATGAGCCCAAATGGATATAAAGGACATGTGTGTGAATGGCCCTGAAAAGCAGGGAAATAGTGGGACAATGCCTACCTGGAACTAGTTGTCAGGCAAGGGTTCCAATGTGTTCTCCAAGTCTTGGGTTTTAATGGTCCCTTCATCCACTCAGTGCTTTATTTTTTTTAAAACTATAAATTTACAAATTTAATTAAATTGACTATTTAACCACAAATTTGAGGTGTGAGTATTATTGATTGCTTAGATTGAGAAGAGTTACCAATGGATGAGAATCAGTGACTGAAAACTAACCACAGGGAGAGTCTAGGATGTGTCCATCATAGATCTTCTATGTGCCTTCAGCCTGAATTAATCTATAAGAGCTCCCCATATGCAGGCAGCACTGCCTATTATGTATTTGGATCTATCCTTTTACAGGTGTTCATTTGTTATCTACAAATAAGGAAACTGAGGCTAAGATATGTTAAGAGAATTGCATGAAGTCAGCCAGGTTATAAGTAACAGCACCTAGGACGACACAGGTCTTCTGCTCCTAAATCCAGTGCTCTTCTTAGAACCACATCATTCTGCCTCAGCCCCAACTACTGGTATTGTTAATACTATAGGCAGCTGGGTGTAATAGTGGACTGGGTATTGAATTTAGAAGTCAGAAACACCTGAAACTCAAATCTTGCTTCAGGCACTTGCTAATTGTGTGACTCTGGACAAGTAATTTAACTTCTCTCTGCCTCTGTTTCCTCATATGTAATATGGAGACAATAACAGCACTTACCTCCCAGGGTTGTTGTGAGAATCAAATGAGATAGTATTTACAAAGTGCTTTTCAAATAATAAGTGCTATATAAACCCTCACAATTCTTATCACGTCCTTACAATTATGTTGAAATTAATACTATGATATCTCCAACTAGATTGAAATCTCTTTCTGTATGAAAATTGTATCTCACACTTGTTTGTATGGTCTCTAAGGCCCTACTATAAGTCACATTGTTGGTACTTAGGAAATAAACATTTAGATGATGGATGATAGTATTACACTTCTGTGTCACATGAACAATAAGATGATGGAAAGTAGACACTTTGCCCAAAACTCACCTCTCCAACCTCCCCACAACAGAATTGATGCAAAAAAGTAAATAAATAATAATAAAAGTTTGCATTTATAGAGCACTTTCAAGTCTGCAAAGTACTAAATATGCATTATTTTATTTGGCCCTTACATTAATTCTGTCAAGTAGGTATTATTTTTATTCCCGGATAGACTGAGGCTGAAAGAGGTTATATTCATTGTCACATAGCTAATTAAGTGTTTAAAGCAGAATTTGAATTCTGGTCTTCTTGACTCCAAGTCCAGTACTCGAATCACTATTCTACTCAATTGTTAATGTTGTTTGTCCTTCTGCAGAATAAATAAATGAATCCAAGAATAATGTCTCAGTTTCTCCTGCACCTTCATAGATTTTCTGAAGATGAAGCTGGCACTACAGGTAGAGTTGTATCAGCCTAGATGTTAGTCCAATTTGAATTGGGATCCAAAGGATGGAGATCTGGGGACAATGCAACCACATCAAGACAGAAGGTAAATTTGGTCAAAAGAACTATCTACACCAAGACAGCTGGGCTTATTGTTGCATATGAAAATCAAAGTATCCACAGAAAAGTTAGTATTCTTCTAAGGCACCAAGAAGGAAATCCAGAGCCTGAGTCTCTCTCTGAGTTGGAGTAGACCTTAGAGGTCAACTAGTCTGACACAGACCAGAGCAAGAGGTCTTCTCTAATAAGTGATCACCAGGATCTCCTGGAAGACCTCAAATGATGGGGAACTCGGGGACTCTTCAAGAGCCTGCTTCAGTGCTGGATAGCTCCTTAGACTGAGCTGAAATTTGCCTTTGCACCTTTCCCTCTGCCTGCCTCACTCATTGTTTCTAGTTTTTCCTTCTAAGACCAATCAGAACAATTCAAATTCTTCTTCCCTAGACCCTGAAAGACCTTGAAATCCCTGACCATTTCTCTTTCTTCATCTCTTAGGCACTCTTCCAGAGTTAGCAACTGCTACTAAGCCAATCAGAGTATCTTTCTGCCTTAAAGTTTCTGGACTAAGAAAATTAGATCTGACTTTTAAAGCCCTTCTCAACCTGGACTCTTCTTAACTTTCCAATTTTCTTATTCTTTATTCTCCCTCGAGTATCTACTGATACTAGCTTCTTAATGCAAGGCACTTGCTCTCCCAATTCTCTGCTTCTTCCCAGCTGTTCTCAGTACCTAGAATGTTCTCCTTCCTCATCTCCATCTAATGTCTCCTTCCCAAGACTCAGCTCCTCTACAAGATTTCCCCTTTTTGCACATCCAGAAGTCCTTCCCATATGAGATACTCTGCTCTCTCTATACATTTATTTACTTAGCTGCTGTCTCTCCCATTAGATTGTGAGCTTCTTGTGGACCAGAGACCACATTTTTTCTTCTCTTTTTTTGGCATCCCCAGCACTTAGTATTATTCGTGGCCCATAGTGAATACTTAATAAATGTCTTTTGACTTAACTTGTCCGCAGACAATCCTGTGTCAACTACCAGCCCCTGTCTGTCTCTCTTAGGAGCAGGTTTCTGCCCATGGACCCTCAATGTCTCTTGACTTGTCCACATGATAAATCTAGGTTAGGTTATCCAAGAGTCTGCACCCACTCCCACCTACCCCCACTCCTAGTTCCACTATCTCTCACCTTCACATTTCTCATTTGGGTCAGTGAAGATTTGCTCTCCAGAGGCCAGTGCAAATCCAGGATTACAGGAACAGTAGTAACCCTTTCCTGTATCTGTGTACCTTGAATTATTAGGGCAGGTTATGGGGTCTAGACAGTTGCTGGATGTTGGAAAAAGGTGGAGGGCCTAGATCCAGGAAACCCATGAGACACTCAGATGCAGGTAGGTTACGTGGGGCTCTCCACATTTAAGTGTGACAGAGAGAGGACTGTGAGAACTGAGTGGATCACAATATAGCATTTTTACTTTTTTGCTGTTGTTTGCTTGCATTTTGTTTTCTTTCTCATTTTTTTCTTTTTCATCTGATTTTTCTTGTTCAGAAAGATAATTGTATAGCTATATATGCATGTATTGCGTTTAACATATATATTTAACATGTTTAACATATATTGGATTACTTGCCATTTAGGGATGGGAGTGAAGGGAAGGAGGGGAAAATTTGGAGCACAAGGTTTTGCTAAGGTCAATGTTGAAAAATTATCCATGCAAATGTTTTGAGAATAAAAAGCTTTCATAAAAAAATTGTGTGGCAATAATAATGAATCACAAGTCCCATGTATGGAATACATCATCCCTTCCTCACCTGTGATTCTTAGAATACTCAGATTCCTTCAGCTCAGAGATCCCTTCCTCTGAGAAATCATAGTTGATCCTTCCAATTGTCAATGTCCTTTCCCTCATCAAATTCACTTTCATTTACTTCACATAAGCCCAGAATTTCAGAACCATAAAAGCCATCAATGGAATTGTAGTCCAATTTGAAGAATCCCTTCTAATTCTTATCTCTAAGAAGATGTTTGTATTGAAGCCCTTCCCCAGGAACCAGTCATACTTTTAGGCCACATCCAGTAACATGTATGCTCTGGCTCCATCTTTTTAAAGTTATTAATATATGAATATCATGTCATGTTGTCATATTAGTTATTGATATTGATATGGTTTTATTAATATAATATTGATGTGTTGGTGTGCTTATATTATTAATTATTAATAATTATTTTCATTACAATTCCAATTTGATGATTATGTTCTAGAATCATTTAAAGCCTACCAAGCCTGTTTGTAAGGGGTTGTATTACAGCCCTTCCCCAGGAGCTGGTCATGCTATGGGGCTACTTCCGGTGCCTGGTGTGTTCTCCCCACTTCTTAAAGGGCATATACGACCAGATGATCCAGATGGGTTCCCCATTTTCCTCTTTTGCAAATGACTGGTTACTGGGTCAGAAGAGTGTCCACTTAGTTGGCTTTAAAGAAATACACAAGGTGGGGCAGCTAGATGGTGCAGTGGATAGAGCACCAGTCCTGAAGTCAGGAGGACCTGAGTTCAAATCTGATTTCAGACACTTAACACTTCCTAACTGTGTGACCCTGGGCAAGTCACTTAACCCCAATGGCCTCAGCAAAAAAAAGAAAAAAATACACAAGGTATGCTTTCAATCTCTTCTCTCTTTCTAAATATGTGGATTGGCAATACATTCTGTTCTCACATCCTTCCCAATAGCAACTACAGGTCTGTGGCAGTGAGTACATGTGCTTGCCTTGTCAGCCTGAGACTGTTTCAATTGCCTTCTCTATTCTATGTTTCTTTCTGTGAGTACAAATGTATAGATATTAATCCTGAGAGATGAGTGTTTCTAATATTGGTTTAATCATGAGCTCAAATGATACAGTCATTTAATTGAATGTTAGTTGCCCAGCAGGAAGTATTCTCTGAAACTAAATCCTTCTCAGTAGAAAAGATGACTCTTGCCAGAGGAATGAGTCATGCCTGTTTGACAAGGAGATAAAGACTTTGACTTGGACTTGATGCTCAAATATAGTGGGTTCAGCAATCCTGAAAGATTCCTTTCTACCTCCAGTAAAGTATAATAGTAATTGCTTTTTCCTATTTTACATATTTGTCAGTGAGTTCTTATGAATCTTTTGCATTTTAAGCATCTCTTTCTGGTGGAAGAAATAGATAATTGTCCTATATCTATTATCCATTACTCTACTCATTTAGTAATTTTCCTAGAAGAATCTCTGTTCAGTCCCTTTTAGGAAATCCCTTTGAGAAAATCCCTAGACATGAATCATGCCCAGGCTTTGTTTTAGAGATTTTTTTAAAGGGGGAGTACATTGAGCCAAAGAATTGAATAAAAGCCTTATCTCCTTTCTTTGATCTTTCAAAGAAAGATTTACCTCATTTCCACTTTCTTTAATTCTTTTAATGATGAACAAAAACATTTCTAGAACAGAGTGATCAAAATGGTGAGTTCAAACCATACAAAAATTAGCTTATGCAATTAAGAAAGAAAAAATTTAGAGGTCAACAAAATCACTGTCTAATTGGAGAAGCATTGCCATGCAGGAAAGGTAAAACCAAAAGAGAAGGGAAAAAATTAGGAATAATGTGAGTCACATACAAAGTCAATTTCTATGAAAAGAAATAAATTAGTAACAATGAGAGAGATACCCCAAAGTGGATGAGTCTGCTTTGTGAATTAGTGAGTTCCTGATCAGAGGAATTCTTCAAAAAGATGTCAGATAGATATTTGCCAGGAATATTGTAGAAGAAATTCTAATCCCATAGACCAGATTAAGTGTCTTCCAACTGTGAATCTGGATATTGTCTCATATCATGGATAACTCCAAAGTGTTTCACTTCATTCCAGAGTAGAAGGATAATTAGAAGCTTAGCAAGGGGCCTGGGGAACTATTCACTATCAATGAACTTCCTAGAGATTGCTATCTTTTTCTACACTCCCCAGCCCTAATTATTCCACCAACCTCTAATTCCTAGTTGAAGGAAACAACTTACCTTTATTTGTTTGTGTCCTTATCCTGGAAGTGAGACAGATCAAGCCTAGGAAAAGATAGAAAAGCATCATCTTATAGCCATCAAGTCATCAATAAGCATTTATTAAGTGCCTTCTGTATGCCAGATAATATAGTATATACTGTCACAACAAAAACCTCAGCATAGGGAGTTCTACACTGTTTCTTGTGAGGTCTCAAGGGTTGAGGAGTTCTCTACTCTCACAGGACCATGTATATGTCGGGGGGATCAGATCATCCATTCATCTATTCATTCACTCCACAAATAACAACAGTGTTCAGAGACATAAAGTTCTGATAAGTGTATGGATGGCAAGGAGCAAGAATTTGGTGGGGAAGGTAGGGGAACATCAAGATTCAGCCAACCAATGAGCAGCCAGAACTGACTACAATATGCCAGATATTGTTTGATCAAGGAAAACCTGTGTACTTTGAGCCATTAGATGGACCATAGAGCTCTAGGCCTGGAGTCAGGAAGACTTGAGTCCTAATGTAACCTTAGATACTTGCTAGCTGTGTGATCCTGGGTAAGTCAGTCACCTAATATCTCCTTGCCACACTTTCTTCAACTGTAAAATGAGAATAAAACCTACCCACTAAGGGGGTTTTGAGGACTGAGATGTTTGGAAAAGCACTTGGCACAATGCCTTATTTATGCTTAGCACAGATAAATACAAATGAATCCTTAACAAATCCTTCCTTTCTTCTCTAGTCCTAGACTATTTGCATCTCTTAATGCAACCTTAAAATCACAATACTTTTTCACTGACAGAGAGCTGGCTCCATCTCCAATTAGCTTTTGATGACTATGGAGCTTGGTTTGGAAGGAAGAGAAGTTCATGGTGGGAGTTAGCTTAGACAGAAGTAGTAAGACTCCTTGACTTGGATTCAGAAGACCTGATTGAAACTTAGGTTTTATTACTAACTATACAGTATAATGGATAGAAGACCAAGTCTGAAGTTAGAAAGACCTGACTTCACATTCATTTGTAGATATTTATTGACTATGTGACCTTAAGAATTCATTTCACCCTATTTGCCAGAATTTACCCCTCTATATAATGAGCTAGAGAAGGAAATGGCAAAGCACTCCAGCACCTGTGCCAAGAAAACCCAAATGGGCTCATAAAGAGTCAGAACATGGTTGAAATGACTGAATAACAACAAACTATGTATGGATTTATGTATCAATCTTAGTCTCCATATTCTCATCTTTTTTTTCCTTGTGACAATTTTTTAAAATTAAAGCTTTTTATTTTCAAAATATATGCATGGATAGTTTTTCAACATTAACCCTTGCAAAACTTTGTGCTCTAATTCCCCCCTCTTTTCTTATCCCCTTCCCTAGCTGGCAAGTAATCCAATATATGTTAAACATGGTAAAAATATACGTTAAATCCAATATATGTATATACATTTATACAATTATCTTGCTGCATAAGAAAAATCAAATCAAAAAGGGAAAAAAAAAATGCATCTTCTCATCTTTAAAATCAGGAGGTTTGACCTAATGACCTATGTACAATGTTCTCCGGATTTTGCTCATTTCACTTTGCATCATTTCATATCTTTCCAGTTTGTGAAATAATTTTCCAGTTTAAGATAAATTAAAAGGATTTCAGAAAATGTGTTTCCAATGAAGTTCAGTGCAGATAGCATCCAGTCAAGTCAGCTGGCGGCTCTTAGCCACAGCATAGATCAGCAACCAAGTTATCAAAATTCTGGCTCAGTAGGCTAGTGGCACAACAGGTCAGTTATGAGACTGCCAATCCAGACCATAAGGCAAATTACCAGCCCAAGGATGCCAGCACAACAGGAATGACTAGACTAGGCCAGCCCAACCCCACAAATAAGCCACAAGAACCTAAGGCCTTGTCATGGAAACCAGGACCATGTCCCTGACCCCCAGAACAAAAAGCTTGGGACAGTCTCCTGTGGCCCAGGAGCAGAGCTCATTTTTTCAAATGAGCAAAAAAACAAAAAAGATCCCTAACCATGGAAAGCTACTGTAGTGATAGGGAAGATCAAAACAAAAACTCACACAAGGGCAATAATGTTGAAATGCCTGCATTTGAAGTTTCAAAGGGAATATGAATTGGTCTCAAGCCCTTAAAGTCCTCTTGGAACATCTCAAAAAGGGTTTATAAATCAAGTAAGAGGAGAAGAAAAATTGGAAAAAGCAATTAGAATTACAGAAGAAAATTATGGGGGGAAAACCAGCCCAAGGATGCCTTGAGTTTAAAGAGGAAGCCCAAAAATTAAGTGAAGAAAAAAAATAGAATTGATCAAATAAAAAAAAAAATTCACTGAAGAAAACAACTCCCTGAAAAGGAGAACTGACAAAATGGAAGAAAGAGTACAAAAGCTAACTGAAGAAAATAATTCCTTAAAAATGAGAACTGTGCAATTAGAAGCTAATGACTCTCTCAGACATCAAGAAGCAATCAAACAAAATAGAAAAAATTGAAAAAATAGAAGAAATTGTAAAATGGCTCAGTGAAAAATCAACTGACCTGGTAGATTCAAAAGAGAGAATTTAAGAATTATTGGCACGCCTAAAAGTCATTATCAAAGGAAGAGCCTGAATACCATCTTTCAAGAAATTGTCAAGGAAAACTGTCTTGGAAATCCTAGAACCAGAGGGTATGATAGTTATTGAAATAAATCCACCAATCACCTCCTGAAAGAAATCTCAAAATGAAAACTCCAAGAAATATTGTAGCCAAATTCCAGAACTGTCAGGTCAAAGAGAAAATGTTGAAAAAAAACAGAAAAAAGCAATTCAAAATAAATTCAAACAATTAAAAAATAAAAACAATTCAAACAAAAAAAGCCAGTCAAGATTATATAAGACTTAGCAACTTCTGCATTAAAGAATCTAAGGGCTTGAAATAGGAGATTCCAGAAGGCAAAAAGAGTTGGAATTACAACCAAGAACCAACTATCCAGAAAATTGAGCATAATCTTTCTAGGGAAAAGATGGATAAAGTCTTTTAGACTTTCCTGATGAAAAGACCAGAGCTGAAAACATCATTCAGTCTTCAAATACAAGACTCGAGAGAAGCACAAAAAGGTGAAGAAAAAGAAACAACTCATGTTTTTCACTAAGACTATACGGTTTACATCCCTACATGGGAAGATGATATCTGTAATTCTTGAAAACTGCATCCCTATTTGGGCAGTTAGAGGGGGTAATAGACAGAGATTGTGAGTATAAATTGACTTTGATGTGATGATATATTTTTTATTATAATTTTTTATTGACAGACCATATGCCTGGGTAATTTTTTACATTATCCCTTGCACTCATTTCTGTTCTGACTTTTCCCTTCCCTCCTTCCCCCCCCCTTCCCTAAATGGCAAGCAGTCTTATACATGTTAAACATGTTATAGTATATCCTAGATACAATATATGTGTGCAGAACCGAACAGTTCTCTTGTTGCACAGGGAGAATTGGATTCAGAAGGTAAAAATAACCTGGGAAGAAAAACAAAAATGAAAACAGTTTACACTCATTTCCCAGTGTTCCTTCTCTGGGTGTAGCTGCTTCTGTCCATCACTGATCAACTGGAACTGAATTAGATCTTCTCTTTGTTGAAGAAATCCACTTCCATCAGAATACATCCTTATACAGTATCATTGTTGAGGTATATAATGATCTCCTGGTTCTGCTCATTTCACTTAGCATCAGTTCATATAAGTCTCTCCAAGCCTCTCTGTATTCATCCTGCTGGTCATTTCTTACAGAAGAATAATATTCCATAACATTCATATACCACAATTTACCTAACCATTCTCCAATGATGGGCATCCATTCATTTTCCAGTTTCTAGCCACTATAAAAAGGGCTGCCACAAACATTTTGGCACATACAGGCCCCTTTCCCTTCATTTGTATCTCTTTGGGGTAGGAGCCCAATAGTAGCACTGCTGGGCTGGCACAAACATTTTGGCACATACAGGTCCCTTTCCTTTCTTTAGTATCTCTTTGGGATATAAACCCAATAGTAGCACTGCTGGATCAAAGGGTATGCATAGTTTGATAACTTTTTTGCGCATAGTTCCAAATTGTCTTCAGAATGGTTGGATTCGTTCACAACTCCACCAACAATGCATCAGTGTCCCAGTTTTCCCGCATCCCCTCCAACATTCATTATTATTTTTTCCTGTCATGTTAGCCAATCTGCCAGGTATGTAGTGGTATTTCAGAATTGTCTTAATTTGGATTTCTCTTATCAATAGTGATTTGGAACACTCTTTCATATGAGAGGAAATAGTTTCAATTTCATGATGATATATTTTTTAAAATTGAAGATTGTACTGGGAGAAGAGGAAAGGGTGGGGCAGTATAAGGTAAATTACATTACAGGAAGAGACAGAAATAACCTATTACATTGGAGAGAAGGAAGGGAGGAGGTAACCTTTATTTGAACCTTACTCTCATTGGATTTTTTCAAAGATGGAATAACATACACATCAATTGGCTAAAGAATTTCTTTTATCTCAACAGGAAGTAGGAGGGGAAAGGGGGAAAAAAAGAGAAGGATGGGGCTGATAGAAGGCAGAGCACATTGAGGGAAATGGTGGTCAGAAGCAAAACACTAGTGAGAATGGAAAATACAGAAAAAAATATAAATGGGAAAGGTAGGATGGAGGGAAATACCCAGTTAGCAATCATAACTGTGAATGTGAATAGGATAAACTCCCCCCCAAAAAACAAAAGATGGCAGAATGAATTAAAAAACAAAATCCTACAATATGTTATTTAAAAGAAACACATATGAAGCAGAGGGATACACTAAGAGTAAAGGCTGGAGTAGAACATATTATGCTTTAGCTGAAGTAAAAACTCAAGTAGGAATAGCAATCCTGATCTCAGACAAAGCAAAAGCAAAACTAGACCTAATTAAGAGAGATTAAGAAGGAAGCTATATCTTGCTAAAAGATATTAAAGATAATGAAGTTTTAATAATAATAATAAGCATATATGTACATATAATATAATATTCAAAATTTTAAAGCACAAGTTAAGTTAATTACAGTAAGAAATAGCAAAATTATACAAGTGGGGGACCTCTCAAAACTAGACAAAACTATCTACAAAATAAGCAAGGATGAAGTTAAGGAGGTGATTAAAATTGTAGGAATGTTAGACATGATAGACCTCCAGAGGAAACTGAATGGAGATAGATATTAATATACCTTTCTCTCAGCAGTACATGGTAGGTACCTATCAAAAAATAGATCAGGTATCATGCCATAAAAACCTCAAAAACAAAAACAAAAACAAGAAATAGTAAATACATCCTTTTCAGATCATGATGCAATAAAAATTACATATAATAAAGTGTCATGGAAAGATAGCCTAAAATTTAATTGGAAACTAAATAATATAATTCTAAAAAAGAGTGGGTCAAATAACACATCATAGAAACAACCAATAATTTCATCAGAGAGAACGACAATAATAATCCAACATACCAAAACTTAAGGGATGCAGCCAAAGCAGTTCTTAGGGGAAAATCTCTATCTCTAAATTCTGACATGAATAAAATAGAGAAAGAGGAGATCTATGAATTGGTGATTCAATTAAAAAATATAGAAAAAGAACAAATTTAAAATTCTCAATGAAATAGCAAATTAGAAATTCTTTAAAAAAATACAGATCTTAAAAATTGAAAGTAAGAAAATTATTGAACTAAAAAATCAAAAATGAAGTTGGTTTTATGAAAAAAAAAACCAATGAATTAGAGAAATCTTTGGTTAATTTGATTTTTAAAAAAGAAAGACAACCAAATTACCCCTATCAAAAATTAAAAGAGTGAATTTAACATCAATGAAGGGGAAACCAAAGCAATAATTAGGAACTATTTGCCCAACTGCATTCCAATAAATAGGACAATCTAAGTGAAATATATAAATACTTTACAAAAACATAAATTGTTCAGTTTCATAGAAGAGGAAATAAAATTCTTAAATAACCCCATTTTAGAAAAAGAAATTGAATACATCTAGGAACTCTGTGAGAAAAAAAAATCTCAAGATCAGATGGATTCACAAATGAACTCTACCAAATATTTAAAAAACAATTAACTTAAATGCCATACCATTTGAAAAAATAGGCAAAGATGGAGTTCTACCCAAATTCTTTTTATGACATGGTACTGATGGTACTGATACCTAAATTAGGATCAACCAAAACAGTAAAAAAAAATATAGATCAATGTCCTTAATGAATATCGATGCAAAACTTTTAAATAAAACGTTAGCAAAGAGATTGCAATAATTTATGACATGGATAATGCACTATGACCCATTCATATTCATATACCAGGAATGGAGAGTTGAGGCAATATTATCAGAGTAATTGACCATATCAATAAGAAAACTAACAAACCATATGATTATCTCAATAGATGCAGAAAATATTTTGACAAAATATAGCATCCAATTCCTATTAAAAACACTAGAAAGGGGCAGCTAGGTGGCACAGTGAATAGAGCACCATCTCTGAAGTCAGGAGGACCTAAGTTCAAATTTGGTCTTAGACACTTAGCACTTCCTAGCTGTGTAACCCTGGATAAGTCACTTAACCCTAATTGCCTCAGCAAAAAAAAAAAAAAAAAAAAAAAAAAAAAAAAAGCACTAGAGAGAATAGGAAAAAATGGAGCTTTCCTTAATAAGGAGTTTTCATTAGTAAGCATTATATGTAACTGGGAAAAGCTAGAAGCATTACCAGTAAGACCAGGGGTGAAACAAAGATGCCCATTATTATTATTATCATTCAATATTGTACTATAATTGTTAGCTTTAGTGATAAGAGAAGAAAAAGAAGTTAAAGGAATTAGAATAGGCAGAAAACAAAATAGGAAACAAGACTATCATTCTTTGCAAATGATATAATTGTATATTCAAAGAATCTTAGAGAATCAACTAAAAACTACTTGAAGCAATTAACAACTTTAGCAAAGTTGCAGGACATTAAATAAAATTACATAAATCCTTGGTATTTCTATATATTATCAGCAAAACTCAAAAGCAAGAGATTGAAAGAGAAATTCCATTTAAAGTAATTGTAGACAATATAAAATATTTCAAAGTCTTACTTGTCAAGACAAGCTTAGGAACCATATGAACACATTTACAAAACACTTTTCACACATGTAAAGTCAAATCTAAACAATTGGAAAAATATCAATTACTCATAGATAAGTCAAGCTAATATAGTAAAAATTATGACTATCTAAATTAATTTTTAGTGCCATACCAATCAAAATACCAAAAAAATATTTCATAGAGCTAGAAAAAATAGTGACAAAACTCATCTGAAAGAACAAATCATCAAGAATATCAAATTAAAGAGAAAATAAATGCAAAGGAAGGTGGCCTAGCCATACCAGATCTGCAACTGTATTATAAAGCAGCAATCATCAAAACTGTTTGATACTGCCTAAGAAATACAGTGGGTAGATCAGTAAAATCTATTAGGTGCAAAAGACAGTAGAATGATCACAGTGATCTATTCTTTGATAAACACAAAGACCAGCTTCTAGGATAAGAACACATTATCTGACAACAGCTGCTGGGAAAACTGGAAAAAAGTATGGTGGAAAATATGTGTATGCCAATATCTCACATCCTATACCAAGATATATACCAAGATCCTATACCAAGTCAAAATAGGTACATAATTTAAATGTAAAGGGGAGACCATAAATAAATTAGGAGAACAAAGAATAATCTACCTATCAGTATCTATGGAAAAGGGAAGAATTTAAAAAGTGCAAAAATGGATAATTTTGATTGCATTAAATTTAAAAGGCTTAAAAGGCTTTGTACAAACAAAATCAATGCAACCGAGATTTGAAGGAAAGCAGAAAGAAGGGAAACAAATTTTACAGCCAGTGTTTCTGATAAGACTTCATTTCTCAAATATACAGAGAACTGAGTCAAATTTATAAGAATACAAATTATTCCCCAATTGATAAATGGTCAAAGGATGTGAAGAGATAGTTTCAGATGAAGAAATTAAAGCTGCCTATGATCATATGAAAAAATACTTTAAATCAATATTGATAAGTGAATTCTGAGGTGCCACATCATACTTACCAAATTGGTTAATGTGATAGAAAAGGAAAATGATAAATGTTAGAGAAGATGTGGGAAATTTGGAACACCAAGCATTATTGGTGAAGTTGTGAACTTATCCAGTCTTTTTGGAGACCAATTTGGAACTATACCAAAAGTGCAATCAAACTGTGCATATCCTTTGATACAGCAACACCTCTACTAGGGCTACATACCAAAGAAATCATTTTTTAAAAATGGTAAAAGAACCCACATATACAAAAATATTTACAGTAGCTCTTTTTGTAGTGGCAAAGAATTGCAAATTGAAGGAAAGCCCATCAATTGGAGAATGGCTGAACAAGTTGTGATATATCAATTTTGTGGAATACTACTATTTAATAAAGAATAATGAGCAGGTGGATTTCAGAAAGACAAACATGAACTGATGTGGAATGAAGTGAGCATAACTAGGAGAACATTGCAACATTAGTAAGGATCATCTATGATGAAATTAGCTCTTAGCAATATAATGATCCAATTCAATTCCAAGAGATTCAAGATGGAGAATGCGATCCACATAAGAGAAAGAATTGTGGAATCTGAATGCAGATTGAAGAATGCTATATTAATTTTTTTTTCCTTCTAATGGTGTTTTCCTTTTGCTCTGATTCTTTTTTCACAACATGACTAATGTGGAAATACATTCAATATTATTGTACATGTAAAGCCTATATCAGATTGTGTGCTCTCTTAGGAAGTAGGAAAGTAGAGAGGAAGAGAGAAAAATTTCAAACTAAAAATGAATGTTGAAAACTATATTTTCATGTAATTGGGGAAAATAATATTAAGTGGAGAGAAAATAATCAAACTCCAACTAAATTTTATATTTCATTCAGTCCCAATACCTGATATTCAGTGGAATCAGAAAAAAAAAAAAATCTTTCCTGGAAGTGTAAATATTCTGTGACAGAAATGACATTGGACTGAAAATCAGGAGTCCTGAGACTGAGTACTGGCTCTTTGCCTTACTAGCTTCATAACCCTGGGGCATTCCTTTTCTTTCTCTGGGACTCAGTTTCTCTTATTGTAAAGGGAATTGACTGGATGTTCTTTCCAAGTTCTAAAAACCCACAGCTCACTAGCTCTTGGAAGATATGACCCCACATAAGAGACTAAGCACTCCTGGATGATGAGCATCCAAATGCCCTGCCTCCAAATCAGAGATTTCTCTTTTGCTCTGAAGTTATCTACCTCCCGCCCCGCCCCCCCCCCCCACTTTCTAAGTTCATCATCATACTCTGACCAGGCATCAGCATTATAGAATATTGAGCTAAAGGGATCATCTGGACTCCTGTGAGTCAAGAAATGTAAGAAGGTGCAGACCATAGATATCAATTGCCTGACTATTAGAGCTAACCAAAAGCTAAATGGACTGCTTCAGAAGGTCATGATCTTTATGAAATTAGAAAGCTTGATTTAAGCAGAGGCTTGATAACCTGTTGTTAAAAAAAATTCTGGCTCTAAAATGTGTTGGACCAGATGCCCTTTGAAGGCTGTTCCCATTCAAAGTTTTAATCCAATTCATTCTTCACTTGTAGGGAATCAGCATAGTATAGTAGAAAGCATCCTCAGGATCAGTAGGGCTTTCAGTAGAAAGCAGGGCTCAGGAATCAAAGGACCTGACACTAACTTCCTAGCTGTGTGATCTTGGATTAGTCACTTAATTGGTCAAAGGAAAAGTGCATGAGATGGTTTTTAAATGATGAAGATATGAAGACAAAATTATTATTATTAATATTAAAGAAGATCATGCTTTTTAATAGTTTGTTTTCAAGTAACAAGTTTTTTTAGTCATCTGTTTTTCCAACGACTCCCTCCCCATTAAATAAATTAAAAATAAATCCCTCAATACATAGCTGACTAATCTGGCAAAAACACATTCCCACATTAGCCATTATAAGTAAGGATTCTATATTATTATAAGAAAGGATTCTATTGACAGCAGCAACATATACATAGGGAACACATACTAAATGTACACAGTTTCTTTTGGGAAAAGAAGCCTCTAGAAACTGGAAAAATGGGGAAAGGTGTCAAAGGTGGTCCTTGAACTGAATTTTGAAAACAAGATTTCCAGGAGATGGCAGAAAAGGACTATTATATAGGCAATGCAAAGGTACAGAGATGATAAATTATGGGAAGTTGTCAATCAGTATGGTTGAATTTCCTAGAGCAACAAGGGAAGTGAGGTACAAGAAGACTGGAAACATAAGAAAGGGCAAGATCAAATAATTCTTGGAGTAATAGAGAGCCACCAAAGTTTATTAAGCAAAAGCCTGGAAGGAAGGAGCAGAACGAAGCCTGAGATTAGGGAAACTCTCTTTGGAAGCTGTTGGGAAGATGAAATGGAGCAGTGGCAAGCTTGAGACAGGGAGACTAAAGAAAAGACTATTGCAATAATCTATTTCAGTGGTAATGAGGGTCTGAATTAAGGGGATGACTGTGTAAGTAGAGAGGACCAATGGGACATATGTGAGAGATGTTTGTAAAGGGTCACAGTCAGTGGGGAAACTCTGGGTAAGGTATAAGACCCTTCAGCCCAGAGGGAACCTGCTAACAATGTCTGGTTCAGCTCCCCATTTCCCGTACAGGCTCTTGGCCTTCCTGAGAAGTCAGGGGGAGTGACAACCTGTGTTGAGATTGAAGCAGAATGATGGCAAGTGGAAGAGTGATACCAGGTGGCAAACTACAATATCAAGTTGTTTATGTGGTTCTATGTGCTCAAAGTTGTTTTTGTTACATTATAAAAAGGAGAAAGCCCTGGAAATAAATGGACTCCATTTTCCCACCTTCCTCAGGAGTCCCACCTCATCACTTCTCCACTAGAAGGTTATTTTAATCACCCCGGCATGGGGGCTCTAGAAAGCAGGACACAATAAATGTAGAGAGAAACAAAAAAGTTTGACAAGAGATTGGGATGTGGGGTGAGAAAGAGTAAGGAGGATGATATCTATGTTTGTAAATCTGAGTCACTGAGGGAATGGTAGTAACCTTCATTGTAATAGGTAAGTTAGGTAGGTGGATTTGGGGAAAATATAGTGAATTCTGTTTTGGGTATGTTGAGATTGAGAAATCTCTGAGATATTTAATTGGAAATATCAAAAAGGTAGTTTGCAATTCTAGATTGTCACTTGGGGGAGAGAGAGACTAGGGCTGAATATCTAGATCTGAAAGTCATCTGAATAGAAATAATAACTGAGTCCATGGAAGGAAGATTACAAGCATTTTTTAAATATTTACTATATGTCAGGTATTGTGCTAGGTAATTTTACAAACAATTTCTTATTGAATCTTCATACTACTGTGGGAGGTAGGCGTTAAGAACCATGCCTAAGTGAAGGGGCAGGTCAATTCTCTGAGAGCCTCCACAGTTGTGAATCATAACATCTGAAGGAGTTGCAAAGCAGTCTTTACTAATGCAAATGTTCCTTGTGGATTGGGAATGAAATAAATTGGAGGCAAAGGGAAGAGGAGAGAGGTCAGACAACGCAACTGCCTCTCAGTGGGGAGGTCAGCAAACAGCAACTGCCTTTCAGTCTCCTTGTATCATCCTCTCAAAAGAGGAGATCCATTCTACAGGTCTGAGTTAGACTTCCAGCAGCCACAGGCAGGTGCCTCCCATATCACAACATATGGCACCCAAACATGGGACATAAGGAGCAGCACTTGAGAGCTGTTTGTGAGTAGGATCCTCCCAGAGTTCCTTCAGTAATCCATGGGGAAGGAAAGGGAGAAGAGACCCGGTAAGACTTTCTTAGTCAGGGTAATTAAATGGACCAACACCGCAAAGGGCCAAGTCAGGAGACTGATAAGATACTTATAAAAAAAGCTTGTTCTGACTACAATCCTCTTCTCCATTTGAAAGTTTGCCTCCATTACATCTCACAAGATGCAACACCTGCTGTAGTGCTGTTTGCACTCCCTAGCATGCAGACTCAGATACCTTAGCATGTGGATTTAGATAACAGCTAAAGCATAAACTTATTGACCATGCTGTGGGGAACAAATAATCACACTCCTACAAAACAAAAAATGGGGAATTGTTAAGGACCATGCCTGGGTAAAGGAGCAGGTCAATTTTCTGAGAGCCTCTGCAGCTGTGAATTATAACACTTAAAGGAGTTGCAAAGTAGCCTTTACTTACACAGATGTTTCTTGTGAATTGGGAATGAAATAAATCGGAAGCAGAGGGAAGAGGAGAGAGGTCAGACAACACAACTGCCTCTCAGTGGGGAGGTCAGAGGTCATCTCCTTGTATCATCATCATCCTCTCACATGAAGAGATCCATTCTACAGGTCTGAGTTAAACCTCCAGCAGCCACTGGCAGGTGACTCCAGTATCATAACAGGTAGGTACTACCATTATCCCCATTTTTATAGCTTAGGAAACTGAAATTGTGACTTTGCCCATAACACAGCTAGGAAGTATCCACAATTAGATTTGAGCTCAGGGTACACTCTTTATCCATTGTGCCATCCTGGGACCTCATGAAGTCAGAAAGAAAGAAAGTATAGAAAGAAAAGAGAAAGACGAATCAGGAAAGAGCTTTGGGGTTTATCTACCATTAGTGGAGATTACAAATATGAAAAACCAGAAAAGGAACCAGAAAAGGAAACACTAATAATATAAGAGAAGAAGAACTAGGAGAGAGGGGTATCCTAAAATCCCAGAAACACAGAGTATCTAAGAGGAAATAGTCAAAAGTATCAGATGATGTAAAAAGTCCAAGAAGCAGGAGGATTGGGAAAAGGCCATTTGATTTCATTAAGAAATTTTTGGAGGAGTATAGTTTGGTGGTACAGTGGATAGAGGCCAGCCCTGAAGTTGAGAGGATCTGAGTTGAAATGTGCCATTAGACTTACTAGCTATATGACCCTGAGCAAGTCTCTTAATTCCAACTGTATATGAGAGACAAACAGACAGACAGACAGACACAGAGACTGTTGTTAACTCTAGAGAGTACAATTTCAGTTGTGATGAGATGAAAAGACAAATTGCAAGGAATTAAAAAAGACAAATAATAAATATAGGCTGATTTTTCAGAGTTTGATTGAAAAAGGGAGGAGAAAATAGTATATAGTGAAGAAAATAAGCTCTAATGAGGGTCTTTTAAGGATGGGAGAGACGTGGACATGTTTGTGGGCATCAGAGAAGGCAAGAATGAGGAAGGGGAAGATAGTGAGGACAATCTGGAGAAGACAGTATGGGATGGGGTCCAAGAAGAATGTAGAGAAGTTGGCCCTGATTTTTTCTCTCTAAAATGAAGAGGTTGGGTTAAATGTCCTTCCAATTCTAAAAGGACAGTTTTAGGAACCTCTGTTACCAAGACTGAGAGAACTCAGATTCAAAGAAAGGAAAGAGCTCTGTCCCATATCATATGATGAATGAGTAGCTCCCTCTCTACCACTAAGCCTACCAGAATCAAATTATCAAGCTGACTTCACACTTACCCAGAAGAACAATTCCTCTGCCCTGCATGGTGGATCTGCGTCTTCAAAGAGGAACCTTCTCCTTCTCTTGCTAGCTTTTGAGTGATAAATGAGAGGGCCGGAAAAGAGTTACCCAATTCTTGACACCCAAAAGAGTCCTAGCAGTGGAGCAGTCTTGTTTTGCTGAGTACTGCCTCTAAAAGTTTTTGATTGCAACACAGGCATTTATAGTCAACTCTACTTTTCCCCCATGAAAAAATGGCTCTGTGCCCAAGGGAAGTGGTTCTTTGAGCAAAATGTGACTGCTAAGACTGAGTCTCCTTTGGTCTAAAGCAGTAGGGCCCAGGTAGGAGAGTGCAACTCTCATAGTGGACTAGAGAGATGATCTTCTGATACACTACCCTCAGTCCCAGACAATGGAAGGAGCCTGACTTCTAATCCTAACTATACCAAACTTCACAGACATTTATCAAATCCATTTGCTAGGCTCCTGGAATTGTGGTAAAAAGAGGTGAATCCCAGGCTTGAAAAGAGCTTAAAATCTTAAAGGAGACATCAACCGTGTTTGCAAACATGTCCCTTGCAATTCAGTGAGACTGGTCCCTTAGCTATTCCTCTCAAAAGGCATTGTCTAGGGATTGTCCCTGACTGCCCCCATGCCTAGAATGCTCTCTCTCCTCTTCAGCTCATGGCTTCTCTGCTTCCTGCCAGGCCTGGTAAAAACCTCTTTTACAAGAAACTTTTCTCCATCCCCTTTAATGCTAATGTCTTCCCTCCATGTATTATTTCCAATTCCTCCTACATAGAGCTTGTTTGCACAGATTGTTTCATGTTGTCTCACATTGGACTGTAACCCCTTTGGGAACAGGGACCGTCTTTTATTTCTCTTTCCATCTCTAGAGCTTAGCACACAGTTCCTGACTCATAGTAGGTACTGAATAAATGTTTATTGACTGACAAAGGAGATGGCTTAGCAAAATGCCCAAGTCCATAGCCAGAATAGTACAGGATGCCACAGGGGCACTGTTCAAAGTCCAATTTGGATGGAAAGTAGAATACATTAAGGGAAAGGGATTGTAACAATAAAAATAACATCAGTTAACATTTATAAGGCATACAAGCAGTATCTCATTTGATCCTCACAATAACTCTGTAAGATAAGTGTTGTTATTATCTTCCTTTTACAGACTTGGAAACTGAAGCTTAGGAAGGTCAAATAATTTATGGAGAATCAGATGGTCTTGAAATCAAGTCCAAGACTCTATTTACTCTATGACCTTGCTGTCTGTAGAGTGAAATAAGACTAGAGAAGTAATCTGGGGAAGATCTATTAGGGTTTTTATCCCAGAAACAAAAGATGGCAACTGTGGGTTTCATATGAGGAAAATATAAAAACTCGACGTAGGTCAGAGAGTTTTGTGATAATAACATGGATGATGAACAAGTAGAATGGGATACCTGACTCTACTGTGTAACCCCTATACTTGCTTTACGTACCAACAACTGTCTAGACCAAATGGTCATTTAAATATCTTCTGTGCCCTGGGATCCTTTCAACATCCAGGTGGAATTAATGTACAGAGGGTGTTGAACTCCAAACAGAAGAGTATGTATGCCCTGAATCACTGGGGGTCATGAAGAGCAGGGCAGGCCAGGATGCTGCAACCCAAACCTAGGGGGAGCCCAAGTTAACTCCCCCACAGGTGGATTGTTCTGAAGCCTGAATTGGCTTGCTCTACCTTGTGGCCTAGGGCTTCTCAGACTGATAGCTCTTTCCTTGGGGCTGCTTTTTCTCTGAGGGATCTTGAGCAAGGGTTCACAAAAAACTGAAGGAAGTGCTGTTCATTAGATACCTTTGCTCAGCAAAAATAATGATGTAGGATTAGCTAGATAATACAGTGACTGAGGTAATACAGTTGGGAGTCAAGAACACCTGAGATCTAATGTGACCTCAGATACCTACTAGCTCTGTGGCCCTTTGTAAGTCACTTCTCCCCAACTGCCCACAATAAAATAACAATAATAATAGTTACTATATTATAGTTTTATATATACACATTATAATTGTTTTATGATGATGATGATGATGGTTTAACTGAACTCTTGGAGTTTAAGTAGGTCATTGGGTCAGTTAAAGAACCTCTCAGGGACAGGGAGCTACTGAAGAATTTGAACAAGCTACAAATGTAATGAAACATGATGAGAGCTAAGGACTAGGAAAGAGATTTCTGCAGCCTGTAGAATGGACTGGAGCAGAGAGGCTGGAGGGGAAAACCAGGGATATTTAGTCTGGAAAAAACAGAGAGTGGATCCTGGGGAAGGGGCAATAGGTCTTCAAACAGTTCAAGGGCAAACAAGTAGAACAGAGATTAGTTTTGCTCTGACTGGCCCTAAAGATGCCCGGGAGCTGTGGAGTAGAAGTAAAGAAGCTAGAGATTTAGTGTAGAGTCAAGAAAATATTCTTAATCATTAGGGGAAATCCTAGGCATTGCCAAGTATGTAATAGTCTGCCCAGGGAGGCAGCAGCCTTCTCTCTCATGACTTCATCTCACCCGAGGCTGCTGAAAGGCACAGTCTTCAGGGATTCACCCACCATCTGACACTTTTTTGCTTTGCTGGCCATTTCCACTTTCAGAAAGTAGAAGAAGCAATGAGGGAAAATGCTTCTCTGGCCTCTTTTCTGATTATAAGCAATTGAATGAGATGTGGAAGTAAAGACAAGCTGGAAAAGGAGTAGTTCTCCTAGGACAGAGGAGTAGAGGAAGCTTGAATCATATTTCCAACATTGATTAGATTGAAAACCATAAACACTCACCATCACCATAATCCCTAGCCTCTATTTTCTCCTCTATCAAATAGGTGACAATAATAGGAGTTACTTCACAGAGCTGTGGAAATTAATTAAAAAGGATAATTTCTGAATGAGTTTTTGTAAATCTTAAAGCACTAAATAAATGAGCTATTATGTGTTGTTACTATTATTATGAGAACTTCAAGGTAGTTGTGAAAAAATTGCTTTGTAAACTTAAATTTTGTAAACTTTTTAAACTTTTGCAAATGTGATATATAATTATTATTTTATTTAGGAAAAAAAGGTTTCTAAAAGTGGAAAGTAGGAAAAATATGATCACATTCCTCATATAATGTCAGACTTGGTTGACATTATTTTTGGCTATTTCGCCAAAGTAGTGGATTTCTTTCTTTCTTTTTATTTTTTTATATTTTGTAATAACAAATGGCTCTCTAGAATAAGGAAAAGGGATTTATTAGGGAACATTGTTGACAGAGAAGCAAAATATACTAATAACATTTTTAAGAGTCAAAAAGATAAGATGTTCCTAAGAACAGTGCTTTTACCATCAATTCAATTTAATAATCACTTTTTAACAAAAATGAACACCCTCAATTTAAAAAATATTTATTGTGTCTAATATTTTTTCTTCACAAGTGTCATGATGTCTTTGATGAAAATGGAAAAGTAGGCCTGATGGTATAGAAATTTCATTTTCTCTTTTCTTACTGTGATCATAGCACAAAGAAATGTGCTCCAAATCTTTAAACATTTTGTCCATGTGAAAACTTATACTGGATAAGCAGAATAAGGTAATTAGTTGTAGAAAGCTGAAACTATTGAGTCAATACACTGAGGTCAGGACTGCTGAGCACTTGAGACTAACTATCGATTGGACAATACTCTATGGGAATATGCTTGGAAAATGGTCCTTTCCAACTATCCGTACTGGTTCAATGATTGGTGTGTAGAGGATTGTAGGAGGGACTAGGGGGTGGGGTAAGACTAGCCAGAGACACTCTTGGCAGTAGACGAGGGAGAAAGTGGTTGTTGAGAATCTGCTTCCATCCTGTTCTACCCTGCATCTAAAGACTAAGGACTTTTGCTTATCCTGACTCTGGCTGATTCTGGGGTGTCCTGGGCTAGTGCAGTCATCACAATTAGTTAAACTCAGAAATGAAAGGTGTTATAATAATAAAATTAACTTATTTTGCTATAGCAATAAAATTACCAAGTATAATAATTTGATTTAATAAAATCTTTCAAAGATAGCTGTTATAAGTATTGTTAACTATAAAATGTCTTAATCTAATGTATTCCTCTCTTTTGCTGTTTATATTGTTTGATGAATATTCCAACATTCTACAGTGTAATGAGTTCAAAGTCAGTGTAAACATATTGTGTTAACAGAAACTATAAAATACATGTTTTCCCTAGAAAGAAAAAAACAATTCAAATAAAAAGAAAATGCTTCTAGTATGGGGGGGGGGGGAATGCTTATTTAGGGCTGGAGATTCAAAAAAAAAAAAAAAAAGAATGACAGTCCTTAACCTCAAGGAACTTACGATATGGTGGGAGAAGAAAAAAAGAAGCTAAAAGAAAAAAGATCATTGCTGTTGTTGTTCAGTCATTTCAGTCAGGTTCAACTCTTTGTGGCCCCATTTGGGGTTTTGTTGGCAAAGATATTGGAATGGTGTGCCATTTCCTTCTCCAGTTCATCTAACAGATGAAAAACTAAAGCAAACAGGGATAAGTGACTTGCCCAGGATTACACAGCTAGTGAATCTGAAGCCTGATTTGAACTCACAAGAATGAGTGTTGCTCCACCTAGAGGCCATAGAGGGCAATGCCCAAGAGAGATGGGAGCCTTCAAAATCTGGAGTACCTCTCCCTCCTCTGCAGAATGCAACTATATATGATCTCAATGAGGAAAAAAAAAAGAGAAAGGTATCTAAAGACACAGATATGCTCTCATATCTCAACAGAGGTTGCTCTCTGAACTCAGATTTTGGAAAAACATAGAAAGCTAAGGCAGGACCCATAGGAGAGGAAACACAAAAGAGTGCCATGATTCTATAAGACTAGTATCACGAAAGCCAAAGTTTAGGATGAACTGAAACTCGATTAAAAATGTGAAGGACCAGAAGGTAACAGAGCTATTTTGGGACAAGAAGGGATATAGAACAGAAGACAAGAAGAGGAACATGAAAGAGACTATTTACAGCTGATGGCATAATATTTATAAATAAAAATTGCACAACCCTGTTTTGCTGTCATATTCTTTATTATGAAAAATGATCCTAAGAAAGGGAAGAACCAATGTGGCTAAGGGAGTGTTGAGGACAAAGTAGGTCAAGCAGACATCTGACCACATCATTTCCCTACTCAATGCACTTCTCTGGGTCCAGGATCAAGTACTGGCTCCTCTGTTTGGCATTTAAAACTTTTCCAATATTACTAAGAAATAAGGAAAAGAAAGAGTTCAAAAGAACCTGGTTAATATTGTATGTTAGTATGGTATTGTATTACATGATGCAGTGTAAACAAAAATAGAAGGATGATTGTTACAGTAACAGCTACACTATAAAGACAAAGGACTTTGAAAGACTTAAAAGTCTCCTACAAATATAAGGAGCAACCATGGTTCCAGAAGACTGAGGCTAATCTGTGCTGCCTACCAGGAGGGAATGAATTTGTGGTGCAGAATAAGACAGATTTTTGAACATGGTCAATGTGGGAATTTGTTTTGCCTTACTAGACACATTTGTTAGAAGGGTTTTTTCCCCCTTTTAAGTGAAGAGGAAAAATTTAAGGAGAAAATAAATACTAGTTAATTTTAAAGTAAAATAATTTTTTAAAATTTCACAACCTAACCCTAAATTACCAATTCATCCTTATCATATATTGTTCTTCTCTACACACTTAGAATTCAGCCAAATTAACTTTCTTATGCTTTCAATTTTTAAAAATCTTCAAGAAAGGGTCAAGATTAAAATTGTGTTCTCCCCTTCATCACTGTGAAAGGTACTTGACCTAGTTTTCTTCTCATTTTTTATGATATGACCTTGTGTGTGTGTGTGTGTGTGTGTGTGTGTGTGTGTGAATAATGTAGCTTGAGCTTCAGTTTTGAGTTTATTGTGGTTTAGATAGGTTCCAATTAATGAGAATAGTAAGTCCCATGAAGTAGTCACATTTTTCTGATTCAAACTACAAAGTTCCATTGGACTAGAAGCAATTAACATATTTTACATAATTGTAACTCTCAATAGGCCAAATTTGAATATATGCTACCCCTTCACAGGATTCATTATTCACACTGTTTATGATAGGAGACATTGGCCTAATCTGATTTCCCCAGATTTTTTTTGTCCAATAGGGAGTTGTTCTATCAGTAACTTAGATTCTTAAATTTAGATTACTGTTTTTATTGGCTTTTTTTTTTTTCTTATTTTTAAATAAAATATTCTTCATCTATTTTTCTGGAATTTTGAATCCAATTCTAAAGAGTTTTGATAATTTTGTTGTTATTCAGTCATTTCAATGGTGTGCAACTCTCTGTGACTCATTTTTGGGTTTTTTTGGCAAAGATATCCGAATGGTTTGCCATGTGCTTCTCCAATTCCAGTTTTACAAGTGAAGAAACTGAGGCACACAGGGTTAATGACTTACCCTGGTTAATGACTTACAGCCAATAAGTGTCTGAGAGCAGATTTGAACTCAGGAAGATGAGTCTTTCTGTCCAGGACTACTACTCTCCCCACTGTACCATTTAGCCATCCAAGTTTAGATCTTTACTAAATTCTAAAAATAATTTGAAGTCTGTTAATGCAATCTGGAGCACAAGTCCTTTGATTTGTATTTTTTCTCATTGTTTCCATGGAGATTTTAATGCTTTTTATTCTTTCTAATACATAATGTTCTCATTTTATCTAGTTTTACAGAGTAATTTGATTAGTATGCCATTAACTCGATAAATTCACTTAGGAAGTATTTTCCTTTTTCTTGTTTTGGTTTTTATTTCTTATTCTGCTCACATCAAAAAAAAAAAAAAATTGTGACTCAGAATCTACAGTCACAACAATTGATAAATATCAGATCCAAGATTTGCACTTAGGCCTCTGGACATCACTGCACACAGTATAACACTTTTTCTCTGTTTTTCCAACTAGATAATTTGTTGAGTTTGTTGTGTCCAGGGTTTCTTCCACCCCCAAAAGGCAACATCAGAAGAACATTAGTGTAGAAATTCCAACTTCATCAATCTACAAGCATTTATTAAGCTTCTATTCTATGCTGAGTAACATGCTAGGCACATTAATGAACATACAACATATGAAACAATCCCTACTGGCAAAAAACTCACATTCTAATGGAAGATATGACAAATACATAGGACAACTGTATGCATAGAAGCAAATAAATAGAAAGTAAATAAAGATCACACAGTGCATAATGTGTGGAGTCTGGGATCAGGAGGAACTGAGTTCATACCAACTAACTTCATGATTCTGTACAAGTCACTCAAACCTGCTTGCCTCAATTCTTCACCTGTAAAATAAGCTGGAGAAAAAAATGGGAAACCACTCTAGTATCTTTGCCAATATAATCTCAAATAGCATCAAGCAATTTAAACATAACTCAAATGACTTAACAACAGCAACAAAATAAATGTAAATCATTCAAGTACCAGGTAATTTGGGGAAGAAGCTACTAGGAGTTGGGGGGAAATTAGGAAGTTCTCACCTACATGGTGGAGCTTATCTTTTTTAAAAATTAGGGAGACTTTCTGAACTTAAGGCAAAGAGGTCAAGGAATGTCAGACATGAAGGACAGACAGAGCAGAAGCCAAGAGGCAGGAGATGGGGTATCCAGAGTGAGGAACAGAGAGAAGGCCAATTTGTCTAAGGTTCAAGGTGCAGGGATTAGAGGAATATCCATTGATTTTAGAAGAATAAGTCTAGGGTTTTAAAAGCTAAGAGGCAATGGGGAGATAGAGAAATTGATTAGTCAGAGAGTCTTTGATCATTAATTTATAGAAGGTCAACATCTAGAATGAAGAAGGTAATAATATAAAACAGAAAAAACAACAGTTTTCTCTATTCTGGAACACCTTGGGTCCTGAATTCCATTTGGGGAGTTTCATTTCAAGAGAGATTCTGGAAAGCTGAAGAACACACAAAAGAGTCCCCTTCTTTCCCTCCACCCCCCCCCCCCCACTCCCCATGGTGTGGGTACTGAAAATCCTGTTGTATTTGAATATCATTTGAAGAAACTAGTGATGTTCAGCCTGGAAAAGAAGACTTGGGGATGGTGGGAGAGAGAGGACAAAGTTGCTTTACAAGAACTAAATGGCTATCATGGGGTAGGGGATTAGCTTTAATCTGCTTAGTCTAAAAGATAAAATAGGGACTTTTGGGAAGAAGCAACAGAAAACCTGTTGCCTGATCATAAGAACCTGATATCCAGTACAGGAAGAGTATGTCAGAATGGGAGTGAGCTGTTCAGCATGGGAGGGCAGTTGTCTGAGGGACAGGGTAGGGAACTCCCAGGAATGTGGTCTTAGGAATCCAGGTGAACGTTAGCTGAGAAAGTCTGAAGTATTGATAGAATTACAGTACTCCCTGAGGCAAGAAGGGAAGAGAAGTGATTAAGATCATTTCAGCCTTAAGTGGATCTTTTGTTCTTACTAGACTTTTTATTCAAGTGGACTTTGATTACAGTCCCACTGCAAGTGGAGGTCTCTGGAAACTTTATCTTTACTATATCCAATCAGAAAGTTAAGTTATGATGTCAAACCCCCAGATTATATTTCCTTTCTAAAAGATCTGTCCATATAATAGAATCTTGCTAAACTTCTTTTTAGTGTTAACCTGCCATGGTGTACTCCACCATCATGACATATCTTTCCTTTAATTGTGTCTTCCTCCTGGTTATTGCTAGGGAACTTGTCTTCCTCCTTGTTAATTGCTAAAGTCTCCTTTTCCTTGTTAAAGATAATTATGGATTTAGCCTGCTCTTAACAGCATGATGAAATCTTTGTTTCTTTATTTGGAAGATGGCTAAGTCTGCACATTCTTTTAAGTCTACTCATGGCAGCTAGGTGGCATAGTGAATAGAGCACCAGCCCTGAAGTCAGGAGGACCTGAGTTCAAATTTGATCTCAGACATTTAACACTTCTAGCTATGTGACCCTGGGTAAGTCACTTAACTCCCATTTCCTCAGGAAAAAAAAAAAAGACTACTTATGACACAGGCCCATAACTCCAATATACTTTTGGGGCATCACTCCATCTCCCATCATTTGGTGACTCAACCCCATTATTTTGGCGGCCTGGTATAGAAAGTCTGCTTGAACCCCAACCTTAACATCATCACCGGCTAACTTGGACATCTTTTTCAGCTTTGGCTGTTGTGGACTCCAGAGCACTTGTGGAAAAAGAAGGGTCTAAGGAGAGATTTCCCAGACAGTCAGCTCTCCAGGTACTGAGACAGACTGGGAAAAATTTCTTGTTCAGTTGCCACCACTGGTTCTATAGGAAAGAGCTCAATGGGGAGGGGAGAAGGAAATATCTGCCTTCCCTAATGGGATTTCACCCTCCTTTCTCTCCTCTCTTTCAGCCCTCACTTCCTCTAAAAACCCTCCTCTTGTAGAAGCAAATTCATGTAGCAAAATTACAAAAGCTGGGGCACTACTTTTTTGTCACAAGATTGAAGGAAGTATGCCTGTGACCTCTGTGCATTCCGCCACTCCCAGATTCAATAGTTCATAGTTGGAGAAATGCCTGAACCCAACATTCAGGGCCATTTCTCCAGTTTCTATCATAGTGCAGGATGTCAAGTCTAATCTCATTCTACACTTGAAGAAACTAAAGCCCAGTGAAGTCAAATTATTTGCCTGGGTCACAAACTAAGCAGTGTCTGATGCAGGATTTGAATACATGTCTTTCTAACTCCATGTCTACTATTCTTATCCATTATGATGGGACCCATTCTGTTCTCTTTGTCAAGAAATGCTAGAGGTCAATTTTTCCAGACTCTTGTTAGCATATAATGTTATGAACCTGGAACTCACCCAACTCCATTGTTAGTAATGCTAATCCCTCTGTCCTGTCCAATTTCTGAGACTGTCTTGATTAGCATATCTTTAGTTACTTGGTTGTTGTCCTTCATTCTTGAAAAAGACCCAAAAGGCATCACTGTGTTACAATCAGGTTACAATGTATCCAACTGTGGCAGATCAGACCAATATGAGCTCATATACTCTGCCACAGATAAGTCACAAAAAGTTCCTCTGAATATGTGGGATGGATTCCCCAACTTTTACACCTCATATTTCTTCTGAGCTAATTCAATTCTGCTTTGTTCATAGAACATGGCACTTTCTCTGATGAGGGCATACCATGCTAGGTGGTCCATGCCAGTGTCTCTCATTTCATACAATTAATTCTAACCTTCCCAAGCGAGACCTTGAGAGTGTTCTTGTAATGTTTTTTTCTGACCACTTTTTGAATGCTTGCTCTGTGTGAGTTTTCCATAAAATAGTCTTTTTGTCAAGTATTCATTTGGCATTTGAACAATGTGGCCAGCTGTTAGAAATAACACTGTTGACAATGAAAATCAGATATCAAGGAAAATTTATTAAAGAAGAATCTCAAGGAATTGTCTTAACATTTTTGGCCAGAAGCGGGCCCCACTCCTCTTTGGGAAGAGAGAGCACTGAGTATAGAAATGGGGGAACCTTTATATTTGCTTGTGTGACACGGCTCCCTTCAGAGAACAGAATGGTACGTTTTATTCGGGTTAGTTTTTCTGATTCTCCCAGTAAGTTTCCCCTTAATATGTATAAAAGATGCCCCCCCCCCCCCCCCATCTTATACCCCATGTTCAAAAATGGCAGAAAACTCTGGAGTGGGTTGTTTAACATTCAATTAGCCTATTAAGCAGGTGCATTAGTGATTTAGTTAAGTCAGGTCATTGACCCCAACTAGTTTGGGCTGGATGGGCTATTATCTTAAATTTGGGGTTTTCTCAAAACCACAAGACTTTCTGATTGGATGAATCCACCTTGCCTTCCTAGCCCCACCAATTTCTTGTTTGCTCAAGGCTTCTGTTGATCACTTAATTGTTCTGTGAATCCTAATCTTCCTTAACCTCTCATATTCTGAAAACTTCTTGGTCAGTGGTACCCACTATCCCAATCCCATACTACCTCAAAGCTTGCAACACTGTGGAAACCCATCCTTTCAGCATTTCTCACACAGCTCAATGGAATTGCGCTCTCTGCAGTATGGAATGCTTGGCAGTTTAGTTTGAGAAAGGCCCTCAGTGTCTGTTATCTTATCTTGCCAGGTGATTTTCTGAATCTTCCTAAAACAATCCAATGGAAGCAATTCAGTTTCCTGGCATGGTGCTGGTATGTTGTCCAGGTTTCACAGGAATACAACGATGAGGTCAGCACAATAGCTCTGTGTGGTGTTCTCTTCTTTTCTAAAATATGATTGTTCTCTGGGGGAGCAGGTTCTTGGGGGGTTTCTGGAGGCAGCCTTAGTTTCAGTTCAAATCACCTCAAATGCAGCCAGATGTTAAAGTAGTTCTTTATTGTCTCTTCCAAAATAGCTCGGTAAGCTTTCCTTGGTTCCGACAACTCTTGTTGCTAGTCCTTTGCCTCTGCTTCTGCCAGCTTCAGCCTCTCCTCTTCCGAATTCCCAATTCTGCCCAAATGCAGTCTCTAGCTTCTCAATCTCCTCAACTGACTTCTCACTGATTGACTTCACTGACTCTAAAAACTTCTTATATATGATCTCTTAAAGGTATGAATCCAAAGGTTGACACCTCCTCTGAGAGAGTGAAGTCACATGATCATAATGGTTAAATTCTATAGAAATCAATATCCCAAATGGTATTGATAAGATAAATAAGATCTCAGGAAACAGACCCCAGATCACACTAATTCATTATTGGTGAGGTTGTGAATTGATCCAACCATTCTGAAGAACAATTTGGAGCTATGCCCAAAAGCTATAAAACTGTGCATACTCTTTGATTCAGAGACCCCACTACTAGGTGTCATACCAATGACATCATAAAAGAAAGAAAAGCACCCACAGGTTCCAAAATGTTTGTAGTAGCAGTTTTTGTAACGACAAAACCACAAAGTAAGTAGGTTTTTTGTTGTCTTTAAATGGGCTCTTGTTGAATTCCTTGCCTTGAAAAAATTATCATGACCCCACAGTTACTGCATCCAATCAGAAGGTTAAGCAACAAATGTCAACCCTTGAGATTATTCTTCTTGTATAATAGAAACTACTAGTTTTCCACCCCATTATTAACTCCTTTTAGGAACTTAGTTTAAACATCGCAATAGTGGGTTCTTTAGGAACTGCCTGTTTTACAGCAGCAAGTTCTTTGGAAACTTAGTCTACTTCCCCCTTGTTAGTTGGGAGTTCCAGTAGAGAACTTAGCTAGTCTTTCCATGTACTTTCCATGTACTTAACCCACTGCTATAGAGGGCTAGTATTGAATAAATTAATGTACAGGAAGAGTCTGGTCCAGGTATTATTTGAGACCAGCTCTCTCTAAGGGCATGCAATTCTTGTTGCTTAGTTGTTTCATTTGTGGATTATTCTCTGTAATCCCATTTGGGGCTTTTGAGCAAAGATGCTGGAGTTTTCACTTCTTCAGTTCATTTTACAGATGAGGAACTAAAGGAAATAGTTAAGTGACTTGCCCAGGGTTATTCAGCTAGTAAGTGTCTTAGACGAGATTTAAAATCAGGAAGCTGAGTCTTCCTGACTCCAAACCTAACACTGTCCACTATCCAGGCTAATACCATATCTGACATATTAATGGTCATTTAAATTCATATTGAATTGTAGTATTAAATCTTCAAGAAAATTTCCCTTCAGGGAACTGTGAGAGCTGAAAAAACCAACAAAAAAAGATTGTTTTATTTATTTCCCTCACCTCAGAAAGGAAAAAAACAACCCATTTATTAAACACCTACTGTATGCTAGGCATTCTGCCAAGTGCTTAACAAATATTAACTCATCTGCTCCTTATCACAACCCTGGGAGATAGTGCTATTATTATTCCTATATAGCAGTTGAGGAAGCTGACATTGACAGAGGTTCAGTGACCTCCACAGAGTCATACACAGCTAGTTAGTGTCAGGAGGATTGGAACTCCGGTTTTCCTGACTTCTGGATCAGTGCTCTATTCACTGAACCACTTAATTGTACAGAGGATTAGGTGTGTCCTGGTTGACCAGGAAAGAACTAGGAAGAAAGGCAAAACACGAGTGTGAAGAATGTACAGGTAATTTCAAATTCAGTGTCTCTTTCTCTCTCTTTCTTCTGCTATTTCTGCCATGTTCCCAACATCACCTTAGGCTTCCCATTAGCACCCTGTTTATATAGCATCTTAGCTTTCCAGTGTTGATGGCTGATATTTTGCTCCACAGGGGAGGCCATGGTTCATATCCTTGAACAAAAGCAATATAGAGAGGTGGATATGAAACCAGAGTAATACACTTTCAAATAATGGAAGACAATATATTTGGATGTCTCCTTCTCCTCTCTGGGTCTCAGTTTCTTCCTATATTAAATGAAATGAGTTTTAATATTTGGTCCAGGTACTTAGGCAGTAACTAGATGGTGATGCTGGATAAATTCCTTCCTCTTAGGGGTATAGTTAAGATGGCTGGGAGAAGTCAGAAAGTTGTGTGAGTTTTCTTTGATTTCCCTCAGAAACAACAATTAATCAAATCTTTAAAAGAATTCTGGGTTGACTAAATCCACAAAAGGCTGGAGTGAAACAATTTTCTAGCCCAAGATAACTTGAAGGACTTCAGAGAAAGTTGGTCTCACTGGGATAAAAGGGGACCACAGACCCACGCAGGTAGTGTCCAGGCAAGTCACTTGAATGCTCTTAACCACAACACAGATCAGCAACCAAATTCCTGCAATTCAGGTTCAGCCAGCTAGTGGCAGAGCAAGACAGCTGTGAAGCCTCCAGACCCAGTGCAGCAAGCAAAATGCCAGCCCTGGAATCCAAGGAACTATAGGGATGACTATGCAATGCTACACTAATGTAGTGGGCAAGCCTTAAGTCCCAGAGGATGCAGGGTAAAAAACCAGTGATTAGACTCCTAGACCCAGCACGAGAAGCTTGTACATCTCTTCTCTAACCCAGGAGCAGAACTTAACTTTTTTTTGTTTGTTTTTTTTTTTAGAGTTATTTTTATTTTTATTTTTTATTTAATAGCCTTTTATTTACAGGATATATACATGGGTAACTTTACAGCATTAACAATTGCCAAACCTCTTGTTCCAATTTTTCACCTCTTACCCCCCCACCCCCTCCCCTAGATGGCAGGATGACCAGTAGATGTTAAATATATTAAAATATAACTTAGATACACAATAAGTATACATGACCAAAACGTTATTTTGTTGTATAAAAAGATTCAGACTCTGAAATATTGTACAATTAGCTTGTGAAGGAAATCAAAAATGCAGGTGTGCATAAATATAGGGATTGGGAATTCAATGTAATGGTTTTTAGTCATCTCCCAGAGTTCTTTTTCTGGGCATAGCTAAAAACTCAACTTTTAAAAATGAGTAAAAAAACAAAAAGAGCCCTGACCATAGAAATCTACCATAGTGACAGAAAAGATCAAAACATAAACTCAGAAAAGGACAATAATGTTGGAAAAAGGAATATGTGTTGGTCTCAAGCCCAGAAAGTCCTCTTGGAAGAGTTTAAAGGGGATTTTTTTTCCCCCTGAGGCAATTGGAATTAAGTGACTTACCCAGGGTCACACAGCTAGGAAGTGTTAAGTGTCTGAGGTCAGATTTGAACTCAGGACCTCCTGACTTCAGGATAGTGCTCTATGCACTGCACCACCTAGTGTCCCCAAAGGGGATTTTTTAAAACAAGTAAGAGAGATAGAAGAAATATTGAGAGAAAAAAACGAGAGTTTTGTCAAACAATTATGAAAAAAAGAATCAACAGCTTGGAAAAGAAAGCACAAACACTGACTAAAGGAAAAAAAAAATCCACTGAAGAAAACAACTCCTTGAAAAATAAAATTGGCCAAATGAAAAAGGAGGTACAAAAGCTAACTGAAGAAAATGATTCCTTAAATATGAGAATTGGGTAAGTGGAAACTAATGACCCTATAAGACATAAAGAATCAATCAAACAAAATCAAAAGAATGAAAAAATAGAAGAAAATGTAAAATACCTGAAATTAAAAATAACTGATCTGGAAAATAAATAGAGGAAAGAGAATTTAAGAATTATTGGAATGTCTTAAAGTCAAAATAAAAAAATGGAGCCTAGATAGCATCTTCCAAGAAGAGAAAACTCCTTAAATCAAGGAAAACTGCCCTGATGTCTCATAACCAGAGGATAAAATATTCATTTAAAAACCCCACTGATCATGTCCTAAAAGAGACCATAAAATGAAAGTCCCAAGGAATATTGTAACCAAATTTCAGAACTACCAAATCAAGGAATAATACTGCAATTGGCCATAAAGAAACAATTAAAATATCAAGGAACCACAATCAAGATTACACAGGACTTAATAATTTCTACATTAAAGGATAAAGAGGCATAGAATAGGATATTAAAGAATACAAAAGAAGTTGAATTACCAGCAAAAATAAATTACTCAACAAAATTGAGTATAATCTTCCAGGGGAAAAGATCTGTCAATAAAATAGGGAACTTTCAGACTTTTCTAATGAAGAGAACAGAGCTGAACATAAAATGTAATTTCAAACAATAAAAAAGCATAAAAAGGTAAATAGGAAAGAAAAAACCATAGTGTTCAGTAACGTTAAGCTGCTTACATTCCTACATGAGGCAAAGATCGTTTTTAACTTTTGTGAAACCTTATGTTATAAATTTTTCTCCCTCCATCCTCTTTTCCCCCTCCCCAAAACAGCAAGCAATCTAACATAGGTCAAACGAGCAATTCTTCTAACATATTTATCATGCTGCACAAGAAAGATCAAAACAAAAGGGTGAAGAAACTGAAAAAAAGAGAAAGCAGCAACAAAGACAACAAAAGGTGAAAAAACTATGCTTTGATCCACATTCAATCTCTATTCTTTCTTTGGATGCAGAAGGTATTTTCCATCATAAGTCTATTGGAATGTCTTTGAATTGCATTGTTGAGAAGAGCCAGGTCCATCACAGCTGATCATCACACAATCTTGCTGTTACTGTGTGCAATGTTCTCTTGGTTCTGCTCACTTCACTCAGTGTCAGTTCCTTTAAGTCTTTCCAGGCTTTTCTGAAATTAGCCTGCTCATCATTTCTTATAGAGCAATAATATTCCATTACATTCATCTTCCATAACTTATTCAACCATTCCACAATTGATGGGTATCCATTCATTTTCCAATTCCTTATCACTACATAAAAAGTGCTACAAACATTTTTGCACATGTGGCTCCTTTTCCACTTTTATGATCTCTTTGGGATGCAGACCCAGTAGTGCCATTGTTATATCAAAGGATATGCACAGTTTTATAGGTCTTTGGGCATAGTTTCAAATTGCTCTCCAGATTAGTTGGATCATTTCATAATTACACCAACAATGCATTGGTGTCCCAGTTTTCCCATATCCCCTCCAACATTTATCATTATCTTTTCCCTGTTCTTAGCCAATCTGAAAGGTGTGAAGTACTATCTCAGAGTACTGTCTTAATTTGCATTTCTCCAATCAATAGTGATTTAGAGCATTTTTTTCATATGACTAGGAATGGCTCTAATTTTTTCATCTGAAAATTGTTTGTTCATATACTTTGACCATTTAGATGTAACTCCCAATCCCTATATTTATGCCCACCTGCATTTTTGATTTCCTTCACAAGCTAATTGTACAATATTTCAGAGTCTGATTCTTTTTGTGCAGCAAAATAACGGTTTGGTCATGTATACTTATTGTGTATCTAATTTATATTTTAATATATTTAACATCTACTGGTCATCCTGCCATCTGGGGGAGGGGGTGGGGGTAAGAGGTGAAAAATTGGAACAAGAGGTTTGGCAATTGTTAATGCTGTAAAGTTACCCATGCATATAACCTGTAAATAAAAGGCTATTAAATAAATAAATGAATTAATAAATTAAAAAAAAAGAACTATATCTCTATTAGGGCAGTTAGAAAAAATATACTTACAGAGGGTATGGGTATAAGTAGACTTTAATGGGATTTAAAAAATTATTTAAGGGGGGTAGCTAGATGGCACAGTGGATAGAGCATTAGCCCTGAAGTCAGGAAGACCTGAGTTCAAATCCAGCCTCAGACACTTAATATTTCCTAGCTGTGTGTACCTGGGCAAGTCACTTAACCCCAATTGCCTCAGGGGAAAAAATTAATTAAAAAATGAAAAAAAAAAAAAGGATTGTACTGGGAGAAGAAGAAAGGAGGAGTCAGAATGGTATAAATTATATCACATGAAAAGGAATGAAATTACCTATTACAGAAGGTAATTACAGAAGAGAAAGAAGATAGGGAATGAGTACTGATTTAACCTTAATCTTATTAGAATTGATTCAAAGAGGGAATAATTTACATATTTAGTTGGATAAAAAAAAATCCATCTTATCCTGTAATAGGGAAGTAGGAGGGGAAGTGAGAAGAAAAGAAAGGTGGAGGCTAATAGAAGAAAGCAGAAGTATACGGGTAAATAGGAAAGAAAAGAGAGAGGCACTAATTCAAGGGAGAGTAGGTTGGAGGAGACATTGGTCGAAAGGAAAATGCTGATGAAGGAGGAGAGGGTGAAAAGAAAAAAAAAGTATTAAGGAGAAGAAATAATATATAAGGAAATGCACAGTTAATAATCATAATTGTGAATATGAATGGAATGAACTCTCCCATAAAACAAAAGCAGATGACAGAGTGGATTAAAAACCAGAATTCTACAATATGTGTTTAAAAGAAATACATTTGAAGCAGAAGGATACACACAGGATAAAGGTAAAAGGCTTGAACAGAACAATAATGCTTCTGCTGAAGTTAAAAAAAAAAAAAAGAGAGGTAGCAATCCTGATCTCAGATAAAGCAAAAAGAAAACTAGATCTAATTAAAAGACATAAGAAGGAAACTACATCTTGCTAAAAGGTACTATAGACAATGAAGTAATATCTATATTAAACACATACCAAGTGATATAACATTCAAATTCTTAGAGAAATTAAGTGAATTACAGGAAGAAATAGATAGCAAACCCATACTACTGGGGGACCTCAATCTCCCCCTCTCAGAACTAAATAAATCTAACTACAAAATAAATAAGAAAGAAGTGAATAGAATTTTAGAAAAAAATTAGATATGATAGACCTCTGGAGAAAACTGGAAGGAGGTCAAAAGAAATGTGCCTTTTTCTCAGCAGCACATGAAACCTACACAGAAAGGAATGATCATGAATTAAGCCATAAAAACCTCACAATGAAATGCAGAAAAGCAGAAATATTAAATGCATCTTTTCCATTCATGTTGCAATAAAATTTGCATGTGCCATGGAAAGGTAGACTAAAAATTAATTGGGAACTAACTAATCTAATCCTAAAGAATGGGTGGGTCAGTCAAGAAATCATAGGAATAACCAATAATTTCATCAAAGAGGATGACAATAATGAGTACTGAGGGAAATTTTCTATTTCTAAAAAACAGGAATAAAAGGAAATCGATGAATTAGACATGAAATTTTAAAAGCTAGAAGAAGAACAAATTAGAAATTCCCAATTAAGCACTAAATTGCAAATTCTGAGAATCAAAGGAGAGAGTAATAAAAAAAAATGAAAATAAGAAAACTATTGAACTAATAAATAAAACTGAGCTGGTTTTATTTTTTTAAAGCATAATTAAATAGATAAATCTTTGATTAATTTGATTTTGAAAAAAGGAAAAAGAAAACCAAATTACTAGTATCAAAAATGAAAAGGTTACATTCATCATCAATGTAAAAGAAATTAAACCAATAATTAGGAGCTATTTACCTGACTGTATGCCAATAAATCTGACAGTCTAAGTGAAATGAACAAATATTTACAAAGATTACAAATATACCCCATTTTAGAAAAAGAAATTGAAGAAGTCATCAATAAATACCACAAGAAAAAATATCCAGACTTAGATGTATTTACATGTGAATTTAATCAAACATTAAAGAACAATTAATTCCAGTACTATACAAACTATTTGGGAAAATAGGCAAAAAAGGAGTTCTATCAAATTTTTTTATAAGACAAACATAGTGCTAATATCTTAAACACAGAAGAGCCAAAACAGAGAAAGAAAATTATAGACAAACTTCCCTAATGAATATTGCTGAAAATTTTTAATTTTTAGCAAAGAATATTAGCAAAGAGGTGATAACAATTTATCATGATGATAATACACTGTGTGTAGGTGGGATTAATATCACAAATGAATGGCTGATAAAGTATTAGGAAAGCTATAAGAATAATTGAATAAATCAATAACAAAACTAACAGAAATCATATGATTATCTCTGCTTTTGGTAAATGTTTTTTTGTAGATGCACACAAAATAAGAGGGGGGAAAACATTGTGATGGATGTACATAGCAGACCGTTAAGGAAGGATTCAATTTAAAATAATAAATTTCCATTTAAAAAAAAAAAACCTGTATAATAAATACTTCACATTGTTTCCAAAGCTGCCAAGATTTTCTTTTTTTTTTTTTTTTCTGCTAGAGGCTTTTTATTTTATTTTTTTTCTCCTTCCCTCCCACCAGGATTCTACTTTTTTGTAGCCTTTTTTGACTATAATTAAGCTTGGATATACATACACATTTACATAAATATCTATAAACACAACAAACATACACATATATGTAAGTCTATACTATGCTTATTTCCTCCTATCATCTTTTTCTCTAGAGGTGGATAGCATCTTCTTTCATAAGTCCAATGAGTCTTTCCATGCTTTACTAAGTCAACCAGCTTATCATTTCCTATACTACAGCAAAATTCCATCCCAATTACATTTCATCTAAAAGATTGTTCAAGAAAGTTTCCCCCCCAATTTTCAGCATTCCTTTTGTTCTTTGGCATATACTTTTTATTTATATAAGAAAATTTTAATATAAAATAATCAAAATTATTCTTTTTTATACTTCAGCAATGGTCTTACCTTGTAATAGTTTTTGTTCTTGCAAATGAAATTTGTTAAGAAAAATTTTTCTTACTCAGTAAAAAATTTTTTAGTAATTTTTTAAAGTGAAATCTCATCTTCATATCTCTTCTTTGGGGGGGTCAACTTTGGTCATTATACTTTTGTAGCATTCAATGTTGGTTATATTGTATTGCTGATTTTGTCATTCATGTTCTTTTTAAAAGTCAGTTTAATTTTATTTTCAGTTCCAAATTCTCTCCCTTTCACTTCCTATTCTCCCACCCATGGAGAAGGGAAGAAAAACAAATTCTATTACAAATATGTATAATTACCCGAAATAAATTTTCATGTTATCTATTTTCCTCTTCCTTGCCCTCCCAGAAAAGGCAAGAGAAAAAAATCTTCACACTATCTGGAGATGATAGCAAATTTCATCATGACTCCTTTGAAACTGTGATGGTTATTGTATTGATAAAAATTTCTAAGTTTTTTTTACAATTGATAATCTTTACCAGCAAGTAATATACCAGCAAATTGTTTTAATCTGCATTTCTTTATTTGGTGATTTAGAGAATTTTTTTTTCGCTATTGATAGGTTGGATTTCTTCTTCTGAAAACTGCCTATTCATATTCTTTGACCATTGGTGGGGAAGATAGCACTAATTTTTATAAATTTGATTCAGTTCCCTACAAAGAAACTTGTTGCAAAGATTTTTGCTTCCCCCCCTCCCACTTTCATCTTTTCATTCTAATGTTAACTGCATTAGTTCTGTTTTTACAAAAATTTTAATTTTATGTAATCAAAAACATCCACTTTACCTCTTCTGAATCTCTCTTTTTTCATTAATTCTTCTACTAACCATAGATTTGACAGATCATTTCTTCCATGCTCCAATAATTTACTTATGATATCACCTTTATGTTTAAATAATGTAACCTTTTTGAGCTTATCTTAGTATATGGTATGAAATAGTGTTCTAAGCCTAATTTCTGCCAGACTACTTTCCAGTTTTCCCAATTTTTTTTTTTTTTTTTTGCCAAATAGTAAGTTTTTCCCCAATAGCTGGGATTTTAAGTTTATCAAACACTAGGTTACTGTCCTCATTTGATTCTGTATACTTTATACCTAACTTATTCCATTGATCAACCTCTCTGTTTCTTACCCAATACTAAATTGTTTCTACTAATACCACTTTGTAGTATAGTTTGAGATCTGCTACTGTCAGGTCTCCTTCCTTCCTGTTTGTTTTTTTTTCTTTGAATCCCTTGGTATTCTTGACTTTTTGTTTCTCCAAAACAATTTGATTATTTTTCTTTGATAGTTTAATTGGTATGGCACTAAAGAAGCAAATTAATTTAGGTAGTATTGTCCTTTTTTTATTATTACCCCTACTTTTTTCTAATAAATCCTAGTTCTGATCATTGTTATTATGTTTATGTATACCTGTTGCTTTCTACTCCTACTAATTTTTCTACTTTATTTCTACCAGTAACTTGTCTTGCTATTATTTGTCCTTCTCCTCCCATCCCCTGCCCTCCTTACCCCATTCCCCCTACTCCCACAATGAACCTTCATTTATCTTCTTCCCAATAATATACACATCTTATTCCACTCCTGTTAATTTACATACCCTTTTTATCCCTCCTTATCTGATTACCTCCCCCTCTTATTTCTTTATAAATTTTGGATGGTTCTATATCATTATTAAAATGTGTGTGTGTGTGTGTGTGTGTGTGTGTGTGTGTGTATTCCCTCTTTAACCCATTCCTGATAAAAGTAGGATTTCAGAACTATCAGCTATACTCCCCTAATTTCTCTGCATCAGTTCTTGCTCTTGAACCTGTTTCATATGCCATAATTACCATTTTTACCTTTTCCTACATGGTTTTTGCTTTTTAGAGTCCATATCACATTACAATTCTACTCCAATACTTCTTTTGGACTACTCAATTACTAATAACAAACTTAGTAATGATGATACTAGATATTCTTCCTTCACTCCTGCTCTTACTGGAAAAGCTTCTAGCTTATCCCCATTACAGATAATACTTAATCTTGGTTTTAGATAAATACTTTTTTATCATTTTAATGAAAGCTTTTTTCCTGTTTTCTGGAATTTTAACAGAAATTGATACTATATTTTGCCAAAAGCTTTTTTTTTTTTGCATCAACTGAAATATATAACTTTTTGCTGTTTTTGTTATTAAATACTTACATTTTCTTAATATTCAACCAGCCCTACATTCTTGATATGAATTGTCTTATTGTAATGTATAATCTTTGTAATATATTACTTCAATCTCCCTGCTAGTGTTTTATTAACATATTTGCCTCAATATTCACAAGAGATATTTGTCTGTAAGTTTTCTTTTCCTATTTTAAATCTCCCTAAGTTAGGTACCAAAACTAAATTTCCACCATAGAAGGAATTTGAAAGAATTGTTTCTTTACCTATTTTTTGGAAACAGTCCATGTAATATTAGAATTATTTATTCTTTAAATATTTTGTCAGAATTTACTTATAAATCTATCTGATCCTGCACAGTTTTTGCTTAGAGAGTTCAATTAATGTGTATTTAATTTCATTTTCTAAGATATGGCTATTTGAGAAATGATGTTCTTATCAAGAAACTTGCTGTGAAATTGTTTCTGGCAATTTTTTGCTTTCCTTCTAATTTTAGCTGTTTTGGTTTTGTTTGTATGAAACCTTTGTATTTTATGTAGTCAAAATTGTTTTGCTTCCTGTGATTTCTCTCTTGTTTGGTCAAGAACTCTTCCTTTATTAATAGATCTGACAAGTAAAATGTCCCTTGTTCCCCTAAAGATATTGCCTTTTATGTCTAAATAATATTCCCATTTTGTCTATATCTTGTATAGGTATAAAATGTTTTTCTATGTCTAATTTCTCCCAAATTGCTTTCCTCAGTAATCTTTGTTAATGCTGTCATTAACTTTAATGAAATTATTGTTTCTGTGATGTATTCTTTGAACTATTCACTACTTGAATTGTTTATTTAGTTTTCCATTTTTCAGTGATTCTCACTTTATATGAATTCACATTACACAAATTTGACTTTACATCAAGAGTTCTAAAAGAAATCTGCATTCCAAAAAACCTGCTTATATTAATTTTACTATACAGTACTGATTTCTGTCTGTGTCTGTCTGTGTCTGTAAATGCATCTGTCTGTCTGTCTGTGTTTCTCTCTCTCTCTCTCTCTCCTTTCTTGTTCCTTGTCTTGGTTCTGTTCTGTGACCTCCCAAACCCTCCCGTCAAAGGAAAAAAATCTTTAAAAATCCTTTTTTAAAAGCCCTCCAAGTGACATCAGAAGAAAGGATTTGCTGAGAGACCATCATTGCTACCTCTGAAGTGTTGACTTGAAATCTCTGGCAAAGAAAACACCTTTGTCTTGCTCTACCCATTTGTCTGTGCGTCTAGCTACTGCATGTCTTTCTTCCTACTATCCATACTTTGATACTACCTGTCTGTCCTCAGCTCCAATATGTCACATATTATCTTCTGTCTGTGTCCATGTCTGACATTTATGTGTCTGCTTCCCTTGTGTTCTGCCTCTTGGGTCTAGCGAAGACTCCATGTGGATGACTCCAGCCCCATGTAATCTCCCTCGTGCTCTTAGTTCTCTTCCCCGGACCCCATATGTCCTTCAACCATGTGCTGGTCTCTTCTTGCTTCCGTCTCTCCCTTCCTCATGTTTGTGGGTAAATTTGCATTATGGAAGAATCACTTTATATAGTAGTCTCTGGAATTACTATAGAATGAAAAGTGAAAACTATCTATATATTTCAAAAACTCTTTGTTGCATATAGTTTTATTGCATTATGGTTAGAAAAGGATGCATTTAATATGTTTGCTCTTTTCCATTTGTTTATAAGGTTTTTATGCCCTAATACATAGTCAATTTTTGTGAAGGTGTCATGCAGCTAAGAAATAGGAGCACTCCTTTCTCTTCTCATTAAATATGTTCCAAATTTTCTAAAAATCAATTCCATTTCTTAACTTTTTTCTCATTTATTTTTGGAGTGGATTTATTTATCAAAAATCTAAAACGGGATAAATTGAGATACCCTCACTAGTATAGTTTGACTATCTGTTTCCTCCTTTAACTCATTTAATTCTTCTTTTGAAAATTTATATGAATGCCATTTACAGAATATATATTCAGTATTAATATTAATTCAATGTCTATAGTACCTTTTAGGAAAAATCTGTTTCTTGGTTTATCTCTTCTTATACTCTTGTTACTTCAACTAAAACAGAATATATTGTGCTCCAGCACCTTATTTTAACTTTATCTGTATTTTTCTGTTTGAAGTATATTTCTTAAAACCAAGCTAGTGTTGGTTTCTGATATCTAGTCAACTCTGATATCCTCTTCCATTTTATGGGTGAGTTCCTCCCATTCAGATTCACATTTAGGATTGTTAAATGCATATTTCTCTCTATTCTATTCTGTTATACTTACAATTCTCTTTTTTTACCCTATTCTCTCTCTAAGAGTCTGTTTTGCTTCTCACACTGTCTCCCTTAATGGATCCTTTCCCTCATTCTTCCCTTCTCTTTCTCTTAACCTTTTACCTTCTGTTTTCCTATTGGATAAGATGAATTTCTGTATCCAATCATGTATATGTATAGTCTTCCCTCCTTGAACCAGTTCAGATGAGAATGAGTTTCAAGTATTTCTCATGCCCTCATACTCTTTTTAACTTCCCTTGCATAAACTCTTCTTTGTGAATTCCATTTATATAAGACAACTTTTCCCCTTCTTCCTTTTTCTTCCTCCACAATTGTGCACTCCACTTCCTCACCTTTTTGTTCTTTTTTTTAATTGAGATAATATTATCCTAATAAAACTATATTTAGGCTCTCTAAGTAGTCTTCTTCTAAGTGATAGCTAATGATGTTAAAGTTCTAAGGGATTATATATGTATCATCTTCCTACTCAGAAATGTAAACAATTTAACTTTATTTAGTCACATATGAATTATCATTCATACTTTGAATTCTATATTTGGATGTCAAATTTTCTATGCATGAAAAAATGCTCCAAATTACTGTTGATCAGAGAAATGAAAATTAAGACAACTCTGAAGTATCACTACACATCTCTCAGATTGGCTAAGATGACAGAAAAAGATAATGATAAATGTAGGAAAAGTTGTGGATAAACTGGGACACTACTATATTTGCTTATGAAGTTGTGAACTTATCCAACCATCCTGGAGAGCAATTTGGAACTATGCCCAAAGGGCTATCACAATGTGCATACTTTTTTATCCAGCATTATCTCTACTGGGCCCATATCCCAAAGAGATCATTAAAAAGGGAAAAGGATCCACATGCAAAAATGTTTATAGCAACTCTTTTTGGAACTGCAAACTGAGTGGATGCCCATCAGTTTGAGAATGACTGAATAAGTTATGGCATATGAATGTTATGGAATATTATTGTTCTATAAGAAACAATCGGCAGGATGATTTCATAACGGTTTAGAGAGACTTGCATGAACTGATGCTAAGTGAAGTGAGAAGAACTACGAGAACATTGTACATAGCAACAACAAGATTATATGATAATCAACTGTGCTGGAATTGGCTCTTTTCAACAATGAGGTAATTCAGGCCAATTCCAATAGACTTGTGATGATGAGAGTTATCTTCATTCAGAAAGAGAACTGTGGATTTCTTTAACAAAGAAAAGATCTAACTCAGTTTCAATTGATCAGTGATGGACAGAAGCAGCTACACCCAAAGAAAGAACACTGGGAAATGAATGTAAACTGTTTGCATTTTTGTTTTTCTTCCTGGGTTATTTTTACCTTCTGAATCCAATTCTTCCTGTGCAATAAGAGAACTGTTTGGTTTTGCACACATATATTGTATCTAGGATATGCTGTGGCATATTTAACATGTATAGATAGGACTGCTTGCCATCTGGGGGAGGAGATGGAGGGAAGGAGGGGAAAAATCGGAACAGAAGTGAGTGCAAGGGATTATGTTGTAAAAAAAATTACCCTGGCATGGGTTCTGTCAATAAAAGGTTATAATTATTAAAAATAATAATAATAAAGTTCACAAAGTACCTAAAAAAAAAAAAAGAAAAGAAAGAGAACTGTGAGGATTGAATGTGGATCACAACATAGTTTCTTCACCCTTTTGTTGTTGTTTGCTTGCGTTTTGTTTTCTTTCTCATTGTTTTTCTTTTTTGATCTGAATTTTCTCATGTGGCATGATAATTGTGGAAATATGCATAGAAGAATTGCAAATGTTTAACATATATTGGATTACTTGCTGTCTAGGGGAAAAGGGTGAGAAGAAGAGAGGGAGAAAAAAATTGGAACACAAGGTTTTGCAAATGTTCCTTCAACTTCTATTGTTCCTTCCGGTTCTAAGGTATCCAATCAGTTTTCTACTATAATTCCTTTAAGTATGAAATCTAACTCTTTTTTATTCATAGCTTTTAATGATTTTTAAATGATTTCTCCTGGTTTCTTTTCCAAATTAGATTTTTTCCTTTTTTTGTATTTTGTATTTTCTTCTTTTTTTTCAGTCTTAGGACTTTATGTTATTTCTTGATGTCTCATGAAGTCACTAGCTTCCATTTGGTCAATTTTAATTTTTAAGGATTTGTTTTTGTTTTTGTTTGTTTTGTTTTTTTAGCGAGATTTGTACCTCTCTTATCAAGCTATTAATTTTCTTTCATAACTTTCTTAGGTTGCATTTTTTTTTGCATTTCCCCCTCTACTTGTATTTGATTTTTAGATAATTTTTGCCTCTTTTTAAAAATCTCTTTCTTTAACTATTATAGGAATTCTTGTTGGGCTTGTGTCCAATCTTATTTTTTCCTTGAAGCTTTGCTTATAGATGTTTTAATGCCATTCACTTCTATTTTTGTGTCTTGTTCTTTCCTGTCACCACAGTAGCTCTTTCTGCTTGAATTCCTTTATTTTGTTTGCATTCCCAATCCCAGACTCCTTCTTGATTTTGTACTTTAGGTCAACATTGGACTCTACTCACCTTGTAGTATATGTATGTGTGTAGGTGATATCTGGATATCTGGTCTGAACTTCTGTCCTTTTTCATCCTCCACTACGTTCACAGTTTAGTCTTGGCACCTGAAGATTTTAGCATCTCCAAAATCATGTGATCTAAGAAGAAGTCTGTTAATATCCTTCCTGCTCTGAGAAGATGCCTTTATTAAGAACTAATTTAATCTAGTAACTGATCATTAATGAAAAACACATTAATAGGAGCTTATAAGCTACAGTGCTGGAAACATAGACTGACAAAATTAGAAGCCAAGGTATCAATTGCTCTTGGAGGACCCAATCCTTAATTAGAAGAGCAAGTTGTGGGAGTAACCTGGAGGGATTGTTACATAATTATGTTGTTTTCATTATTGATAATATAGTTTTATAATATTTTATTGAAAAAATAATTTAGGGGCGGCTGGTTGGTATAACAGATAGAGCGCCAGTCCTGAAGTCAGGAAGACCTGAGTTCAAATCTGGCCTCAGACACTTAACACTTCCTGGCTATGTGAACCTGGGCAAGTCATTTAACCCCAATTGCCTCATCAAAAAAAAAAAAAAGAAGAAGAAGAAGAAGAAGAAAGAGAAAGAAAGAAAGAAATTTAGAAAGAAAAAAAGAATTTTTTAGAAAAAAAGAAACTTAGAAAGACATTTAGAAAGAAACTTAGAAATTTAGAAAGAAAATTCAACATCAAAACAACTGACTAAACTTATTTTTTTTTACACTTCAATGAATTAATTAATTAACATCAGAATAATTTTTCAGTCACTCTCTGTCTTGAGGGTCTCACTTTACTAATTTATTTTCCACATAGATCTCAAATTGATATTTCTAAAGTGCAGGTCTGACCATCTTGCAGTCTGCTTGGGAGTTTTCCCTAAGGTAAAATGCAATCTCCCCGGCCTGGCATTTAAAGCCCATTCCAGTCTTACTCTAACCTACTTGTCCAGACTGATTTCACATACTTTTGCCCTCCCTCATGCATAATGTGGATCTCAGTCATACTAGCGTACCTTCTATTCCTCGTTCATAGCATTCCATCTCCTTTGCCTTTGCACAGATTCTATACCAGGAATATTCACCCCATTGACCTCTGTCCCTTGGAATTCCTAAGTCCTGTTTCAGATCTTTGCAGAGGCCTTGTTGATTTTCACAGTTTCAATCATCTCCTGCCCCTTAATCATTATGTATTTATTTGGTATATAACCTATGTATACTTATCTGTGAGCATATTGAATATCTGGTAGAATGTAAGTTACCTGAGGGCAGCTACTGTCTCACTTTTGTATTTGCATCCATATTACCTAACCCAGTGCCTGGCACATAGTAGTTATTTAGTAAAAATGCTTGTTTCTTGTTGATTGACTACCTTTTCTCATTCACTTTTCATTTCATGTGATTCTAATTAATATATATACTATTCTTTCACCTCTGCTTTGTTTTTCATTTTAAATTAATTTTTTATTAGTCTTTTCAGATTTATTTTTGTTGCCTGTGGTCCTGAGATCTCCAAAGATCCTATGAGACTTGAATTAGATCCTTTCTTCTCTTTGGCTGCCTCCATTGGAGTTCTTCAAGGGGAAAAATATCTCTAATACAAAGTATATCTAGGTTTCTTGAAATGTGAGAGACAGCCAGTGAAAATTCCCAGAGTTGGGAGATAGTATGTCAGGTTCAACAAATAGCAGAAATTAAGTGTGTATATATGTATGTGTGAAGCAATCTAAGATGTACATTTAGAAAATGTATGTATGTGTGTGGAGACCTTCGAATGGCAAAAAGATGATTTCATTAGAAGCAGTCTTAGAAGTAATAGGGAGCCCCTGGAGTTTATTGAGTAAGAACAGGGGGCATGTGGTGAGACCTGTACTTGTAGAAGATCACTTCTGTTGGCTGAGTGGAGGATGGAGAGATCTGTGGCCACCAAGCTACTGCAGTTGTCTAAGTCTGGGGTGATAAAGTTCTGCATGAGGGAGATGGCATTGTGAAAAGAGAGAAGGAATGGTATATGAGAATTCTCATGAAAGTGAAGTCTACAAAACTTGGCAAAAGTTTGGATATGAGGATTGAGAAAGTGAGAAGTTAAGGATGACATCCAGGTGGTGATTCAGGGTAACTGGGAGAATGATGGTACCCTCAATAGGGGAGGATCTGGGAAAAGATAATGAGTTTAGTTTTGGACATGTTGGGCTTAATATATCTACAGGATATCCTGTTTATTATGTCCAATAGGCAATTGGAGATAGGAGCCTGGAGGCCCTCAGAGAGTTAGCTTTAAGAATCATTAGCATAAAGATGATAATAAATGCATGAGAGCTGATGAAATCACCAAATGAAATAGTATAAAGGAAAAAGAGAAGAGGAGCCAGGATAGAGTCTTATGGGATCCTTTAGATTAGTAGAGTTAACCTGGAAGATCTACCAAGGGAGACAGAGAAGGAGCAGGCAGGTGGATAGGAGGAAAACCAGAAGAAAGTGGCATCATAAAAACCTAGAAAGAAAAAGGTCTCAAGGAGAAGAGGGTGATTGACAGTACTGGTCTGCAGAGAGGTCAAGAAGAAGGAGGATTGAGAACAGACCATTAAATTGGGTAATTAAGAGATCATTGTAACTTTAGAGAGAGCAGTTTGGATGAAATGACGAGGCTGGAAGTCAGACTATAGAGAGTTAAGAGAATGAGAAATAAGGAAGTGGAGACATCTATTGTTGACAGCCTTCTCAAGAAAATTAGCCAAAAAGGGAAGAGCGATATGGTGTCATAGCTTGTGGGGGTGGATGATTGAGAACTTTTTGAGGAGGGGGAGATAAGGATATGTTTGTAGACAGCAGGAGAATAGCTAGTAGACAGGGAGAGATTGAAGATAAATAAGAATGAGTGTGATGAGGGGAAGCAATCTTCTGGAAAGGATGAGATGCAATGGGATTGTTTGAGCATGAAGAAGATTTGTTGGGTTTTTTGTTTTTTTTTTGGCAAGAAGAGATCTCATTATGTGAGACTAAGTGAAGAAGCAGAGAGTGGCAAAAAGGCATCTGGGGGATATGAAATGAGGAGAAAAGGAGAGTTTAAGAACTCACAGTTAATGGCTTCAGTTTCATCAGTAAAATATAAAGTTCTCAGTTGAGAGAGTGGGACAAGGGAGGTGCCTGAGGAGCAGGCATGTGCTAGCTTCTGAGTGCTTATTCCTTAAGAAGCCTTTGCTGATCCCCCGTTATTGCTAGTGCTTTTCCTTTGTAATTTATTTTCAATTTATCTAGCTAATTTGTACATAAATGTTTGCATGTTGCCTCTCCCAGTAGACTTTGAGCTCTTTGAGAGTAGCACTGTCTTTAGTCTTTCTTTGTATCTCCAGCTCTTAGCATGATGTCTGATTGAACTAATAATTAATTTATGACACTATGAAATGGGGGGGGGGGGCAAGAATGCCTTGTTCTTTGAGTACTCTATGAGAAAGCCCACAATTGGTAGTGGAAAACAAAGTGGCAGTCACATTTTAATTAGCACAAGGAGAATGAGAACAGATAGAACAGAAAATACAGGGACAAATGGCCAAAAGTGGGGAGGGATACAGAGGCACACAGCCTATCTGGGGATGAAGTGGTGGAGGGAAGCCTGAAGAAGAGGAGGCTGGAGAGGGGGGAGGCTCTCAGGTAACTATGCATTAGACTTGGGAACACTAGGCAGCATGGACCCAAAGGCAGCAGGAGTTTGAGGTCTCCTTTTTATAGGGAGGAAATAGATCAACTACTATGTGTGCCCCCTTGGGGTTAGTTCATTACCATAACTAGATCATTTAAAAGTTATCAGTAAAATTTTTAAGTTGTCATTTCAAAGTTTTCAACCCCTTCTCTGAGTTCTGCTGGTCTGTAGCTGCAGAGGTCTAGATTTTGTCTAGAACTTACATGTCACAGGACCAGAACCTAAACAAACAGTACCCAGATAGTTTTTTCCTGATTCAGCATGTATTACCATGATGTAGCTTTGGGATGATATATGATATAATTTGTAAAATAGGCTCTTTTGACCTTGTCATGATTTGTAAATGACTTCCAGGTTTCACTGTGCAATCTCATTTCCTGCTATTGCTTTTTATATTGGCTACTTATAAACTCACTATACTGACTAGAAAGGAAGAGGCTTGTCAGAGATACAATTTTAATGTACTGGCACAAAGTAGGTGCTTAATAATTTTTTTTTACTAAACAAGAAAGCCACTCAGCTCAGCACAGAAGGTGGAGTACTGGCTGTGGCTTGGTCCTAGTTCCTCCTGCTATGCTGGTTGGAGAAATGGGATAGGGTATTTCTCCCCATTACCATGCCTGAAATAGAAGGGAAGAAGCAATGTAGATGATCAGACTAGAAGCAGAAGCAAAGAAATAACCAAATGAGAGAAGACACAGTTATACAGAGCAGTGGAGTGAACCTGAAATAAAGATTAGTCTTGGGGCTGATGTTACCATATAGCACCTTTCTTCTTGTATCCATTTTCTTCCAAGTTCCCTCTCTGACGAGGAAAAAGAAGAACTATATATAGGGGAAGGGAGAGATTCAACTCCCCCTTCAGTTACAAGTCATATTACATTTCATTATACTTTTATACTTGTCTAAGTTTTTATGCCATATTAAATTTCTCTTAAAGTATATGACCATTCATCATGATTCTGCTCTAAATTTATGAGTGTGATTTAATATTGAGAGAAAATATACTAAGTCAAAAGGAAAAGAGATTTTCCCTAGCTTAAGCTTTAGTGAGTTGTGGCTAGGAATGATAGTCTGATTAGAGAGAGGGTTTCTGCAATTTTAGTAATATCCCAGAGTTTACTCTATTGTCTTTTGAACTGGGAGAAAAACTTAAAGAAGAAATAAGCCAGTGGCTGTAAAGAATATTAACTTTTGCTTGTTAGGGCAATTACTCATGCCAAACATATAGCACTTGGCCAATCCCTACCTAGGTATTAATTGCTCTTTAAATGTTTTATAGATACAAAATAAATCCCCATAAATCCTCAGCATTTTTATATATCACCCACAAAATCCAACAGCAAGAGGTACAAAGAGAAATTCCATTCAAAATAACTGTCGACAACAAAATATTTGGGAATCTATCTACCAAAGGAAAGTCAGGAATTATATGAGCAAAATTACAAAAAAACTTTCCTCACAAATAAAGTCAGACCTAAATAATTGGGAAAATATTAAGTGCTCTTGGATAGGCCGAGTGAATATAATAAAGATGACAATACTCCCTAAACTAATCTATTTATTTAGTGCTATATCAATCAGACTTCCAAGAAAATATTTTAATGATCTAGAAAAAATAACAATAAAATTCATATGGAAGAACAAAAGATTGAGACTCTCAAGGGAATTAATGAAAAAAAAAAAAATCAAATGAAAGTGGCCTAGCTGTACCTGATCTAAAACTATATTATAAAGCAGCAGTCACCAAAACCATTTGGTATTTGCTAAGAAATAGATTAGTTGATCAGTGGAATAGGTTAGGTTTACAAGATAAAACAGTCAACCATAGCAAACTAGTGTTTGACAAACCCAAAGATCCTAATTTTGGGGATAAGAATTCATTATTTGACAAAAACTGCTGGGAAAACTGGAAATTAGTATGGCAGAAATTAGGCATGGACCCACACTTAACACTGTATACTGTAATGGGCTGAGGCTTGAGTTGATGCACTGAGGTCCCAAGCATGTGAGACTAAATAGTAATTAGACTATATTAATATACATGCTTGGATAAAGAATGGCCCCCGCCCACTCTCTGTGCAAGTCCTGATGCGTTGCATAGGAAATGATGATTTTGGTGGGTGGAGGCAGAGAGAGACAGGAAGAGAGGCTGGGAGAGATTGAGTCTGGGTTCCATACTCCTAGCTGCTGGTCGTGTGGCTGCTGGTCTAGCTAGCTTCTTGACTCAGCTACACACATTGCTATCGCCCATTCTCTTCCACCTCTGATCTTTCTTCACTGAGAATAAAGACTGATGATTTTCCCCTAACCTGAATTCCTGACTCCGGCTGATTTTAAAATACGCGGTCTTCACAGTATACCAAGATAAGATCAAAATGGGTCCATGATTTAGGCATAAAGAATGAGATTATAAATAAATTAGAGGAACATAGGATAGTTAATCTCTCAGACTTGTGAAGGAGGAAGAAATTTGTGACCAAAGATGAACTAGAGACCATTATTGATCACAAAATAGAAAATTTTGATTACATCAAATTAAAAGGCCTTTATATAAACAAAACTAATGCAAACAAGATTAGAAGGGAAGCAACAAACTGAGAAAACTTTTTCACAGTTAAAGGTTATGATAAAAGCCTCATTTTCAAAATATATAGAGAATTGACTCTAATTTATAAGAAATCAAGCCATTCTCCAATTGATAAATGGTCAAAGGATATGAACAGACAATTTTCAGATGATGAAATTGAAACTATTTCCACTCATATGAAAGAGTGTTCCAAATCACTATTGATTAGAGAAATGCAAATTAAGACAACTCTGAGATACCCCTACATACCTGTCAGATTGGCTAAGATGACAGGAAAAAATAACAACGAATGTTGGAGGGGATGCGGGAAAACTGGGACACTTATGCATTGTTGGTGGAGTTGTGAATGAATCCAACCATTCTGGAGAGCATTCTGGAATTATGCCCAAAAAATTATCAAACTGTGCATACCTTTTGATCCAGCAGTGCTACTATTGGGCTCCTACCCCAAAGAGATACTAATGAAGGGAAAGGGGCCTGTATGTGCCAAAATGTTTGTGGCAGCCCTGTTTGTAGTGGCTAGAAACTGGAAAAATGAATGGATCTCCATCAATTGGAGAATGGTTGAGTAAATTGTGGTATATGAATGTTATGGAATATTATTGTTCTGTAAGAAATGACCAGCAGGATGAATACAGAAAGGCTTGGAGAGACTTACATGAACTGATGCTGAGTGAAATGAGCAGAACCAGGAGATCATTATATACCTCAACAACGATACTGTATGAAGATGTATTCTGATGGAAGTGGATTTCTTCGACAAAGAGAAGATTTAACTCAGTTTCAATTGATCAAGGATGGACAGAAGCAGCTACACCCAAAGAAAGAACACTGGGAAATGAGTGTAAACTGTTTGCATTTTGGTTTTTCTTCCCAGGTTATTTATACGTTCTGAATCCAATTCTCCCTGTGCAACAAGGGAACTGTTCAGTTCTGCACACATATATTGTATCTAGGATATACTGTAATCTATTTAACATGTATAGGACTGCTTGCCATAGGAGAGGGGGTGGAGGGAGAGAGGGGAAAAGTCGGAACAGAAGTGAGTGCAAGGGATAATGTAAAAAATTACCCTGGCATGGGTTCTGTCAATAAAAAGTTATTTTTTAAAAAATGTTTTATAGAATTCCTCTATAAATCCATCTAGATCAAAGTACTCCCTTCACTTTTTTTTTGGGAGGGGGGCAGGGAGAAAAAATGTCTGAGGTCAAATTTGAATTCAGATTCTCCTGACTCCAAGACTAATGCTCTCTCCACTGTGACACTTTGTTACCCCTAACCTTCCATTTTTAATAGACAATTTTGCCTTGCATTATGGCAAGTTTTTGTTAATATTGTTATGCGTATTCTTAAAGTATCTCTCCTGAAATCTACATATCAAATTGTATATTACTTACTATAATAGTTATCATTGATACAGTATCTATTGTGTATCACTGTATTAAGCTCTTAACAGATATTATTTTATTGGATCCCCACAACCACTTTCAAAGTAAGTGCTATGGCTGATCTGATTTTATAGTTGAGAAAAATGAGGCAAACACAGATCAAGTAACTGGCCCAATGTCACATAGATAGTTAGTTTCAGGCCAGATTTTATCAGATGGAACCGCAGTTCTGCTTTTAGATAAGTCAGTCCCCAGTGACTCCACATGTTTTCATAGATACGTTTATCCTTTTCTATGTCTCAAAAATAAACATCAACAACTCCCTTTGTAATCTCTCTCCTCTCTCCTTCCTTTTCCCCATCTCTGTCTCTCTGTGTGTGAATATTTACATATGTACATGTAAATGTATGTGTGTTTATAAGTAAGTATGTTTAGCATTGGCCATGTTTGCTCTTCCTGTGTCTTTACATCTGAATTTAATATTGGACAATCTAGTTGTATGCTAGTGATGTTTAATAATCAGCTCTCCAAAAACCCCCAAAATGTATCAATGACACACTTTTAAACTTAATCTGCATTTATTGATCCTTAGTTCATCACTTAAGTCCAGATCATCAACAAAACAGTAAATCAAACTTTGCTTTGTCATGCTGGATGATTTCTATGATGTAAATGCTCATGCTGAAAATTTCATAATTGGCTCTCAGAGAATCTGTATAAGAGCTGCCTCCTGCACAACTCTGGCATGGGTTCTATTGCACAAATTTAATGATATAGTAGTTTGATCAAATGTTTTAAAATTAGAGGACCATTGAATCTTAAAGCTGGAAGATACAGTCAAGATATTTAGTTCAAGCTTCTACCTGATGCAAGATCCCTTTCCAAAGGAATTTTTTTTGGGGGAAAAGTGATCATTCATCTTATCAGCTACATTTTTGGACATCTTTGATTATTTTTTGAGGAAATCAGAGAAAGTGGGGATTATATAGATTCTTTCATAGCAGAAAGATATAACTCCTAGCCATGGAGTCAGAGAACACCTCTGATGCTTATTATTTGTGTGATCTTAATATGTGACTAGGTCTCTTCATCTATAAAATGAAGGGCTTAAACTAGATGATCTTTAAAGTTCCTTCTAACTCTACATCTAGATAAAAATTCAAAAGCAAATCTATCCTCCTAAAGAAGACCTGTTGCCTGTGTGATTCTGGGACATGGCACTTAAATCCCTGGTGCTCTGTGCAACCTTTTGAAGATTTAAATTGTGGGGAAGATACAAATTTGCATTGATAGATGGACTTTCCTCTCCAAGATTAAATTAAGCCAAAAAAGTCACAGGTTTGGTTCATATTCATAACAAAGGATAAATTAATAGATACATATTAAGAGATGCACTGAACTTTGCCCCATAGTCTCAAGAAATATCTGAGGAAGGTCAGAGAAGGCTCAGTTCCCCATTTGGTTATCAGTCAATGGCAATCAGGGGCTGTGGCTAAAAGTTGGCTCCATTTTTTTTAGTTTAAGTGGAAAGTACCTTATTTTCTTCAAACAAGAAATAGACCCTTTGTGATCTAATGATCAGAACATTGATGTCTCCCTAGAATTCCTGATGAGATAGCAAATTACATACTATAATAATGCTCATGTATCTTTAATGCAGATCTTGTTTCTGAAGTGCTTTCTCATTTGCACAAACAAATCTAATGTAGTTAGAAGCGAAACAGGTAACTGAGGGGAAAAAAATCTTTGGAGGAAGTCAATTAAACAAAAACTCTCATATCCAAAGGATATAAGAAATTAATTCAAACTTAAGTAACTAAGAGTTATTCCCCAACAGATAAATGATCAAAGGATATGAACAGGCAATTTTCAAAGGAAGAAATTCAAGCTATTAGCAGCCATACGAAAAAATGCTTTCAATAACAAATCACTAGAAAAATAAAAGCAACTCTGAAGTTCTAACTCATATTAGATTAATATCAAATTAATCAAGATGACAGAAGAGGAAAGTGACAAATGTTAGAGAGGCCATTAGATATACTAATGCATTGTTGGGGCAGCTAGATGGCACAGTGGATAAAATATTGGGTTTAGAATCAGGAAAATTCATCTTCATGAGTTCAAAACTGATCTCGGACACTTATTAGCTCTGTGGGCAAGTCACTTGCCTCTGTGACTTACCACTTACCAAATGGCAAATCACTCCAGATTTTTGCCAATAAAATTCTAAATGGAGTCTTGAAGAGTTGGACATAACTGAAATACCTGAACATGTAAGGTACTATTGGTAGAGTTTGAATTATTCCTGACAATCTGGAACACAATTTTGGAAATATGCCACTGAAGTCAACTAAACTTTGATTCAACTATGTCAAAATAATCAGAAGTAAAAAAAAAAGACACACATATATTTATATTCTTGGTCTAAATCTAGAAACTAAGGTAATATTCTCCTATTGGGGAATGGCTAAACAAAATGTGTTATCTGAATGTAATGGAAAATTATTGTGCCATAGAAATGATGAAATGAATAGTTTCAATGGAACTTGGAAGGCTTCTATGAACAGATCAGAATGAAGTAAGCAAAATTGAAGGAACAATTTATAAATAACATTATAGAGAAAACATATTTGAAAGGCTTTAAAATTCTGATAAATGTAATGATGAGCCACAAATCCTAAAGAATGAAGAGGATGCATATTATTCATCTCCTGCCATTTTTTTATTGGGCTCCCATGGTTCAAATTATATTCCCTGTCTTGATAGTTCTTAAATTTTTTTATATAACCCCAGATTTTCTTTCAACTTCACATCTCCAAATGCCCATTGGGCATATTAAAATATATGTGCCATAAATATAATAAATTCCACATGTTGAAAATTGAACTCATTAACTTTCCCTTCTTCAAATCCTCTCTTCTTCTTAACTTCCCTCTACCAAGAGCATCACCATTTTCCTAGTCACCAAGACTTGGAATCTGGGTGTCTGTCATCTTTCTCTCAGTCCTATTCCATATCCAATCTATTGCCAAATTCTGATTTTTTAATATGTTCCATTTTCTTCTCTGATGCTGCCATCACTCTAATATATTTTCTCATCACCCTATTGAAATATTGAAAGACTATTGAAATAGTCTGCTTGTTGGTCTTGCCCACCTCAGATTTTTGCCCATTTCAGTCTGTCTTGCACTCAGCTATCGAAGTGATTTTCCTAAGGAGCAGATCTGACCACATCATCTCTTGCCCCACCTCCCAGTCAGAAAACTCCAATGGCTCCGTTTCACCTTTAGGATCAGATCCTATATTTTACAGAAACAAAAAAATACAATCAAAATGATTAAGACAGAAAAGGATATTGCACACAGTTCCCCAAAACTTGTATTAGTTGAAGGCCTCTTCTTCAGGCAAATTTTGGGACCTTTGGATTTTCATATATTTTAGCATAATTTGGTAGCTCTGTTATTTAGTCATGTCCTCCATTTCTATTTGAGAAATTATGCCTGTTTCACACCAATAAGAATTTTCATATTTGTTGTTATCATTTTTCTTTTTTTTAAGTTTTTTATTTTCAAAACATATACAAGGATAATTTTTTAACACTGACCCTTGCAAAACCTTGTGTTTCAATTTTCCCCTTCCTTCTCCCACACCCTCCCCTAGATGGCAAATAATCTAATATATGTTAAACATGTTAAAATATATATGTTAAATCCAATATTATGTATACATATTTATACAATTATCTTGCTGTATAAGAAAAATCAGATCAAAAAAGAAAAAATGAGAAAGAAAACATCAAAAAGTGAAAATGGTATGTTGTGATCCACACTCAGTTCCCACAGTCCTCTCTGGGTATAGATGGCTCTCTTCATCACAAGATCATTGGAACTGGCCAGAATCATCTCATTGTTGAAGAGAGCCATGTCCATCAGAATTGATTATCATTTAATTTTTTTGTTTCCATGTACAATGATTTCCTGGTTCTTCTCATTTCACTTAGCATCATTCATGTAAATTTCTCCAGGCTTCTGTGAAATCACCCTGCAGATCCTTTCTTATAGAACAATAATATTCTATAACATTCATATACTATAACTTATTCAACCATTGTCCAACTGATGGGCATCCACTCAGTTTCCAGTTTCTTGCCACTACAAAAAAGGGTTGACACAAATGTTTTTGTTGCATCATTTTTCAGTGGTTTCTGACTCTTTGTAACCCCACTTTAAATTTTCTTAAGAAAGAAAATTTGCTATTTCTTTTTCCAATTCATCTGACAGTTGAGGCAACTGAGGCAAATAGGGTTAAATGACTTGCCTAGGATCACACAGCTAGCAAGTGTCTGAAGTTGGATTTGAACTCATGTCTTCCTTATGGCAGGCCTAGCACTTTCTCCACTATACCACCTGGTGGCCCAAGGGAAACTGGTGCTATTTGGAAGTTGGGATTCAGTATTATAATTTCATCTAGATGGATCTTTCAAAAACTCTATTTGATAAAAGATGAAATGACAAAGGAAACAAAAGTTCCATCTTCTGAGTGTATTGATTTATCAAGCAATGCATGCCCATTGCTCAACAAACCAGGACTAAGTCCCTTCCTCAGCTTAAAGTTGGACTCCAGTACAGGGGCAGACAAATTCTTAGACATTTAAAGCAATTAAATAAGGCAAAATCATTAAAGGGAAACAATACAGCATTAGGTAATCTGATTTCTAATTGGAGGAAAGATTAAGGACTTTACAAGTTGGGGGTGAACAGGAGCAGTTCCCTGAATTCAGAAAAAGAGGTTTCCCTCTCCTCCCAAATCTTTGTATAAAATCAAAGGAATATGGAAACAATAGCTGATTGATTACTATGAGTGAAGTTTTCAGATAAGATATATAAGTGTTGCTTGTGATATACAATTGTGAGAAAATTTGCATCAGTCTTTGGATCTGCCAGAGTTTCTGGTCAGCATAACCTAGATCCTTGTGTAAATAATAAAGAGTGGTGGTCCAGCTGTACAGCCATGCAGGTCTAAACAGTGCAATAAGCCTTTCTTCCAATTCCCACAGTGGAATAAAGTTTTCTCACAAGGCAGAAATTGTACTAGACTAATAATGATTAAATAGAAAGGGAGCTGAGCTTTGAGTCACTTGATGGAGTCACTGTGGTTCACTTGATTCCCAAAATTAACCACTTGCTGTCCTAATTCCCTCAAGTTCTCCAGTTGTTCATTTCTGTTTAACTCTTTGTGTCCCTGTGGACCAGAGCACATCAATATTGTCTTTGGGATTTTCTTGGCAAAGACACTAGAATGGCTTGCTGCTTCCTTCTCCAGTGAATTCAGGCAAACATAAGTTAAGTGACTTGCCAATGATCATACAACTAGTGTCTCTGTCTCAGATTGAATTTGAACTCAGTTCTTTCTGACTCCAGATCTAGGACTCTATACACTGTTCCATCTAGCTGCCCATGTAGCTACTACCATCTCCATTTTAAGAAGAGAAAACTGAGGCACAATCTTGAGTAAATGCTTTTGTTAGAATAAACTATTAGACAGTGAGAAGCCATCTAACAGGTCTCATGTCATTTACTGAAAAAGTTTCGGACCAGAATTAAAGAAGTAATTGTTCAGAATCACCAGCTGGTAACTGCCTGTGTCTGGATCAAGTATTAAAACTCATTTCATTTAACACAGGAAGAAACTGAGACCCAGAGAGGAGAAGGAGACTTTTCCAAATACATTACCTTCCATTATTTGAAAGTGTATTACCCTGGTTTCATATCCACCCCTCCATATTACTATTGTTCAAGGATATATACCATAATTTCTCTTGTGAGGCAATACGGTAGCCATAAACAGAAAGCTAAGGTCCCATATAAACAGGATGCTGATGGGAAGCCAAAGATGATACTGGAGTAATATCAGAAGAGAAAGAGAGAAATTTTCTTAAATTTTCCCCATATTCTTCACCCTGGTGTTTTCCCTCTCTTTCCTACTTCTTGCCTATGGGGCCAACCAGGACAAACCTAATCCTCTAGGCAGTTGGAACACTGAGCCAAGAGTCAGGAAAACCTGAGTTCTAATTCTCCCTAGATACTTACTAGCTGTTTATGACTCTAGGAAAGTCATTGAACTTCTGTCAATCTTAGCTTCCTCAACTGCTATATATGAATAATAATTACACTACCTCCCAGAGTTGTGGTAAGGATCAGATGAGTGGATGAATTTAGGATTCATACCCAAATGATGAGATTGATGTTCAGGACCAAATGTTGGGGTTGGTCATGTGAAGAATTCACAGTGGTCATTATCTTGGGCAAAAGATAGGTTTACTTAAGAGAAGAGGTTACAGATAAAATAAAGAGATACAACAGACAACAGGAATGATAAATATGAAATAGATTTGGGAGAGCATGTAGTTGGTTAACTATGAGAAGGAGAAAGACTCCATCAAACATGACAGGGGATGAGGTAAGGAGAAAGATATCATGAGGCATGGGGAAGAGATAAGAAGAAAGACACTAGGCAGAATGTCATGGTGGAAATAACCCAAAAGAAGTTCAGTAAAGGGGCTGGATAGGTTTATTGGGGAAATTTAATCTTGGGTATTTCATATACCTTGGATTTCTTACTGGACACATCGAGGTGGAGCCACCCAGGACCTCCACAGAGGGTGAGACCATAAGGCAGACCTGATAAGATTACTTCCCACTTGCCTCAGGAAGTAATCATATCAGTATTTCAGGCTTTCTCTGTCAGTCCCACCCAGTGACCCAGGACCTCATCAGAGTTAATATTTGTTATGCACTTAGTATGAGTGCCTGGCACATAGTAGATGCTTAATAAATAATTTTGTTTTCTTTCTTTCTGAGGTGGGGGAATAAATAAATAATCCCTTTTTGGTTCTTTCAATTCCCACAATTCCGGGCAGAAACATTTTCTTGAAGATTTAATAATTCAATTTAATAGGCATTAAAGCAATTGTTATATCAGATATTGTGCTAGGCTGGGCAATGGACAGAAATGTTCTATATGTAAATCTTGTACAGAATCTTCTAGTCAGGGGGAGTCAGAGGAGTGGTCTCTAATGGAGAGGAATGCCAGGGATACGATGTCCAGGGGGAGAGTCAAATTCCAGTCAATGCCATGAGGTGGAACGAGTGTTGGTGGGAAATTTCAAAACTCTAAAGGAGTGTATGGAGGTTAGAATGTTAGAACCAGCAAACAGGACACAGATTGTCAGAGCTGTAGGGGCTCTTAGAACATAGGATGGCTGAGCTGGGAGGGACAGAACATATATTGTCAAGGTTGAGAGATTTATGGTAGAGAGAATGTCAGTTAGAAGAGAATTTAGTTCAATGAACATAGAATGTTGCATCAAGGAGGACTCTTTGAGCCCCAAATGCAGAATGTCAGAACTGGAAGGGAAGATTGAAATTTAGAATGTGACTTATACACAATGGATGCTAAATAATTAATTTTGGGTGAATTGAATGTAGAATGTAGAGTTGGATGTCAAGTCAGAATTGAAAGAGACCTTGGAGATTATGCAGTATAGATTGCTCATTTTACAGATAGGAAAATTGAGACACAGAGAGGGAACTCCACCAAGCTCACACTATTTGACAATAGCAAAAGTTAACAGGGGCAGCTAGTTGGTGCAGTGGGTAGAGCACCACCAGCCCTAAACTCAGGAGGACCTGAGTTCAAATCTGACCTCAGACACTTAACACTTCCTAGCTGTGTGACCCTAGGCAAGTCACTCAACCCCAATTGCTTCAGAAAAAAAAAAAAATAAATAAAAAAAAAACAAAGAGGTAAAGTCACCCAGCTTAGGGCACTTTCCTGCTAACAGCTAGATAGAGAAAGTTGTCTAAAGCAATGAAATTGGTGGTGGTAGTGTGTAAGATTTTTCCAATCTGGAAAAGGACACTGAGGAAGTAATGTTTTGGCAGTGGTCCAGGCTCTAATGAGGTGATATTGATGGGTCCCAGCCCTTTTCTCCAGAATTTCCTCTCCCCAAAAGAAAGGGGGAAAATATAGGGTCAGAGTCCAAGGTCTACTCAAAATTACATATCTAACCTAAGGACTGTGGAGCAATAAAATCTCTTATCTGTTGCTTCTTATATGTATCCTGTAAAAACTCCACTATATCTGATTGACAATACCTTGCTAAAAGAAATTCTCTCTCCTTACCTGACTGAAAAGCTTCTTCCTCGATCTTTCCTTGTCTTTCTTTTATAATTTGCAATCATGTAAGCTATTAGATTGCTATCTAAGCCTCAAATTTTTAATGCATAAAAGTCTCCCAAAACTCTTTCTAATTGTTAGACTCTCTTAGAAACTAATCTGTTAGCTGTGGCATAAATAACTCTTCTGTGATTATAAGAGAGTCTCTTTGAATTCTTTCAAACTATGAACCATGACTCACACTTCAGCTGAACGCCATAGAGCAGTAATAGACGAACCAACTTCACAGGGTCTTAGAGCTCTCCCCCCCCTTTCAGTTTTATAATTGATGAAATAGATGTACAGAGAGAATATGTACAAGGGAATACATTCAGTAAGGGTCAGAGACAGGATTTGAATTCATGTGTCCTGATACTACTCTACATAACACTCGGATGTTGACTTGTACAGAATTTAACCACTATGGTCAAGTTAATTGGAGTGATTCCGTGATTTCCCATCCCCCTCTTCTGGTTGTATGAGCCATCTCTCTCATAAGGGGCTGAAGCATTATGTGACAGCCTGAGAATAGGAAAGGCAGCCATGTGAGCTTTGAACTCCTTTTAGAAATATGTTACTGCCAGCATTCTAAACTTGTGCCTGAGATACTATTAGCCCATCTCCTTTTGGAAACATATACCTATAAGGATTGTCTTGTTCTTATAAACAAAATGTTGTCTGTAAAAGCAGTGAAATCACTGCCCCATCTCATTCAATGGGGTTTTTGTCTTCAATGCTATAAGAAATTCCTTCACATTTTTCTCTTACTATGTTTGCTTGATTATTGCCAGAACAAATATTTTCTTTTAATTAATTCATGACTGTCCCTGAACATTCTCTTTTATGATCTGGAAGGAAAAAGGCATAATAGCATAATGGATAAGAACAGTGGACTTGGCGTCAGAAAGATCTGGATTCAAATTTTGCTTCAGACACTGCTTAACTGTCTTTTCCAGGGAAATCCATTAACTCCATTGGGCTTTAGTTTCCTCAACTATAAAGTGAGGAGATGGAATTTGACCTCTTAGGTTCCTTCCTGCTGTATGATAGAAACTGGAGTCAAGAACAAGAAATCTTCCCCAAACGGCCAACTGGTGAATGGTCTCTGTTAAGTCAGAGAGAATGAGTTCATGTTGTAAGTGTCTATACCAAGACAAGATATTCTTCTCCCTTTTAAGGAAACAGCATTTCCCCAGAACCCATGTTTTACCATTTTCAAAGTGGTGCTTCTAAGTTTTGAGGTATTAAAAATGGAAAAGGAGGTGCTCACAATCCAAGAGTGCACACACTAAAATTTTTCTCAAGTGGTAAACATTGGATTTCTAAAACAGTGAGTCTAGGATTTTGTCAGATAGTTGTTTTATTTCACCTTTTCCCCAGAATTTTCGGACACAGATGTATTAACTCATGAAATGCTTTGAGTATAAGAGCCCTAGGGATCAGAAAAATAGCATATCAGGATCCCTTGAGAGAGGGATGTGTTCTGAACCAAAACAGGGTAACCAACACTGCTATCTTTTGACTAAGAGCTTCCAACTAGATTCTCCCAGCACTCAGATCCCTCTCTGCCCTGGGTCTCCCTGCCCTGCCCTGCAACCTGCACTGGACTGTATTCCCCCCTGCCAAATTGAGACAGACCTTTCCTGAAGTTCTTCCAAAATATCTTTGCTGGAAATTTATTACACTCCAAAACTCGTTCAGAGTGTGTAGGACAGTGACTCTTACCCAAATTAAAATCAGAAACTCTCTAGGTAAAAAGCAAGAAGAACTTTTACAATGTCACCAGAAAGGGCAGCTCACAGTGACAGCAGTGTTGGTATAGGACTGCAAAGCATAACCTGAAAAACACAAGATTATATAGACTCTAATGTGGAAGCCCCCATCCCCTTTTGACTTTTCCTGTCATTTGCTGAGGAGTCCAGGCTTACCATTCTAAATATGGACATCTACCCAGAAACTAAAAATCTACCCAGAGACAAAGAATACCAGCCAATAACATACTCTTTACCATATTAGGAATTTAATGCTAATTGTGGCAAAAAGGATGGGAGGAACAGGAGAGAAATTATGTTTATCTAAGATAAGCAAACACCTGAGGCTTTTGGCTATAGCACAATTTGTTATTGGAAAGTTTCAAGTTATAATTAGGGTAAAAGTCAAGGCTACATTCTTCTGAGAGGTCTTCACTCAGTTTATCCCATTCAAGAAGCTTGACCTGGTGTTGATTTGAGGGAAACCAGAAGAAACCAAGAAGAAAGACTTGTCTATTCTCCACCATCTTGGCTCCACTCCCCTGACAGGGATGTTTTCAAAAGATCAATAAGAGTTTTATAATGAGAGGGGACTGAGGCATTATGATTTAACACAGAGGTAATGCTTAAAATGAGAGATCCCACTAGGAAAGTAGCAGAGGAGATATGGTGATAGGCACAAATAGGAAGCATTTCTTCAGTGCAATTGCTACAGCTGCCCAAGATGCTCATCACTAGTAGTACACAAATAGTACAACTCAAAAGGCTAATAGAGACATTCACAAACACACCTCCCTTCCCCTCCCCCATCCAAGAGGTAGCTTAACTTTTTCAGTGGCCATGGAGCTTGTTTCCCAAGCAAAGGATAAAATCCTGTCAAGAAACCGGGCGCTGAAACAGAAAGATTTGCTCATAAAGGAGTGGCCAGCACAAGTGGGGAAGCAAAGATCTTCCAAGAGATTATATTAAGGAGAGGGTTTTTTGCAAAAAACTGCATTTGGTGGGAGATGATAGTTACCCTGTGGGTATGTATGACATACCCAACAATTCTGCCCCCTACCCCACCCAACTACTGAGTTTCCCAGTTTGATTGAAGAGTACTCTTACCACTTGTAGAGCCACAGGAGCTTGAAAAATCAGTAGAAAGAAAGATGAAAAGTAGTATTATCATTGTTGGCATAGATGAAATGGATCCAAGAAGGAGAAAGAAGGCTGTTGCTCTAAAAAAATGAAAGATGACATTAGGAAAGCTAAGATATAATAGGAAAAATGTCGAATGTGATTTCACCTCTTTCTATCTACCTGTTTGTCAGAGGGGTTTGGAATTCTTCTAAACAGTAGTTTGAGTTCCTTTGTGGGTTCACAGGTACATCCTAGAGTTTACAGGGGGGAGCAAGAGGTGACACAAGCTTAATCCTAGAGTTATGAATCCATCTGGTGAGATCCTCAAGTTTTACTGCTATTGCAGTGGTGAGTATGACTCTGTAGGGTCCCTTCCAGTTGACATCCAAGGTGTTCCCCTTTGGGGATTTTCCTGGACTTTAAGTATACCCAATCTCCTGGCTGTACCAGAGAAAAGTTTTCCTTTTTCTTATCCAAAAGTTTCAGAAGATTTCTGTTGGCATATTTTGTTAAGGCATTGTTGACTGCTCCAAACTGAGTTGCAAATTGAGTGACTAAGTACCGTTCTAGGTCTATAAGCATATCAAAGATTAGAAAAGATCTCCCATAGAGCAGCTCAAACGGGCTAAACTTAAAGTTTAGGGTGTGATACAGACTCTAAACTCTCCAATCAGGAGATTTTTCACCTTGCCCTCTTGAGTTACTAAGCAGAGTTTAAGAAGGACTCCCTTGAGGATGTGATTCATTTTTTCAATCTTCCCAGAGGACTGGGGGTGCCAGGCAGAGTGAAGATGATAGGTAATGTTAAGTGCTCTGCCACTCCCTGAATTACTTGTGAAGTGAAGACTGGATTATTGTTGTCACTCTGTAAAGAGCTAGATAGAGCAAAGTGAGGCTTAATGTCTTTTAGGAGAAACTTTGATAGCTCTTGAACCTTTTCAGTCCTGCAAGGAAATTCCCAGTTAGTAAAGATGGCAACAAAAACTAAAAGTAATTTGAAACTCCTGTATAGGATATGTATGTAAAGACAATCTGCCCATCTTCTCCTGCTGAATAGGTACCCCTCCTCTAAATAGGTTTTAAAAGAGGGGGCCAGGATCTGAAAGCCCCTTCAGCATTCACTAGGGCACAAGTTGGGCAAGCCCAGCAAACCAAGCGGTCTAGGTTGGTAGTTTTTCCCAGCTTGTGGCCAATGACGCTGGACTTTACCAGAGAATGGAGGACATTATTTCCCAGGTGTGTGGCTTGGTATAAGCCAAGAAGAAGTTTCCACTGACTTCCTTCTGGTCTGTCTAAGGGTGTCTGAAACCATCCAGAGGCAGAAAGTACAAGTTGTCTTCCTTTAGCAAAAATCTGTATTGGGGTAATATAGTAGGGCTTATAGGATTCAGAGAGTTGTGGGAGTAATGGTGTCAGTGTAATTGGCTGGCAGGAAGCTTCCTTTCTACTGCCTGAGTCATCAGTCCCTTCTAGTGGTCTTTGCAAAATATGTTACTTTGAATGGTTCCTGAATAGCCGGGAGGAGGTTTAAATTTTTCTGTGAATATTTAATGGGGGAGTTTTTTTGCTATTAGACATCCTCTTTTCTTCCAGATTGCCTATGGGCATACAAAGCATGGAAGGTATATTTTGAATCAGTAAAAATATTCACTCTTTTGTTTTTCCCTAGCTCTAGAGCTCTGAGTGCTATTAATTCTGTTTTCTGAGTGGAGGAAGCAAGGATTTGATTTCTGTGGTGCAGTGGAGCCTGAATATTGCATACCCTGCTCTCTTCATTCCTTCTTCAATAAAGCTGAACTCATCAGGATCAGAAAGTGGGAGATCCTTAAGACCAGGCCAACCAAAATAGTCTGAGTAGAAGGTCTCCCCGTAATTGTGTACAATTGTGCACTGTCCAGAAGAGGGTCACCAGATTAAGAGAATGAATATCAGAGTTAAATTGAAAGCAGAGTCTACTATTTAATGAGCCTACCACTAGGCAATCACTGGTGATCTTTTGCTTCCAGTATGCTCTGAACTTGGTGAGGAGTTAGAACCTCTAAAGGTTAGCCAAATCTAAGTTTGGAGGCTTCCTCAATTAAAAGGACTGTAGCAGCCATTGATCTGTGACACAAAAGCTACCCAGAGGCCATAGAAACAGGTTGTTTAAAAAAGTAAACCACAGGACTGAGATTCAGCTGCAGAAGCTAAGTTAAAACTCCCAAGACTTGGCTCTTCCTTTCACCAACATAGAGAGTAAAAGATTTTTCTAAATGAGTAAGGACTATTGTGGGGGCAGTGGTCAATGTGGTTTTAGAAGTCTCAGCCTAGTCAGACCCCCAGTCTAAAGGGTATGCAGGGCCCAAAGTGGAATTATAAAAGGATTTTGCAAAAAGACCAAAACTAGGAATCCAGAGTCTACTCTGGATTAGGTCTACAACCATGTCCAAAAGGGTACGTAAGTACTTTTTAGTGACTGGAAGAGGCATAGACAGAATTGCTTGTTTCCTTTCTGGGATTAAGAAGCAAGTGGTGGAAGTTAGGTCATGGCCTAAATAACTCATGGTGTGATGAGGTATTTAGACCTCTGTTGTATCATGGGTGCCCAAGAAATTGAGAGTTTTAATGAAAGTGGCCAGAGAGGCATCCCAAATCAGGCTACAGATAAGAATATCATCCACATATTGTATTAGACTGTCTTAGACTCCCTTAAGTCTTTTCTCAAAACTTAAGCAAATAAATGGGTGCTATCCTTGAAGTCTTGGGGCAAAACTGTCCACATCAATTGGCATGGCTTTGATTTTCCTGAGCATGCCCACTCAAAAGCAAAACTAAATTGTGAATACTCTTGAAGAGGTATACAAAAGAAAGTATTTTTAAGATTCAAAGTGAAAAACCATTGGGTATTCCCAGGGATTTAGGTAAGTGTGGTGTAGGAAATAGGAACTATGAAATGAATAGGAATAACAGCTTCATTAATAGACTGTAATGGGCTGAGGTTTGAGTTGATGCACTGAGGTCCCAAGTACATGAGGCTAAATAGTAATGGGACTATACTCTATTAATATACATGACTGGATAAAGAATGGTCCCTGCCCACTCTCTGTGCAAGTCCTGATGTGTTGTATAGGAAATGATGATTTTGGTGGGTGGAGACAGAGAGACAGGAAGGGAAGCTGGGAGAGATTGACCTTGATTCCATACTCCTACCTGCTGGTCCTGTGGCTGCTGGTCGAGCTAGCTCCTTGACTCAGCTACACACATTGCTATCGCTGATTCTCTTCCACCTCCGATCCTTCTTCACTGAGAATAAAGACTGATTTTCCCCTAACCTGAATTCCTGACTCCTGCTGATTTAAAAATACACGGTCTTCACATAGACCTGAGATCTTGAACCATGCAATAATCCCCATTTGGCTCCCTAGGAAGAATGAAGGTATTAGAGATGGGACTGACAAGAGACAAGGAAACCACAGTTAAGAAACTTGTAAAACAGAGGTTGTAAACCCTTCTAAGCTTTGGGTTTTATAGGGTGTGATGTTGATGGGAAAAAGTGTGAGGATCTTTAAGACAGACACAGGCAGAGCTACATGAGTAGCTCATCCGAGGATTCCCTGATCCCAAACAATAAACTCAACTATCTCCTAAACTTCCTGGGGAACAAGGGAGGGTCTGGTGAGCAGGGGCAAAAGGGAAGTAAAGGACTTAAGTAAAGGAAATTAAGTGCCCAATTTCACCATCAAGGGGGCAGGTCAGGAAAAAAAAAAAGACTAGGAAGGAGTGATTAAAAACAACAGATCCTTAAACTGATAAGGCTGGGAGTATGAGTTGGAATACTCCCTTAGTGTCCCTTCAATGCCCATTACTCAGGAAAGTTAAAATGCTGCAGTAGGATATACAAAGTGGCTCCTGTATCAGTTAGAAAATTGGGAGTTCCCAACTTCTGGGAAAGTACTCACTTTTTGCAAAAATTGCTGGGAAAATTGGAAATTAGTATGGCTGAATCTAGGCATTCACCCACACCTAACCCCTATTCCAAGATAAGGTCAAAATAAGTTCCTGATTTAGACATAAAGAGTGTACTATAAGCAAATTAGAAGAACAAAGTATATTCTACCTCTCAGATCTGGGGAGAAGGAAGGAATTTGTGGCCAAAGAAGAACTAGAGTACATTATGGAATGCAAAAATGGATAGTTTTCATTATATTAGGTTTAAAAGTTTTTGTGCAGACAAAACCAATGCAGATAAGATTAGAAGGGAAGCAGTAAACTGGGCAGGGATGGGGGGGGTGGGGAGGTGGGGAGGGGATGGGGGTGGAATTTATATCCAAGGTTCTGATAAAGTCCTCATTTCTAAAATATATAGGAAACTGATTCAAATATATAGCAATACAAGTCATTTTCCAACTGATAAATGGTCAAAGAATATGAATAATTTTCAGATGAAGAAATTAAAACAACTTCTAGTCATGTGAAAAAATGCTCTAACTCACTAGTGATCAGAGGAATACAAATGAAGACAATTCTGAAATACCACTACACACCTCTCAGATTGGGTAAGATGACAGGAAAAGATAATAAATGTTAGAGGGGATGTAGGAAAACAGGGACACTGATACATTGTTGGCAGAACTGTGAATGGATCCAACCATTCTGGAGAGCAATATAGAACTATGCCCAAAGAGTTGTCAAATTGTGCATATCCTTTGATCCAGCAGTGTCTCCACTGGGTCTGTATCCCAAAGAGATCTTAAAGGAGGGAAAAGGGCACGTGTGCAAAAATGTTTGTAGTAGCCTTTTTTTGTAGTAAAAAGGAACTGGAAACTGATTGGATGCCCATTAGTTGGAAAATGGCTAAATAAATTATGGTATAGGAATGTTATGGAATATTATTGTTCTATAAGAAACAATCAGCAAGATGATTTTAAAGAGTCCTAAAGAGACTTACATTAACTGATACTGAATGAAGTGAGTAGAACCAGGAGAACATTGTACAGAGCAACAGCAAGATTGTACAATGATCAGTTCTGATGGATGTGGTTCTTTTCAACAGCAAGATGATTCAGGCCAGTAATGATGCAGGAAAGATTCCAATCTTTGATTCCCAACCCCCCCTAGTTAATGTAAATTATCCTTTACTCAAAAAATCCTGGTCCCTTTGAATTCCAATAGAAGATCCGGACCTGTCCCAGCCCCACCCGGATCTGAGCCAACTTTGGGGCTACACCCCAAAGCCTCTCGAGCTAAGTCTCCAATTTAAAAGGGCCACGCTGGGAACCCCCTCTTTGCAGAGATTCCAAATATGGTAGCCATGTGAGGACGCTCTGTCCACTGGACCCTCTGTCCAGTGCCCTCCTTATCTCTACCTTCACCTATCCCCTACTTCTAAACTCAATAATAAACCTCTTATATCAATCTAGCTCTCCGGGCCAATAAATGCTTTTATTGGGAATTCCATGCCGCTACTAGACCTCATATACCGCCGTATCCTTGCGCCGAATCCAAGGGGGTTGCAGAGGAGCTCTGTTTGACTTCCTGTACCCCAAACCTGCCACTAGACCTCAATTAAACCCTAATTTCATTTAGGTACCCGAAATCTAGACCTCAACATTTGGTCTACACCTCAACAATTCCAATGGTCTCGTGATGAAGATAGTCATCTACACCCAGAAAGAAGACTGAGGGAATTGAGTGTGAATCACAACAGAGTATTTTCACCTTTTTATTGTAGTTTGCTTACATTTTGTTTTCTTTCTCACTTTTTTTCTTTTTGATGTGATAATTTTTCTGCAGCATAATTGTGGAAATAAGAATTGCACATGTTTAACATATATTGGATTACTTGCTATCTAGGGCCAGGGGCAGGGGAAAGGAAGGGAGAAAAAAGTTTGGAATACAAGGTTTGCAAAGATGAATGTTTAAAATGATCTACGCATATGTTTTGAAAATAAAAAAGCTTTAATAAAAAAATAAGACTGATTTTAAAAAAGAGAGAGAAAAAGAAAGAGAGAAAATTGAGGGTCTTACCTACCACATCCATCCACAGTTGCCCTGGGTTCAATCACGATGATGATAAGAGAGGGAGCCTGGCCAGACCTCAGACCCCATCATAGAATGTAGAGTGGAATACAAGTTACTAAGAGGAGGCAGTTTGACCACCCTTCCCAAGTTGGAGACAGTTCCTTCTCCAGTTTCTTGTTTACACTGGGAGGACCAGTAGCCCTTCTTATGGCATTGGAAGCTGATGTGCTCATGGAGAGGAGGAGGATAATTTTATTGTGATGCTTAGCAAGCAGGCAAAGTTCTAATGAATGGGCAAAAAAAGGGAGGGGGGGGAGTGTTAGGGTTAGAGTTGAATTTTTTACGAGAAAAGACCCTAAACAAAAAATGCTAACTATACTAGTTGTGTCAATTAAGTTACAGAATATGATAGTTTAGATCTGGTTTATGTGAGATAGCCTTCAAAAATGACATACATAGCTTGACTTCATGAATGTATACAGTTACTGTGGCATTGATACAAAGTAGTTCTGTCTGTATAAGATAAAATTTTTTCAAAACAAGAAATTCTATAAGGTGAGTTTGTTCCCAGATCAAGAGGAGATAAGAGCTAGCATTTCTCACTGGGTCCCACTTAGATACCGTGTTAAAGCCAGGAACATAGTATTTTGCTGGGGTCTTTATATCCCAACAGCTTCTTCCCCAAATTACTTTATACTTAATATATTTGTATTTATTTTGTTTTGTTTTGAGTTGTGTCTACTTTGGGGGTTATGTTGGCAAAGACACAGACGTATTTTGCCATTTTCTTCTCAAGCTCATTTTTACAGATGAAGACCTGAGGCAAACAGTGTTGAGTGACTTACCAAGGATCACATAGCTAAGTATGTGAGATCAAATTTGAACTCCGGTTCTCCTGACCCCAGAGTCAGCACTCTATCCACTGTGTGACCTAGCTGCTCTTGTATTTATTTATTTACTTTTTATTTATGTTGTATACATTTTTCAATATGCTTGTCATCTCTTCCATTGTAATGTAAGTTCTTAGCCAGTAAGATTTATTTCATATCTTGTATGTTCATTAACAATTTCTAGTACAGTGTTTGGGAATACAGTAGGTACTTGATAAATACTTGTAGATTGATGAAGCTGGCATTACTAAGCTAACTTTTCTTCTGATGTTGCCTTTTGGTGTAGAGGAAACCCTGATTACTCAACAAACTCTGGCAGGCCCTACCCAACTCAAAAAACAAAAAGAAAATGAGGTATCCAGAGCGTGGGGTGACATTTATTAGCTGTTGTAACTATAGAAAAGTCACTTAATCTTTCTGTCACAGTTTTGTTTTTTTTCTTTTTGCATGAAGGCAGAATAGAAATAAAAACCAAAACAAGAAAAATGAAAATATTCCCTAAGTTAATTTACAGTTAATGATATACTAATCAGGGTACTAAGGAGCTAGCTACTGTATAAAACTAGACAAAATAAGAACATTATGTATTAGATAAAATAAAATGCATTAGAGTCTCCATGGAAATAATGAGGAAAAAATACAAATAAAAAGATTTGTGCCCTAGATTGCATTAACAGACTTCAAACTATTTTTAGAAGGTAGTGATTATCTAAATTAGGGTAGCTAAGTGTACAGTGGACCAGTGGTATACCTGAACAGGAAGACTCATCTTCCTGAGTTCAAATCTTACTGTCTGTGTGACACTGGGGAAGTCATTTAACCCTGTGTACCCCAGTTTCTTCACTTGTAAAATGAACTGGAGAAAGATACTGTTGGTGTTTTTCTTCTTTAAAATAATAATATGAAAATTCTCTCTGGGAGAAAGCAGGTTTCTGGGGAGATTTTCTGGAGGCAGCTTTACTTTCAGTTACAATCAATAATTACTACAAAATGCAGCCAGCTGGTAAAAATGCAAAACGTTTATTTTCTCCTTCCAAAATAGCCCGGTTAGTTGAGACCTATCTCTCTGCTTGGTTCCAAGAGCTCCCTCCGAATATCTCCAAATCCAAATGTTTGTCCTTCAGACTCCAGCCAGCACCAAGGTGGAAGATGCAATGAATCTCTCTTGCCTCAAAGAGAGGCTTGTGGGCTTCCTCCCAGAGTGCTCCTCTCCAACACTAGTCAATGTTCTGGAGAAATTCTTTTCAGCTCTAAGAGTTTCATGTAAATATATATGATCTCCCAAAGGTTAACTCCTCCTTCTAGAGAGAATGGGATTCTGGGTTATCTCCCAGAGTGCTCTCTGGCCCCAAGAACTTCAAGGGAGTTGTGAACACAAGCATTATTGTCTATCAATTGTACTTAGTACCTTGTTTCAAGTTCCGGACCAAAACAGCTCCTTCCAAGATCAAATCAATCATTGAACCATGCCAAATTAGATAATTATTGTCTCTATCAACTCTAATGGCTTAACACTTTGTAAAGATTCCAACAGGATACAGCAAACTGTTCCAGTATCTTTGCAAAGAAAACCCAAAAATGGGTCACAGAGTTACACACTACCAAAATTACTGAACAACAAAATTATCAAAACTATTTGGTACTGGATTCAAAATCCCAGAAAAAATTAGATAAGGGCTATTTTATTTAAAAGTAAGAAAGAAAAAGCAGGTAAAAAACAATAATCAGCATTTGATAAATCCAAGCACCAAAACTGCTGACCAAAGAACTCCATATTAGAGAAGAAAATCTGGGGAAACCAAATTAGGTCAGTATCTCCTACCATAATCAATGTGAATAATGAATCCTATGAAGTGGTAGCTGCACTCTAGTTTGGACTATTGAGAGTTACAATTATGTAAAATATGTTAATTGCTTCCAGCCCAATGAAAATATGGAGTTTGAATTAGAAAACTGTGACTACTTCATGGGGCTCATTATTCTCACTAATTGGGGCCTAGCTGAACAACAATAAACTCAAAACTGATACTCAAGCTGTATATAAAAGGTCATATCATTAAAAATGAAAAGAAAACTAGGTTAAGCACCTTTCACAGTGATGAAAGGGAGAGCAATTTTAATCTTGATCCTGTCTCAAAGATTTTCACAAATTGAAACATAAGGAAGCCAATTTGGCTGAATCATGTGTGTAAAAGAGAATAATATATAATAAGGATGAAATGGTAATTTAGGACTAGGTTGTGATCTTTTTTTACTTTAAAATTAACAAGCATTTGTTTTCTCCTTTAAATACCCCCTCCCCACTTAAAAGGGGTGGGGAAACACCTGTTCTATTAAATGTGTCTAGTCAAGCAAAACAAATATCCTAACAAATTCCTATGCTCAAAAATCTATGTCTTATTCTACACCAAGATTCATCACCTTCTTCTGGTTGATGGCACAGATTAACATCAACATTTTGGTTGCCATCATGTTTGTTAAATACAAACTCAAGTAGTTTTTCAAAGCCCTTTGCCTTTCCAGTATAGCTATTACTGTAGAAATCATCCTTCTACTTCTGTATGCTCTATATCGGTTCCTACAATATTAGCTAGGTCCTTCTGAACTTTTCCCTTTCATCATTTCTTAATAATAAAGGCTTTAAATGCCAAACAGAAAAATTTGTACTTGATCCAGGGATGTATACGGAGCAGGGGAAAGGTATGGTCAGATCTCTGCTTGATCTATTTTGACCTCAGCATCCCATTACTTATGTTGTTCTTCACTTTCTAATCTCAGGATCATTTTCCTTAATAAAGAATATGGAAGTAAAACAGGGTGTATAATTGTTATCTCTCTGTTGTCTATAAATATTTTGCCATCAGCCACAGAGCCTATCCTTTTTTTGTTCCTCTTCTTGTCCCCAAAATAACTCACTACCTTCTGGTCCTTCGTATTTTTGACTAATTTCAGTTCACTCTAAGCTTTGGATTTAGTAATACTATTCTTATAGTGTAGAGAGCTGAAACTCCAAAAAGGTATGCTTGAATCAGACAACTAAGCACTTAAGGCTAATTACCTATTTGATGTGAGACAATGATTCTATTAGCATATGTTTGGATAAATGGCTCTTCTCACTGTTGAGTGCCTGCTGAATATTTGGTGTTAAGATAATCATGGGCCCCTTTCCTGCCAAACTTCTAAGTTGTCTTAGATTGGAAAATTATTTCTTTTCATCCTTTTATTGGTCCTGCTGCTTTCGAATTCATTTTGAGGTATTATTTTAAATAATTTTTTAATTATTTAGAGGGACATTTGGAAGAGCTCAGATGATTCTTTGTTTTTACTCTACCATCATGCCCCAAGTATTTTTTATTTTTGGCCCTGGGGCTGGGCCCCCCACCCATACTATTTCCCTGAATCAGTCTACATTCTGATGCCCAATGGAAGTCTCTGTTGCATTTTGGACATGGGATTTTGGGTCTTGTTCTCCCACCCTGTTTTCTCACTCTGTTTCTATGCCAAATTGAGCTTTCAGATGCCGTACTTTACCACACTGAAAGCAATGACGAGTCTCTCTGGAAATCCCTTGCCAAAAGGGACCCTGTCTTCCCATGTTTGGATCTTGGGAAGTCTGTATCATAGCCTGGGTATAAAAAGTATTTGTGCCCACTGTGGCACAGCATTTTATGATCTCCTCTAAAGGAGCATTCTTGTGTAATCCTAGTATAATTCTTCTACAAACCTCATTAGCATTTTCTTTAGCAAGTTGCCTTATCATAATTTCTGTTGCTGTATTTTCACCAATAGTTTATATGATAGTTGTCTGCAGACATCCCACAAAATCAGCAAAGAGTTCATTTGGCCCCTGTGCTATTTTTGTGAAGGCCTCTTCTCTGTCCTGTTTACCTGTGATAAAGCTCCATGCTTTAATAGCAGCAGAAGTAATTTGTTCATATGCTGCTATGGGTTAATTAATCTGTGCCAAAGTGTCTGCATAATAACCTACCCCTGTTAGTTGGTCACAGATGATTGGAGTATTAACTCTAGTTTGCCTATTTCATTGGGCTTGTATCCTACAGAGTTCACTATTTTCAGAGAGCCACAACAAGTTTTGTTCAGGTTCTAAGCATGTCTTTGCTATAGATTTCCATTCACTAGTAGTTAAAATTTCATAAGCCAAATTTTGTAATAACATCTTAACATAAAATGATGTAGCCCCATAAAGAATGCAAGCCTTTTCAGATCTTTGATAATTTCTAAATTAAAAGGAGTATATCTTCTCCTTTCTTGGTTTCTAAAGTTCCTCTCAAAGGACCAACTCTCTTTACAGATGCATCCAAATATAATATTTGTGCTATACACTCTAGTGACTTAACTATAAAGAGAGTAGTCAGAACTCCTTTTCAGTCCACTCAACAGAATGAATTGTATGCAATCATTTTAGCTCTTACTTATTATCCAGGAAATATAAATAATAGTATCTGATTCAGCCTATTCAGTAGGTGTGGTACAAGAGTTGCCACAGCCCAAATAAAATTTGTAGCTTCCAATGTTTATCAGCTCTTTAAGGAACTTCAAGAGCAAGTGAGAAAGCATCCAGGTAAGATTTATATCTTCTATGTCCACTCTCATAGTGGACTTCCAGGTCCTATTTTTGATGGTAATTCAAAGGCAGGTAGCCTTCTAACCATGTTTGCCAATACTCCTTTATTCCAGGAAGCCCAAGAATCTCATTCTAAATATCATCAGACTGCTCGAGCTTTACATTTACAATTTGGTATAAGAAGAGAGAAAGCTAGGAGCATAGTAAAAGCCTGTTCAGCTTGCCTTCCTTTCCACACTCCTGTACTCCCTCCAGGCAAGAATCCTCATGGTTTGAGATCCATTGAAATTTGGCAAATGGATGTGACCCATTATAAATCTTTTGGTCGTCTGTCTTTTATCCATCTTGTACTAGACACCTTTTAGGATTCACTTTTGCAATACCAGCAGCAAAAGAGATAGCCCAAGTGGTCACTGAATTCCTTATACAATCATTTGCAATTATGGATGTGTTACAAGCAATAAAAACAGATAATGAACCTCATATACTTTTAAACATTTTGCACACTTTTGTGCACAGTATAAGACTTTACACACTACTGGCATACCCTTTAATCCCCAAGTACAGGCAATAGTAGAGAGGAGAAATAGAGACATTAAGATGCTTCTCCAAAAACAAAAGAAAGGGGGAGCCAGAGGTAACCCTAGAAAACTTCTAAATTTAGCTCTTTATACAATTAACTTCTTGATTTTTGACAATGATGCACTAGCTCCAGCAGACAGGTTTTATAACCCACTGGAAGGGCAGTGTCTAGTATGAGCAACTCCACTCTCTTTAAATAATCACCAGGTAATATGGAAAGATCCAAAAAGTGGTGAATGGAAGGGACCAGATAGGTTAATTGCTTGGGAGAGAGGGTTTGCTTGTATCTCTACAGATGGAGAAGGAATCAGATGGGTGCCAACAAGCCATATTCACCTTGTCCATTGGAGAGAGTTGGAGCAGACCCTTGAAACAAAGGAGAAGACCTAAGAAATATTGGGTGGTCCCATCGCTGATTGTGCCCACTACTGAAAGAGCATGGCAGTTATGGCAATTGACTTATGGACATCAAAAATAGTTAATGAGACTAATGCAGGACTTCAAAAACTCTCAATAATCATTGGAATCCCTGAGACATGAAAAGATTGTTATAGGACTTGAAAACCCTCAGGAATCACTGGATTTTCTGAGACATGATAAGACTGTTGCAAGACTTCAAAATCTGCAGGAATCATTGGATTCCCTAATACATAAAAAGACTGTTGCAAGACTTCAAAAACTTGCAAGGATCATCGCATTCCCTGACACTTGAAGTAATGGACAATAGATTGGTTTTGGACTATCTCTTGGTTGCTGAAGGAGGCGTATGTGTGATTATGATTTACATACCCTCCTTCTAGGACTTCTGGTAACCTTTTACAATATCATGTTGATCCACATTGTTTATTATATCACTACTTGCATGTACAATTCATGTTTGTTACACCACATTGAGCCTTCACCAGCTGTGGGGAAAATCATCACTGCTAGCCTGTGCTTTATTGCTATGTGCTTGTGTAATACCTTCCATACTGATGGATTTGTGTATACCTGTTTCTAGTAAGGCCCTTCATCCCAGAAACCCACTAATAATATTTGACTTGACTCCCCACTTCCCTTTGTTGCTTTTCATTTCTCTTCCTGAGAAGTCAGGGAGGGCATGAGTATCTCCTTTGTAACGCTTTCACCTCCCTTCCTGAGAAGTCAGGGGGGTGTGATCACCTCCTTTTTGGCGTTCTCACCTCCCTGAGAAGTCAGGGAGGGTGTAACCACCTGTGTTCTAAAACAAAAGAAAGTGGGAGATGTAGAAGGCTGAAATTCCAAAAAGGTATGCTTGAATCAGACAACCAAGTACTTAAGGCAAATTACCTATTTGATGTGAGACAATGACTCACATCATATGTTAGCATATGTTTGGCTCTTCTCACTGTTGTGTGCTTGCTAATGTTTGGTGTTAAGATAATCATAGGAAAGGACTGGATGGAGAGAGAGGGGGGCCATAGAGTCACTTTGCGGCAAGGCAAGAAGGAGAGAGGCTGGTGGCTCTGGACTTGAGAATCTAGGCTACATCTTTAGCAAGCCTTGTGGCAGTTTGTCTGTCTCCTTCACTTCTCCCCATAAAGACCAAGGACTTTAATTTATCCTGACTCTGGCTGATCCTGAGGCACTCCAGGAAGCTAGCCATACTTCACATTACAGAATTATGGTACTTTTTTGTATTCTTCCTCTTCTATGAGTCCTTCCCTAACTTTTATATATGTTCTTTCAAAATCTTAATTCAGAAATGATTCAAACTAGTTCCAATTGTTCAGTGATGAAAAAAAGCCATATACACCTAGAGAGAGGACTGTGGGAATTGAGTGTGAACCATAACATAGCATTTTCACTTTTTCTGTTGATATTTGCTTGCATTTTCTTCTCTTTCTCAGGTTTTTTATTTCTAGATCCAATTTTTCTTGTGCAGCAAGGTAATTATATAAATATATATACCTATATTAGATTTAACATATATTTTAACATATTTGATATGTATTAAGACTACCTACCATCTAGGAGAGGGGATGGAGGGAAGAAGGGGAAAATTTGGAACAGAAAGTTTTGCAAGAGTCAGTGTTGAAAAATTATCCATGCATAAAAAGCTTTAATTAAAAATTTAAAAAAAAATCTTAGCTCAGAGAGCCATCTGTGTAAATACATTTGTATCTTTAGATACCTCTCTTTTTTCTTCCTCATTGGGATCATATATAATTGTATTCTGCAAAGGAGGGAGAGGTGCTCTGAATTTTGAAGGATCCCATCTCTCTTGGGCATTGCCCTCTATGGCACTCCACTAGGTGGAGCAATGGACAGGGGTCTTGAATCAGGAACACTCATTTTCTTTAGTTTAAATCTGACTTCAAACTCTTACTTGTTGTGTGATCCTGGGCAAGTCATTTATCCCTGTTTGCTTCAATTCTTCGTCTGTCAAATGAACTGGAGAAGGAAATTATAAATCACTGCAGTATCATTACCACCAAATCCCCAAATGAGGCTATTGTTGAGACAGAAGTGATCCCAACAAGATTAGGGTCCTCAGTCAGTGTTGTGGGTTTGGTGAAAGAATTTGTTCCAAGTCATTATTAATCAGAGAAATGCAAATTAAGACAACTCTGAGATACCACTACATACCTGTCAGATAGCTAGAATGACAGGGAAAGATAATGCAGAATGCTGGAGGGGATGTGGGAAAACTGGGACATGATACATTGTTGGTGGAATTGTGAATACATCCAGACATCCTGGAGAGCAATTTGGAACTATCTCAAAAAGTTATCAAACTGTGCATACCCTCTGACCCAGTAGTGTTACTACTGGGCTTATACCCCAAAGAGATTTTAAAGAAAGCAAAGGGGCCTCTATGTGCAAAAATGTTTGTGGCAGCTCTTTTTGTAGTGGTTAGAAACTGGAAATTGAGTGGATGCCCATCAATTGGAGAATGGCTGAATAAATTGTGGTATATGAATATTATGGAATATTATTGCTCTGTAAGAAATGACCAGCAGGATGATTTCAGAAAGGCCTGGAGAGACTTAAATGAACTGATGCTGGCATGAAATAAGCAGGACCAGGAGATCATTATATATTTCAACAACAATACTATACAATGATTAATTCTGATGGACGTGGCCCTCTTCAACAATGAGATGAATGAAATCAGTTCTAATAGAGCAGTAATGAACTGAACCAGCTACACCCAGTGAAAGAACTCTGGGAGATGACTATGAACCACTACATAGAATTCCCAATCCCTCTATTTTTGTCTGCCTGCATTTTTGATTTCCTTCACAGGCTAATTGTACACTATTTCAAAGTCCGATTCTTTTTATACAGCAAATTAACTGTTTGGACATATATACATATGTTGTATTTAACTTATACTTTAGCATATTTACCATGTATCAGTCAACCTGGCATCTGAGGGAAGGGGTGTGGGGAAGGAGGGAAAAAGTTGGAACAAAAGGATTTACAACTGTCAATGCTGAAAAAATTACCTATGCATATATCTTGTAAATAAAAGGCTATTAAAAAAAAAAAGGAAAGAAAGAATTTGCACACTCAGTCTCCAAGTTAAGGGACAAAGATTTATTATAATTGTAATACCAATTAAAGTGGAATAAAATTTCAAGGAAATCTAGAGAAGGAGCCAAAAATAAGATAATTTTAATAGGAAAGAGAAAGAAAGATTTTATGGCTCAGAGGTACAGTTGAGGAGTGGTAGGGATGGAGTAGTTCCCATCATTGTGCTCTATTGCTTACTGACCAACAGATTCTTCTCTGATAGCCAGCATTATTTGTGAAACTCCCAAGGCCAGGTAGCCTTAGGGTTTCTCCCCTCAAGCAATTGAAACCCAAATTCATTTGAGAAAGAGAGGAAGGTCTCATCTTCTGGAACTGCTTCAGGTCTACAAGAGATGTAGAGCTGGCCCTGCCTAACTTGAGTCCAGATTGAGGAGGAGAGACTTGAAGATGGTGGCAGCAGCATCCAAGGGGTGTTGAGTTTTAGGATTAGGTAGCCAATAGTATTCTGGTTGGGAAGTTCATGGCCTGAAGTCTGGAAGATGCAAAACTCACAAGTAGTTAGGGAAAAAAAACAATTAACTTGGCAAAAGAAGTGGAGGATAACAACAAAAACAAAAACAAAGAAAGAAAGCTAGGATGAGGCAGACCTCTCTAATTGTTTCTCCCAGTTTATGACCAGTGAAAATAGGTTTTACTAGAGACTGGAGGGCACTTTCTCGCAATTGAGTAGTTTGGTGGAGATCAAAAAGAAGTTTCCACTGGCTTGCCTCTGGGATTAGAAACTGGCCTGAGGGTTTTTGAAACCACCCAGAAGGAGAAAGGGTATATCTCCCCTTTCTTTAGCAAGGGCCTATTCTTGGGAGGTAAATGAGGGATTTGTAGGAGTTAGGGAGTTGGGGGATCACCATGGTCAAGGGCAACCAGGCAGCAGCACGGGCAATTGAATCTGCAAGTCTGTTTCCGTTGGTCTGAAGTGAACCCCCTTCTGGTGTCCTTTACAAAACATAACAAAGCTGGCTAGGTCATGGACAGCTTGTAGTAATTGTAGAATTTCCCCTGCATCCTTAGTGGGGGACTATTTGGCTGTCAAAAGTCCCCTTTTTTTCATATAGCCCCATGAGCATGCAAGACATGAAAAACATATTTGGAGTTATTACAGATGTTTCCTCTTATTCCTTTCCCCAGTTCTAAAGCTCTGGTGAAGGCAGTGCATTCGGGCCTCTGGGCAGAGGAGGGGTGAGTAGCTTAGTCTCAAAGGTGCTGCTGAGACTCACCACAGAGTACCCTGCTTTCCTTTGCCCATTTAAATCAAGCAAGGCCAAGCCTGGGGCTGAGGTCGGTTTAGCTTTCTTTGAGAGGTTCCAGGGAGTGACAAATTTGCCTGCTTCCTCTTCTCTGTGAGTGAATGGGAAACGGGAATTAGTTCATGGCCCAAATATTGAACAGACTGACAGGCAATGTGGGCCTTAGACAAAGAAACTTTATAGCTTCAAAAGTCTAGAAAGTTAACTGCTCATTAACAGCTCTGAGATCCCAAATGATACAGAACTCCTCATTTGATTTCTTAACAGGGAGAATAGGAATATTACAGGGAAACTGACAAGGAACTAAAAGCTTGTGCTTAAGAAATTTTTCAATGAGGGTGCAATCCCTTTCTCTTTTCATTGGTTACTCGCACTTATGAGGGAGCATGCTGGGATCCTGGAAGCACACCAAATCTGGGGGGACATGAGAAGCCCATCCAGGGATTCCTGGGTCCCAGACAGAGTAATCTACTTCCTCCCAGATTTCAGATGGAATATGGGAGGGCTTTGAGAGAAGCACAAAAAGACACCAGTATGTCTGAGAAGAGAAAATCGAGTCCCTGATTTCACCATTAAGTCACGCCCCAACAAGGGGACAGAACAGGAGGAAATGATTTTTAAAAAGGAGTATTTGAATAACAGGTCAGCAAACTGACAAGGCAGAGGGAAAGTCTCAAAATAGCTAAATTCAGTGTGATGAGGTTTAGATTTGGGGTACCCAAATGAAATTAGGGTTTCTGGTGATCAGGGAGTTAAATAAGGTCTAGTGGCGGTGCAAGGGTAGGGAGTTCTGAGAATCCCCTTCTAGCAGCACAAGCAGTTCTCTGTAAAGGAATTTACAGACCCGAAAACCTAGATTGATAAAAGAGGTTTATTATGGGGATTGGAAGTAAGGTTAAAGTCTAGTTAGTAAAAGGTGTTAGGTAAAGAGAAGAGGGCACTGGAAACAGTATTCCAGGGGGGCAGAAGCCCCCTTGGGCTTGGGGATGCCAAGCATAGTATAGCTGACGTGTTAGGAACCTCTGCAAAGAGAAGGTTTTAGTTTGGTTTTTTTATAATAGGGGGCTTTGGCTACAAACTGAAGGGGGCTCATAGGTGGAGTCCCAGGTTGGGTCCTTGCTGCGTTTCAGCTAGGATTAGAATTTGAATAGAATTCAATGCATTTCGGTGGGGTGCCAACCCCACCCAGATAACAAAAATGAAACTGTTTGTGCTTGGGTTGGAGTCCCCTCACTGAGGCAGAGTTGAAGGTTTTCTCCTTTGAGGATTTTCAGTTTTGGGGTTCCCTCTTCAAGTGGACTTATCAGCCACATCCAAAATTACTATGGGGTTTAGCCATTGTGATGGAGTAAGGGGGAGCCTGGCCAAACCCTGGGCACTATCTCTCCTGATCCTGAGGAGACCTGAGGACAGGGCATTAGGAAGAGACAGCTCAACCCCACTGTGGACAGTCTCTCTTCCTGTGCCCTTCCTATTTGCTCTTAGGGGATAGGCTTGGGGGTTTCCTCCAAGGACCACCAAAAGACCAATGGTCCCAGCCATGGCATCTGAGGCATGAACTCCCATGGTTTCTGGATATGGAAGTGGCTAAAATTTGAGTCTGTTCTCTGATCCTCTCCCTAGCTCTGCCTTCTTCCTCTGCCACAGCTTGATCCTTGTTATTGAAAATTCTAAAGAACTGTTTCCAACAGCTGTGTATAGAGGGTTTGAGGATCCATGACTAACTTCTGCAGTTTTCTCTGAATGTCTGGGACAGACTGATTAATAAAATGCATGCTGAGGACAGTGGTCCCCTCTGGAGAAGTTAGTGTATTCTTTAGAGCCTCTACAAAGGGCCCCTGAAAAAGGGCAGGATTTTCCTCAGCTCCTTAAGTTTTTCATAGTTAACCTGCTTATTAATTTCTCTCTTCATGCCTTAAATAAGGCAGATTAGAAAATGATCTCTTCTCCTCTCAACTTCTGCTTCCTTCCTGATAATCCCATCCAGAAACTCTGACTAGGACAGCAATAGCCCCTGAGAAGGAGAACTCAACCATATCATCCCCAAACTTCTGTATCCCAGATTCTCTTTTTCTCCTCTATGGTGCAACAAGAAGAAAATGATATTAATATTTCCCCAGGTAAAATCAAATTGGAGGGAGAAGGATTTAAAACCCTCAATATATCTAGTGGGATCCTCAGAGTAATGGCCAAGTTTTTCCTTAATCTGGGAAACATCTGGCATTGAAAAAGGTTCATGCATGCTGAGTGGTCCGCCCTAATAATCCACTACTTTTCTCAATGGTTAGAGTTTAGGAAGGGGTGTCCAGATCCAAAAGGGAAATTGTATGGGAGGGACAGAAGTGGGGTCCAGGAGGTTTCAGAATCTGATTTAAGAGATAAGGGCCCAGGGGTCACAGGGGATGGGGGTCTACTCTCAATTTCCCTTCAGCAGATTTAGGGATAGGTGAACTGTCCTGTCTAAGGCCATGAGCCTTAGAATTCTTAGTCCTATAGTGCCTTACCTTCTCTGGCATCCCAGGGAGGGTGAAAAGGTGGTAAAGATTCCTTAGTCAAGAAGGAACTTTGCTGAGATGTGGCAAAAAATTTCAAGTCCAGGCAACCCCAGTCCACACATAGTGTGGAGCTCTGACAACCCAGACAAACCTTTCTAGGTGCTTGAGGTGTCCCAGCTATAGGGATTTTTACATATATATATATATATATATATATATATACACACACACACACACTAACATATATAAGAAAGAAAAGAAAAGCTTCTTTTAGTGTATTTTCTTCTACCAAATTGTAAGCTCCTTGAGAGTAAGGACTGTCTTTCTCATTTGTATATGTATAAATTTGGCACAATGCCAGCATATACAAAGTATTTAGTGTTTATTGAATTGAACTAAATGATAAAAGCTCTGGTAGGACTACTTTATCTTTTTGACTTTTAAAAATTGATGTTAGTGTGTTTTACTTCTCTGTCACTTATATTTCCCAAAATATCCTTTTCCCTCCTCCCAGAGAGCCATCCCTTATAACAAAGTATAAAAGAGGAAAAAAAGAAAAAGAAAAAAATCACTACTTTGGTAAAACTATCCAAATCTGACATTATTTGAGGAATCTGATCATATTTCCCCTACTCTGGACTTTTAGAAACCTGCTTTACTAAATAAAACAATAATTATAGATCACATATTTGCAATTCTTTAAAGTTTACAAAACATTTTTCCCCACAACTGCCCTGAAGTTCTCATAATAACAACAAAAACACATAATAGCTCACATTTATTTAGTGCTTTAAGATTTACAAAAACTTATTCAGAAATTGTACTGTTTATTCCCACAGTTCTGTGAAGTAGATGCTATTATTGTCACTTTATAGAGGAGGAAATGGAGGCTGGGGGTCATGATCATGGTGAGTGATTATGGTTCCCAATCTAGTCAGTGTTGGAAATACAATTCAAATGCAGGGCTCCTTGATGTCAGGTTCACACCAGTCACTACTCAAAGCTTCCTCTCCTCTTCTGAACTAGGAAAAACTAATCCTTTCCCAGCTTGTCTTTACTTCCACATCCTATTCAGTTCTGGATGGTCAGAAAAGAGGCACTTTCTCTCATTGCTTCCTCTACTTTCTGAAAGTGGAAATGGCCAACAAAGCAAGAAAGTGTCAGATGGTGGGTGAATTCCTGCAGACTGAGCCTATCAGCAGCCTTGGGTGAGATGAAGTTAGGGAAGAAGTCGATTGCCTCCCTAGGCGGACTATTACATATTTGGCAATGCCTAGGATTTCCCCTAAAGATTAAGAAGATTTTCTTGACTCTACACTAAATCTCTAGCCTCTTTGCTTCCACTCCACAGCTCCAGGGCATCTCTAGGGCCAGTAAGAGCAAAACTAATCTCTGTTCTACTTGTTTGCCCTTGAACTGTTTGAAGACCTATTGTCCCCTCCCCAGGGTCCACCCTCTGTTTTTTCCAGACTAAACATCCCTGGTTTTCCCTTCTCTGCTCCAGTCCATTCTACAGGCTGCAGAAATCTCTTTCCTAGTCCTTAGCTCTCATCACGTTTCATTACATTTGTATCTTGCTCAAAGTCCTCAGTAGTTTCCAGAGGTTTTTTAACAGACACAATGGTTTACTCCATCTAAGAATTCATTTAAATCATCATCATCATCGTCATCACTATCATCATATAACTATTATAATGTATATATATTACTATAATGTAATAAATACTATTATTATTCTGTTGGAGGCAGTTGGAGTGAAGTGACTTGAAAAGATTCACACTAGTAGGCGTCTGAAGACAGATTTGAATTCAGGTCCTCCTGATTTCAGGGTGTGTGCTCTAGCCATTGTACTACCTAGCTATCCCTAAACCATTATTTTTGCTAAGCAAAGGCAGCTAGTAAACAGTGCTTCCTTCAGCCTTTTATGAACTTTTGCTCAAGGTCACCCAGAGAAAAAGCAGCCCTAAGGAAAGTGCTATCAGTCTGAGAAACCCCAGGCCATGAGGTAGGGCAGGCCATACCCTAGCTTCAGACCAATCTACCTGGTCTCCCCTAGATTTGGTCACAACATCCTGGCCTGCCCCGCTCCTCCTGGCTCTCAGTAACACAGACCATACTGTTCTGCTTGGAGTTCAACACCCTCTGTTGACTTTGCCTTACCTGGATGTTGAAAGGATCCCATAGCACAGAGGATATTTAAATGACCATTTGGTCGGGGCAGTTATAAAAAGCATAATATACATAAAGCAAATATAGGGATTACGGAGTAGAGTCAAGAATCCCATTCTGCCTGTCCATATCCATGTTATTAACACAAAACTCTCTGATTTAAAACATCAAGTTTTTGTGTTTTTCTCATATGAAACCCATAGTTGTCATCTTTTGTTTCTCGGATAAAAACCAGAATATGTAACCTCATATTTGAGGTCTTTCCCAGATTACTTCTCCAGCCTTTTTTCACTTTATACACAGCAAGGTCATAGAGTAGATAGAGTCTTGAACCCTATTCCAAATACTGCCTAAAGACACTAGCAATGTGACTCTCAATAAGCTATTTAACCTTTCTAAAGTTAAATTTCCACATATGTAAAATGAAGTGAAATGAGTAGAGCCAGAGAACATTGTGTAAAGTAATAACAAGATTATGTGATGATCATCTGGGATGGAGTTGGCTCTTCTGAACAATGCAGTGATTCAAGGTAATTCCAGTAGCCTTGAGATGAAAAATGCCATCCACATTCAGAGAGAGAACTTTGGAGATTGAATGTGAATTGAAGCATAGCATTTTCACCTTTTTTGTTTGTTTCTTTCTTGCATTTTTTCCCTTTTGGTATGATTTTTCTTGCACAACATGACAAATATGGAAACATGTTTAAAAGGATCGCACATATTTAACCTATATCAGATTGCTTTCTGTCTTGGGGAAGAGGGAGATAAGGGTTTCAGGAAAGGAGAAAAATTTGGAGCACAAAGTCTTACAAAAATAAAATGTTGAAAGCTATCTTTACATGTATTTGTAAAAATAAAATACTATTGAGAAAAAAGTAAGTTATAGTATATGAATGTAATGTAACACTATTGTTCTAGAAGAAATGATTAGCATAATAGACTGATTTCAGAAAAGAATGGAGAGACTTACATGAGTTGATGCTGAGTGAAGTAAGAAGAACCAGGAGAACATTATACACCATAATAGCAAGATTATGTAATGATCAACTATGATAGACTTAGTTCTGTGCCCCTTTTCAATGAAATTGAAAGGACTTAGCAAAGTATTGTTCTTGTAGTCAGTGTTTAATAAATATCTGTGAAGTTGAACAAAGAAGAAAAGACTATTTGCAAATTTGTTGCAGAGTTAGGATTAGAACTCAGGTTCCTTTCATTGTCTGATGCAAGGAGGGTGGGAGGGAAGGAGGGGCTGGTTCACCTTCCTAGTTCCCTCAGAGAGCTACATTCTCTTACCTGGGTTCTGCTTCCTTAGACCAAAAGAAACTTTGTCTTCACCGTCACATTGTGCTCTTCCCTTGGGCTTCCAACCATTTTTCCAAGAGGAAACATTAGAATTGACTATAAATATTTATTTTAAAATAGAAAACTTTTAGAGGTGAACACTCAGCAAAACAAGATTCATTTGCTAGTGGGCCCTTCTCCTGTGGTCAAGAGTTTTCCCTCCCCTCTCATTTATCACTCAAAAGCAAGCTAAAGAAGAAGAGGTTCCTCTTTGAAGACCCCGATACATCAGCATCATTCAGGGAAGAGGAATTGTTCTTCTGCTAGATAAGTGTGAGGTCAGATAGGGATAAGGGAATGAGCCGCTCATTCATCATAGGACCTGGAACAAAGTGCTTTCCTTTCTCTGGACCTGAGTAACAGGGGGTCATAGGATTATCTATTGAAAGGGTTCTTCTAACCCAATTCCTTCATTTCAGAGAGGAAAAAACAGGGTCACCTTCTCTATATAGTCCTTGGATCCCATAGCCTCCTGCCTTCTCCAGATTATCCCTGCTATCATCCCCTTCCTCATTCTAGGTTCTTCATTCTCTCCTTCTCTACTGCTGCCTTCTCTGTTACCTACAAACAGGCTCAGTTAGCTCCCATCCTTAAAAGATCCCCACAAGAACTTATCAACTATACTACTCAGCATCCTATTTTCTCCTTTTTTCAACCAAACTTGAGAAAAGAGCCATCTACATTTAGTAACTTCCTTTCCTTTCTTCTTAACTCTCTGTAATTTGCCTTCTAATATCATGATTCAATTGAAACTGTTCTCTCTGGTCTTAACTGTGTTAAGTTTCTTTGTTAACTTCAGTTCCTGAAGTGTAATACTCCTCCAACAGTTTCTTAATGAAATCAAATGTCCTCTTCCTAATCCTCCTCCTTGGACTTTCTGCATCATTTGATATATTGACCATTTCTTCTTGGATACTCTCTGTTTCTAAGATTTTGGGATACCCTTCTTTCCTGGTTTCCTTCCTATCTGCTTGATGTTTCCTTTGCTGATTCCTTTATTGGTTTTTCATCCTTGTAATCTCCCCTAATGGTAGATGAACCCCAAGGCTTTGTCCTAAACCATCTTTTTTTCTTTCTTTACTTTCTTTCTTGGTGACTTCATCATCTCCCAGGATAATGGGAGTGGATAGAGAGAACTACCCTGAGTTCAAATTTAAACTCAGACATTTGCTAGCTCTGTGACTTTAGGAAAAGTCACAGCTTCAGTTTCCTAAACTATAAAAATGAGAATAATGATAGTGCCTACCTCCCAGTGTTGTGTGACGATACAGTGAGAAATTATTTATAAATCACTTAGCACAATGCCTGAAACATAGTAAGTATTTAATAAATGCTGGTTTCCTACCCTTCAGGGATTCAGTTACTATTTCTGTTCATATGACTTCCAGATCTAGATATACAGCCCTAATCTGTCTCTCTCCCAAGTGACAATCTCAAATTGCAAACTGTCTTGTGGATATTTCCAACTGAATCTCTCAGAGATTTTTCAAACTCAACGTTCCCAAAAGAGACCTCAGTATATTTCCCCCAAACCCATCTACCTAACTTACCTGTTACTATGGAGGTCACCACCATCCTCCCAGGATCCAGGCTTGCAAACCTATCCTACATACCAATCTATTGTCAAACTTTGTCGGTTCTCTCTTTACAACATTTTTCACATATATCCCCTTGGTGTTCTCTATTCATACAGTCACTCCCTTAGTTCAGGAGAATTTATTGCCTCTGGAATAGACTATTGCAATAGTCTTTTCTTTGATCTCCCTACCTCAAGCTTGCTCCTGCTCTAGTTCATCCTCCCAGCAGTCTCCAAAGAGTTTCCCTAATCCCAGGCTTCATTATTCTCCTCCTTCTAGGCCCCTGTTTAATAAATTCTGGTGTCTCTCTATTACCCCAAGGATCATTTGATCTGGCCCTTTCTTATTTTTCCAGTTTTCTTCACCTCCTTGACTCACACAGTGATTGGTTGGAAAAGTAACTTAACAAGATATTTCACCCCTCCCTTCATCTTGTTTTAATATCTGTACAAACTTAGCTTCTCATACTCACACATAAAATACTATTGAAGAAAAAAAAGCACTATAGGCAAATATCTCTAATTGATTCAAATATGTTAATAAAATACTAGCAGGGAAATTTATAATCTTTGAGATCTCCTGTTATTTCTTGGGTAATATAGGATAGCCCCAAATCAGATGTGTTTTGCTCACAATATAAGCTCCATGATAGGATTTATTTGATTCCATTTATTTGTATCCTTAGCACCTAGTATAGTTATGGTAGGTGCTTAATGAATTCTTGTTGATTGACTGCATCCTACTGTTTCCCTACCTTTCCCACCCAAATCCAGCTCCCTTCTCTCAATGTACTTATTTGAACTTCATGTTTCTGAACATTGTAGTTGTATCATCAATGTTTGTGGACTGAATGAATCAATAAAATGACAGCCCAGACATGCATACTCCTAGGCCTTTGAGATCTCACATGGAAGAAGGAGATTTTTTTATTGTGATGATAATAGATGATAATTTTTATGTGGCATACTAAAGGTATTTAATAAGTGATTGTTGATGACATGTTGGCTATCAGAATATAATTTTTCTATCTTCTTCTAGGTTTAGTCTGTCTCACTTCCAGGACGACACAGACCTAGGAAGGTAAGCCGCTTCCTTCAAAAAGGAATTAGGAAGGAACAGGCAGGGCTGGGGAGTGTAGACAAAGGCATTAATCTCTAAGAAGTTCATTAGTACTGAATGGCTTCCCAGGACTTTGATAGGCAGATATCCTCCCCTCTTCTAGTCAGTGGAGTGGAGTGAGACATTTTCAAACTCTCCATGAAATAGTCCATATATAAAAGGTTCATCTCAGGTTCAGATATTGAAGAAATCTAGCCAAAAAAGGCAGTAGAAATAAAGTATCAGGCCCACAAGTGAAGGACATGCTGTAACCACCCCAAGCATGTAGGTGCCAGAGTTGCTCTTGGGAAGGATGAGGCAATAAAGTCAAATCCACACAATTAGAGTGGAGAAGACAGTGAGAGCATATCTTGTTTCTTATTTAAAAGTCCACTAAGTGAAAACTCTTTTGACTCAGTAGCCAATCATCTGCAAAAAAAGCTCCAAGGAAGGAAGATAATGGGGAACCGACCTGGTCCTATGTACCCTTTAAGAAGGGATCAAAGAACAACTGGCACAGAGAGCGGCCCAAAGACATGATTTCCTGGGGAAGGTTTCCAATCCAAAAAAAAAAAGAGAGGTAGGGATTAGAAGGGATTCTTCTTCAGGATCTTCAAGGCTATTGATACCCTTTCTGGTTCTGAAATCCTGTGCTTTTGTGAAATAAATGGAAGTGAGTTTGAAGAGGGAGGGGACATTGACAATGGGAAAGATCAGCTGTAACTTCTCAGAATAAGGGATCTCTGTGCCAAGTCTTAAAGGATCCTGATTATTCTAAGAAGCAAAGATAAGGAGGGGATGGATATATTCCAAGCATTGGACTTGTGATATGTGATCTATTATTATTACCACACATCAATTTGGAGAGCCCCATGTAACCTACCTGCATGTGAATGTCTCATGGTTTCCTTGGGTCTAGGTCCTCCAATTTTTCCATCATCCAGCAACTGCCTGAACCCCACGGCCTGCCCTAATAATTCAAGATGCATAGAAACAGGAAAGGAATACTACTGTTCCTGTAACCCTGGATTTACCCTGGCCTCTGGAGATTGTATTTTCACTGACCCAAATGAGAAATGTGAAGGTGAGAGATATTGAAATTAAGAATGGAGGGGGTGGGGGGATAGGTGGGAGTGGGTGAAGACTTATGGGTAACCTATATAGGTTAGATAGAGACTATATAGACTATAAGTATGAGAAATAATTTTCTTACTGTAAGGGGTTTCAGCCTCGTTGGAGATATGGTAGTATTAATTTCAAAGCAATTGTAAGGAAATAATAAGAATATATATAGCATTTAAGATTTGCAAAGCACTTTGTAAATACTGTTTCATTTGATTCTTATAATAACCCTAAGAGGTAAGTGCTCTTATGTCTCCATTTTACACATGAGGAAATTGAGGCTAAAACAGATTAAAATTCTTGTCCAGATATAATGTTGGAGAAACTGAGGTAAATATTTTAATAGTGGAGAATTTGGACTAGCCATAGCCAGCCGGTTGTATGGGATTCTTGTCTCAAAGAATCCAACAATCAACAAGTAATTTCAGAGACTTTTATAAATCTCCAGCTATCAAGGAAACAAAGGCAAGGCTAGGCAGAGCACTGGGTGAGTGGAAATTCCAGGAAAGGACCATAACTTTTAAATTCTGATAGGTTGGGGGTTGAAAGCAGGAGACAGGAAGCCTGATCTACCCAAACATTTGAGATAAACCATCTGGAGTTTTACATTCCTTGGAATGTAAGAATGGCCAGAGCTTTGAGACCCCTATTCTCTGGGTCAAAATGGATAAGGAAGGGGAGGTGACAATCAAGGAAACTGAAGTATTACAATTCAGGGAAACTTAAGGCAGGGAAACTAAGGCATTACACAGGGTCACACAGTCTGAAGTAGGATTTGCATTCAGGTTTTCCTGACTTCCAAATTCCAAATTCAACTGCCTATCCACTGTGCCACCCAGTTTCCTATATGTTGGGTGCTGAAGCAGAATGATGTGGTATCAAGAAGAGCATTGGATTTGTAGTCAGAAGCCTGTGTGGGGATTCTAGCACTGCTCCTTAAACCAGATGACTTCATATAATTCTCTTAACCTATCTCAGCCTGTTTCCTAGTTGTAGGTAGTGGGTGATAGGATAGGTTCAGATATGTAATAGCCCATTCTACCTGCACATGGGGAGTTCCTGTAGACTAGTTCAGGCTTGAGGCACTTGGTGGAGAAAATGGGAATAAGCCAAACTTTCCCTGTAGTTATTTCTCAGTCATTGGTTCCCAGCCACTGGTAACTCTTCTCAATCTAAGCAATCAGTAACCACTCAGATCCCAAATTCATGGTTAAAAAGGCAATTTAATTAGATTTGTAAATTCATAGTTTATAAGAAAAAGAGCCACAGAGTGGGTGAAAGGACTGTTAAAATCTGGGATTTGGAGAATACATTGGAACCATCACCTTGCAACCAAAGTTCCTGGGAGATATGGTCCCACCATTATCCTGGTTTCCAGGACCATTCACACACACACACACACTTTTATATTCATCTGGGCTCATTCCTTATGCTCCCTACCTAGTAAGTCTTAGAATTCTGGTTGATCTCCCTGCTCTAAGTCTCTATTCTAGTCCATTCTCCATTCAATTATCAAAGTCTAGATCTGATCACATCTCCCTCCAACTCAATAAACTCTAATGCCTCCTTTTTACCTCCAGAATCAAATATAAAATCTTCTATTTGACTCTCATAGTCCTTCATAATCTCCTTCCCCTTTCAGTTTCCTTACTCCTTATACCCTCTCTCTACATATTCTTCAACCCAGTGATACAACCCTCCTTGCTTGTCCTAGAAAAAGATAATAAATCTCTAGGCTCTGTGCATTTTCACTGATTATCTCCCATGCCTGGAATGTTCTTCCTCCTCCTTTCTGCCCCCTCCCCCCTGCTTCTCTAGCTTCCTTCAAGTCCCAGATAAAATCTTACCTTCTACAGTAAGCCTTCCTCAAGTCTCCTAAAACCTAGCAATTTCCTTCTTTGAATTATTTCCTATTTATCTTGTGTATAACTGGTTTGCCCATATTTGTTTTGCATGTTGCCTATCTGATTCGACTGTGAACTCCTTACAGGAAGACAGTATCTTTTGCCTCTTTTTGTATCCCCCGGGTTTAGTACAGTGCCTGACACATAATAAGCATTCAATAAATATGTATTAACTGACTGAGATTACACTGTATTACTCCTATCCTAGCCATGATCCTGTGTAATCCTTTTCTCTACATTTCAGATCAAGATGAGTGTGCAGATCCCACAGTATGCCCACAGTATTCTATCTGTATCAGTACTCCAGGAAACTACATAGGCTCCTGCAAAAGTAGTTTTGTAATGAGGAATAGGAAAAACCCAGTAATGGAGTGCCAAGGTAGGTATGACTGGAGGGAATTCCTGTAAAATGCAAATCTAATTTTAATAAAATAAAGTTAGAAAGTGAACATGGCTCTATTTAGATGACTGGTTAGATTCTCTCCCCTCCCACTTCTTCTGCTGGCAGTATGACTCACATTCCTTTCTAGCCTTCCCATCCCACGTGACTCTTTGGATGGCATTCCATGAATTTTCTATAGTGCAGTCACTCAGAGCATTAGAGAATTCCTTCACTTTTTTTAACTTTAATTTTTTATATACTCACGAAGCATTTGAACTTTTATAATAATATAATATAGTAATAATAACATCCTTTATCCCTCCTTCTTGTACCACAATTAGCTCCTATCTTTTTATACATTGTGCATCTTTCTACTGCCCTTTGAATAACTTGCAATATGAATTTCATTAAGATTGGTCTGTGACTGGCAGTCATTTTGTATCATTTGGGGAATAAAAGTAGGAAAGTTATGGATCTTCATACTAGTGAACGTCTTGAGAGGCGGGGACAAGCTAAAGTAGGCTGAATTTGGAGATGGTCATTAATTCTTTTATTTTTAATTTTTTTAATTCAATCTAATTTTTTTTAAAAGACTAGGTTTTATTTAACATGTATAGGACTGATTGCCATCTGGGGGAGGGGGTGGAGGGAGGGAGGGGAAAAATCAGAACAGAAGTGAGTGCAAGGGATAATGTTGTAAAAAAATTACCCTGGCATGGGTTCTGTCAATAAAAAGTTATTAAATAATAATAATAATAATAAAAGACTAGGTTTTCCTATCCCACCCTAACTGGAAGTTTAGGAGCTATTCATAACCATCTACACATAAAACTACACATGTGGCTCTCATGGATTCAGTCTCATTGGCTCAAGATTGGTCCAATTGATCCAATTGGATTGGTGCAGGAACTTTGACATGCTTTATTTCTCATCTGGTCAGCTTTGTCCCTCCTTGGCCAACCTACTTGGTCAATCCATATTCCTAGGAACCAACTTATCGGTGCTAGACTTAGTGTGGACACTAAATCTTCTTAGCCAACTTCATCCCAGAACTCCTGAGCTCAAGATCCATTATCCTCAACTCAAGATTTTCTCCATCACCTAGGATTGTGGGACTGACCCACTACACCCAGCTGTCCTGAATTCTAATCCCTGCTCTGTCCCTTACTATCTTCATAATCTTGGGCCTCAGTTTCCTCAGCTGTAAAATGAGTGATTTCTAAGGTCTTGTTGTAATTCCATAATCCTATGATCATTGAAGATGCTGCACCATTTCTCCAAAGGTTCTGGTCTTCCTATTCAAATGAAGTGCTAGTTCAAGGTGAAATGTACTGATAGGCAAACTCCAAGGTCATTCCTCTATTCAAAAGCACACTGGAAAACCTGCACTGTTTATTCATTTTGTTTTTCCAGTGTGGATGATTGATTGTATTAAATTCTTTTGAAAGATCATAGGTTTTATTGAGAAAATTCTGTAATATTGGAAAACAAAACTCTACTGCTATTAGACTGAACAATCAACTAGTAGATTGAACTCGTTTGGTTGTTTACAGTCATGTCTGACTTTTGGTAACCTATTTGAGGTTTTCTTGGCAAAGACCCTCATGGTTTACCATTTCCTTCTCCAGCTCATTTTTCAGTTGAAGAAACAGAAGCAACTGATTGATTTAGCTTTTAGTAAATCCATTTGCTTAAATGGCATAGCAGTTAGTAGTTACAAAACATCCTCCCCTTTCAAAAACTTGAAAAACATTCTCTCACAAATACATGCCATGTCCATGGGGACAGAGAACATGATCTTGAAGTGCAGTGTTAGGAAGTACACCTTTATGTAATATATGTGGCCAAGATAACTCACAACTGCAGGGGCCTCCATGTTTGTATTATATGGGTTTCAGATAGGTTTGCTCTTTATATGTTATAGTGTCTCCAATGGACTCTCTGAGCTTGTTCCTTGATGAACCCAAACCCAGCTCTGATCCTTGGCTGTGTTCTTCTAGAAAGTCCTTTAGCCCAGAATAGACAAAAGCCCATTTAAAGCCTAGATTCTGAGGGTTATCACTTATCTGAAGATCACTTGGTAGTTAAGATGCCAGATATTACGGTTCTTTTTCAATTAAACTGCCAAAGCCCTTTTTGTAGTGGCTAAAAACTGGAAACTGAATGGATGTCCATCAGTTGGAGAATGGCTGAATAAATTGTGGTATATGAATATTATGGAATATTACTGTTCTGTAAGAAATGACCAACAGGATGATTTCAGAAAGGCCTGGAGAGACTTACACGAACTGATGCTGAGTGAAATAAGCAGGACCAGGAGATCATTATATACTTCAACAACAATACTATATGATGACCAGTTCTGATGGACCAGGCCATCCTCAGCAACGAGATCAACCAAATCATTTCCAATGGAGCAGTAATGAACTGAACCAGCTATGCCCAGAAAAAGAACTCTGGGAGATGACTAAAAACCACTACATTGAATTCCCAATTTCTATGCCCACCTGCATTTTTGATTTCCTTCACAAGCTAATTGTACAATATTTCAGAGTCTGATTCTTTTTGTACAGCAAAAGAACAGTTTGGTCATGTATACTTATTGTGTATCTAATTTATATTTTAATATATTTAACATCTACTGGTCATCCTGCCATCTAGGGGAGGGGGTGGGGGGGTAAGAGGTGAAAAATTGGAACAAGAGGTTTGGCAATTGTTAATGCTGTAAAGTTACCCATGCATATATCCTGTAAATAAAAGGCTATTAAATAAAAAAGAAAAAAAAAAAAAAGGAAGAAAAAAAAATAATTAAACTGCCAAGCGTTCAACGACTACAGCAGAGATCTCAATCCTGATGGACTGGCCACCAACTCTGTGGGCAAAAGAGATTTGCAGTAGCTTGAAAGGAAAACGAGAAATGCAGATTTAGAGACATCTCCACTCCAAATGTTCCTGTGCACTATCTGTGCTCAATGTGTGGTAGGGCCTTCCAAGCTCCTATTGGTCTGAGCAGTCACAATTGGACACGTTGTACTTGGACTCCACCCTAGTGAGGTTATTTGGGTCCTTTTAAGATAAAGGACAGTGACCAATCAACTACCACTTACTAGGTTGGACATAGGAGAATTGAAGTTGAGTCTTTTCTCTTGACAACTCCTCCTGCTTTAGGGCTTGGTGATGGAGCTCCCCCTAACTTGGGGGAGTCACCCAGAACCTTTCCCCAATCTTCATCTCTGCAGGCTAGACCATAACAAGGCAATGACCATTTGTCTGATAATCACTAATTTCTCTAAGATTCAATGTTCCCACTAAAAAACAAAACAAAACAAAACAAGCAATTAACAACTCCAAGGTTTTCCTATTAGTATATGCAAAAGAAGGATTTCAGAAAAGGTACAAGGATGATCTATGTCCTTGAGGTAAATCTTTCTCTGCCTCTTTCTCTCTCTGTCTCTGTCTGAGTTTTTCTTTCTGTCTCTGTCTCTCTGTCTCTGTCTCTGTGTCTCTTTCTTCCTCTCTCTCTCTCTCTCTCTCTCTCTCTCTCTCTCTCTCTCTCTCTCTCTCTCCTTCTGTCTTTCTCTCTGTCTCTCTGTCTCTGTCTCTGTCTCTCTCTCTTTCTGTCTCTGTCTCTCTCTCATTCTCTCTGTCTGTCTCTGTCTCTCTCTCTCTGTCTCTCTCTGTGTGTGTCTCCGTCCCTCTGTCTTTCTTTCTCTCTCCCCCTCAAAAAAAAAGTTCCTCAAAATCTCACATCCTGTAAAATATATAGAAATGACTTACACAACAAAGAGCCTAAATCTTTAGTCAATTCTAAATATAGTTTAAGTAGGAGGCAGTTTTACTTCTTTGTAACTTGCCTTTATGACTTGTTAATTTGCTAAAGTCTTAAAAGGCACAGATTTACTTAGAAAAAAACTTCCTTACAATTTGAGCTCTCCAGAAATGAAGGTGCTACCACAGGAGTACTGATTTTCCCCATCACCCAAGATCTCTCAACAGCATCTGGATGACCACTTGTTGGAAATATTATGAAAGGGATTCTTGCTTTGGTCTGGGTTCCATTAGGGAACCTTTGAGGTCTCTTCCAACTTAGAGATCTTGACATGTTCCGAGTTTCCTTCTTAACTCTATAAAGGAGAATTACCAATACTAACTTTTCTGTAAATGCTTCCATAGCGGGCACTGGATAGAGTACCAGGATGGAAGCAAGAAGACTCATTTTCTTGAGTGCAAATCTGGCCTCAGACACTCACTACCTGGGCAAGTCATTTCACCCTGTTTGTGTCAGTTTCTGCATCTGTAAAACGACCTGGGGAAGGAAATGGCCAACCACTCGAGGATCTTTATCAAGAAAACCCCAAACAGGATCGGGAACAATCACATATGATGGAAATAATTAAACAGAAAATTGTTTTAATTCCCATTCACAATAATAACTAGCCTTGGAGCCTTAGTGTAGGGAACTCTTTTGACCAAATTCACCTTCTACCTAGATGTGGATGAATGTCCTGAGAATCCCCATCGTTGTGGTCCCAATACCAAATGCACCAACACCATTGGAAAATACAAATGCAGCTGTTTGTCTGGATTCTCTTCTCTTGGGAGGGAACTCTTGGGTCCCTGGAAAGATAGGGCCTTTCCAATGTAGAGGTAATATTCATGGTGCCACTGATGACTTGATCTGGTGTCTAGGATTGTCTCAGCTGGGCCTGAAACAGCCTGCCCCTAGAATTATACCTGTTGGGATACCCCAGGAAGTTATGTCTGTACCTGCAGTATTGGCATTACCTTTGGGAACTCTCCCCCTCCCCTCCCCTCCTCTCCTCTCCTCTTCTCTCCTCTCCTCTCCTCTCCTCTCCTCTCCTCTCCTCTCCTCTCCTCTCCTCTTCTCTTCTCTTCTCTTCTCTGTCTCTCTCTGTCTCTGTCTGTGTGTGTGTGTGTGTTTCTCTCCCTCCCTCCTTCTCTCTGTCTCTGTCTGTCTGCCTCTCTCTCCCTCTCTCTTCTTCTCTCCCTCTCTCTCTCTTCCTCTCTCCCCTCTCTTCTCTCTTTGCCTCTCCTTTCCTCTTCTCTCCTCTCCTCTCTTCTCTCTTTCTATCCCCTTCCCCCCTCGCCCCCCCCCCTTTCCGTTTGTTTTCCTCTATCAATTCACCTGCAAATTATCAGCACTAGACAGATGGATTAACCAGCTTCAGGAGTCTAACTCAACCCACTTTATCTTCAATCAGCTCAAACTCCTCCAATGGGACACTTGCCCAGCTCATTGTCCATTGTCAGCAAGAAGTACTTTCAGAAGATGAAGATGAAATAATTGCCCCATACCCCAAAGGGCTTTGGGCCCCATTTATTTAGGAAGGAACTGGAATTTATTGGTAAATGGATCCCAAACTACACAATGTTTGAGTGGGTTCCCTGTATGGAATTCATCAATTCTGTGAAGGCAGGAGGTTATATAGGATTAATCTATTCCCCTGCCATAGAATTTTATTTGGGACGCAGGATGGGGGACATTGTGTTAAGATTTGGGTTAATATTGCTGAGAAAGATATCCTACAAACAATTTACTTTAATGCTTGTCAAATTATAGAATTTTAGAGGCTTGACTAGCTACAGACAAGTAGTTAAAATATATATTTGTATCCTGATAGAGAAAGAGGATTTTATGGAACTGCCTGTCCAATTTGGAATAATGTTTGGTTTGTTATAAGGGCTGGACATTTAGAAAATATAAATCAAAGAGCAATTTGAGAATAGATGTAATAGGTATAGATCTGTTAGGAAGATTTGGAATCAAGTCAAGGATTTAAGGCAATTGATATGAATGGGACAGAGTGAAGACCTCTCATGGGAATGTGACCCTTAACTATTCCCTAACTGTGACTTTAGACTTTACAATAAGAAGTTGAGCTATAGCCAAAAAGCTGTAGGTGTTCGATTGTCTTGGATGAACATTTCCCCTCCTATTTCCTGCCACCTTCTAATTAGCACTTAAGTACTTGTTTTAAAGGAGATAATGGCTTAGGAATTCAGGTAACAGAATTTTCTCATGCAAGAATATCTGCTTGTATAGGAGTTCTCTAGGGAAATTTAAATTAAGAGTTTGTTATTTACTAATATTCTTTTGTTTCTGGGATAGACTTTTAGAGTGTAAGCCTGGATTCTCCCAGACAATCGGAGAAAAGGTTGGTGAAGGGCAAGGGAGGTTTCTGGTCTGTAAAGCTTGTTTTGCTGTTTGTACTTTGCACTCCTTTATTGACACCTTGTCTGTTAGGAGTTGCTCTTTCTTGCAAGAGCATAATAAATCTCTTTTTTGCTTTTATTTTTTTACTTGGAGAGTCTCTGATTTTTAATTTGGGTAAGGGTCACTGTCCCAAACAGATAGACACCAATATCTGGGCAGAATTGATAAAGTACTCCTCAAAGAGTCTGAACAAAAAGCAATTTCTATGTCTGTGCTACAGATTGCCTCATGCTCAGATAATGAGGTACAAACGATGAGGTGCAAGAATTGGGGTGGGAGATCCCCTCTGGTCGGAGACACAGGTCCTATGTGAAAGAATTTGCAAACCCGAAATCTGTGTGGCAAAAAGGGATTTATTGCCATTGAGAAGCCAGCTTGCTAGGAAGACAAGCTTATTAGTAGGCAAAAGGTCCTATTAGGAAGATAGCAAAGGTTAACACTGAGAAGAGAATATCTTCACCAGTGGGCAAAGTCTGTTAAGATGTCTGCAAAGATATCTGAGCATGTAGTTTGATCTTTGGCCCAAAGATGGGGGACAACTCCTGAGAGACTGGTTTTCAATTCCATTCAATTTAAAATTGAATAAGATTACCTAACTGGGAGTTTGAACTGCTGAGAGTTGTTTGTGTCAGTTCAATAGAGGATGATTGATCAAGATCTCCAATTGAATGAAACCACTTAACTTCAGGGTATTGTCTGGAAAAGTTGTGCTTTTCCCAGGGGAGAGCTTGAGACCCAGAATCACACTTCCCCCACAGATTAAAGGGGACCACGGTTTCAGGAGGCCCCCAAAGGTTAAAGGGGACACAATTTATATCACTTTTATCCTTGATTTTTGATGAAGAAAGTAAGACTGAATCAGGAAGAATTAAGTCAAGGATAGTAATTGATGAATGCAGGCTAAAAATCTAATTAATTTGGGATTTGGATCATTCCTACTTTGGTGGGTAAATATTATTAGATAAATTATACCAGAGAGGCAATGAAGGGAATAGCAGAGTAGTTAGATGTCACTAGCAAAATAGCATGGGAAAATAGAATGACTCTGGATTAGTTATTGGCTGGAAAAGTAGGAACAAATGTTGAAATTGGAGATAGTTTTACTTCTAGTACATCCCTGTCAGAATTAGCAGAGAATTGAGGGATTAATTATCCATTCTGTAAGAAGATCTGTGCAGGGGTTAATAGACTTTTATGAAGTGGGATGTAAAAAGTATTATCCAGATTTTAGGGATTAGAGAAGGATGTGGAAACTAAATGATTAAAAAAAGAAAAAAGGAGGAAACAGTTATGAAAAACTGAAACCACAAGGACAATCAAGAATAATCAAGGGTGGAGGCTATCTTCCTCCAAAAGAATATTAAGCTCCTTGGTGGCTGGAACTGACTTTTGTAATCAGAGGAGGTGGTCTGAGATTTGAAAATAATCTTTGGATTTTTGCTTCTAGCCTTCCTCTGTTACCTTCCCCTTTAGAATATAAGCTCCTTTGGGGCAGAGACTGACTATGTAATGAGGAGTGGAGATTCATGTGTAACTCCTGTAACATCCAATTAATGGGGAATCAGGGGAGGGATTTGTGCTTCAGAAAAGGAAAAATACTGTTTTTGGAGTTTCAGAAATATGTCTATTAATCTAGGCAACCATTTTTGCAAAAATGTAAAATAAATCTTTCCTGCATTCATCTATTAGTCCGTGGAGTTCTTGGTAAGATATTTTGTTTCTTACAGGCTACTTTCATAAAAACCTGGAAAAACTTACACAAATTAATGCAAAGTGAAATGAGCAGAACCAAGAGAACACTGTACATAGTAATAATGACACTGTGCTATGTTCAACTAAGATTGACTTAGCTCTTCTCAGCAATACAGTGATCCAGGAATAGACTATTATTTAAAATTAACATTAAAAAAAGAAATGCTTTTTAAGAGGCAGTATGATTTAATGCTTCTGCTAAACATTGGCTGGGTGAACCCTGGACTTGTGCACTGTAGGCAACTTGCTAAGACTATGGAGCAGTCACTAATTATTGTTAGAGTAAGTTTCCTGTCAAGTAAAGTCCAGATTCAAATTCTCTTCTTCCTTGTTAGATATTTAACATTAAACATAAAAAAAAAAATCTTTCTCATGAATTCATTGGTATAGAAAATTATTTTCACTGGAAGAACTCCTTTAACCAATGTAGATTGGTTTTTGTGTGGCAATTTACCAGTTCAGAGCAGTGGTATCTAAGTCTGATAGAAATGAGTGTCATTAAGCTATGTGTGAGAATCCCAGCGGAATTCTCATGTTAAGTTTGTTTACATATGTACTGTTATCTATGTCTTATTGTATTTTTTATCTATTCTCTTTTCCCAAGTACATTCCAGGCTGTGATTTGTACACCCCTTATCTGGGGGACTGAGAAACAAAAGCACTTGCTCAGAGTCCTCTCACAATGTGCATCAAGTGGGATTGACCCCACATCTTCCTGAAAATTTAATTATGTGACCTATAGAACTCAGGGCTTGAGAAAGAATTCTAGCTATTATGGGCAGGTAACAGGAAAGACAGGCTGGTGAGGGTAAAAACAGGAGGAGGGTATAGGAGAAGAGAGAAAATAACTTATCCCTTGCCAGAGCAACATTCTATACAGTTTCTAGGCAGTGACGAATTTTTCTGCTATTTATTCCCTTAGAGCACACCCTCCCCACTCCAACTGGTTGAAAGAAATTCTTTAGACTCAAAAAAAACTGGGAGAATAAGCTTTTTTATTGACTCTAAATAAAGGAGAGATAGGAATGTTTGGAATTATGAGTGAAGACACTCGTGGGAATATAGCACTAAACTATATTTTAATTGTGACTTGAGACTTTATAATAAGAAATACAGCTATAGCTAAAAAGTTGCAGGTTTTGTCCCCTCCTATTTCCCATCACTTCTTAATTAGCATTTCAGTTCTTCTTTTAAAGGTGATGATGGCTTTGAATTCTATATCTTCTGGTGTCTCAGTTCTCTAGGGAAACTTAAATTAAGAATTTATTATTATTGACTTGTATTCTTTTGTTTCTGAGTTAGATTTCCATGATTAGAATATAAGCCTGGTCTCCCCCAAACATTGGGAGAAACGGCCAGCCTGGGGGTAAAAGGGGCTTTGGGAACTTCTGCATTTAGGCTCTTTAATCTTGTGTTTTGAAATTATGCTTTGCAATCTTTTATGGACAAACACCTTGTCATATAAGAAATGCCCTTTATCGTGAGATCATAATAAACCCCTTTTTGATTTTTCTTACTCTGAGAGTCTCTGATTGTTTTTGTGGATGCTACTGTCCCACATAGGAAAAAGTACATAAGTAGAATATTTTCCACTCTTTAGCCCTTGGGGCAGCAGTGTGGGTGACTCATAGAGATTGTCTTGCTTTGGGGTTCCAAAAGCATTTGATTGCAATGGTCAATTTGTGGAATGATGGCATTTTCTTCTTCAATCCCCAGATGTGGACAAATGTATGGATGTCACAGCTTGTCCAGCACATGCTATGTGTACTAATGCACCAGGAAACTATTCCTGCACCTGCAACCTTGGCTCTAAGTCCAGCACTTCAGAAGTGAGCTTCCGAAACCAAGGAACACAGTGCAAAAGTGAGTAAAGGCATTCCTGTGAATCTGTCTGGGATCTTTAACAAAGTAGGGCAGGGAATTTGGACCCTGAGGACTTTTTAGCCTCAGGAGTGATGGAAGCAGAAAGGAAAACCATGATTTTAGTCCATAAAAAAGATGATATTTGGATGAGGTAAAAGGTATCTTATCCATCTACTTGTGGAACACCAGAACTAGAGAGTACCCTGGGGGCTTCATCCAGGGGCTGGGCTGCAGCATAAAAGCAAGTGAGCATCTCTTCTGTTCTGGGTATGCCATTTTGGGAAGGACTTGGATAAAATAGAGAGGTAATAAAGCAGAGTGGACAGAAAGCCAGACTCAGGACCAAATAGCCTTAATTTCAAGTCACCCCTCTATCCATACTGCAGATCTAATGTGACCATGGACAAATTCATTTAAAATCTTATAAGATTTTAAGGGCTTTAAGCAAATCTCTAAGACTATACTGTTATTCAGTCATGTCTAACTGTTTGTGACCCTTCTTGCAGTTTTTTTTGATAAAGATACTAAAGTAACTTCCCTTTTCCTTCTCCAGTTCATTTTACAATTGAGGAAACTGAGGTACAAAAATTTGCCTAGGGTCACATAGCCAATAAGTATTTGAGGTCAGAATTGAGCGCAAAGCTTCCTGAGTCCAGGCCCGGCATTCTATCCACTGTGCCACGGATCTCTCCATATGTTGTCTTCAAATATTTGAAGGCCTCTGATACAGAAAAAGGGTTAGACTTTTTCTAATTGATCCTAGGGGGCAGAAGAAGGGATGGAAGCTGCAAAGAGGATATTAGGCTATTCCAGGGAATAGGGGGAATCCCTAACTATAGGTCTTCAAGAAAAGACTGATGAGTATTTCTTGGTATGATAGTGCTGTCTTATTGACTCATGGGGGCACCAATTCTTGGCCATAAAGATCCCAGGGGAGCCCAAGTTGCAGGGATAAATTTGAATAGACAATATTTAGGTTCTGGAAAGCTCTAATTCACATTCAAAGGGAGATTGACATTTTTATCTTTGGGCAGAACAGGAGATAAGCCATCTCTAAGGTTTACTTCTCTACCTTCCTGCCTCCAGAATGGATAATGGGCTAGAATTACATCTCTCTGTTATAAATATGATATTTGCATTTGCTGGGTAGAATGCACTTTTAACAGCTCACGGTGAAAGTGACTTTTCTTTGTTTCTCTAAAGTGAAACCAAGTTCTACTCAACTTAGAAATTTAGCTCTTTCCTACCAATTGCTTATTACACAAAAGATGATTTAAAAAATAATGGACTAGGATATACTATAACATATTTAACATGTATAGGACTGCTTGCCATCTGGGGCAAGGGGTGGAGGGAGGGAGGGGAAAAGTCAGAACAGAAGTGAGTGCAAGGGATAATGTTGTAAAAAATTAACCAGGCATGAGTTCTGTCAATAAAACGTTATAATTATGAAAAGAAATAATGGAAAAGCAAATTTAATTAAGCAAGTAGCAATATGGAAATTTGGAGAAATTATGCAGAATAAAAATGGAATCTTTGATTGAAATAAAATCTCAGTTCAATCAAGGAGGGAACAATCTCTTTTTAAAGTATTTTTTTAAGCTTTTTATTTTCAAAACATATGTATGAATAATTCTCAACATTCACTCTTGCAAAACCTTGTATTCCAAGTTTTTCTCTCCCTTTTCCCTACTCCCTTCCCTAGACAGCAAGTAAAACAGTACATCTTAAACATGTGCAATTCCTCTATACATATTTCCACAATTATTGTGCTGCACAAGAAATATCAGATCAAAAAGGAAAAAAAAATGAGAAAGAAAACAAAACACAAGCAAATAACAACAAAAAGAGTGAAATACTCTGTTGTGATCCACACTCAGCTCCCATAGTCCTCTCTCTGCATGTAGATGGCTCTCATCATTACAAGATCATTAGAATTGGCCTGAATCATCTCATTGTTGAGAAGAGCCATGTGGTGGGGACAATGTCACTAGAGATACCTCTCAGCAGCCTCTGAGAATGTAGAGATGTTGGGGAGGAGGAGTTGACTTTTTTCACAGATCTACAAGTCCAGGGTTTTCCCTTTAGCCATTCCAAATTTTGCATCTTTCTTCTCTCAGTCTGTTTCTTTCAAACTCTTTTTTTTTTCTAAGAGTTCTCTTCTTTTCTAAATGCAAAGTCATGTCCCCCATCTGTATGGAACATCTCATGCTCAGGAGTGACTCAATCACTCAGTGTCATATCTCCTTATTCATACCTCACATAGCATTCAGTGTCACAAGACTATCCTTCAGGAAGCCACTGAACCTAGCCTGGCCAGGTTGTTACAGCCAAAACTTTCAAGTATAGTTTCATTAGATTGCTGCTGACATTCCCTCCAATTCTGAAACTCTAGATTTCTGTAGATCTGTAATATGCTGTGGCAATCAGTGAATGATTAATGCTGAATTAGTGATCTGAACAGAAAATGAGGAAGGAACTGAAAGAAGGGAGATATTCTTTGAGATGGTGGGATCAGGGAAAGCATCCTAGAATAAGGGACTTGGAGGAGGGAGAGCTTGCTCTGATTCTAGAAACAAAGTGCTTTGATTAAAATGACCTTCAAATGAAGTAAACAGAATAGGGAAGGACTGCTATAAGCAAATATTTCCAAAGAGGGAGCAGACCGTGTCCTCAGATTCATCTGAGCTATTGTGGTTTTATTTTATTTGTTTGTTCTCTCATTTCTCCTCTCTATGCCCTCAGTTCCCTATTTCTAGAAGTTTGAAGTTAGATTTCTCCTAAATTAATTAGCATTTATTAGGCAACTACTATGTGTCAGATACTGTGATAAATGTTGAGGATAGAAAGGGAAAAAAAAATTCCCTGTCCTCACGGAGCTTACAGTCGATAATATTCCCACTTAGACAACATGTAAATAACTAGGTACATACAACATTTACGCAGAACAGATGTAAAGTAATATGAGAAGTCCTAAGCCTTGAAGGAAAAAAAGGATTCTTAGAGATGAAGGTGTTGAGAGAATGTGTTTAATGTATGAGGGACAGTAAAGATGGGGGATATGAAATAATGAATTCCCAAAAAGCTAATAATCCAGTTTGTCCACTAATAAATAGGAAGTGAAGAAGAGTAACTATTTTTTAAAATATGAAGGTGTGGTCTGATTGTGGGTCATTAAACACCAGGCTGAAGACTTTATATTTTACTGCATCCTAAAAGCAATAGGGAGCCACTGAAGATTTCTGGGGGTAGGGGGTGGAGGAGGAATTATATAACCGAATCTATTTCAAAAAAGACTTTTTTGGCTATCAAGTAAAAAAATAATAATGATAATTCCCATGTATACAGTAACTCTGGGTTTGCAAAGTGCTTTAATTAAAATGACCAAAGGAAGTAAACAGAATAAGCATTATCCTACATCAATAGTCAATAAACATTTACTAAGTACCTACTTTGTGTTAAGCACTAGAAATACAACTAAGAAAGAGAGGATCCCTGCCTTCAAGGAGTGTTAAGGAACAGGTCAATTCTCCGAGAGCCTCCACAGTTGTGGATCACAACATATGAAGGAGTTTTAAAGCAGCCTTTGCTGACACAGGTGTTGCAGACTGGGAATGAAATAAATTGGAGGCAGAGGGAAGAGGAGAGAGGTCAGACAATACAGCAGCCTCTGAGGAGAGAAGTCAAAGAACAGCAACTGCCTCTCAGGCTCCTTGCATCATCCTCTCACAAGAGGAGATCCATTCTGGGTTGGATCTCTTAGCAGCCACTGTCAGTTGGCTCCCATGTATTCCAACAAAGGAGCTTACAATCTAATCAGGGAAGACACTATACAAAAAAAGATGAAAAGTGGGGAGTGGGGAGGAGCATTCCAGAGGTTAGATGGCACAGAGACCCTAGTCATTTACAGAGGTGAAAGCGAGCCAAGCAGCTGACTGGAAATTCTCAACCCTCTAGTATTCAACTATAGCATTCTTTCCCCAATAGCAATCTAGAACACAGATTTGATAGGTGGGCTGAGTAGTGTGGGTAGGGACAGTCATGGACCAGGTCCTCTCCTGAGACAAGGAGGTGTCTAACCACATGGAGGGATGCATACAATTCCTCTCTTTCCCCTCCTTGCCCACCCATACCCCATGGCCACCCTCACTTCCCCTGTACCTTGGCCTGACTGATGCTTTGGGACTTTTAATTAAGCTTACCTTGCTGAAGCATAAACAGACTTATTTGGGGCCTCTTAGGGACTCTTGTCAAGTGCAAAGAAGACTTGGATCAGGAACAGGTACAGGATTGCCACAGCAACTCAACTCTCCCTGGACTCCCAGAATATGTAAGTGATGATTTTCCTAAAAAGTGATTTAGAAGTCTTTCCTTTGAAGGAATTACTATGGTCAGAAGCAAAAACCCTCTTGGGTATGGAGGGAAGGAGAGAGTAGGACCTGGCCCTAAATGAAGATTTTCTCTAGAAGATGGACAATGGATCTATGAGGCAGAGAGGCAGTTCTAGCTGTTCAGTGGGTAAAGTCTTGCTTCACTCTTTGTGACCCCTTGGATCAGAACATCCCAGTACAGAATCTTGGCAGATCCTAGAGTGGATTGTCCTTTCTTGTTCCAGTGAATCAAGGCAAACAGTCTAAGTGACTGTCCAGCAAGTGTCTGAGGTTGGATTTGAACTTGGTTCTTCCTAACTCCAGGCTCAGTGCTCTATCTCCTGAGTCATCCAGTTGCTGCCAAAAGCCCTGAGTTGAGTACCTGGTTTTCTACCACTCTTAGTCAGTAGATAAAAAGGAGAATAGTTTTTTTTTTTTTAATTAAATAACTTTTTATTGGCAGAACCTATGCCAGGGTAATTTTTTACAACATTATCCCTTGCACTCACTTCTGTTCCAATTTTTCCCCTCCCTCCCTCCACCCTCTCCCCAAAGATGGCAAGCAGTCCTATACATGTTAAATAGATTACAGTAGATCTTGGATACAATATATGTGTGCAGAACCGAACAGTTTTCTTGTTGCTCAGGGAGAATTGGATTTAGAAGGTATAAATAACCTGGGAAGAAGAACAAAAATGCAAGCAGTTTACATTCATTTCCTAGTGTTCTTTATTTGGGTGTAGCTGCTTCTGTCCATCCTTGATCAATTGAAACTAAGTTAGATCTTGTCTTTGTTGAAGAAATCCACTTCTATCAGAATACATCCTCATACAGTATCGCTGTTGAGGTATATAATGATTTCCTGGTTCTGCTCTTTTCGCTCAGCATCAGTTCATGTAAGTCTCGCCAATCCTCTCTGTATTCGTCCTGTTGGTCATTTCTTACAGAACAATAATATTCCATAACATTTATATACCACAATTTACTCAACCATTCTCCAATTGATGGGCATCCATTCATTTTCCAGCTTCTGGCCACTACAAACAGGGCTGCCACAAACATTTTGGCACATACAGGTCCCTTTCCCTTTTTTAGTATCTCTTTGGGGTAATAAGCCCAGTAGAGACACTGCTGGATCAAAGAGTATGCACAGTTTGATAACTTTTTGGGCATAGTTCCAAATTGCTCTCCAGAATGGCTGGATGTATTCACAATTCCACCACATCCCCTCCAACATTCTGCATTATCTTTCCCTGTCATTCTGGCCAATCTGACATGTGTATAGTAGTATCTCAGAGTTGTCTTAATTTGCATTTCTCTGATCAATAGTAATTTGGAACACTCTTTCATATGAGTAGTAATAGTTTTAATTTCATCATCTGAAAATTGTCTGTTCATATCCTTTGACCATTTATCAATTAGAGAACGACTAGATTTCTTATAAATTAGAGTCAGTTTTCTATATATTTTGGAAATGAGTCCTTTATCAGAACTTTTGACTGTAAAAATGTTTTCCCAGTTTATTGTTTCCCTTCTAATCTTGCCTGCATTAGTTTTGTTTGTACAAAACTTTTCAATTTGATATAATCAAAATTTTCAATTTTGTAGTCAATAGTGATCTCTAGTTCTTCTTTGGTCATAAATTCCTTCCTCTTCCACAGGTCTGAGAGGTAAACTATCCTATGCTCTTCCAATTTATTTATGATCTCATTCTTTATGCCTAGATCATGAACCCATTTTGACCTTATCTTGGTATACGGTGTTAAGTGTGGGTCAATGCCTAGTTTCTGCCATACTAATTTCCAATTTTCCCAGCAATTTTTGTCAAATAATGCATTCTTATCCCCAAAACTGGGGTCTTTGGGTTTGTCAAACACTAGATAATTAAGGTTATTGGCTGTTTTGTCCTTTGAACCTAACCTATTCCATTGATCAACTAGTCTATTTCTTAGCCAATACCAGATAGTTTTAGTAACCGCTGCCTTATAATATAATTTTAGATCTGGTACAGCTAGGCCACCTTCATTTGATTTTTTTTCATTAATTCCCTTGAAATTCTTGACCTTTTGTTTTTCCATATGAACTTTGTTGTTATTTTTTCTAGGTCATCAAAATAGTTTTTGGGAAGTCTGATTGGTATAGCGCTAAATAAATAGATTAGTTTAGGTAGTATTGTCATCTTTATTATATTTGCTCGCCCAATCCAAGAGCATTTAATATTTTTCCAGTTAGTTAGATCAGACTTAATTTGTGTGGAAAGTGTTTTGTAGTTTTGCTCATAAAGTTTCTGATTTTCCTTGGCAGATAGATTCCTAAATATTTTATACTATCAGTAGTTACTTTAAATGGGATTTCTCTTTGTAACTCTGACTGTTGGATTTTGTTAGTGATATATAAGAATGCTGATGACTTATGTGGGTTTATTTTATAACCAGCAACTTTGCTAAAATTGTGGATTATTTCTAATAACTTTTTAGTAGAATCTCTGGGGTTCTCTAAGTATACCATCATATCATCAGCAAAGAGTGATAATTTGGTTTTCTCATTGCCTATTCTTATTCCTTTAATATCTTTCTCAGCTCTTATTGCCATAGCTAGCATTTCTAATACAATATTAAATAGTAACGGTGATAGTGGGCAGCCTTGTTTCACTCCTGATCTTAGGAGAATAGTTTTTAACTTGGGACATTGCATTATAGTGATTAAAGTGAGAGTTTTAGAATGAAGGCAAGCAAAAGAGCCTAATAAGATGTCATCATGGCAAAGAAATCCCCCTATAGGGAATATGGAAGCTTGGCTAGTTTCATGATGCTTTTAGGTTGTTGTTTCTCTGTACTGTGGGTATCTCTGAGTAACCCTTGTTAGTGAGGGTGCCAGAAGCTGCCTAAGGATTAGACACAAAATATATTGAAAGACTGGCCACATGCTTAACAACATTTTCATCCTTGACATCTTCTGAAACCTTTCTTATTCCTGGGCGATTCTTGGATCAAAGGTTGTGGGACCTTGAAATCTCTGGTTGTCAAACCCTAAAGAATGGCAAGCCAAGTCACCTATTGGTCACTTTATTGGGCACTTGCTATATGTGCCATATGCTGTGCTAGGCTCTAAGATATAAAGAAAGGCCAAAAATTTGGTCCTGCCCTCAAGAAGCTTACATTCCAATGGGAAGAAAATGAGAAAAACAACTATGTTCTCTACAAGATGTGTACAGAATAAAGGGAGGTAATCTTAGAGAGACTGCAATAGCGGTGTGATGGAAGGGGGATTACAAGACAGTTGTTTGGGCTTCCTAGTAATGTGATGGGTCAGTTTCAAGGACCATGAGTCCATAGCAGCTTTTGGGGAAGGATTGATGACCACCATTGCAAAAGTAACTGTGTAACTTCCTCAGGGAAGCTTATGTACTCTGTTTCTTATGATTTGCTCAAGTTGTCCCTCTTAGGGTCCTATTTACATAGTTTGGTTTGGGGAGTTTTACATGTTTGCTAAATGGCAAAGATCCAGCTTTCATCAGATGGTGAGCTTTAGACTTCTTTATATGACATTTTCTCTTCTGCCATCTTTCTCCAAAGTCTCATCATCTTAGTGAGGTGATCTCTGGCTCTCAAGGGCAATTCCAAGGAAAGGCAGCTAAGATTTGAATCCAAGACCTCTGCTTCCAAATCTCTTCATTACATCATGCTGTCTATAGATTGGTTGGCTGGACTCAAGGTTCCAAAGTTCTAGGGACCTCTAATTAACCCTTGTATTTTTCCTCTTTTAGACTCAGACTTCCTTCTGCATGCTACTGGACTCCATCTTCAATGTTCTAGAAGACACTTGTGAGAATAAGATCACCACTGTGTCTTTAGAGGTAAGAGTTAAGTTAGAGGAGTCATGGGAATTCACTGAAACATGGACAAAGAAGCTTAGTAAAAGCTGACCAGAGTTGAAACTAAGGTGGGACAACAAGTACTTTGAGCCAGGGACAGAAATTAAGAGTACAAAAATTTAATAGGTACTCTACTTCAACAGTATAGTAGGTGAGGTGAAATGATACTCTGGGAAGATGCCAGAGAAGTAGAGGAAGAGGAATTTTAGGGACCAAAAGGCATAGGGACCATGTGCTGCACCTTCATTCCACAGAGACATCCATAATCTGTCCCATCCAGATCCTTCCCTAATCAAGTCAAGTGCCTATGGACTTAACTCCTCAGAGTTCCTTCTCCTTCCCTGCTTCCATTTTAGGTGTGCCACCCTATCTCCTTCCTTCCTTCCCTTAAGCAGTATTTTTTCATCCTAGAAAAGACAAGTGTGGGAGGAAGCAAACCCATGATCCCCAAACCATGGGTTGAACTAGATGACCTCTGAAATCTTTTCCAATATTAAGGCCTTAGTCCCTAAAGTACTTGCAGTGGACTTAACTCTCCCTCCCCTCCCAACTGAGTTGTTCTCAATTATTGCTTAGTTGTATAATTCTTTTGTTTTTACATTGCCTTCATTTTCAAAAATATCCTTCCTTCTTCTGCTGTCTGATGGGTAACAGATGATGAATGTAACAGAGATTGCAAAAGAAAAGGGTGAGGAGAGCAATTCAGCATCAACCCTATCTGACAGTATATTCCACAGCCATAGTCCCTCATCTCTGCAATATCTTCTCTGGGTATCCAAGCTTGGTCATTATATTAATCCCTCCTTGAATTTTCAGGGTATGTTTCAAATTGCTAACCCTTGTCGGTGCCTTTTGAGGAGAGGAAACCCTGGTGCTCACTACATCATTTATGTTTCCATGTCTGGGTCAAGCATGTGGCTTAAACCATGATTTTATTTGTGAGCTCAAGGTGAGCAAGATGGAGGTGGGTTAGGGGTTACGGCTCTGAGGCTTTCAGAGTTATGAAAGCAATTTGGTCCATTCCCCATTCCTTTCTTTTCCAAAGAGGTAAGAGATTGGATAGAAAGTTCATCTGAATTGACTTTTGGGATGACAATACAGGCAGAAGAAATCAGAAGGAAAGTTTGTTGCTTTTCTCAGTGGCCAAGTTTAGATGATGCTGAGTGGACTCTTATGCACACTTGAGTCTCTCATTACATAAAAATCAATAAGTATGTACTGAGAAAAATCTTTTCTTTTGACAGAAAGCTGCTGAGAAGTTGGCATCTATCCTCAAAGAGAAATCCACATGGCACAACTTGAGTCAGAAAGACCTCAACCCTACCGATGTATTTTCTGGACAGTGTGGAGAGTGCCACATTGGCAGCTTTTGACAGTCTTTCTGGGAATGCCAGTCAGACAGTAACAAATGACTATCTAGGTAGGAATCACTACCATTGACAAGCTGTAGCTCATTTCCTTTCTTTCTTTCTCCTTCCCTCTCTCCCTTCCATCCTTTCTTCATTCCTTCCTTTCTCTTTGCTTCCTATATTCTTTCAACGTACCACATGCAGAGCACTATGCTAGACTTTGAAGAAAATACAAAGTTTTTATAAAACAGAGTTGCTGCTCTTGTAAAATTCAATAGTAAATGGGACATAAATCTAGACAAACCATGGCACAAAATAATAAAAGAGAAGGACACAAAGAAATACAAAAGCAAGTGTTATTTGAAGTCTGTAGAGGGAAAAGTTATTACTGACTAGGGGGATGTGATCAGGGAAGGCTTTATGAAGGAAATGGTATTTCTATTTCAGGATTCTGTGATTCCCAATACACTGGATCTGACCAAGACAGAAATCTGTAGTCACAGCAGAGAGCTCTCAGAAAGTGACTGCCCCCTGCCTCTGCTCCAAGCTATTGCCTTTGGGTTTTAAAGCATTTATAGATTTGGGACAAACTGACAAGTAGACCGTGCCTCTCTCTACTTGCAGTGCTCTTGACTTAGCTCCAGCTTCTTCCTCCTAATTTGTCTCCTCCTAGTTCCATCCCTTAGGTTTGAGAGTTTTCTGTAGCCTCCTTCCTCCAGCTTCTGCCTTAATTTCTCTGCTATCTTTGACTCTTCCCTTGAATTCAAAATCAAAGCCCTCTGGAATCTGTTCTCAGACATCAGTTGACCCTCCACTTCCTTCCTTTTACTGAAAATTTGAGTCATAAGATCCTAGGCTTTGAAGCTGTGAGGGCCTTTAGTGGTCATCTTAGCTAACTCCCCTTATTTTTTTTTTAATTTAATAGCCTTTTATTTACAGGATATATACATGGGTAACTTTACAGCATTAACAATTGCCAAACCTCTTGTTCCAATTTTTCAACTCTTACCCCCCCCACCCCCTCCCCTAAATGGCAGGATGACCAGTAGATGTTAAATATATTAAAATATAACTTAGATACACAATAAGTATACATGACCAAAACATTATTTTGCTGTACAAAAAGAATCAGACTCTGAAATATTGTACAATTAGCTTGTGAAGGAAATCAAAAATGCAGGTGTGCATAAATATAGGGATTGGGAATTCAATGTAATGGTTTTTAGTCATCTCCCAGAGTTCTTTTCCTGGGTATAGCTAGTTCAGTTCATTACTGCTCCATTAGAAATGATTTGGTTGATCTCGTTGCTGAGGATGGCCTGATCCATCAGAACTGGTCATCATCTAGTATTGTTGTTGAAGTATATAATGATCTCCTGGTCCTGCTCATTTCACTTAGCATCAGTTCGTGTAAGTCTCTCCAGGCCTTTCTGAAATCATCCTGTTGGTCATTTCTTACAGAACTAACTCCCCTTATTTTACAGAAGAGAAAACTGAGACACAGAGAGATGAATGGCTTGCCCTAGGTCACACAGTATGTGGCTAGTATAGGATTTGAAACCCAGGTTTTTCTGAGTCCAAATCCTGTGCTCTTCCCGTGACACATAGTCTGGCTCTTTCTTGGAATGAAACTGAATTCTTTGGAGCATTCCAGGTTATTGTGTTGCTGGGAGATATTCTCTAAGATGAGCTCTTCCCTCTCTTTCTAGAGACTGAGAGCAAAGTTATCCAAGATGACTGCTTGGCCGAAAACTTAGTCTTGTCAGCCAAAGGTGATTCCATGAAGATTGAGTGCAGTACCATCAATGAAGCTATATCCTCGGGCACATTGTCAGGTGGATCCATACTTTGGGGGACTCTAGGAGAGGGTCTGAGACAGAAGGAAGGAAATAGAATGATGTAACTGCAAGGCAGAAAGAGGTCCATTTTAGTGTCATTACTGTGGGTCTATTATTGGTCACACCAGAAAACTAGGTCTATAGTCCTAATCTATTCCTTTCCTTCAGTGATGTTTTGACAGTAAAAATGCTATTAATAACTGGTCTTTGTGGAGGTACCAAAAGGTTTTGTAAGTATCTTACGTTAGTTATTTGATCTGTACACCAACCCAGCAAAGAAGGAATTGTAGATATTATTGCTATTTTGTATGTAAGAAGATTGTTCAATAAGGATCGAGCCTTAGAGAATTCTTAGTAGCCATGGAGATTGGCCACAGGATTGAGACAAGTCCCAAGGAGCCACAATGAGGGACAAGTCTTTTGTTGTTCAATCATTTCAGTCATATCCAACTCTTTATGACATTATTTGGGGTTTTCTTGGCAGATACTGTAGCGGTTTGCCATTTCTTTTTCGAACTCATTTTATAGTTGAGAAAACAGACAGTATTAAGTTACTTGCCCAGAGTCTACTAGCTATTAAGTATCTAAGGCTAGATTTACACTCAGGAGAATGAATCTTCCTCACTTCAGGTCTGCCAGTGACCAGTCTTTAAACCATTTGAACTAAATTAGCAGCAAGCAAAGGACACTGAACCTAGTCTAAGAATTTAGCTCTTCTTGGCCAACCCGCACCCAAATCCATTACATACAGACAAGGAAACAGGCTTAGAGAAGAGTTGTCTAGGGTCCTACATTTAACAGTGACTTAATCAGAGATACAGCTCTGATCTTCTTGCCTTTAAATCCTCTGCTCTATCCATTCGTCCACACTGCTTCTGACTAAGGGACATGTAATCTTCAAAGAATCATACAAGTCAAAAAATTTAGGGCAAATCTGGTTTTACTGAATCTCAAGCCATTATTCTTTCTATTAAATACTATTTTTTTTTAATATCAAGTATAGATTTAAGCTCTGGAAACCATAATCTGATACCTGATCATCCTAGTTGCAATTTCTAACATTCATAACAGAATGGCCATAATCTGTATTGTTCCATTTGAACTTCACAACAATGCAGGAAGCAGTTAGAAAACTCCATTATGCTCACATGGCAGATAAAGGTCTGAATGCCTCCAAGTTACAAACTGATTAAGCGTCTGAATAAGTACCTGCTCTGGACCCCAGAGCTGGTACTCTTTCCACTCTACCACCTTCTCTAGCCAGATTAGACCCTCCTAATATAGGCAAAGTGTCTCTGGTCTCACAGACTGTTGGAATCTGGGAGGATTTCTATGCACTTGGCCCTTAATAGCTAGGTGGTCTTAGTCCTGATGGATCAGGCCATCCTCAGCAACGAGATCAACCAAATCATTTCTAATGGAGCAGTAATGAACTGAACTAGCTATACCCAGAAAAAGAACTCTGGGAGATGACTAAAAACCATTACATTGAATTCCCAGTCCCTATATTTATGCATACCTGCATCTTTGATTTCCTTCACAAGCTAATTGTACAATAATTCAGAGTCTGATTCTTTTTGTACAGCAAAATAATGTTTTGGTCATGTATACTTATTGTGTATCTAAGTTATATTTTAATATATTTAACATCTACTGGTCATCCTGCCATTTAGGGGAGGGGGTGGGGGGGGTAAGAGGTGAAAAATTGGAACAAGAGGTTTGGCAATTGTTAATGCTGTAAAGTTACCCATGTATATATCCTGTAAATTAAAGGCTATTAAATAAAAAAAACAAACAAACAAACAAACAAAAAAAAATAGCTAGGTGGTCTTAATGGCTAGGATGAATCATAGAAAAGCTGTGTCTTTGGAGGGCATTGTTTATAGCCTGGTTGAAGGTATAACTAAATATGCAAATAGAAGTATCTAATCCAAGGTAGCCACTATAATAATGGCTAAGGACCTAAGCTCCCATGAGCTATTCTGATGGTAGTTAATAAAGGTGATCAGAGCTGCTTTTCTAAAAGGTTGTCAGAATCTGCTTATAAATAGAAAAGGAAGGTAAGCATCATCACACCAGGATGATACATTAGTAGTAAGAGAAGCAGTGGGACTAAATAAGTGAGAGAGTATTTTATTTATTTTAAAAAATGTTTATTCATGAACTTTATCAACAGTGTATTACAATTACAGATAAAATATTAACTTGATAAAGAATAAATATTTTAATATCTCTATTCCACTGGTTAATATATAATGAATAACACAATTTAATAAATGATAAAATAATATTTTAATTGGTATTATATTAATTTTATTTCAACACATTATTTCTGTTTATAACAAAAAGCCTTCTCCCTCAGTATGTAAGGAAGGACCATTCCCAAACTGGCCATGTTTTCTGTTTCTTGAAATTGGCATCTCCTGCCTCCATGTGCCTGGGATGTGCTCCATTCTTACCTTTGCCCGTTTCTTCACAGATCAGGTGACACCTTTGGTGAGAAACTTTTTTTAATACAGCTTTTGAGGCAACTAAATAATGACATAGTACCTAGAATGCTGGGCCTGGAATCAAGAAGTTATTGCTCTTCATTTTGTAGAGTTGTTTCTGTGGTATCTGATTCTTTTTCGCTCTATTGTTTTTTTTTTTGTTTTGTTTTGTTTTGTTTTGTTTTTTTTTTGGCAAAGATATTATAGTGGTTTACCATTTCCTTCTCCAAAACATTTTTACAAATGAGGAATTTGAAGCAAATGGGGTAAAGTGACTTGTTCAGTGTTAAACAGCCAGCAAGACTCTGAAGACCTAGTTGAACTCACAAAGATGAGTCTTCCTGACTCCAGGACTAGCATTCTATACACTGTCTAAACACTATACACTAGCTACCCAAATTCAGGGTATCCCCAAATTCAAAAATAAAAGTATATACTTGCTAGCTTTGTGAGCAAGCCACTTAATTTCCTCAATTCTAAAGTGGAAATATGAATAGCATATATTTTGCATTGTTATTGCCAAGATCTACTGAGATATTATTTGTAAAGTGCTTAGCACAGTGCCTGATACCAAGTAGGTGCTATAAAAATGCTGGCTATTATTAGTATTAATGCCACTAGTTGCTATTGCTTCCTCTATTTTCTTCTTCCTCAAAGGATCATGAATATAGTGATCTGTTTACTTATTTCCTCTCAGTGAAATGTAAGTTACTTCAATCAATTAATTGAAAAGAATTTATTAAGTACTTTATGTGTACCTGGCACTGTGTTACGTTCTGGAGTTACAAAAGACTACAGTGAAACAGTCCCTGCTCTGAAAAAGCTTACATTCTAATGGGGGAGACAATATGAACAAAAATAGTTATATTCAAAACAGATACAAATGCTTTTAGAGAAAAAAAAATACTAATGGGTTAGAGTAGGGGTGTGGGACAACCCGTAAAGGTCTAGTGCAGGAAGTAGGACTTGAGCTGAGTCGTAAAAGAAAGGAGTAATTCTAAGAATTTCTTGAGTCTGTTTAGTTTTGTCTCAATAGCACCAGTGTCCAACCAAATTCCCAGAAAACATTTATTTAATTTATATTTATATTTAATCATTTGGAATCACTGTCCTTCATTAAAGAGATAGCTATGAACAAAGGATCTACTTTTAAGGAGTTAACATCTAACTGGGGCAACTAGCTGGTGCCACAAAGAATACCAAGCTTGGAGTCAGAAAAATCGGAGTTCAAACCCAGAATCAAACACATCCTAGCTGAGTGATGTTGGTTTGTCTCAGTTTCCTCAGCTGTAAAATGGGATGGTAATTGTAAAGTGCTTAACATGGTTTCTGGCACATAGTAAGCTCTGTATAAATGTTGTTGTTACTATTATTGATGGGGTGTTTCTCTATGGAATGTTGGTCAGGTATCACGGGAGTAGCTTTTACCTCTCTCCTGGGCATGGAGTCCATTCTGGATGAAAATTTCTTCTACAATCCAGAGGCTAACTTGACCAGCTCTCCTCAGAAACTTTGGATAAATTCTCCCATTGTAAGTGGTATTATCACCGACAACAAGAAAAACAACTTCTCCAATCAATCATCTATACTTTGGAGAATCTCCAGGAAGGATGGTTATCTCTGTCCTTGAACTGAACCTCCCACAATCCCTTCTAAAAGCCTTCATAAATCATTAGTAGGTTGTCTCTAACCATCAGTCAATTTGGAAATATGTAATGAATCTTTTCTGTGAGGTTACGAGGGCTGTTCTCCAGAATATCACATCAAAAGGATACTGAAAGCACAATCCTTCAGCAGTTCAGAGTAAGAGTTTAATAAGCTGAATTAGCTGAATTAGCTGAAGTAGGAAGCTATTACATGGCAGGCTGTGTTGAGCTCCAAGTTTGCCCTACCTTCCTCTGTTCTCCATGTGGGTGACCTTGTCTCAGTAACCCAGGATCTGTGATTTTCCCACACACACACATACACACACACCCAGTGGAAGCATCTTGCACTCTGACTTATCTGAGGGCACATTTGTTTAAATCATGGTTTGTGATATTTGCCCCAGATGTAAAAAGTCCTGGTTTCTAGTCTCTACCTCTAACACGCCCAGCCTTGATTTCCATGGCAATTGACATTTCCCTCTGATATCACTAAAGTTTTTGGTTTCCCCTTCAGTTTTGTTAGTAGCAGAGGGTGTGTTGTATAAAGAGTTCTTAGTACTTCCATTTCTTCTCATCTCCTATACTCCGCTCTCTCCAGCCAGCTTCATTGCCATTAATAATGGCTCCCATTTCTATAGTGCTCTATAGTTACATAGTGATGTAGATCTACTAGACTCATGAGATATACCTAAATAATGTCACAGATGAGGAAAATGAGATCCAGTGATAGGACACAGATCAACTGTTGAACACAGACACTAGTGGAGAAGTGAGGCTCAAATCTAGTTTTTCTTACTTGTAATCAGACTTTCCCTTCTCTATATCAAACTATTTTTGCAATTAACACTGGGAAAGAATCATCTTGGTGATTTGGGCTTATATTTTTGCAGCCAAAGAAGAAGTCGGACACATCCGTCTGCATTTCCTGGGAGGTAAAGATCGAGGGTGGACAGTGGAGAACCACAGGCTGTGTGAAACTTCACTCTACTGAGACACATACCACATGTAGCTGCAATCACCTGACCAATGTGGCTGTTATTGTGGCTTCTGGAGAGATCATGGTCAGTGGGGGAAATTGTAGGATGGGCTACAGGGTTTCTTGTCAGGCAGAACTAATTTTTACTGATCAAACAAATCAGCCAAGAAGTACCAAAGTGTCAATGATTTATTCATTTATTAATTCATTTGACAAACATTTATTAAACACCAACTGTATAAAATAGTCATTGTGATGGGGGATAACAGAGTTGCAAAGTTTAGATAAAATAGGGTTCCTGCTCTCATGGAGTTCTAGTCTAGTAGAGACTACAGACATAAGCACAGATAAAACAATATACAAACTTACCTGGCTTCAAATATTTAAATATACCAAAGTCCTGTTGAAGGGAGGGGGGGGGGGAAGGGAGGGGGGAGGGGGAAAGGATTTTATTATCAAGAGGGAACCAAGGAAGATTTCCTGGAGGAATCAATATTTGAGATGGGCTTAACAAGATGAGAAGGTATTTAACAGCTCAAAAGGTAAAAGGAATATCACATTGGCTAAGATGATAAGAAAAGATAACGGTAATGTTGGAGGGCATGTGGAAAAACTAGGACACTAATACATTGTTGGTGGAGTTGTGTACTGATTCAACCATTCTGAAAAGCAATTTGGAACTATGCCCAAAAGGCTGTCAAACTGTGCATACCTTTTGATCCAACAGTGCCTCTAATAGATCTATATACCCAAGAGATAATAAAAGAGAAAAAAAGATATACATGTGCAAAAATATTTGTTATAGGTCTTTTAGTGATGGTTAAAGAACTGGAAAATTAATAGATACCCATCAATTGGGGAATGGATGAATAAGTTATGGAATATAAAAGTAATGGAATATTATTGTTCTATAAAAAACAATGAACAGGCTGCTTTTAGAAAAACCTAGAAAGATTTACATGAATTATTGCTAAGTGAAACAAGCAGAACCAGGAAAACATCATACAATGCAACAAAAAGATTATATGATGATCAACCAAGACAGACTTGGTTCTTCTCAGCAATTCAGTGATCCATAGCAATCCCAATAAACTTTGGATGGAAAATGCCATCTGCATTTAGAAAGACCTATGGAGAATGAATATAAATCAACACATACTAGTTTCACTTTTATTTTTCTTCCATTTTTCTTTCTCATGGTTTTTCCCTTTTGTTCTGATTTTTCTCTCCGAACATGATTCATGTAAATATGTAAAAAAAAAAAAATAATGTGCAAGTATAGCCAAAAAAAGATTTTTAAGACATTTCAGGAATACAGAGCAATGGAACCCAGACAAGGACATTTAAAATTGCAGGACATTGTTTAGGAGAAGAGAGTGAGTCAATTTGAACAGATAAGGCTGAGAAGGTAGTATGGTACCAGATTGTAGAGGGTCTTGAATATTGGACTATAGACTTTGAACTTAATTTGGAGGCAATAGAGTCCTTGGACATTTTTGAGGAGGTGAAATAGCCAACTCTATGTATATAAGAAAGAAAGATTCTTCTGAAAGTGCTATAAAAGGTAGAATGAAGAGTATTAGATTGGACAGTACTAATGTCCTGATGAATGGTAATAAAAGACCAGGGTTGGATGGTGATAGTAAATAAAAAGTGGATAGGTAGAAGGAGGAGACAGGAGAGAAGTCACAGAAGTAGAATGAGGGATAGGCAAGTAAACCAGGAACTGGTTAGATGTGGGTAGGGCTATAATTGATACAAAGAAGCATAAGACAAAGTCCTTGCCCTCAAAGAGCTTAGGGTCTAGCTAGAAGACAAGTATTACCAAGAGAAAATGAATGACATACATTCATAAGGGCTGAGTAGGACGATGTTCAGAGCTGTAGCAACATAGAGAGGAAGATTCTTTTGGATTGATGTGGCCCAGAAAGGCTCCCTGGGAGAGCTGGACCTTGAAGAATGGGTGAGATTTGGAGAGGGCAGAAATGAGAGGGGAATGGTGTGAGGAAAGAAGGAAATCTTTAGGAAAGTGATATCCTGGAGGGATAAAGAGGGAAATCAGACTTTTGATTTATTTTAACCAGTTTAGAATCCTTGCACAAGCTAGAGCCTCTGCTATTTAATGTGGCAGGAAGACACTTTGATGAGGTGGGGGAGGGTGGTGGAGCATGAGCCCTGAAAGTGCCTGTCTAAGAAGTACCTGTAAAGCTGGTGCTGTGTAAGTGACCTCTGTGGGCCACCTTCCTTTCAAATGGACTTTGCTTTGTTTCTGATAAGCCACGTGGAGCTGATTCTTTCCCTAGTGTGTCTTGCCTTGGCCATTGCCACTTTCCTGCTGTGCCGCTCCATCCAGAATCACAACACCACCCTCTACCTGCACCTGTGCATCTGCCTCTTCCTAGCTAAGCTCCTCTTCCTCACAGGAGTGGCCAAGACAGAGAATGAGATACGTCTCAACTGCCTTGTGCTAAGTGACCCTCTCCTCATCCTTCTGCTCAGGCTCCTCCTTGCTCCCCATCCTCAGGTGAGACTCCCCAACCACCCATTTCCTATATGTGTTTCACTCTTGGTACTTTAAGACCACAGGCAAATAGAGAGGCAGCATGGTGCAGTGGATAGGGCACCAGACTTAGAGTCAGAGGAACTAGATTTAAATCTTAAACATTGACTGGGTTTGTGTTCTTAGACCAATAACATAACATTTCTGTGCCTTGGTTTCCTCATTTGTAACATAAGAGGCTTAGAATACAACGATCTTGAAGGTTTCTTCCACCTCTAATTCCCCAGGGAGATACTAATTCTCTTGGCCAAGGAAAGCCTGGCCCCTTGCATCATAGAAGTTCAGCTGAGTGTGATGAACACATAGAAAAGTAACAGTATCATCTGAGATCTCTTTATGGCAAGATGGATGAAGTCTGAGACTCAGGCAGTCTGAGGGATTTGTCCTCTGCACGTGTACCTGGATCTGTGTCCCCCCAGCCTCTCTGTGACTGAGGACTCTGCTTCTTTGGCCTTGCTGGCCAAGCTCTTGGGCCAGCGTGTCCACCTGAAGGAGCACTAGAGGTGAATCTAAAGATCCACATTTGAATCCTGACTTGGTCATGTACTCCTTCTATGGCTCCAGGTCAGTCTTTCTGCCTTTCCAAGCCTTGGTTTTCTCCTTTATAATCTAAGGGATCTAGACTTGATTGCTTGTGTCTCTCCTAGCTCTACAACCCGACCTAGATGATCTTGTGATCTTTAGCCAAAAGGATAGTGAGGGGGACAGCCTGGGACAACCCTTCTGAGGAGAGTCTCGGGAGACCCTACCATCCTTCTGACCCAGGCCAAACCTACAACATCCCTTTCCCAGCTCTCTGGCCAGTGGAGGCACTTTGTCCTTGGTGTTACTGGTTTATTTGGCTGGGCACTTTCCACCATGGCCCCTTCCATGGTTCTTTGAGGGGAGTATGAAGGATCTCCTTTCTTTGCAGATGGTGTGTGCAGTCATTGATGGTCTGCTACAATACCTCTTCCTGGCCTGCTTTGCCTGGATGTGGGTGGAGGCCGTAATGCTCTTCCTGATGGCCAGAAACCTCAAACTTGTGAATTTCTTTGGCTCCCAAAATATCAAAGTATTCTACCTCTGTGCCTTTGGCTACGGTCTCCCAGCACTGATAGTGGAGGTGGCCACAGGAAGCCAGTGGGAAGGCTATGGGATGCATAACCAGTCAGTATGGGGAAGGGAAGTTTATTGGGCTGGAGTGGGGAGTCAGAATTCCGAGGTCCAAATCTGGTCTCCATTACTTTCTCTTCCTTTGAACCATAAACAATCCTTCCTCTTCCAGGGCACAGGTTCCTCCTTAATTCTTATGGTTGAACTAGCTTATGGTTGAACTCACTAAGCTCTGATATGCCATATTTTATGTTTTAACATCCCTTCCACCTCTTTTCCTCTTTTCCTCTCAGCTCTGACATTCCATGTCTTAAGGTTCCTCCCAGGTCAAATTTTCTATATTTCGAGATCTCTTCTAGTTCTGACAGTTATTTCTTGGAGTACTTGAGGGACATTTAGTCTATAACAGGATAGGATTTTATGGGAGACATACGTGAAGGGTTGATGTATGAGAGAAGGACTAGCTAAGTTCTGCTTGGCCCCAAGGAGCAGAACTAGGGATGAAGGAGGGGGCATGCTGTAAGATAAGCCTAAGCTATAGAAGAGTGCTATCAATGAGAACCAGCCCTAAAGGAGGAAGGGCTTTCTCTTTCAGTAAGTCTTCATCAGTGGGCTTAAATAAGTCCTTGTCAAGCATGTTAGAGATGGAAGTCTTACTCAAGTCTGTCTTGAACTGGAAGCCTTCTGAGACCCTCCTTAACTCTGCTTCTGAAATTTGGGGCATTTTTTTTTTTTTTTTTTTTGCTAAGGCAATTGGGGTTAAGTGACTTGCCCAAGGTCACACAGCTAGGACGTGTTAAGTGTCTGAGGTCAGATTTGAACTCAGGTCCTCCTGACTTCAGGGCTGGTACTCTATCCACTGTGCCACCTAGCTGCCCCTGAGATTTTTTTTTTTACTCTAGCATTTTATGTTCTGCATCCTGAAGACTTCCTAGGGTTAATACCCTGGGTTATAAGGTCCCTTTTGCCTTTGCCAAAAATTTTTAATCTGGGGCCTGCAGATATATATATTTTATAAATCCATTTTTATATTTAAATATGAATATATATAATATATTTTATAAATATATTTTAGTGTGATTAGTTTCCTTTTGATGCTATGCATTTTATTTTCTATATTTAAAGACATTATTTTGAGGAGTGTGTGTTTCTTCACACACATACACAAAGTTAAGAATTTCAGATCTAAGTTCTTTTCCACTTTTAAAATTCTCTGTGCAAAGAACCCTTCCAGCCCTGACATCCTCTATTCCTGTGACCCTTCCAGCTATGAAATTCTGTACTCAGGGTTCTAGAGGATTTTACATCTGTAACATCCCATGAAACCATGCCCAGATCCTCCTTTCTCATTAGGAAATACAGCTGTTACATGAGGGCTGGGGCTTGGTGAGCCGGGATTGTTTCACCCTCATTTCCTGCCCCAACCCTCTCACTGACTGGGTGATAAATGCTGACTTTCCTTTGTAATTCCAAAGCTGCTGGCTACATACAGACACCGGGTTCATCTGGAGTTTTGTGGAACCTGTTTGCACAGTAATAATGGTATGTAAGTCATTGGTTTAAGTGTCTTCCTGAGGAAAATTGGGAAGAGGGGCAGGAGAAAGGAGTTCAACCCAAGGCCTGTGCTCCATTTCATCACGACAAGGTTAAGAGATCACTGGGCTCTGGACTTGAATGGGTCAATCTTACAAATCAGGGAAATGGGCAGCTGGTCTAATGACATGGTTCTAGGAGTCCCAAGATGCTATCTCCTCCATTTTTTCCTTGTATTATGTGATTAGAAATTATTTTTAATTTTTTAAATCTTAAAATGTTTAATTTAATTTAAAAAATTTTTAACAATTTTAAGTGTTATACTAGACATTAACCTAAATTTAATAATTTAGTGATTAATTTAAATATATTTAGTTATTTTAATTTTAAGACTGGGTCTCCTATCTCATACAGATTGGAAGTACAAAGGTTTCTGATGAACCCCTCTCTAATAGGCACAGGGTCTTTAATCTGCTCTATTTTCTGACTTTAACTGGTTCTCTTCCTTCCCCATTCCCAACAGCCTCATCATATTAATGCCAAACTTAAAATGGACACCTCTTGCACTTACCCAAGCTCCATCTCTTACTTTAGCTCCCAGCTCCTGACCTCAAGAAATCTGCCTGTCTCACCATTCCCAGCTGGCAGGGATTATGGTTATTGATCATTATAGCTGGCATAGAAATTTATTTTTTAAAAGATTTGAAGGGAATATGAAACTTTTCTCTAAGTATTTGAAGGGAAATCACAGGGAAAAAGAATTAGATTTATTCTGCTTGGCTCCAGGGGATAGAAATAGGAACAATGAGGGGATGTGGCAGGGGGAGAAATCTTAAAAATTAGAATTATCCCAAAGTGCAATGGGCTGCCTTGGAGCTAATAGGTTTTCTTTTTACTAAAATTTCTGATTTTCTTGCAGATTAATTCAGTCCTCCTCTCATGGACCCTTTGGATCCTGAGAAAGAAGTTGTCCAGTGTCAATGGAGAAGTATTAACCTTCAAATACAACAGGTGGGCTTAAAGGCCCAGTGGACCAAATGCTTCTGATCAAGGTGGAGACACTACAGGAATGAGGGTTGGACAGGATGCATCCCTTCCTGATGCCACAGAAAGCCTGGATGGGACAATCCCAGATTGAGATTCTCCAATGTTCATTTTAGAACTCAGGCTCTCTTAGTAGCTTCTCTCCACCATATTCCAAAGACAGTTGGGGTCACAGGATAATGTAGAGACCTGAGATCTTGATGGTATTTTGAAGAGCATTATAGGATGAATAAACATGAGAAAGAGAATATATTCAGTGCTTATTATATGCCAGGCACTGGAACTATAAATTGAATTAAGCAAGAAAATACCTTCCTTTAAAGAGGTCCAGTTCTAAAGACAATAATAAAGAGGAACTAGAAAAGAGGACAGAAGGGAACACGAACATATGACCACATGATTTGGAAATGGCTGAGAAGTGACATACTGGCTCATTTCCAGGCTAGATAAAGTGAAAGATAATCTCTCAAAACCTAGGGCAGTGTGAGAAACAGAGCCTGAGTTCCTTTGTGACAGAGATGAAGATGATGCTCATATTCAGGTAGCATAGTTGGAAATGACCAGGAAGTGTCCTGGTAGCCTGGCTCTGGGCAAGATAAGGGAACAGCTCATCTACAGGAGCTCAAGCCCCCAGAGTCTAATTTCTCCTGGGAGGGTAGAACTGAAGGGAGCAGCTGTGTCATGTTATGCTATACATGTTATATTGTGCCATGTTAGATAAACTGGGGTCTGTTGAGACATCAGAAAATTACCGCTTTTCTGGTTTTCCAAATCACTTTGCAGTGTTTTCTTTGCCCCAGTTATTAACCCGTATTTTTAGCTTTTGTTCTTTTCTCTGAACAGAAGGATCATCTGCTGATTTCTTTGGAGGAGGGCTGCAAGGGTGCTACTTGGAGCAAATCTGCCCCATTGAGTTGGCCCCAGAGACTTTCTGTGGCAATTGTTAGCTTGTGGTTGGAGATGCCTCTTACTTGCTTTATGGCCATGGTGTGGTTGACACAGTCTCCTCTCCCCCAATTGATGCTGAATATTGGTGCAAAAACAGATGCATCCTGTCAGCTGAGCTCCTTGAACATAACTATCAACCTGACATATATGTAAATCAGTTATTGGTATTAGTTCCTCTGACATTCAGCTGTGCTCCAACACATTTAGATGCATAAATATTTGCTCAATAAAAGGAAAAAAGAAGCTAGCTTCATATTTTCCTTTCTTCCAATCATATCTCTCCATCATCTACTTGGAAAACTGATTTTTTAAACCACAGCCCACTTTACATTTATTCTCATTAATTTTTACCTTACCATGTAAAAGCTTCAGTGTTCTAGCCTGTTGTGATCTCCTATCCTATCTCCCCTTGTTGTTGAGTTGTTTTTGTCATGTCTGATTCTTTGTAACTCCATTTGGGTTTATCTTTATGAAGAAAGATATTTTTTCTTCATAAAGATACTAGAGGGGCTTACTATTTCCTTCTCCAGATCATTTTACAGATGAGAAAACTGAGGCAAACTGTATTATGTTAAGTGATTTGCCCAGGGTCACTGATTATAGGAGGGGAAAAACCACAGCCAATATAAAGGGGAATAACAAAGCCCCACCTCTTTCATTGCCCTACATCATCACAGCCCTCTCTGCCCAAACTGTTGATTCCTTTAATTATAAAAATCCAGGAATAAATTCTCCTTTCTGCTGTTGGAAATTATAGAATTGGAATAATAATTCCCTTTTGTTTGCTCCAAGCCCTCATGCCAAAAAATGCCCTATAACTGTAAAATCTTTATCTGTGTCAATCTCTGTGTCTGTATGATTGCTTGTTTATCTGTCACCTCACAGAAGATCCCTGACCTTTTGGGGTTTTTTTCCTGCTATTTTCTACATTGTCTTCTGTTGTCAAATACTATATTCTTCTCTATTCTGAACCATATGTAATTCTAATCCTTCTTCAGCCTTCTACAGCACACACACACACACACACACACACACACACACACACAATCTGCTTTTTGATTGCCTTTATTATTCTTTACCATCATCATCTCATTCTAAACTTCAGTACTCCTGACACTGTTCTTAGACATTTATAGTTCTCTTGTGTTTTCAACTTAATGACCGGCCCTTAATTTAATCATTCACAAATATGTTTTTGAAATTTTAACTGGTTTTAGTTCCCCGTACAACCTCACCAATTTCTTTAGGCAGTTACTCTTTATTCCCCTCAGTGGAATTTTTTCCACTAGAACTTTTTCTCCAGCGTCCTCGGATTTTTATTATAGAACTTTAAATTGCAAGCCTCTATTCTCTCCTTAAACCCTTTGAAATCTGCTATTTCAAATTCCAGTCAGATTATTCCTGATATTCAATAGTCAATAAGCATTTACTAAGCATCTTCTATTTGCCAGGTACTGTGCTAAGTTCTAGAGCTGTTCCTACCCTAGGAGCCCTCACTCTAATGGAGAAGACATTAAACAAATAAGTACAAATGAGCTATAAACACGATCAGTCACTCAATATTTATTAAGTATCTACAACATTTGAGTCTATACTAAGTTCTGGAGATACAAAAAGTGGTAAGAGACAGCCCTGGGCCTCTAGGAGCTTACACTCTAATGAGGGAGACAACATACAAACAAATGTATACAAAGCAAACTAAGGCCAGGATAAATAGGAAAGAAGGCACTAAAATTAAGAGGAGTTAGGACATGTATTGATCAACCTGCCATCTGGGGGAAGGGATGGGGGGAAGGAGGGGAAAAGTTGGAACAAAAGGTCTTGCAATTGTCAATGCTGAAAAATTACCCATGCATATATCTTGTAAATAAAAAGCTATAATAAAAAAAGAAGAAGAAAGAGGAGTTAGGAAAGGCTTCTTGTAGAAGACTAGAGTTTGGTTGAGGTTTGAAGGAATCCAGGGAAGCCATAAAGCAGAGATGAGGAGTCAGAACATTCCAGGCATGGGGACAACCAGGGAAAATGCCTGAAGCTGAGAGTATCTTGTTAATTAAAGAGCAAGAAGGTTGCTGTCCATGGATTGAAGAGTATATCATGGCACATAAAGTGTAAAAAGACTGAAAGCCAGATTATGAAGGACTTTGAAATGCCAAACAGAGAATTTTGAATTTGATCCAAGATGTAACAGGGAGCCACTGAAGCTTATTAAGGAGGGGGAGTGTAACATGGCAGACCTATGCATTCAGGGAAATTACTTTGATCCTTGTTGGAATCCTAGTGTTAACTCAACTTGAAACAAGGTACTAAGTGGAACTGAGAAACAATGCTTGTGTTCACATCTGTACTCATTGGAGCTCACACATTTGGGAGATTTCAGGGTTTAGTATGAGATATCCAAATTCACACCTCCCTTGAAGCTCCTAGGGCCAGAAAGCACTCTGGGAGAAACCCATAATCCCACTCTCTCAGAAGAGATCATATATAAGAAACAGACAGAGGCTCTCTCTGGGAGTTGAGCTGAAAAGAGGGGACCGTCAAGTCAGTTCAGGAGAAGCCCTTTCTCGGAGGCGCACTTCATCTCACACTACTGTGGTGGCTGGGCTCCTGCACTTCCCCCACTGAGACCAAGCTGGTCTGAAAGGCTCTCCAGAAAGCTGCCCAGCCCCAGGCAAGGAGGTGCTGGCTGGAGGCTAAAGAAAGCAGAGGCAGAAGCAAAGGACAAATCTGCAAGAGCTCTTAGAACCAAGCAGAGAGAGAGGCCTCTAAGAAAGCGAAGCGGGCTATGTTGAAGGACACAATAAAAGATCTGAACTTTTATCACCTGGCTGCGTTTGGGGTGATTACTACTTTTAACTGAAACTAAGGCTGCCTCCAGAAAACCTCCCCAAGAAACCTGCTCTCAGAGAGAACTCTTATATTTTAAAGAACAAGAACACCACAGATCCTGACTGGAAGATAAGATGTGTTAAGTTCTTATCTTTCTATACTTTTGAAAGACTAAAAGTGCTAAAAGATATTCTAGTTCAGTTTAGAGAGTGATAAATTTGATATCTTGTGCAATAGTTTTAATCACCTCACCTTAGGTACATGTCTCCAAGACATTTAGGGGAATGATTCCATTTCCCAATCTTTTCCCCACAGGGTACTGGCATTTAAAGCTTTTGCTCAACTCTTCATCCTGGGATGCTCCTGGATCCTGGGAATTTCTCAGATTGGTCCCATAGCAAGAACCATGGCTTACTTATTTACCATCATCAATAGCCAAAGCCATAGCTACCACTTCCTCTTCCTCGCAGCCTTCCCTTTATGAAAGCAGCTGAAACCCAGAAATGTATAATCTCTGTTTCTCAATCTCCAGGTACGAGAAGAAAATAAGAAATGTTTCACAGGGAAAACCAAATCTAGCACCATTCCCCAGACTTCAGGAATCTGGTTATCCTCAATGCCAACCACTTCCAAAATGATAAGGGATTTCTCACGTTCTTAGGGTTGGTCTGAGAAAGGAAAAGAATTCACCTCGTAAGAGTATGTGGCCAGGAAGGAGTACCACAGAGGTAAGGGCTCCAAAAGTTGGCAGGCCACAGTTTTATTAAGCACTTATGCACTGGCTCTGTGTTAAGTGTTAGGGATACTAATACAAGCATAAAGCTTTAAGGAGCTTATATGCTAAAGTAAGAAAACAGCACAGAAAAAGAAGTTAAAGGGAATAGGAGGAGGGAGCAGGAGAATAGGGAAGGAGGAGATGAAGGATCTTAAAAGGGGACATAGTGTTAAAGCAGTGGTTCTCAAAGTATGGTCTAGAGAATCCTGGGGATCTCTGAAATCCTTTTAGAGGGTCTACAAATTCAAAAATATTTTTTATTTCCAATATGGTAAATGTCTATAAATATAATCCAGATAAACAAAACCGCTTTGGAGAGATCCTCAATAATTTTTAATAGGATAAAGATACTGAAAACAAAAGTTTGAGAACCATTGTGTTAAAGTCTGTAAAAAAAAAAAAAAAAAAAAAAAAAAACAGAAAGAAGCACAATGACAGAGGAATGAAGATGGTGACTGAGGAGATAAAGATAGCTAGCAATGTTGTCTTTGCCCTATGGGTTTATACCCTACTAGGGACCTATAATAGTTATAATAGATCAAATATCAAAGTCCACAAATATTTACTGAGCCCTATTAATAAATTTGTTTATTCATTCATTCAACAAGGAATTCTGAGCCCTAGTGTTAATTTATTCATTCATTAAACATTGTTTCCTAAACTTTATGGCTTATACATTCTTTCCTAAGCCTTATACAACAGCTAGATGGGGCTTGGAGCCAGAAAGACTCATCTTCATGAGTTCAAGTCCAACTTCAAATTTGTACTAACTATGTGAGTCTGAGTAAGTCATGTAATCCTGTTTGCTTTAGTTTCCTCATTTGTAAAATGAGAAGGAAAGGACAAACCACTACAGTATTTTTGCCAACAAAACTCCAAATGGAAGCATGAAGAGTCAGACACGAGTGAAAACTGACTGAACAATAAAAGTCCTATTCATTTATTCACTCAACAAATATTTATTAATTAATTACGGTTTTATTCAGAAAAGGAAAGATACAAAATTAAAGTAAGACAGTCCCTACCCTCATGGAACTTACAGTCTGATAGATGTATAAACAAAACTAATTCCAGTAAAAATATCACATAAGCCCATCAGACAGACAGAGAACCAAATTCTATTTTAGTTCAGAAAGGGAAGAGCTATACCGTCAGGGGATCTGGGAAAGACTAACTACAGCATATAAGATATGGTATATGATTTAGGTTTTAGGGAATGAATAAAAATTCAGTAGGCAAAGATCTCTGCTTATCATTCACTCATTCAAGACATTTATTCATTTATTCATTCAAAAAGTATGTATTGAATACTCATTATATGGGGATGCTATGTTAAGTACTGTTAGGGATACAAGGATGGGGTTTAATCATTTTCATAATTTGATTGTAGAGAATCCTTTATTGTAAAGGATATTATCAGAAACATATGACCAGGAAAAAAAATAGGCCAGTGATGTATGAAAGAGAGAAAGAAACTGATGGTCAGCCCATGTGCTTCATTGTTATTAAGAAATGTCAAGAGAATTAGAAGAAAGTTCACATCCTATTAAGTAAATTAGTAAATTGATGTGTAGTTTCCTGGAAAACCTTAGGCAAGTCCTGAGCCTCACCTGTAAAATAGTAGGGTTAGTCTCACTGCAATCTGAATCTCCTTTCAACTCTAGCTATATAATTCTATATGAGAGGATATGAATATTCAACACCATGAATGTCCAGCATGAATGAGTTGACATCTCCCTCATTGGAAGGAGAATCCTCACTTATGAGATCATGAGTCTACTCTCTTGCTCTTCCTCTTCTCTTAAATTCTAAATTTCTGCCAAATTTGACAAATTTGACCAGTCTTATTCTGCTTTCTCTTGTCCCTTTGCATTTTTACAATCCATATTTATCTACAATGAGCTCCTTCCAAGTTTTCACATGTTCAGATCTTTGTCTTTCTTCCATGTCCAACTCAGGGACCATTTTTCCCATAAAGAGCCAATGAAAACCCTTCCAACTGAAATGATCTTTCCTTCTTCAAATTTCTTATATTGCTTTGCCTTGATCCCTCCTTTGTCATTATCACATTCTCCCCTGTACCATAACTTTCTGTGTTCCTATGATGTCTCCTTGAGGTCAAGGATTACATTGTTTGTCATCTTTATATTTTCAAGGTCATTACAATGCCTTAAACATAGCAGACACTTTAACAAAAGTGTGTTGGGTTGAATGAGCACACACACATGTGCAAACACACACATATACACACATGGAAAAGATTCTTAAAAATAATTTCAACAAACTTTTCTCCAACATGATAGTGTATGCCATATTTGGATTCTATGTTATGATCATTCAGGTGCTTATAAAGGTAAAAATGACCCTAAAAAGTACAAAGATGAGGAAATAGAAGTATACTAAGAGAGTATCCTGCTAGAGGTCATATAATTGTGAGGGCATTGAGCTACTAATAGTCACAAAAAGTGGTCCAATAAAGTAGAAAAATGTTTATTGGTTTTTTATAATTTTTTTGTGTTTTATTATTTTGTATTTTATATTTATATTTTTAATAAAATAAGGGGATATATTTGCTCATTAAAAATTTAAGGAATAAATTTATTGATTTATTAAAATAAATTGATATTTTTTTAAAAAGGTATCTGAAGAAAGGGAAGATACCAAAGATCTAGAAATAAAATGTCTAACCTTATTAATAAAGGCAAGTAGGTTGTGCAGTAGTTAGAGTAGCAGACCTAAAGTCAGGAAGACTCGCCTTCCTGAATTCAAATCTGGCTTCAGACACTTACTAGCTGTGTGACCCTGGGCAGTTACTTAACCCTGTTTGCCTCAGTTTCCTCATCTGTAAAATGAGCTAGAAAAGGAAAAGATGAATCAATTCAATATCTTTGCCAATGAGGTCACAAAGAGTCAAATGTAACTAAAACAACTCAGGAACAACATCAAAACATTTTTAATGCCCTTCAAAGATTATTAGGAGAACATCAATAAGCACCAAACCAGATGCCTACTCAACTATAGATATCAAATCTATATGAGGGTCATCCATACACAAACCAAGACATTCTCTATGAAAGTTTTTAGAAGAGAACAAGCTGACTTTCACAGGCCCTATTCAACAATGGATTAAATATTTACTATTTTGTGACTAATAATAAAAAATTTCAAAAATATAAGATCCCATTGTGCTTGTTGTTGTTGATTATGAAAAATCATTTGATTCAGAAGATTCACCTTATAGGCTCTTTTAGAGCAAGATATATCCTTTTGTGTATCAAGATCATTCTTTGGAAGATATAATAATGAAATAACCCTGTATAATGACTCTGATAATAAATATCGGATGAAACTGATAGATGTAGAGTGACTAAAGGCGTTATTTATTACTATGATGAAGAAGATCAAGCACAGAGTCTAGATCAAGGAAGGATTCTTTATGGATGGTAAGATCCCTTTGATACTCCTATTTATGGATAATCATAATGAATGAATTCATCCCTGCATCCTAGAAGAGAGCTAATATTACTCAAAGAAGTTTGATCTGTCCTTCCACACAAGAAAGACTAAGTGGATGAAGGCCTACTACCCAGATTTCAATATACACACACTGGGACTCCATATATCATTTGTCCAAATATATACATATGTGTGTGTGTGTGTGTGTGTGTGTGTGTGTGTATGGGGCAAACAGTACAATTGGACAATGAATGGGCCCTAGAAGAAAGTGAGGAAGGCATTCAGCAAGGTAGTTGTTGTGAACTTTTGAGAAAACATGAACCTGGGATGGGTAGGCATGGATGGGTTGCAAATCTGCATCATTTGAGGGAATTTCAGAATTAATGAGATCACAGATCCATTTATGTATTTGCACAATTGAACAAAACATGGTAACAACCATTCAGGAATTTACACTTTTGAATATAAATATAATCCAAAGAAGAGTACTATTGTGGGTTGGAGCATTAGCAGAAAATATGAGAGGTTAGAGGAAGGAGAGAATGTTTTTGGCTGAGGATAGAAGTGAAGATTTCCTGGAAAAGTTGGTATCTGGACTTGAGCTTGAAGAATAGGTAGGTCATTGACAGGCAGAGATGGTGGGAGGTCATTCTGAGAGACTGGGCTGAATAAAATGCAGAGCCTAGTTAGGAAAAGTAAAAAGTCTAGTTAGGTTGGATTTCCTTTAATGAATCTCAGTCCCACCCAGCTGAAGTAACTGAAGATTGCTGGGATAGAAACTGAAGCTTTCTGGAAGGAAGTGGGGAAGCACTGTGATACTGGTTCTTCTTTGTATAATCTGGAAAATTATTCTGTTTTCTCTCACAGGACTGAAGTCTCTGTTAGCTCCTGAAGACACCACAGAAGAAACAAGGAAAGAATTAACAAAGACAAATTCACTGGGATTCTTTTATAAACTGTCCAAAGTTTCATGTGGTAATGTGGCAGGATAGTTACCAGACAGAGTTGTCAAGTACATAGAAGACACCTAAATCATCTGTCTCCCTCTGTGCTTTCCTTTGTTCCAGAAATCCAAGGCTACAGAGATAGCCTTCTACCTTCTGGAAGGAAAAGCCATATTTCCTGAGTTTGGTCAATTTTGTTAGTAAATACTACTTCTATTTCTTATTTTTTACAAAGTACATTCTCCCATCCAATTGTCAAAAAAAAAATTATTTTTCTCTTTCATTCCATTCCTTCTCCCAAATGAAGAAAAGAAAAAACGTTGGAATAAATATGAATAACAACAACAACAAAAAAACCAAACAAACAAATTCTCACATCAGCCTTCTTCAAAAATATGAGTCTAATTCAGTGATGATGGTTCATCACTGGTTCTCTGGAATCATGTTTGATTCTTGTGTGTTAATCAGAGTTCTTTAGTCTTCTAAATTCTTCATTTTTACAGAGTTTCTATTATAGTATAAATGATTCTCCTAGCTTCATTTGCTTCACTCTATATCAGTTCATTAAAATTCTTAGTTTTTTTTAAACAACTTGCTTTAAATGAACAAATGCCTCTTGCTGCTTATATGATCTAGGAGGAGTCCCATTCTCTCTGTTTCAGTTTACTTCTCCATTGAAAAATGGAGTTGGACTCAACAATACATTTTTTTTTTCCTGAGACAATTGGGGTTAAGTGACTTGATCAGGGTCACACAGCTAGGACGTGTTAAATGTCTGAGGTCAGATTTGAACTCAGGTCTTCCTGACTTCAGGGCTGCAACTCTATCTATTCAGGCTAGCTGCCCCCCCCCCAAAAAAAAAAACTTTTTTTAGGTCTCTTCTGTCTCTAAATCCTCCTATTCTATAAGTGACTTAGAGCAAGTCATTTAACTTTTATGGGCCCCAATTTTCTAGCTATAAGATTAGAGAATTATACTTTTGATTAATAAGGTTCTTTCTAGCTCTGCACCCAGGAGTCTTAGACTAGTGATGAATAGAACAATCTCTTGACATTAGTTTTCACTCTGAGAAGTTTATTTGTGATAGCAGGAGTGATTCTGCTCTCTCCCAAGACCAATTTTCCATTGTTCTCAAAAATGGCCAATTCAATCCAAAGGCTCCATTTTACTTGCCCATAGGATATCCCTTCAAACACTTGATGTTTCAGTCAAACTGAATGATTATCAATCCCCTTTTTTCATCTTTCCTTTCTCCTTCTCTGGGACTTTGTTCAAACTACCCTCATGCCTCCAAATTAACTCCCTTTCCCATTTCCATCATCATCCATTAAATTTCCACTTTCTAAGCCTTTCATTATATGTCCAATTGGAAGAGATTTTTTTCCTCTTTTGATTTCTCATAATATTTTACCTGAGCCTTGCCTTTCTCCTTAACTCACAAGGGATTGCATCCTAATAATTTGTGCAACTGTCCTTCCCCATTTTTGTTATTGTTGTTCAGTTTTCTTTTACTTGTGTCTGATTCTTTGTGACTCCACTTGGAGTTTTCTTGGTAGAAATATTGGAATGGTTTGCCATTTCCTTTTTCAACTCATTTTACAGATGAGGAAACTAAGGCAAACAGAGTTAAGGCACTTGCCCAGGGTCTCACAGTTAGTGTCTGAGACCAGATTTGAACTCATGAAGATGAGTTTAGATTCCAGGCTGGAGTTCTGTGCACTATGGCACCACCAGCTGTCTTTACTTCTCCTGTTATAGTATAAATTAAATGAGAGCAGATGCTATGTCCTATTGATCTTTGTGTCCCTGACACTGGAATTTCACTGTGTATTTAATAGAGAGTAAATAAATGTTTGAAAAAGAAATCTTAGTATGTGAAAAAAAAATTAATTATTGTGTGGATGAAGATGGGGATCTCATTACCATTGAGGCTGAATTTTTAAAATGGAGTAACAGGTAATAATGATGGAGATGAATCCCTGCCTTTCAGTGAGAACTCTTTCAATCTCTGCCCCCACTTTCAGTAAGTGCTTTGGGCTCACAGGAGGGGAGAGAGCCAGTGATTACTGATTACTCAAAGCCCTGCCTTGCATGGGGCACCTGTTCCCAGCCCCACCCAGCCCAGCCAGGATTCATCCCAAACACTTCAGCACCCAAGAAACTTAAAAGAACATTTTCACTGTTTCCCTGCACAAAGCTTTCAAATGCAGCTCTTTGCTTAATTCAGATAAGTTATTCTTCTGATCAGAGAAGACTAGGCAAGGTATGGGGCCCAGAATGAGGCATCCAAGAAACAGGCTTCCTTTCTATGGACATCCCCCTTCTATGTATCAGGGGATGGACTGTGTTAAGTAGTGACTGTACTTTATTGGAGTTCCTGCCAAGCCATGTGCTAAGACTATAGAATTGCCAAATTGGAAAGGAGAGAATTACAGCCTCTTAGAGGCAGGTGGGACCTCAGAGCACAACTGTAACAAAGGTGAGGCAAATGGGGCAGTTTTCCTGAGTGCACAAAGCTGAGGGGCACAGAGAAAAATATGATACTAACAAGATGACAAATGTTTAGGACAGGGTATCTGGATAGAGAACATTGAAGACTAGGTCATAGGAGAATCAATTAAAATAGAAAAAGAGAAGGGAATGAGTATTTAGCACCTATTATGTCAGGCTCTGTGCTTCATATTTTACTCATATTATCACATTTGACCTGGGATGTAGGTGCTGTTATTAAACTTATTTTATAGTTGAAGAAACTAGGATTGAGAGAAATTCAATGACTTGCCCAGCAACACAACTATTAAGTGTTTCTTAAGTGGATTTGAACTCAGATCTTCCTGGCTTCAGACACAATGCTTTATCCGCCATGACTCACCCAGCATAGATAAGGGAGGAGGCAATAGCAAGCACATCAGCCAGTAGGAGATGGGGGAGGGGCCTTCTCTTTATATTCTTGCACATAGGTGGGACTACACTAATCACAAATTAGGATAATTTAACAGTTCACCCCATTACATTAGTGAACTTTCTGAGGCAAACCAAACCAACTCCTTCCTGAGCAGGAATCTCTTTAATGACATATCTGACAAGAGACCATATGGCTCCTGAATGCAAACTTTCAGGGCCAAGAGCCCCCAACTCTGCAGGCTGCCCACACCTCTTCTGGACAGCTCCAGTTGGCAGGAAGTTTTTCCTGATATCAAGTCCCATTTGGCCCTTTCACAACTTCCAGTAAGGACTGTCACCACTCAGATAATGAATAGCTCAGCCACCTTCATTTCCAGTGGTCAGAGCCTCTTGGAACTTAATTCTTCATTTTCCCCAAGGGCACAACTTGGTTTGGGCTCCCCATTCCCTGCTTCCTTTCTTCAATACTTCTAACCCACCTAGTTAATGAAGAAACCCTCCTAGCATCCTTTGCCTTACACTCAAGGACAAAATGGCAAGGAAAAAGGAATGGACTACTTTGCTCTAGTTCCTGAAGGAAGAGAATTTCAGCCTGCCCACTCTGCCAACATAAAGAGCTTCTTGCCTGTTGAGCTAAGTTGCCCTATGGGCAGTTGCTAGTCTAGAGACAACTAGGTCGCTTCTTGGACAGAAAGCTGGGCTCAGAGCCAGGAGGACCCGTGTCAAATCTGGCCTCTGACCCTTCCTAGCTGTGTGATTCTGAACTAACCTGTTGGTTTTTTCATCTACCATATGGAGAAAGTCATGGCACCTCCCTATCTCCCAGGATTCTTGTAGAGAGCAAATGAAATATTTATTAAGCACTTAGCACAGGACCTGGGATCTAGTGGCTATTTGATAAACTTTCCCTTCCTTCCTAGCAGCTGCCATATCTTACCCCAAATGTCTAAGAGAAAGCAATAGAGCCAAGCAGGACAGGAGATTGAGAAGAGGATTGTAGGGTTATAGATCAAGACCTGGACGTATCTTAGAGACCATCTCATTCAACATATCTTCCCCATTGTAGAGATGAAGAAACTGAGGGAAGTCAGAGAGGAGAGAAAAGGAGGAGTCTCTGACCCCACTATTTAAGTAGTTTCTCTCCAGAGCACCTCTTCCTTGTGTCAAAAAAAAAAAAGCAGTCAACTGTATTTTAAAAGTCTCATTCAGTGTAATATTTAGGGACTGTGTCCCTGCATTTCCACTCCACATGTCTTGCATTTCTCATTTCCAGAATGCCCGTTCTGTCTGGACACCAGAGAAATAAGAAAGAAAGATCTACTAGCTCAAGCAGTAACTGTCCCTGAATCTGCCATTTGGGGATTTCTCCTTATTGTTCCCAGTTCTTCCAGTAGGTCCAAGTGGAGCAAATCTAATGCCTCTTGCTGATTTCAGAAAAGCTTGGAAAAACTTACATGAACTGATGCTGAATGAAGTGAACAGAACCAAGAGAACAATGTACACAGCAACAACAAGATTATGTGATGATCAATTCTGATGGACTTAGCTCTTTTCAACAATGAGGCCAATTCCAATAGACTTTTGATGGAAAGAGCCATCTGCATCCAGAAAGAGGGCTATGGAGACTGAGTATAGATCAGAGCATAGTATTTTCACTTTTTGTTTCTTTCTCTCTTTTTTATTTCTTTCTTTCTCATGTTATTTTGTTTTTGTTTTTGGGGGTTTTTTTTGCCCCTTTTGGTCTGACATTTTTTTTTGCATAATATGGCAAGTATAGAAATATGTTTAAAAGAATGGTACATCTTTAATCTATATAGAATTGCTTTCTTGAGGAGGGGAGGTGAAGGACACAAAGTCTTAAAAAAATAAATGTTGAAGACTATCTTTACATAGAAAATAAAACACTATTCAAAATAAAATTTTAAAAAATCTAATCCTTCTCCCAGATATCTTTCTAAATACTTGATGCCTGTCATATTCTCAACCTCCATTTCTACTCCCAACTTGCACCCCATGTCCTTTAATCTATGAGTATACACACTCTCCTGTTCTTTATTCCTCTCAGAGTATCCTGATCACCATTTTCTAGATACTCCTAAACTTGTTAAATTGTCACACTTGGAATGGAATGGAATGGAGCACAGTACAGGCTGTACTGGAATGTCCCCCATTTGGGATGCCATCTTAAGATAGCCTAAGAAAGTTTTATGGTAGCCCAGCTAGGTGGTGCAGTGGATAGAGCACAGGGCTTGGATCATTCTCCTGAATTCAAATCTGTCCTCTGATACTTCCTAGCTGGATGACCCTGGACAAGTCACTTAATCCAGTTTTCTTAGTTTCCTGTAAAATTAGCTAGGTGGTGCAGTGGATAGAGCACCAGCTCTGAAGTCAGGAAGACCTGGGTTTAAATTTGACCTAAGACACTTAACACTTTCTAGCTGTGTGACCCTGAGCAAGTCACTTAACCCCAATTGCCTCAGAAGAAAAAATTAGCTAGAAAAAGAAATGATAAACCACTTCAATCTCTTTGCTAAGAAATCCCCAAATGAGTTCACAAAGAATTGGAATTAACTAATCAATATCACATCAGCGAACATCAGATTACATGTATTTAGTCATGCAAATGGTTCTGAATATTGTATTTACAGTATTTCCTTGTTTAATTGTTCCAGTGTCACAACGCCATCCGAAAAGGAAATAAGATTAGGATGTTATAATCTATTCTTGATGAAACTAGGCTAGTTCCTGGAGCTTGCTGCTTCCTTTTCCAGATGATCATTATCTTCTTTTTAACAATATGATCTAGAATCTGCCCAGAAATCTAAATCACTTTTAAAATTCAACCAAAACATATTCACTCCCTTCACTCTTCTTATGGTAACTCTCCTGATCTTTAAGATCATACACAGATCACTGATAGTGACTCAATCATCACGTAGGCTCTCTGCTTTATCTGAGATTCTGGGAAAAACTCTTTGTCAAAGGCAGTTGTGGCAATACTGGGTATTCATGTGGGAGGGACAGGGGTGGAACAACGGGCTCATAGACATTGACTCCTCACCCTTCTGAGGGAGGAACACCTGTGTAACGTAAGTGTGTATGCACATGTGCTCCTGTATGGTTCATAGGGCCAAGAAAGACTAAGATGATGCTAAAAATATAAAGGAGGTGAGCACATTTGTGCCAGAGTAGCCAAAGGTTACTGCCCCAGAGTTAACTATCTACTGTCCAGAGATCTAGTGGAACTCCACGTGGAGCTCTCCTCATGGCAAATCTAGTCAGTCTGTCCTCCAGCCTCTCCCTCCCTCCCCATGTTCTCTGTTGTGACCAGACAAGGCAATTCACAGATTTGGAGCAAGACGTACCTTAGAGGTCATTTTCTTCAGCATCTAAATGGTCTAGAGGAAGTAACAGTATTCAAGGTAGAGGAAGTGACAGGCTGGTGGCAGCATGGTGGGTAATGGTCAGTATTCAATTTGTCTCCAAATCTAGCGTGCTTTCCATACCACGTTGCCCAGCTCTTTGCCTTCCTCATCATGATCCTCTCTTTCACTTCCTGAGCATCCAATACTCCTACACTGTGTGGAACAAGACTTTGTTGAAGAGAAAGAAGAGCATGGGGATGACAGGGAAGACTGGCAGATTTTCCCAGAAACATGACTGCCAAAGGTCAGCCAGACAACCCATGAAGCAATGACATAAAAATGCTTCAGTCCTTTCATCTAGCACTTCCTTCCTGCACCATTTACTTTCCTGAGGTGAAAGAAAAAAAAATAACAGTTCCTACTGTCTAGTGATTAAGTTTACCTAAAGCAACCCAACCAGGCAAGTGACCCAGGTGCCATTTTAGAGAGGATACTCAGAGAAAGGGAGAAAAAGGAGCTGTGGGGCGGTACAAGGTCATCTAACCCACTGTCCTCATACTAAAGGTGAGAAATTGAGGCTGGGGTAGAAGTCACATGCCCAAAGCATGGATCACTTGTGTGCAAAAAAAAAAAAAAAAAAAGTGTATAGCATGATGAGGGAGGAGCAAAGTTTAAAGACCCAGTCCCAACATTCATGAAGATCATAGTTTAGTAATCATAACTGTTGTAATCAGGGATTATTCTGCACCCCCTGCTCAGACTGTGCCCTCTGTCCTGTTCTGCTTCCTGCCACCCCTTTATCTGTTATGAATTGTTATTCACCAAAGTCCCTTTAAGGAAAAAGGGCTTCTAGAGAATTCTTTTTTTTTTTTTAAGCTTTTTATTTTCAAAACATATGCAAGGATAATTTTTCACCACTGACTCTTGCAAAATCTTGTGCTCCAATTTCCACCTCCCTTCCCTCTACCCTTCCCTAGTTGTCAAGTAAGCTAATATATGTTAAACATGGTAAAAATATATGTAAATCCAATATAGGCATACATATTTATACAATTATCTTGCTGAACAAGAAAAATCAGATCAAAGAGGAAAAAAACTAAAAAGAAAATAAAATTCACAAACAACAGCAACAAAAAAATGTGAAAATTTTATGTTGTGGTCCACACTCATTTCCCACAGACCTCTCTCTGGGTGTAGACGGTTATCATCATGAGTTAGTTCATTGGAACTGCCTGAATTATCACTGTTGAAGAGAGCCACTCCATCAGAATTGATTATCATCTAGTCTTCTTGTTGCTGTGCATAAGGATCTCCTGGTTCTGCTCATTTCAGTCAGCATCAGTTCATGTAAGTCTCTCCAGGTCTCTCTGAAATCATCCTGCTGGTTGTTTCTTACAGAACAATAATATTCCATAATATTTATATAACATAACTTATTCAGCCATTCCCCAACTGATGGGCATCCACTCAGTTTTCAGTTTGTTGCCACAAACATTTTTGTACATGTGGGTCCCTTTCCCATTTTTAGGATCTCTTTGGGCTTATATCCCAGCAACACTGCAGGGTCAAAGGGTGTGCATAGTTTGATAACTCTTTGGGCATAGGTCCAAACTGCTCTCCAGAATGACTGGATCATTTCACACTTCCACCAACAATATATCAGTGTCCCAGTTTTCCACATCCCCTCCAACATTCATTATCTTTTCCTGTCATCTTAGCCAGTCTGACAGGTGTGAGGTGGTACCTCAGAGTTGTCTTAATTTGAATTTCTCTGTTCTGGAGCATTCTGAAGTGTGCCATATCTTTCCCCACATTGGTGGGGACTGGACCAAGTGGGCCAATAAAAACTAGCTGCTGCCAATCAGACTGGTTTCCTCCGTTTCCTTCCTTTGGCTTGTGGGGTCCTTCCCAATGGCCATGCTGGACACAGGGAGCAGGGAGCTTCAGTGTTTGCATGAGTAGTGCAGATATGCCCATGGCTTCCACTCCAGGGGCCCATAATGGTGAGTTGTGCCAATTCTAAGGCCTGAAACCCTAGGAAACAGTTGATGAGAGTGAAGCATTCAAGGCTGGCATATGCTGGAATTCCTGATGAATTGATGAGAAGGTGGAAGACTTGAGAAAGCTCCTGTATACATGCCCTAATTATGAACTGACCCAACCATTCTGAAGAGCATTTGGAACTATGCCCAAAGGACAATCAAACTGTGTATACCCTTTGATTTAATAACATCACCACTGTCTGCATTCCAAATAGATTACAAAAAAGGAAAAGAACCCACAAGAATTATTGTAGCAGCTCTTTTTGTGGTGACAAAGGATTAAAAATTGAAAGAATACTCATCAATTGGGGAATAGCTGAACAAGCTGTGGGATGTGAATATAATGGAATACATTGTGCTATAAGAAATGACCAGCAGGCTGATTTCAGAAAAACCCGGAAAGACTTACATGAACTGATGCTGAGTGAAGTGAGCAGAACAAGGAGAATACTGTATACGGTAACAGTAACATTGTGCAATGATCAACTATGACAAAATTAACCCTTTTCAACAAGATGATCTAAGACAATTCAAAAAGAGTCAGGATGAAAAATGTTATTCACATCCAGAGATAGGAGTCTGAATGCAGATTGAACATATTAATTTCACTTTGTATTTTTGTGGCTTTTTCCTTTTGATCTCTTTCTTCTTTTACAATATGACTAATGTGAAACTGTTTAATGAATGCAGGTATGTAACATCAGATTGCTTGCCATCTTGGGAAGGGGGTATGAAACCGAGTTTAGGAGAAAAAAATTGAATATTCAAAATCTTATGAAAAATGAATGTTAATGTTTAACTTATATTGGATTACTTGCTGTCTGGGAGAGAAAGGAATAGGAAAGGGAGGAAGAAAAAATTTTGAACACAAGGTTTTGCAATTATCTTTGCATGCATTTTGAAAAATAAAAAAACTATTATTATTTTTAAAAATAAATGTTAAAAATTATCTTTACATGTAACTGGAAAAATACTATTTAAATTTAAATACTATTTACTATTTAAAATATAATCCTTCCTTTTTCTGGTCCTAAGCTGCTTCTTCAATAAAACGAGATGGTCCTGGTAGATGACCTCTAAGAGTCCAATAGTCTTTCCTAACAAACATTTATTCAGGGATGTAAAACAGGGATGGTAATAGCTACATGGGCAGCTAGTTGGAGTAGTGGATACAGTGCTAGGTCTGGAGCCAAGAAGACCTGAGTTCAAATCCAGCCTTAGACATTACTAGATTTGTGATGTTGAGCAAGTCACATGATCTGTGTTTGCCTTAATCCCTTGGAGAAGGAAATGGAAAATAATATTAGTACTTTTACCAAGAAAATCCCAAGGAATATTGATGTGCTATGGTCCATGGGGTCATGAAGAATTAAACAGAATTGAAGTACTGAGGGACTTAAGGAATTAGAATAGCAAGTGGTTAATTCTGGGATTTGAGTGAACCACACTGACTCCATCATGTGACTCCATTCTGGAGCTAGCTCATTCCTTTTCTCTTTTTTCTTTATTTATTTTTAATACACATTGCTTTATGAATCATGTTAAGAGAGAAAAATTAGAACAAAGGGGGAAAACCATAGGAGAAGAAAAATAAAAAACCGAAAAAAGAAGTGAACATACCATATGTCAATTTACATTCAATGTCCATAGTTCTTTATCTGGATGCAAATGGTATTTTCTGTCCAATGTCTATTGGGATTGCCTTGGATCAGTTCCTTTTCTATTCAATTCTGAGTCTAGTCCAATTTCTGTCTTCTGAGAATTATTTCATTTTGGGAATTGAAAGAAAACCTTATTGCACTATCAGAATTTAGTTCTCCATGGCTGGGAAGCCTCATTTCCCTGTTGCTTAGATATCTTTAGCCAAGAATCTAAGTTGTGCTGATCAAAAACCCATGGTAGATCCAAAGAATTATGGAATTTTTTCATACATGATATCTCAAGAAACCCATATAACTTATCTGAAAACTGGCCTCATATTGATCAATTAGCTAGTGTTTCCATGTTCTTTTGATTTCATACTGATATTGGGGGAGTTAGACACCTCTTCTTCTGTATTTAGAGAACTATTCTTGTTCACTCTCCCCTTCCCAACCTGGAAAATCCTTAATCTTTCCTTTAGTTAGTAATCAGATTACCTAATGTTATATTGTTTCCTTTTAATTAATTGGCCTTATTTAATTGTTTTTAATATCTAAGAGTCTGTCTGCCCCTGTATTGGGTCCAGCCCTAAACTGAGGAAGAGCAATGGGTATGCTTTGCTTATAATTGATGCTCAGAAGATCGATGGTTTCCTCAGTCATTTCATCTTTCATCAGCCACAGTTTTTGAAAGAACCAGCTAGGTCAAGTCATGATACTGAACTCTAACCCCTAAACCCCATCAGCCTCCTTCCCCACTTCCATTTTCCATAAAAACTCCCTAGAGATCTTTAGTTAACCTTCACTGAGAGACTTTTTTGAGGAAGACTGTTTTGTAAGATAGAAGTCTCTCCACCCCTTTTTCTTCCAGCTTGGATGTGTTTCAATATATAATTTGTTTTTGAGGCTTACAAGCTTTCTCCCAGGGATTTGGGAAGCTTAATTTTAGGTTAAATTTGGACCTACCCCAAGGATTGGGGAAATTTAGAAATTTTGTCCCAGGGTATAGGGTGACTTAGCAGGAATGGAGAAGAATTATGGGTTCCTAGAGTAGCAAAATGCTGAAGGATTCTCCTTGGAAAATTTTCTTTTCTTGAGAGACCAGGGAAGAGCCTGTTGTTAAATTGATAGCCCCTTAGGAAATTTCTTAGATAGTCAATGGAGAGAATGCAGGGACTAGCATCAGGAAGAACTGGGTTCAAATTCAGCCTAAGACACTAGCTGTGTGACCTGAGCAAGTCACTTAATCCTGCTTGCCTCAATTCCTCATCTCTCAAATGAGCTGGAGAAGAAAATTATAAAGTACTCCAGTATCCTTCCCAAGGAAACACCAAATGGGGACACAAAAAGTAGGATGCAACTAAAAAGCAACTCAACAACAAAATATGAAATTTTTTTTTGGTTTGGAAATAGGTATAGATTCCTATACAAGAGTGGAAAGTGTGACTAAATGATAGAGCTCTCAAATTATACTAAAATATATAAAAATAGACGTGAAGCACAAAATTTGCCTGAAGAAAAGACCTTCAACTACTACAAGTTTTGGGGAATTGCACACAATAACCTTTTCTGTCTCAATCTTTTTGGCTATGTTTTTGTGAGTGTATAGGATCTGATTCTAGAGGTGAAGGGGAGCCATTGGAGTTTATTGAATGGGAAGGATGGATGAGAGGTTATGTAGTCAGAACCACACTTTAAGAAGATCACTTGACATCTGAATAGAAGATGGACTGGAATGGACAGAAATGTGAGGCAGGCAAAACCAGCAAATAATCTATTACAAAAGTCTAGGCATGAGGTGATGAGGAAATAGAAAAAAAGTAATGGCAAATTGGTAATCAATAGATAGATAGATAAATAAATTGTTATTTTATTGTGATCAGTTCTTTGAGGTCTTCCAAGTTCCCCTGAAACTTTTAATCTCTTCATTTCTATGACACAATAATTTTCCAATACATTAATTAATTATTACTGTATTGATGTATTATGTTATACTACATATATAACAATAAATGTAATATGAAATATAATAAAAATGTATTAATACATTGATATACCACAATTTGTTTAGTCATTCCCCAATAGGAAGATAGCCCTTCAGTTTCCTATTTTTAGCCAAGAATATAAATGTGTGTGTGTGTCTGTGTGTGTGTGTGTGTGTGTGTGTGTCTTTTTTTACTTCCTTTGATTACTTTGGCATAGTTTGAGTCAAAGTTTAGTTGACTTTAGAGGCATATTTCCAAAATTGCTTTCCAAATTGTCAGGACTAATTCACAGCTCTACCAACAGTACATTACATGTCAGGTGTTTCAGTTATGTCCAACTCTTCAAGACTTCATTTGGATTTTCTTGGCAAAAATCTGGAATGATTTGCTATTTGGTTCTCCATCTCATTTTACAGATGAGGAAACTGAGGTAGAAGTAAGTGATTTTCCCAGGGTCACAGAGCTAGTAAATGTGTGAGGTCAGATTTGCACTCATGAAGATGAATCTTCTTGATTCCAAGCACAATACTCTACCCACTATGCCACCTAGCTGCCCCGACAATGCATTAGTATCTCTAATAGCCCCTCTAACATTTGTCATTTTCCTCTTCTCTCATCTTTATTAGTCTGATAGGTATAAGGTAGAACTTCAAAGTCGCTTTAATTTGTATTTCTCTAATGATTTGTAATTGAAAACATTTTTTCCATATTGTTGCAAATAGCTTGAATTTCTTCCTTTGAAAACTGCCTGTTCAGATACTTTGACCATTTATCTATTGGGGAATAGCTCTTAATCATATAAGTTTGAATCAATTACTTCTGTCTTTTGGATATGAGAATTTTTATTTAATTGGCTTCCTACAAAGACTTTTGAATGAAAAAATTAGCATCAACTCCTTAAGGAATCTTTAACCTAGAAAATTACCATCATGGAGATGGAAATTATCAAACACCCCTTTTCCATATATGGCCCACAACCTACTTCTATGAAGTTTCGCATAAGCTTTCAGAAATGTACAAGAAAGAAATACTCCCCAAACATGTCACTGTTGAAGAGTTCTCCCATGCTATGAACCAGGATCTCATTTTAAGCTACTTATCAATGAGGCTTGATGTGGAAAACATGCTTCTTGAAACTGGACATCGAGTATTATAATTTTGCTAAAATGATTTTATTTTTAAGCCCAAACTCCACAATATGAGAATGAACCTTTCTTTCCCAAGTCTTAGAGATCCGTTTTTGCCTCATAGCTTTTCTTCCAAGGTCATAACTCAACTCTTTTTCCTCACTAGCAGAATGAGTTGCTTAGATTTCACATTATGAATCTCTCAATACCAGTCTGGTAGTAATTTTTAAAGTTGATGCTGTATTTAACATATATTGGATTGCTCGCCATCTAGGGTAGGGGGTGGGGGGAAGAAGGAAAAAATCTGAAGCACAAGGCTATGCAAAGTTCAATGTTGTCAAATTATCTATGCATAGTTTTGAAAATAAAAAGCTTTATAAAAATAACTAATTTTTTAAAAAGTAAAAAAAAAAAAATAAAGTTGATGCTAGTCATCCATTCAATGACCTTCCTTATTTAATAAAAACAACTAGGAAAACTGATCGTATGATTGGTAAAAAAAAAAAATGTGTAGAACAACATTTATTTCCACAATAAGTTCCAAATAAATTCTTAACCTGATATTTAAAAAATAATGATAACATTCACACAATAGGATAAGATCAGGAAAATGAAAGGAAGTGCCTTTTATAGCTATAAGTAGAATTCTATGCCAAAGGATAGAGGTATTCACACACACAAAAAAAGAAAATAGTTCCTGAATTACATAAAATTGAAATGCATTTGCACAAACAAAGCTAAGAGAAAAATAGTTTAATCAAATGAAAGAATAAAATCTGCTATAGAAAATTGCTACCAAAATGAGAACCATTTCCTGGCTAAGTGGTCAAAAAATGACCTTCAGAATTAAAAAATGCAATTACCAAATATTACCAAAAATCACTAAGAGAAATGAATGTTGTTTTAGCAATACTGGTTTTACTTCACATTAAATTGGAAAGTATGAAAAAAAAACATACAAAATAACTCAAAAATACTTTCAGCAATGCTGAATGAACCATACATAGAAGATGGGAACTCATAATTGGTGGTAGAGCTTTGCACTGGTCCAATCATTCCAACAATTTGGAACTTTTTTTAAAAAGTCACTAAATCCTTTAACCCAATTGTCTATCTAGTAAAAAAATATGACAAAATGCGGTCAAAGAAGGATTGAAGTGAGGGATAGCCTCATGTTACTAATAGCACTTTTTGTAGAAGAAACAACAAATTTTAATTATTCAAAGAAACTAAGAAAGATTTGTATGAACTTAAGTAAAGTAAAGAAGGAAGAATTGATAGAGTTGTTTTGTGGAAAGAAAAATACTAAAAAATAAAATCAGGTTAAGTAAGTAACTAATATTAATCAGAAGGCTTCAACAAATATATTAGTTTTATTTGCTTAACTGTTTTTGTTCCAAGGGAGAGAAGAAGAGGAAGAGAAGAAGGAGGAAGAAGAAGAGGGGGAGAAGGAAGAAGAGGCTAAAATTTATTTTTACATGTAATTGGGAGGGGGAATTTTTTTTTAAATTAAAGGAAATTCCACATAAGGCGCTATGGCATGGAATTCATCCTAGTACTATAGTATTCTTTCAGTACTTCATTGCAATATGATAGAGGTCCTAAGTTCTTAAAGTACATACATCACAGGACAGCAGAAGGCCCCAGGGAGTCCACAGAGAGAGCTAGATAGAGGCTAGGAGGAAGGGACTCTGCCAAAAGAGGCAAATTTCTTTGCCTTACCCTCCCAGGTCTGAATCCACTATAGCTCCAGAGGCAGAATTTCAATAACAACTAGCTTTCTTTTTTTTAATAGTATTTTTTCCAATTTTCCAATGTAAAGATAATTTTTGTCATTTTTAAAATTTTTGAGTTCCAAATTTTCTCCCTCCCTTCCATTCCTCCCCCCTCCCTAAAAAGGCAAAAATTTTAAATAGGTTATATTTGTGCAATTGTGTAAAAAACATTTCCATATTAATCATGTTACGAAAGAAGAAATAGACCTCCAAAAACAATAGAAAAGATAAAGAAAGTGAAATTAGTTTGCTTCAATCTGCATTCAGCTTTTATCAGTTCTTTCTCTAGAAATGGATAACATTTTCTAATTTGAGTCCTTTGGAAAACAATTAGCTTTCAAGGAAAATGTCAGGAGCCCTGGAAGTCCTGGCACTATTTATTATCAACAGACAGTGGAGAATCTTCTGACATCAAAAATAAAGATTGATTTAGAAAAGAATTTATCAAACACGACCATGAGAAAAGCACTAAAGATAGAAAAGATGTTACAATGTATATTTCTATTTAATTCAATTAATTTTGTTCCTGCTGGAACAAATTGTTAATTCAAATAAAGATGCTAAAATATTAAGTGTATGGAAGTGAAAGGCATAGGACATCACCAACATATTAGATAAAATTGACCCCATTCAGAAAAACTCTAAGAACAATATTCAGTAGATCAGATTATCATGATCAAGTGAGATAATATCTACACACAGCTAAGTACAGTGCAAAATATATAATTGGTGCTTAATAAATGCTTGTTCATTTTCTTCTTCTTGGTGGTTTTAGCACAAAAGTACTCCCAGAAAAAGAAGCCAAGGGAAGAAATTCTGGTATATTAGTCATAGAAAAGGCTTTGGGTGAGTTAATTAAGAAGATTGTTCAGCAGCTCTTTGAACCAACCAATGACAAAGAAAGTGAAAAGTAATCTTATGTTCCTTATCAAGGTATCTATAGCACTCAATCTTTCAGCTATTGTCCAGGCTCCTGAAGAACTCAGACTGGAAGTTGTTACTGTTCAGTTGTGTCTGACTCTTCATGAGTTTTGGGGTTTTCTTGGCAAAGATACTGGATTTGCCATTTCCTGCTCCAGATCATTTTATAGATGAGGAATTGAGGCAAACAGGATTAAGTGACTTGACCAGGTTCACCCAGCTAGTAAATGTCTGAAGTCAGATTTAAATTTGGTAATTCCTGACTCCAAATCAACCATTCTATCCATTGAACCACCTAGCTAACCAAACTAAAAGTGCCTACTCCCAAAGTAGACTGCAAATAAAGGGGAGGCGGGGGAAAAATGGAAGAGGAGAGAGAATACAAAGTGACTTCTTAGTGTTTATGTGTGAAGAATATTTGTGACATGAGGTACTGTCTTTTCTAAAAGCAGGGCTGTGATTCAATCTGCCAAATCTGGACTTAGATACTTACTAAGTAACACTGGGCCAGTTATTTAATTTGTGTTGCCTCATTTTCCACAACTATAAAATGGGGACAGTGATAGTCACTTCAAAAAGTGGTTGTAGGGATCAAATGAAATAATAGTTGTGAAGTGCTTGATACACAATAGATACTATATAGTAACTATAATTAAGTAAATAATGTACAATTTGATACATAGATTTCAAGAGAATAGGGAATTTGTCAAATACATTCTTTAAGATTACTCATAATAATAATTACATAAACAACTGCAACAATGCAAGCCAAAATTATCTATTAAAAAGTGAAGAGTTGAGGCAGCAAGGTGATGCAGTGGACAGAGCACTGAATCTGAAGTCCAGAGAAGCTGAGTTCAAATCTGATCTTGGACATTTGACACTTATTAGCTGTACTTCTGTGAACAAGACATTTAATCCCTATTGCCTCAGGGAAAAAAAATTTAAAGTGAAGGGAGGACTTGAACCTAGATGGATTTATGTGTGACTTCTATAAAATGTTTGAAGAGTAATTAATACATAGGTAGAGAGCGACTGAGTGCTATGGGGTTTTCTTGGCAAAGATACTGGAGTGATTTAGTATGAGTGATTACCCAAACAAGAAAAATTTTCTGTTCTTTATGGTCTTTCTCCAGGTTTTAAAAAACATTCTAAAGTAATCTCTAGGGTATTACCAAAATTACAGAAATCTTCTTTCTAATCAATTTGTCATTCTTCTTCATCCCTCAGCCCAGCTTGAGTTAGGGGAAATTGCTTTTCCTTTTGGATTAATGTATCTTCCTTCAATCTTAAATCATACAACTTGGAGTAAATTCATGGTAAGTGGTCATGTTCCTTAAGAGAAATTTAATATAAAAACTTAGACAAATATTGAAGTACAGTGAGATATGATTGATTGCAGCTGAGGGAGGAATTGAATTTCTGCCTTCCTTCCCTAACATACAATCCTCCTGGTCAGACAGAGCACTTGGAAGAAAAATGGATACAAGAAGAAAGGTGCTGTATGCTAACATCAACCCTAAATCTAGTCTTTATCCCACGTTCATTCTACTAGTCTAACTATGTCTTCTCCCATCAGCCATTTCTTTGCTTCTTCATAGTCTCATCATTTGCACTGCCTCTTCCCTTCTCCAACAAGCTCAGCAAAAGGAGCAAGGACCAAGCCACAGCCAGGCAAACTTCTCTCCATCTCAGCTGAGTAGCTTCTCTCCCTGAAGAATCAATCAGAAACCAAAAGAACCTCAGAATTTCCTATGCAGTCAGTCAAAATTTTTTTATTAAGTACCTACTATGTGCCAGTGTGTTAAAATTCTACCTTGTTCTAGACACCCTGAAGAGTCCCTCCCCTTCTAGTCAGTATAGTAAGTTTATAACTTACTATAAATAAGTTATATATATATATATATATATAATATAATAATGATATATAATAAGTTATATATATAATAAGTTAGTATAAATAAATAATAGAAGGAGATGAGATAGCATAGGGAAACTTGGAAGTCACTTATAAACCATGGCAAAGGTCAAAGGAGCATCATTTACAAATTGTATCATATATTAGGTCAAAGTTACATCAAGGTAATATGTATATGAATCGGGAGAAACTATTCTAGGTACTGTTTGTTTAGGTTCTGGTCCTATAATATGTAAATTCCAGACAAAAATCTAGACTTCCACATCTCCAGATCAGCAGAACATCAGAGAAGGTGTTAAGAACTTTGAGATGATCTAGATATGGTAATGAACTAACCCCAAGCTAGCACACATAGTAGTTGATCTGTTTCCCAAAAAACTTTATAAAAAGGAGACCTCAAACCCCTGCTCCCCAAACACTCTTCCTTCACCTTTGAGTCCATGTTGCCTAGTGGTCCCAAGTCTAACACATGGTTACCTGAGAGCCTCCCTCCTCTGTATCCTCCTCTTGCCTATGCTAACTACCTCCTTCCACCACCCCATCCCCTGTCCCCAAGATATCAGTCTCTGTATCCCTCCCCACTTTTGGCCACTTGTCCCTGCATTTTCTGTGCTGTCTGCCCTAATCTTCCTTGTGCTTATTAAAGTATGATTGTCACTCTCTTTTCCACTACCAATTGTGGGCTTTCCTGTAAAGTACTCAAAGAAGAAGGCATGCTCAGCCTCCTTTTCATAATATTGCAAATTAATTATTAGTTCTGTCAGACACCATGATAAGAGCTGGGGATAAAAAAAAAAAAAAAGGCAAAAACAGTCCTACTCTCAAAGAGCTCAAAGTCTACTAGGAGAAACAACATGCAAACATTTATATACAAATAAGTTAGATAAATTGGAAATAAATTACAAAGGAAAAGCACTCGCATTAATGGGGGATCAACAAAGGCTTCTTAAGGAATAAGCACTCAGAAGCCAGCACATGCTTGCTCCTAAGGCACCTCCCTTGCCCCACTCTCTCAGCTGAGAACTTTCTATTTTACTGATGAAATTAAAGCCATTAACTGTGAGTTCTTAAACTCTCCTTTTCTCCTCATCTCATATCCCCCAGATGCCTTTTGCCACTCTCTGCTTTTTCACTCAGTCTCACATAATGAGATGTCTTCTTGCCAAAAGAAATTCCTCTTTATGTTCAAACAATCCCATTACAGAAGATTGCTTCCCCTCATCACCCTCATTCTTATTTATCTTCAATCTCTCCCTGTCTACTAGCTATTCTCCTGCTGCCTACAAACATATCCTTATCTCCCCCATCCTCAAAAAGTTCTCAATCATCCACCCCCACAAGCTATGACACCATATCTCTCTTCCCTTTTTGGCCAACTTTCTTGAGAAGGCTGTCAACAATAGATGTCTCCACTTCCTTATTTCTCATTCTCTTAACTCTCTATAGTCTGGCTTCCAGCCTCATCATTTCACCCAAACAGCTCTCTCCAAAGTTACAATGATCTCTTAATTACTCAATCTAATGGTCTGTTCTCAATCCTCCTTCTTCTTGACTTCTCTGCAGACCAACACTGTTAATCACACTCTTCTCCTTGAGACCCTCTTCTTTTTAGGTTTTTATGATGCCACTTTCTTCTGGTTTTCCTCCTATCCACCTGCCTGCTCCTTCTCAGCCTTCCTTGATCACTCTTCAGTCAGGTCAACCTTATTAACCTTGGGCATCACATGAGGCGCTGTTCTGTTTCTTTCTCTTTTTCCTTTATATTATTTCATTTGGTGATTTTATCAACTCCCATTGATTTAATTATCATTTCTATGCTAATGATTCTTAAAATTATCTCTCTGAGGGCCTCTAGGCTCCTATCTCTAACTGCCTATTGGACATCTCAAACATTATCTTCCCCCAGATATTCCCCTATTGAGAGTACCATCAGGAGAACCTAGTCACCCTAATTCACCATCTAGATGTCATCCTCAACTCATCACTCTCTCAATTCTCATATCCAATCTATGGTCAAGTCTCATAGACGTCATGAGAACTCTGACATATCAAATCATCTCTTTGCCATTCAAAGCTCTTCATAATCTACCCACACTCACACACATATACTTTCCAAGTGTGCATCTTAGACTACTTCACATACACACGCACACACACGCCCAAATTCTGCCATTTATTGAACATGACACATTTTCTCCCAACCCTATTTTCATTGCCTGTCCCCCATATCTGAAATACTCTTCTTCTGTCTTTCCTACTCTTGTCTTCCTTCAAGTCCCAGATAATATCCCACTTCTTCAGAAAATCTTTCCTCAATTTATTTCAGTATATAGCTTACTTATAGCCAAGTCTCCACAAGGCTTGATCTTTTCCTGGTTCCCATCATGATACCCACACTACTAGACTATAGTTTAGTACTAATGAGATAAGCAGAAGCGTTTTGCTGAGTAAAAACATATAGTGCCAGTATATGGCCCCAGTGAGCAAACAGTCACAAGCAGATATCTGCCTACACCAGGATGTCTGGCAACAGATATCTAATCACAGTCACAAAGGGACTCCTTTTCCCATATAGCGCCTACACCTATGTGTAAAAAATCTTATCTGAGATTGTCCAATTCTTCCTTCTCTATATAAATCATTGCTTTCCTTTTTTTGGGGGGGGGGGAGTGGTTCTTCCCTTATGGTGGGTACATTGAATACATGAAACTCAAAAAGAATAGAAAAGAAACTCAAATAGAGTTCTTTCAGAGACAACATTGTAACACCCCTGAACCCCAACAGTACTGCTTTGTATTCTGAAGTCAAGAATTTCCATGCTGCTTATAAGTGGAATAATTGAAAAGCAATAAACATTTTATTGGGAAAAACAGAAAAGTTGTGAGCTCCTTGAGAGCATAGACTGTCTTTTCAAGTTCAGACAAGAAAATGTACATTTTAAAGTGCTAACTGAGCACTGTAATAATCATAGAAAATACAAATACAGTGGGACCTAACTTCCTCTGCTTCCATACTCAGAGAATTCAGTATCCCATATTTCTACAGGGGGGGCGGGAGGGGGGGGAGAACACTTCAGTACTTGATACTTGCTCAGCAATTCTCATACTTAGTTGTTGTCTTGTGAGGTTGGCCAGGTGTATTGAGAGGGGCCAGACCCCCTCTCAGCCCCTCACCCACCCTGACTATTACTGCCCCTGCTATTTCTCCATGGGCAGCTCCTCTACATTGAAGGTTGGGTCTGAGCCTATGATGCTGAGGTTGTGTGCCTTGGCAGGTGGGGCAGCTCCTATAGGATGATGTGGCTGCAAGATATAGTCTCTTGGTTTCCAAATGTAGTACTGGAAGGGGTACAGAGAAACTAGCATGCTCAGGAGGAGGAGAAGCAGGAGGAGCAGGAGGAGAGATGGTGGCAGGAGAAGTAGCCAAGTGGAAGAACCCAGGCAGAGGAGGCAGTAAAGGCAGCAGAGGACTCAGGACTCCTGGTATCCTGGAGCCTCAGATGGAGGACAGAGCCCTGAGTAGTGGAGGGCAATGGACCATAGTTTCTGCCTCCCACTTCCAGGCGCCCCTTCCCCATCCCCTACTCCCTACCCCCAGGAAGTTTGAACAGAGTGCATCGAGAGGAAAGAATATAAAGATTAAAGTTCTGCTCAGAGGGAACTGAGTGTGGTTCACCACATAGTATTTTCATTCTTTTTGTTGTTGTTTGCTTACATTTTATTTTATTTCTCATTTTTTACTGGTTTGATTTGATTTTTCTTATGCTGCAAGAAAAATGTATAAATATGTATGCATACATTGGATTTAACCATTTCTACCATATTTCTACCATATTCACCAATATATAATTGGACTTCTTGCCATCTAAAAGAGGGGGAGAAGGGGAAGGGAAATTGGAACACAAGGTTTTGCAAAGGTTATAGTGAAGAATTATCCATGTATATGTTTTGAAAAATAAAAAGCTTTAATTTAAAAAAAAGAAATCGAAAAAAAAAAAATAAAGTTCCTCTCAGAAAGTGAATTGAATCAAAAAGGGAAGAGCCTGGCTGGGCTGAGGCAGTCTGGCTTGGTTCTCTGCAAGTGAAAACTCCATTTGCGCCTTTGGGGAATTGAGTGGGGAAGTGTAGATTGTGGATTGTAGGTTGTGGATTGTAGATGTACTCTTTCTGGGAAAAATCCATTTGGGGCAGGTTGTTTTCTTGCCCATTCAGGAACTACTTTGAGGAATATGGAGGTGCCACAGTATAAGCTAAAGCAAGACAAGTCCTATTCTGAAGGAATTTATACTCTAATGGAAAAAACAACACATAAAAGGAAAACAGGGGGAGGGGAAATGTGCCAATGGAGAGACCTGGGGAAGCCTAGAGCCATGTGCCTGCTGGGAAATGAAAAGATGACTTTCTTAATAAACTCCAGTATATAACACAATAACTGGTATGTGTTGTTGTTGAATCTTTTCAGCACTTTGTGACCATTTGATGTGTTCTTGGCAAAAATACTGAAGTGGTTCACTAATTTCTTCTCCAGCTTTTTTTTTTTTTTTAAACAGATTTTACAGATAAAGAAGCTAAGGTAAACAGGGTTAAGTGACTTACCTAAGGTCACACAGCTAGCTGTCCCACCTGGCACATAGTAGTTTAATAAGTCATGATTCTCATGAGATTTCTCGACCTTAAGAATTTTTTTCAGTCTTTTAAATAAAGAGTTCACCATTCCTATGACATATATAGTATATCAAGTTGTATAAGAGTTGAAGACCTCATTACCCACATTTGGAGAAACTTAGATAAATTATGTTTTAAAGCTGTTGTGTTTTTCCTGAAGAACTCCAATGGAGGCAACCAAAGAAAAGAAAGGATCTAATTCATATGAGCACAAGGTCTTTGGAGCTCTCAGGACCATAAGTGACACAAATAAATCTGGAAAGATCAATAAGAAATAATTTAAGGTAAAAAACAAAGCAGAGGTGAAAGAATGGCATATACACTAACTAGGATCACATGAGAGGAAAAGTGAATGAGAACAGGTAGGCAATCAAACAAGAAACAAGATTTTAGTAAGTACCTACTATGTACAAGGCATTTCAGGGGTCCTCAAACTACAACCCGCGGGCCAGATGCAGCAGCTGAGGACGTTTATCCCCTTCACCCAGGACTATGAAGTTTATTTATTTAAAGGCCCACAAAACAAAGTTTTTGTTTTTACTATAGTCTGGCCCTCTAACAGTCTGAGGGACAGTGAACTGGCCCCCTATTTAAAAAGTTTGAGGACCCTTGCTAGGTAATATGGATACAAATGCAGAGATAAGACAGGAACTATCCTCAAGTAGCTTACATTCTATGAGATATTCAACATGCTAACAAATAAGTATATATAGGTTATATGCAAAATAAATACTAACGATTAAGGGATAGGAGATCGTTGACAACTATGGAAATAAACAAAGGCCTCAGGAAGATCTCTGACCTGAAACCTGAAAGGACTTAGGAATTCCAAGGGATAGAACTCAAGAGGGTAAGTATTCGTGGTATAGAGGTCAGGCTGGGTAAATGCAGAGGAGATGGAATGCTGTGTCCAAGAAATATAGGGAAGGCTAGTCTGGCTGAAATGTACATTGTGTGTGAGGGAAGGAGAAGAATGTGAAATCAGTCTGGACAAGTAGGTTGGAGCAAAATTAGAATGGGCTTTAAATGCCAGATAGGGAAGATTGAATTTTACCTTAGAGGTAAGTTTCCCAAGTCAGACCTACACTTTAGGAATATCAAATTGACAGCTACATAGAGAGTAGATTAAAAAGGTGAGCCCTTAAAGGCAGAGAGTGACTGAAAAATTATTTTGATGTTAATTAATTTCAAATTACATTGAAATGTAAATAGTTATTAAATAAGTTAAGGTGGTTGTTTTGATGTTGAATGATTTTTTTTGTCAATAAAATATTATAAAACTATTATACCAACAATGAAAACTGAATAATAATGTAACAATCCTCCAGGTGACTCCCACAACTTCCTCTCCCACTCAAGATAGCAGAGCAACTGCTATCTTGTCTTCTAAGAGTAATTTTGCAAGTCTTTGTTTCCAACACTATAGCTTACAATTCCCCATTAATGTGATTACCATTAATGATCAGTTAATAGATAAAAATAGCTTTTAATAAAGATATTTACTGGGATAGTATAGTAAGAAAGGTAAATACAAAATATTTTTCCCTTAAATCTGGAGTAGTCTTCCACAAATTTACACAGTAATCCTGGGGAAATTGGACACAGAAAATAATGATGATGAGGCACAAATATAGGCAATATATGTGGCCAAAGCATTCACAGTCATGGCGCTGAAGGGGCCTCAGGTCTTTTTCCTGTCCATAGAGTCCTTAAGCAGGTCTCCTATTGGATATAGTATCTCTGCAATGGACAGGCTGCTAAGCTCAGTTCCCAGGTTTTCTTCTCTTCATGACTCAATTCTCTGTTGAGCTAGCTTTCTCTTGAGTTTACAAGTGGCTCTCTCCTTTGCTGCCAGTGGTTCCCATTCCTCAAAATAACTTCCTCTCTCAAGTGACTGTCCTATATCCATCTTTGTCTAGTTACACAGGGGTTCTCAAACTTTTTAAATAGGGGGCCAGTTCACTGTCCCTCAGACTGTTGGAGGGCCAGACTATAGTAAAAACAAAAACTTTGTTTTGTGGGCCTTTAAATAAAGAAACTTCATAACCCTGGGTGAAGGAGTTAAACATCCTCAGCTGCCGCATCTGGCCCGCAGGCCATAGTTTGATGACCCCTGCTAGAGAATATGTGTCTCTGTTTTCTCATTTTAGCCTAAACTCTCTCAAGTCCATGAACTCTGGAATTACTAAATGAGATGTCTCTCTGGACTAATTACTCTTAGACATCATGACCAATGGGAGGGAAGACAAGAAAGAAATCCCTTTTTCCCTACAGGGTCTTCTCCACAAAGCACTCTGGATTCCCTCAAACTCTTCAATTGTCTCTGGGATCTTCATATATATAAAATTCTAAAATGGTGTTTCAAATTTTTGCTCATCTAATGACTAGCTCATGGGACTGTTCACACTTCATAAATGAAGAGAGTTCACCTTATTAACATATTAATGCCCCATTACCTCTATTATTATATCAACTTGAAAAACAAGCTAGTTCTATTTCAATGGCCCAGGGGGAAAAAATACTGATTTGTCTTTGCTACCTCTCTGGTTCCTCTCCATGAACCTGGAATAATTCAGATTAGCAAAAGACAAAGCAAAATCCTAAAATCTGCTACCAGGAATGAAGTTTCTTTGTAAGAAAAACAAAAGAGATACAGGAAGTAGAAATGCTCCAAGATTCCAAAAGAAAATACTTCTCTTTGACTAGGAGCAGTGCAACATTAATGCCATTATCTGCCCTTTGAACTCTCTTTCCCATTTGGACGTTGAGTTGTGAGGCAGAGGACACATGAGTCCTCAGGTATTAGCTAAGGAAATAGTCTCATCTTCCTTGAAGATCTGGAAGGGAATGGGAGTGATAGGGATGAGTTTTATTTTGCACTTAAATTCCATGTTTAAAATTCCATGGAATTTTAAATTCCATGTTTAAATACAAGGAGACCAAATCTATAAGAGCCAGGCAAACCAATCAATCAACAAGTATCTACAGTTAGCTTTTCCACATGGCAATCCCCATTGCAGTTTCAATATATCCTGCTAATACATATATAGGCAACGCATAAAAAATTAAATGAGAAAGTGGGAGGAGTATTGTGGAAGCCACAGATAATACACAGAGGTCAGCAGATGACACAGAAAGTTTGGAAACTCAGAAATGCATAAAATATATGTATAGTTTTCTATAATACCAACATATTTTATCTTTCAGTATTTTAAACACGCCATAAAAGAAAAAAAATCAGACTTTTTCTCTGGTATGGAGAGTTTAAAAAAGAGTGTGGATTTTCCAGATCATAGGAGCACCTAATGAAGTGGAGGGGATAATTGTATTAAATCCTGGTTTTTGAGCCAGGCACTATGTTAGGCAGTAGGGAAAGCAGAGGTACTGCAGTAGTTCACCATTTATTTCTCAGGCTTATTTTACAAATGAAAAAACAGAGGCAAAGGTAAGTGACTTGAGGTCATACAACTAGTAAATGTCTGAGGTCAAATTTGAACTCAGGTCCTCTTGACTCTAGGCTCAGCAATCTATCCACTATACCACCTAAGTTGCCTATTAAATAAATTTAAGGTTATTAGTTAGGTTATTTGTAACTAGAAAAGCATGAAGAAAGACCATTTGGAAAGTGGTATTTGAACTCATTCTTGAAAGAAACTAAGATTCTTGGTCCTCAGAGCAAAAGGTAGAGTGTATTACAAGCATAAGGGACAGTCATTAAAAAGACATGGAATAGAATGTTCCATTAAAGCATCAGTAAGGTCATTATTAACTGTACTCTAGAACACTACAGGGAATGATGTATAATAAGGTTAAACAAATAGGATTCTGCCAGGTTATGAAGATCCTTAAATCGAAAGAGAAAAATGTATATATACATGCTGGTCATAGGAAGCCACTGAACTTTAGCCAGTAGAAAACTCACTTAATCCAACATGTATTTTATTTTTTTAGTTTTTATTTAATTATTTTGAACATTCTTATCTTTTTAAATTTTGAGTCCCATATTTTCTCCCTCCTACTCATGCCTTCCTCCTCCACTGATGAGCAAATAATATATCAACTATACCTATGAAATAATGCAAAAGCTATTTCCGTATTAACTATATTGCAACGCAAAAAGCAAAATAATTTAAAAAACAAGAAAATTATATTTCGGCTTACATTTAGAGTTCATCAATTTTCTCTTGGGAGACAGATAATCATTTTTTCATCCTGAGTCTTTGGAAATGTCTTGGATCATTGTACTGATGAGAGTACTAAGTCTTTTACAAATGAGAATCATAGTACCATAATAACAATAATGTTACTGTGCACAATGATTTCTTGGTTTTCATTTCACTCTGTATCAGTTCATATAGGTCTTTCTATGTTTCTTCTTAAACCACCCTCCTTATTATTTCTTCTATTCCATCACAATCATAGATCACAACTTATTTATCCCCAATTGATGAGCATCCCTCAATTTCTTGTACTTTGCAACCACTAAAAGAACTGCTATAAATATTTTTGTACATCTAGATTCTTTTTCTTTTTCTTTGATCTCTTTGAGGTAATGACCTAATAGTGGTATTTCTGGATCAAAGGTTATGTATAGTTTTATAATAACCCTTTGGATATGGTTCCAGATTATTCTTCAGAATGGTTGGACCACTTCACAACTCGACCAACTATGCAATAGTGTCCACAGTTTCTTGTTTGGTTTTACTACCTCTCTGAGTCTTCTCTTTGAATCTGGAATAGTTCAGATCACAAAAAAAAATAAAGCAAAACCCTGAGATCTGGTACCAGAAATGCAGGTTTTTCTATGAGAGATAGAGAAGACAGAAAGTAGAAATGTTCCAAGATTTCAAATATTTTTCCACATCCTCTTCAACATTTATCATTTCTCTGTTATATTTACCAATCTGATAAGTTTGAAGTGGAACTTCAAAGTTATTTTAATTTGCATTTCTCTAATCAATAGTGATTTAAAGCATTTTTTCATATGACTACAGATAGCTTTGATTTCATCTTCTGAAAACTGCCTGTTCATATCCTTTGACACTTTATCAATTTGAGGATGGCTTTTATTTTTATAAATATGACTCAATTCACCATATATTTGAGAAATAAAGACTTTAACAGAGAAATTTGCTGTAAAAAATTTTTATATTACTTCATTGGATCGTTTCCTTGATTATTTAGCAAACTGCACTTTCCATAATTATTTCTCTATTATATCTGGTCCTGCTTTTGCTTTGTCTGAGACCATGATTATCACCCCACCTTCTTCAGTTCAGCTGAAGCATGATAGATTATACTCCAGCCCTTCATTTCATAAAGATTTTCCAAGAGTACCTCTTGCACATAACATATTGCTGGATTCTGTCCAACCTGCATTTTAGAAAATCACTCTGACAACTGTGTGGTGAATTAAAGAAGGGTAGAATTTGAGGTTCAAAGACCAATGAGAAGCCTATTTGTAAAAGATAAGGACCTCTTCATGTTGTACAAATAAAATGGTAACTGTGATTGTAGAAAAGGGACATATATATATTCTGAAAATAGAAATGACAAGATCTCACAACTTTATGGTTCTGCAGGATATAAAAGTAAAAAGAAGAGTTGAGAATGAACTGAATGATCCGAAGGATGGTAATACCATCTCTCAAAGAAGAGACCTGAGAGAGTAAAATACTCCACAGGGTAGAAGCAATGAACCACAAATACAAATAGTAAATTCCATGTTTTAGTACTTGACAAATATTTTAGTTCCTAAATCTTTATGGAACCCAAGACAAGAGTGTTCTCTGTTTTGGTTTTATTTTTCCCAATTGTGTTCAAGAAAGGTTTACAAGAACTGATGCTGATACCCTTTGATCCAGCAGTGTTACTATTGGGCTTATATCCCAAAGAGATCCCAAAGAAGGGAAAGGGACCTGTATGTGTATGAATGTTTGTGGCAGCCCTTTTTGTAGTGGCTAGAAACTGGAAACTGAATGGATGCCCATCAGTTGGAGAACGGCTGAATAAATTATGGTATATGAATACTATGGAATATTACTGTTCGGTAAGAAATGACCAACAGGATGATTTCAGAAAGGCCTGGAGAGACTTACACGAACTGATGCTGAGTGAAATGAGCAGAACCAGGAGATCATTATATACTTCAACAACAATACTATATGATGACCAGTTCTGATGGACCTGGCCATCCTCAGCAACGAGATCAACCAAATCATTTCCAATGGAGCAGTAATGAACTGAACCAGCTACGCCCAGAGAAAGAACTCTGGGAGATGACTAAAAACCATTACATTGAATTCCCAATCCCTATATCTATGCCCACCTGCATTTTTTATTTCCTTCACAAGCTAATTGTACAATATTTCGAAGTCTGATTCTTTTTGTACAGCAAAATAACGTTTTGGTCATATATACTTATTGTGTATCTAATTTATATTTTAATGTATTTAACATCTACTGGTCATCCTGCCATCTAGGGGAGGGGGGAGGGGGGTAAGAGGTGAAAAATTGGAACAAGAGGTTTGGCAGTTGTTAATGCTGTAAAGTTACCCATGCATATAACCTGTAAATAAAAGGCTATCAAATAAAAAAAAAAAAAAAAAAAAAGAACTGATGCTGAGCCAAACAAGCAGAACCAGAAATACATTGTACCCAATAACAGCAAGAATATGCAACGAAAGGTTTGGTTCTTCTCAGTGGTTAAGGGATCCAAAATAATCCCAAAAGACTTTGGACAGAAAATGCCATCTGCATCCAGAAAAAGAACTATGGAGATTAAATGTAAATCAACATATGCTATGTTCACTTCTTTTTTCTGTTTTTTCCCTTCCCATGATTTTTCCTTTTGTTCTGATTTTTCTCTCCCAATATAATTCATAAAGCAATGTGCATTAAAATAAATAAATTTTATAAAATTCTAATTTGAATACTAAAAAGAAACAGAATAGCTTAGGCATTTGTTGTCTAAAGTACACTCTAGTGGCCAAAGGAGATATGGCAATCTCTTAATAAGTGGCAGATTTGTGTCCCTGACACTTCGAGATGCATTTGGGGTTTTCTTGGTAAAGATACAGGCATTATTTGCCATTTCCTTCTCCAGCTCATTTTACAGATGAAGAAACTAGACAAATAGGGTTAAGGGACCGGCCCAGGTCACACAATTAGGAAGTGTCTGAGCCAGATTTGAATTCAGGAAGATGAATCTTCCATTTACTGAGCCATCTATGTGCGCAAGTAGTACAGAAACTACTATAACTGAAAGCTTTGGTTAATTGATTTTCTTCCATTTGAGATAATTCAATCTCCTTAGTTGACTTTTTACAAATGTGACAGACAGCACATATGAGTCAATGCTCTATACCACAAGTATTTTATTTACCCAATGAACTTATCACACTTTCAATAGAGAAACTTGAAGCTTTCACAATGAATATAGGATAAAAAAAGATATCCTTTTCCCATTATCATGCTGAAAATGTTAATATAATAAAAAGGCAAGAGAGAAAAATTAAAGTTATAAATAACAATTTAAATGAGAGTGAATTATCTTCCATAAAATGGTCACTTAGTAGGTTTGATTAAATAGAGCACTAAATATGTAAATTAATTTGGGTGATATCATCTTTATTATAATATTTCAGCAATTTTATCTCTCCAGTAATTTAAATCTTTCTTTGTTTTTATAAAAAGTGTTTTTAGGGCAGCTAGGTGGCTCAATGGATAGAGCACCAGCCCTGAAATCAGGAGGACCTGAGTTCAAATCAGATCTCAGATATTTAACATTTCCTAAGTGTATGACCCTGAGCAAGTCACTTAACCCCAATTGTCTCAGGTACAAAAAAAAGGAAAAAAAAAGTGTTTTGTAACTGTAATTTAGCCTATCAAAAAATGGTAAGTTAAATACCAAAGACTTTACACATTTCATAGTACTTTTAAATGGAATTTCTTTTTCTATTGTTTCCTCATTTTCTTTTTAAAGCATTATATAGAAATACTATTCATTTCTATGGATTTGATATCTTCTGAACTTCCTGATTATTATTGAAATATGCTTATCTCTACCTAGATTTTAGATAAAAATTCAGAATTTGGAGAGGGAAGGGTGATGAGATTAAAGTTCAGCAACAAATGATGAGATTGATACAGGCACATCAAATGTGGGGTTCAATCATGTGATGAATTCCCAATGACCTTTCTCTTTGGCAAAAAGTACATTTATTTATGAGAAGAGATTACAGACAAAATAAAGAGGTACACCAGAAGTGGTAAATATGAAATAGATTTGGGAGAGCACATAGTTAGCAAGAAAGGGGTTTTAACTATGGAAAAGACAAGTTTCCAAGTGGAACCAGGAAAACGAGAATTTGCCATGAGGTGAAAGCACACCATTGACTGGCAGGCTAAATCCATAGAGAAGTTTAGCACCTCAAAAGAGTTAGCTATAAGAAGGCATGATGAGGCATGGGGGAGGAGGGACGAGAAAGACATGAGGCAGAACACTAGTGGGCTAATCCAAAAGGGATTCAGCAAAGATGGCATAGGTCTTGGGCAGATTTATAGGGAAAATTGAACCTCAGGGGTTTGAAATAACTTGGCTTTCTGATTAGATACAGTAAAGCGCGATTACCCAAGACCTTCACAGGGAGTGGGTCTAGCTGATCCCCTTCATTGCCCTTCCCTGCTTGCCTCAGGGAACAATCTTATCAGTACTTCAGACTTTCTCTGCCAACTCCCTAGTGACACAGGTCCTCATTAGGGACATTTAGGGAATCTGCATGTACTCATTTGCTTGACCTTGTTCATAGCTTAAGCTTAGAGTACCACCTGGTGACTCACTCAGCTATGACATTCCAAGGAGCTATTCCAGCCACACAGCTAGAATGATAAAATAATATTATGGAAGAGTCAGGGAGGAAGGAGACAGAAGGGCTTCAGTTTCAAAAGAAGGCTAAATGATAAGGAGTACCTTAGGAAATGATTGTGATGTAAAAAATGAAAGGAACTGATAAACCTTTAAAAAAGAAAGTGCATTCTATGTTCTAATGTATCTTTCAGCTTTGACATTCTGCCTCCCTAAAGGTGTCTCCCTCCTTCGGTATCGTATTCTAATTAAATTCCATAAATATTTATTAAACACCTACTTTGTGTCTGATACCATTCCTGACCCCAGAGATACAAAGACAAACATGAAATCATTCCTGCCCTCAAGGAACTTATATTCTGCAGAAAAATAGCATATGCAAAGATATGTGAATATAAAATACATGGGAATATGTGAATATAAAATACATGGGAAATAAATATAATGACATTTGTAAACCTCTTGCCAAGATTGCACTTGAACTAAGCAAAGGATGCCTTCAGCCCCTCTATGAGATTGCTGCACATCATTTCTAAGAGGCAGAGCTGGCAAAAGTAGTTTAGATGTTAAATCTATATAAGCCACCAGATGGCCTTCCAAGGTCTGAATTATCAGCTCAAGTAATTGCATAGGCAAGATTGGTAGGATCTTTCTGCGCTAAAACGCCTTTGCAAACGTGTATACAGGATAAAGCTGGTCCTCAAGGAAATCAGCTTTTTAGTGCCTCTGCCTGTTTCTCTCTAGGGATTGGAATAAGCAGAATAATTCAAATTTAGCACGACTTGGCTCCTAAGCAATGGGATGCTAGTTGTTGCTGTTGGTCATTGGTTTTCCAAGAGGACCATCAAAGGCATCATGGGATGATGTCTTGATGTGGACTAAAATGAGGCAGAATTGCACAGTCATCAGCCTCATTCTTCCAGAGTCATCAAAGTCTAATAACAAGACAAAAGTGAGGATGACTGGCAATAGTCAGTGATGGAGTGGATGATGACCTGGCTGTCTTCAGTAATCACTCTAATCACTCCAAATCAGAATAAATCATTTTCATCTGCTCATTCCCCCAGGGAAGTCTTCTGTAGACTTCCTCCTAACTCACAGGAGAGTTTGGAACCTGTTGGTTACCCTCAACCTGGTTCAACCGGTCTGCCGAGATGGTTTTATTGGGGTGTGGTCAATTTACATGAGAGTTGGGTGACTGGTCGGACACCAAAGACGGATGAGTAGTCCTGAAAAAAGGCTTGGCAAACCCTCACACCAGAGGTGCTAGTCCTCTCTGAAAACCCCATAACCACCCACTCTCCAGAAGGGGGAGGGGGACTGTACAATATCATACTTATATATTTAATCTATATTACTAACATTTTCTACATCCCTTTCTTGAGTTTAGACATCATCAAAACTGTAAGTGAAACCCTAATTTGTAGTGTAAAGGAATTAGGAAGAATCACCTTCCTGAGTTCAAATCTAGCCTCAGACAGTTACTAGCTGGGCAAGTCACTTAACCCGGTTTTGCCTCGATTTCTTCAACTGTAAAATGAGCTGAAGAAGGAAGTGGTCCATTCACTTCAATATCTTTGCCAAGGAAATCCCAAATGGAGTCTCTAAGAGAAGGGCACTACTAAAAGGAATAAACAACAATCCTTACTACTTAGCACAATGCCTGATACATAGCAGGTGCTTAATAATTACATTTATTGACTATTGATTATAGACTACTCCTGGGCAGAAGCTGAAATCTCAATTTCTCCTCCTCCTTTTTATGTGTTTGTTTTTCACTGATGCATCCACTACCCGGATTGGTGAGAGATTCTCTCTTCAAGCACCTTGTTCTTAATGATGAAGAATGCATACAAGGAACTTTTCAACTTGGCTCACTTCATTGATCTCCCACTCTCTCCCAGTTCTTCAGTGCCCTTCCTCTTGGCATACAGCTAGACAAAGTCCTACCAGATACTTTCTAGGCTGGCCACCAGGAAGCTGAGATCAAGGGTCATCATCCCTTTGTTTCCTCTCTTTATCTCTGACAGGTTTCTCATACATTTTCCTCTGACATCTGCCAGGACCAGTTCCACAAAGAAGAGTGATTCTTTTCAAGTGCTGGTGAGACATTAGAATTACAGTAACTGCTTTTACATTAAGTAATGAGGATTACTCACCTCCTCCATTCTTCCTTTTCTCCGACCCCAGGAATGACAATGAAAAATGCAGAAGAAAAGAAAAAGCAGATTAATCAATCAGAGGTCACTGGCCGTAGGGATTCCCAAAAATAAATGTGAGGAGAGATTGTGTTCTAGGTATGGGGGGACAAACCATGTAAAGGTACAAAGTCTAGAGATAGAATGTGGTGAAACATGAAGTTGGGGGGGGTAGGGCAGTGTAAGATAAAATTGATGTGATCTATGATGTGGGGTTTGACACCAAATGTTGACAGTCACCAAAAGTTGGGGTTCGGTCATGTGACAAATTTATAATGGCCATTCTCTTTGGCAAAGGGTAGATTTATTTAGGGGGACACGTTACAGACAAAATAAAGGGATACAACAGACACAGGGAATGATAAATATGAAACAGAGTGGGAGAACACATGAAAGAAAAGGACAGCAGTGGAACTCCCAATTACCCAGTAAAAAAGGGAGCACCCTATGAGAATGGGACATGATCTTTGCCAGCAATCTAAATCCTGAAAAGGACTTAGCCCTAAAAGAGTTAACTGTAAGGAGAAGTGGGGTTGAGAAACATAGTGGAGTTAGGGGAGATAGCATGTGGCATGGGGGAAGGGAAAAGACACCACAAAGCAGAGTGCCGTGGGGGGCTGACCCAAAGGAAGGTAGCAGCAAAGCCATGGACTATAAGTTGTTTTTATAGGGGAAATTTAATCTCAGGATCTTGACATAACTTGGATTTCTGACTGGATTACCTTTAGAGGGTGTATCAAGGAATGAAACTGATCTCCATTATCAGAACCTTCTTCCTGCTTGCCTAAAGTATTAATTTTTATCATTTCTTCTGCTAACCATACCTAATATTGAAGACCTCATCAAAATCAGAGGAGAAAAATGAATGGGAAACAAAAGAGACTATAATTTTCCCTGTAAGCAATAGGGAGCCACTAAAATTTCTTTGAAGAGGGGAGTGAAGCAGTGAAATCAGATCAGTCCTCTAAGTCAATCAGTGTGCTAGCTGTATAGAATAGAAATGGAAGAAGCAGATGTGTGGATACTGGGGGAAGGAAGGAAAGAAGGGAGGGAGGGAGGGAGGAAGGGAAAGAGGAAAGGAGGAAGGGAGGAAGGAAGGAAGGAAGGAAGGAAAGAAAAGGAAAGGAAAGGAAGGAGGGAAGGGAGAACTTGGAATTCTAGCTCCTAGGCAGGGAGACATTGAGGCAAAGTAGCAAAAACAGAAGATGTGATTTCAAATCTTGCTTCTTTTCTTTAACTCTCTTTAATACTCATCCTCAGTTTTCCCATCTGTAAGATGAGTGTTGGCTTCAATGTGTGATTCATGACATTTTTGATTACCAAGACCTCCTTCAAATGTATTTCAGTTACAAGGGTGACTTCAATGTGGATATTAAGTAAGAAGAACAAAAGAAGTATTGGGAAATTTATTTAAATGTAAAACAAAAAAAACATTAATAAAACTTTATGTGTCCTAAGGTCCCTTCTATTTCTGATGATCTCTGTTCTCTTTTCTAAGGGTCTTTTCAGTTCCTATAATCTATGAAATTTGAAACCCAATTGAAACCATTCATACAAAGGCATAAATTATCTCCTTCTAGGAGATAATTGCATTTTTTAAAAAGAGTTTGAAGACACTGCTTAAATCAAAGGAATAAAACCCAAATGGCATCATTTCAGCAAGATTTTTCAGGAAAAAACTTCCCTGAACCCCTTAAATCCCAGCTATTGTCTATCTCCAGAATTTTTACAGTTGAGTCATTTCAGTCAGGGTTGATCCTTTTAGAGTTTTCTTGGCAAGGATTTCCCATTTCCTTCTCCAGCCCATTTTACAGATGAAGAACTAAGGAGATACAGGGTTAAATGACTTACCCAAGGTCCCACAGCTAATGAGTGTCTGGGGCCAGATTTGAACTCAGGAAGATGAGTCTTCTTGATTCCAAGATTGACGTTATGCACTACAGGCCACCTGGATGTTCTCTATCTCTGGGATACATCCCTTCGTTCTTCAATCAATTCAGTAACTGGCTCACTCTTTTCTTCCCCCAAGTCCTGCCCTCATACTATGGGACTTTAATATGCATATTGATATTTCTACAAATCTGCTAACTTACTTCAACCTACTCATTTCTCATGATCTATTCCTTCTTTCAGTCATACTTAGTGATAGTCATATCCTTGCTTGCCATCACCCACAAATGTTCTACTTCTGTATTCATGAAGTCTAAATTCCCTTATCAGACCACAAGCTGATGCCTTTCCACTTTTCCCTCTGCCTTGTAAACCCAAATCCTGTTCTTCATCCATGCTGTATGATCTCCACTTCCTTCACCATCTCAGTTCTCTCCCAGAATTTACCACTATCTAAACTCTTCTTTATGTCCCAGCTTGACCCCTGGGTCAAGATTTAACTCTAAACTGTCTTCTTCTAAGTCCCTTACTCCATTGTTGGATTGTTAATCTTCCCCTGCCAAGCCTCAAACCCTGAATCCTTCCCACCATCTACTGTCTTTTTTTCTTCACAAAAGCTGCTGAATAAAACGGGGGAAAAGCTAGAAATAGCACTGATTGGATTTGATACAAAATTATGTCACATAACTTCAAATGAGCTCTCACTACTGCAAGGTAACTGTTTTATATTTTGCTAATTAACTCACTAACGAACTCACCAAACCTCCTCTCTCCTCAAGCCTCCCATGGCTCTCCCTCATCTCATCTTTTCTCAGCTGAGAATCTTGCCTCATATTTTTACTGGGAAAAAAAATTGAGATTATGGCTAAACATATTTGTAATGAGTTGTATTTTTCTTGACTTGTCAATAGATAAAGAGGAGAGAATTCGAATTGAAGAGAAAAGAAAACTGAATTTTTAAAACGAAGAAAAAATTTGAGGTCATTCACTAAGAGCTCCCTCTTCTGCCCTCTTCCCACCTCACATCACCCAGTTTCCTTCTGCCACTTTCACCTCCTCCATCTGTTTTACATGGAGAAGCTCACCAAGGCTAACAATCTTTACATGTCAAATTAATCCCATCTATTTCATTTTCTCCATCAGTTTGCCTCATTCCCATCATATCTACTTTCCCTTTGTCTTCTGCATTTCTCTATTGGATATTTCCCTACTGCTTACAAGTATACCTATGTCTCTCCTATCCTCAAAAAACCCTGTTTGATAATCCCTGAACAAGTGGCTAAGGCCCTTGACAAAGCTTTTTATAATCACTTCTTCCACTTCCTTTCCTCACACTCTTTAACTCTATCAAAACTGCTCTCTCCAGAGTTACCAATGGTCTCTTAGCTGCCGAATCCAATATCCTTTTCTTCATTTTCATGCTTCTTAACCCTTTGCAACCTCTGACACTGTTAAGCACCCTCTTTTCCTTGATATTATCTCCTCTATGTTTTTGGGAGACCATTCTCTCTTGTTTTTCCTCCTATCTGACCTCTTCTTCTCTGATATTTTTGCTGGGTCTTCATCTACATCATTCCTGTTAACCATGGTTGTCCCAAAGAGCTCTGTTCTGAGTTTTCGTTTCTTCTCCTTCTATATTTTATCATTTGGTGACCTCATCAGCTCCCATAAATTCAAATATCACAGATACATTGATGTTTTTTAAAACTTCTTATCAAGCCCTAATCTCTCTGCTGACTTCCAATCTCACATCTCCAACTGTGTATCAGACATTGTGAACTGGATATTCTGTAATCATATTAAATTTAGCATGTCCAAAAGTGAATTTATCATATTTCATTCCAACTTCCAAACTTCTCTATTATTGTCAAGGTTATCAACCACCCTCTCAGTCAGCCAGACTCACAAGTTAGATGTCATCTTGAACTCCTCACTCTCTCAAAGCCCATATTCTATCGGTTGCTGTTGATTTTACCTTCATACCATCTTTCACATACTCCTTCTCTCTCTCCACCATCTCAGCACCGAGCTGGTGCTGGCCCCCATCATCCTACACTTGAATTATTGCAATAGCCTATTGCTTGGTCTACATCCCACAATGGGGAGAGCCCCATTCTACTCTGAGTGAAGGCACTTAGCTCTTAAAGTGATGTTCTCAAACTGAAGATCTGACAGTCACTCCCTCTCCTCAAGAAACTCCAGTGATTCTCATCAAATACAAAATCCCCTGTTTGTTATTCAAAGACCTTCATAACCTACCCCCTCCCACCTTTCCAGTATTCTTACACCTTACACTCCACCACCCCTCCACATATTCTTTGATTCAATGACACTGGTCTTTTTGCTGTTATTCCAACAAAACTCTGCATCTTTTGACTTCAGGCATTTTCACTGACTATCCCCCATGCTTGAAATGTTCTCCCTCCTTATCCCTGCTTCCTGGCTTCCTTCAGGTTCCAGTTAAAATCCCACTACTAGAAGCTTTTCCCAATCTCCCTTAATTTTAGTGTCTTCCTTCTGTTGATTATTTCTGATTTGTCATATTATATATATGTATGTATATGTGTGGTGTGTGTATATATATATATATATATATATTAAACTTGTTTGTAATCCTAGAGCATAGCATATTGCTTGACAATATCATATCATAACATAAATATTAATGTGTCTACCAGTCAGTCAAAACATTTATCAAGCTCTAACTCCATGTCAAGCTATATGCTATGGGACTATTCTGTCTAAATATCTGGTCAGCCCTGGACAAGTCGAATATGGTAGGAATGGGAACTGGAATCAGGAGACCTAAGGAAAGGGTCACACAAAGCTAGGACCCAGCTTGATCAGACCTGGTAGCCACAAGATCATTCTCTTCCTTTCTGCCCACAGTATCTTCCCTCCTTCATACATTTAAAGCCTGGATCATAAGTCATTTTTTTCTAGGAAGTTGGCCCTGATAGAAACAACCTAGGATGGCTCAGGGATATTCTTTTATCCATTCCACAGTTACAGACTAAGTTTTGACAATAATATTATTTTCTTATGGGTTCTTAGGATCATAGAATTTAGAGCTAAAAGGAACCTTCCATGCCATCTGGTCTAATTATTCCTAATCAATGGATCATAAATTCCCATTGGAGTTATAGGTGATTACAATAGGCCCATGAATCCATACAAAATTCTATACTAAATAGAGATGCATGTGGCATAGTGTAAATAATAAAACAAAAAATTGATTCTGGAGTCAAAGGATCTGGTCTCATGTGACTTAAGCTTAGTCACCTTGCCTCTGTGTGCCTCAGTTTCCTCATCTCTACAATGAGGGAGTTGGACCAAATGATGATCTATGATCCTAAATGTACCTTTTGTAGACTAAGCTGTATGTAGACTTGTATATTTATGGTATTTTTTTCAAATAGCATAGATGTAACTATCACACACACACAAGCATATATACACAGATACAGATTGTGTATATATGTATACACGGTACACACGTATATGTGTGTATACAGATACAATAATATACTTATATACATATATGTACATATATGCTGACATGCATGTACATATACACATATGTGTGTGTATGTGCATTTAAAAGCATTGCTAAATTCACACTAGCTTTGTATATTCAGGTTTGTTTTCAAACAATAAATTCTAACACATACAACTACAAATCTAGTGAGATTTGGGCATGTTTTTGACACATTTAAAAAGGGAATCTTACACTCTAAAACATTTCCAATAGGAAGTCTCAGAGTGGTCAAGGACTACAAACTTCTAAATAACTACAAACAACTACAAACTACTAAAAAACTAATACAAACTACTAAATAACAGAACCCAGGTTTGAAACCCCAAATATAATGACTTTACTATTCTCTCATACTCCCTCCTGCCCAGGAGTAAGAGTTGACAGGAAATGCCCATTCATACATTGATTCAGCCAACAAACATTTATTAAGTAATTACTAGAAAAGACTCAGTCTTTAATTTTAGGGTATTTTGTTTTATATTTGTCTGCCAGGTTAAGTCAATAAAGATTTAACTTAATCAATCTTAGAATTGATTATGTCCTCGCATTGCTGTAAGTACTGGCCATATACATACAAGCAAAAGGAAAGGCAGCACCTGCCCCAAAAGAAGTTATGTTCTAATTGAAAAGACAAAAGGAGACCCAAAAATAGGGGTTGGAAAGGGATGGGAGAAAAAGGGGGAACAGGGGAGAAAGAAATTCAAAGAGTGAGGAGTGGTGTCCAGAGAGGAATAAAAGTAAAGCTGGGACTTTGTACATCCCTCCCTCTTAAAATCCAATTCATGTGCATGTCATGGTATCACCTCCCTGATGTTATGATCCTTTCTGAGAAAGAAGGAAAAACAACAATTTTAGAACAATATGTCCAGCTTGCATATGTTTTGAAAATAAAAAGCTTAAAAACATATATGCAAAGATAATTTTTCACCATTGACCCTTGCGAAACTTTGTGTTCCAATTCCCCCCCTTCCCCACCCCCTCCTCTAGATGACAAGTAATCCAATATATGTTAAACATGACAAAAAATATATGTAAATCCAATATAGGCATACATATTTATACAAATATTTCTTGCATATGTTTTGAAAATTAAAAAGTAACATGGCTGACCTTAAAATGGAGTTTCTGGTGAACTTTTGAGGGGGAAATTATTATATAATTGTTTTGTGTTATTTTTTAAAATCAATATTATAATTTTTGTTCAGATTTCAAAATTTAGATACAACCCCTACCCACATGGAACTTATGACCTAACAACCTCACCTATGGTTCTACATGTGATAGATAATAAAAGCCATTTTGGAGGAAGACTGAAAGAGGGCTGCTATCAAGTATTCTAGATCTCAAGAACAGCGAAGAGTGTAGAAATGTCATTTCAGCTCCCTCATCTCCCTTCATCTTGCTGCTCCTATAAGGAATGGTTTGTATTTGTGCCCAATTTCTGGCCACTCACCAACTAAATCCAGCTATACCACAAGTCAGCAGGCTGGCATTGGGAAATCTGAGCTTTCTCCCTGGACACTAGCCCCAGTTCTGTATTTCTTTACAAGGAAAACAGTAACTATGTGTGGGGTAGCTAGGTAGTGCAGTGGATAGAGCACCAGCCTTGAAGTCAGGAGGGACCTGAGTTCAAATTTGACTTCAGACACTTAACACTTCCTAGCTGTGAGATCCTGGACAAGTCACTTAACCCCAATTGCCTCAGGAAAAAAAAATAGTAACTATGTATCCAACTGGATAGAGCTACAGACAGAATGTTCTGAATTCAAATCTTTCCTGAAACACTTACTAGCTATTTGTTCCTTGGCAGTCATTTAACTTCTTTGACTCAGTTTCCTCATATGTAAAATGGGGAATAATATCACTTACCTCCTAGAGTTGTTATGAGAATAAAATGAAATAATAGTTGTGAAGTGCTGGGTAAACCTTCAAGCTTCAATATAAACACTATTATTATTTTGAAATTTTTTATTATCTGCACCAGCTAGGTCTGTATAGGGCTTTTTAAAGAGTTTTATAGTATATGGCCCTTAATAACAATCCTTTCCAATAGAGGTCCTGATTTTATGAACTGTACTTCCACTCTCTAATACATAAAATCAGAAAAATCCAGGGGAAAGCAGGTTCAGGATTTGAAGTAGAGGTGTAAATAAAGATGTTTACTTACACTATTTACTACCTCCTGCAACCATAGTCAAGACATTTAATTGGAGCCTCAGTTTTTATATCTAAAATTTAGATATTTAGATTTATATCTAAAATTAGATATGTTATATCTAAAACCAGTAGATTAAATTAAAAACCCTCTTAGGACTTTTTCCAATTCTAACTCTTTACTCCTATGATCCTATCACTGTAGGGCAAATTGCAGAGAGAGTAAGTACATGGCTTGGAATTTGAGGGAATAAAGTGAGAGATCATTCTGGCAATTTTTGGAAAGAAAGTATGGCATAGCAAGACAGGTCAGACTTAGAAGCAGAGGTTTTGGCTTCAAAACTCAAGTCTGATGCTTTATGGGAGTATAACCTCTAACAAGCCCCAGTGTGGACCACTACATCCACAAAATAAGTAATAATTATCAATAATCTAAAAGCATTTATTAAACACTTGAGGGGATGAAAGAAAGAGTGGACTGGGGGATAGGATGGTCAGAAGCAAGATACTTTTGAGGATGGACAGAGTGAAAGGAGAGAGAGGGAGAGAGAGAGGGAGAGAGAGAGAGAGAGAGAGAGAGAGAGAGAAACAGGAGGGAAATACAGGTAAATAGTGAGAAATACATAGTGATCATAACTGAAAAAAAATTATACCAACTATCTCTGATGTCTCTGATAAAGTCTCATTTTTCAAATTTTTAGAAAACTGAGTCAAATTTATAAAAATCAGAGCTATTCCCCAATTAACAAATAGTCAAAAAAAAAAAAAAGAGCAGTTTTTAGGTGAAGAAATTAAAGCTATCTATGAAAATGATAACTAAAGCTAACATATGAAAAAAATGATCTAAATCACTCATGATTAGAGAAATGCACATTAAAACAACTTTGAAATACTAACACAACTCCCCCCCCCAAATCGGGTGATGTGGGAAAATTGAGATATCAGTGCATTGTTGGTGGAATTGTGAACTGATTTAACATCCTGAAGAACTATTTGAAATTATGTCCAAAGGGCTATAAAACTGCATACCTTTTGATCAAACAATTTTACTACTAAGTCTCTATACCTATGGAAAGGATCTATATGTACAAAAATATTTATAGCAATTCTTTTAATGGTAACAAAGCACTGGAAATTGAGGGGATGCCTATCTATTGGGGAATGACTAAACAACTTGTGGTTTATGATCGTGATATATGATTGTGAAGAAATACTGTTGTGCTTTAAGAAACAATGAGCAGGATTTTCTCAGAAAAAAAAATTGTAAAGACACATAAATAGATGCAAAATAAAATGAGCAGAATCAGGAGTCTATACACAGTAACAATAATATTGTACAATGATCAGTTGTGAGTGACCTAGTTTTTCTCAGTAACATAATGATCCAAGACATTTTCTAAGGACTTATAATAAAAATGCTATCCATCTCCAGAGAAAGAATTAATGGAGTCTGAATACAGATCAAAGCATGCTTTTTTTAACTTTTTAAATTTTTCTTGGTTTTTTTTTTTTTTTTGGTCTGTTTTCTTTCACAACATGACTAATATGGAAATATGTTTTGCATGACTGCACATGTATAACCTATGTCAAACTGCAATACCATCTCAATGAGGGGGGAAGGGAAGAAGACAGGGAAAGAATTTGGAACTCAAAGTTTTAAGAAATGATTATTTAAAATTGTTTTTACATGTAATTTGAGAGGAAATGATTTTTAAAAGAATTTTACTTAAGGACTTGAGAACCTCTCCTTTCAAAGGACTTTTAGGAGTTGTGAGTTATTTCCTTTGCCACATGTGCACAAAAACTTGAGTCTACTTTTCCTGAAATTAGAATGTACTGAAAAGATAGTATGTTCAAGACTTTTATTAGAGAGGAATGGGGACATTTTGTACTGTACTACCTTCGTAAAATATCTCTTTAAAAAAAAAAAAACATACCTACTATGTGCCAGAAATTTAGTGAAGCTCTGGGAAAATAAAGAAAGACAAAAGCCAGTCCTTCTTCTTAAGGAGTCCACAATCTAGTGGAGGGAACAGTAGTTATTACAATAACTTCACAGGCCAATTTAAGGAAAATTATTTATAATGCTCTTTATAAACATGTTCTACTCATTAAGCCAAGATTATAGGCAAAGATCTAAAGCCAAGGCCAGCTAGGATGTGTGTGTATGTGTGTACATATATGTACATACAGATCCCTATATAGTAGGGTTGTATGTGGGGGTGAGGAGAGAAGAGAAGGTTCATTTACCCAGTTTTATTCTACTAAAGCCAAGTATGTGACACAATAATAACGTACCTTCCTAATCATTTTATCTCAGAAAAGATAGAGGAAGTAATGAAGACAACCACTATTCTGGGCGAAAAATCTGACCCACAAGGAGGAAATGGTTGAGTATGTAAAAGGAGGGGGGAACACTGGGAAAAAGTGACAGCCTCATCACAACAATCATACTAGCCAGAGAAGAGTCAGTCAGATGTATCCCTTAGACAGAAACAGAACAGATATTTTTAATACAGAGAGGGGAAAGGGTAGGATGCTATGATCTGACAGTCTAAAAGAAAAAACAGCGAGATTCTCAAATATAAAAATATTTTTAAAAATTAGATTTTTGATATGTCCAAATATTTAACGGGCACATTCAAAGAGTGACAGGAGGGGTGCATAATCAAATATTAATATAAAAGGGCAGCAGAGTACTGAAGAATGTCAGAAAAACAAAACACACAAACACTGAATAGGAATAGAGATAAGTACTGGGATTTCATTGGTATACAGAATTTCCAAATGAAGACACTCTCTCTCTACCAACATAAATTGTCACTTTTTTGGCAATTTATGATCTTAAAATTCTGAGAAAATGAATGATTTGCCTAGAGTCACACAGACTGTGCATTTCAAGGCAGGACTTGAATTCAGATCTCTCAGGTTTCAGAGTTGCCTCCTTACCTCTCAATAATATGAAACCAGCAGAATTAATCCTGGATTTCACTCCCAGGGGAGTATATTCCCTCTACCTAATCAGGTCAGCACTTTCTTAGCAACTTATACAGAATTGTTAGAATATTTAAAGATAAGAGTCACAGAGTTAGTATATGTCCGAGTTGGGACTGGAACCAACATAAGAGGGACTATTTCTACTGTCCTGCTGAGACCATGTAAACTACCCAGAAAGAATTCCAACCCTACAAAATATTAGAATTTGATAGAACTCATGGAGAGCATAGAGTGAAGAATGTTTTTCTAGCTGTTATCAATTTTCCCTTTTACCATAATATTAACTCCTAAGACTGATTCCAGTGTTCACTTATGATCTCCCCAATCCTAACAAGGTGAGTAGAATGGCTTCCTGTCATAGTGGCCCTCTTCCTAGATGTCCCTCTTAAATTTTAATGAGCTACCCAGGGACAATCTTCCTCTGAAATATCATGCCCCACCTCACTAATAAGGTAAATATAGATAATATAGGCTCTGAAGACTCCCTAAACTCTTTAGGGCTATCCCTATCCAGGCTTCCCAGCCTCCCCAACTAAACATCTAAGGATGACTCCTCTATTTCCCTCAGATAAACCTCCTCCCCGTGGTTGGCTGTGGCCAGCACATCAAAGTCCTTTACCTGGACTGCTTAAACTTTTTGCCTTTTTGTCAGAGAAATCTTTACAAGATCCAATATATAAAAGAATAAATTAAACACTTATTGATGATAAATCATTATTTTGAAACCCCCATATTCAGTTATGAGACCCCATATTGGATCACGAACAACAGTTTAAGAAGTTGGACTTTATCAAAAGCCTTAGTCTTTATGAGCTCATTCTATACCTTAGGAGTTGGAGATCTCCAGCTTTCCCCTCCAGATTCACAGCTCCTCTGCCTTCCTAAAATCCCCACTACTGTTTAGACTCCAGATTTGTAATACTGCCAGAAGATTAAGGGGATGAATTTAAAATACTGATCATAGGGGCAACAAAGTGGCTCAGTGGTTAAAGCATTGGTCTTGGAGCCAGGATGCTTGATACTTATTAGCTATATGACCCTAGGGAAGTCATTTGACCCCGAGTGCCTCCCAAAAATAAAATATAGTGAACAGGCTTATACTTCAAAGAGATCAAAGAAATAGAAAAAGGACCTATATACATAAAAAGGTTAATAGTTATACTTTATGCAGTGTCAAAGAACTGAAAACTAAGGAAGTGTCTATTAAATGGGGAATGACTGAACAAATTATAGTATATGAATGTAATGAAATACTATTGTGCCATAAAAAATGATGAAGAGAATAACTTCAAAGAAACCTGGGAAACCTTATTTGAAATGATACAGAGTGAAGTGAGCAGAACCAGAAGAATAATTTATACAACAGCAACATTGTAAAAACTAAAACACTTAAAACTCTGATCAATACAATGATCAACCAATCTCCTAAGAGAGATTAACATAGGAAGCAGATTAAGATATGTTTTTTGGATATGGCCAATTCTGGAATTTGTTTTGCTTGACTAACTGTATTTGTTATAAAAGTTTTTTTTTTTATTTCTTTCCCCAACACCCCAGTAGTATGGGGGGGGGGTAAGAAAGAAAGAAAATAGATTTTTTTTTACTCTAAATCACTATTGATTAGAGAAATGCTAACTAAGAAAACCTTGAGATACCACTGCACACCTCTCAGATTGGCTAAGATTAGAGGAAAAGATAATAATAAATGTTGGAGGGATATGGGAAAACTGGGACACTAATACATTGTTGGTGAAGTTGTAAACTGATCCAACCATCCTGGAGAGTAAGTTGGAACTATGCCCAAGGGCTATCAAATTGTGCATACCCTTTGATCCAGTAGTGGGTGTACTGGGTCTGTATCCCAAACAGATCTTAAAGGATGGAAAGGGACCCACATGTGCAAAAACTGAGTGGATGCCCATCAGTTGGGGAATGGCTGAATAAGTTATGGTTTATTATTATTCTATAAGAAATGATCAGCAGGATGATTTCAGAGGAGCCTGGAGAGACTTACATGAACTGATGCTGAGTGAGGTAAGTAAAATCAAAAGACACAGCAACAAGATTATGTCATGATCAACTCTGATAGATGTGGCTCTTTTCAATAATGAGGTGATTCAGGCTGATTCTAATAGACTTTTGATAGAGCCATCTGCAATCAGAGAGGGGACTGTGAGGACTGAATGTGGGTCACAACATAGTATTTTCGCTTTTTTGTTGTTGTTTGCTTGCTTTTTTCCTTTTTGATCTGATTTTTTTTTTTTTTTTTTTTTTTGCAGAGTGATAAATGTGGAAATATGTAGAGAAGAATTGCACATTTTTAACATATGTTGGATTACTTGCTGTCTAGGGGAGGGAGTAGGGGAAGGGAGGAAGAAAAATTGAGACACAAGATTTTACAAGGGTGGATGTTGAAAATTATCTTTGCATGTATTTTTAAAATAAAAATCTATTTAAAAAAAGAAAATAGATTTTTGTTCATTAGGGAAAAAGTTAATTTAATAAGAAAAGAAAAAAAAAAAAGAAACATGGCAACTCCTTAAGGAAATATAACTATATGGATTTTGGGCTCTCCTATAGCTTTGGGTTTATTGCTCCCCAGTAACTAGGAATACTTTTCCTGGTCCAGCTATGGATCTACTTCTTTTCCCCATCTGTTATGGAACCACCTAGTTAGACTAATATATCCATCCAACTAGTCAGGTATCTGGAGAAGATAATGTATTTGTCTTTGCTTACCTACTGCTTAAAATTTTTCCATAATGCTACTTCCTCCTGCTCTAAATTTGTGAAACTCCTAGATACAAATGGAAGAAAGTCCAAAGAAAAAGATGAGGCTATAATGTGTTTCTGGGGAAAGTTGAATAACTATCAAGAAGTTTTTAGATTTCTTTATTCATTGGTATTTTATATAGAATAGAGGTTCTAGTAGGGTGAATTTAACTTACTTTCCTTACTACTGTCTCTTGTTCCCCTTGTCTATTTAAAAAAACAGAATCTAATTTACTTTATGTTGGAGATATTAAGGCCTCAAATAAGTTTTTGATCATGGATTAAGTGACAGTTAAACTGAAATACCCAAGGGAGGCAGTAGAGGATAAGGCAATTCAATGAGAGAAGAGTTCAAAGGAAAGGAAAATGAAAAAAAAAAATAAAAACCTAGGTGGGGCAGTGGATAGAATATGGATAGAATACAAGGCAGTCAGAAAAATTCAGTTCAAATCTTGCCTTAGCTTATGTCATTTAATCTCTGTCTGCAGTGTTCACCTTTCTTACAGGAAAAAGATTTACGAATCATGGCATGTCTAGTAGGTGGAGACCTGAGATTAATGGGGGGGGGAGGGGGGGGAAGAACAAGAGAAAAAAACCAGCTGAAGTTGATGAGCAGCTAAAGTAGAAAGCAATTCCCAGCAGGAAGCAGCCTCACAGAAAATAGAATAATTATATCTGTAGAAGAGGAAACTTGACCATCTTTGCCGAATTTGCCATATATATGAATTCATCCTGTCTGTATGTTTCCCTAACATATGGATGGCCACCTGTTCCCCATGTGTATGTCTCACACATCTTATAAAGGTCCATTTTTCTCACCACGTACGCATTTATTTGTGAGAAAGTATGGTTATGGTTCATGGGGCAGAGGAGGAATATCTTTTGCAGTTTATACTATTTTTTAATGAGCTAAGTGTATCGTCTGATTGGTTGGTTAAAAAACATAAAACTCATTAGTGGGGGAAGGGGGGGGCTCATGAGCCATGGTTTTGAAAGGATTCTGATCTACAAATACTTTCAACTCAGAAAAGTTAACTAGAGACCCAGAGAGAATGGAGTCACATAAATAACTGACTCCTTTGTCATATTCCTAATATCAAGGCTTCTACATCTTGTTTCTGACATAGGTACCCCTGAAAGTTAGGCATTGGCTTAAAATACTGGCAATTATCTATCAAAGGAAGGACCACATCCAAAGAGCTCTTATCTACCCATAGTTTTATGATAAAAAAAAAAAAATCTATTGCAAAAATCCCAACCTGGGTCTTAAATACTACTTTACAGAGACCTCAAAAACCCAAGTTCTGTTCCTGCAATCCCTAGGATAAGCGTAAGGATTCCATGCTAGAACCCAGCAGTAAAAACCACCAGAACTGGAAGAACAGGCAAAGGAAACTCCATGAAACCCATGAGACAGCCTGGGTCTTAGGGTCTCAGACAAAGTGAATAGGGAAGGATGCAGAAGGGGTGAGCCAGTTCTCCATCACATATACATAATAAGGGAAGGAATGTAGTTAGGCAAGAAGACAAAATCCTCACCCTAGGGTTTAGTATCTTCCCCATCGCCTTCATTTGCATGGAATGCACATTTTCGAAACTGTGTTGGAATCTAAAAACTGAGGGTCCCTGAACCAGAAAAGCTTTGACAATTTCCCAGAAAAGTAGTCTCTCGGTTTGAGGTTTCTTGGGAACTATTGAGCAATCGGAAGTTAAGCAGGGAAGAAGAATTGCAAGAATTGCAAGTACACGGGATGGAGGGCCTACCCTTAATAAGCAAAAAAATGCAGACTTGGATGTAAGTCTCTAGGTAATGGCTGTCTGAGATAGTTCTAGGTTTCAAAGAGCTTGTAATCTTTTTTTTTTTTTTCTGAAGAGGAAATACCCATTCTAGCCGCATGCCTTTTCCACATTACATTTGTCCACCGTTTCTCATGATGGTGTTGTATTTGTGGTTGTGTGCCCACCATTTTATAGGAAGAAAGTCTTATTGCTGCCCCCCCCTTTTTTTTTTTACTATGCTACTTCATTAAATACTTTTGCTTTGAACTCATTTGTCTACTGTTGTAGTTTATTCTTTATTCTGGAAAAGGACCGTGACTTTAGGGAGGGGGTGCCATGGCATGCAAGTGAATTGGATTGAAGTGCAAAATCACCAGCTTCACAATGTGCCCCAGAGTCTTCTGGGTCCAGTGGCAAGATGTAGATCCGGACCCCTGGTGCTGACTAATAAAAGTAAGCACATTGGTAGGGATTGTGGGCTATGATTCTGAATTGGTGAAACACGTATTCTATCTTGAACCTCTGTAGCCTATCTGAAAGACTCACGTGTGAGACGGGGGTACCCCCCCAAATGCTACATCATTAAGAACTCAGCTGATACTGACTTTTTTGCATAAAGTCATCATGAGTCAAATCCTTCAACTTCTCAGAATCTAAAGAGGAAGCCGCCTTAAATTTGAGTGCAATTCTGCTTGGAGTCAGCCTCAAAGACGGGGTGACATAATGGAGAAAGTGATGGTCTTGGAGTCAGAAAGACCTGAGTTACATCTTACCTCAGACACTCACTGCCTGTGTGATCCTGGGCAAGACATTTAATCTCTGCCTCGGTTACCGCAAGTGTAAAATGGGGATAATAACACATACCTTCTGGGATGGTTGTGAGGAAAAAGTGAGATATTCATAACATTTTTTGCAAACCTTAAAGCGATCTAAATATGAGCTATCATTATTGCTTTTTTTCCCTTTCCAGACTAATTTTTCATTAATATCTAGAATTCCCGATGATGAAACTCCCTCTACCTATGTAAGTCCACAACTGCACTGAAATTTATAATCTTAAAATTGCCTAGGGAAGGGAATTAACTTATTTGCCCAGAGAGTATGTGGGACTCTAACCTTAGGAGTCATCCTGGCTCCAAGCCACCCTCTATCCACTATACCATTTCTTTCTCAGTCACCCATTCTCCTTCAAAGGTCCCAGACACCTGAAACTTCCTGGCCCCTGAACCAGCAGAGCTTCCCGGCTATAGAGATCTACCACATCTGTTGGCTAGTGTTCTGTGCCCCTCTCCTGCCCCTGCCATCACATTTGGGAACAGGATTCCAGAACCACCCACTTCTCACTTTCCTTTCTTTCTCCTGCCTCCACAAGACCACAAGAGTGTTTCTTCCTTCCACACCCAGAAAAAAAAAAAGAGAGAGAGAATGTATAAATCTAGAAATCACAAAGCAAGGTCATTAGAAGTCTATTTAAGTCTATTTAATTCCAGACTTGATGGCACCTGAGCTTGTTTCCTGAATGTTTCTCTCTTGTTATAGCTCTTCAGTCCTAGCTTGGCTCATCAGGAGTTTCCCTAGACAGGGTCATCTGGCCACAGACCAGGAGGAAGTTTGCAGTGTGGTATTGAGTGTGGAACTGGGGCCAGAATATTTGAATCCTGACTCTGATGCTTATTGCTACTGTGTGACTTTAGGCAGGTCATTAATTACTCTTTGCCTCAGTTTCCTTATCTGTATGATGAGGGGACTTCATTAGGAGATCTTTAAGGAAGCTTCCATCTCTGAAGCCACGGAAGCCCCAGAACGCTGGATTTGAAGGTAGAGGTCCAAGAGTAGAATTCTGTCAGTTCCTTCTATGTAAAATGAAAAGCAATGAAATAAATGCGTTCCAAGATCTCTTCCAGTTTTAAATCTCTGGCTTCCAAGATGTCCCAGAGATGTGACTCTTGAGCATGCCGGATCAAACAGGGCATCTGTCCTTTAATACCTCATTTCCATGGATGGTTTTGGAAAGATCTGGTTTAAATCTAGCCTTAGATATTTACTAACCCGGAGACTGAAAGTAAATTAACACACACTGTGTTCACTTTTTTTTTTCTTTTTATTCTTTTTTTTTCTCTTGTAGTTTTCCCTTTTGTTTGATTTTTTTTTCTCTCCCAATATGATGCATAAAAAAGTATGGTTTTTAAAAATAATGTATCTTTATAACTAGAAAAAAATTTTTTAAGATCTTTACTAACCAGTGCCTTTGTGTGAGTCACTTAGCCCTAATTTTGACTCAGTTTCCTCATTTGCAATAGTCCCTTTTTCACAGAGTTGTTATGAAGATCAAATGTGTTAACATCTGTCCAGAACTTTCCAAACTTTAAAACAATTTCATAAATGAAGCTATGATTTCTATAATGACCATGGTTAGTCAATCAGCCCATATTATTAGGAAATGACTCCCTTTACCTCCCTATCACCAAGGGCTCAAAAAAGAAATACAGATGGAAGGGTTAAGATAGAGTTGCACTTATTAAAAACAAAAACAAAAAATCAGGACAACTGGACCTAATAAACAGGTACCAAAATTCAACCAAAAAATACCAAGATCATGGGCAGTATACTGCAAATGGGACGCCACCAAGATTACCCACAACATAGGGGAAGAGACACACACAGAGAAAACCACCCAGGAACATCAGACTAGCACAAATGCCCCATTCCACCATGAAGAGCATACTCACGTGCTCTTCCTCTTCCTCCTCTAGTCTAGTGAGAATCAGCTCTGCAGCTATAGTCAAATGTACCATCCATGTCTAAACAGGCCACAAACACTAACATCTTGCCAGTCTGGAGGAGCTCTCTCGGACTCGTGGTAGCAACTGCTACCTTCTTAACCACCTCAACTTCCCTGTTTTCCTTATTGTGGGAAGCAAGGGAGCTAGCAACCAATCTCTGCAATGGTGAGCCACTATCTAACAGTGGTTCTCAAATTTGTTTTCAGTATCTTTATCCTATTAAAAATTATTGAGGATCTCTCCAAGTGTTTTTGTTTTTCTGGGTTATATTTACAGACATTTACCATATTGGAAATAAAAACTATTTTTGAATTAGTAGACCCTCTAAAAGGGTTTCAGAGATCCCCAGGATTCTCTAGCCCATACTTTTAGAACTACTGGTCTAGAACATTGTGTCTAACTCCAGATGCATTTTTAAAGCAGGATATTGAGCAAAAAAATCTTAATACAAAGGTGAACAATCTGAACAATCTGAAACCCTAACCCTATTAGATTCAGTTGAAAGATTCAGAATATTTAGCCTGAAGAATAATAAGTCTTAGAGCATGAATACTCTCTTTAAACTATATCAACTATTATGTGGAAGAGGAGTGAACATTCTGCTTGGCCCCAGAGGACAAAACTAAAAGCAATGGACAGAATGGGAAGGTAGATATTGGCTCAATAGGAGCAAGAACTACCAAATAATGAGTGTTCCAACAATGGAATAAGCTTCCTTAAGAGATAATGAGTTTAATGCTGCTTCCAGAGAAAAACTTATGGCATCAGAATATGGATTGAAACACACTTAAAAAAAAAAAAACTGACTTTATTATTCTTGGTCTATTTGCTCTGTATTTTGTTTTGCAGTATGGATAATATGGGAAGGATTGCATGATTGTCTTTGCATAATCTATATCAAATTGCTTGCCTTTTTACAGATGGGGGGAGGAGAGAATTTGGAACTCAAAAAAAATTTTTAAATGGATGTTAAAATTCTTTGTTTACGTGTAATTGAGGGGAAAATTTAAATATTAAAAAAAGGAAAATTAAATACAAAGAAAGATGTTTGTCACTGAAAATATCCAAAAATATACAAAAACAAAGAGTTGGAAGTGAATTAGCCTCCAACACAAATTTTAAAAATACCTTCCTAGAGTATCCCTGCAAATTCTGAGACCTTCTATGAGCCTCAGTTTCCTCATCTGTAAAATAAAGGCATTTTGCCACTAAAATTTTCGGTTTTATGGCATATTCTACAAGTTAAATCACCAAGTACCCTCGTGTCCCCCAAAGGGTCAGAAGCTCAGCCAAGAATGTCAGGACAGAACTGCGTAATCAGCCCACAAGAGGGCAGCATATAGCCCTACTAGGTAGGAATCTGTCAAAGATCCCCATTTTACACAGCTACAGAGGGATCTCAGTCTTGGAGGATCAGACCTGAAAGGGCTCATCTCCATGTTGGCCGCCAAAAAACTAATTCAATAACATCCTCCCTCTTCTCCTTTCTGCCCCCTCCGGTCCTTCTTTCATAGTCCTATTAAAAGCAAACAAACAAACAAACAAAAAAGTACCATATTCTACTGCTCAATTTTTTTCAATTATTCCCTTACTTTTTGCCTAAAATTCAAAATTCTTAACCAGGCATTCAAGGCTCTCCACCACCCTACAACTAGTTTTGATCTCACTTGACACTGAGTCTATTTCCCACGCCTGGAACACTTCCTGCCTTTCCTACCTCCACGACTTTGCTCAAGCCGTTTCCTATATTCTGAATTGCCCTTCCACCTCCTCCTTACCAGTTGTATTCCTGACCTTGAAAACCCAACAGCAGGATTTTCTCTATTCATTTTTCCTGATTTCTCCAGGAAATAGATTTTCCCTACCTTGGACCAAACAAAGCACTCTGCACTTTGTGCTGCACCTGTCTGGGACACTTTTTAAAGTATTATCATGCATTTCCATGATTCACATTGCACCATCCCATCCCCCACCCCTCCTTCATATGGACTATAAGCTCCAGGAAGGCAAGGGTCTTATCTCAATTTTCCATCCTTTTCCAGGCTGAGCACAACATCCTATACTGGAGGAACCTAATAAATGAAGATTGGATTAAACTGAATTGAATGTCCAGGACTTGGAGACTAAGCTCCAAGATCATGTAATTGAACCTCCTAAGCTAATCTATCCCTCCATTCAGTTTGCCCAAGATTTTGGGGCCCATGGGAAGAGTAAAAGTGGAGACTCTGGGCCCTTCACAGAGCCCAGCACAAATTCCCCCCTACCAGTTCTCTCTGTCTCTCTCTGTCTCTCCCTCTCTGTCTCTCTCTCTCTCTCTCTCTCTCTCTCTCTCTCTGTCTCTGTCCCTCTCTCTGTCTCTGTCTCTGTCTCTCTCTCTCTCTCTCGGTCTCTCTCTCTGTCTCTGTCTCTCTCTCTCGGTCTCTCTATCTCTGTCTCTGTCTCTCTCTCTGTTTCTGTCTCTCTCTGTCTGTCTGTCTCTCTCTGTCTCTGTCTCTCTCTGTCTCTGTCTCTGTCTCTCTGTCTCTGTTTCTCTATCTCTGTCTCTGTCTCTATCTCTCTCTCTCACACACACACCCACACACTCCTGCGTGGTCCAGAACTCAGAGTCCCACCACTAGAAATTTGCTCCTCCAGAGTCACCCTTCCCTCCCCATCCCACCCCCTGCCACTCACCAGGAAAGCACAGGGGCCCATGAGGAATGGAAAAAGTCCAGGATTCCAGGAGGCTGAGATTCTGGACCAGGCTCAGCCACTAACTAATGGCATGACCTTGAACAAGCCTTCTTGTCTCTCCTTTGTTTACTGATTTAGAGCAGGATAAGGTATCCGAGGTCTAACCCAACCTTCTCTTTTTATAGATAGGAAACCTCCCTGAGAAAGGACTGGGTCAAAGGTGATCAGTGGCGGGGCGAGATTGGAACCCAAGTCCTGTGCCCTCAAATCTACACAATGGCCTTTCCATCCAGCTGATGCCCCCTAATGAGAGGTCTGGCCCTATGATCTCTGACATGCTGTGATTTGAGGTCTTGGGCCAGAAGGTTCAGTGTGGAGAGAAAGGGAAAAACCAGAGACAGCAATTCCTCCCTGACTCAAGAAGAACATCTTTCCTGTGCCCAAATTAGGACTATTTCCTTTACTTTTTGACAGTCTCCAACCACTCTCTCTGGGGGGAAAGTGATGGTTTATAAGTCAGGAAATCAATGAGACCGTGCACAGTTGTGGGAGGGAAGTGGGTCTTCAGGGTGTCCCCCTCTCTCTGTGGGGGGGGGCCCTCAGTGTGTCTGCTTCTCTCTGGGGGGGCCCTCAATATGTCTCCTCTCTGTGGGGGGCCCTCAGTGTGTCCCCTTCTCTCTGTGGGGGGGGAGCCCTCAAGATGTCTGCTTCTGTGAGGAGTGAGCCCTCAGTGTGTCTGCTTCCCTCTGGAGGGGCCTTCAACGTGTCTGCTTCTTTATGTGTAGGGGGGAGCTTCAGTGTATCTACTTCTTGAGGAGTGGGCCTTCAGTGTGTCCCCCTCCCTCTGGGAAGAGCCTTCAGTGTGTCTGCTTCCCTCTGGGGGAGTGAGCCCTCAGTATGTCTGCTTCTCTCTGTGAGAAGTATAGAGTATTAGAGCTAGCCAGGGGTCTGGGAGATCCAATGACTCATTTTAAAAAGGAGGGATCCTCCAGGGCTCTCAGTGGCTAAGCTAGAATTAAAGACCCTCTGGTTTTACAGGTAAGGAAATTGAGGCTCAAGAAATGAAGCGAGCTAGCCAAAGACATACAGCCATTAAGTGAATTCCAGCCAAAGCCTTTTGAGTCCAAATCCAATGTTCTTTCCACTTCACATCAACGGATATTTTATCATTTCACAAATGGGGAAACTGAGTCCCACAGAAGGGAAGCCACTGACGTCAGTTCTTTGTCACATGGGATTCTGTGTGTCTGAACACCTCTGCCCGTGTGGGATTCTGTGTCTCTGTGGCAATGAGTGAGGATGTGTGTATATGTGTGTGAGAGTGAGCACGAGTATGTGTGTAGACACCCACATGCGGTGACGGGGGGAGGGAGGAATGATAGTACGCAGCAGGAAGTGGTGAGGCTGACAGAGAGATAGGGCAGCCCCCCCTCTCCAACCTGGGGGCCACTTAGCTTCTGCCGGTCAGGACCCACTCAGGATGTCTCTCCTCTCCCCCCCTCACCAGCCCTGAAGCCCCCTTCTTTCTTGCCCCCTCAGAGCTGGGCTGTTGGGCCCCCATTCCCAAAATACACCACCTGCCCATTCTCTTCTTTTATTTGTTTATTTAAATTGGTTTCCTTCCACCAAGGAGGAAACCAGGGTTTCATAAATTAACAGTTCTAGGGTTTGGGCCCAACACCTGATAAGGGCCTTCCATGGGACCCCAGGGGACCCCCTCAGGCTGGCCTCAGGCATCCCTGCTTCAGGCAGCACCTCAGCTCTGTAGAAACCTGGCTCCGGGCTCAGCAGTACTCGGAATAGTCTTCCTCCACGTAGTTGGATGGAAACCAGCCGATCTGAAAGGGGCAGGGAGAGAGGGGTAAGGTGGAGCTCCCCCAGAGGCTTCTGCGCCTTCGGAAGGAGGGGGGCTGTGGAGTCCCTGTCGCCGGCTCTAGCGCTTTCAGTGGCTTCAGCAAGGTTTCCTATCCCGGGGTCTATGAATTTGGACTTATTTAATATAGTCCTGTCTTTTTTTAAAGCATCATCGGTTTTTGTTGTAATCATAAGTATTAAATAAAACACATTTTAAAACCCTAGGGCCACGACATAAAAAAGGTGAAGATGGCCCGTGGAGGTAAAGTCCGGCCTCAGACTCCTCCCCCTGCCCCCCCCCCGCCCCCACTGCCCTCCCAGGCCCAGCTCACCCGGCCATAGATCTCCCCTCGCCACCAGCCCTGATGCCCCTTCTTGCTGATGATCTTAATGATGTCCCCCTCCTTGAGGGACAGCTCCGTGCGGTCCCGGGCGCAGAAGTCGTAGCGGGCTTTGGCCGACCCGAAGTATCTGGTGCTCCCTGCGGCTGGAGACACAAGCCCCCTCACAGTCCGCCCGGTGCCCCCGTGCCAGAGGTCGGGACTGAGCAGCCGGCGCGTGGGAGCGAGGGAGGTGAGGGCCCGGAGCGGGAACAGGACAACCGTGGGCTGCTCTGAATAGGGAGCCTAGGCCTTCGGAACAAGCTGCCTGTCCTGCTGCGGCCCGCATGGCCGACTCCATCGGACCCTTCCATTGTGGCCGGGCTCTGCAGGGCTACCCAGAGCCTGCACTCTCTCTGGCCCGGGAGGACGCCCTCTGCCAAGTCCTCCAATCGCGCCCATGGACCCAGATCTCACGGATGGAAGGGTCCCCCACGGCCTTCCCCGAGCCCACCAAGAAGCTGGCTGCAGAGGCTAAATCCCTCCTCTCTGCGCTCTGTGCTCCCGTCTTCACCCTCCCCATCGCACACTGTCGTGCCCCAGGGTCCATCCATTCCTGCATCCCCTGGTCCCACTTCCTTAGCCACTCCCACCCGTGTGTGCCGTCTCAGCCTATGAGACTGGAAACTCGGATTGCTTTAGTTTCAATTCTCCTCCTACTTAACGTCGCATCTGGCACACAGTAGGTGCTTAATAAATGCCTATTCGCCACCCACTCTGGGGGGTTGTGATTCTGTGAGCGAATCCGGGAGGAAAGGGATAGATTTAGTGTGTGTATCTCTTTCAGCACGTGACTGTACTTGGATATGTGTGTATGAAAGCCAGAAAGTGAGACAGAGACGCAAAGAGAAAAAGAGACGAGACAAAAAGAGAAAGAGCAAGGAAGAGTAAGTATGGACCACTACTCCTCCCCCTTCCCCCTTGCAATAGTTGTAATTGTAGCCAGGTATTTGGTAAGAGCTTATTAAATGCTTTTTTGATCCTCCATTCCTCTGGGCTCCAGTTCACATGAAAAGAACCTTAGAAATCAAAATGACCCACTTCTATGTTTTACAGATAGGGAAACTGAGGCCCAGAAAGGTTAAATTATGTGACTAAGGTCAGGAAGAATTGGTGGTAGAGGAGGATTTGCACCCAAGACTTAAGATTTCAAACTAAACTGCCTTGTGGGAGCCTACCTGGAGCTCTGGCAATGGCCCTCCTCTCTGGCTCCTTAAAGGGGAACTGCAGCATCGTGTCGAGGGACTTGAAGCAATCTTTCAGGGAGTTTTGCTGGTAAAACTCCACCAGTTCCTGGGAGGGAAATACGGGGACCAGTTTGGAATCGTCAGTCTGGGAGGTGCTCAGCAAACGAAACTAGGCTGGGCCTGACTGAGCTTGGGGAAAGTCATCCCAGGCCCTGTGGGAGCCCCGAGACTGGGAGGGAAGGTAATTGTCTCTGAGAGGAACCTTAGGAAACACATGGCCCAACCACACAAATATCCATGTTCTCCCCACACACACACACACACAGACTACCCATCCAGCCTCCCAGACATGAGAGCAGCTGCCTTCCCCACATGCCCGGCCCCATCCCGGGTCCTCACCACGAGCCCCCTGAACGCCTTCTTCTCCGTGATGCGGTACAGCCCCTCAGCGGTCAGGATCTTAATGTGCTTCACTTCCATGTTGAACCTGCCCAGACAGACAGACAGAGATAAATGCTGTGATCCCATAGCCAGCAAGTGTTGTAGCTGGGGACCACCATGTGATATAAGGACCAAGCAATGGTGGGAGCATCTTTAGCTGGAAAAGAGGCACCTTCATGGGGACAGGGAGGTCGTGCGAGTCTCTGAAGAACTGTTGTGGAGAAGAGGGGTTTATTTGTTCTGTTTGGCCCCTGAGAGCACAATTAGGTCTGGTGGGTGGACATTCTATGTATGGAAGGAGTGGAATGGCTGCCTTGGCAGGGAGGAAACCCCCTAAGGGATGGAGGCCTTCAGGTGGACAATGGAGGGGAATCTGTCCGGGATGTTACAGGAGGGCTCGCTGGGTATGGATGAGATCCATTCCATCTCGGCAGCAGAACAGCACCGGGGAGCCCTGGGTTGGAAGCCCAGAGACTTTACCTCCCAGTTTTGGTGCTGTACAGGTGACGCCGAACAGGTGGCTTAGGCCTCAGGTGAGGGTTGGGAAGGGGGAGCTGGACTGGGCAGCCGAGAGCCCCCCTTGCTCTGACCCCCACTAAGGGGAAGGAGGGAGAAGGCAGGGACAGGTCTGGGGAAGCCCGGGACGGGCGATAGTTACTTGATACTGATGGCAAACTCGGCGTTGTCCTTCACCCTCTGCCGCACCAGGAAGGTCCCGTCGGAACGATTGGTGAGGATGTTCTCGGCTCCCGCTCGCTCCATGGGGCCCGCGTACCTGCCAGACAGACAGTCACAGAGGTAGGGGTGACTGCAGGCCAGCCCAGGCCCATGGGGCCTCAGAGCAGCCCATCCTGAGAGGCAGCTGAAGGAATTCGGCAGCACTCAAGTACCTCCTCTCCTTCACACTCCCCCAGCCAAATCAGGGTGGAAACTCTTCCCTGGGATTAAGCAGGGCCCCCGTTAAAAATTCATCCAAGGAGATGAGGAGGGATGGAGAAAAGGCTTAGAGAAGTTCCATCCCTGGGGTCTCCTGACCCCAAACAATGTTTTCTCCTCTACACTGCCCCAGGGACATCAACCCCTCCCCATCAGCGCTGTAACAACTTCAGACCTTCTGCAGGTGCCCTAAGGTTTGCTAAGGGGTTTAAATCCATTATCTTGTTTGTTCTTCCCCATGAGATAGGTCTTATTAAGATCCCCATTTTATAGATAAGGAAACAGAGGCACCAGAGGCTAAGTGACCCAGTCAAGGTCACAAAGCTAAGAAGCAGCCAAAGCCTGTGTGGAAAGCCAGATCTTCTCGACTTCAAGTCCATCCCTCTCACCCCTGGGCTAGCACCCACTGGGGGCTACAATACATAGACAGAACCTAGACTTCCCACAGTGTGGGGGTGATATGCAGTTTTTTCACTGACTCTCCACGACCCCATTTGGGGGCAGAGACACCGGAGGGGTTCGCCATTTCCTTCTCCAGCTCATTTTATAGATGTGGAAACTGAGGCACAGAGCTAAGTCACACAATTCATCTCCCTGACTCTGGGCCCAGCTCTATCCCCTGGGCCATTAAGCTGCTCTTTCCAACAATGAGTTTATCCATGTTGTATACACTGAGGATCCAGCTTCACATTTCAACTAACATTTACAATCTTTGTGACCTTAGGCAAGACACAGATCCTGAGCCTCAATTCCCTCATCTGTTAAACCAGAGCGAGAGATTGAGACTCAATGAACTTTAAGAAGCTTCCATCTCTGAGTCTCCAAGCCTGTGAGTCACACTTGAAACGCCCTTGGCTTGCCCATGAGCTCGGTCCCCTGGCCGCCCCTCCCAGCAAGGCCACGGCTCCCCCAGGACAGGGACGGGGCAGGATCCACCTCTCCTGGCCAAGCCCGGCCCAGCCCAAGGACCTCCTCCCAGGGGCGTGCTGAGGGCCCGATTCCAGGATCAGATAATGGAAAAGAAAGTGCTGGGGAGGAGATGAGAGGCTATTATTGCGGCCCTGTGCTTTAATCTGTGTCTTGTATGAAGTAAGAAGCTGAAGGAAAGCCAGGCTCCACCTCCTTGAGAAAAGCTCGGCAGACTGGGAGTCAGAGCACTTGGCAGGATGGGCAAGGCAATATGGCACAGCGGCTATTACTGGGACAAGGGCCAGGAAGACCAGGTCCGGACCTTGTCTGGGACACTTACTAGCAGTGCAACCTTGGGCAAAACACTTGGTATTTCTCCAGGCATCAATTTGCCCATCTGTAAAATGGGAATAGTAATACCTATAGAAACTACCTCACAGGGTTGTGATAAGAATCAAATAAGATTATTGATGTAAAAAAATAGCTCAGTTCACTTTAGTTTGCTCTTCTGTAAAATGGGGATAGACTAGTTGGATGGATGAAAAACCATTTATTAATCACCTATCAGAGCCAAATATGATAATGAATGTTTAAAAAAAAAAAAACTATAAACTTTAAAGTCATTTAAATGTCAGTTTCTAATCAGTAAAATCCCACTTCTATGGGTGATCTTAAATAGCTCAATTTACCTCAGTTTGCTCTTCTGTAAAATGGACTAGACTGGTTGGATGGATGGAAAACCACTTATTAAACACCTATGTGATAGACCAGGCTCTGTGCTGTCCCTTCCATCTCTCTATGATTTCATAATAATCCCAACATTTATATAGCACATTATGGCCCCTGGGAAGCCCACTGGTCTAACCCTTCTTAATTCCAGCACTTTCCTACTTTTTATCATTTCCTACTCATCAAGTTACTCATGTAACTTGCTTTGTATATTTGTTTGCGTGTGGTTTTCTCCATTAGGTTGTAAAGTCCTCAAAGGCAGGAACTGCCTTTCTTCTTGGAATAAGCTGTTGTTCATTTGGTTCAGCCCTATTTGACTCTCCATGGCCCCACCCAGGGTTTTCTTGGCAAGGATATCAGAGCAGTTGCCATTTTCTTCTCCAGCTCATTTTGCAGATGAGGGAACTGAGATAAACAGGGTTAAGGGACTTGCTTGGGATCGCACAGCTAGTTAGCCTCTGAGGCTGGATTTGAACTCTATCCACTGCACCACCTAGCTGCCTCCTGGCATACAGTAAGCACTAATTAAATGCTTTATCTAATTATCTTAAGATTTACAAAGGGCTTTACATATATTATTATCACATTTGCTCCTCACAACTCTGTGAAGCAAATGCTATTGTTAGCTCCATTTTATATATGAAGAAATTAAGGGATCGTGAGTTAAGTGATTTTTGTTTAAATTGCACTAAGTCACTAAGGATCTGAGGCCAGATTTGATCCTTCTACCTGCCATCTAGGGGAGGAGGGGGGGGGAAGGAGGGAGAATTTGGAAGAGAAGGCTTTGCAAGGGTCAATGTTGGAAACTACCTGTGCTTCTATTTTGTAAATAAAAAACTTTAATAAAAAAATAATAAAAAGATTTGATCTTTACTATGATCCTGGTCCAGTGTTCTTCACACCACACTGAATCTTTTAGCCCTACACCCCTGCCCTCTCACCCATGGCCTGACACCTTGCAGACATCAAAACACTGACTGAAGGAAGGGAAGAGTGTCCTCCTACCCAGACTCACCAGAGACGGACAGACAGGTCCTGCGGGGGGCCCTAGGAAGACACAAAAGAGACAATGAGTCAGAGAGAGCAGGGAAGCCTTCCTCCCCGGCCCAGGAACCCTGGGACAACTGCCCGCGGGGACTCTCCAGCCCTGGCCCCGCCGGACCCAGGACAGAGGCCCAGGCTATACTCACATGAACAAAGGGTTTGACTTTCTTGCAAGGAAACCATCCCACCTCATTGGTAGCCGTGTTCCTCCCCTGTACGTGGAGGGATAGGGGTGACATTGAGAAAGAGGCATTATGGGGATAGAAGGGAGAGGGTTGGGGAAGGGGGGAATTAGAATACAAGGTTTTGCAAGGGTCAGTGTTGAAAAAACTATCCATGTAAATGTTTTGAAAATAAAAAGCTTTCATAAAAAATAAAATGAAAAAAATAAAACTAGGAAAAAAAACATTCCACCTTCTATATTTTCCTCCCAAGAAGGAAAGAAATAAGCATTTATTAAGTACCTCCTGTATGGCAGACACTAAATGCTTTATAAATATTATCTCGTTTGAGTTTTACAACAACCCTAACAGGTAGGTGGTATCATGATGCCCATTTTACAGATGAGGAAACTGAGGCAGACAGAGGTTACATCACTTGCCCAGGTTCACACAGCTAGTAAATGTCTGCAGTCAGATTTGAATTCAGGTCCTTCCGGACTCCAGGCCCATTCATCCCTCACCTGCCACCAGTTCTGCTCGGCCTCTGCCTTGGTTAGCTCCACAATGTCTCCTGGGTTCAGCCTCAAGAAAGGGCCAAAGGCTACAGGGGGTGGGGGCAGCCCATAGTACTCCTGGCACACTTCCATCTTGGGCAAGCCTGAGGAACAAGGCAGGGGAGGAAAGGGGAGGGGCAAAGAGCAGGTAATCAGGGCCCAGGCTCCAGAAGGCTGGGGAGGCCTTCTCCTGGAAGGAGGATGTGGAAGGCCTTCGCTTCCTTCCTCTCCCAGCCACCACCCAGCCGCAGCCGGGCCCAGATGGGGCTGCTCCCACGGGGACTCACCCAGCTCATTCTTCCTCTTGTCCGGTGCCGATCGGCTTGTCTTGTGCTAAGAAGAGAAGGCAGGGGGGTGGGACCTGGCTCCTGCCATCCCTGCCACCTCCGTGTCCCACCTTGCTCTTCTCCAAACTCAGGAAAAGAGCCCCAGGATGATCATCCCCATTTTATACAAAGGGAAACTGAGACTCAGAGAAGTTAAGGGCCTTGCTCAATGTCACATAAGAAATGCTGGAGGCAGGATCCACATGGAGACCTTCCAACTTTATTCATTCCAAATCCTGCTCTTTCGCAAACAGGCCGGCCTCCCTGCTTCCCACCCTCCTCTCCTGATTACAGGTCACCCCATCCCAGCTCGATCCATGACCACCTTCGGGCCTGGCCCTGCTACCATCCTAGGAACAGGGAACTGCCTTACCTTTCTCATAGTAGTGCTATGATCTGTGAGGAAAGAAGAAAAGGGGGCAATCTGATATCAGAGACCCCGGGGGGTATGGGGGGAAGTATATTCCCTTCCCCCACCTTCTCTCTCCCCCAAATGCCAGAGACAAGCAGCCTGAAGCACCCTACATCCTTACCACAGCACCCCACGGTTATCCTGGACCTCAACAGCTGCATCCCCAATAGGACCCCTCCCCAGTTACCTGAGCTGTGTCGGCCGCAGGGAGGAACCCTCCCCAGACACTCCTTGTGAGCGGGTGCCCGGCAGCGGTGGCAGCGGTATCCCTGGTAGAAAGTGCCTCTGGGGTAGGGTAGGGGGTAGGTTAGTGAGTTCAGTCCTTCCTGCCCCTGAATCCCTCAATCTCCCTCCTCTGGCTTGGGTGGGAGTGGGAGAAGAGGTAGCAGAAGGTCAGAATTAGAAGGGACCTCCCCAGCTCACTCACATTGTAACTGGGGAAACTGAGGGCAGAGGACAGAATTTGGTCTCAAACCTCTGAGCTCCAGGCCTTTTATCATGTACTCATCCCACCTCCACCCCCTAGTCCTTAGGAACCTAGGCCATGGGGCCTGTCAGCCAGAACTTGGGGCCTTGTTCTGCAGGGAAAGAATCTGGACTGCTGACCTTCCCAGCCCCACCAGTCACCCCAGGAAGCCCCCACCAGTCACCCCAGGAAGCCCCCACCTCAGCAGCATCTGGCAGGCTTTGCAGGAGGCGGTCTCCTCGAAGGAGAACATCTGGAAGTCGTGGCCATTGGCGGTAGCATTCTCAGGATAAATGTTGGACCTGGAGGCAGCAGAAGAAGGGAGATCAGGTCTGGTCCAAGGGATAGTGAAGGGAAAGGAGGTGGGGACCAGGAGCACAGAAGTGCCCTTAGAACTCCCCCACATATACTCACCCCACCCACAATCCCCTTCATTCAGTACCCTTCCCTCTCCCCCAACTCTCTGCCTCTCTGGGACCTTGCCAGATCCCTGTGTGGGAAGGTAAGGGGCTGTAACCCGACACCCTCGCCAGGGCAGGGAAAGGGGGGTGGTCTGGGGCCAGTCCTCACAGGGCCATCTCAAACTGCTCCATCCACTTCTTCTTCAGTTCCCTCGTCTTAAAGAAGAGCTCGTAGCCCTGGGTGCCCTGGTCCTCGATCAGGAGAAACATGTGTGTCCACTGTGGAGGCCGGGGAGAGATGTCAGGGAGAGCTCTGGCTCCTGCGCCCCCCAATAGGGTCCCAGTTCCCAGTCACTCGAACTCAGAGCCCCAGTCACACATATATGAAGGAGGTAGGGCAGTGGAGCTGCCATCTCTGGCTGAGGGCCTCTCCCCCCCACCAGGCACACAAGACCAGGAGCCCGAGCGTCCTCAGGCAAGGTACCTTCTTGTTGTCTCGTTCTCCAGAGGAATCATCTCGGACCTGGTAGTTGGGCAGGTTCACAAAGTCCTTTAAGTCATAGATGTCTCCTCGCCTTTTACAGATGAGCAGGGCTTTGTCCAGGAGGAAAGCATACCTGGAGCAGGGGACAGAAGGGTCCCTGATCCCTGAAAGGCCCCAGGAGGGTTGCCTTGCCAGCTTTCCCCATTCTTCCTCCGGTCTCTCATTCATTCATGTAACAAATGTTCATTACATACCTACATGTGCCAAGAGTCTACCAGACAAAAATGAACCGTCCCCTACCCCAAAGGAGCTTCTGTTTACTCCACTGGGGAGAAAACTACATGAACCCCAGTAATACATACAAGTACATATAGACTACCAACAGGCTAATCTGGAGGCTGGGAAGGGGACACCAGGAGCTGCAGGATAAGCCTCCAATACAGGAGTTCTGCATCTGGAGATTGCAGCCTCCAAAGATAGATCTCAAAGGGTCCATGGATTTGGACTAGGGGGGAAATGCACCTTTATTGCACTATGGTGGGTTTCCTTTGTAATCCAATGATAGCATTTACAAGCGAATCCCTAGGGGGTGTGTTATTATTACCTTTAATAAGTTATATCAATATTAATATTATTATTTATTTAATGTTTAAGATTAAATAATAATATTAATATGCTTTAATAAGAGATAGTGCTTGAGGGCCTGGGATCAAGCTGGAGGTTGCCAGAGGCAGAACTAGTACCTGTCTATCTTAGATCTCCTCTCAGACGTGGCGATCTTGAGCTCACCGTCGATCTTGGGTCGTCCATAGGGTGCCAGGTTCTTGGTCTAGGGGTGGAAGATGAAAAGGGACTGGCACTGGGGACAAAGAATCTCGCCCATCTCCCCAGCCCAGCGGCCCACAGGAGTGTCCCTTCTGTCCAGAACCGCAGTCCTCACCAAGTTCTCAATGGAGAGCTGGAAGGTGGTGATCTGCTTCAGCGTCTCATTGTCCCTCTTGACCTCATTCACACACTGGGCCAAATCCTAGAGACAAAGAAGTCAGAGCAGCCCTGAGCCAGGTGTGGGCAGGAGGGGTCCTCAGGAGGAGGAGCAGGGAGACCCCAGAACTAATAGCCAGAAGGGTCTTTCTGACAATTATCTAACTCAAGTCCTTCAGGTCACAGAAGTGGAAACTCCAGAGAGGGAAGAAATTTCAGAATCTGAGTCCATGCTCTCACTCAGGTCCCACGACTATGAATTGATTATTTTGTCAAACGAGGGGCTGCCTACCATCTGTATCTTAGGTCTGTGTGTTTCTCAAGCCTTCCCCCAATACCAGGAGCCCCTCTCCCCTCCCCTTCTCCTCCTCACCCTCATGGCATCCAGTGCCAGCCGCATATTCTCCTTCTCTAGGGCATCCGTTGTATGCTTCACCAGCTCCTGAATGAGACCAAAAGTAAGAGAGAGTTATATGTAGTCCAAGTTTTCCCAAGACAGTCCCCCCTCTTCCCACACCTTTTGCTAGAGAAGCAGATTCACACCAGATAAAGTGGGATAAATTATCTCTTTTTTGGGTGCACTCTCTCCCCCTCTCCCTCTCCCAGTCAGTCACTCCGCTGCTTTGAGCCCCCCAAGTCAACACTGGCACAGGTTCCTATGCCTCCTATCCCTCCCCAAATTGCAAGGTAGAGAACTCACCTGAAGCAGGAGATGGTACTTCAGCACCCTCTGCATGGGCACCATGAGCAGATCTCTCAGGGTGAACCGGCCATTGTTTGCTCTCTGAGAACATTCCTGGGGGGAGAAGTCAGGGAAGAGCTCACATCCCTAACCATTCTCTGGGAAGAAAGTCACGCTGGAGAGGCAGAGAGATGCGGCATCCAGATAGACAATGCTGCTCTGGGAGCCAGGGGGATGCAAATTCAGGGCTGGGCTGGAGCCAAATCAGACCCACGCCCGTCAGTAAGAAAATCTTCAGAGTAAGCATTTACAGCTGGGAAATTCCACAAATGCTACAAGTCAGGGCTTGATTTATCCATCAATTCTTGACCGTCTAGACTGGTGGTATCGGACAGAGGGCCCAGGGCTGCATGTGAAGATCCCTGGCGGCAGCACAATGGCTTAGAAAACAGCAAATTAACATAATATTGATTTTGTTAAATATTTCCCAATTACATTTTACTGGTGCAGATGTATAAGGGAGGCAGCCCACAAGAAATGCGTTTGACACCTCTGGTCTAGATGTAAAGAGATGGGAAAAGTAAATAATGCAGCTTAAATTTAAAAGCAAGACATGGGCACGGTTGATTGAGTTTTTGGCGGTGCTGGTGATGTTTGTTTTGTTTTATTTGAGAGTTGTTGAATAACTACCAGCACCCTCCTGCTGCCTGATTGCAAATATGCTGATAATAATGGCCAGCTGGGTGACTCTGGGCAAGTCACAGCTGCATCTCTCTGAGTCTCAGTAAGGCTATGAATAATGCTTGTAGTACTGACCAGGAGTAGCCACAGAGCTCTTCAAGCTCTGTTCAAGAGAGGTTCAAGAGAGATAATGTATGTAAAGCTTTTTGATAGTCTCCAGATGATATAATTTATCAGTTATTATTCCAGCTGTGTGAGCTTAGATAAGTCGCTTCCCTTCCCCTGACTCAGTTCCCACATCTGTGAAGTGGAGATAATGATATTTATCCTTCACACGGTCTATTGTGAGGAGTGGGCTTTGTAAACTCATGCGCACTGGAAGTGAAGAACTGTGACAATTATCACTACAGTGCTAGCTAGTAGAAAGAAGACTAGATCAGGAATCTAGTGAGCTCAGTTATTAATTTGATAATCGTGAGCAGGCTATTTAACTTCTTTGGGTCTGTTTCTCTATCTGTAAACTGAAGGGTTTGGACTAGATGGTCCCTCCCAGTCCCAAATTCTATTATTTATCATTTGTAGAACTTGGTAATTTCCCAAAGGTAACTCAATCCATTCTGCTGCTGCTGCTTCTGTTCAAATCTGGTGCCAGTTTATTGTCCAATTCAAATCTCTGAAATATATGATATGTATGTGTGCATATATACATGTATTTTGTGCATATACATACACCTATTCTGATAGATGAGTTCTATAGATTTTCCAACCAGCTGTATATCAATCAATCAATCAACAAACATCACCACTTACTATTTGCCAAGCATTGTGCTAAGTGATGCTGATACAAAGAGAAGCAAAAACAGTCCGTGTCATTTTCATCCATTTTGCTGGATGGATAATGAGGAAAAACTCTTTTGAATGGTTATGGATCTCATCCAGGAGACTTCATGCAATTAGCACAATGTCATCTACCAAGAGTAGCATCTACAATTCAACATCCCATAATGGAATATATCTTCAATTTGAACTCCAAGCTGGATCTCTTCTATGGTAGTTGTAAACAGCGTAGATCTTCCTCTTTTCGGTGTTGCCTTATCTTAATGATCACAAGTTGGTCAAACAAGGATATTTGTTATCATATATTTAAAAGAATCTATAATTATATTGACAGATGCATGAGATAGTTTGTTGAAGGAGAGGTATTTTATTTTATCAAATCAAGTCCATTTGTATAGTCAATAAACAATAAGGGAGATCTCTATCTTTCACTTCCTTGCATGATAGAAAAAAATGTGCTCTGTGGTGGAATTTCATATGCAAAAATCCTTCTAATTAATATTCCATCAAGGATATGCTCAATATATACACATATGCATATATATGTATATGTAATATATATACAATATCTATGCAAGTGTGTATATTGTAAGATTGATGTCTATGTGCATGCTTTATATGTAACACGTGGACATTTGCAGACATGTGTACTATGCGTACATGTGTATCACTGTATTGTGTGTGTGTGTGTGTGTGTGTCTGTGTGTATGTGTATGAGTGGATGGAAAAATAGCCTTCACTTTATTGTTCTCTCCATCATCTTTTTTTTAATGGTAATAAGGTCCAAGTTTATTTTTCTACACTATTACTATTTTTGCCCCCTTCAGAAACTTAAAATAATTAATTCTCATTGTCCCTATAATTATACCACCTCCAGTTTGGACCTCCTTTTGGAATACTTGTCCTAGTCCAGCTGATTTATCCATCTTTGTTTTTTTTAAGTGGCATTTCTTCCTTCTCTTTAAGCACTTCTGGAAATATAATTAATGCCAGTCATATTTCTACTGTCCTTGATGGTAAAAGAGTTTTGGGGTTTTTTTTAAGACCTCTTCATATCTTTTCCATCTTCCGTTTGTTGGTTATCTTCTTTCCAGCTTCATTCTTGGGATGACTTTGCTTAGTTGAGTCTCTTATTATTAAACTTTCTTTAAACTGGTTTTGCCCCTCCACTTCCCTCCTTCTGTCTAAAGTCTTTTTCTCTTGTCTTTCTAGATATTTTCATTATGGATTCAACTATCATCTTTATATAAATTATTCCCAGATATATATCGCCAGTCTTCATCTCTTTCCTTGAACTCCAATCTTATATGTCCCATTGCTTGCTCGCCATCACTTATCTCAGAACTCATTATTATTCTCCTGAAACTTCCACTCCCCTAATATCTCAATTTCTATCAAAATACCATCACTCAGTCACCCACATTAACAACTCGGTTGTTATTTTCAACTCTTCATTATCACTAATTCCCTCCAGTTATGACTTCACTTATGAAGTCATAACACTATCCCTTCCTCAACATCTCTTTCATCTACCCCTTTTTTTCCTTCTCTCTAGTCCCATTAAAATCACTAGTGAGAGCCCTCATCAGGTTTCCTTTGGACTATTATACTGACTTCTTTACTGGTCATCCTTTATCCAGGCTCTCCTCTTCTTAATCCATTCTCTACACAATTGCCAAATTAATATTTAATGTCATCTATAAACTGGATTGACTTATCAGTGAAAATTTTATTTGCCCTTAGAAGAATGGAAGCTTATTGCAAGAAAAGTTCATTTCATTCTTTGTCCTTATATCCCCAGCCTCTAGCACAGTACCTGGTACTCAATAAGCACTTAATAAATGTTGATCTATTTTCTCTAATTTTTTTTAGACACTACATCTCATAATCACCCATCATCCTTTTCCATAAGAATTTGCAAATCAGTTTATATCCTAATGTGGCATAACCTACAGATGTTATATCTTTCCTCTTGGCAAATTAGTCAAGTATTTGCTAAGGCACTTTTTAGACTCCTTTGGTTTCTTTTTTTTTTTAATGATTATTGATTGATACCAGCTAAACATCTATATGAAATTATTATAGTTTGTGTCTAGGTCCTTTCTTCCACCCATATCCCACTGTCATCATTGACTATTTGTCTGATGTAATGTAAAAAACAAGGTATCAAGATCAATTCTAATGGATGCAGCTCAATAATGAGATGACTCAGACCAGTTCCAATGATCTTGTGATGAAGAAAGCCATCTGCATCCAGAGAGAATAGTGGGAATTGAGTGTGGTTCACAACAAAGCATTTTCACCCTTTTTGTTGTTGTTTGCTTGCATCTTATTTTCTTTCTCATTTTTTCCAGTTTGATTTGATTTTTCTTGTGTAGCAAGATAATTTTATAAATATGTATGCATATATTGGATTTAACATAAATTTCTACCATGTTTAACCTATATTGGGCAACTTGCCATCTAGAGAAGGGGATAGGAGAAGGAGGGGGAATTGGAACACAAGGTTTTACAAGGGTTATTGTTGAAGACTTATCCATGCATGTTTTGAAAATAAAAAGCTTTAATAAAAAATAAGGGATCAATAAAATATTTTAAAAAGATGTTTGGCCATATCAGGTTTGAGTTGCTTTTAATGTACAGTATATCTTTTCCTCATTTCTTCCTTCTAGATCTATATGACTCTTTATCTTTGCTTTATTAAGTTGGTAGTCTGTACACAGACAACTAATAATTCAGAGATGATTCCTCATATGAGCAAAGGGCCATTTCTCTCTCTGTTAAATAAAATAAAGTGTGTTTTCTAGAATGCTATTCAATTTTTTCCAAGACCAGAGTCTTTCAATTCTTTTCCAAAAGAAAGCATTTATGATACATAGAAGAGAGGCTTCTATTGCGCCCACCTGGCACATTTTCCATCATACTTTTCCCCATCCTCAGCTACTTTCACCTTTGCATTGAAATTCCCAAGAATCAGAATATATGTTGATTTAATTTAGAAAGTTTTACTAGGTTCTTCATAAATTTTCTTTCTCTTCATTCTTGATAATAAATGTTTGTGCAGAAGCTACAGTTTTTTGATGGTGGTCCTTTTTGCAAATTCTTATCATGATTGGTGTAATACCAAATAGCTAAATGTCCCATGAAATGATGCTTCTTGTTTTCTTTTGACACACCCTTAAAACCAACTTCACCAGCTCCTTTATTTGCCTATCTTTAAAAAAAAAAAATCAAAACCTATGAGCCATCATTCCCATTCAGAGGCAACTTCCTCCTTTCTTCTGGTTTTCTCCAGGGTGAGAGTGTCAAGAAGGATATGATTCAGTACCCGTCAGTAGTATGTACCATTGTTAATCATTAGACAAGGAGCACTTTTAATTGCACCACTGGCCAAGGAAAAAGTTTATTCAGAGTATTAAAATTTTCAATTCTTGCCACATCTGCTGCCTTTCTTGGTGTGTTGCCACCATCACTGCAGAAGCAGGTGAGAAATAAGGGCCATTTTGCATTTTTGTTTCATGGGTGACCAAAACCAAAGATCCTCAGTTGTCTGGTCTTTCCAGGTCCTGCTAGATTTATCTTCAGCAAGCATACACAGTCTGAGATCACACTCACCGCCTTCTCTGAGAACTAGAACCTGACAGAATTTATGTTTTGCTGACATAACCTGGAAAGCTCCCAAGTCACCTTTACACCACAATGAAGCATCAGGAGGACTTTGAGAAAGTCCTCAGGAAAACAAAAGGCTCCATTCATTTAATACTATTGTAGTCTTCTGGTATTCTTGTACAACTGTGAGATGTGGAACACTACAATCTCTAAAGAACTGAACGTGAGTACCATCATTCCAAGGGTTATAAATAGACACATAATGGGTTCAGGCAAACTAATACATTACCAACAGAGAATTATGAAGGAAAATTGGGGTAATAGGAGTAATCGAGGAAATATATGAATGAAAAAAAAAGGATATAGTAGTGAGAATGAAGGAGAATGCAACTCTGAATTTGGAGTCAAAGGAGCCGAGTTCAAAATCTGCCTCTTCTACTTATTCCCTATATGATCATAGGTAAATGATTAAACCTATTTGGATCTCAAAACAAGGGAGTTGGATGTGCCCCCTTGTTATTCTCTTAATATCAAGGGAAACCAAGAAAGACTTCCAGAACTTTGGATGGTCCTCTTCTGGTAGACCATAGAAAGGGAAGTAACATGAAAAAGCATGAATATATAGATGAGTAGCAATCTACACTATGAGAGAGAATATTATATTGATGAAAACACAGAGCCAGTTAGGTATTTTGAGCTATTGTTGTTGCTGTTATGATTATAGTTAGATGGCGTATACTTCAATCTAATCTTATTAGATAGACAAGCACTGGTTGTTCCTTGTTGCTACCAGTGCCTCCTTTCCCATCCCACTCCAAGCCTACCAACCTCCAGCTTCATCTGCACATCCTCCCGCATACTGGCCACTCGGTCTAGGTGCTTGCTGGCTGACTCCACCTGGCTACAGTAACGGCCATACACAAGGAATCTGTAGGGGAAGAAATGGTAAATGTTTAACAACCAGCTCTCTAGGAGAGTGAAAATGTGTCCACAACATATTTTTTAAAAGTTTAATCTGTATTGTTAGCATTTTATCCATCACATTTTTAAGTCTAGACAATTAACAAAACAATAAATTAATCTTTTATTTGTAATATTTGTCAATTTCCAATGTAAATGCTCACACTGAAAACTTAACAATCAGTTCTCAAGAGTTGAATTGGTCTAGCACATCCTTGAGAAAGCAAGGGAATTTCAGTGCCTCGGCCTGAGTATCCCTTCTCCTAACCCCAAAACTCCATTGAGCTTTGGTGTACCCCCATTTGACTGTGGAGGAAGTTAAAGTCTAGGGGAAAGGGAATGATTTACCCAAACTCACACAGCCCATCAATGGGTGAGTTGGACCCAAATCTGCAGCCCTCCAGTGGCTAGTGGTCAGAGGACCCTAGAGACCACATAGTATCAGCTTGGGCAGAAGTAGACCCTCTAACCACCCTTCCGCCTTCCAGCCTCACCTCTCCTTATAGCTGATGAACACCTGATAAAGTTCTGCAGCACCACTGGCAGAAAGTGCTTCCTTCAGGTCCCTCAGGAAGCTGCTATGGACACTGAGAAGGTCCTGAGTAGAAAATACAGAATCAAAGAATCTCAGAGGTAATAAGGACTTCAGGAGTCCAAGAACTCAGATGTGTTAAACACAAGGCATAGGGCACCAGATTAATATGCAATTTAGAAATGTTTAACAAAATAAATAAAAATATAATTAAATAATATTTCATTTACAAACGAACTCCATCGACAGCTGGCAGATGGTCTCATACATGGATTGGTAGCCCCCATTTCTATCAGAGTTTGACACCATCACTCTGGTCCAATCCACACATGACCAGGACTCTCCTTCTAACATCCCTTTCAATCAACCATCCTTGATCCTTCTGAAAACTTCCATGAATGAAGAAACTTCCTACCTTTCTCTTTGATTGTTAGGAATTTGGGAGTTTTTGCCTACATCAGACCTAAATCTGTCTCTGAGCAGCTTCCACCCAATACATCTAGTTCTGCTGTTTCGGGCCAAGCAGAACTAATAATATCATCAATCAATATCTTGTTTTTATATAGCACTCTGAGGTTTGGTGAGATTTTGGCTTCTTCCACAACAGCCTTCAAATACCTGAAAACAGATACTATGCATCTCCCCACAGACTCCAATCTTCTCTTCTCTTCTCCAAGATAAATATCATGGAGACAACACTAAATTAAGACTCAGAGGAGTGAGAGAACCAGAGTTAACACCTGTCCCTTACTCCTTGTATAATCACAATTCATTTATTCTCTCTAGATACAAGTTTAGCATCTACAAAATGAAGGATTTGAACTACATGACCTCCAAAATCCCTTCTCAACTTTAAATCAGTGATCTTGTTATTTCCTTAATCAGCCTGAAATTGTCTGATGTCCAGATCCCTTGCTCTCCTGGTGGCCCTGCTCTGGAATTATTCCAGTTTGTTAATATCTTTCCTAAAAATGAGACACCCAGAATGGAACACAGAATTCCAGATGTAATGTGATCTGACAGTGTACAGTCCAGAAAGACCAATACCTCCCTTCTTCTAGACACTTCTGCCTCTCTTAATGAATATAAATATAGTGAAGCTAAATAAATAAATTGGGAAGAACTATGTTGCTTTGTACATTGAGCTTACCATTCACTAAAATACCTAAGTCTTTTTCACATAAATTATAGTTGAGCAGTTTGTTTTTTGAACCTCAACTAAATAGCTTTACATTTTGCATAAACTGTACTTGAGCAGTTTGTTTTTGAACCCCAACTAGAGAGCTTTTCATGTATCTTCATTAAATAGATGTGGGGTAGGGGGTGGGTAGAGGACTGATCTTGAGCTATGAAGGCTTCCTTAGGAACAGGTAAAACCCAGGACAGAAAAAAATCATGAGAAGAAGCAAAGTATCCCAGTGGATAGAGCCCTATACTTGGAGTCTAGAAAACATAAGTAAAAGACCTACCCTCAGATACTATTTAACCCTAAGAAAGTTACTTAATTGCTGTTTGCCTCAGTTTCATCATATATAAAAGGGGAGTAATAAGAGTATCTCCTTCCCAAAGTAGTCAAGAGGATAAAATGACCTAATATTTATAAAAATGCTTGGCACAGTACCTGGCACATAGTAACTATTTAATATGTAATTATTTAATTAATATTATTTAATAATATTTAAAATTATGATTGCTTATTTTAAAAATGCTTATTAAATCTAAATCTAAAATCATTGGCAACCTTCTTATAGGGCCCGGATTTATAGTTACTTTGATGTGGTGTCCCTCAAAAGGAACTTACAGCCACATCCACCACATATATAGATGACCAAGTCATATATTCCCTTATAGAGAAGAGGGGCCCTTAACATCAAAAAATTTCTATGTCCCTCTGAGCCCAGAGCAACCTCTTTCCAGACCTAAGAACTATTCTCAGTCCTTCAGGAACCAGGGACAGGAACAAAATGATTTGGGATTTCTCAGAAGCATTTAATACCCAGAGGAAAGCAGAAAATACTCCTTTTCTATTCTCATCCTTCTCTTGGACCTGTAAGCAGAACTATTCCAGTCTCCCTGCCTCTTGCCGATTGCTTGGCTTATATTTTATTTGTCCCCAATTTTTTGCCTTCGCCACATAGTAGGGCAGGGACTTTTTTGGAGGCCATCAGGGTGAAGTGACTTGCCCAGAGTCATCACACAACTAGTAAGTGTCTGAGCCCAGATTTTAACTCAGGTTCTCCTGATTCCAGGACTGATGTTCTATTCACTGCACCACTTAGTAGACATTTAATAATTTTTTGTTGACTTGGTTTGATCCTATAAGGTAGATTTTTTTCTCTTTTTAATTTTTTTTATCTTTTACTTTATTTTTCTTGAGGATTTTTTTAAGGGTAGGGTTTCCTTTCACAACATGACTTTTATGGAAATGTTTTGCATAACTTCATATGTGGTTTCTTAATGGGGGCTGGGGTTGGGGATAAGGGAAAGAATCTGAAACCCCAAAAAAATTTTTTTAAGAAATGCAAAAAATCATTTTAAATATAACTGGAGAGAAATACTAAATAAATAATTGGAAATAAAAAATTTAACAATAAAAGTAAAAAACAAAAAAACTGAAGGGGGGAAGAAATAAGGCTTTTATCAGAAATACTGGCTGAAAAAAAATTTATTCTAGCTTTCTGCTTCCCATTTAATCTTGGCTACATCAGTTTTACTTGTACAAAAACTTTTTAATTTAACGTAATCAAAATTACTCATTTGGCATTTCATAATGTTGTCTAGTGATTCTTTGGTCACAAATTCCTCCCTTCTACACAGATCTGAAAGGTGGACTATCCCTTGCTCTCCTAATTTGCTTATAATATCATCCTTTATTGAACCCATTTTGACCTTATCTTGGAATAGAGTATTAGGTAGTGGTCAGTGCCTAGTTTCTGTCATACCATTTTTCAATTTTCCCAGCAATTTTTGTCAAATAGTGAACTTTTATCCCAGAAGCTTAAGTCTTTGTATTTATTAATACCAGATTATTATAGTCATTGACTATTATGTCTTGTGAACATAACCTATTCCACTGATCCACTATTCTATTTCTTAGTCAGTTCCAAATAGTTTTGATGATTGCCACTTCATAGCAGAGTTTTAGGTCTGGTCACTATAAAATAGGCTGCCACTTTATAACGGAGTTTTAGGTCTGGTAAGGCTAGGTTACTATAGGATAGATATTACAGGTATTGTATTTTATAGGTTGATAAATGAGGCTCGGAGATCCCAAGTGACTTGCTCAAGATTATACAGCCTGTTACTGTCCATGAGAGACAGGACTGTGAGACCAGTACTCCGGACACTTTGTCATGATGAATTTGGGATAGAAAGAATGAACACGTGAATGGATAAAGGGAGAATGGGACAGAAAAGTTGGATTGGAGGGCCTTGGTAGGACTTTAAGAAAGGAAGGGCTAAGCTCACCTCCAAGTTGATAAAGATGATCTCAATGTCTTCTGGTCTTAGGAATCGCTGCAGAGGCTTCAGGAAGTGCTAGAGGTTGGAGAAGAGAGAAATGAGCTTGAAGAAAAGGAAAGGGTCCCCCAGCCAGGTCACAAGACATGCCCTAGGCCGGCTGCCCACCTGCTGGATTGAGCTGAGAGTGTCAGTATATTTCTCTTCTGTCTGCTGGATCTCCCGCAGACAACAGGCCTTCTTGTCCAGCTCGGTCATCTTTGGCTGAGAAAAACAGGAGGGACACATACATTTTAGAGGTCCTCGTAGGAACAGCCCCAGGGGTCATTCATCAGCCCCTTCCCATACCCAGGATCATCACCACAATCTTCCCCAACTTACCATCATGGGTGCGGGTTCTGTTCGCATGAGATCTTCATAGATCTCATCCCCCTCTGCTTCCTCATTCTCCACACAGTCATACAGGTCCTCATCTTCCTCCACGGTATCACTTAGGAGAAGGCATGCTCATCATACATTATACCCCCTTTTCTCTGGTGCCCAAAGCCTAGGAATTAAAATGGTCCCACCAAAATACCTCCTCTGGGAAGCCTCCCTTGATTACTGGCAGCTCCATCTCTGGCTTTCTCCTGTGCTTTTCAGCCCCCCCCCCCCCCCAGCCCAAAGATAAAGCTGTTCCTGCTCTCCCTCTTTCTGTCAAAAAATAGAAAGAAGCCTCATCTCCAGCTTCTGAAAAAGCTTCCAGGTTTCTGATCCATCTCCAAGAGGGGGTCACTCACTCAATCTGATCTGACAGTCCACTGTAAATATCATCATCCCCAAAGTTGTCTTCATCTGTGGGGAAGGGCCTGGAGGAGAGAGACAGAATTGGGAAGAGAAGGATGGGGAACCTTTCCTGGGCAGTGAACTGGCATTTTGAGCCCTTCTCAGGGCTCATCATCATTATTACTCACATTTATAGGCATTGTAAAGTGTGGTAAAAATCCTGTGTGTACATTGGTCTCCACCACACGACAAGAAGAAAGCAGTCAGAGGAACAAAAATGGAGGGCTAGGTAATGGGGGAGGGGGCAAGAGGAGGGAGCTAGAAGCACAGAAAGTACAAGAAAAAAACTCACATGATCCCCTTGTTCTGGGCAATTGTTGTCCATGATAGAGCCGACAAGGTATAGATTACCTGAACATGAAAAAAGACTCAGAAATTGGGGCCAAAGTGGTAACCATCCTTTGCATGGCATCATGAATTCAGATAAACCTGAGTTTAAGCCCAGGCTCCCCTAGAACCTTAATTTCAGTACTCCAATATTCTGATCTTTGTAAATCCCAGAATTTCAGCTCCTTAGCCTTGGGAGTATAAAACTTAGTAGTTTTATACTCACAAGATACCAAGAGCCTGGGATTTAAAAACTCTATGAATTTGGGTATTCAGTGTTCCAGGACTTCGAGGTTCTAAGCTTCCAGGACTGTTAGAGTCCCCAAGTCAGTTATCCATTAACTTTTCACTGGCAGACAAAGCTGTAAAAACCCTGGAGACACATAATTTGGATCTCCATTCCCAAAGTGCAGCATTCCTTGGCAAGGACTTGCAGTGCCAACCTTTTCTCTTTTCCTCCTTTCCTAACAAGTCACTAAACGTCCAAGCTCAAAGCCCGCTTCCTCATGAAAGCCTTTCTAACCGAACATCTCTCCCTCCAACTTATCCTTCCAAGTATCTGATGCTTCCTTTACTAAGAGTTGCTTTTACCAGATCCTTCCAATTTATTTAATCAGTGACTTCTTTTTCTCTCACCTTCCCCTTCTCCTTGATTAATTTAAGTAAATCTATTTTCTCTTCCCTATATCATCCCTAAGATAATATCCCTCAGATTGGATTCTCTCCACTCATACATAGTAGGTAGACTTGTGGTTTATACAATTCAATTTTTTTACCCTGTCATTTTGCTCCTTTGACCACTCCCCACACATACACATATACATTGGCCAGTTTCTTTCAAAGTTTGGGATCTTGGGCTTTCACTTTACAGGAGTCAGAGAGCAGTCAACATTAGTGATCTTTAGATGGTTTCTGATATTTTTTCTAGCTCTAAATCCTGGATACTAGTTCAGCCTTCTTGGTCCTAGAAAGACGATGATAGGTCCCAGGGTGGGGGCAAGGAGAGACAGCTGTTCAAAGGACTGACCTTCCCAAAGTCCTGCACATCAAAAAGATCAAAGACCTCAAATAGCTGGTTTCTGCGGAGCCCAAACTTCTCACAGCAGGCCGCCAGGAAGGTGCGGATGTTCTTGAGGCAAAGGAACTGGAAGACAGAGAGGAGCAAAGGGAATGATGTTTCCCCTACCCTCTCCATCCTACCCCCAGCTCAGCAGCAAGGCTCTTTTCTCAGCAAGATCTTGGCCCATATGCACATAAATATTCATAGAGCATTTCATGCTGTGGCAAGGAACTGGAAAGTAAATGAGCATCCTTCAATTGGAGAAACGCTAAGCAAATTATAGCACCTGGATGAAACAGAATACCATTGTGCTCTAAGAAATGACAAAAGGGAGAGATTCAGAGAAACCTGGGAGGACAGGTGGAACCAAAACAATTCATACAATGACTGTAAGAATGCAAAAGTTAAGTCAAAAAAAGTTTTCGAAACTTTAGACTGGGAGCATGAAATGCCCAAAGAAGGTTCACACAAGCACTCACAGAGGAAGCATGCTCCCCAACTCCTGAGAGAGGAATGATGGGTGGGTTAGGGACCCATGGAGGGACAAAAGGGACAGACATTTCTGGACAAAGTCAACGTGGGGGTTTGTTTTGCATGACTGTATTTGTTATGAGGGAGAACATCTAAAGGACTGAGGGAAGGTGGAGTTGGTAGCTAATGACGGTGATACACACAAAAAAAGAAGAAATGAAAGAATGATGAAACAAAAAAATGTTCCAAAGAAAGCAGAAGGAGATAGACAAGCAGGGTAGTTTTGTTATTATTGTGTTCAACTTAATAATAATAATATCATATAATATATGCTATAATATATTTATGTATAATATATTAATAATAGCTAGTATTTATCATGTTTACTCTGCACCAGACATTATACTATTTCACAAATATTATCTTATTTAATCCTCAAAACACCACATAGCGGTAAGTGCTATTATTATTCACATTTTACAGTTGAAGAAACTGAGATTAAGAAAGGTTAAAATTACTTTTCCAAGGCTCATGTGGCTATTAGGCATCTGAGGCTGGATTTGAAGTCAGGTTTCCCTGAATTGAGGCCCAACACTCTATCCATAAACCACCTTGTTGACAGATAAAAACCTTAATACATAGTTTCTTTAAAAAAAAAAAAAAAAACAGACCATAAGGGCAGCTAGGTGGCACAGTGAATAGAGCACCTGAATTCAGGAGGACCTGAGTTCAAATTGACCTCAGACACTTAACACTTCCTGGCTTGTGATCCTGGAAAAGTCACTTAACCCCAATAGCCTCAATGGAGGAAATACACAACCTAGATCCAATCTACCTTTCCTGATTTATTGTATATTCCTCTTCTTCACTCACTAAAACATGGAACATTCCATCTCCTCTCTGTGTGCCTTTGCATTATTAGCTGGTTCCCCATGACCGGATCATCCACCCTCCTTTCTACTGTCTCTTAGAACCAACTGATTCTTTAAAATTCCACATATATGCCATCCCCTCTGCACCCTTCTTGATCCACTGCTCCGCCCCAAAGGGAAAGCACCCCCATTAAATGACTTTGTATTTTTTTAATGTATTTATAGAAGAGACAATATGGTCTATTCACCAACACAGCAGTCTGTTTCATTAATACTTTTCCCTTCCTTTTCTTAAGTCTAGATGATCAACAAAACAATACATCAAGCCTTGGTTTTTTTAAATCATTTTTAGATTTCCAAAAATCTAACAACCCCTCTTGTGGGCAAGTTGGAAGTAACTTTAGCACATCCCTGACCTTCTTCTGTCTGACCTTCTGAGTCTACAGGACCCTCAGCTAACTTATTTAGCATCTCACTACTTGAAGTAATTATCCCCTCCCTAGGAGTTCTCTTACCAATGATGTAGGCAAAAAAAAAAAAGTCAAAAGACATGTCTGTGTGTTTCTGTAGACACAGTAGGGGCTTCTGAAGATCAGGATTGTAAACTTTTTGACTCTAAAATCTTTGAGCTAGTGCCTGACCTGGAGTCAAGAAAATTTGAGGTTAAAATCGGCTTCCATGATTGAGAAAGGCACTAAAACTGTTTTTCTTCAGGTTTCTCACCTGTAAAAATGGGGATAATACAACTATCTATTTCACAGGGTCATTGTAAGAGGGGAATGAGATGCTATTTATTTATAAAGCACCTGGAACATAGTAGACACTGTATAAGTGTTAGTTACTATTAGGTTCTTATAGGGAGAGGGAGCAATAGGGAGACTGGGTCTACGCATTTCATCCAGGCTTAAAGTGGAATGACTACTCACAGTCCAGAGTAACCACAGATCAGAACAAAAACTTGGACAGGTCAGCCCCTCCCTAGACAGTCTGGTGGGTCTCATTCCCAGGGACTCCCCATATTGGTACCATTCTTAGTGTGGACACTGATCAGCTTTATCACTGCTAGATCTCAGAACTCCCAAACTCAAGTGATCCTCCAGCCTTAACCTCCCAAGTAACAGGGATGAGAGGAGAAGAGGAAAGAAAAGAAGAAGGAAGATAGGAAAGAGGAGAGGAAAGAAGAGGAATAAGGGGAAGGAAAGGAAATGAGGAGAGAGACAGAGACAGAGACGGAGGAAGAAGAGGGGGAAGAAGGGGAAGAAGAGAAGGAGAAAAAAAAGGAGGAGGAAGTAGAAGAAAAGGAGGAGGAAGAGGAGGAGAAAAAGGAAGAGAAGAGGAGGAAGAGGAGAAAGAAGAAGAAGAAGAAGAAGAAGAAGAAGAAGAAGAAGAAGAAGAAGAAGAAGAAGAAGAAGAAGAAGAAGAAGAAGAGAAGGAAGAAAAAGAGGAGGAGGAAAAAAGAAAAAGAGGAAGAGGAAGAAGAAGAGGAGGAAGAGGAGGAAGAGGAGGAGGAAGAAGAGAAAGGGAAGGAGGAAGAGGAGAGAGAAAAGAGGTAAGAGAAAAGATAGAAGAAAGAGGCTGGGGAAGTTCCTCCTTGACCTCTGGAAGATCAGCTGATGGTCAAAGGCTCCTACCCTCAGTCCTATGACAAGAGACTATGACTCAAGACTGGGGGCTCCCCGGCACCACGGAAGGGATCTGGTTTAAACCACAGGATAGACTTTCTCACTAGCTCTCCCTAGGGTGAGCTCACAGTGGAAGGGACCTCAGCCAGATCCCACAAGGAGAGGAAAGAGGAATAGCTTTCTTCCTTGCAAGCTCAGTCACCTGCCGGTGCAGTTCTGGGCTGAGGAAAGGGATGGCCCACCCCAGGGAATGTGCCCCAAACCTAGCAGGGGGGAGGGGAGAGGGCACCCATTCACTCCCCACCAACCACCGCCCTTGGGAGCAAGGCCGGAAACAGGAAATGACAGCCCAGAATAGGCCCTGCCTAAGGGGGAGGCCCCTTTCCGCCCCTAAACCCCCTGCAGTTACTGTCTCCCTCCTTGGCCACCAATACAGCCCAGCTGTCGGACCACAGTGACTGTGTGCGCTGTGCATCGTGTCAGCCTCACTACTGGACGCTGAATCCGTGATGCTCTGGTCCCACCTTCTTTCAGCTCACTAATTCACATTTCAGCAAATTAGTCCCTTAAAGAATCCTAGAACTTCTGGGCTCTCAAGACCCTCAGGATCCTAGGTCCAGCCTCCATCCACAAAGCAGGAATCCTCCCCATAACTTTCTGGAAGAAAGGTATCCATCCCTTTCCTGCTTGGACACTTAGGGGGGCTCATTACTTCCCAAGGCAGCTCATCCCATTTTAACTACTGATATTATTTATAATAATATTAATATAGCACTTATATCACAATAACTTTGTATGAGTATTGGTATCCCTAGTTGCATATGGGGAAACCGAGGCTCAACAAAGCTTTGCCCTAAATCACTTCAGTTCAATTAAATGAGGTTATAGGCCTTGTGGTAAGTACTGGGAATAGATTCACAAAAAGGTGGTTATGGACTTGAAGCTTGTGTTCTACTAAGGAGATAAAATGTACATCCTGATCAATAAATACAAAAATATAGAGAAAATAATTTCAATGTTACAGCAAAGTACAAACTTGTCTTGAAAGAAAGATTATAAGAAACCACTTCCTTATCCTTCTTTACAGAGGTAGGGGCCTATGGATGTGTTATAATATAGAGAGCTAATTTAGGGGAGTATATTGATTGATTTTGCTGTTTTTACCCCTTTTCCTTTTTCACTAAATTCTTTGTTATACATCATGGCTCTCTGGGAGGTGGAGAGGGAAAGGTACAAAGGATAATTTAGGTAATGTAAAGATGAAAGACATCAAGAAAATTCTACTTTTAAAAAAATAAAATAATTCTAGAAGGAAAAGAATAATAATTAGAAGGTTTAAAGTCACAGGGTTAGAAAATAGCAAATACAAAGTCTCCTCATTACAGGACCAAATATCTTTTCACTAGACAAGTTTATCTACCAATAGAGAAACAGTTTTGATTCCTCCTTCATATGGCTGCCAAACTAATATTGCTAAAGTTCACATCACTCCCCTACTCATAAACTTCAATAACTCCCTGTTGCCTTCAGGATAAAATACTAACTCCTCTCTTTGATGGTTAAAGCCCTTTGTAATCTGGCTCTAGCCAATTTTTCGTATAATGTAGGTTCTGCATGTGTAGTCAAGAGACCTCTGGTCGTCTCTGGGGGACGGTAAAGGAGGTCAAAACAATTTTCATAATAATAATAGGATGATTTTTGTCTATTAAAATATTTCTCCCTGGTCCTACTACATATCTGTGTGAGACCAGATTTTCTGTATATTTTTCAACCAAAACAATATTTCAATAGACTGAATGCAAACGCAGAGGTAAGAATCCAGTTGCTTTCTATCGTCTGACATTAGAGATATTTAAAAATTTTTTTGATTAAAACTTTTTTATTTTCAAAACATATGCATGGATAATTTTTCAACATTCACCCTTGCAAAACCTTTTGTTCCAAATTTTCCCTTCCTTACCCCATCTCCTCCCTTATATGGCAAGTAATCCAATATTTGTTAAACATGTTAAAATAGAAGACATTAGAGAGTTTTGCAAAATATGTCAAACGATATCACTCTTCTTCTTAAGGCAGCTGGTGGCATAGTGGATAAATGGTTAGAACTGGGGTCAGGAAGACCCGAGTTCAAATATGGGTTCATAATAGATATTATGTGCCTGGCACATAGTAGGCACTAAAAAAGTTAGTACTCTCTTTCTCCCTAATATTTTCCTGTTTTTCTTTCTTTCTTTCTTTAAATTTCCGAAAAACTACCAAGAAAGAGAGAAATTTTTAATACACATTCCCCTCCTCCCCCCTCCCCACAGGTCCTGTACAGGACTATAGAAAATGATTTATTTTGATTTGTCCCAAGAGACAATGAGAGTTAATAAGGAGAAACTGGAGCCCACAGATTTTTACTGTCTATCTGAGTTTTTGCTGAGGCAATTGGGGTTAAGTGACTTGCCCAAGGTTACACAGCTAGAAAGCGTTAAGTGTCTGAGGCCAAATTTGAACTCAGGTCCTCCTGACTTCAGGGCTAGCACTCTATTCACTACACCATCTAGCTGCCCTGATATTTTTCCTGTCTTAAAATATATATACTTTTTTTTTATTATTAAGAAAATGTTATTTCAACTTGTGATGAAGAGAGCCATCATCTACATCCAGAAAGAGTGACTATGGGACTGAATGTGGATTACAACATAGTATTTTCACCTTTTTTGTTATTGTTTTGCTTGCTTTTTTTTTCTTTCTCATTTTTTTTCCTTTTTGATCTTATTTTTCATGTGCAGCATGATAAATGCGGAAATGTGTTTAGAATTGCACGTGTTTAACCCATATTGGATTACTTGCTGTCTAAGGGAAGGAATAGGGGAAGAGGGAGAAAAATTTGAAACACAAGGTTTTTCAAGGGTGAATATTGAAAATTATCTTTGTATATATTTTGAAAATAAAAAGCTATAATAAAAAAAGAAAATACTATTTCTATTATTAGTTATTTCAGTGAATTAATATTTTATTGATCATCTTTATATTTTAATACAGCAACTATTAGTGGTCATAACCCACAACATAAACAAAAAAGTTCTTTAATAATTTAATTTAATAATTTTTAAAGTCTAAAAAAAAGGTTCTGAGATCAAAAAGTTTGAGAACTACTTGGCCCATTCTCTTTGGATTCTTTCTCTCAGGCCTTAGGCCTCCTCCAGTTTGATTTTCTAGACTGTGAAATAAGAGGGATTACATTTTCACTAGATAAACTCTGAGGTCCTTCTTGGTTCCAAAGATAGGATACCAGGATCCTACATTACCCTCCCTCATGAAGTCTTCATTCCAGCCAAGCTGCCCACTTGTTTCCCCCATTTGGGATCTTATCAGCTCCCACTTTCCTGCCTTTCTACAGGCCTGGAATGCTCTCCCCTTAGGTTTACTTCTAGTCCCACATTCTGCAGATCTTTCTAATCCACCAGCAATTTTTCTTAAACTCTTCACTTCCTTTGCAGTTACACATTTGAAGACATGTTGGTTCCTTCACCCTCCCAAAAACATAAACTCCATGAAGGCAAGCAGAGATTTTCTTGATTTTGTCTTTAAATCCAAAGACACTCCAAGCACTCTGCCTGGAAAATTGTAGGAATTTAATAAATGCTTATTAAATTGAACTGTCTTTAAGATGTTCTTTCAGATAGACAGTAAAAATTTGTGGGCTCCAGTTTCTCCTTATTAACTCTCATTGTCTCTTGGGACAAAGCAAAATAAATCATTTTCTATAGTCCTGGACAGGACCTGTGGGGAGGGGGGAGGAGGGGAATGTGTATTACAAATTTCTCTCTTTCTTGGTAGTTTTTCGGAAATTTAAAGATCTTCAGCCATTCACTCCCTAATATTTCAGGCCAACTCTTATCTGTAGAGTTAGTTTTCCTCCCAACTTTCTAAGATCTACAAGAAGCATTTCTTTAAGGCCTTAGGCCTTCATCGATTTCAAAAACAAGAATGAACCACACTACTAACCAGCCTGGGACAAAGACAGACAAAGACTAATCCTTGCAATCAGAGGACCTGGGTTTGAATTCTAGTTTTGTTGCCTACTCCATAGATGACTTTAAATAAGTCAATTTATCTTTCTGGACCTCGGTTTTGTAAATTGAGTCAGTTTATTTCTCTGAGTTTCAACATTTGTAAAATCAGGAGATTGGTTTATGTAATCATAAAAGTCTATTCCAGGTCTAAATCCTGCTCTTGCATTAAATATTCCTCAAATGTTCAACATTAAATTCCTATCACTGATCTGCCATTCCTTTCTTTCAGTCTTGCTGAAAATTGATATAGTTGACACTCTTCCCCACTACCCACATCCCCATCCCTCTTAAAGGCTCCTCTGTTTTCCTGGGTGTGAACATAGCTACACTGACCATACCTTAGGGCAGTGGTTTTCATACTTTTTTTTTTCTTCCTTATAGTACAATATTCTTCACTTAGGAGCAATCAAGATATACTGAACAAGGAAATTAGCAATAAAAATCTTCCCAGGCCGTTGAGTTTCCAGACCCATGGTCTAAGCCCCAGCTTCCCCCCCTCCCCCCCCCCCGCAATAGTATTCAGTATTTATTTTTTTTTAATTTTCAAAAATATTTTATTTTTCAAATATATGTAAAGATAGTTTTCAACATTCATTAGTGTTCCAAATTTTTCTCTCTCCCTCCCTTTAATTCCCCCTCCCCAAGACAGCAAATAATCTGATAAAGGTTAAATACGTGCAATTCTTTTAAACAAATTTCTATATCTGTCATATTAAGCAAGAAAAATCAGACCAAAAAGAAAAAAAAAACCCAAAGAAAGGTGAAAATATCATGTCTCTATATTTGGTCTCCACAGTTTTCTCTGGATGCGGGTGGCATTTTCTATCCCAACTCTATTGGAATTTAGGCCCTAGCTTCTTAAGCTGGTTTTCAACATCATATGAAGTTTTGTAAATGAATGTGGGTGAGGGGGGTTGCAAAATTATGATTTATTATCAGTAACTGTTTGATTTGTATGCTTATATACCCAGGATCACTTAAAAATTTCTTGTGCAAAAAAAGGAGTCACGAGTGGAAAAAATTTAAAAAGCCCTGGCTTAGGCCTTAGGATGCTACCACTACTCCTTCCCCTCCTGTACCCCCTCAATCTCGTCTTCACTTCCCTAAGGGAGAGGGAGACTTTATGCAGGATAGTGCTATTTGTGACCTTCCCAAAGTCAAGGTAAGAAGAACAGCTGGGGAGGGAGGGGAAGCAAGAGCTGGGGATTTCAAAGTACACCCAGAAAAACTCAAGACATGCTTTTTAAGAACCACTGCCTTAGCTGAATAATAGGGGAATGTTCATGGATATATAACTTCAGAAAATTCACTTTATTTCTCTAAGCCTCAGTTGTTTTATCTATAAAATGGAATAATAATACCTGTACTACCACCTTCAAGGGATTACTGCAGGGAAAATGCATTGTAAACTCTAACATGCTATAAGAAAGAAAGTTGCTTTTATTATTCTGGTGCTGGTAGAACCTCTTTGGAACCATTTTGGCCCTCTCCCATTCACCAAAGGATGATATGGGTCAGAGTATATCTGTTACAGAATCTCCTCCTGACTTCCCCATCTCTATCTTACAGATTTAGCTTCCCTGGCCACAGGTTAAAACCACAGATCAAATCACAGGATTTAGAGTTTAAAAAAAAGGACCGAAGAAATAATCAAATCAAAAGAGTCCTAAAATGAAAGGCAGGATTTGAATTTAGCTCTTCTGCCTCTATTTTAGAACTGTTACTACTGGTTTTCCTGAAGCAGCCTCTTTTCTTCCCCCAAATTTTCTCCCATCAGTTGATAGATCCTATGAGATCTCTTGAATCAATACCCTCCTCTTCATACTCCCTGCCTCTCCTCCAACCCAAGCCCTCATTACTTCTACCCAAGACTAGTCTAAACGTCGTAGGGAGGTCTCCTCAAAGTCCCTGCTGTCCCTTCCCTTTTGTCCCTATTGTAATAATAACCACAGATAACGTTTATTTAACACTTTAAGGTTTGCAAAGCACTTTATATTAATTCATTTGGTCTGAGGAAGGTGATTTTATTGTCCCCACTCCTGTGTCCAGGATCCCACAGCTAATGTCACATTCGTGACTGGACTCTGCCTACTGCTCCAGCCAGCTGCCTTTATAGGCAGGTAATTGCCTTCCTGAGGTCCCCAGGAGACCATAAAAGGTCACATCATTCCATTTCAGACCTGTTCAGGCCCCACAAACCCGGCCTCCTCTGAGTCCACCAATGATGACTTCTTGGAACCTCATACTGATCCCTCCTCTTCCTCCCAGGCTGAGTATCCCTGGGAAACCTAAGGGCAGATTCCAGGCTTCCCATCCCCTCCCAGAACATGGACATGATGAAGAAGGTCTTGATCCTCAAGGGGACCCAGAAGATCTGCTGACTGGAGGCACCTTGGGAAAGTTGCATGCTACTAGATTTGGAGATAGATCTGAGTTCGAATCCCGCCTGCACTATTTCCAAGTGGACAAAGACTCTTGGTCACCAATTTTATTACATATAAATGGAAGAGTTAGACTAGTGATATCTAGGCGTCTTCCAACTGATGTTTGACATGGCTCAAATCCCTGCACTCCCTGTCTTCTGCCCTTCTGGACTCTGGTACCACAGACAGAGAAGAGAAGGGGAAAAGGGGTTCTTTTCCCATCAGAGTTTAGACAAAAGGAGTAATATGCAAATGGATGCAAATCAATGCAAATCTGCTCCTGTCAGTCTCTCTACACTACACCCATTGTGCATCCCTGGGGGGAAAAGGTGGGGAAGAGAAGGGAAAAGGGAAAGGTCTGTTGCCAGGAGTCTGGTACTCCAAGGAAATTGGGAGAGACAGAACAAGAAGGCACTTGAGAGATCATCTAATCCAGGGGTCCTCAAACTTTTTAAATAGGGGGCCAGTTCACTGCCCCTCAGACTGTGGGAGGGCCGGACTATAGTAAAAACAAAAACTTTGTTTTGTGGGCCTTTAAATAAAGAAACTTCATAGCCCTGGGTGAGGGGGATAATCGTCTTCAGCTACAGCATCTGGCCCGCGGGCCGTAGTTTGAGGACCCCTGATCTAATCCAATATCTTCCCTTCACAGATTAGAAACTGAGCCCCAGACAGGGCAAATCATTTCCTCAGTCACACAGGTAAGTAACAGAGCTCAGAATTCAAACCGGCATCTTCTAGCTCAACACCCAGTGGTCTTCTCAGAGCTCTGTATTTTCTGTCCGGGTGAAATAAGAGGGCAGAGATTAAAAGAGGAGGAAGAGAAGGAGGAGGAAAGACAGAGGAACTAGTAACTAACTGTTCCAGACTAACCCATCACCAAGCCTGGGAAAACCCCATCGACCCTCGAGGCTCTTCTCTGCCTTCACTATGATCATTCACTTCCCTTTTTCACTCAGCCCTCCCCAGGAAGCTTGTCCAGATTACTCCCTCAACTCCCACTATGTACAAATGGCTTCATTCTAACTTCTGTTCCACCGAGCTTCAAAGTCTGGAGCCCTGGAAGATGACGTCTACATGGAGATGGGGCCTGTGTCTTCTTGCTTAGACCTAATTTATGGGGGACTCAGAGCCTCCATCTCCCTCTGGAAAGAAGCCATAGTTTCTTCTCCTTACTTCTGGAGACGACAGACCACCCCCTTGAAGAACCAGATATCCTACCCTCATCGGCAGGAGGAGTGGGAAGCAGTAGAGCACTCATAAAAGCCAAGAAGGGGATGGAGCTAGAGGAGCCTAGATGAAGGGGGGGGGGGGGCTCACAGAATTACAGAAGGGACCTCAAAAACCCTATTGTTCAACCCCACACAAAGAAGAACCCCATCATACTAAACAAGTGGTAATATAGTCTCTGTTTGAAGATCTCCAATGGGCAGGAACCCACTATTTCTTGAGGTGTCCATTCTAATTTGGAACAATTCTAATTGTTAGGAAGGTTTTGGGGGTTTTTTACAGAGATAAAAACTAAAATGTCTCTTTGTCACTTGCACTCATTGCTTTGGGTTCCCGTTTCTATCTACTAGCCCCAAGGGGCCTTGGGGTATAGCAGGAAGTTTAAGGACCTCAGGGAGTTAGGCCTCAATCGCAAGGCCAGGAGAAACCCCAGTTGTCCAGGATCCCAGTCTCCCTCCCCTAAAGCTAAGGGCAGCCTCCCTGCCCCGAAGGGCAAACCAGGAGTATCTGACTCCACCCCCCCAAAACCCCAAAAGAGCCCTTCCTTAAGCTCAGAGTCTTCCTGGAGACTGGGGCAGGAAGCTGTCGGGGAGAAAGGGGAAGAGGAAGGAAGGGTCTGGGGCAGCCTGGGAAAGAAGGGGCCCACGGGGAAAAGGGGACAGAAACTGGGGGAGAGCCTTGTAGGAACAGCAAAAGCTCTGAAAATACAGTAACCTCTTTCCTGAGTCTGAGACCAATTACCTCAGCTGGAAATTACAGGCTTCTGGGGATTTGTGGGAATGTGTGTGTGTAGTAGGGATAGGGATGGGGGTGGCAAGCATCCAGGGAGAAGGACCCTGAGGAAGCTAGGAGTCCAGTCAGGATACCCCTGCAGGGAAGGGAAGCTGCAGCCTCCTGTTATCTCAGTCAAGGGGGATTCATCACCCTCCATCCCTCATCTCAATTCCCCTAGCCTCAGCAATGGGGGCTTCAACCCTATGAGCCTTCTCCCAGAATCCCCAGCGATGGAGGATTCCAACCCAGGCAGATTGTATGCTCTAATAGGACTTAGAGCTGGAAGGGACCATGCAGACCATTTAACACCCTTACTGATGGGAATTTAGATCCAAAGAGAGAAGAAAAATAACGACCAAAATCATATAATTTAGTAAGTGGAAGAGCTGGGAACTGAATTCAGGACTTCTGGTTCTAAACCCAACGGTCTGAAACTCTTTAGACTATACCACTATCCCCCCTCCACCCTCTGGCACCCCTTTCCTCTCAAGCTTCACTCCACATTTATCACAATGATTTCCATCTCATCCTCCAAGCTTTTCCTCTACTAAAAGGGCTTTAATACCCTCTGTGACCCTAACCAAACCCCTAGGTGCCTCTCCTCAACCCAAAAGCCACCCCCAGACATGGGGACCAGCTCTAAGTGGGGCTGAACCACGCTAAGCCCTTCGGAGGGGCTGCATTGGAGGAAAGGGACTTTAAGACCAAGCCCCTGCAGCTTGGGACCCCACATTCTGAGGTTTCTGAGCCCATAAATAACCACTCAGATACTGTCCTCGCCCCGGGGTACGAGCCTGACATCTTGGAGTCCCCTGCTCTCCCTGACCTGAATGCTCAGGTAACTTTGAGCCAACTGGAGCTCCCCGAGCCCAGTGGTTAGGACTCACCTGGGACATTTGGGGGCGCAGGTTGATCTCTCGAAGGTTAACCGCATGGGGCAGTAAGTTGTTGAGCAGCTGACATAGGAGGACGCCATCACGGAGGGCCTGAGCAAGCTCACAGACCTGGGCCCCGTCCCACGTCACCCGGTGGTTGGGGGGCAGCACCCGGCACTGGATAAGCCAGTGGGCACACTGGCGCCACAACTCCATGGTGGCCCCCCAACCTGGCCCAGGCAGACCCCAAGGCCCAGACTGCTAGTCCCGCCGCCCAAACACCACTCACTCTCTGAGGCCTAAAGTACCACTTCCTCTTCTCTGCCAGTTACAAAGATGTTAAGTCCCGGAGGAGGGGCCTCCGGTTGGGGGAGTGAAAAGGGGGGAGCACCCCCAGAGGAGGAGGAGGAGCCCTGAGCACCTGGTCATTAATGCCCAGTTCTATAAGGCCCAGTTCAGTCTCACCTCCCCAGGGGAGGCTGGAAAAATGGGACACAGAAATGAGCAGGTCTGGAGCCCAGTTCTCTGCCACCAAGTCCTCTCCCAGCCTCAATTACCTCATCTATTCAAATGACTGAGATGGAAGCATCTTCCTGGTTGTATTCTGAATATGAACTGAGATTCTTTCTGATGGGGCAGAGTTTCCTAACTCTGGGCCCCCAATCATTCCTGTTCAGAATCGGGAGAAGAAGGATAACTGAAATGATCTCTTAAGATTCCTCCCTCCTGTCCTTAAGAAGCACTGCAGGACTGAGGAATGGAAAAAGAGAAATCAGGGAGTTCTAATTTCCCTTCCCCATCATTACTTAGGGGCTCTGAGAAGGCTGGTTAAAAGAGAGGTTTGGATTAGGAAGCCATCCCCAGCTCACTATCCATTTTCATTTCCTTCTCCTGGGGGAAAAAAAAGGACCTAACTTCATGGTCCATCACCACTCCTCCTTACCTCTGTTTAGGAGCATGATATTAAATAATTGCAAATATATACAAATGGACAGTCTCTGAAACTGGTCTTGGGCAAACACTTAGTTTGAATTCAAGGCCATAGGATTGGAAGAGAGAAGGGAGGTGAGGGAATCATATCTCAGTTGTATCTGGGAAGAAATCATCATAATTTAGAGCTGAAAGGACCTCAGAGATCATATTCAACCTCTTCATTTTCAGGTGAAGAAACTGAGGCCAAGGGAAGTTTCTCTTTTTTTCTTGTATCTCCAAGTGACACATAGTAGGCACTTAATAAATGCCTTTTTTTTTTTTTTGCTGAGGTGATTGGGATTAAGTGACTTGCCCAGGATCACACAGCTAGGAAGTGTTAAGTTCCTAAGGCCAGATTTGAACTCAGGTCCTCCAGGGCTGCTGCTCTATCCAATGTGCTTCCTAGAAGCCCCTAAATGTATCTTTTTTTTTTTTTAATTAAATGCTTTAGGGAAAGAAAGATCTAGTCCTACCAAATTCCTTTTATGACATAGATAAGATGCTGATAACAAAACCAGGTGGGGTCAAAACAGAGAAAGAAAATTATAGCCAATTTCCCTAATGAATATTGATATAAAAAATCTTAGTAAAAAATAAATTTTCCTAATATGTATAGAAGAATTATATGTGTTTAACATATATTACTTGCTGCCTAGGGGAGGGACAGGAGGGAATGAAAAAATTTGGAACACAAGATTTTGTAAAGATGAATATTGAAAACTATCTTTGCGTATATTTTGATAATAAAAAGCTATTATTTAAAAAAAAAATTTTTTTTCTAGATAAAACTTCTCTCATCTCCATGTAGAAATGTGTTTGGTTCAGTAGGTTTTATCAAGGGATTCCCATGCTTTTAGACACCCAAGTCTTCAAGGGTGAGACTCCACGGGGCTGGGACTTTATATCCCCCAGGTAATCAGGAAACTACATCCAGGGCCAACGGAATCCGAGGCAACTTTGTCTTCTCTTAGGGAAAACAAGTTGTGAATAAGGAAAAAGCAGCTTCATCAGGGGGATTCTGGCCTAGTTCAGCTGGCCAGTCATCTTAAGCAACAGCAGCGACTTGATATTGAATCCTTGAAAATCATTCATAAATACATAAATATTTAAAGTGAACACTTCTAATTGATTGATTAAGTAACTTCATCAAGTCCACATGGGTGGAGCTGAAATCCGGGGCCCACCCTCTGACTTCAAAGCGGGTGCTTTATTCTTCCACGTCCCCAGCTCACCTGCCCACCGCCGCCGCCTCCCCCCCTTAGAAGTCGAGGCATTTCCCTGGCACCCCTTCCCGGACACATCCCTCCCCCCACGGCCCGGAAAAAATTTCTGTACCAGAAAGGGGAGGAGTAGGGGTGGGAAAGGAAGAATAGGGGATGATTCAATGGCTCCGCCCCTCCGCAGCTGCTCGCTCTTGGGAGGAACCTGAGGGGGCGTGGCGAGGTGTTACGGGCCGGAGCCAGCGCGGTTCCCCCGTGGGCGGGGCCAGGTGCTGTCGGAGGAGGGCGGCGCCGAGGCGCGAAAGCTCCGGGTTGGAATAGCTGCGCCAGACTTAGAACGCCCTCCAGGTGAGATCCCAGGTGAGGTTGGGGCCGCGGGTGGGGCGGGGCCAGGTAGGAGCCGTGGGTGGGCGGGGCCAGGCTGGGGCGGGGCCAGGTGCATTCTTCGTTGGAAGGAAAGCTCCTGACTTAAACCTCTGCAGGTGAGTTCGGGGGTTCTGGGCAGAGGTTGGGGCTGTAGGTAGGGCCGGCCCAGGTGCAGAACTGAGGCGCCCGGAGCTGAAACAGCTGCACCTGACTTAAGCCCCTCCAGGTGGGTTCCTAAGGCTCTGGGCAGAGGTGCGGGGGGGCGGAGGGGTTGTTGCCAGAGGTCTTCGACTTTGTACCTGCAGGGTCGAAGGGGACGGGAAACCGCGGTCGCTTACTGCTGGAGACATCCGTGCTCACGCGTACCTCTAGTACATAGAAACTTCCACCCATCCGCCCCTTCCTTCCCACATTTACACTCGGGGACTTTCTGTAGGTTGGGGGTGAGGGGATGCGAGGCTTGGGGTCATGAATTAGGAGAAAGTGGCTGGAAAGGAGTCCTTCCCCTCGCTCTGTCCCGGGAACTTCCTTCTGCTCCTCTCCACCATCCCCACCCCCCACTCCCCATCCCTCTTGACTCAGGCCGCTGGAATCCCAGGTACAGTCATAACTCCAACTCCACGCCCTAAGGTCCTGAATTCTCCCTACCCTCTGGCACAGTAGAACTACTGGGGAAACCGTCCATTTGCTCCCTTCCCTTCGTTTCCTCTCCCAAATTGTGCTCGGCCCTCCAACAGGACTGAGAGTTGAGTCCTGAGTTCTATCTAAAATGAGCGTTAACTCTGTATAGCCCTAGACAAATAACACTCCCCTCTCTGAAGGAAGGAAATAAACATTTATTAAGCCACCTACTATGTGTCCGGCACTGTTAAACTTTTTGAATCGTCACAACTCCGAGAGGGACCGCCCACTTTGCAGTTGAGGAAACTGAGGCAAACAAACTTGTCAATGGTTACACTGCTGCTGTGTCTGAGGCTGAATTTGAATTCGGGTTTTCCTGCTTCTCAAAGGCTAGCCCTTTGTCCGCTGCCCACCTAGCATTGGAATTAGATGACCTCCTCTTAAGATTCCTTTGGTCTCTAGCATTGGTTGTTCTCTGTTCTTATGCCCCCTTCCAGTTCTGACATTCTAAGGTCCCATCATGCTCTTATTTAAGGGTATTAATTGCAGGGAAATGACTTTGTAAACTTTGGAGCTTTTTATATATGTAGCATTGTTATTTTTTAAAGGCCTTTCCAACTCTGGGATGTTTTGATTGCTCCTCATGCTTCCTTTACCATGTGGCCTGGGTTTTTTAAAACAGATGAAGGAACTGGGATCCCCTAGGAGGTAAAAAACTTGGTCAAGTTGTCCTGGCCAAGTTAGGGTCAGACTCTAGGTCTCCTAACTCCCAGTCCAGATGCTGTGCCCCTCAAGGATCCCTGTCCCCTACTTTGTGTTTTCTATGGGCCCAGGAGCTGCAGATGGAAAAGGGAGAGGAGCCTTTGGATCCTGAGAAAGAGTTGCTTGAGCAGATCTGGTACCATGGAGGACTGTCTGAAAAGGTAAACTCAGAGCACCCCCTGGTGGAGACTTCTGGCTGAGAGGTACTCTGGGTACCTGGGGCTCAAGCCTAATTTCCCATCGCCTCCCTTAGCAAAGCCAGACTCGGGGGAAGGGATTGACCAGACATCTGAGCCCTCACCACCACACACACACCCTTACTTGAGGTCTCCTCGCCCTCCTGAAATTCAGGCACATCCCAGTGTCCCTACACTACTACCTCTGTACCTCCGTCCGTCAATGAGGGCCCCCTAGCCCATCCAGTCCAGCCTCTCAGGCCGTCAGACATCTGGGCCCATTGCTGGGCCCTTTACCCCCTGTTGTCAAACTCCTGTCTCTGGGACCGAGTCCCTGGCTACCATCTAGCCTGGCCCTGCGGATGCTGCAAGCCTTAAGCCAATCTTGCCCTTTCTGTCCCCAGGAAGCAGAAGCCCTGCTGCTGGCAGACGGGGACTTCCTGGTATGGGCTTCCCCCTCTGCCTTGGCCTCGGGCTGCAGCCCCCTGGTGCTGTCCTGCTGCTGGGGCGGCCGAGCACTCCACCTGGAGGTGGTGCGGATCCAGCTGCGCCCTCGCCCTGGCAGGCCTCGGGCGCTCTTCCAGCTGGAAGGCGAGCGCTTCCCCAGCGTGCCCGCCCTGGTAAACTGTTATGTGACGACGCAGCGTCCCTTGTCCCAGGCTTCGGGGGCCGTGGCCTCTCGCCCTGTAGCCCGCCACGGACCTCCACATCCGGTGACCTCCGGCAAGCCCCACCACCGGCGGAGCCTGAGCGGGGACGGCTGCAGTGATGGTGCTCGCCAGGCCTTCAGGGACCTGCTCAGGTAAGGGGAGATGGGGTGACACTGGGGCCAAAGGCGGGGAAGAGCGTCAGTCACAGCACTCTGTTGCTGAAAAACCCTTGGAAGAGAAGAGGGATCCCCATCCTTGAGGTGGGACTTCATTTAGACAGACCCAAAATGAGCTGGGGGCATGGGCACAGAGACCTCTGAAAGGGAGGAAACTGTCTCATGTTCCCATTTCCCACTTGCACACCTTTGCTTTACAGTTCTGTCTCAAAATGTACTCCCTTCCCCTCTGTACCTTGTATACTCCCTGGTTCCCTTTAAAGTTCAGCTCTGGGAGGGGAAGCCTTTCCTTTCCTAATCTACCAGTTGTTATGGAAATTCCCCCCCAACCCCAAATTACTTAGCATGTCTTTTGTAGTTACTAATCTGTGCATGTGGTATTCCCCCTTCCCCAGTCCCTCTAATAACAAGTAAACTCTTTCAATGTGAGGATTGATTCCTTTGTAACTACTTAACATTTAGCACAATTCCTTGGGGAAAATGGGTACCTTTCATTAATGTTTCCTGAACTGAATTGCCAATTAGGACCAAGGAGCTCAGTGGTAGCCAGCCAGCCAGCCTAGATATCCTGGGGCACAAGGGAGGCCCTCCTAAGGGGAGCAAAGGCCCAGGTACGTTGGGACTCCACTGGAATCCTTCTCTTTGTGCCCCTCTGACTTCTCCCCATCGCTGCCTTGTTGTCTCCAAGCCCCAAATCTGTCCCTTTTTATCTCTGGTTTCCCAGATGAGCTCCAGATGGCCAAAGTGGTACCTCCCGTTTCCCCCCTTTTCCGTACTGGCAGTGATCCTGTATTGCGCAGGGCCCAGTACCTGAGCAGGGGCATCCCACAGTGGGGTTCAGATGGGCAGCTGCATCCCAAGGTTCCACCCAAACCTCCACGGGCACCTTCTGTAATGTTGCCTGAACACTCTGGGACTCCCCCTTCCTCTGAGCTGGTGCCCCAGGAGATGCTCCACCTGCAAGGGAAGGGAAGGCCAGGGGAGGAAGCTGGGAGCAGGGAGGAGGCCGGCCATGGACCCAGAGACAGACCGGAGCCCGAGGCCTCACACGCCCACCTCAGCCACAAACAAGGTGCACAGGAGATCCCTTGGTGGGAGGAGCGGGAGGAAGAAGAGGCTGAAGATTTTGTGAGACCCCGAGGAGGAATTCCCACTGCCCTTCAGCCCCAAGCCTTTTCTTCCTGCTTGTTGGGCCCTGAGAACCGACCCTTGGAGCCCAGTGCCCTGAAGACCCTTCGCGCCCTGTTCTTGCAGCACGATGTGAACACCGTAGCCCAACACCTGCTTCTCACCGACTGCCAGGTCAGGGGCCCAGAATCTGGCAGCATCATGACCCGAGATGTCCCCAAGGCAACTTTCCCTGGGCTCATCACCCCTCTCCTCCCAGGCAGTGCAGATTTTGGGTGTGACTCGAATTCAGCGCCAGGCAATGGGTGTCCCATCGGGGCTGGAACTCCTCACACTACCTCATGGTCACCAGCTTCGGCTTAACCTATTGGAGAGGTGAGCTCCATGTTCTAGCCCTAAGCCTGCCTCGGTCTCTCCCCCTCTCCCCTGAGGAGCATCAGGGAATAACCAGGCCATCCTCAGAACTATTCAAACTTTCCTTTTTCTTCCAATCCTCCCCAGAGCCATAACTAGGGTGAGACCACAGGGATTCTGGTCCAGCATGGTAAAAGTTAAAGGGGATGCAGATGGCAGCATTACCTTTTCAGCTTACAAACAAAATTGAAGAGTGTAAAGGGGATCTTAGCAGCCCAGGTAGCAAAAACTAGTTAGTTAGCTACATATACAAAAATAAGCCGTATCATGTGGGGTCTATTTTATGATTTACACATACATTCTCGCACCCCACTGGCTGTCATTGGTTCCCAAGGATCGCTACTTCTGCCCTCCAGACTTCACAGCCTCCTACGTTCGGTTCTGTTCCCTGGCAGTGCTCCCCAGCCCACAGCCCTGCCCCAGGCTCCAACGCCCTTTTCTTCTCCCTGACCCTCCAGTCTCCCCCCAGGCACGAGGCCTTGGCCCTGGCTGCGGCCATAGCTGTGGTGGGATGCTCAGGGCCGGTGGCCGAACGCGCGGCCACCCTGCTCGGCCTTATCCAGCTGGCGCTGGCCCTCCGGGCCCCCGGGGGCACCGGAGATCTGTTTGCACTTTCCTCAGTGATGACAGCCTTGCAGCTGCCCCAGGTAAGGTGGAGGAGGGGAGGGGGAAGGGAGCCGGGTCCCAGGGGTTTGGGGCCTGAGTGTCGGCTCCCCCCAGATCACCCGGCTAGAGCAGACATGGCGCCTCCTCCGGCAGAACCACACGGAGGCTGCGCTGGCCTTCGAGAAGGAGCTCAAGCCCTTTGTGCGAGCCCTGGATGAGGGGACTGGTAAGTGAAGGCAGCAGGGAGGGGGCCACCCGAATGGAGCCGAGATTCGGAGCCAGGCAGCCCCAGCGGTCCCTTCTTCTTGTCCCAGGGATGGGCCGGCCTGGGGAGGTGGCCCTGCCTCACATAGTGCCCGTGGCCCGGCTGCTGGAGGGGGTCCAGCTGTGGGGGTCCAACGAGGAGAGCTGTGAGCGGCTGCTGTGGACGTTGCAGGGAGCCCGCGCCATGGCCAACAACGCCTCCCACTACCGAGAGGTGGCCAGGGCCAAGCTGAAGGGTAAGCGGCGTCCTCCCCTTCTTCCTGCCACCCCTGGGAGCTCCTGCCTTACCCCGGCCTCTGCTCTTCCCTCACCTAGGTTTCCAGCCCACCCCGGAGCTGTACGAAGCCTTCCAGACCGAGTTTGCCCTGAGGCTCCTCTGGGGCAGCCGGGGTGCTGGCGTGGGACCAACTGAACGGCACAAGAAGTTCCACCTTGTTCTCAGTGCTCTCTCCCGGAGGCTGGAGCCCGAAGGCTGAGGTCCCTGGGGCCATCAAGATCCCTTAGTTAGCCAGAACTCCCCTTGGACCGCAAGCCTCTTGGGAAGATGGAAGTTTTCTGCCCCTGCTCCCCAGTCTGACTAATGCTAGCTGGGCAGGTGTGAGCCCTGCTCTCCCCCCTCCCCCCACCCGGACCCACACCTGGAGCAGTGAGAGCCTCCAGAGCAAGGGGGGGCCAACAACTACTGAGCCCTCGTTCCCAGTTTCTCTCCTCCCTCCTGGGACCAGGAAGTGCCCCAGCTTCTCTGCCCTTCCAGAACCCGGGAGGCTTCTGGGGAGAGGGACTCACTACCTCGTTGCTGCCCGTTAAGTCAGAATCTGCTGCTTTGGATCAGCTCTTCATCCGAAGCAAACCTTGTTTTGCTTCCACAGGGGGAAGGGGACATTGCTAAGAGGCCCACCCCCCTCCCATCCCCTCTTGGATAAGCTCCTTAGGCTCACAAAGTGGGAACTTGCCATATCCCTAACCACAAGTCACAGGGATCAGATCAATAATGTCTGAGGCACAGCAGACCTAGATGGAAAATGAAGGCTCCCTTCCAGGCTGCGGAGCCAGAAGCTGAGCAGCAGGAAGGGACAGAGGAGGCCTTTGTGGTGGCCCTAGCCGACAGGTGGGGGAGGACACAGCAGGCTGGGGGAGGGTCCGCCCACCCAAACCCCCAATAAAGCTCCACGTCAGGGGCTGCACACAGTCCATTTATACAAGTTTTTGTTTTGTTGTTTTTTAAAAAAAAAAAAAAAAAAAAAAGAACTGCACTTGCTGGAGCACAAGTATTTACATCGAGTGTAGGAGGCACAGTGGGGCTGGGCCCGGCAGCAGAGGTTACACAGGCCCCAGCTAGAACTCTGGGCTGAGGAGCATGTGGGGAGCGGAAGCCTAGGCCACTCCGGGAATAAAGTGCATACATGGTGTGGAGTGAGGGGCAGCCAGGCCCAGCCCCACTCCCGGCCCCCTGGGCAGGGTCCTAAAGCAGCAACAGCCAGGCCCTAGGAGGAAAGGAGGGGGCAGGGCAGACTGCCCGTCGGCGGTCCCTCTACCCACCCCCCAGATGGCAGAAGGTTCAGCTAGGGGTGACTCGAAGGTAGGAGGTGGGCACATAGCCCTCGCCCCCTTGTTTCCGCCGGACTCTCGTCCACCCGTCGCCTTTATCTTCCTCCATTAGGCATAGATCTTCTCCTTCATCCATGGAGATCGTGCCCTCACTCGAGCCTGATGGGAAATGGGAACAAGCCTCAGGAGGGGCCAGAAACCCCCGCGGACCCCAGGATAGGAGTTACTTCCCCCATGCGGGCCAATCCCAAGGTCCCAGAATCCAGATGGAAGGGCTGTGGAGATGGGACCATTTGTAGATAAGGCCTAGGAAGCACTAGCTCAGCATCTCGTCAGCACCAGGTGGCAGAGACCAGAGTCTCTCCCAGGCACTGACTCCAAAGCCAGGGCTCCCTCCCCGCCAAGGGGCGGTTCTCCTGGAAGGGCCCAGGGGCCGGGGGGAAGCCCTGCAAGGAGGGTTCCCCACTATCCCCTCCTTCCTTCTCACCTTCAAACTGGTAGATGGCAACACAGTGACCGATGGGGAAGGCTGGCTCCTCCTCAAAGTCCTCCTCAAACTCTGTGTAGATGGAGGTGTCCGTTCCCTCATCTGAAGGGGGGGCCTCTGGGCTGAGGGCAGGAGTGGGAAGTGAACCTTCACCATACCCTGACCCCACTGCTCTCACCCCCCCATGAAGCCCCCTCTCTCCGCCTGCCTCCATTACCCAGGCTGTGCATCCGATCTCTCGTGTGTTTCCCTCCCATCTCCCTCCATCCTGTCCCTCCAGCTAGGGCCCTTCTCCAACATACAGATGTTAACCCCCATCCCCACCCCTCAACCCCAGGAGAAATAGGCCCCAGCCCCTTACCTCTCCTTATCAGAAGAACAGTTATTTGTATCAGGGGGAGCCCCAGAGGGAGGTTCTGGGGGGCGGCCCTGCCGGCCCAGACTATCGCTGCGGTTCCCCGGAACTCTGTTCTCGGCCTCGGCCAGCCACGTCTAAAGAGCAAAGCAAAGAGCGTTTGGGAAGGGCTGCTTGGCCGTGTCCCCCCGCGCCTCATCTCCCACCACCTTCGGAGCAGAGCCGGGGAGGTTTCCTGAGGTCACTCCGCTGCTTGCCTAGGCCATGATGGGAAACAGCTGGAGCCCCCCCTCCCCCAGTGACTCAGCGGGGCCGGTGGCCAGGTCCCAGACCGGAGCCGCTCACCTCATACTTCTGGATCTCCAGCTTCAGCCGCTCGATGTTGCCCAGGGTCTCTGAGATGCGGGGCTCCAGGCTGGCAGGGTCACCCATCTGCGGCGTCTTCTCGTAAACGTCCTTCATCTTCTTCAGAGCCTCCCTAGCAAGCGAGGGAAGGCAGGTTCCTCAGTCTGCCCAGCTCTCCCGGTCAGCACAAGGGGACTGGGAGGGCTTCTGGTCCCACCCTAGCCCCAGCTGGCTGCCCCAAAAGTGGCTGCGAGGCCTCTGGCGACGGGGAGCTCCCTCCCTCAGCAAGGCAACCCAACTGTGTAATTCTAATTGAGCAAATCTTACGTAAAGCAGCCATTTGGCCCCATGCCCCTACCCCTCCAAGCTCTTTCCATTTCAGCCAAGCAGAGCAAATATAAAAAGAAAATGGCCAGGCCCGAGGGAGCCGGTGCTGGGAGGGCGTCTCTGCTGCTGGCATGACCTTGGCAGGCCCCTGCCCGCCCCGGGCCTTGCTGCCCACATCCTCTGGAGAGTGAGAGGTTGGCCCGGGCGCCCCCGACGCCCCCCTTCTCGCCCCCCTCTTCACCTCTGATCGATCTCCTTCTGCAGCTCCCGCCCTCGCTCTTCCAATTGCTGTTTCAACTTTTTTCTTCGTTGCTCAGGGGGCAGGTGGCTGAAATCCTCCGTGGCCACTGTCTATGAGGAAAGATGGAAGGAGGTTCAACCTTCTCCCAGGAGGCCTAATGTCCTCCCTGTCGCCCCCCAGCCCAGTAGCCCAAGGAGCAAAGTCATGGACTGGTGGGGCTGACACTCAGCCCTTGACCCCTCCTAATGAAACCCTAAGTGGGCAGTGGGAAGACAGGGGTGAGAGGGAGAGGAGGAGGGTGATCAGGGTGGAGCTGCCTGGCGCCCAGCCGTCTTGACCCACCCCTTCCCTTACCGGTGTGGGGAGGGTGGGCTCATCACCTCAGCACCCTGAGGCCCTCCCCAGGGGTCCGAGGGCCCACTTACCCCTCGACTTCGGAGGCTGCGGAAGGAGGCTATCCGGGGCTTGACTGACTTACTGATCTCACTCAGTAAGGCCAGGGGGTCCCGGCCGAAGCGAGGGGATGGGGGTCCATTAGCGTACGCCGAGGGAGGGGGGCCCCCCAGGGGGGACAGGGGTGGAGGGGGCAGCTACAGGCGGGGGGCAAGGGATGGGGTATGGGATGGGGGTGGTCAAGAGCAGGGATGGATGGACAGACAAACACACAAAAAAGGAAAAAAAGAAACACAAAATGGAGAAAAAAAACGGTAAGAAAACTGGGACACACATACACACGGGGACACAAAACATGCACATTCCAGAGAGCAACACAAAATACGGAGCGAGGGCTGGGGGACAAGAAGACAAGGCCATGAGCTCCCAGGAGGCCCAGAACACCCTACTGTTTACCAAGCCTCCCTTTGTTGGGCAAGGAATCCTGGCTCCCCTGCTCTCCCCTACTGTAGCCCCCCCATCTCAGGCCTTGTCTTCCCTAGTCCACACATGCAGAAGGAGCAGATCCAGGACAGCAAGAGGTGGCAGGTCAAAGATTAAATCCCTTGGGATCAAAGGTCACCCTCAGGATCTGGGAGCCTGGGGCTAGGTCAGAGGCAGGAGAACCTGAGAGGAGCACTGGGGAGAGCCCTGGAGGAGTGGGCCTGGGGCCAGGTCAGCGGGAAAAGAAAGTTTAGCCTCCAACCGCCGCCCCCCCACGAAGTGATGTCCCCAAGAATGAGAGAAGGAACAGTGAACAGCTTCCCCTGCGAGCCACTTCCCCACTTCCCCATCTCCCCACACCCACACACACTCACAGACACACTTTCTCTCACACGCCCCCTCCCCAGAGCTCTCTCTCTGACCCCAATCTCGGTGAGAGCCAGCTGCATGCAGAGCAGGAAGCCCCACGTTAAACCTTCAAGCTGGGAACCCTCCTCAGCCCCTCTGCCCCCGCCCTGAAGCTCCAGCCCCAGGGGACTGGGTTCTCAATCCCAGCTGGGACAAGAGCCAAGAGGAAGATTCCAGCCCGGGACTCGGTGTTCCGGCCGGTGGCTCCCTGGGGTGAGGGGGCTGACTCAACGGGCCCCACCCACCCCCAGTCATTCGTGTCTCTGGTCAGTGATACCCCTCCCCATCCGGCTCCCGCCCCCATCAGGGGAAGGCTCAGAATGGAGCATGCCTGCACACAAGGCGAGCCCGCCCAGGCCTCCCTGACCCCTACCTTATTCTTCTTCCCAAAGGGCCAGCGCTTGGGGCGATTCCTGACTGGCCCTCGTGGGTCGGGGCGCCCGTCTGGGGGGAGTCCCAGGCTGCTATCTGAGGGGGCGCGGGTCATAGGCTGGCTGAAGTCCTCAAACTCAACGTCACCGGGACGGGTGAAGCCAGATTTGTGCAGGCCGATGAGCACCTGGGAATCCTGGGAAGCAGGCGGAAGACGGGGGGTTGGGGGCAGTCCAGGTTCTTGCCATCTGGCCGCTATCCCACTTGGTGGCTTCTCACAGATTATAGCAGAAAGGGCCCTCTGGGCGCCTGAGCCGAGGCGACCTCAGGGATCATCTAAGTTCACCAATCTGATTTTACGGCTGGAGAATCGAGCCGAGGGCAAGGAGGGCCCCAGGACAGGATCACCTGTGCCTGAGCAGGCCTCAGAACTTCTGCCCTGGGCTCAGATCTCGGGCCTCTTCGGGGCTCTGGCCCTGGGCTTGGCTCTCAGAGCTCCCTGCCCTGGGATTGCCTCTTGGGCCTCCTTGGAGCTCCCACCCTGGGCTCGGCTCTCGGGCCTCCTCGGAGCTCCCTGCCTGGGGATTGGCTCTCGGGCCTCCTCGGGGCTCTGGCCCTGGGCTCGGCTCTCGGGCCTCCTTGGAGCTCCCTGCCCGGGGATTGGCTCTCAGGCCTCCTCGGGGCTCCTCGGGGCTCTGGCCCTGGGCTCGGCTCTCGAGCCTCCTCGGGGCCCTGGCCCTGGGCTCGGCTCTCGGGCCTCCTCGGAGCTCCCTGCCCGGGGATTGGCTCTCGGGCCTCCTCGGGGCTCCGGCCCTGGGCTCGGCTCTCGGGCCTCCTCGGAGCTCCCTGCCCGGGGATTGGCTCTCGGGCCTCCTCGGGGCTCTGGCCCTGGGCTCGGCTCTCGGAGCTCCCTGCCCGGGGATTGGCTCTCGGGCCTCCTCGGGGCTCCAGCCCTGGGCTCGGCTCTCGGGCCTCCTCGGAGCTCCCTGCCTGGGGATTGGCTCTCGGGCCTCCTCGGGGCTCCTCGGGGCTCTGGCCCTGGGCTCGGCTCTCGGGCCTCCTCGGGGCTCTGGCCCTCCCTGCAGCCGCCCTCCCCCAGGGCCATCACTGGCACTGCCAGCCCCCCCGGGGCCCAGCACCCACGTTCTTGGGGTCCACAGCGGCAGCAGCCACCTTCATGCCTTCCAGGCACTTCCCGATGATGGGCATGACCTGGAGCTCGGTCTCGGACAGAAGTCCGTAACTCGCGCCAAGCCGGGCCGTCCGCCGCTCGTCCATGTCCTGGAGCTTCTGGGGAGGCACAGGGGAGTGAGGGGAAGGGCTGGCAGGGGGAGTACCTGAGATGCTGGGGCTCGGAGGAGGGTCTTTAGGGAATCTGGGGAAACAGAGAAGGGCCTGGACCCCCGGAACCCCCGGAGGCTCGGGCTGCTCACATCAAAGATCTGCGGCATCTCCGTGAAGTAGAAGTGGGCCTGGTCACGGTTGAAGCGCTGGAGCTGGGCGGCGTACTCGTTCTTGCTCTCCTCGGCCATGTGGCTGCGCACGTGGGCCTGCTGCTTTGCCTGCGGGAGGTCACTCTGGGGTTATGGCCCGCGCCACGCACAGCCCCACCCTCACCCCCAAGTCCCACAGCCCTCCCACCTTCTCCACATCAGCCTTGGTGGCGTTGATGTCCTGGTCCAGCCGCTCGGCCGTCTGAGCCGCCTTCTCGGCCTCCCGACAGTCTCGTTCAAACTTCCGCTTGCTCTGAGGAAGGTGACAAGGAGAAAGAAGTCACCTAAGGGTGAGCCCTCCCCCTCACCCCGGGGGGAGAGGGAGAGGGGCTCCTTTTCCCATTTTACAGAAGGAAAAATTGAGTCCCGAGGTGAAAGCCCCTCACTCCCAATCCAGTCTATCAGGGGCAGAGTTTTTATTTTATGTATCACAGTCAAACGAGTTAATTAGTAATAATGTAGGACTAAAAACTCGAGGCTCCTGCCCCTCTGCCCGGGCTTTTCTCACTGACTGTGGCCAGGACTTAAGTAGGGACATTTAAGGCGGTCCACCACCCCGTGTCCTGGCCCTGCTGGCCCAGCAGCTGAGAGGTCTGTAGGACCCCCAGGTGTGGTTCTGCTCACTTCTCCGCCCTCTCTCCTTCTCTTTTTCCCCCTCTCGGAGCACTCACATTCTCCAGCTGCTTGAGTCCATTTTCCAGCTGCTGCTGCGCCCGGCGGCCCTCCTGGAAATGCTGCAGGTTTGGAGGGAGAGCTTAGAATGAGGTCCTGGGACCCAAGTGGACCAGCAGAAATGGAGTAGGGGGACTGCCTTGGCAGAAGGGGGAAATTAGAGTGAAGGCCTGGAGTTTTGGGGATGCCCTCACCATTTTCCGCTCCTGTTTGATGTCCTGGGAATACTTGGCCAGCTCCAGACACACTTGCATGGTCAGGTTCTCAGCCACCAGTTCCCGCTGGCCAGCAAAGTCATTGAGCTCTTGTAAAACTTGCATGAAAGACTGTTGCTGACTGAACCTGGGGCAGGGACAGAAACAGAGGGGAGAACTTAGTAATGATTGACATCTGCATCCAGGGGATGCAGGAGGGGAGAAGGGTATCAATTCCACAACCCCAGCCACATCTTCCCTCCTCACTTCGACTCCGGATCATCCTTTGTCGATCTCTTGGGTAGGTATTTTTTCACAAGGCTCCTGTCAGGAAGATGGGTAGGAGAGAAAGGAAGAGAACCGTTAAGTTTAAGTTCGGCCCCCTCCACACTGAAAAGGATCCCAAGAAGGTTCGTCCCATAGTCCTTCCCAGCATTCCACCTCCGCTCACAGCCCAAATCCTAAGGGATTTTACCCCAGATTGAGCCTCCCCTAAGCTCCCCGGAGCCTGGCAGCTGAATTAACCAGCCCGGGTCCCCACGCTGAGCCCTGCTACCCCACCCTGAGGCCCACCTGAGCTGCTTGGCATAGCTCTGTTCTACTTCTGTCCGTTCCTTCACAAACTTCACGTATTTGTCTAACAGGTCCAGGCCCCATTGCGTGTGGCGTTCGATCACCTCAAACTGGTCCTGAAGGGGAGCAGGAAATGTGGGGAAAGAAAAGGGACATGACTTTTAAACACATTCTGTGCCCTCTCTGAACCTCAGTTTCCTTCTCTGTAAAAGGAGAAATCTAATGTTCATTCCAGGGGCAGCCATCTCCAAATTTATGACCTCAGAGAGGCCCGGGGAGTCCGGGCTCCCAGCTTCAATTCCCCCCCCCCTTCTGTGGGTGTAGCCAACAAAGCCCCACCCCAAAGGCCTGGACTGGGAGTGGCCAGGAAAACAGCCCTTCTGGAGGAGGGACCTGAGAAAAGAGAAGCCATGGGCAGCAGAAGGTGTTCCCCCTCCCATCAGGGTCCCAGAGCCAGAAGGAGCGAAGGTGGTGGGACTGAATCCCCATCCACCAAAAACCAAGAGTTTTTCAGGGCAGGGCTGGAAGAGAGAGGGGGGACTCTACAAGAGCTTCACAGAATCTTTGCTCTTCTCCCAGGGACAAAATTAGCCTGGAGCCTGCCTGCTCCCTGGTCCTTACCCCCAAGGCCCCAGCTCCAGCCAGGTTACCCCACACACACCCCTAATCCCCCTCCATTCCGGAAAATCCGGCTGGGCGGGCAGGAGTGGGTGAGTCAGGCACTACAGAAAGACAGAGAGGGGGGCAGTGTTACTGGCAGGCAAGAGGCGGGCATTGCCCCAGAGGCTAATAGTACTTAACCCCCCAACCCCCAAGGCCTGGGATCAGGGGTTCCTCCAGGGGGACCCAGGAAGTCTACAGCTTAGGTGGACCCTAGCTGTTTGGCCCACATGGAACACAAGAATCAGAAAATGGGCCTGTGGTTTAGAGTACTGGTTCTACTCCCTATCTGACCTTGAGGATATCACTTAATTCCCATGGCCTCAGTCTCCCCATAAAAGGGTTTCCCCGCTAAAATCTATTAACCTGTTACTTCCCCAATTACCTGGGTGCAGTAGGAAGATAAAAGGAAATATCATCACTGCCCTCCCCAAATGAGGAAAATTCTCATTTTACACACACACACACACACACACACACACACACACACACACACACACACATTCTGTCTCTTTTCATCCCTCCCTCCCTCCCTCCGTCCCTCCCCCTCAAGAGTTTCAAGGGAAGTCCTATCCTAAACCCTATTCATTGACTCAGTCCCCCCCTGAGTCACAAATAGTATCCATAAAATCCCAAGTATTTTGGAGTGCTCCTTTTCTCTTATTCCAGGCCCCATCATATAACATCAAAGCACCTCCTCCTGTCCATATTTACTCTCTTCCCCACCCCTGTCCCCCAATAGCATGTAGCTATTCCATTAGGCAATCCCACACTAGGTGGAGTTTCAAAAGCTGACTGGGTTCTGTTCCCCATTCCTAGTTCGGTGACCTTAGGTTAAATTCCTGGCTTTCTCAGGACCTCAGTTTCCTCATCTGTAAGATGAGAAGATGTCTGAGATCTCTCTCAATTTTGATATTCTAATACTCCCTTCTTAACCTATCTCCCTGCCCTTCCTCATCTGAGTCAGGCTTTAGAAAGTGGCAAGAAATTGGTGTAGCCATTTATTCTGAAGTTTCTCCTCCCAGGTAGAGTACTCCTACTTTCCTGGGGAACAGGACTGCAGAGCATAAGATCCCCCTCCTTGACTGGGATTCCTGGGGATTTCTGGAGGGCCCTGGATTTTCCAGGCCCCTGGGGATGGGAACTCCCAGCAGCCAAGGGAGGGGGATGATGATGAAGAGTTAGAGAAAGAGGAATTAAGACTTTTTCTGGAGACCAGACTCCTCACACCTCCCATGGCTAACTAGACTCCTTCCCCAGAGTCCTCAGCTTCTCTATCCCTTCCCCCTTCATGGGAGAAGACCCTAGATTCTAAAAGAAGGCAGGACAACCCCTCTCCCACTATTTAAGGCCTTTAGCCTTCAGTCTGCCCTCCCTCTCCCCGCAGGGATGTTATCAGTCTCAGGCCAGTCCTTTAGAGCCCAGTAAATGGATTAATCCCAGCCAGGAAGAGGGAGGAGCTCAGGAACCAGGCCCCCATTCCCTAAAAGAGAACAAGGGAGGGAAAGATGTCTCCAAGTCACACTGGAAGAAGTGTCAGAGCTTTCCTGGGACAATATGGCTGAAGAAAGCATTACTGGAGACAAGGGGAAATCCTGGGTCCTAACAACCACCTGGTAGCTCTCTGCTTAACACTCTACCCCACCCTAACCCTCCAGCTATGTACTGAACCAGCTGCCCCTGGGCAAAGACCCAGAGACCCAGTAAGATAAGAAGGAGCCTGACCTGGTCAGGGAGCTCAAAATAGGTGACCTATTCCAGCTTGCCACACACTCCCCCCCCCCTTCATCTGGCACCAGCTCGATTCCCAGGGAATGACCCTAGTGCCGGAGCCCCCACACAGCTCATCCGCCTTCCACTGAGCTCAGGCCCCAAAGTGAGAGGAGAAACTAAGGCCGGGCCCATCAAAAATCAAGTCTTTCCCCAAGGGAAGGCCCCAGTAACTTGGGGCAACTCGATGCTCACCAGGGACCCAAGGCCAGAGTCCATGGAGTGAAGCTCCCACCCCCACTCACCCCTCCCCCTCCCCCAGGAACTCCCAAAGCCAGAGGGTCAAGGAGGGCAGGGGGAGAGCCAGAGCCAGAGCCAGGGCTAGGGGTGGGAAGAAATCTTCCTTCCAGCCCTAGATTAGGAGCCTTCCCAAAGGTCCAAGTTGAACGGAGCCAAACTATGAGACATCCATCGAGGACAAACTGGTTTGCCAGGGAGAGGGAGAGACTGAGGGCCAGAGGGCCAGGGGTAAGGAAAACAAAACAGGGAGAAGAGGGCCTGAGGCCCAGCCAGGGGAAGGGACCCAGGCAGTCTAAGGACTGGGCCTTTTGGGGGTGGGGTGGGGGGAGGGCTAGGATCCCTGGCCCAGGCATTAGGCTGGGAAGGAAATCCACTTCCTGTTGGGGGGGTGGGAGGGGGAGGAGAGCAAGGGATGTAAACACAGTAGCTCAAGCCAAGGGAGGGGTCACTAGTGACAACCCTCCACACTCTCCCCCCAAAAATCAAGGGTCGGGTGCTGAGTGGCCTGTCCTAGTCACTGGGAAACCCTTCGGTTCCCCCGAACATCGGTCCCCCTCCAGCCGGGCTAGCCGGCCCGGCCTCCTCAGGGCTATGAAAGCGGGGCATATATGCGAAGGAGAGGGAGCTGGCTACAGGACTCCAAGGAGTCCAGCCTCCACCTCGGACCTCTTGGATATCGGGATCCTGTGTGGGTGGGGCAGGAGGGACAGGGTCCGACTGGCAGAGGGCCCTTTGGAAATGAGGCATAAATAACTTCGGCTGAGGTCAATTAGGTCAGGACTGGAGAAAGGGGAGTTCCCGGCCCGGAGGAGTCTCCTAGCTCTCTCCGCCACCCTTCCAACCCTAGAGTTCAAAAGGGGAGAGGGAGGCTAGTCCGGCGACAAAAGGCAGCACTCTAAGCGCGGTGGGGAGGAAGACGCTAGGAGAGACCGGGGAGGTGTGGGAAGGGGAACGGGAGAAGAATTCTGGGAGAAGAAACTGAGGAAAGGAGGCAAACGGGAGGGAGCGTGAGAAAGAGAAAAGAGGGGAGTTAGAAGGCCTGAAAGCACCGGGGGAGGGGGAGTGGAAGAGACCTGTAAGGGAGTCGGGGGAAAGGAGCGGGAGAGGAGAAGGGGAACTAGGAGAAAACTGAGAATAGAAGGGAACTGGAGAGAAATTACTTTAAGGGAGATGATTGCAGCCGCCAGGGAAGAGAAACTGAAATCAAAGTGAAGAGAATTGCAAAGGGGGGTTAAGAGGAAAGGGAATTGGAAAAGATTGAGGGGGGGGGGCACTGGAATAGACGTGAGGGGCCAACTAGGAGAGAACTGGAAGAGAAAGTGGAGGGGAATGGGAAAGAAATGGAAGAGAACGGCGAAGAGGCCGGTGGAAGAGTTGAGAGAGGGCGCGGAAAGAGGACTCACCCGGAGCGGGGAGAGAAGGGGACGAGGACTGACCTGGGATAGCAGCTAAGGGAGAAAACTGGGAGGGGGCACTGGGAAACAGAGGGGGGGGGCTCCCAAGAGACGGAGGGGGCTGATGGAAAGAGTGGGGGGGGGCCGGAACCAGACTCACCCACAGCTCCGTGCCCCAATCCATGCTGCTCCCGCCGCCAGACCCGAGACACTGCCCCAGCCCCGCGCGGCCGGGCCCGGCCCAGCGCGGCCCAACCCCGCCCTCCGCCTCTAGGCCCCTCCCCCGGCCGGGCCCGGTTCCGCCCCAAAAGCTAGACCCACCTCCCACCTCCCCAGCACCACCGAACCCGGGAATGGAAACTCTGGGAGAGGCGGAGCCGCGAGTGGGAATGGAGCGGCATCCTCCCCGCCCCCTTTTAAAGACCTAGGACTCATTCTGTAGCCCCGGAGCTACCTTCAGCCACTTAACCCATTCATTATCCAGCTCCATCCGATTTCCAGGGACCTCCCACCCCCTCACTCCCGCTCTCTCTACCCCCCCATCTCTTAAAGGGACTAGACGCTATTTCTGCTTTCCCAAGACCACCCTTTGCCGAATTCCTCCCCCCCCCTTAAAGGGACACGGCCAGAATCCCCTCCCCAGCTCCCCAGCCCAGACCACACAGAAGAGGAGACAGGAGGCTGAGGTCACTCGGTTATTTTGAGTACAGGGCCAGTTTCCAGACAGCTACCTTGTCGCCACTAATGGTCTCCGGCCACAAGGACAGAGGGTGTGCGGTGGGAGGCGCGGGGGGGAGGGAGGAGGTGAAGAGGTGGGGAAGATGAGGGAAGGAGGCGAATGGAGCCGCTTCGATCCTACCCCAGGCTGACCTCTTCCAAGGCCACCTTGCGGTCAGCTCCATTAGTGACTCCCCCCCCTACCAAAAACCCTCGCGGCTTCCTGGCCCGGTTTGCCCAAACGCCAAGGCCCCCAGCTTCTCTGCATCGGAAATGCAGAGACAGACCGACCTTGGCTGGGGGAGCAGTCCCCAGCTCCTCAGCCTCAGCAGCTGTCTCATCCCCTTTGCCCAGCTCGCTTTAACACCATCCCATTTCCTGGGATTCAGACAGGCCTAATTACCATCTGATTCATTTCCACCTAGATCTGCCCCAGCCCCCTTCCCCTCCCCTCACCCCAGACACCCTGCCCTGAGGGACTGGGAAGTTAGTCTCACCTCCATCCCAAGCCTGGAGACCTCTCTACCTCAGAACCCATAAAAGTCAGTTCCCACCTTGTAAAACTCTTTGAGGCACTGGGATGAAAAGAGATTGGGGCGAAAGGTTCCAACCTGCCCCCATCTTCCTTCTTATCCTATCGCCTAGACTAGCTTTATTCTTTAGAGCTGCCTGGGCTGGGGTCCAGAGCTACCTGGTTCCCAGCCACTTTGGGGTCACAGCTGGAGCCAAAAAGATTCCTTCCCTCAGACTACCCTAGAGTCCATTAAGTTGTTGTTCCCTTCAAGGAGTTAAGTGCTTGCAGATCCTCCTGGGGGGAGACGAGGATCTAGGATGAGGGGTGTCTGCACTGTGGGGAGCCCATACCCCAAAATAAGGGCAGACTTGGGAACCTCGAAGTTCAGTCACTGCCCGGACTAGTGCCCCACCTACTGGCCATTCTGGACACGAACCTTGCGCCATGCCGAAGCAGGGCCAAATCCTCCCCTAAATTGCTATGGTGTCCTCTACCTGGAAGCTGAAGCAACCGCTCTAAGTTGTACCTATCACTTAGCACACATCTCAGAGTGCAGCAAATCCAGTTCCTGAAGAGACAGAAACGGAGATCTCCTTCCTCTCCTCTCTCTCGGGTCTATTTTCCTCAGTTTCCCCCTCCCAAGAAGTGATAGGGCATAGAGATTGGACCTGTGATTTTATTGATACCGGGAACTATTGAAATGTGGAAATCATCTCTGCCAGTCGGAGTCAGCACCATCTCTGCAATTCAGAGTCCAGGGCTGCACCACACGGAAAAAATTAAGCAACTTGTGCAGGATTGCATATTCTTGAGGGGCAGAGTAGTCACTTGTACTGAGGCTAGCTCTCTCTGCCATGCTGGGGTCCAATAAATCCAACAGACATTTACTATGTGCCTACTACGTGCCGACGCACCTAATAAATGAATCGATGAATGAAATGCCAACCAACCAACAGGCATTTCTTAAGCAACGGCTATGTATAAGGTGAACGTTTATTTCAGTTTATGTTTTTGTGCCAAGTTCTGGAGCTATGAAGTCAAAAGGGAAGATAGTCCCTTCTTTCAAGAGCACACTTTAATAGAGGGAAATAAACAAGGGGAAGGCCGGGCCAGGGGGTTTTGGTTTGAAGAGTTAGAGAGAAGCTATGGGATTCAGGAAACAGAAGGAGTTGAAGCATCTGCATCTCTCTCCAAATCTTCAGTCACTCGACTTCTCTCCTAATTCTGACCCTCATCTTCCCAGGGAGGTATATTGACTCATTCTTTCCAATAGCAGTGTTGATCTGATTATAGTCCCAGAGTTACAGGGTTGGAGGCAGCCGAGGAGAAAATGGTGGGGGACTGGAGTCGGCTTGATGTAGGGGGCCACAATGAGGTCCTGAGCTCAAAGGATTAATTATTCCAGGACATGGTTTGTGATCCAGGAAATTGGGGAAGTTTTTGTTTTGTCAAGATTCTCCCTCCATCATGCCTAATTAGGGAATTTGTTTTACTTACTTATCCATGTGCATGTAATGGATTTTGGTTTTCTTGCTTTCTTAATAGGAGGAAGGAGAGAGAATTCAAAACTGGAAATAAAATAAGTAAATTATAAATAAATTAATATTAGATTCTGTCTCTATGACATCTTTGCATCAATATCTCCACTCAGTCCACTTCTTAGTCAAGTCCCTCATTTCCTCCTCTTGGACTATTGCCTTCTGATTAGTCTCTCTTTCCAATCTCACCCATTTCTAATGTATTATTCCAATAGTTACAAAGCTAACATTCTTAAAACACATGGGAGAAAGGAGTTGATCCTGATCAATTGAACCTCACTGATCCAAACAATGAAATCACTACAATGCAAATTCTAGTCTGGAGTAAGAGATCCAGGAATTTAAATGTGGCCTCAAGTCACTACTATTTGACCCCAGCCAAATTCCTTAATCTCTGTTTGCCTCAAGTATAAAATGGGGATGATAAAAGCACCAACCTCACAGAGTTGTTTAGAAGGTCAAATGAAATATTTTATGGAGTAAATAATAAATGCTTGGTTACTTCTTTCCCTTCTTCCTCATTTTCTTCCTTCTCTCTCTCTTTATCCTTCTTTCTTTTCCTCCTTCCTTCCTTCTCTCCTTCCTTCAACAGATGGAGAGATAGAGTATCCTTCCCCACTGGCAGTGGCACCTTGCAACCAAAGCACATAGCAGGGAACAGCTGTAGTATTAAGTAAAATTGCTGAGTTATCTGAAAGGAACTCAAGTTAGGATCCTGCTTGTGAGGCACTAACCCCCTGAATCAAAACTCTCACTGGTCCTAAATCAGGGTTCCAGTTCTTTCTAAAAGTACCCTCGGCCTGGATGTCAATGTAGATGGGGGAGACATTAGAAGGCTTGGACCCCTTGCACCTAATCTCACAGTAGTTGAAGGATTAACACAAGGAGATGGCAAGAAGACATGTGACAGGCAGGGTACCTTGCAGTTGCAACTCATCCCAGTTTGTCGCCAGAGTTGAGAATGCTCTGTGTACATACTCTTGCTGATCCTGTGGGTGGATTTGTGGCAGAGTGTTCCTCAAGTTTATGGACCAGACATGTTTCTGCTTTTCTTAACTCTGCTATTTAATTTTGCTGTGAGCTAATTCTATCCTTGGTTCAACTTCTGAAAGGTAAACACATCATAAACCATAGCTGTAGTTCAGATTCACCCTGAGCTAGTCACTTGGTTACTGAGCACTCTCTGCCTCCTGAATTTACTCTGTATCATTTTCTATGTAAATCTTGTTTTTGCAAGTGTTTTTCCTTTCATCTGGAAAAAAGTGCCACAAGAACAGAAGCTTGGGATTTGGGGAGCAACAATGAGGAAAGGTTATCAACTGTTACATTGAGCAAGGTATTTAAAACTCCTTATTTATGGTGTATGTACCCACCCACTACATGTTTTATAAACTGTGTATTTATTTCTTTGTATCTACCTTGTGTCTTCCCAATAGGATGTAATATCCTTCAAGGCAGGAACTTTTTCCATATTATCTTCATGGAGTAGATACCTAATGTTTGTGATTGAATTGAAGAGGCTTAGAAGGATGAGTTGACGGTAGGACTGGAGGATGGAGCATGAGCTGACAAGGCTAAGAGAAGGACTAGGCTAGGGAGCCCAGAGCTATATATATACAGAATGGACTGAAGGGGCATGAAATTTGGGGAAGGGGCAATAGGAAGGTGGGTTGAGGGGAGTGAAGAAGAATAAAAGAGTTAAGAAACCTGAGGGGTCTGTTGGGGCCTGAAAGAACAAAAGGGACAGAGTAGACTAGGAAAAAGAAATGGCCTTTGAATCTAGGGGAGCTAATTAGATGGAGAGCAGGCATTGAGAAGAGAAGGCTAGGACAGAGAATGGAGGGAGCACCTAGAGTTAGAGCGAAGGCATGGATAATGGTCCAGCAAGGGAGAATGAGAAGAAAGAGAATCAGGAAAAAACTGCATTATGAAAGTCAAAAATAGAGAAAATACAGAGGAGAAGGAGGAGGAGGAGGAAGACAAGGACAAGGAGAGGGAAGAGGAGGTCAGTCATACCCAAGGTTCCAGAGAGATCAAAAAGGATGCAACAAATGGGGGAAAAATAAGAATTAGAGCCCCAGGACCAGAAGAGACTTCAGAAGTCATCTAGTCCAATACCCACAACTTATATACATGGAAACTGAGGTCTAAGGAAAATTAAATGACTTGCTTAACATCACACAAGCAACATGCTTCAGATACAGGATTTGGACTTACTTGCTCTAACTCCAAAGCCTCCAAAGTCCAAAGCTCTGACTCTATACCACATCTCTCTCTCTCTCTCCTCTGAGATCCTGAGGTACTCATAAATAAATAAGGACTGAGGGACTAAAATGAATGGTAAGGCTTCTAAAGGGCCCAAGGTGGCTATGTGTTTAGTATTTCACATGCCTCTGCTTTATTTTGCTCCTCTCTGGGATGAGGGGCTTATCCTAGATGATCAGCCCTCTAGAGTGCCTTCCAGTCAACTGAAAGAGTACTGGTCTAATATTCTGTAAACTTTTCAGTAACATATAAAGGTGAGTTTGTAGTTTATTATTAGAATACCTGGGACACCAACCAACTTGCTAATGAGTCCATTCAGAAAAGCTTTAAGGTAATCAGAGGGCCAATCCTAGTCAGAAATAAAGTTCGCAAGTCCTCATTGGTGTGTTTACTTTTACAAGTCAGTTAGACTCAGGACTTCTTAAACTTTTCTCACTTGTGCCTCCTTTTTGTCCAAGAAATTTTTACATGACCCTGGATATATAGGTATATAAATCAAACAATTACTAATAAGAAATCATAATTTTGTGATTCCCCACAGTCAGTTATGAGACCCCAGATAGGACAGCAAACCACAGTTTAAGAAGCTGGAAGCTAGAAGACATGTTGTTGAGGGGAAAAGGCATTCATTGAATGAAAACATTAAGAAAAATAGCAGTAGGACATTTTGCCTATAGACCTAGAACATCTGTTTTGTTTGGTCATTTCAGTTTTGTCTGATTCTTTGTAACCCTATTTTGTGGTTTTTCTTAGCAAAGATATTGGAGTGGTTTGCCATTTCCTTCTGCAGCTCATTTCACAGATGAGGAAACTGAGGCAAATAGGGTTAAGTAATTTGTCCAGGATCACACAGCTAGTAAATATCTGAGGCCAGATTTGAACTCATGAAGATGATTTCCCATTCCAAGCCCCAAGCTGCCCAGATCTGGGGCACACACAGGCAGAAAAGTAATTGTGAGAGAGGGGTGCTTTGGTTGGAAAGTTACAGGTATGTAACCATATGGTTAGTGGAAACATAGGGGAGTAGACTGACATACGGTTTCCAGGTGAAATTACAGAGCTGACTTGATTATGGAGCTATAATTGGAAAGTGGGAAGGCTGGGAAAGAGGGTAGACAGCGGCTGATAAAGATGTCTGAGGGCCAATTTGTGTTGTAAAAACAAAGTAAAATAATGGCAGTATCCTGGTCTAAAGATCTTGATTATTTGAATCAAAGATGTATTTAGTCTTCCTTAAATTCAAGATTTCATTTTAGGGAGGATCCAATCCCTTAAAAGTAGAATCATTAGAGTATAATGTAGGAGTGGCTAATAAGCCCAGTGCTTTTGAGCTTGGACAGAATATATCAGTATGCTCAGCTAATGAACTATCCTACGTGGAAGAGGCTGCTGGGAAGCCTACTTCCAAGGGACTCCCCATTATATGCAATGGAAGTGCCTGGGAGGGACTCTGGAGCAGGCTTAGACATTTTGAAACTGGTTCTGGTCTGCTAACCATGGAGTTAGAAGTCTCTACCTGCAATTTGCTTTCATCACTCCAACCCCTCAGAGATGCTCCTATAACCCTGAGGGGAGATTTAATGGCTAAGGGAGCCCAGAGAGAGGTTTGTCTTGTTTTTGAGAAACAAACCATAGAATGGACATACCTTTGTTTATAGAACATTAAACAAAGGTTTAATCCAATTACGAGAGATCTATCTTTGCTCATTTTTGAATGAAAGGGAAATAATTGTTCTCTTGTTTAAATTGTGATCCCATTTGGAGTAGTCTTGGCAAAGATACTGAAGTGAGTTGCCTTTTCCTTCTCCAATTCATTTTACAGATGAGGAAACTGAGGTGAATAAGGTTAAAAGTGACTTGCCCGGAGTCACATGGCTGGTAAGTATCAGAACCCAGATTTGAACTCAGGAAGACAAACCTTCCTGACTTCAAGTCCAGAGGAGGAGTTGGTTTCAGGAAGATATTTTCCCAAGAGTACTTCAGGCATTAACATTTCTATTGTTCTATTTGGCAAATCATAAACCCTAAACTTAAACTATGTATCTCCGCTTTGATTTTGCCAGATAGTTTTGTGTTCTGTTCCTCAACATAAGTTAGAAGATTCTTGAGGAAGAGTAGGAATTCTGATTAGTAGAGGGAATTCTGCCTGTGTGAACATCTTTCCAAAATACTTAACAGATTAATAGTGTCTAAGGGAGTTTGGCTTAAAATGCAGAGTAAAAAGTTTGTCTTCTACATAGCAACCATATGAGCATAACATTAACATATAAGCAAATATAAGTAAGCATCAAAACAATCTGAAAAAGAGAGGACTGGAGACATGCAATAACAATTGACACAAGTATTGACATTTATTAACATATACAGTTACAGGGAACCAGAAAGGAAATCCACCAAAGCACTGCCTCTGAGAGTATGGTATTTTGCCCTCAGATTGTCCTAAAACCATCTGGATATCTGTGTGTGCCTCTGAGATCCCTATGAAATGTTTACTCCAATGAACATTGGGAATGGCTTACAAAATTCCAAGGAGACTTATTGTGTGTTAATATTGATGTCTATTATTATACCCCTGTGGCTTTTATTTTCTGTATTTGTATAATAAGTTCTCTTGGTGATCTTGATGTTGTATGATTTTTCCCTCTGGATTAGTCCCTGAGATTAAATAGTCTTCTTTGGCTTGTACTGTGCTTGGTTAATGGTTCTGACCTCACTTTGTAATTAGAAATATCTTGTATCACCCCCAGATGTAAGCTTTCTGTCTTTTGACCTTTATCTTTGTGAAGTGTTTTTTTTTCCTCCTAACCTTTGGAGACCTTTCCTGGATAATATCCATGATAACATTTTACCAAGTATACTCTCTGTGTATCCAGGGGTTATCTTGGACTAATGGGGTGAATGAGAAGGCCCTCCAAATTGTCTTAAGCTGCCATATTTTCCAGATACATTGGAAATGGAGTATGCAGGAGGCCCTAAGAGCATCAAGGACTAAACCTCCCTGCCCCCAGCTGACATAATCTGTTGTTTGCACCCCAAGCTGGACTCCCTGTGTATCCTTGGGAGTCAAGACAAGCACCAGTTGGTTTGCCCCAGACTGTAAAACTGTTTTGTGCCTCTGGGACCCTTGTAGATAAGCAGACCATTCCAAACTCCAGCAGTCCAGCAGTTCCCAAGGGAAAAAATGCTGCTTTTGCCTTTGCCTTTCTCCTTCCCTTTGGAAGTGATTAGTTCTTTATCAATCCCTAAGATTTCCCCCATCCCTGTAGCTGAAATACCAAGATTTTCCCCATATTTCTAGCCTCCTTTGTATAAGGAGTTCCCATATGCATGTGCTTTTCTCTTGTAATGTATCCATTTGCAACACGTGTCTCATGGACTTGTGATACTGTTTAACAAGAGAAAGGTTAAAAGTCTTTCTAATAACATGGGGAAAGGGAGCTGGGCCGGACAGGGAACACTGGTAAATGTTTAACAATCGGCTCTCCAAAGAGGTAAATGTATCCATGACACAGTTTTAAATTTAATCTGCATCATTCACATTTTCTTAGGTCTGAACAATACAAAACAGTAAATCAAGGCCTAATTTGTGGCACAGGCCAAATTTCTGAGGTATAAATGCTCACACCACTGTTTGCCGATTCTAAGCAAGTAAGTACGTTATCACCATTACCAACATAAAGCTAGAAAGGCTAGCTATAGCAATACCAACGTGAAAACTTCCCACCAATAGAGCAAAATTAACACACACCGCGGTCAAACTGTTGGACAGAAATCCCAACTTCTCAGCTGTATTTCTATTTAACAGTAGCCAACTCCCTGGGCATCCCAAATAGTTTTTGCTCCCTTCCTGCCACAATCTCACTATCTTTTGACCTCTGCAACAGAACATCTGTATTCATGTCCTTCCAAAATCTTGTCAATTAGCACTGCTATCTATCTCTGGCAGGCAACATCCACCTTGGTACTGGTAAAATATAAGTCAGAGAGGCACAAAACAGAAAGAAAGCCAGAAAGAATCACAGACAAGGACAGCTTTGAAAATTGCATCTAAACATCATGATAATGATAATATGAAACATAGGTACAAGATGATATATATGATAAATGATAAATCACATATGCACATAAATATAGGTATATATGTGAAAATATATATATTTACAAGAAAGCTGTCTTATACATTATAATTACAATTTCATGTGTAATCTTCTTTTTGGCTTTACTATGTAAATGAGAATGTCCAAATAGGACAACATCTATGTGATGTTTGTTAAGTAAAGAACTTAAGAAAATTCTGAAATGTGGAATACTACTGGATAGTAAGAAATAATGGGCTGGTTGATTAGAAAAACACAGAAAGACAAGCATGAAATAATGAAGAGTGAAATGAGCAGAACCAAAAGAATGTTATAAACAGTAACAGCAGGAGCATTCGGAGAAAAACTATGAATGAATGTTAGTATAAATACTCAACCACAAAAAGCCAATGAAGGAAAATGCTATTCAGCTCCAGAAAAGGAACTGTGAACTAGAAGTACACAAGAAGTACAGAAGTTCAGAACTTAAAATGTAACCAAAGATTTTTTTTTTTAAATTTATAATACAAAATATGTCAAAGGATTGCTGTTCAATCACACTTGAAATTTAGCTTTATACATATGGAATCTCTCTCCTTCAAAACTAATAACTCAGTTTATGTATGGGGCGAAATCTCAGTGTCAGGAAGTCCTCTCCCACTCTTGGCACTAAAGCCACTGAGGGCAGCACCTGTATACAGGACAGAAGGTTTGCACAAATCTGCTTAATCCAACACTGGCGCCCATGTAAGGCCATTGACAATCTTTAAAATCCTTTTCATCTTTACCAATCCAACAGCCCCAAATGGATTCATTCCAAAGCAGACAGATTTTTCTTGCAGTAGTAGTTGCTGCTTCTCCTCTTCAATTATATATCCACTAGGGAGATCCTTCAGTGATCTAGCAACAGCAGCAAAATTCTCTACAAATCTGCTGTAACATAATGACCAAATCCTAGAAAAATCAGCTTCCTCTTAAAGAGAAGTCTTCAAGCAAAGGGAAATCAGAGGGAATCCCTTATAGACACTCCCACTGTTCTAGAGGGTGTCAGAATGAGATAAGAAGATATTGAGGGAATATCTAACTCTGGTTTGAAATTAGATGTTTTTGTTGTTGAATTGTGTCCAACTCTTCCCGATCCCATTTGGGGTTTTCTTGGCAAAGATACTGGAGGGGTTTGCCATTTCCTTCTCCAGCTCATTTTACAGATGAGGAAACTGAGGCACACAGAGTTAAGTGACTTGCCCAGAGTCACACAGCTAGAAAGTATCTAAGGTCAGATTTGAACTCAGCAAGAGGAGACTTCCTTCACGCAAGCCTGCTGCCCCTTGAAATTAAATGACCAGGGTTCGAATCCTCTTTGACCTAGTTATTAACTAACTAGTTCTGGAATCTAAATTCTGCTTAATTCATAAGCAGCTAGGTAGCAAACACAAGGAAGGGAGCTCAGGATCTGGAATCAGTTCCATTCAGCAAATACTTAAGTACCTACTGTGTGTCAGGCACTGCTGAGCGGTTTAATCCTGTCTTAAACGCAAATTTAGCTATGTGACCCTGGGCAAGTCACTTTCCTTCTGCCTCAGCTTCCTCATCTGTGAAATGGGAACAAGAAAAGCACCAACTTCCCAGAATCCTCGGCATCGGCGGAGACAAACTCGCTAAGGACCTTCGCGAACCTTAAAGCGCTCCGTAAATTCTATTCTTAGCCGTGTGACCTTGGAGACCCCAGGGACCCTTAGAAGATGATCCCTGAAGCGCTCGCTAGCCCACGCAACAATTTAAGCCCGGGGACTAGGTGGGACGAGGGTAAGGAGAGGGCAGACGCCGGATCAGGCCCGCCGCAGGGTTGGGCGTGCCTGGCTCTGGACCTAGAAAGAAATAAACATTCCAATTTACTGGTTTGCCTTCCTGTGTATTATGGGAAATGTAGTCCCACTACCTCGCTGTCCTTTCTCGGATACTGTCATTTGACGTGCTGCATTCTGGGAATGGTAGTCCTGACTCTGTCAGTTAGGGTGATGGAAGATTTCTTCCGTCCCTACCCGAAGCGGACGCATTGCAATTGGTTCATCTGCTTATCTGTCAGGCACACCCGATGGATTCTCATCTCTTATTGGGTGTGGCCAGGGGGGGTCGGACGAGAGTGTCCGGCTCTCCGATTTGTTGTACTTGCTGTCCGTCAGGTGCCAAGTTGTCGAAATCCTGGTTGCGAATTGGCTTTTCCTACGCCCCGGGAGGTAGGGTTTGCCTCCGTCCGCCGCGATTGGCCATGTGGGGGGCGGACTCTAGAGTGCCGGGGGCGTTGTCGGAGGCGGCGGCGGCTCCAGCGATGGCCGAAGACCGGAGGAGGGGGCTCGGCGGTGGGACCCGGGCAAAGCGGGTTCTATCGCCGCTGCCTCTACCTCTGCTGCTGGGGCTGCTGCTGCTGCTGGACGGCTGCTCGGGGAGGATCCACCAGCTGGTGCTGACGGTGAGGTTGCGGGCGATGCAGGGAGTGGGGGGTTTCCTGGGGACCCCCCCCCCGGCTTGTGGACTCGTCCACCCTCCCTCCTTTTCTCCCGATGGCGCGGTCCAGCGCGTCCCCACACGCACGTCCCCCCGCCGCCTCTCCTCATGGGCTCGTCCGGCCAGAACCCCCAGCGGCGGACCCCTTTCCCGCCCAGATGGGACTGTCCGCCTCCCCATCCTTGGTTCCCCCGCCAATTTCCTGGTTTTCCCCGGGCGGGGTTGTTTCCTCCTCCCGACTCCTCCTCCCTCGTGCGTGTACTGTCCTCCCCTCCCCCCCCCCCCAGCATCCAAAATATGAATGACTTCGCCTTCCGAGGACCCCGGGATGAGACGCTTTCTAAGTCTGTGCTGGTGGCCCTGTGAGGCAAGCGCTTTCCCTTCCCGGGGGCGCGGTGACGCGCAGGGATGCGCTGGGAAAGAAAGCAGCTCTGGAATCTTTCCTTGGAGCGGGGACAGAGATTTCATCTTCATTCGAAACCTCCCGGGGTGGAAACTCCCTCCCGGAATTGTTTCGATTAGCGCCGTCCTGTAATTTATAAAAGCCCGGCAACACAGGAAAAAAAAACTTCCCCAGGTCGGGTCTCGCAGCCCGTGCTTGCCAGCCCCGGGAAGCTCTCCTCGCCCAAAGCCTCATGAATTCCAATGGCTGCTGTTATCTCGAGGGGGTGGGACGGAAGGGGGATGGGGAAAAAAGATCTTTGGCTTGATCCACCAGAGGTTGTTAACTTGGGGCCTGGGATTTTTTTTTCTTAATATTTCGATGGCCACTTCAATAAATTGGTTTCTTTTGTAGTCCTATGTTTTTTATCTTATGCATTTAAAATCATGATCTCTGGAAGGGGGCCGTGACTCCCGAGCTAGTAGTCTATCTTCTTTCTGATGGGTGGAGATCCTGGCTGGATATTCCTGCATGGGTATCTTGATGAGCGAGAGCATTCGCTTTATTTGTGTTGCTTCTGAGCTGAAGGAGGGAAAGAACCTGGGGATGGAAGGGTAAATTGAGTAAAGGGAGGCGGGTGTCTGATCCTGAGAAAATTCCATTTCCGTTCTGGGTCTAGGTATTGTTTAGGGCAGGAGTTGGGAAGCTTTTTTTCTGCCAAGAACATTTGGATATTTATAACAGCATTTTCAGGCCATACAAAATTATCAACTTCTAGAACTCGATCAGTGGTAGGTTGTTGTAACTAGATTTCCGCTCATCATTTAGCAAATGATTTCATAGACCTTAATACAGGCCATGGGCTGGATGTTACCCAGGAGGTGAGATTAGGTCCATCATATGAGAAGAAGATTTGTATCAGGGATTGGCTGTTGAGCCTTTGGGGTCCATTGGCTCTGGTGATTAGATAGTTGGACTCTCTCTTAGGGGGAAAAGCGGGCCGACATCCAGCTGAACAGCTTCGGCTTCTTTACCAATGGCTCTTTGGAAGTGGAACTCAGCCTCCTTCGTCTCCGTTTGGAAAGCAAGGAAGAACAACCCCAGTTGGTGAGGACAGAGACATTTGGGGTTTGGTTTAGGGTTTGAGGGGACACCCTCATCTGAAACTCAGGGAAGTGAAAAACAGGGCCCTAGACCTGGGGTGGTCAAGATACCCTGTCTCCAAATGAAAGGCTGGGTGAGGCTGAATTTGAAGGGAAAAGGAAGGGATCTAAATCTAGGAGTCTTTTGGAGGGAATTGGAGGAAAGGAAGGGGAAAAAAAGGGAGGACACCCCTTTGGGGTCTCCAAATAACTCTTTTTCTTTTTACCTTAGGTGGGCTTTAGCCTGTCCCGAGCTCGAACTGGCAGCATTCGATCCTATTCTGTGAGTCCCTTGCCTGGTGGATTGAGGATGGGTCTCCCAAGATAGGGGAGCATTGGCTTTCTATACATTTAATGTAGAACCTGCCATGCTTCTTTAGAAATGAGTTGACTATTATTACTGGGGGAAGGGGCTCTTTGCCAGTATTTTTCCCTTCCAGGTATTTGTCTTTGCCCGCCTGCCTACTGTTTGTCATCTTCCTCCTTCCCAGGGCCCTCCCCTGCTAGTGAAAGGAAGCAGGAGGGGGAAGTGTGTGTGTGTGTGTGTATGTGTGTGTACACTGTATACCCCTGCTCCTGTATGAGGAATAAAACACTAAGGCTGGAGGAGGTACCTCTAGCAGAGTCTGGGTATAAACCTGAGCTTCCTACCCATCCTGTCTCTCTCTCCCTTCCAGGCCCCAGAACCTCATACCTGTGCTCTCAAACACAATGGGAGCAACTTGATGGCCACTTTCCTCATTGACTTCAAGGGAAAACGGTGATTTTTATTATATTTGAGAAGTTCAGAGATTAGATATTGCCTGAGGGGTATAAGGGTAGAAGGGGGAGAGTAGCTAGAAAAGGTCTTGGAAATTATCTAGGCCCCAAAAATGGGAAGTGCCAGATCAAGATAACCCAGTGTCAAGAGGAGAGCTAGAACCCAGAATTCTTAACTTCCTTCTCCTGATTATAGGGTTCAGGTATACCAATTTGGGGAGCAAAAGAAACTCCAGATTTCTCCAGGACTTCTCCAGGAAGGCATATCCCTGTCTAGTTCAGGCAATGGTACGTTCCGGTAGGAGCCCTGTCTGTCTGTCACCATTGGCCTGTCCACATCCCCACCCCACCTTCTGACCCTTTGCCATCCTTGGTCGACAGGCCTGTGCTTGCTTTGCAGGGACTAGTGCAGCCAAGCAGGATGGGAAATCATCATCACTGTCTTTGAGGAGCCAGGTAAGGAGGATTCTGGGAGCATCAAGCTGCCAGCACTTACTGGTGCCCCTGGACTACACTAGGGGAGCAGGCAGAGCACTGGACATGGGCAATACCCCACTAGTTGGAGGAGAGGCTTCTCCCACAAGGTCAATGCCACTTGGCACAGTTTAGAGTTTACAAGATTTGTTCCTCCCATCAGCCATGTGAGAGTACGAGAGCACAAGGTTTACCATCCCCATTTTTACAGGGGGGAAAACTGAAACTCAGAAAGGGCAAGAGGGATCCCATGAAACCAGGACTGGAACTCTCTCTCCAAATCCAGAGCTTTCTCACTACAATTCAGGCCTCCCTGACTTGAGGGGAGTTCAGAGGGAAATGGGATGGGATTGGGAAGACTTCCTGGAGGGAAAGCATGTCATTGGGCTTTGTCCAGCCAATCAGCAAGCATTATTAAGCATCTCCTGTGTGCCAGGCAGTGGGGATATAAGTACAAAGAGTGAAGTCATTCCTATTATAGACAGGATCGGGTAGGGGGATGACAAGACCAGACTGGATGGGGCATGGTTCAGAACCCTGAGTGTAAGGCAGGAAGAGCTGTTTCAGGCAATAAATATTCCCAATGGAAGCCCCACTGCCAAGATGAACAGGTAGTGGGCCCTGATGCTGGGCTTTTTTTTCCTTAGGACCCCAGCCATAAGGAGACGGGGCTGGTCCTGAGCTTGGGCTACAACAACGATTCCTACAACTTCAGTGTAAGTTGTCTCTTGGTTTCAGGGCCCCATCTTCTCTGCCTCAATGTCTGATCTTCATCCCCATCCACCCAGACCTCTTCCCTCCCCTCCCTGGCACAGCAGCTTCCTGCTTTCCTAGAAAATCGGCCCCCTGTTTTGGGAAAGGGAGAGGGAAGCTTGGGCTCCTCCAGGCCCTCAGAGGCAGGAAGCCTGAGAGTTGCTCTCTCCCCAACCAGTTCCACGTGGTGATTGGCTCCCCAGCTGAGGAAGGACTTTACAATCTCAACTTTCACAACTGCTACAATGCCATCCCTGGTCACGAGAGGCCTTTTGACATCACGGTGAGGCTCTTTTCCCTGAGAAAGGGCAGAGTCAGAAGCGCAGCCCTCATGCTGACCTGGCCCGCCCCTCATCCTGTTTTCTTCATTCAGATAATGATCCGAGAGAAGAACCCCGAAGGCTTTCTGTCTGCTACTGAAATCCCCCTCTTCAAGCTCTACTTGATCATGTCGGCCTGTTTTCTGGGGGCTGGAGCCTTATGGGTTTCTGTTCTCTGCAAACACAAGTAACAATCCTGCTTACCCCACACTGGGAGCCCTTATCCCCTCCCACAACTCTGGAAGCCCCTAGTCCCTGGAGCTCCCCCAGACCCAGACTTCTGCCCCTCCCAAATCCCAAGGCATTCCCCTAGCCTCCCCTTCTGAGCATGTCTTCCTCTTCCCAGATACAACGTCTTCAAAATCCACTGGCTGATGGCGGCTCTGGCCTTCACCAAGAGCGCATCTCTCCTCTTTCACAGTGTGAGTTCCCAGCTGGGTCAAAATGGGGAAAGGGCAAGGGGGACTTTAGGCCTGGGAAGGGAGGGCCCAGGCTTCCCAGAGACCCTTGGGAATCTGACTCCCGACCGTTTTAGTGGTGACCACAAGCGTGGTTCATCGTGAGAGCCTCAGCTAGAAAACCTTGACCCTCTATAGAACTGTCAGCCCAGGGCCAGAGGCGCCTGGCCTCCTCCCCATCCCCAACCAATCCACCCATGATTGGGCCTCTTTCTCTAGATCAACTACTACTTCATCAACAGCCAGGGCCGTCCTATCGAGGGTCTTGCCGTCACTGATTACATCACCCACCTGTAAGTGAGGGTCCAAACCCTTCCCTGGTCCCAGGGTGGAAAGTGGGGGCTATCTATCCTCTTCCCCCATTCCAGATTGTTCAGCCTTGGAACCCAGGAAAGGGGAGGGGAGGGAAGGGAAGAGAAAGAAGAGGGCAGAAGGAAAGGATGGGAAGAAAAGGGAGGCTATTTCCCATTCTCTGGGCCAGTACTCAGGAGCACTCACATTCCAGTTATTCTCACCCTCCCCTCTCCTCCTCCTCTTTCCTATCACAGGCTGAAAGGAGCCCTCCTTTTCATCACCATTGCTCTCATTGGCTCTGGCTGGGCCTTTGTCAAATATGTCCTTTCCGACAAGGAGAAGAAGCTTTTTGGGGTTGTCATCCCCTTGCAGGTACTTGCTTGTCCTGGCCCTGGATCTACTAGACAGGGCCTTGCCCCCAGAATGCAGGGATCCTTTCTTCCCTAGATGGAGGAACACTTGGGCTTATAGCTAGAGACCTAGGTTTCAAATCCTGTGTCTGTCCTTAGTAGCTCTAGGGCTTGAGCAAGCCTTTTCCACAGTTTCTCCATTTGTGAAACACCTTTGCCCTCAGATTTACCCTGGGGATTGAGGTGCCAGAATGTGAGGGGAGGTCAAGGGGTGACCCCCGTCCAACTCTGTCCAGGTTCTGGCCAACGTGGCCTACATCATCATCGAGTCCACTGAGGAGGGAACCAGCGATTATGCCCTGTGGAAGGAGATTCTGTTCCTGGTCGACCTCATCTGCTGCGGGGCCATCCTTTTTCCTGTTGTATGGTGAGGACCTGGCCTTCAGTCCTTGGCCCTTCTTCCTCTTCCAGCTTCCCAGGCCCAGTCTCCTCACAGCAGGCCTCTGGAGCTGGAGCCTGCCTTAGAGGCCATGACCTTGAGGCGTCGGAGCAATTCCCCTCTTCTGTCAGGGCCGCATCTGTTCCATTTTCTCCTCTGTTAAATGAGTGGCTCAGTCTGTGTGATGTCTGGTCTCCCCTCCTGCTCTGGATCTCTGATCCCGGGTAGAGGCGTCAGGCAGGGGTTGCTTCCTGGAGAGGCCATGGATAGCATGGCAGATGGGGGATTGTGCCTCTTGGAGGCACGTCTGCTGTGTACGGGGGTGACCTTGGGCTTTAGTTCATCTCCATTCATCACACAGAAGGGCTTGAACTAGCCAAATCTCCAAGAGCCTTTGATCCTGGGATTCTGGGAGGGTGGCTGGAAACCCTCTAGTGCAGGGCATTCCACTGACCATGTGTTTCCACTCTTCCTACCAAATGGCAGGTCTATCCGCCATCTCCAAGAGGCATCGGGCACTGATGGGAAGGGTGAGTCATGCCCCTTCTGTGCTCCAGAGTTCTTTCCTGTCCCCACTCCCCTGCTTCCTCATCTCCTTCTGGTCCTTGACATCCTTCATTTCTCCCCTCTCTCAGTGGCAGTGAACTTGGCAAAGCTCAAGTTGTTCCGGCATTACTACGTCATGGTAGGGGCAAGAAGGACCAGGGCCTGCTTGGGGTAGGGGAGGGGGACTGTATCCTGGGGTGTATCTGTTCTCTGGGACCTTCATCCTGGGAACTGGCCCAGTAGCTCTTCCTGCCATCCCTTTGGGAACTGATCCTGCCTCTCCATAGCTGCTCCCAGACCTGAGCCTGTCTGTCTCCCACACTGGGAGCTGTCTGTTTGATTATCCATGCCCCTGGAGCTGCCCATATGTGTCCATATGTACTCCTAGAAGCTGCCCATCTGTCCATCTGTGCCCTGAGAGCTGCCCCTCTCTGTCCATCCGTGCCCTGGGAGCTGCCCCTCTCTGTCCATCCATGCCCTGGGAGCTACCCATCTGTCCATCCGTGCCCTGGGAGCTGCCCATCTGTCCATCTGTGCCCTGGGAGCTGCCCCTGTTTATCCATGCCCTGGGAGCTGCCCCTCTCTGTCCATCTGTGCACTGGGAGCTGCCCCTGTCTGTCCATACCTGTTTGCGCCTGTGTTTGTCCCTTACCCGTCTGTCTCCCCGGGTAACTGCCTCTAGACGGTGTGCTACATCTACTTCAGTCGGATCGTGGCTGTCCTGCTCCGGGTCAGTGTGCCCTTTCAGTGGCAGTGGCTGTATGAGGTGAGTGGGGCCGGAGACCAACTGCTGCCGGCACGCACTGGGCCCGGGTGCTGGCCACTGATTCTCCCCTCCCTCTGTCCCAGCTTCTGGTGGAGGTCTCCACCTTGGTTTTCTTCATCCTCACTGGCTACAAGTTCCGCCCGGCATCCAACAATCCCTACCTGCAGCTGCCCCAGGAGGACGACGAGGAAGATGTGCAGATGGACCAAGTGTAAGCAGCCTGGGAATGGGGAGGAGGGAGCGCTGACCCAGACTGCCGGCTGCAGGCGAGGGCCCCGTTTCTCAGGCCCTGAGCCCCCTCCTCTCCATCCTTTTCCCTCACTAGGATGACAGAATCTGGACTCCGGGAGGGCCTGTCCAAGGTCAACAAAACAGCCACTAGCAGAGAAGCCCTCTGAAACCTCGTGTGTCCTGTCATGAGGGGGCCCCTCCGGCACCAGGCGTCCACTGTCCACGTTCCGTGGCCTCTACACTCCTCCCCATTCTCCCTCCCAGGGCAAGGCCCCCAAAAGGGAGCAGGGAGAACTTGATTTGGGGGAAGCAGAGGAGCTCCCCTTGGTTTGAAGGGCAATGCCTATCACTGCCCCGGGTGAGTGGGGGAGGGCAGCTTTGGGTGGTCCCTCACTCCGACACCCCCCCCTCTCTCAACACACACACACACACACACACACACATACACACACACATTCCTGCTGTATAATAATCAGTCTTTTTTGCTAAACGGTCTGTGTGAGTCTGCCTTCCTTTGCTCTGCCCCACTTCTCCCCGCGGGGCGCAGGCCCGAGCTATAGGAGGCGAAGCAGAATTGACAGCGAGTTTCAGACATGCACGTTTATTAGAAGGGGAAGGTTCCCCTCCCTCAGGACCTAGATCCACCTAGGCTTGTGCTTGTGCTGGCTACGGGGCAAGCCCCTGCCTCCATGCCGGTCACTGCCCAATGTTTGGGGTCTTTGGACCAGGCCTGAAGATGGGCTTCCAGCCCTTTGGGAGGAACTTGGGCGGGAGGAGGGCAAGAGACAGAGATACTAAGAAAATATGCCATCATCTGCAGTAGGAACTGGGGGTAGGACCAGCCAACCTGCCCTGCACACTTAGAATTTCCAACACCCCGGGGCATCCAGCCGCCTAGGAAGAGGAGAGAAAGAACAGCAGGCTTAGGGCCTGAGACTTCTTTCTACTCCCACCGTCATCGATGCTAGCCTGGGGTCCTTGGGGCTGTTGGAAGAAGGGGGGCGGGGGTGGCCACAGCTAGGGGCTGGGAGTCAGGGCGGGGCTGGGGGCCGGGGCAGAGGGCCCAGGTCACGCCGCTTCCTCCACTGCAGCATCTTCAGGAGGCTGAGGCTGGCCCGGAAGAGCCGGTCATGCTGGAAGACCAGCTGATGGAAAGCACTGAGGGGCAGCCGGCCCGAGGGGTCAGCATGCTTCAGAGTGGTCAGTGGCGTGTACACGCTATTGGTCTGGCAGCGGAATGGAGGCCTGGCCGCCCCAATCACCTGCACTGCATGCTGGGAGAGAGCAGAGCATCATCTGGGGCTGGTTCTCTGGCATGGCAATGCCCGGCCTCCCCAAAGGGGAAAACTGCAGTATCTGGGAAGGGAAGGGGGCATCTGGCCGGGAGCTGGCCAGGCCCGGGGGTGCTGGGGGAGGTTACCTCTGCCACCTCCTCGGGGGTCTGGCCCAAGGCAGAGAAGACATCTTTTGAGTAGGCCATGTAGAAGCCCTGGAAGATGTCCCGAGTCTCGGGGTCCACCTTGGAGAAGTCCATGGAGGCCACCTCATCGTACAGTTTCTTCTCAAACTCTGTCACCACAGGACCCGGTTCCAGGAGGCTGATGCTGGGAGTTGGGGGACACAGGATCCAGCTGCCTCTGGGGCCTGAGACCCCTCAGCCAGCTCCTAGCCCCACCCCCGGGGGAACAGATCCACAAATGGGGGCAAGGAATGGGATAAGGGGCACATCGGACCCTGGAGCTTCATGACCCGTGCCCAAAACCCTTTGCAATCTGTTATGTCATCACTGTATGGACGCAGAGTATGCATTACTATCACTCATTCTTCACATGAGCCAGATGAAGCTCAGGGATCTCACAACCAGTTAGGAAAATCAGGTATTCAGCCCAGGGTGGGCAGGGTTAACGGCATGAACCCCAGTTTGGACTGGGCTTGGCCAAGGCGGCCCATGAAGGTGGGGTGCTAACTTCACCCCGAATCATGTCTCGTTCAGACTCGATTTCCTCATCTGTAAATAAGACACTAATTCATGCCTCATTGGGTTGGCGGGAGGAAGGCCCTTGGCAAACCCGAGACGGGCTCGTCAGCCTGGGTGTCCCAGTGCTCCGCTGGGTGCCCTTTGCTTTCCACCTTCCCACATACATCCCGCACCCCCACTCACTTCACCCCAAACTTGAGGGCCTGCAGGGCAAGGCTTTCACAGAACCCCTCCACCGCAAACTTGGAAGCACAGTACACATCATTGAAAAGGAGCCCTGCAGATTGGAAGGAAAGGGGGCTGGGGGCTCGAGCCTGAGCCCCAGAGGCCTCCGTCCCTCCCCGCCCTGCCGTCCCGGGGCCCCGACCTCACCCTGCTGGCCCAGGATGCTGCTCATGACCACAATGTGCCCCTGGCGGCGCCGCTTCATGCTGGGGAACACTTCCCGGACCAGCCGCACCAGGCCCAGAAAGTTGACGTCTAGCACCCGCTGCATGGCTGCCATGCTGTGACACTCCAGGGGGCCGATCAGACCCACCCCAGCATTGCTCACTGCCAACGAGGAGGGGGGAGAAGAGAAGGGAAGAGAGATCTCAAGGCCAGAAGGGAAGGGAACACGGGCTTGTCCGAATCTGTACCAAGCAGGACTGCCCCTCACAGACGCCATTCCAGACCACCCAACGAGCTGGGGTGCCCACTCCCTCCCAACACGGCTCGTTTTCCTTCTCAGCTCCACAACTTAGGAAGTTTCTTATATTTAGCTGACATTTCCCTCTCCACATTCTCCCTCTCATCCCACCTCCACCCCAATACCCATCCACAGTCTGGAGCCGGATAGAAAAAGATGCCTTTTCCCCATGACAATCCCTGGAAATACTTGAAGACAGTTAATATAATTTGATTCCTCTTATTAAGAAGCAGTGAAACATCCATAAGGGCATGGCCAAGATAGGAAAGAGCATCAAGGGCAAGGGTTCTTAATTTTATTTGTGTCATGGGCATGACTTGGGCAGTCAGTCTGATGAAGAGGAAGGACCCCTTCTTAGAATAACACTTCTAAGTGCATAAAATAAAACAGGATTGCAAAGGAAATCAATTTTATTGAAATACCAGTTTTTGGTTTTGTTTTTTTAAGTTCATAGGCCCTAGGTTAAAAACTCCTGTTCTAGGCTCCTGTCATTCCAGGATCCCATAAAAGAATAAAGAATGTTATCCTAAAGAAAACAAGACTTAAGTCTTCAAGGGACTAGGGAGCTGTCTTCAAGTATTTGGAAACCTGAGTTGGGAAAGATGGCCTAGGTTTATTCTGCTTGGCCCTGGAGGAGAGACCTGGGAGCAGTGGGTGGTAGTTACTCCAAGGCAGTTTTATGTTTGCTTTCTGGAACTATTTCCCAATCATTCCAGCATTCCCTAGAGGAATAGGCTGCCTTGGGAGTAAAAAAATGGTCCCTTGTGAAAGACCTTCAAGAAAAGACTGGATAACTAGGTTTGCTATGTGGCAGAAAGGGTTTTAGGTCAAGTAAAGGTTGGAGAAGATGGTTTCTGAGGTCCTTTCTTAACCTCGAGAATAAACAGATCATATCTTTCTTGCATGCTAACTGTGCTCCCTTCCCCAAAAGCTAGAGGCAGGGCTCCTCCTGTTAACCACTGCCTACCTTGCCCCCCTCCAAAGCTCCAAGGCTGGACCTCCTTGGCTTTGGACCCTCAAAACTAACTTCTGATCCCCCATTGTGGGAAGCCTTCCGGGCAAGAACTGGGTCAGACTCACCCAGAACATCCACCCTTTGGTCTGGTATAGTGGCCACACATTGACGAACGGAGTCTTCACAGGTGACATCCAAGGGCAGGATCTGAAGTGTCTTCTCCAGTGTCTCCCCAGCTTTCTCCTCCAGAGGCCCCTTCTTTGCCATGTCCCGCATGGTAGCGATCACTTTAGGATAGGAGGTAATAGAAATTTCCCACCAAGGCCTAGACCAGCAGCTGCCCCCAAATCCCAGAACAAGCCACCAAAACTCTACATGTCAAAGTCCAAATGTGTCTTCCCCATCTCCTGCAGGTACCCCATCCTCCCACCGCTAAGCTCTCCACTCACCACAAAATGTCAGCGGAAAGGAAACTCAGAGGTCATGGAGATCAATCTTTAAATTTTACAGGTGGAAAAACTAAAGCTAACACAGTGTTATTCTCTCCTCAGGTCTTAGGCAGCCCCAAAGCTCTGAGCACCTTTCTGCTTCTGATGGGGGAAGTATATGTGGTCAGGTAGTCTGAGAAGACCAAGACTGAGGTGCCCTCCTCTCCAGGCCCCACAGTCAATGCTTCCTAGCCTGGACCCAGGTGTGCAAAAAGCAGGAAGAAAACTCCAAGGGGTCCTGAGAAGAGAGCCCAGGATATTCCCCGCTCACCTTTGAACCTCTTCAGCTCATCCTTGGCCAGCCGCACAGCCAGGGCCAGGCCAATGCCCGAAGAACAACCAGTGATCAACACGTTCTTGTAGGCCATGGGTGTTTTGGATAAGACCGGCGCAGCCGAGCAGCTGAATCCTAGAACTCAAAGCATCCCCTCGGAAGGATCCTTAAAACACAGAACATCTCAGACAATGGAGGACCTCGGAAGGCAAGACATGTGAACACAATATTGATACTGTAGAAGAGCTCAGAGATCAGCATCATAATTTCAGCATCATGATATGAATGTGGGTTCTAAAGGTGACAAAGTATCACACGTGGATGCAGATACATAGTGAGGATCTGGATACACTGTGTACAACTATTCTAAGAATTCTGGGACACCTCGCAGATTGGCTCTAGTCCAATCCGCTCCTTTTACATCCTGGGAAACTGAGGCACGGAGTCGTTAAGGATTTACAAAAAAACAAGCACTTCATTTGACAAAGCGGGAACCTGGAGCGGAAGGCGAAGGCATTTACAAAAATTCAGCTGCAGAGCTGGGACTTTTCACTATTCTTCTCCCCCTCCCCCCTTCTTAGACAACAGCTTAGCCTTCCCTGCTCCTAGCAGGAGGGCCCCATCAATACTAAGAGGCAATTATCTCCTACCACCCCACCCCCACCTGAGGTCAAGGGACTCTCCCTCTGACTCCACCGAGGCTCCGCGGGGCCCCAAGATGCTAGGGGGTGGGGAGGGGAAGCGCAGGAAGTCAGACAGGTGTGTGTCGGGGAGGCGGAGAAGAGGTTCGGTACCTGGGGGAAGTCCCTTGGATTAAAGGACAGGAATTGGACTGAGGGGCGCTCACTGGGAATCCCTCGGGCGTGGGGCTTGGGCGGAGGTTACGTTCCCCCCAATTCCGTGCGTTCTGGCAAGAGGGGGTGTTCCTGAACCATCCCTCTCCCCTTCCCCTCCTCCACCCAACACATCGCCTGGCCCGGGACCCGGTTCCCGCAGGGCTATTCCGGGCAGGTTTAGGTTCTGGATTTAGGGGCTTAATAAGGGCACTGCTGAGGACGGGGGGATGGGAAGTAAGTGGAGGAAGGATGGATTACAGAGGGATAGACCCTTCCAAAACCCTGACCCGGGGGCTAAAAAGGGAGGATACCAGGATCTGGGGGATTCGGGGCGGTCCCCAGCCCAGGGGGGGAGGGGCTGGGGGCTGTTCCCGCCCCCCCCACTCCCCAAATCCAGCGGTATTTAAAGGGCCAGGCAGCCAGCCCGGTCACTCTAAACACTGGCTCACCCCGGCGCCTCCCCAGTCCGTCCGTCCCACTGCCCCGCGAAGGCGATGGCCGCAGCCCTGGCCCGAGTACCTGCTGCACCTCGGCTGCTGCCCAGGCTTGGGCTCCGACTCCCTGTGCTCCGGCCCCGCCCCTCCCGGCCCGAGGCAGGCCGGGGATTGTAGTCCGGAGCCGGCACCGCCTCCGGGACGCCCTCCGGACCTGAGGTGAGACAGAATTCTAGAAAATCGAGGGAGGAACCCTGAGATTATAGGATGGGAATGCCCGTTCAGAATTAGAAGGGACCTGTCATTTTTTTTTTCAGACGAGTAAACTGAGGCCTAGATATAGAAGCAGTGACTTGTTTTAGATCAAACAATGAGTTGTAGCAGAGCCGGACCCCCTCTAGCTTGTTTTCACTAGAGACCAGGCCGATCCCTCATTTTACAAATGGGGAAATTGAGGCCAATTGGGGAGAAGAGGCTTTCCCAGGGTCAAATATCAAGTCAGTGGCAGAGCCTGGAATCCTGTGGGATAGAGGAAATATTTGGGTTTTCTTCCGCTGAGGGAGTGAGAAGACCAGGATCATAGTCTGAGTCCCCAGAGTTGAAACCTGCTCCCATCGCTCAGTTGTACTTATCTCCCCTGGTAGTGTGGGGTACCTAGCCTGGGGACCCCAGGCTCTAGGGCTGGAACTAAGAGAAAGAACATCAGGGAACCAAATTTGGCCGACTGAGCCATAGAATATTTTCTCTCCAGTCAAACTTCACCCTGTCTAACAGTAGTGGGCTTCCCCAAGGTCCTCTCTGGTTGGGAATGCAAAGATATTTAAACCAGAAGAAAAAGAAAAGGAAATCTTAGCAGTCACTGTTCTTCACTCTTTGTTGTATAGTCCTTTCTCAGTGTGTTAGACTCCATTTGATGTTTTCTTGGCAAAGCTACTGGAATCTTTGGTCATTTCCTTCTCCAGCTCATTTTACAGATGAGTAAACTGAGGTGTCACCATACTGGAACTGGCCTCTGACCTTTGGGTGACTACAGCTGAACAGAGCAGGCTAGAGATAGGTAATATTAATACATTGTTGGTGAAGTTGTGAACTGATCCAACTAATGTGGAGAGCAATTTGGAACTATGTCCAGAGGGCTATCAAACTATGTATAACTTTTGATCCAGTAGTATCTTTACTGAATCTGTATTTCATAGAGACTGGAGATACAGGGATCAAGCAGAAGTTTAATTTTAAAGCTAGGAAAATGCTTGCAAACAGAAGTCTTTCTGAGGAGAAGAGCTTAACATGCTGGGGTAAAGCCAGGACTTATCATGAAAAACCACAAGTGGGCTGGATCATGACACAATCATTCTTAAGTCTTGATTAGCAATTCTCACAGAAGGCTTATGCATGGATAATGCAGGCAATCCTGGGTCCAGTGGGAACAGTTTCTAGGTTTTTCTCACAGTGGACTTCAGAACCAACCTGGTTCAATTTACTTGGCAACTACAAGAAAGGGATTGTGAACATATCAAGAGATGTGATAGATGGCTTTCAGGTCCCTGGGAAATTTAGGGTGGGAGGGGGTGGTTTCCAACAAATAAGCAGCTAGTGATTAATCATAAATCCTCAGTTAATAAAGCAATTCACTTTGCTAGAGGATGAGATTTGAAGTGCAAAGAATTATTGTTATGTCAAGCTCAGGGCACAGTCTATTTGCTGGACCTTACCCTGAGAAGCAAAATATTTTGACAGAGATAAAGTTAAGTGACTTGCCCAGAGTCATACAAGTGTGTGAGGTCATATTTGAATTCAATTCCTCTAGACTATAGTCCCTGCACTCCATCCACTATACACCATCTAGCTGACCTTTGTGTTCTTCCCTCATTTAATCCTTATTATTGCCTTTATTGAACCCAGTCACAAGGAAGTTGTGAAAAGTTGTGCTGTTTGTTGCTGATGTCTTTATTGATGGATTGATTTTCCTGCTTAGCATAGTCTGTGATCTCCCCAAGCACCAATATTCTTAGCTACAATTCTCAGCAAATGAGAAGATTTGGAGCAGTGAAGAACCTTGAAAATGATTTAATCTAACTCTCTTACTTTATAGGAAAATCAAAGCTTGGTATTATAAACAGGGAATCATAACTCCACAAGACTTACTTGAAAACTAGGTTCATTACAAGAAAAATGGACATACATGTTGGACTCCAAAAATTCACAATCCATACAGAAGTCTTCATATTTATAATAATAGGACAAAGAAAGGGGGAGGAAACATAAATCTTCAACCTAAAGGGGTTTGGCACAAGAGGTAGAAAGGTGCAATTAGGGTGAAAAAACTACAAAATCTCTTCCAAAGAGGAAGAACAAGGAGATGGAGATGTCAAAAGCCAAGTTCTTTTCCCTTGGGAGCTGCTAGACCATAAAGATGGGATGGGATGGTCTACTCATCTACAAGGCTACCCTGATGCACAAGCAGTTTTCCAGTATAGTGCAGCCTGACTAGTGCCTGTCTTGACTCACAAGGATACACAGGGAATCCAGTTTTAGGGGCAAATGACAAATTATGTCAGCTGGGGGTGGGGGGGCGCTGGAGAGTTTCATCCTTGACACATTCAGGGCCTCCTGCATACTCTGGATCCAATGTTTTTGGAAAACATGACAACTAAAAAAGACAAGTTCAGGGAACCCATTAACATTCCTCAACAGTATCCAGGGGGAGATCAGAGGAGAAAATATCTAGCTGCCGCCCCAGGTAGCTCCAGATCCCAGGGAGACATATAGAAAGAAAATCAGAATGAATAGAAAATGAGAATAAACTATTGTGTGATTTAGGCTCTCAGGCTTGCTGGAGCTCAAGGGAGGTGAAAAGATTAAGGGCTGTAGGGAAGAAGAGGTCATCCAGGGACAGCTTCTTGGAGGGAATGATTTTGAGTTGAAGGTGAAGATCTGAGTAGAATCCGAGAAATCGGTTGGAGGAACTTTGTGAATAAAAATAAAAGATCAGATTGAGTCAAGGGAGAAGGGATAAAGAATCATCAATTAATAAACATCAGTAACATGCCTATTATGTGCTAAGTTTTAGGGATACAAATAATGGCAAAAGACAGTCCTATCTGCAAGAACCTCACAGTCCAATGGGGGGAAACAACAAGCAAACAAATATGTATAAATACGCTATATATATGGAATAAAAAGGAAGTGATTAATAGAGGGAAGGCATAATTAAGAAGAGTTGGGAAAAGCTTTCTGTGGAAGATTGGATTGTAGTTGAGACTCAAAGGAAGTAGGGTAGCCATTAGGGAGGGATGAAAAGGGAAAACATTCCAGGCTTGGGGGAGGGGAGGGGAGGGGGAGAACGACAACTAGACAAAATGCTTGCAGTGTAGAGATGGAGTGTCTTATTTGTGGAAAAGCCAAGAGACCAGTGTTACTGGAACAAAGAGTATATGTCAGAAAGGAAGAAGAGGATTAAGTTATGAAAGGCTCTGAACACCAAACTGAGCATTTTATGTTTGACCTTGGAGGTCATAGGAGTCATTGGAGTTTGCTGAATAAAAGGGTGACATAATTAGACCTGTGCTTTAGGAAAAATCAGGTAGGAGGATGATTGGAGGTTGCATCAGAATGGGAAGAGACTTGAGTCAGGAAAACACTCCAACAGGCTATGAGGTGGCAAGGGCCTGCATCTCATAGAGTTGTACTTGAGGAGAAAAGAGAATGTATTTAAAACAGTGAGGAGTTGAAAAGTATACTTAGCCTGGGAGACTGGGAAGATGTTCTTGTCCTCCACAGAACAGGGAAATTAGGAAGGGGGGAAGGCATTGAAGATAAAGATGAATTCAATTTGGGATATATTGAGTTTAAGGTATCTACTGGACATCCACCATTGTAAAATGTCTGAAAGACATTTAGAAATGTGAGATTAGCAATCAGAGGTGGAAGATTGGGGCAGGATAGATAGACATGAGAATCATCAACATGGAGATGGTAATTAAACCCTTGGGTGATGAGATCACAAAGTGAAATAAGATGGGGGAGAAAAGAAGAAAGCCCAAGACAAGAACCCGAGGGACATCTATAGTTAGAGGGAATGATCTAGAGGAAAATCCAGCAAGGGAAACAGAGGCATGGACTCATAAATAGAAGACCCAAGAGAGATTGGTATCCTGAAAGAAGAGAGTATCCAGGAGAAAAGGGTGATCAGCAGTAAAAACAACTGCCATGAAGTCAAGAAGCATAATGATTGAGAAAAGATCATTGGATTTGGAGAGGAGGAGGCTGGAAAGAATGCTAGAATCCTGGGATTTAAAAACAGGAGAGACATTAGATTTCATCTAAACTAACCCCTTCATTTTACAAATGAAAAATAAAATAATATTCATAAGAGATCCGAAGAGGTTCACCACATCATAGATTTAGAACTGAAAGGAACGGAAGTCATCAAGCCTAATTTCCTCACTTTATAGCTGAGGAAACTGAGACTCAGAAAGATTTAAGCTACTGAATGTCTAAACTCCCAAAACTATAATTGTGAAGGCCCTATAGTGTTCCTCTAGCAATAATCAGATGGAAAACACAGATCACAATTAGTTCAAAGAAAAGGCTTTTACTGAAGGGGCATAATAAGAATCCTAGCATCTCCTTTTTAAATCTTTGATAAACTCTACTATAAACATACAAATCACCAGGGAGAAGGGAACTGTATAGAGGTGAGAAGTAGGAGACGTTAACATTAGGAAATCAAATGCCCAAGGTCATTCTAAACTCTAGATTGTAATCCCTTTGGGATTAAAAAAAAAATCATACAGCAAGCTATCACTTTCAGGATAAACATTATTTCCCCACCACAGTTCTTTCTTTATGTGGGGCTAGTTGCTCTTGTCAGAGACCTCATCCTATTTTGATGATTAGCCAATGTATTTCCTAAACTTATAACTTTGAAGGCTAATTTATAACTCAAGCAACGCTTGTTTTCCCCAATAACCACAAACTATCTCTAGTATTCTAGATTCTCCCAAGTTTTACTTATGAATTTCTTCCATTTATCCATATAAATGAATGGGTACCTGGCAGATATTAGGGACTTAATAAACATTTTTTTTCCCACTTCTATGAGCCCTTAATTAGTAAAAACAAAGGAAAGAATTACTATGGGGCGGAGGGGGGGGGGTAAGGGAGAAGAAGAGGGAAGAAGACATTGGAAAATGACCAAAAAGAGAATTTTAAATTAAAAAAAAAAAAACATCAAAACTTCATTTTATAAAATAATGCAGCCAATTCTGCTCTCTGAGCTCAGGTTTTCAGGCTTGACTCCCCAAAGGGATTAAGGAAAACTTTAACAGAAAGAACACTAGAAAGGATGTCAGAGCACCTGTGTTCAAGTCCCAGCTCTCCCATAAATGTAATTCATGACCTTTTTTTTTTTTTTGACTCTGTTCCCATCCTTCAGCCTTAGTTCCCTCATTTATAAAATACGATCACCAGATCATCCCTAAGGTCCCTTCCAGTTCCAACATCCTACACTGGAAAAAAATTTCTGGTAGCAGAGCAAAGAATTCATTCATTTATTCACTTAGTAAATATTGATTCAATATCCATTTTTGTGCAAAAAGTCCAGTGCTGAGTGTGGGAAGAGACAAAATTTAGTCCCCCAGCCTTCAAGGAATTTACAGTCTAATAGGCCAAGAAGGAACAAGCACAGATAACTATCATTAATGTAAGATGCCAGAAATGTCCTCTCCACTAGAGAATCTACCTTATATGGGCATGGGAAAGAATACAAGTTAAATAGGCAGGAATAGTTGGTCAATGTGTGATCTCTGCACCAACCACCAGGTGGCAATCCCAGCTCAAACTGAACTTCATGTACTTCTGCACCAGTAGCAGAGATGAGTCTGGGTCTGAGTCCTGTCTATCCCAACCCTTTTCTTCTGATGAAAACAAATCAGTCTTAATTTTCTTTTCTTTACTTCTTTTTCTTCTTCTTCCTCCCTCCTTCCTTCCCTTCTTCCCTTCCTCCCTTCTTCCTTCCTCCCTCCCTCCCTTCCTTCCTTCCTTCCTTCCTTCCTTCCTTCCTTCCTTCCTTCCTTCCTTCCTTCCTTCTTTCCTTTCTTCCTTCCTCCCTTCCTTCCTTCCCTCCCTCCCTTTCTCTTCCTTCCTCCCTTCTTTCCCTCCCTCCTTCCCTCCCTTTCTCTTCCTCCCTTCCTCTCTTCCTTCCTCCCGCCTTCCCTTCCTTCCTCCCTCCCTCCCTTCCTTCCTTTCCTGCATTCTCTCTCTCTCTCTCTCTCTCTCTCTCTCTCTCTCTCTCTCTCTCTTTTCAGTGGAGGTTTGGTACATGCACAGAGATTCTTGGCTAGTGTCTTCCCATAAGGAGACATCTGCCTCCAGGAAAATCGTGATAAAACAAAATGGAGTTGGCTTGGAGAGCCTGGAGCATATGTGAACATTCTGTAACTGTTATCAATCCACTAACCACGGGTGAATTTGATTGGCTGTTGTTTATCATTCAGTCTTTCTAACTCTTCATAACTTCATTTGGGGTTTTCTTGAAAAGAAGTGGTTCATCATTTCCTTTTCCATCTCATTTTACAGGTGAGGAAACAGGAGGAAGTGATTTGTGCAGGGTCACACTAATAAGTTAGAGTAATTAATAATTACCTAAATAATAAACTAATAAGCCTCTGAAGCTAGGTTTTAATTCAGATCTTCCAGATTCCAGACCTGGTGCTTTATCCATTGCACCACAAAACCAAAATCAAGAGCTCTGAAGGAAAGAACTAGGGGAAAAAAGTTCAGGTAGAAAATAGTAAAACTTACTTTTACAAGTAATAAACTGCAGACTACCTGAATATTAAAACAGACAAAACAAATCCATACCATAATGACACATCAAGAAATACTAAAACAAAACCAAAAGACTGAAAAAAAAATTTGCACTGCCCTGCCTTGATTCTAGAGGCATTCAAAAAGTCTTCATCAACCCCAACTGTGCTTCTTGGTCACTCTTCAGCTGCTTGGTTCACAGTATCCATTGAGTAATAATGCAAGAAGAGGCAAGGTCTTAGGGCTTTCTCCCTGTCAAGATTCTGTGGCTTCTGAGAAATAAGCCCCTACTCCTACTTTTTTTTTTTTTTTTCTGCCTATCTACTTAATTAAGTGTAAAGATTATAAGAGTACTTTTGTCCTAGGGCTGGTGTGAAGCATGAATGAGATAATTAATATATGTCAAACACAGCACAGCAGCTGGCAGATAGACAGACTCTTGTTTCCTTCCTTCCTCCTCTATCCTTCTGTCCAGCACCTTTTTCTTTCTTGAGTTTTGATGCATGGTTTCCACATTAAATTTTGTATATTATACATATATTTGACCCTCCTTTGTTTAGGAGTGAGTTTCCCCTGATGCCAAAAAATAGTAAGTTCTACCTCCTTTTATTTTATTTCTTCACTAGTATATTTTTTCCTTTTTGCATTCTTTCCTTTCTTTTCTTAAGAACTTCAGAAAAGAACCAATCCTTCCTTTTTTTGGGGGAGGGGGTATTTTAATTTAATTTCTTCTCTAACCTTTGAATATTTTATGGTTTTGAGGGGACATTTGTTTCTTCTTCCCTTATTAAAAGTTTGTATTCCACCATCCTATAGCCCCTTCTAGTTGCTCAAATCAGTTAATCTTTGTCAGTTTCTCTTGACCATTGTGTTTGTTTATATTTTACTTTCTACTCAGCTTTGGTCTTTTCATCAGGGATGTTTAAAAGTCTTTTCCATTAAAAATCCATTTTCCCCCTATATGATAGTATAAACTCTCTCAGGATAAGTTATTCTTATTTATAAGTCTATGTCACTTGCCATTTGAAATATAACTCTTGATTCACATAAATTTGCATTATGCAAATGCTGTAAAGTTGCAAAAGGGGTGGGATCACTCTGAGCTCCCTGAGGGGACAGAAAGGTATGTGGAAAAGTCCATTTAAATTAAGTGAGAAATGATTGTTTCTTCTCATTTCTTCTCATTTACACTAAAAGCTTTCAACTTATGTGACTCTAGCTATGTTTCTCAGACAGTTGAACTTTTTGCAATTTTGTTTCATATAGAAACTCAAGATTTTGATTATGACATTCCTGGGATCCTTTTGGAAGTTTCTCTTATGAGAAGGGGTAAATGTTTTCTATTTTCATTTTATCCTTTGGTTCCAATAGACCTGTACAGTTTTCATTTCTTCAAATGTAGTACTCAGAATTGGTTTTTGTCTTTGTTTTTGTTTTTTAAATTATAACTTCTAGGGAGTACAATTATTCTTAAATGATCTTTCCTTGATCAATTCCAGGTCAATTGTTTTTTATAATAGACACTTGATATTTTATTTAGATTTTTTTTTCAGTCTTTTGGTTTTGTTTTAGTATTTCTTGATGTGTCATTGTGGTATGGATTTGTTTTGTCTGTTCTAATATTCAGGGAATCTGCAGTTTATTACTTGTAAAAGTGAGTTTTACTATTTTCTACCTGAACTTTTTTCCCCTAACTCTTTCCTTCAGAGTTCTTGTTTTTGGTTTTGTTTTTGAATTTTTTCCTTCATTTCTTCTGGGTATTCCTGTAGTCCCTGTGGAAAATCTATTTTTTCCCCCTAACTTTCTTCTAGTACTTGTTAGGAAGTTTTTTTTCTTCTTCTAGGTTGGATTTTTTATTTGCCTTAATAATGAGAAAGCTATTAGAAGTTAAAAGTATCATCTTCCCATATTGGAATCTAACCAGTTTAATCTTTTTGAATCCCTTATGTTTTCTCTTTCTTGTTTACCTTTTTGAACTTCTCTTTAGTCTTGTATTTGAAAGTCAAATTTTCTATTCAGCTCTTCCCTTTTCATCAAGAATGCTTGGCAGTCCTCTATTTCAATGAATATCTATTTTCTCCTTGAAGGATTATATTTAGTTTTGCTGGATTGGTGATTCTTGGTTGTAATTCTAATTCCTTTGCCTTACATCATTTCACAAGCTTTCTGATTCTTTATTGTAGAAGCTGCTAAATATTGTGGTATCCTGATTGTGGCTCCAAAATATTTAAAATGTTTCTGTCTGCTTGCAATATTTTCTTCTTGACTTGGGAACTCTGCAATTTAGCTATAATGTTCCTGGAAGTTTTCATTTTGGGATCTCTTTCAGGAGGTAATTGGTAGATTCTTTCAATTTCACTTTCACACTCTGGTTCTAGAATATCAGGATTATTTTCTTTGATAATTTCTTGAAAGATTCCATTTAGGCTCTTTTTGTTTTTTTTTATCATGACTTTCAGGTAGTCTAATAATTCTTAAGTTCTCTCTTCTGGATCTGTTTTCTAGGTCAATTGTTTTTCCAAGAAGATATTTCACATTTTCTTCTTTTTTCTATTTATTTTTTACTTTTTTACTTGTGTAATTCTGAATTTTAGGGAATTGTGTTCTTTAGTAAATTTTTATACCTCTTTTTCCAGTTGGCCAATTCTACTTTTAAAAGAATTTTCTTCAGTGATTTTTTTGTGCCTCTTTTTGCCATTAGGCTAATTCTGTTTTTTAAGGTATTATTTGCCTCAGTATTTTTGGTACTTCTTTTGCTAAGCTGTTAGTTCTCTTTTCATAATATTCTTACATCACATTTCTTTTCCCAATTTTTCTTCTACCTCTCTTACTTGATTTTGAAACTTCCTTTGAGCTCCTCTAGAAATTCTTTTGGGACCCAAGTAGCAGATTTTATTTTATTGTCTTCTTCTGAGTTTGTGTTTTGATCTTCCCTGTCACTATAGTAACTTTCTATGATCAGGTCCTTTTGTTGTTGTTTGCTCATTTTCCCAACCTATTTCTTAACTTTGAATTTTATATAAAAGTTGAGTTCATCTTCCAAGATGGAAGGGATATTGTCCTAAGATAAAGGGATTTTTTGGTGCAGCTCTTTTCAGAGCTAATTGTGTTTACGGGTGGTTGGTAGGCAGGAAGAGTGTCTGTAAATTACCAGTTTTTTCAAGTTGGTATGAGTGAAGGAGAAGTATGTTTACTACTGCTTTGGCCTGTGAGTGACCACAAGAACTCCTGTCTATTCTTGAACTGTCACTAGAGTCATACTCCCCCAAAGTCACAAGCTCTGATGTGTTAGCACTCCTCACTCGTGGCATGGTAACCTAAGACTGCAACCTGGATTTATGTATACAAAAGAGTCCTATACCCAGTGCAAGCAAAGGAATCCCTCTATTCTCCTTCGGACCTGTTGTCCAACTCCTTAATATCTGTGAGCTGATAGCTCTAGAGCCACTGCTATTGATTCTGTTGCCCTCAAGGGCTGCTGCTATCTTTCTAGGCTTCATGTACTGATTTAAGCGCCACTCTTACCAAGGTGCAGTAAATCTTTCCTACTCACCTTCTAAGTTGTTTTGGGCTAGAAAATAGTTTCATCCTATCCTTTTATGAGTCCTGCCACTCCAGAATTTGTTTTGAGCCATTATTGTTGAATTGTCTGGAGGAAAATTTGGAAGAACTCAGGCAAGTCTCTGCCTTCTTCTGCCATCTTAGCTCTGCTCCTTATTAACACTTTCATAAGTCTAAACATATAAACATATAAAGTCAAAACATAAATTAAGCTCTTATTTGTACCACTCTATGATTTCTGAAGTATAAATGCTCAGGCTGAAAATTTAGCAATAGCTTATTGGGTCCAGCATAAAGACAAAGGTGAGACATTACCCTGGTAGAATTAATAGGATGATTTGGTGAGAAGGAAAACAAGGGAAGGGAATGGGTTTTTAATAATAACTCCTTATGGTGTTTAAAGTGCTTTATTCAGCTCTGAAAGTTAGTATCAAGACAAAAGTTGACTTTCTTCACCACATTTAAAATGTCCAAGGTTTATCTCTTAGTTCCCAGTGCACTAATGCTGATGTCAGTCACTGCTGTTCCAAAGACACTATTATCAGCATTAGTGGGTAACACTACAAGTGCTATTTAATATTACAGAACCATTAGTATTTCTGAAATTTAAACTGTCATTATCTGGTCAATGGAGAAGGGAGGGCAGGGGAGAAAGAAAATGTTCTCTCCTTTGTCAATTTTCTCTTACAAATCCTTGAGTGACTTAATCATTACTTAACCAACCCAATGCTGGAATATTTGCATTGTATCACTTGTTTTCATCCAGTCTCCTCCCTACCACACTCCCATCCTTTCAAAATTGATTAAGAAGTTATTCATATTTATACCTAGTTTACTTTTGATTGATTAATGGGTTCACTTTTCATATCAGAACCTTCCTGATTACATTATTGGGGGAGTTGAGGGCAGAACCTCACCCTCTATTGCTGTACATTATTATGCAGATGATTCTAACTACTATGTAGACTCTCTTCAGACTTCTAGTTCCATATAGGATGTAGCATAGGCACTTCAAATTCCACATGTCCAAAAATTTCTTTTTCCTCAAACCCTCCACTATTCTGGATTTTCCTACTCTCTCTCTCTCTCTCTCTCTCTCTCTCTTTCTCTCTCTCCCCCTCTCCTCTCTCTCTTTCCTTTCTTTCTTTTTCCTTCTCCTTTCCCTTCCCCCTCTTTTCTTTCTTTCCTTCTATTACTGCATATTCAATCCATTTTCAAGGCTTGTAATCTTTTGCAATCTTTTTTTCTTTATCTTTTGCCCGCATCCTCTTCTCTCTACTATACAACCATTAGCCTGCTTCGGGCCTTCATTTCTTCTCACCTGGACAATGACAATAGCCATCTTTTTCCCTACCTCAACACTCCTATTTCAATCCACCTGTGCCAGATTTTTTTTTCCCTAAAATGCAGTTATAAACTGCAGATGTGCAATTTATAACATAAGCTCTCATAATTTTTTATTACCAATCATCTTGTCCCAGAGGAATTTTTGCCTTGGGGTCTCACTGTTTTAATGGATGACCACCTCTTCCAGATTAATATTCCCAGCTATCATACTTGACTTCACTCTCTACTCTCTGGCTAAATCTTCCACTTTTTTCAACTGCTTTATCATGTACCTTTTCTTCTCTATCAACCAGCTCTTTCAACCCCTGTCCTCCAAATAGTTTTGGAATCAAATCAACTCTGTCATTGTTCCTGGGTGGGTTCTAGATCTACCCTCTTATGGTCCCAATGAGCATCCTGGTAACTCTGGAAGAGATCCTTCCCTAGTCTCCCTTCTGTGTATTTCTTCTCTCTTTCCCCATCAGAATGTAAGCCTTAAAGGGCAAGGACTGTCTTTGCTTTTGCATTTGTTTTCACTGGTATTTAGCACATAGTAAGTACTTATTTATTTCCCCCCCCCCTTTTTTTTTAAATCTATTTATTCAGTCAATAACTCTGCAGCTAATTCTGTCAAGTAAACTTTTCTAATGATGGGGACCAAAAGACAAATTAGGTATGCTTCAACATACCTTCAGCAAAAGGTCTTGACACTCAGGCCACCAAAAGTGGCATGAGGCCACTGAAAGGAGTAGGGTACATTCTCATCCTCCTGGGCAGTCAAAGCACACATGTACCCAGAATTGGCCGGGGCACATACTCAGCTCCAGAGTAGCCCCTCAGTCCAGAGGGGCAGGACTTCTGTCACTACCCTGTGTGATAGATTCAATAACTACTGGGATTCCCTCACTTTCACCAATAGGTTAGGCAAGGTCTTGCCCTGACGTCAAGGAAGCTGTTCCTAAGACTTGATAGACCAGAGAGACTGGCTTAGTTTCCATCGACTTGGCAGACATTCCAACACTGAAGGAGTCATTAATTCCCACCAGATCCATTTAGAAATCAGGATGAGGGGCTGGAGTATCTCCCGAGTTAAGTGCTATATCCTTTCTTTCTTAGGGCTGATGTAATGAGGGAAGGTCAATAAGGCTTATGATCTAGAGCCTAGTGTTTCAGCTTGCTCCACTGATACAATTTCCTAAGTGGAACATAATGGAAGTGCCTTAGGGACTTTGCACCAAACTTAGACTTCATTAACTGCTTCTGATATACAAACTTTTCAACAAGAGCATCCAGTTTGATCAGCTACAACAGTAGAATAGGAGTTGAGGGTGCCTTCAAGAGGCATTAGTCAATCTCAGCCTTTTTCCTTCTTAACTGGACCGCTTTTCTTGGTTTGACTCTATTGATGGCATCCAATGACTGAAAATACTGCAAGGGGAGAAGATTCAGACCCTCTCCTCCTGAGGCAAAGATAGGAGGATATAGACTTATAAATTTCAAAAAGTTATGAGTGGGAGGACCTGGGAGGACAGCTTGGTGACTCATCCAATTTAGAATACTAGACCTGGAGTCAGAAGGACTTCAGTTCAAAAGTGGCTTCATACACTTAATAACTGTGGACCCTGGACTGTATTAACCCTCTTTGACTCAGTTTCCTCATCTGTAAACTGACTCAGAGAAGAAAATGGCAAAGAAGTCTGTATCTATGCCAAGAAAACCCCTAAAAATGAATCATAGAGTCAGACACAACTTAAAAATGACTGAACAGCAAAGCTTCTAGAATCCAGGTTGGCGAATGAGTCATTTTCCCTTTTTAGTCTATGATGTTAAAATGTCTAGTAAATGCTTCTCTCCATCTCTTCCACTTCCTTTTCAAGAGTTAAAAATGTTTGTGGTCAGAATTTCACCCCATTTGCAAAGCTCTCACAGTGAAATGGAAGGACTAGGAAATGAAAATGACTGGGGGTGGGGGTGATTATTTTAAAACAGTAGTATTATGCCCATTTTCTTTTCACTTCATTCTATTTATTACAGCTTTCCTTTGGACTACTCTTGTCTCTTTCCTCTGTCTCAAGGATTTGAAAATTGTGTTCTCCAGTGGGTGTGTACCCTAAGTTCAAGGTACTCTAATGGTACTAAAACTAAATTATAGTTCATAAGCCCCCACCAATAATAGTCAGCCAAAGGAGAAAATTAGCTGAGAGCAAACGACATTTACAGGAATAAAAAAGGCAGTAAAAGAATAGCATTCTTGGGGCAGCTAGGTGGTGCAGTGGACAGAGCACTAGCCTTGAAGTCAGGAGAACCTGAATTCAAATTTGGTCTCAGGCACTTTGACACTTTGACACTTCCTGTCTGTGTGACCCTGGGCAAGTCACTTAACCCCAATTGCCTCAGCAAAAAAAATAAAATAAAATAAAATAATAATAATAATAGCATTCTCCCATAAATCTATAGTAAATTATCCCACAAATATACATATACAATATATGTATGTATATATATATATATACTGTACATACTTCTCCAAATGGAAAATAATCTGTGGAAGGGAAGCATATCTGATGCTGCAGATCGCTTGATATCTTTTCACCGTGTCCTAAATCTGCTTTTCACTACATTCTCTGTTCTACAAAATTTGCTTCTCCGCTCAGCTCCCTGGGTTGCAACATCTCTACTTTAGGTTTTGCTGCTAGGCCACAGCCTCTACAAAGCAGGCAGGCAATAAGCATTTATTAAGCATTTACTGTGTGATAGGCACTTTGCTAAGCACTGCAGATACAAATGCAAACAAAAATAAAGACAGCCCCTGTCCTTAAAGGAGCCTATTCTAATGGGAGAAGGCAATCCATAAAAGGAAGCTAAAAGGAATAGGGGGAGAGAAGGTACCATGGGCAAGGACAAAGGGATGAACTCTGAAGAGTCAGGAGCACAGCCGGGAGGGAATGAAGTATGGCCAACTTGAGCCAATCCCCAAAACAGAGGCCCAAAGGGATTCAATAGAGGGATGAAGGAAGGCATATCCCAGGGTTAATGATGGCAACAAAATCCACACATTCACATTATGATTCAGCTGAAGCCATTGAGCTAGGTAGTGCAGTGCTAGATCTGGAGGCAGGAGATCTGACCTCAGACACTTCTTAGCTATGTAAATTTGGTCAAGTTACTTCACTTGGAGATAACAATAGCATCTACCTCACCGAATTGTTAGGAACAAATGAGATCATGTTTAATAACAGTGCCTAGCACATAGTAGATTCTTAATAAACTCGTATTCCCTTCTACATTTATTTAAAGAGAACCCTCCTCCTTATTCCAGGAGCAATGGAAAGTCCAGTTCATTTCTTTAATGTCATATCAGTTTTCTATCTCCAAAGTTCTGAGTTCTTTCCTGATTCCCTCAAAGGTTTTTTAAAAACCTATGGATACTTTGAATATAAAAAACTATTATTTTAAAATAACCCTATGAAGCTATCCATTTCTAGGGGGAAGCCCATTATCTTTTGTCCAGTTTTAGTGGTTTCTTCATATTTTCTTGTGTGAATGGGTCACTCAAAGTCTCACAGTACCGTACAATAGCTATAGGAATCCAGAATGGCTAAGACTGAATGTAAGTTGTGTTTGAGAAGAAATCTGGGAGAGTAAACTATTTCACCAGGTATATATCATTGAACATTTGGATCAATATATTAAATTATTTTTCATATATTAATTAATAGTATTATTTTAAACTATTTTTCTCGATGTCTTTTGTTTTTTACATTCCCGGTTTCTACCAGAATCCTTCCACCTCCCCTTCCCAGAGAGACATCCAGTAATGTTGGATTTTTTTAAGACAAAAGGGGAAAAAGAATAAAATCAGCATAACTGCTCAATACAATGAAAAAGTCTGAAAAATACGGGCAATGTAAAATACTCTCTGAAGTCAAATAGAAGAGTGAATGTAACCAGAGTGGACACTTTGAAATGTAAGTCCCAGGAGGAACTGATCAGAAGAAAGAGCCATTTCTTCCAAGATGAACATATGAGAGAAGGGTTACTAAACGATGTGTTTGAGACCTCCTCATGGTGATAAGGATAATAGCCTTGGTGTTGCAATCTTGAAGTCCCTCTAGTGGCCACAAGGAATACTGCAGCTTATGAGAAAGGTATGTGTTCCAGAAGGCCTGGGAGGCCCAACTAATGAAACTCTCTTGCTAAATAAATAATTAAAGTGGTTTTTAAAAGACATTTCCCTTCATGATTAAAAAAAAGCATATGGGCCCAAAAGATTTTTCCTTTTCCTTTTTTTTTTCTGTTTTGTTTTTTATCTCCTGTGTCTTCCTGACTTCCAAAAATTAATCTGATTGCCGCTCACCCCGATTGTTTAACAAGAACAACAACTTCAGATGAAATTCTGCCATTTGGGATCTGGGCAGATCCCAACAGCTCCGAAGCTGTTACGCTTCCACCAGAATGATCCACACCGGGCTCAAAGCCTGGGAGAGCATGTTCTGAGTGGGAATTGCTCCAGGTTGCTCAGTACTGGAGTTCCCACGTACTAGAGACCAAGGACTGACTAAAACACCCCTAAAACATCTTTCAATATATGTAGATGCAGATTCATCAGTTTGGGGGCTTGCTTTTCACTCCTTGCTGTGGCTGCTCATTCACCACACAAAAGGGGCGAATTTAACAAGTATTTACTGCTTTGTGATGGGGAGATGAATTAGGCCCCCTGAAACCCACATTACCTTGGACTATAGCCGAGCCTGGCAGATGGCAGCAGCAAGGAGAGCCCAGCAGATATGGGAGGGGAGGGGAGACAGAGACACAGAGACATGATACGTTGGGAGCTGGCCCAGAAGAAAGCAGCATGACAAACTGGAAGAAGTGCCCCAGGTTTATAGGTCCCATGTTATAGTGTTATTTTTCTTACTCTATTATTTTCTCATCAATATTTTTGTCTCTCCATTGGACATTTACTGATGGGGAAGGGAATAAGTATTTCTATAGCAACGTATAGAATTGTATTTCCGTATACAGACAAAGACTCAAGAGAAAGGCCAAGTCAACTGACTGAGCTGTACAAAACAAGATACTGAGCTACTGAGCTGATAAACTGATAAAAATCACCCCAAAACAAGAAGTGGGTGAAAGGTAACTGCAAGCACTGAGTGCACCGGCTTAATGAGGTAATTCATTTTAACTTCTCCTCCCCAAAAGAGAAAGTTTTCTTTCTTTCTCTCTCTCTCTTTCTCTCTCTCTCTCTCTCTTCTTTTCTTTCATTAAAGCTGTTTATTCTCAAAATATATGCATAGTTTTCAACATTCACCTTTGCAAAATCTTATGTTTCAAATTTATTTTCCTTCCCTTGCCCCACCCCTTCCCCTAAATGGCAAGTAATCCAATATGTTAAACATGTGCAATTCTTAGTGTAAGAAAAATCAGATCAAAAAAGGAAAAAAAAATTAGAAGGAAAACAAAATGCAAACAAACAACAATAAAAAAGGTGAAAATACTATGTTGTGATCCACACTCAGTCCCCACAGTCCTCTCTCTGGGTGCAGATGGCTCTCTTTATCATGACTATTGGAACTGATTTAACATTCACTGTTAAAAAGAGCTAAGTCCATCAGAATGGATCATCATATAATCTTGCTGTTGCTATTACAATATTCTCCTGGTTCTACTCACTTCACTTGGCATCAGTTCATAGAAGTCTCTCCAGGCCTTTCTGAAATCATCCTGCTGTTCATTTCTTATAGAATACCATTCATATACCATAATTTATTCAGCTTCAGCTGATGGGCAGCCACTCAGTTTCCAGTTTCTTGCCACCACTAAAAGGGCTGCCACAAACATCTTTGCACATGTGGGTACTTTTCTTTCTATGATAAAGGAGTTTTTCACCATTTTTGAACATGGCTTGTATGACAAGGAAGGGTGAATATGTCAAGGAGGAACATGCAATAGGAGGGTCAAGAAGTCTATTAACTTTGTCATCCCCAGCCAATTGGGGAGACAAGGAAGGGACCTTGTACTTCAGGATAGGAAATAAAAGGCCCATTCATGCTTCTATAAATGTGATCGGCCCAGGGACTGCTCCTTGATGGATGGTCCTTTTCCTGTAAGAATTGTAAATAAACCAACTTACTTCATACACTCCTGAGTCCTTTTGTCTTTGCAGTATATTTCTAACATTACTATGTGGCAGGCTCTGTGCTAAGTGCTTTAAAAATGTTTCATTTGATCCACACAACAATCCTTTGAGGTAGGATCCCCATTTACAGTTGGGAAAACTGAGCCAAACAGGGTAAAATGGCTTGTCCAGGGTCACACAGCTAGTAAGTATCTGAAGCTGAATTTGAACTCAGATCTTACTGACTGTAGGCCTAGCACTCTACCCACTGTGCCACTTAACTGCTTCTTTGGCAATGAGGTTTGTAGTAGTTGCTTGGAGTATTGTATCTACACAAGCTATTAGGTGGCTCTTAGGAAAGTGAATGTGCAGAAAGTCATTAGTCATCCCCACATATCCTTTTTTTTTTCTTCCTAGTGCTTTCTAGATGCCATATTTCCATCTGGAGGTATATATATTTATCTATCTACTTATTCATTTATTAAGTTTATTTAAAAATTTTATTTCCCCCAGTTACATACATGAATTTCCTACATTATGCATTATATGCATCATTATATATAATATATTATATATGTATTGCATATATATATATAAAACAATTTTAAAGATTCATTTTTTAAATTTAAAATTCTAAATTCTCTTCCTTCCTCCTTCCCTATTCTCCCTCATTGAGAAGGCAAGCAATTTGATATAGGTTATACACATGCAGTCATACAAAACATTTTCACAATAGACATGTTGTGAAAGAAAATATAGAACAAAAAAATCCTCAAGGAAAATAAAGTTTAAAAAGTATGTTCTAATCTTGTCTTTAGAAACCACTATTTCTTTCTCGGAAGCATTTTTCATCATAAGTCATTCAGAGTTATCTTGGATACTTATGTTACAGAGAATAGATAAGTCTGGTCACCTTACAATATTGCCGTTACTTTGTATATAGTAGATTTCACTTTGTACCAGCTCATGTTAAGTTTTCTTAGGTTTTTCTGAGAGCATTCCCCTCATCATTTCTTACAGCACAATAGTATCCCATCACAATCACATATGTATTAAATATGTATTTAAAGTCATTAAAATTCATTCATTCATGCCCTCATGCATTTTGTTTCCCATTCTTTCCCTGTCTCAGTATCTTTAAAGAACTTATCCAAATGGCTTGGTAACTCCTGTCTCAAAGCCCATTGGTATGGGACTCTCTCCTTGTTGGTGAAGATGAATTCCCTTGCCCTATTTGAGGGGCCCGGTGGAATTGGTGACAGCAGAAAAGCTCTGACCTTGGCCAGCCCTGCCTTGGGTGAAGCTGGGTGCTTCTGGCCTTCAGCTTTAAGAAAGGAAAATGTAGGAGATCAACCCCACTTTAGTTGTTGAAGGAAAAATTCTGGGAAGATATGAAAGTGGCTGGCAATCTCCTTCATGTTCCCCCACCTTCAGCTTGCTATCTAGAGATTTAGAGTTTTTCCTTGGATGAGATTCAGAACCTTTTCTTTTGTAGTTGACCTAAGTTATTTTGTTCCCAATAGAAGGGCTCCTTCCCTTCATTTTGTTTGTATATATTCTCTCATGTATACTTCTCTGATTTCTGAGATTTGGATCAATGGACTTCTTTGCTATTTGTTATGTGTATTCATTGTAGAGTTGGCATTTGATAGGAAATGGGCCAAGCTTTGACTATAGAGTTTAGGGCCCTCCTTCCCTCCAAAATGATAAGCTGATCAAAAGTAAGATGAAATTTGATTATATCTTTTTGAATATTTAAGGGAGCAGAAAGATCTAATTCTATCTCAATAACCCCGTCCCACTGCGGGGAGAGTGGTGGTCCCTGCTTTCTCTTCTGGAAGGAATTAAAATTGGAGAAGTAGAGAGAAGAGATGGCTCTCTTCAAATCTAAAAAAGATAATCCTCACCTCAAGTGGACTTCCCTGTGCATGTGAGCCCACTCTTATTATGACATATTGGGAGAGGTGTGCTGAACCAAATGAGCCAAGTTGATAAATTTTCAGTGTGAAGTATTTATACCTCAGAAATCAGCATATATTACAGATCGGGGCTCAATGAATGGTTTTATTGGTTGTTTAGACTTCAGAAAATAATAGAGAAAATATTAATGATGCAGATTAAACTAAAAAATGGATCTTGTGTATTTTTTTCCCTAGAGAGCTGTTAAAACATTTACCCACCAGTCCTCTTTGTAGCCAGAAACTGGAACTTGGAAACTGAGTGGATGCCCATCAATTGGAGAATGGCTGAATAAATTGTGGTATGTAGAGAGCTGAATCTCTTGGGTCAATCCACTGAGGTCAGGACAGCCAAGCACTTGAGGCTAATTACCAATTGGACAATACTCTATTAGCATATGCTTGGAAAATGGCCCTTCCCACTATCCTGTTCTGGCTTGATGATTAGTGTATACAGAGGATTGTAGGAGGGACTAGGGGGTGAAGTAAGTAAGACTAGCCAGAATCATTTTGGCGGTGGATAAGGAAGAAGGAGATTTTGGAGATCCTACTTCCATCCCCTTCACTTCTACCCCTAAAGACCAAGGACTTTTGCTTATTCTGACTCTGGATGATTCTAAGGTATCCAGGATGCTAATGTGGTCATCACATTTGGTGCCCAAGCATGGGACCCGAGAACCCTAATTTCACAGAAGTCCCAGGTGACCAGGAAATAGGGTGAGTATTTTAATAGACAAACAGGCAACTTACTTTGTTAGGGGCTAAACTAGCAATCTTTTCTAGCTGCAATGGGGCAGATATTGGGAAAAGATTCTCCCCCAACCCTACCCCAAAGGAGATCTGCAGGAAGCATACTCAGACTGATAAAGAGATAGGTCTTATTTATGACTTGTGGGCAGATTGATGGATTCCTGGATACATTCGAATATAGGTTCCCTTGTTTCTTAGGAGAAGAAATAAGTCTAAATAATTGGAAAGTTGTAGGATATCAACTATGTGAATATTATAATGATAATGGTTCTGAGTCAATTTCCAAACACTATATATGATGAGGACAAAACCGGACAGCCTGTCTCAGAACAACTTAAGTGGATTTACATCCTCTGGAAGAAACTCCAGAGACAGACTCTTTTCATACACAAACTTATATGGTCCCACACCCTCGCAGGAAGAAAAATTATCTAAAATATGCACCTCTTTGGATGCAAAACTTAAATGGCTTTACATATTCCCTTCTATTGTTCTGTTTCTTTATAAAATTAGAGGAACACAGGATAGTTTACCTCTCAGACCTGTGGAAGGGGAAGGACTTTATGACCAAAGCAGAACTAGAGATCATTACTGATCACAAAATAGAAAATTTCGATTATACCAAACTGAAAAGTTTTTGTACAAACAAAACTAATGCAGACAAGATTAGAAGGGAAGCAATAAACTGGGAAAATATTTTTACAGTCAAAGGTTCTGATAAAGGCCTCATTTCCAAAATATATAGAGAATTAACTCTAATTTATAAAAAATCAAGCCATTCACCAATTGAAAAATGGTCAAAGGATATGAACAGACAATTCTCAGATGAAGAAATTGAAACTATTTCTAGTCATATGAAAAGATGCTCCAAGTCATTATTAATCAGAGAAATGCAAATTAAGACAACTCTAAGATACCACTACACACCTGTCAGATTGGCTAAGATGACAGGAAAAAATAATGATGATTGTTGGAGGGGATGTGGGAAAACTGGGACATTGATGCATTGTTGGTGGAGTTGTGAACGAATCCAACCATTTTGGAGAGTAGTTTGGAACTATGCTCAAAAAGTTATCAAACTGTGCATACCCTTTGATCCAGCAGTGTTACTACTGGGCTTATATCCCAAAGAGATTATAAAGAAGGGAAAGGGACCTGTATGTGCACGAATGTTTGTGGCAGCCCTTTTTGTAGTGGCTAGAAACTGGAAACTGAATGGATGTCCATCAATTGGAGAATGGCTGAATAAATTGTGGTATATGAATATTATGGAATATTACTGTTCTGTAAGAAATGACCAACAGGATGATTTCAGAAAGGCCTGGAGAGACTTACATGAACTGATGCTGAGTGAAATGAGCAGGACCAGGAGATCATTATATACTTCAACAACAATACTATATGATGACCAGTTCTGATGGACCTGGCCATCCTCAACAAGGAGATCAACCAAATCATTTCCAATGGAGCAGTAATGAACTGAACCAACTATGCCCAGAGAAAGAACTTTGGGAGATAACTAAAAACCATTACATTGAATTCCCGATCCCTATATTTATGCCCACTTGAATTTTTGATTTCCTTCACAAGCTAATTGTACAATATTTCAGAGTCTGATTCTTTTTATACAGCAAAATAATGTTTTGGTCATGTATACTTATTGTGTATCTAATTTATATTTTAATGTATTTAATATCTACTGGTCATCCTGCCATCTAGGGGAGGGGGGGTAAGAGGTGAAAAATTGGAACAAGAGGTTTGGCAATTGTTAACGCTGTAAAGTTATTCATGCATATAACCTGTAAATAAAAGGCTATTAAATAAATTTTTAAAAAAAAGGAAAAAAAAATAAGTCTCTAGAAGATGTCTTTTTGCAATCACTTGACATTGCCCGCCAAGAGAACATCTTGGTGTCTTGCTAATAAAAAGCCTTTTCTTATCACAGCCTTTTGTGTTAGCAAATTTCTCGCTTCGAACCTGCCCTAACTTGATGTGTTGGAGAACTAGGAGAAAAACCCATATTCCTTCCCCGATCCATACCTCATCAATATATATATACAAATAATAAAATTGGCCTTAAAAAATCCTGCAAGTTATAGAAAAAAAGTTTTCAGAATGGTCAGATGAGGAAGTATGAGGAAAATGAGGAGGACAAAGGAGGAATTAAAAGCAATATCACCAGAGGGCATGGGAAGTTAAGTGAGTATGCTGACCGCACTAGCACCCAGGATACCTCAGAATCAGCCAAAGTCAGGATAAGCAAACGTCCTCAGTCTTTATCCTTGGTCCTTAGATGTAGGATTGAACAGGATAGAAGCAGAATCTCTGCAACCGCCTTCTCCCCCGTCTACTGCCCAAATGTGATTCTGGCTAGTTTTTCTCTACCCCCTAGTCCCTCCTACAATCCTCTGTATACACCAATCATTGAGCCAGCACAGATAGTGGAAAGGACCATTTCCCAAGTATATGCCCATAGAGTATTGTCCAATCGGTAATTAGCCTTAAGTGCTCAGCAATCCTGACCTCAATGCGTCAACTCAATAGTTTCAGCCCTCTACAAGTGAGGATGAAGGGTGTGGTGATTCTCACTCTCACAAAGCAGCTTCAACCCTGCCTAAACTGGAACTGGTTCTTGACATGCCCCCATCAACTTCACCTTCTGGGATGGAGTGGGGAGGAGTACTGGGAGGGGCAGTGATACCACCAGCACCTTCCCCCCCAAATTCACCCCCTCTCATGACTATTTTGCAAAAGGCAGTACTTAAAGTTACCATAGAAGGGCAGAATTTAGGAGATTTGCAACTGAAAATGTATCCTGTGATTCAACAGTTTAACTCTTCAGGTCAAGAAAGTAGAAGATACGCTCCTTTTGATATAGAAATCCTCAAAGACCTGAAAAAGGCTTGCACTCTTTATAGGGATACATCATCCTATGTTAAGATGTTATTACAGAATTTGGCTTATGAAGTTTTAACCCCTAGTAATTGGAAATCTATAGCAAGGACATGCTTAGAACCTGGACTAAACTTGTTGTGGCTTTCTGAATATAGTGAGCTCTGTAGGATACAAGCCCAATGAAATAGTCATAGTGGAGCTAATCCTCCAGTCACCTATGACCAACTAACAGGTGTAGGCTCTTATGCAGACATTTCAATATAGATTAATTACTCCATAGCAGCATATGAGCAAATTACTGCTGCTGCTATCAAAGTATGGGCTTTTCTCTCCAGTAAAAACGACAAGGGTGAAGCCTTCACAAAAATTACACAAGAGCCAAATGAACCCTTTGCTGATTTTGTGGGACATCTGTAGACTGCTGTCATACAAACTAATGGTGAAAATGCAGTAACAGACATTATGATAAGGCAACTTGCTAAAGAAAATGCTAATGAGGTTTGTAGAAGAATTATACTAGAACTACACAAGGATGCTCCTTTAGAGGGGATCACAAGATGTGCCACAGTGGGCACAAATACTTTTCATAGCCAGGCTATGATGCAGATTTCCCAAGATCCCAACATGGGAAGACAGGGTCCCTTTTGGCAAGAGACTTCCAGAGAGATTCGTCGATACTTTCAATGTGGTAAAGTAGGGCATCTGAAAGCTCAATGTTGGCATAGAGACAGAGTGAGAAAACAGGGTGGGAGAATAAGACCCAGTACCCCATGTCCAAAATGCAACAGAGGCTTCCATTGGGCCTCAGAATGTAGACTGATTCAGGGAAACAGGATGAGGGGCACAGCTCCAGAGCCCAAGGCAAAAAATACTTGGGGCATGATGGCACCCAATGCTACACCCAGAGAATGCCTAGAAGTCCAGTGCCCAGACGATCAATCAGCCAGGAAGCCATATGATGGGAGAAGGGGATTACATAATCAACCAGCCAGAAAGCAACCTGATGGGAGAATGGGATTACAACTGGGGAGAATAGAGTTTTATGCAGCTGGGACAACTGAGGTGGGACAACTGGAGAGGTGAAATCTGTTCCTCTCCAGCCTGTGGATCCCTTGCCTCCAGCACAGTAGGCTTGACCATTTCACCTCCTGAGAGTATGTACAAAACAGTGTCCATCCACACACTGATGTGGGAAACTGGGGAATGTGTAGATAATATTCCAGTCACTAAAACAGGTAGACAATGTGTGACTTATCACCCAGGAGAAGTAGTAGCATCGGGTTTATTGATACAGACTCCTAATAAACAATCTGGTGATAGTCGCCCAGATTCTGACTCCAAGCAACAAAATTCAGGAACACACTGGACAGCAGCTGTGACAGGTGACTGACCTATGCTCACTATCTATATAAATGGCATGTCATTAGAAGGATTGGTAGACAAAGGTGCAGATCGTACAGTCATTAGAGGTGCTAACTGGCCTAATCACTGGCCAAAGATTAAGGCAGACACCTACATGTCTGGTGTAGAAGGATTAATAGCAGCTGAAGTTAGTGCTACCCCTATGAGATGGACTTTTGAAGGTGAAACAGGAGTTTCTACTCCTTTTATAGTTGAAAAAAATCCCCATCAATCTGTGGGGAAGAGACATTTTACAACAATTAGGATTAAAAATGAGTACCTTGATTTTTGAGGCAGGGGTGGTCTTGAAGGCCTGTCATCACTCTCACCTGTTCCCATCCAGTGGAAAACTGATATACCAGTGTGGATAGAACAGTGGCCCTTAAGTAGCAATAAAATTCAGGCCTTATTAGATATAATACAGGAGTAACTTGACCAAGGGCACTTATAACCGTCTCTAAGTCCTTTGAATTCCCCGATATTTGTTAAGAAAGAAATCTGGAAAATGGAGAATGTTGACTGTTAAGAACAGATTGAAACTATGGGAACTCTTCAGCCTGGGCTTCCATCTCCTACTCAATTGCCTTGAGAATGGCCTCTTTGGGTTATAGAAATTAAGGATTGTTTCTATTCTATCCCTCTGGATAAGGAGGATATAAAAAGATTTGCCTTTTCAGTGCCCAGCATTAACTTAGTGGAGCCTTATAAAAGATATGAATGCACAGTTCTGCCACAGGGAATGAAAAACAGCCCTACTGTTTGTTGCTTCTGCTCTTACTCCAGTGTCAAATGTATGTTGCTGCTGCTCTTACTCTAGTAAGAAAAGCATTTCCAAAAGTTATGTTATTACATTACATGGGTGATATATTAGGATGTGTATCTGAGGAGCAAATGTTAGAAGCATGTCTACAAAAGACCATGGAAACACTAAGGTACTACAAATTGCACATAGCTCCAGAAAAAATTCAAAGGCATGCTCCCTTTCAATATTTAGGATATGAAGTATACTCTAAGGTGCTCACAATACAAAAACTTTCCTTAAGAACTGAGAAACTAAACACCTTAAATGACTTTCAGAAATTTATAGTAAAGTGCCCAGGCGAGAGAAAAACAGGGCAGCCAAAATAATGAAGTTTAAAGAGCATTTATTGCTAGCTAGTGACTGAACCCCAACACAACACGGGAGGGGTCAGTAATGAATGGCCTCAGGGCCATATATTTATAGAAAGAAGAGAGAGACATCAAAATGTTTCTTGATAAAGTTGGCATAATAAAGGAATTTCTATTCTAAACAGGAGGCAAAAAGTTATCACTCTAAGGGGGTCATTCTCAGGCAGCAGCAAGCAGCATTTCTTTAAGCTTATCAGGTTGTCAAGGTCTCAAGACTCTCAGGACAGTACATCTGGGTTGTTAAAAATACCATCTGCATTAGGGAGTGAAGAACTAGTAATAAACTTCTAACTACAAAGATTTAGGATTATGTTTCTCACAGTCCCATTTTGAGGTGCTTTTCCACTTCAATAGGAGATATCCAATGTATGGGTCCAGTGTTAGGCTTGACTACCTATCAATTATAACCATTATATGACATTTTCAGGGGAGACACTGCTTTAAACTCACCATGCCAGCTTACAAAAGAAGTTCAAGAGGCTTTGTAAGACATTGAACTGGCTTTATCCAATGTGGTTGAAAGAGTCACTCAAAAACCCTTGGAAATATCAGTTTTTGCTACAAAAGAGGCACCCACTGCAGTCCTTCATCAAGGAGACAGTGTAATAGAGTGGGTGAACCTCCCAAAACAACCAGAACAAAGCCTTACTCTTTACCCAGTGCTTGTGGCTAGAATTTTCTTAAAGGCCATTAAGTACAATTATCTGGGATAAGACCTGACAAGTTATACACCTTTTATACTAATGCACAAATTAAGGTATACTGTGAAACCATCCCAGAGTGGCAAATTTTATTAGCCACGGCTCCAAATTTCACACACGGGTCTCCATTAAAGATAACCAGACTATTACATAATTGGTAATGGATTCTTGAAGAGAAGGTTTCTAAAGTTCCTCTTAAAGGACCAATTATTTTTACAGATGCATCCAAACATAATATTTGTGCTGTATACTCTCGTGACTTAACTATAAAGAGAATAGTCAGAACTCCTTTTCAGTCCACTCAGCAGAATGAATTGTATGCAATCATTTTAGCTCTTACTATTATCTAGGAGATATAAATATAATATCTGATTTGGCCTATTCAGTAGGTGTGGTACAAAGAATTGCCACAGCCCAAATAAAATTTGTAGTCTCTAATATATATCTTTAAGGAACTTTAAGAGCAAGTGAGAAAGCATCCAGGTAAGACTTATATCTTGCATGTGCACTCTCATAGTGGACTTCCAGGTCCTATTTTTGATGGTAATTCAAAGGCAGATAGCCTTCTAACTATGTTGGCCAATATTCCTTTATTTCAAGAAGCCCAAGAACCTCATTTTAAATATCATTAGGCTGCTCGAGCTTTACATTTGCAATTTGGAATAACAAGAGAGGAAGCAAGGAGCATAGTAAATCCTGTACAGCTTGCCTTCCTTTCCATGCTCCTACACTGCCTCCAGGAAAGAACCTTCGTGGTTTGAGACCCAATGAAATTTGGCAAATGGATGTGATCCATTATAAATCTTTTGGTCATCTATCTCTTATCTATATGGTGGTAGACACTTTTTCAGGATTCACTTTTGCAATACCAGCAGCAAAAGAGACAGCCCAAGTGGTCACTGAATTCCTTATACAAGCATTTGCAATTATGGGTGTGCCACAAGCAATAGAAACAGACCATGGGCCTGCATATACTTCTAAACATTTTGCACACTTTTGTGCACAGTATAAGATTTTACACACCACTGGCATACCCTTTAATCCTCAAGGACAGGCAATAGTAGAAAGGAGAAACAGAGACATTAAGACGCTCCTCCAAAAACAAAAGAAAGGGGGAGCCAGAGGTAACCCTAGAGAACTTCTAAACCTAGCTCTTTATACTATTAAGTTCTTGATTTTTGACAAAGATGCACTGGCTCGGGCAGATAGGTTTTATAATCCACTGGAAGGGCAGTGTCCAGTACGAGCTGCTCCATTATCTTTAGATAATCTGTAGGTGATATGGAGAGACCCAGAAAGTGGTGAATGGAAAGGACCAGATAGGCTAACTGCTCGGGGGAGAGGGCTTGCTTGTATCTTCACAGATGGAAAAGGAATCAGATGGGTGCCAATGAGCCATATTCACCTTGTCCATCAGAGAGACCCAAGCAGACCCTTGAAACGAAGGAGAAGACCCAAGAAACATCAGGTGTTTCCATTGCTGACTGTGCCCACCACTGAAAGAGCATGGCAGTTATGGCGTTTGACTTATGGACATCAAAAATTGTTGGACTTTAAAACCCTCAGGAATCACTGGATTCTCTAAGATATAAGACTGTTGTAGGACTTGAAAACCCTCAGGAATCATTGGATTCTCTGAGACATGATAAGATTGTTGTAGGATTTCAAAACCCTCAGGAATCATTGGATTCTCTGAGACATGATAAGACTGTTGTAGGACTTGAAAGCCCTCAGGAATTATTGGATTTTCTGAGAAATGGTAAAACTGTTGCAGGACTCCAAGATTTGCTGGAATCATTGGATTCCCTAACACATAAAAAGATTGTTGCAGGACTTCAAAAACTTGGGGGAATTATTGGATTCCCTGACACGTGAAGCAATGGACAATAGATTGGTTTGGGACTATCTCTTGGCTGCTGAAGAAGGCTTATGTGTGACTGTTGGTTATATACCTTCCTTCTAGAATTTCTGGAAATCTTTTACAACACCATGTTGATTTATATTGTTTGTTATACCGCTACTTGCGTGTACAATTCATGTTTGTTACACCATATCGAGCCTGCACTGACTGTGGGGAGAGTTATCACTAATAGCCTCTGTGTTATTGTTATGTGCTTGTGTAATACCGCCCATGCTGATGGGTTTGTGCATACCTGTTTCTAATGAGACCCTTCAGCCCAGAAACCCGCTAGCAATCCCCACTTCCCTTTGGTGCTTTTCACCTCCCTTTCTGAGAAATCAGGGCAGGGTGTGATCACCTCCTTGTCAATGTTTTCACCTCCTTTCCTGAGAAGTCAGGGAGGGTGTGATCACCTCCTTTTGGGGTCACCTCCCTGAGAACTAAGGGATGATGTGACTACCTGTGTTCTAAAATAAAAGAAAGCAGGAGATGTAATGGGCTGAAGCTCTTGAGTTGCACTGAGGTTGGTTCAAGCACTTAGGGCTAATTACCAATTGGCCAATACTCTATGGGCATGTGCTTGGGGAATGGCCCTTCCCAATATCCTGTGCTGGCTTGATGATTGGTGTATACAAAGAATTGTAGGAGGGAGTAGAGGGTGGATTAAGACTAGCCCCAGTCACTTTGGCTGTAGACGAGGAAGAAGGAGGTGCTTCCATCCTCTTCACTTCCACCCCTAAAGACCAAGAATAAAGACTAAGGACTTTTGGTTATTCTGACTCCGGCTGATTCTAAGGTATCCAGGGTGCTAATGTGGTCATCACAAGAGAGGGCTTTTTTGGAGTTTCTTTTTTTTTCTTCCTGCTGTCTCTCTCCCCCCAAGGTAAATTTTCCTCCCTCATTCCCTCTCTCCTCTGCCCCTCTGTTTGAGAGTCATGAGAGTGTTCCTTGTGATATAAGGAAACCTGGTTTAGGAAGCAAATCTGATTTGCTAAATGATTTCAAGCAAGTGCCTTCTCCCTCAATCCCACTTTCTAACAGGCCAAAAGATCACTCAGTGCTCTCCTGCCTGGAATGGTCAGCTGGAGCTCTCTGACCCCTTTCCCCTCAAAGGCACCATGTTGCAATACCTGGAGGGGGGAGATGGAAGTCAGGCTTGTTTTCTCCTAATCTTTCCATTCCTCTGCCAGCCTAAATCAGTGCCAAGAAAGGGGTGGGGCTTACTGGGAAACTAAGCCAGAATTCCCCTAGAGCAGGGGGGCAGGGAGGTTTAGAGGGAGTGGTGCTGGGGGGCGGCTGGATTTTTTGGTTGGGGGAATTGGGACCCTCAGACATGGCTGCAAATTAATTACTCTCCCCTAGAGTTATTGCTCACTACCTACTTCAAGAGCTGGAGAAATCAGTACCAACAGGTGCAGTGAGGATGGCAATACTGGGAAGGGCTGACATGTGCGCCAATTAATTGCAGGCCATTCAATTTAATAATCATGTATCAAGTATCTTTGAGCCAAGCATTAGGCTAGCTGCTTAGTCCCTGTCCTCACTGAGCTTACATTACAATTCCTCGCCTTCCCATCTCCCATCCTCCTTACAGCTCCCATCTCCTCACACCCCACCTCCCATCCCTCCTCCCACCTCCCATCCCTCATCCGTTCCCATTTCCCATCTTCTCATCCCTCCTCCAATCTCCCCACTCCCATTTTCCACCCCCTTCCATCTCCCATCCCCCACTTATTCCCCTCTCCCATCTCGCCATCCCAGTTGATAACAAGACCTGGAGCTGCAGGAGGGGAGGAGAGAGGAGAGAAGGGAGACAGGAGACACAAGGCTTCGGTTTTAGGGTTATAACATAGTCACATGTTATAGATTCTAGGGCTTGGATCTCAATCCAGCAATCGAGAGATCCTCTTCTTTCTCTTGCTCCCCCACCCCCTTACCCATATTTTTTTCCATTCCGGGGGCTCTGAAAAGGATTTTTGGAGGAGGAGGGGCAAAAGAGGAGGAAGGGGAGAGGAAGGGAGGGGTCAGTCACTAGGTGGTGCAGTGGCTAGAGCACCCAAATTCAGCCTCAGACAATCCCGATTGGAGAGGGAGAGACAGAAAGGAGACCCAATAAGAAATTCAACAAGGAAAGAATTAGGCTGGCTTTAGAATCCCGGCTACACCTTATGTAAGCATTCTTGATGTTAGAACCTGAAGGAACTTTGGGGATCATTTTATCTAAATTTATCATTGTGCAGTCCCGGGATTCTGGCAGAAAGAAAATGAAGCCCTAAAATGGCTGTGATTCGCCCAAAGGCGCGGAGGTGGTAAGCGGCAGAGTTTAATTTGAACCTGGTCCTCTGCCCTTCTCTCTGGGCTAGTTCCACTACAGTGAGGCTACTTGATTGGCAGTATGGGCCCAGAGCCAAATTTAACTGATTGGGTGACAGGGGGGCGGTAATTTCCTTACCTTCATTGGCTGTTTCTTTCCTGATCTATAAATAGGCCCATTAATGTAGTCGATTGGATGGATTAATACAGACTTGTGAATTTAACACACTTGTGTGGACTCATTAATGCAGATGTACAGGCATATTAATACAGATGTGTGGGATTAATCAAGCAGCTGTTCAGGGTGGTTAATACCCTGTTCTCCACGACCTGGCCTTGAACCCCTCAGAAGAGTTAAAACTCAGACAAATGAAGAAGGAAACAAAGAGTTCCGGCCCTCCCCTTGCTTGAACAGGGACTATCCCAGATTGAGAAATCCCCCAGGCCCGCCCCTCCCAGGGGAGGGCTTGGGGGGCAGTCTCTGAGCCCCAGGATAAGAAGCCACCTCTGGGCATCTGCTCACTCCCTTCCCTTTCCCTCTTCTCCCCCAGCTGCTCCTGTCTGTCCTACTCTCAGTTCCAGTCCTGAGCTATGGGACCCCTGGCTGTCCTGCTGGCTTTGAGCTGTGTGACCCTGGCTCAAGGGGATCCACTGTGAGTAAGGGGGAACCTTGCTCCCAACTTCCTCCCCTGGGGGCTCTAGATCTGTGGAGATTTTGTGCATTGAGCTGGGGGCCCTGGGAGCCTAGGATAATGTGGGATTGAGGAATGCTTCCATTAGGGGTTCTGGACTCATTTGGAAGTATGGTGAAGCCTAAAGACCCCTTCTCAGAACACACTGGATTATAATAACCAATTATCTGGCAATATAGTTATCAAACTTTTAAAAAATAAGTTCATAGAATCCAGGTAAGAGCTCTTGGGCCTTAGAAGTTGGAAGACACATAAGATTTATGGAATTTGGGCAGCCACAGGGACATGATGAGTGAGTCTAGAATTTGGCAGACAGTTGGAGGATCCTAGAGACATCTGTGGGACCCAGATGTCTATGGAGTTTGGGGACATCCATAGAATGCAGATAATAGCTGTAGGAGTTGGGGGCATACCTGTGGGATCCAGGGATTATTTATTTGACTTGGATCAGAAAGAAAGAAAGAGATTTGGGTTTTATTTATGGGCAAACTCAGGTGCCAGCTAAGAAATCTGGATATTTCTGGTTATGGTATATGGATAGAATCACATTTTGATGTGAAGAGCTCTGGGGAAAAAGAAGGGGCTGAGAGGATGGCATCAAATTGCATGGTGGTCCCAGAGATAGAGCCGAGCATTGTCAAGAACATGGATCTTGTATAGAAGAATTGTACATGTTTAACATATATTGGAGGAGGGGGTGGGGGAAGGGAGGGAGAAAATTTAGAACGCAAGGTTTTGTAAAGAAGAATGTTGAAAATTATCTATGTATATATTTTGAAAATAAAAAGCTTTAAGAAAAAAAAAAAAAAGAACATAGATCTTACAGCCTAGCACTAATGAGGTCTTCCAGGAGAGCTTTCAGTTACTGCCTTCTTCAGCCCCTTATGTTGGGACTATCTCAACCCTGACAGATCGGGATTCAGTGGTCACTGGCTGTCAGGGCTCACAATGACTTCTTTCCCTTATCCAACTCCCTGTCAGCTACATCCTGCTTACTCCCAAGCTTATGAGAGTGGAAACTGAGGAGCAGCTGGTCGTGGAGGCTCATGGGGCAGCAGGTGACTTACCTGTTGAGGTCGCCATCCACGACTTCCCCCAGAAGAAGCAAGTCCTTTATTCAGAGAAAATCACACTGAACAATGCCAATAATTACCTGAGCACCATCACAGTTAAGGTGGGTATCAGGCTCCTTGTGAGCAATCTCTGGTCTCCGTCCAACTGTCCTACTCTGTACATGAAATCTACCCAAAGTCTTCTCTGACTGTCCCAGACATGACCCACTATCAGAATGCTACAATCTCAAACTCAGAAGGGGTCTTACAGATTGTCCAGTCAAGCCCCTCCTTACAGGGGCAGTTAGGCGGTCCAGTGGGCAGAGTACTGGACTTGCAGTCAGGAAGACCTGAATTTGGTCAGATACTTCCTACTATGTGATCCTGAGCAAGGCATTTAATCTGTGAAATGTAGATAATAAGAATATTGCTACTCCTAATAATAATAATAATAATAATACTCCTCACTTAATCTGTAAAATGTAGGTAATAATATTATTACTCCTAATAATAATAATATTACTCCTCACTTAATCTGTAAAATGTAGATAATAGTAATATTATTACTCCTAATAATAATCATATTACTCCTCATGCGGTTGTTGTGAGTTCCAATGAGACAACATAAAAGAGGCTTTGCAAACCTTTAAATGCAATACTAACCAATTTACAGACCAAGAAACTGAGGTCAAAAGAATGGTTTGCTTGAGTGCATGCAGGTATCAAGGGAACAGAGGTGAAACTAGTCTAAACTTTTGGTGTTTAGTTCAGCAACTATTTCTGCTACATCGTTCTTTCCTCCTAGGATTTCCAGTGCCTTCCAGTCCCATTCAGAATGCCTTTAAACTATACATACCAAATTGCAGAGAGCACAAAATTAAGAGGGGAAGTTAATAAGCTAAGAGGGGAAGATCTCTTGGCAGGATAGATTATTGGACCAAGTCCAATCAAAAGAAAATCTATTAATTATTTATATTTATTTATATTATTATATTATATTATTTATTTATTAAAATTTATTAATTTATTAATAAGTGTGAAGTCTTGAGCTTGAGTTTAAAAAAAAAATACAAATCAGTTCAGCCTGAAAGAGGTTGGCTAGCCAGCAGTTCCTCTCAAAAAAAAAAAAAAAATCTAGATATTTTGTAGAATTGCAGAAGCTCCCCACTCTACCTGAACCAGAGTCCCTTCTCTCCCCTAGCTGACAAATGGTCGTTCATTCTGAGCTTTCTCGAGGATCTCCAATAAGGGGAAAGCCCATTTTCCTTTGGGACAGCTCTCATTATTAACATGTTTTTCCTTAAGTTCAGTTTAAATTTCTTTCTTTGTAACTTCCCATTGACTCCACTTCTGCTTTCTGGGACCCAGCTGAACAAATCTGAATTTCCTTAACATCTCATCCCTTCAAATAATTGAAAACAACCTCCACAATCCCCTTAAATTTTCATCTTAAATTATTTTAAAAACAATCTAATAATATAATGTCAAAATTTCACACTAGGTGTTTAGGGAGGGTTCAAAATTTCCACAATTTTTTTTTTGAGAAATTTTTACATAATTGGGGTATACAATTATATAAAATAGGCATAAAACATTTACTAATAATAAATCATATTATGCCCTAATTCTTAGAAATGTGGGCAGATCCAAACTTTTTTTTTTTTATAGGGTTTTTTAAAGAATCCAGCCATAATTTTTTAACATTTCCCCATTTTTTCTTTTTATTTTGGGGCTTCCTGTTTCCAATCAAATTAGATCCCAATTGGGGAAAACTTTGGGGGAAAAAAAAAAAAAATTTTTAAAAGGGGGGTTTTTCCTTTGTCAAAAAGAAATTTTTCCCACTTCCACGATTACATCTTCATACAGTATTGTTGTTAAGTATATAATATCTGGTTCTCTCTTTCCTTGCATCATTCTTGTAAGCCTCCAACCTCTCTTATTCATCCTGGGTCATTTCTTCAGAACAAAATATTCCAAAATTATATACCACAATTTACCCAACCATTCTCCAATTGATGGGCATCCACTCAGTTTCCAGCTTCTAGCCACTACAAACAGGGCTGCCACAAACATTTTGGCACATATTGGTCCCTTTCCCTTCTTTAGTACGAGATCCACATTTCAAGAAATTCAGGGGATAAAGTTCCAGACTTGGAATACAGAAGACATCTTCCTGAGTTCAAATCCAGCCTCAGACACTTAACCAGCTTTATTTAGATTTTTTTTAACTAGGTGCCATTCTTTGCCTCAATTTCTACCTAGTCTGAATAATGGAAAGGGCATTACCTCAGTCAAACTGAGACCTGTGAAAGACCTTAGGTTAAACAGGCCAAGGTCTCCCATTGCATCCAGGACCATCTCTAGTCTTCCTGACATCTCTTGCCACTAGACCAGATGGCTCTGAAAGGGAAAGAGAGGCAGGTGACCTCACTTAAATCCAATTCACTTGCATGTCATGGTATCACCTTCCTGAGGTCACGGTCCTCTTCAGGAATGAAGGACAAAAACAACCTTTGTTTGCCCTAAACCAGCTCCTTCACTCTCAAGAGTCAGAAATGACTAAAAAATAAAAAGTTTTTTCATTATCTCGTTTGCCTTCTTCTGAAAGTTCTCCAGTTTATTAAAATCTTTCCTAAAATGTTGCAATCAAGACTAAATATAATACTCCACATGTGGCCTCTGACCAGGGCAGAGGAGAGCAGGGCAAACCCCAACCTGGTCTTGGTCATTAAGCTTATCAGTACAGCCAAAGGTTCTTTTTCAGCTGCCATAATCACACTATTTACTCAGATTTATTTTGCTTTCCAATAAAGTACCTGAATTTTTCCAGGCAAACACAGTTACCCTATCTTGTATTTGTACAGTTGATTTTTCTGGTCTCAAGTATAAAATTACATTTAAATTATATTGGTTTAGATGGGAGATTTCTTCAGAGTGAGGAACTGAGGTAAGGAAATTTCCTCTATTAGCTTTTTTTCTTCTACTCCTTTGTAAAGGAAGAGTTTTAGAGTCTCCTAGAGGTATGAAGAGGTTAAAGATCTTGGAACTTTATGCTGGTAAATGTTTAACAATTTCCCCAAACCTAAGTAGGACATATTTTTAAGTTTAATCTGAATTATTAATATGTTCTTCATTGCTTTCTTAAGTTTTTGTAACAAGAGTCATATCTGACTCTGTGACCCCATTTGGGGTTTTCCTAGCAAGGAATTGGAGTGGTTTACCATTTCCTTTCCCAGTTCCTTTTACAGATGAGGAAACTGAGGCAAATAGGTTTAAGTGCCTTGCCCAATGTCACACAGCTAGGAAGTATCTGAGCCTGATGATGAGTTTTCCTAACCTCAGGCCCCGCACTCTATCTGCCACATCAATTAGATGTCCCCACTTCTTAGGTCTTGACAACCAAAAACCAATAAACCAAGCCCTGGAACCCAAGTTATAACTATTCAGAGCTGCCTTCGGCACCCCCCTGGACTTGCTCAAGGTCACATAGTTAATATGTGTCAGAGATAGAATTTGAATCCAGATCTTCCTGGCCAGCTTTTTCTCTGCTATCTACAACATGACACCTATCTAAAACTACATTTATTTTGTCCAGTGTTTGTGCCAGTGAAGATTTTTTTGATTTCTGGCTTTGTCATTCAGAGTCAATATTTGGAGAGTGTCCAGAGCAAGGCATTCAGGATGTTGAAGAGACTGTTAATTTCTTTGAAGAAAATTTTTAGCCCAGAGAAGAAAAGACAGAGCGTAAAAGATAACTTCAAATGGTTGAAGGGCTTGTTGTCTAGAAGATGGCCTAAACTTTTCAGTTTGCTCTCAAGGGACATATAGGACTTTGACCTGTTTGAGCCTCTGTTTCCCAATCTGTAAAATGACTGATGACTTCAAGGTCTCTTCCATCTCTAGATTTCTGGTCCTATGTGTGAAGACCACGTTAGCACCGTGGATATGTAATGTCAAAAGAAACTGAGCAAGACAGAGATTAGAGACCAATTCAATAGTTTATTAAATGAGAGAAATACTGGGACCAATGGATCCCAGGGCTAGATGAGAGTATGAGTCTAGCCCCGAGTATTGGGACAGCAAGCCTTTTATGGAATAACATTAACAATGACAAAGACCTAGGTGGAGATAGCCTCATAGATGGAGGTTACTGATATTCTAATGACATTAAGGAATGTCTATAACACCTTTATCTCAACCATTAAGAGGGGAAGGTCATAACCTTAAGGCAGAATACGAAATAGGACAAATGGAGGAACTGGTCACCCCATTAAAAGTGACCTTTGGCATTACATTCCCTCCTTTTTCTCTTGGAACTATTCAAATCTTTGAATTACTTTCCTCTAGAAGGCCTTAGCACTATAATTTGAACAACCCTATGTGAAGTAAATCAAAATAAAGCTAGACCAATGCAAGGGCAAGTCTCTCCCTGATAACCCCAGAATTAATCAGCTATACGCAAAGTTCCTTATTTCAATTATTTCTGACAATCAATTCAGATCCTCTACAGTTGGGGAGCATATGGACAGCTGTGGTCATTTGTGCATGACTCGGCCTCTGCTTACGCAGAGCAGCAGGCTCAAGGCAGTTGTGTTGCCCATTCAGAGGGGCAGCCGGCTCCAGGAGAGAAGGGAGAGGCTTGGAGTAGCCCCACCTGTCCCACCCAGAGGAACAAACAGGGCTGCCACTAGAATACAGATTTCTGAGCAGATTATGCAGTTTAGACCAAGGCATGCAACCCCAAACTTTTTAGAGGCCTCGATATCAACAAGGTCCTTTTAAGTACGCTGAAATACTAATTAAGGATCTGGGGTAACAGGAGTGGAGAAACAGCTCAGAGAGACTGCCAGTTCCAAGACAGGTATCCAATTTCTGGTTGTTTCTAAAAAATAATCCCAAAAACTGAGTCTGCCAGGGCAATTCCAACAGAATAAGGGATTTCCAAGTTAAAGCACAACCAGCAAATCGTAGTCTAGTAAATTTAAGCAAGGAGTAAAGGACTTCCAATTAAATCTGAACTAGCAAGGTACCAGTTTTCCCAATTTCCTATTTCTTCTCCTCCCTTTTTTTTTTTTTTGGAAAGGAATTATCAAATGACCATCCCACATACAAATCATACACATATGCATATACATAACAGACTAAAAGTCCCTCAAACATAACAGCAATAGTTACACAAGTTTAACAATTTCCATTCCAAGTCTTAAACACAGCATAGTAATACAGTGAAAATTTTAACAAGTCAACCACTTTCCCACTCCCCCCCATCAGTCCAAATTACATCAGGAAAAGTGGGCGATGGCTGTCATTTGCTTCTTCCAAGCTGAACAGGGACGATGCTCGGTCCGTGAGGGGGATGGGTCTGTAGTGTGGCGAGCTGACAAACAAAGGTTTGATCTAGGTCCCAGAAGCAAGTCAATATATCTGCAATTTGACCAAATCTAGAAATAAAAACAAATCTAACAAAGAAAAGTTAGAACAGTCTGAGATAGAAAGACCAGTCCACAAGGACTGCTACAAGATGTGGCCTCTCATTAGTTAAAAACCTTAAAAAAAAACTTGAATGTCCAGACACAATATCTGGTAACCAATAGATGACCAGACTAAATACTTATTTGCTCAAGTATTTAGGATATAGTGATCACACATAACCAGATTGGAAACAACAAGGTATGACATAATTGAATTAACAATTTCTTATTGATCATTGCTCTGATTATAGAAATCAGTTACAGGAAAAAAAAAATGCAGTGACATATTAATTACAAACCCAAGATATTTTACCTCTAGTAACAAATCCTAAACAGATATTTACCATAACCTTATCAGTTTGCTGCTTTTAAAATGTCTGGAACAGTTGAGAGGAAGGGGGGGAGAATAGAATTCCATGTGAAGACCCTTCTCCCAACTCCACAAGGGTGGGGAGCGAAATCACTCCAGGCTGACTAAATGGCTCCTATAGCTGAAGTGGGGGCGAGTTTAAATCTTTACAAAAGATCCCTACCCCACCCAACATTTAAAGTAGCAGAAATCAGTGGGTGGGTGGGGGAATCCCATAAAACCCACATGTCTAGCAGAGCTGGATTTAAAGCATATAATCCATTTCTATCTCATTTCAAATAATAAAACAACATAGTTTCTTTCTCTCCTTCTGGCCCCATGTGGCCATTATTCCCAATGGACTTCTCCTAAGCCCAGCTTGGCCAGGGATGAAGCTTTCAGAAAAGTCCTTGTTATATACTTAGGTAAAATTAGAGGCACATGACCTCTTTCAGGCAAATTAACAGAACTATTGTTCCTTTAAGATCTTATACTTAAGGATAACCAATTCATTTCCCAAATTTAGAATCATCTTTAAATTCCTAATCAAATGTTTTCACCAGCTGGAGTTCAGTATTGAAATAACCAATTCCCAGATTTGATCATTGCTCTTAAATTTAACAGAGCTCTTAAAGTTACCGAAACAGACAAACAAATTACAAACAATTTCACAAAAATTCACATAGAGCACAGAGCACAACTAGACTGTCCAATAACATACAAGACATACAGAACACTGATCACACTTAGACTGCACAATTACAACATTCAGTAGGACACTAACATTAAAGCCAAACCAAATGGCGTTTTTAAAACTTTGTAGATAGCCCCCTGAGTATGCAAAAGCCGGAGGGGCCAGCATTACTCTAACTAACACAGGATGACCCAAACAGGGAAACTGAGTCCCATTTTCAAATGTATATACTTCCCACTCGATGGAAGAAGTGGGAGGACCTCTCTTAGAAATGCAAAGGACGGGCCTTTGTCTCTGGAAAAGAGTTGAACAGAAAGAGTTTCCTCAAGCAAAGCATCTGCTCCAGGAAAAGAGTTTTCAGGCGGCAGAGTGTCTAGATTGCAGACAAGTAAAAACTTAGTTTTCCCAACCTTTACAGGCTTTTTTTAGAGATAGAGTCGCAGCAATTCCTAAAGAATTGTGCCAGAGCTCCCAAGAGCTCCAAACAACGACTGCAGTCTTGATGACTGCAGTGTCCACCACAAGATAAGGAAAGAAAAAGTCTTTTACCTTGTCCAAAATTCCATCACACTCCAGTAGCGACCCTCTGCGTCCAGTAGGCCACTCATCAACCAAGCAAATGGCACCCCCAAAAAGGGCACCTCAAGTGACATCCGCGTCCAATAATTTACTAATCAACCAAACCAACCGGTACCCCAAGAAAAGGGCACCCCAAAAGTGACAACCGTACAACAAACCGTGCAACCCGGTGAATCCAGTTATTCATCAACCAAACCAAACAAACAAAACCATATGGTACCCCAAAAGGTACCCAGACACCCAGACAAACTTACTCTCCTGTGGCTGAAATGGGGTTGTCTACCATCAGGCTATTGTGGCTGGGAAACTGCTCTCTTTCCTGGAGGCTCTGGAAGGAAATCCAGGAGGGCCCAACCTCTCCAGGCCAAGAGTTCAGATTCGCAGTCACCCTGGCCCAAGGCAGAGACCCGAAAGTCTCGTCTCTCATCCTGCTCATTTTCTAATCATCTCGCTGGGGCCTCCAAATGTAATGTCAAAAGAAACTGAGCAAGACAGAGATTAGAGACCAATTCAATAGTTTATTAAATGGAGAGAAATACTGGGACCAATGGATCCCAGGGCTAGATGAGAGTATGAGTCTAGCTCCGAGTATTGGGACAGCAAGCCTTTTATGGAATAACATTAACAATGACATAATGCAGAGACCTAGGTGGAGATAGCCTCATAGATGGAGGTTACTGATATTCTAATGACATTAAGGAATGTCTATAACACCTTTATCTCAACCATTAAGAGGGGAAGGTCATAACCTTAAGGCAGAATACGAAATAGGACAAATGGAAGAACTGGTCACCCCATTAAAAGTGACCTTTGAAATTACAGATACTTTAAAATCAACCAGAGTCAGGATAAGCAAAAGCTCTTGATCTTTATTCTTTGTAGAAGGGAGAGGAGAGAGCATGGAGACACAAATCCCCTCTTTTTTCTATCACTGGGAGTCACTTTGCTAGTCCTACTCCACCCTTTTTTCCCTCCTCAAAATCTCTCTATAAGTCCACAGATCTAGGGGGCATAGAATGTGGAGCAGGCCATTTCCAAGCAAATGCTAATAGAGTATTGTGCAATTAGTAATTAACCTTAAGTGCTCCATTCTCCAAGTACATCTGCTCAGAGATTCAGCCCTTTACACCTATGTTTAATAATACTTGTTCTATCTATATTACAAATAGATTTGGCTGGGGAAAATGCTCTGTAAATTCAGTTCAGTTCAATGGTCTCACTCTGCTGTAAATTTTAAAATCTATAGAAAAAAAGCCATTATAATTACATTACTGATTAGTAATTACAATCATTAATAACCATCTCATCCATAATAATTCCTACAACTTGAACCTCTCCCAGTAGACTTTCCAAGCACTGATGAACATGCTCCTTTCCCTCCCCTCAACTATGTAGAGCTTGAGACCATGAACTCAGTAGATTTCAGGAAAGATCTGTGGACTGGGGGACCTTTCTAGGCCAAGAAAAGAGCCTGATATCATCAGGGAGGACTTCCTGGAAGAGGAAGAACTTGAGCTGAGCTCAGACAACCTCCTGGGAATGAGACCAGGGAGGGCAAAGAGTATGTTGGCAGGTGGCCGGGTCACTGAGCTACTGCCCCACCTCCCCTCCTTTCCAGATCCCAGCCCAGAACTTTCAGAACAACAAGGGCCAGCTCCTCAAAGGGCACCAGTTCGTCAACATTGTGGCCAAGTTTAACAACGAGAAGGTAGAGAAGGTAGTGATGGTGACTTTCCACAGCGGCTACCTGTTCATCCAGACGGACAAAACCATCTACACACCTGGTTCCACAGGTACAGCCCAGTGGGCTCAAGGGAGAAGGCCAGCCCCGCTAGCCCACCTTGGCTTTGCAGCAGTGCTGAGCCAGGGCTCCCAAGCAGGGCTCCCCCTCCTCCGTGGGTGCACCAGGGTGGACAGCAGCCCTCAGGAGCCCCTCTCCCCTTCCCCTTTCCAGTTCTGTACCGGATCTTCACCGTGGGCCACAAGCTTCAGCCTCTGGCCAAAACTCTGACTGTCAGCATCCAGGTAATGGGGCCCAGGACTCACACACACACACACACACACACACACACACACTGGCACATACACAGAAACACAGCCCTTTGTGGACCCCCAGGCCCCCGACACACATAGCCTTGGACCTGTGCACATATACAGAAATATACGTCCATATTCTCAGACACCCCCTCCCACAACACACACAGACACAGACAATGAATGGACAGTCACCACACACACAGACTCGTGGACACACATATTGGTGGAGAGGGGGCCTGGAGCTCGGGGCTGAAGGGACCCCCTCCCACCCCAAGCTCTTGCCCACAGACTCCTGATGATGTCATTATCAAGAAGGACCCACTGTCCTCTCAGAACAAGAATGGTATACTGAGCCAGTCCTGGAACATTCCTGAGCTTGTCACGTAGGTAGCCAGGCCCAAGTCCTGCAGGCAGGGAGGGTGTGCTGGTAGCCCTGTGTACTCTCCCAATCTTTATCCTTGCTTGAACTAATCTTTGTGTGTGTGTGTGTATATGTGTCTGTCTGTCTATCTGTGTCTGTGTATGTAGTGTGTGTGTGTGTGTGTGTGTGTCTGTGTATGTGTGACTGTGTGTCTGTGTCTGTGTATGTAGTGTGTGTGTGTCTGTATCTGTCTGTGTCTGTGTATGTGTGTGTGTGTGGGGGTGTCTATGCTGCTTGATGGACAGACCCCTGAGGGAAGCCTTTTAGGGCTGCAGCTTTTCTCCTGGTCATCCACTCTGTGCCCTGATTCGGGTCTATTCCATGTGCGACTAACCTGCTCCTGGGGTGCTTCAGCTGGGGACGGGCAGAGGGAGGGAATAAAAACAAAGTCCAGGACACAGACTCAGGGCATCTGCTCCTGACTTGCTTTGTGGCTTTGGAGAAGGTACTGGATCTCTCTTGGGCCCTGTTTCTTCATATTAAAATGGAAGAATTGGGGCTAGCTTTCTGAGATCCTCTACAGACCTGCTCGGTTGTGACCCTGTGATCATCTTCTCACAGGGAGTGCCCCCCAGGACAGACCACCCCCATCCCCCATCCCTGTCCCCTGGGCGCTGCTCTCAGTCTTGTCTCTGTCTCCTTCCCCTTTCCAGCCTGGGCCAGTGGAAAATCATTGCCTATTATGACGACTCCCCCCATAAAACCTTCTCTGCTGAATTTGAAGTGAAGGAGTATGGTAAGAGGGTAGGGGGCCTTTAAGATGGAAAGGGCTATAATTTCCCCCAATGCTCCTCTCTTCCAGTGTCCCCCAAGAAAGTTGCTCAGGTCCTTCTGAATGTTCCTCCAATTTTAACCCCTAATATTCCTATCAGATTTAGACTTCAAAGAATGTCTTCCCAGTCCTCAAACCAGACTTCCTAAAGTATCCCCTTCACTTGTCTTTTTCCTCCGGTCCCTCTGAATGACCTCCCCTACTTTTACTCCCCGACCATGTTCACCCCCTCCAAGATTGTCCTTCAGGATTCCACTCTCTTCTCATTGTCTTAACCTGCCACAGACCTCTCAGAAGGTCTCTCCTCAATGTCTTTTACTCAGGGACCTCTGAATAGCACCTGGTTGTCCATCCCCATGACTCTGAAGAATTTCTCCCATGCTCCTATATCTCAGACTTAGCTGTCTTAAAAATGAATAAGCATTTATTAAGCATCTAAGTGTCAAGCACTGAACTAACCTTTGGGGAGACAAACAGAAAAATTAATCAGTCCCTGCCCTCAGGAAGATCACAGTCTAATAGGGGAATCAGGAGACACAAATACATGGAGGATAAACACATACCGAGCCAGGTAGAAAGAGCCCCAGTCTCTGGGGTACAATAGCAGAATGTCCTTCCGGGTTCTTCCTTCCATGCTCAGCCCTCTTAGAGAATCACCCAGTATTTCTCCCAGATACAGACCACTCAGAATATCTCCCTATATTTCTACACACAGACTGTGACTTCTGAGAATGTCCCCCATAATCTTACCACTTAGACCCAATTACTTCAGAATGTCTTTCTCCAAAGATCTACAGCCCTCATAATGTTCCCAGTGCTCCCTTATACCCCCTCCCAGACCCAGAGCCCCCAGAACCAGAACCAGGACCTCCAGAATGGCCCCAGTGTCTCCTCCTACCCCCAGAACCCACAGAATAACTCCCCACCTGGACCCAGAAAACTCAAAAACGGTTTCTCGTTCTTGTCCAGTGCTGCCAAGCTTTGAGGTCAAGCTTTACCCAGAGGAAAAATTCTTCTACATCGACAATCATGATGGTCTGAGGGTCTCCATCACAGCCAGGTAGGGGCTTATGTAGGATTTGGGGATTGAAGGGAATTGAAGGTGATGAGACATGTCAAGGAAACATTTGAGAGAAGAGGGATGTGGTTGGTCCTGTGAGGAGAAGGACTGAGTGCTCAGCGTGTAGCATGCAGAATTCAATCCGACAGATATTGATTAAGCCCTTACTTTGTACAAGATTCTGCCTTGAAGAAAATTAATGTTCTGTGGTGGGCATATGACATGTGGACAGATAATTATAATAAAAGTTCTAGAAAAGAGAGTTTGGGAAGAGATGGAGAAGGGAGCTTCATGGAAGAGGAAGTACTTGAGATGAGCCTTGAAGGAGAGGAAATCTCTCAGCCATACAGATGCAAGACAAGATTGGGAGGAAGGTCTGTCTAGTTTGTCTGGAGCATAGTTTGAGATTAAGTTGGAAAGGCTGGTTGGAGCCAGGCTGTGGAATAGCCTTGAGTGACAGTGTACTGTATCTTACCCTGTGGTAGGGAGCCCTTGGAATATTAGAGGATGGGAATGTCTTGGTCATGGCACTGCATTAAGAAAATAATCCATAGAAGAAGAGAGAAAAGGGGAGCGACTAAAGGTGGGCAGTGGAGGAGAAAGAAGGAGTGGAACGTGAGATTGGCTGGTAGGGATGAAAATGCTTGACAATTGACTGGCTATGGTGGATGAGGAAGGGGGAATAGCCTGGGGGGGACTTCCAAGGTTCTAGCTTGGGTAAACTACCATCCACAGACATAAGGAAGGTGGGTAAAGGAACTGGTTTAGGGAAAGATGATGAGTTTAGTTTGAGACATACTGAGGTTGTAGGTCAGAAGGACAGCCTGGTAGAGATTTCTTGCAAGCATTTGGTAACATGGAACCCGAGCTTAGAGGAGAAAGGTGAGAAATGGAAATACTAATTTGGGAGGTGCCAATATAAGCCTTCCTAAGGAAGAAAAGAGCTCCTAGGACAGAGCACTGCACTGGGAAATACTTGTGTTAAATAGGCAAGAGGAGGATTGAAGAGACAATGAAACAGACAAGAAAGCAATGGTCAGAGAGGTGGGAGGAGGGCCATGGGAGTGCTAAGTTATGGAAAGAGAGCGCAGGGTAATCCTGGTTTGTCAGAGGGCAGCCAGATACCAGGTAGGACTTTCTGAGTCAGAAGGAAGATGGGGAATCCCAGAGGAAGAGCAGTGGGAAGGATGAAGGGATGGAATTACTTCCCCTCTCTCTGCACAGGTTCCTGTATGGAAAGATGGTGGATGGCATTGCCTTTGCCATCTTTGGAGTCCTGGATGAAGGAAATAAGCGTAGCATTCCCGAATCCCTCAGCAGAGTTCTGGTATGTGACCTACCCAATCCAGACCCCCGGCCCTTTCACTGCATCCCTTCTCACACCTTGAGTCCCAGTTCCATCACTGAATGGCCACCTCCTTCACTGAGCTTGGATTTCCTTGAGTGAGCTCCCCATCTCCTCACTGATCCCTCAGAGTTGGGATCCCACTCACAGTGTCTCCTCCCAGAGCTAACCTTCCTCCAGGTGGTCTTCTGTGAGCCTCTCTCCTTCTCATTGTGCCCTCTTTCCCTTCCTGGTACCTGTGTCTGCCCCATTGTGATGAGTTTCTCTGTTCTTCATGAAACCTGAGCATTTCTCACGGGGCTATTCCCCACATAGATTGAGGATGGCAATGGAGAGGTCACTCTGTCCCGGGATGTTCTGCTCAAACAGTTCCCAGACCAAAACCTGGTGGGAAAGTCTTTGTATGTGTCGGTCACAGTTTTATTGGAGACTGGTGAGTGACAGGGGAGATCCTGTGTGTGTGTGTGCATGCAGAAATGTGGATCCTGCGTTCTCTCCTTTCCTCCTGTTCTCATCTCTCTTTCCCTCTGCAGGGAGTGACATGGTTGAGGCTGAATTCACTGGGATCCCAATTGTGACATCTCCTTACCAAATCCACTTCACCAAGACTCCCAAGTACTTCAAGCCAGCTATGCCTTTTGATCTCACGGTGAGAACCCTGGATTATCCAGGTCCTCCTTTTTTCATTTCTCTCCTAAGGTTACTTGTCCCAGGCTGATGATGGAGGTGAGGGTGGAATCCTGGGTTGTCACTCCCTTCTTACTACAATTCGAGTCAGAGACACTTTCTGTGACCTAGAGGAGGGACTGGCTGATGAGGAATGATTCCCCTGGAGGACATTCACAGACATTTTCTATTCTGTGACCTTTGTAGGTTTTTGTGACTAATCCTGATGGATCCCCAGCCCCTCATATTCCGGTGATGGCTCCAGACTTCCAGGTTCAGTCTTTGACTCAAGGAGATGGTCTGGCCAAGTTGAGAATCAACACACCCAATAATGTTGGTCCTTTGAATGTCAGAGTAAGTAATGTTGGGAACCCACAGAGTGTTTTGGTTCTGTCATTCAGATAATTTGGATCTCTCTGCCACATAGTCACAGTTCTGTTGTTCAAAGTAGTTGATGTTTTGGCTTTTGCCTGAAATGATAAGTTTCTGTTACTTGTCTCATTGGGGTTATGCTCACATAGAACCAATGTTCATGGTTTGGAGAAAATAGGGATTTCTCTATGTTTTTTTCAAAATTTTTATGTATGTCTGGTTTTTACATGTCCTCCATTTGCCACTGCATCCTGCTCCCCTTCTCTCTCAAAAAGATAGCTCTCATTAAAAAAAAGAATTTTTTTTAAAAAGAGAAAAGGAAAAGTGTCAGCAAAACTAACCAATGTAGGGTTTTTTTTAAGTCTTCTGTTATATATAGTATTTTACCTGCTGGTTGCTCACTCCTACAAAGAAAGAGGGAGAAGTGTCTTGTTCAATCTCACTACAGCACACTGCTCCAGCGCTAACTATAAGCACCCTGCTTGATTGTTATAATTTCACAGCATTCATTTTCAGTTGTTTTGCTGTTGTGTCTATTGGTTGTCATAGTTAAAAATTGTAGATAGTTTCCTGATTCTGCTTATTTTACTTTGCATCAGATGATGCCTTACCAAGTTTCTCTGTATTTATTGTATTCATCCTTTCTTGCAGCCTTGTAACATTCTATCACATTCATATATCACAATTTATTTAGCTATTTCTTAATCAATAAACATTGAGATCCAGTTCTTTGCTACCTTGAAAAATGTGGCTATAAATATATTGTGTCTTTTAGTTTTTCTTGTTATCATTGACTTCCTTGGTGTATAATCCTAGCAGTGGGATCTTGAATAAAAGTATATGAATATTTTAGCCACTCTGTATGTTTCAAAATACTTTTCCAGAATGATCAATGCATTGGTGTGTCCATCGTTCCATAACTCTTTTAATATTGACTATTTAGTCAAATTCCTACTGACTATTTACCTGTAACACTTTTCTGAGTGAGAGGTGAAAAATACAAGATCTTTTGATTTTCATTTCTTATTATTGGTGATTTGGACATTCTTAGTTGCTAATAATTTGCAACTAAGAATATGAACTTCTCTTATCCTTTGGTAATTTCACTTTGGGGGGATAATTTTCATTCTGATATATTTCTGTTAGTTACATAGGAAACCCAAACTATTATAACTATAAACTGCTAATATGTCTTAGGGGTAAATAAGAAATAATGCAATTTATAGACCTCTCCCTCCTTTCCTCTCTTCCTCCACTCCCATGCAACTGAGTTTTCCAGAGACAGTAAAAACTGATTCCTCTTTTCACCACTCTCTCCCAGTATCTTTCTCTTTCCCTCTCTTCATCTCTTTCTCTTCACCTCTCTTCTTCATTCTCTTTTTCCTCCTTTCTCCCTCCATATTTTCCCTCTTTTTGTCTCTCCTCTTTCTGTCTCTCCTACTCTTTCTGTTTCTCTCTCTGTATGCCTCTGTATATCTCCTTTCTCTCTTTTTCTCCTCTTTTCCTTTCTCCTCCCTCTCCTTCTGTCTCTTCTTCCCTCTCTTTTCTACTTTCTCCCTCTCCCCTGTATCTCTCTGTGTCTTTGTGTATGTCTCCTCCACACAGACTTTTCTATTTTGTTGTTAATTTGAAGTACCCTGCCACCCAAGCCCTTTTCTTGGGGTTATCCCAAGTCTGGACAAGTCTGAGTCTTCTGTGACTTTCCTGGACGATGCTGACCAGAAATCATCTTTTCCATTCTCCTGGTGAAAAGTGATCTGGCCCAGAGAAAATTCATCTGCTCATGCAAAGCAAATGTTGGCTGTGGGCTCAGGCTTTACTTCCTTCCTGCCCCCAGGTGAGGACAGACAAGGAGGGCCTCCCAGTGGATCGCCAGGCATCTCAGAAGATGGTCGCTCAGCCCTATCAAACCATAGCTGGCTCCAACAATTACCTGCACCTGTCTGTGCCTTCAGTAGAACTCAAGGTCGGCGATAACCTGAACATCAACTTTCACCTGCGAACAGATGGACCCAATGTGAACCAGCAAATCGGCTACTTCACCTATGTGGTACATCCCCATTGCTATTCCTGACCCTTCTTCTTCCCCTCTTCCCACCTCCCAGGTCTCCCATGCTCTGATTCTTTTTGTTTTCCCCTATGATCCCCCAAACTCCAGATCCTTCTCCCTCCTCCCAGCCTCCATCTCCCTGATCCTTCTTGAGTCTCCTTTCTTCCAATGACAGTTGGTGTGGTGTAGCTGATTGTAGTGGGCTTTCTTTTTTTTTTTTAATTTAATAGCCTTTTATTTACAGGATATATGCATGGGTAACTTTACAGCATTAACATTGCCCAAACCTCGTTCCGTTTTTCCTTCTTACCCCCCCCTCCCTAGATGGCAGGGATGACCATAGATGTTAAATATATTAAAATATAAATTGAACACAAAGATACATTTAATTAAAAGTTAATTTTCAACAAAAAGAATCAGACTTAAATATTGTACAATTACTTGTGGAAAACCAAAATGCAGGTAAGGATAAATATTGGGGATTGGGAATTCAATGTAATGGTTTTAAATTCTCCCAGAGTTCTTTTTCTGGGCATAGCTGGTTATTCATTACTGCTCCATTGGAAATGATTTGGTTGATCCATTGCTGAGGATGGCCCTTGGTCCATCGAACTGGTCATCATATATTTTTAATTGAAGTATATAATTGATCTCTTGGTCCTGCCATTTCCCTCAGCATCAGTTCGTAAGTTCCTCCAGAATTTTCTGAAATCATCCTGTTGGTCAAACACAGAACAGTAAACCCATAATATTCATATTGTAGTGGGCTTTCTTGAGCCCCACTGTGGGGTGCCAAAATGTACCGTCTGGAGTAGCGCTCTGGAGGATCTCGGGGCCAGCCCGAGTCCTTGGTGTTAGTGGAAGAGTGATGAAGCTGGGACCCACGGGGATGGTCAAAGATGGAGTCCTTTATTTCAAGTCCTCTCAGCCCCTAAATACCTTAGTAGGATTACATCATTCCAGCACACTGAGCATGTGCCAACTAGAGAACCATTACATCACCCCTGCACAGTGTGCAAGTGTTAACTATAAGCACCTGCTATTGATAGGTAAATTCCTCTTACTGTAAGCATCCCTTGCTTCAAGTAGAACACAGGTGGTCTCTGCCCTCCCTGACTTCTCAGGAAGGGTGAGATGCCCCAAAGGGAGATGGGAAGCCGAACAAGACATTGTCAGCAGGTTCCCTCTGGGCTGAAGAGTCTTATCCCTTACCCAGACCTCCCCCACTATCTGTGGCCCTCTACAATTGATAGGAGGCTAAGCCTGAAGTTAGAAAGGTTCCCAACTCTTAGACTTATTTGCTTTGCAAACTTTGAATCATTATGTGAATACATTAGTTGTTTGTTTGTTTATCATTTTCTCCCCATTGTTCATCTTCCAGATCCACCTTTCCTTGATCCCTGTCTCCCACTCCATTTGTCCAAACCCAGCTCTTTCTCATTGGGTCCTTCTCCCCAGTCTCCTTAGAGTTCCCTCTCCCACACTCTCTTCCTTCTGGGTTCCCATCCTTGCCCCCTCTTGGGAACCCCTCCCCCGCTGCTCCTCCCAGGATCCCCCAGTCTCCTGTTCCTGCTCCTCCATAATCTGTGTCCTTCCAGATCATGAACAAGGGGATGGTGCTGAAGGTGGGGCGCCAGCTGCGGCAGGCGGGCCAGGATGTGGTGGTGCTCTCCCTGCCTCTCACAGCTGACTACATCCCCTCTTTCCGAGTGATAGCCTATTACCATCTGACTCGGAATGGCCAGAAGGAGCTGGTGGCCGACTCTGTTTGGGTGGATGTCAAGGACACCTGCATGGGCAAGGTGAGCCCCACGCTCTTACCCTGGGTCTGCCTTTGTTTCTATTCTAGAGTTCTGGGGTTTGCTTCTAAGCTAGTGACCTCCCCATCTCCAGAGGCATTCAAGTTCCATGACCCCTTGTGGAGGGCTTTGTAGAGATCGTTCTTGATCAGGAGTGGATTTCTTCCCTAAAATGAGGGCATTTTATGGGTGGTCTCTGGTGGTCTCTAAGTTCCTCCCAGTTTGTATTCCTAGGGTCCTGGGTAGCCACAGTTAGATCAGATGGTTTCTGAAATGCCTTCCAAATGAGAGATTCTATGATTCTACCTTGGTGAGCCTTCTTTCTCTCTGCTCTCTGTCACTGTCTGTCCTTCTTTATCTCTGTCTGTCTCTCTTTCCCCATCTCTCTTTCTTTATGTATCTGTGTCTCTGTTTTTGCCTATCTTTCTCTCTCTCTTTTTTGTCTGTCTGCCTGTCTGTTTGACGCTCTCTTTCTCTTTCTGTATGTATCTCTCTCTGTTTTTGTCTCTGCCCATCTCTCTATCTCTCTTTTTTGTCTCTATGTGTCTCTGTTTGACTCTCTTTCTGCGTGTGTCTCTGAATGTCTCTGCCTATATCTCTGTCTCTTTCTGTGTCTCTATCTCTGTGTATGTCTGTCTCTTATGACTCTGTCTCTGTGTGTGTCTCTCTGTGTCTGTCTCTGCTTGTCTCTCTATCTCTCTGTCTCTCTCTGTATCTGTCTCTGTCTCTATCTGCCTGTCTCCATCTCTCTATATTTCTGTCTGTCTCTCTCTGCCTGTCTGTGTCTCTTTCTATATGTATATCTCTTTGTGTCTCTGTCTCTGCCTGTATATCTCTGTATGTGTCTCTGTCTCTTATGACTGTCTCTGTGTGTGTCTCTCTATCTGCCTGTCTCTATCTCTCTATGTCTCTGTCTCTGCCTGTTTTCTTTATGTCTCTGTCTGTCTGTCTCTGTCTCTAATGGGTTAGACTAAACAGTCTCAGAGACCCCTTTCACCTCTACACCTTTGATCCTGTGATCCTACTATGTGTCAGACTCACTTTGAGAGGAGGAAATAAAAATGAGAGTATGGTTCCTGTCTTCAAGGAGTTTATATTCTATTGGGGGGTATAGAATTCTTACCCTGATAAGGACAATAAAAAATAATGAGTAGGGCAAAAGAGAGATTGGTAAAATCAACACAGGAAAACATGAATAAAATGTGCCTTTTTATGCTTTTCTTTTCCAAAGTGTCTTTCCCTTTCTCTTTTTCAGAGATCTTTCTCTCATCTGTACCCAATCTTGACTCTCTGTTTTTCATTTCTGCCCTCATCTCTCCCCATTCTCTCCATTTTTCTCTTATTTCTCTCTCCTGCTTTGTGTATGTTAGCTGTGTTCTTGTCTGTTTATCCTTTCATTTTCTCTTTCCCTCTTTCTATGTTTACATCTCAGTTTCAAAATTGAGTGTGCCAGTCTAAAACTTGTGAACTCCCCATCTCCAGAGGTCTCCAAGAATCAGCTGGTTGTTCCTCTGCCTTCTCTTTGGCCCTCTGCTGAGGGAGGGGCCTGGACTCGGCCATTTCCACACCTCCAAGTATGACTGAATGTCCTCTCTGACTTTTAGCTGGTGGTGAAAGGAACAGGAGAAACACACCAGCCTGGGAAACAGGCCACACTGAAGATTGAGGGTGATGCTGGAGCCCGCGTGGGGCTTGTGGCCGTGGACAAGGGGGTGTTTGTTCTGAACAAGAAGAATAAATTGACCCAGACCAAGGTGGGCCAGGGACTGTGATAGAAATATCCCCTCACAGAACTCTTCCTTCTCTCTCACTGAACCCCTCCATATCCCTCATTTCACCCATCTATTCCCTCATGGAGTCTCTTCATCCCCCTCACTGAACCCCTCCATCCCCCTTATTAAACTTTTCCATCTCCCTCGCTGAATCCTTCTATCACCTTTCTGAATCTCTCCATTCCTCATTAAAACTTCTCCATCCCCCTCATTGAACCCCTCCATCCCCCTCGTTGAATCTCTCCATCCCCCTCATTGAACCCACTATATCCTCCTTCACTGAACCCTCAACATCCCTTTGCTGAATCCCTTCCACCCCTCAGAGTTCCCTTTACACTCCTCATTAAGTTGTTTGGTATAGTAGATAGAACACTGGGGTCTGAAATCATAAAGATCCCAAGTTAAAATCTGGCCTCATATACTTCCCAGCACTATGACTTTGGGCAAGTTACTTAACCTTTGCCTCGTTTTTCCCAACTATAAAATGGGGATAATAATGGAACCTACTTCCTAGAGTTGGGAAAATCAGTTGCAATATTTGTGAAGTGCTTAGCCTATTACCTGGCATATAGTAGGTGCCATATAAGTGCTGAGCCCATTCCATCCCTCACAGAGCTTCCTTACCCTCCTCTCTGAATCCCTTCCCCCCATTTCCGACCCGCCCTGCCCCTCACTGAGTTCCTGCCTGGACTTCTCTGTGCCTCCAGATCTGGGACACAGTGGAGAATGGAGACATTGGCTGTACTCCAGGCGGAGGACAGAACTACGCTGGGGTCTTCATGGATGCTGGGCTTACTCTCAAGACCAATAAGCAGCTTCAGACCGAACCTCAGGCTGGTGAGCCTTGGGCGAGGGGTCTGGGCAGGCAGTGCCTTGAGGGAATAAGGGGTTTAATAAGGGCCTCCATCAGAAAGTCACACAGAAGGGCCCTACAGAACCTGATGCTAATGGGGGGGGGGGAGCAAGGAGCAGAAAGATGGGGACTCAACAAAATCCACTCAGATGATCTTATTCCCCCTTGTGTCTTATCTGTCCTCCATCTGCAGACCCCGAGTGCAGTAAGCCGGCCAAGCGGAAACGCCGCTCTGTTCAGCTCTTGGAGATAAGGAACGACAAAGGTGAGGGGATAGGGCCCCTTGACCCACACTGCCAAAAGGATCTCCCCCTTGCCCCATGCTAGTCGCTCCCAAAAGAAGGGAAGCTCAGACCAGATCTTCCTGGTTTCCGGGATGGCTCTGAAAGAAACTGAGGGTCTTGGGATGGGACTCTTGCAGCCGGCCAATACAAGGACAAAAACTTGAGGACCTGCTGTGAGGATGGTATGAATGTGAACCCCATGGGCTACTCTTGCAAAAGGAGGGCAAAGTACATTTTAGAAAATCAGGCGTGCATCGATGCCTTCCTGGACTGCTGCAACTACTTCAGCAAGATTCGTCTGGAGAAACAGAGAGCCAACACCCTGAACCTGTCCCGAAGTAAGTGTCCCTGTGCCTGGGAGGGCCACATGCAGCTGGTCATAGAAATATAGGAATGGTGGTCAGAGATATGGGAAGGTGGGCCTCGGCTGTGGGAAGAGATGTAGTTTTAGCCTAAGGGAAGACATGTCCCCAGGACCCCAGACTGAGGGGAAGGCAAGGTCCAGGGTCCCAGATTGTGGGGGAGGCACAAGTGCAGGGCCACAGTTTAAGGAGGAGATACAGCCCCAGGGCCTCAGATTGAGAGGGAGATAAACCCCCAGGGCTGTAGATTAAGGGGAAGGCACAGGTCCAGGCTTCCAAGCTGAGTGGGGAGGAAGTTTGGATAGACAGGGTGAGGGGCCCAGGGTGAAGGAGAAACTACTGCTCTGACCCCATGATCCTAACCTGTCCTACTTCCCCAGGTGAACTTGATGAGGATATTGTGCCCGAAGAAGACATCATCTCCAGAACCCAGTTCCCAGAGAGCTGGCTGTGGAGCGTGGAGCGGCTGACTGAGAAGCCAGACAAGAATGGGTAAGGCTGAGACCCCAGCCCCCTTTCCACGATCCCCAAATGTCATTCTGACCTCATTTCGTTTGGTGAGATGATGTCTGAAGGCCTCCAATCTGCCCTGGACCCCCTCCCCTAAGTCTCTTCTCCTTTTTCCTCCCTCCCAGAATCTCTACAAAGTCCCTCACTGTGTTCCTTAAAGACTCCATCACAACCTGGGAGATTCTGGCTGTAAGCTTGTCAGACACCAAAGGTGAGGCTGCAACTGAGAGAGGAGAGGCCGGGGTTTGGGAATGGGGGCAGAGACAGGGATGTGGAACAAGGCTTATGGACATAAATGTGTACATGTACAGTAAATGGGAACACTATGTATATTTAATACGTATTTACTAAGTCTCTATAAACATACATCATGCATATGACTGTAAAGTCCTTGGGCATAGGGATTGTTTTATTTTTGTACCTGCTTCCCCAAAACCTAGGACCACTCTTTGGACCTAGAGGAGCTTAATAAATACTTGTTGATGATTGGTGAATCAGGCCTATGACTCTTAGACCAGCCCCCACCCCTCCCGTTTAATCCCTGATCCTGTTACCCACCTGGGCAGGGATCTGCGTGGCTGACCCATATGAGATCACCGTGATGCAGGACTTCTTCATTGACCTTCGCCTGCCTTACTCGGTGGTACGCAATGAGCAGGTGGAGATCCGAGCTGTGCTCTACAACTACAGACAAGTGGACACTCTAAAGGTGAGGGGGCTTCATGGCCCTGCCTGAATTTCCCCTGCCCAGGATCACTTCTCCCCGCACCTGTGGCCCCTGACAGCACCCTGCTTGTTCTCCAGCTTCCAAATTAGAGGGAGAATGTGAGCTCCTTCATCAGTGGATGACTCAATCAATAAGACTTCACTGAGTCCTGTCTATAGCTTTTTCTCCCCACACCCATTTCCTAAGAAAATATCAGAGCTTTTGGAGGTGGGCTAGGGCTAGGGGTGGAGATAGGAGGAGAAAACATATATCACCATCAAATAGTAGGGCAGGGGGCTGTATTGGGGGTGAGGTTTTAAAACAAAAAAAAAAAAAAAAAAAAGGTATCAGAAGGCAGAATTGAGGCAGATAGGATTAGGTGATTTACCCAGGATCACCTAGTAAGTGTCTGAGGCAGAATTTCCTGACTCTGGATCCAGAGATCTATCTTACTGCTCACCCAGCCCTGAATGGAAGTTGCAGGGCTATTAATGGGGCTTGATTCAAGAACAAGCTTCTAGCATTTAGAGTTGCTCCAAAGTGGATTCTTAGTGGGGAGTGAGTTCTCCCTCGGTCTGTATTTATTCAGTGCCTACTTAATGAACATAAAGCCTATTTAATAAGCATTAATTAAGTACCTACTGCATGTGGGGTAGCACACCATTGCCAAGACCTTCCTGGAGGTCTTTAAGCAAAGGCTTCAGCAAATAGAGCTTTTGGCAGGATACTCTGGAGGACCTGACTGTTCAGGGATGGGTGGGGATGTTGGGCTAGGTGGCCCCTGAGATTCTTTCCAGAGTTTCTCTGATTTTTTGACTCTGAAGTATTGGATGCTAAAAGGAGCCTTAGCAATCATCTATATCTCCTCGTTTCCTAGAGCAGCGTGGCTGGGCAGGAGAAGTACCTTGTCCAGGATCACGCAGGGAGTTAAACAGCAAGGATTCAGAACCATGTTTAGGGAACATGGGGAGCCACAGAGGATGTTTGAGCAGGGCCGGAGACACGGTGGGGGGGGGTCATGCGAGGCATCTCCCCTCCCCTCCCCAGGTGCGTGTGGAGCTGCTGTACAACCCCACCATCTGCAGCGCCGCCACCTCCAAGAAGCGCTACCAGCAGATTGTGAACATCCCACCCAAGTCTTCTTTAGCTGTACCTTTTGTCATCGTACCTCTGAAAATTGGCAACCACGACATTGAGGTCAAGGCTGCTGTCTACAACCACTTCATCAGCGATGGGGTCAAAAAGAAACTGAAGGTCGTGGTAAGTTGGAGGGGGTCGGCCTTGCCCGCCCTCACCCACCCACTCCTGGGACCGCCATTAATGGGGGGTGACACCTGAGGAAACTGAGTTGTTCAGAACTGGAGAAGTTCAGGACCTGGAGAACTCCATCATCTCAGCACTGCAGGATCCAGAAATGACAGAAGTGGAGATTCTTAGACTTTGGAGCCTTAGATTAAAAGAATTTTAGAGTCCAGAAACCTTCAAATATAAGAGTTTTAGAAGCCTGGAATCTCCTTCACCCCCTGTCCCAATCCTCCTAGACTCAGGGAGCCCCAGAATGGGAGAGAAAGCTCATTCTGGGATGACAGTTGTCTCTTCTCCATCATCTTCCACAAAGCCGGAAGGGATGAAAGTGACAAAGTCTTTGATCACCCGAACCCTGGACCCAGTGAAATTTGGCCACAGTGAGTTGGGGTTTGGGAAGGAAGGTGGGGAAACCTGGGTGGGACTTCAGGGGGAAGGTGGATAAGGGAACTGGAGAGAGGACCTTCTGTGATCCCACACCTTCTACTCTCTGGTCAGATGGTGAGCAGAGGGAAGACATTCCTGCAGCAGACCTCAGTGACATTGTTCCAGGCACAGAGTCAGAAACTAGCATCCAATTTCAAGGTAACAGACTCCAGAGATCCTCACCTCTCCCTTGGGGAAACCATCTCCCTGGCCTTCCCTCTGGGGGAGACATCCTCCTGGCCTTTCCTCAAGCACTATTCCTTCCTTCCCTCTGGGGCCTCTCCTCAGCCTCCCTTCCTCCCCTCTGGAGAAAACCTCTCCCTGGTTCCCCTCAGCCTCCCTTCCTCTCCTCTGGGAAGGCCTGGCTTTAGAGCTGGAGTGATGGGGGAAAGGAAAAGGAAGCCCCGGTTGCCAGGGCCCTGCCCCTGAAGAACCTTCTGATGGGCCTCAATGCTATCTCAGGAACACCTGTGGCCCAGATGGTGGAGGATGCCATAGACGGGGACAAACTGAAGCACCTGATTGTGACGCCATCGGGCTGTGGCGAGCAGAACATGATTGGAATGACTCCCACGGTGATTGCTGTCCACTATCTGGATGCCACGGAACAGTGGGAAAAATTTGGGGTGGAAAAGCGGCTGCAGGCCTTAGACCTTATCAAGAAGGGTAAGGTCCCCAGGTCTCCCCCAGAGCCCTTCCCTCAGCCCAGAGCAGCCTGGCCTGGGCCCTCCCTGACCAAACCCAACCTGCTTCCCTTCCCCACAGGATACACACAAGAGCTGGCCTTTAAGAAGGCAGATTTCTCCTATGCTGCCTTCATGAACCGACCATCCAGCACATGGTAAGCCAGGTGGACTCCAGCTCGAGGCTAGCCTCCTGAAATACAGGTGTTTCCAGTTTGCTAAAGGGAAAGGGAAAGAGCTAGCCCTCTTGGCACTTGGAAATTCGTAAGCTGTACTGTTATAAAAAAAAGACAATGAGACTTGAGAAGGGGAGTGATAGGAGGGATTATAATAACAACTGTTATTATAATCCCTCCTGTACATTATATCTTATATATAAAGAAGGAGAAGGAAGAAATGATACAAGATAGTTACATTAATAATATATCAACGTGTTGCTATAATGTTATAATAGCAATTTTTTTCATAATTATAACTTTTTATTGACTGAACCCATGCCTGCGTAATGTTTTACAACATTATCCCTTGCACTCACTTCTGTTCTGACTTTTCCCCTCCTTCCCTCCACCCTCTCCCCCAGATGGCAAGCAGTCCTATACATATATAACAGCAATTATAATGGTTACTTTGTATGGAATATAAAGCATTTGCCTCTACCTCTGAGAATTAAATAGTATAACTCTTATCTCCATTTTACAGATAAGGAAACTGAGATTCAGGGGTTGTACTTAGCCAAAGTTACAGAGGGGGTTTTTGAATGCAGGTCTTCCAGCCCCAAATTTAGTGAACTTTTCAGTACCCACCATGGTGCCTAAGATTGACAGCAAGGACCTCCAACTGAATGGGAGCTGGGAGGGCCCTTAGAACATAAACTGTCAGAGCTGGGAGAGAACTTAGAACAGATAACATTAGAGATGATGGCAGGGACTTTAGAACATAGCATCACAGAATTGAAAGGACTCTTTAAGATCATCTAGTTAAACACTTTCATTGCATACATGAAGAAGCGAGATTCAGAGAGGTTCCATGATGTGCTCAGAGCCACATAGCCAATAGCAGAACCCCGGCTCTGGGCCTTGTGACTTTAAATCCAGTGTTCTTTCTAGTGTACCGTGATGACCCAGTCAGGATAACTGGGCTCTACCCTGACTGCCGCCACTAGCTCTGGGCACCTCCAAGTTTCACTCTCTCTACAAAACAAACATTAGGTAGATGAAGAAAGCTCCCATAGTGAGCCGACACATGGTCTTGTCTCCCAGGCTCACAGCCTTCGTTGTGAAGGTATTCTCCATGGCCACCAACCTCATCGCCATCGATGCCCAAGTCCTTTGTGGTGCCGTCAAATGGCTCATCTTGGACAAGCAAAGACCAGATGGGATGTTCCAGGAGGATGGCCCAGTGATCCACCAGGAAATGATTGTAAGGCTCCCCTTCTACCTAGAGAGGTTGGAGAGGAAATGTGGTAACAAAGCAGTGACAGGAAGGTTTGACTCCCAGCAAGAGGCAGGGCAGGAGGAAGGGAAGGGGGGAAGAAGGAGAAGGAAGAAATGATACAAGATAGAGAGATAATGATAAAACAGAGAGACCAATAATAGATAGGATTGAGTAACGAGGAGTGAGAAAGAGTCAGACAGACAGAGACAGACAGAGACAGATGGATGGAGGGAGGGAGGGAGAGGGACAGGAAAAGAGAGAAGGAGGGAGGAAGGGAGGGAGAGAGAGGGAAGGATGGATGGATGGATGATAGGGCATTTCCTTAAGACTTATCAGATATTGTGTTAAGCACTGGGAATGCAATCAGGGGCAAAAAAAAAAAAACCAAAAAAACCCAAAAATAAAAAACCTGTTCCTTCTCTCAAGGAGTTTACATTCTAATGGGGGAAGACAACACATAAAAGGGAGCTAGAAAGTGTAGGAGAAGGGAGGGTCAGGCGGCCTGTAGAGAACATCCATGAACTGATCTGGATTAGAAGTTGTTGCCATGACTGGTAGGAATGCTTCCTCAAATTGGAGGTTCCAGGGAGGAACTCACCAATTGGAGGAGGGGGCATTAGTAGTATGGAAAGCCTGCTGGGTCATTGGGAAATAGGAGTGAGGAGGGGGGGAGGGAGGGCCTGAGTGACAGAGTGGGTATCTCCCTCTGAGGAGATACCCCCACTCTGTCAGTCCCTGTTACCCCCAATCCTCAGTATCAGCCCCTGGTCTGTGGGAAAGTAGGCAGCTTTTGCCCTCAGCAAGTCCTTAATTTAACGGATCAGAAAGTCTGGTCCATGCAGGACTGAAGACTGTGAGATTTGCTAGGAGCAATGGGAGTTTAAAGCCTCAGAAGATTTGAACTCCCTTCATAACCTGGTCTTTTCTCCCCTCAGGGTGGCTTCAGGGGTGGGGAGGCCGATGTCTCACTCACAGCCTTTGTGCTCATCGCTCTGCATGAGGCAAAAGACATCTGTGGGGGCCAAGTCAACGTAAGTGACCCCCAGTCCCTCTCTCATCCCCTGTCCCTGCCTTAAGACCCTCCCCAACATCTTTTCAGTTTCATGGCCAGTCCCCCGACATTCAAGGTCCCCTTGCTGCCTCAAAGTTCCTCTCTGGTCCCGGGGAGTAAAGGATGGCCTTCCCAGGGCAGAGGCCATGCTGGGGGCCTGAGCAGGGTCCGGACCCTCTTCCCATAGAGCCTGGAAGGCAGTATCAACAAAGCAGGAGACTACCTGGCCAGCAAATACCAGGCCCTGAAGCGGCCCTACACCTTGGCCATGGCTGGCTATGCCCTGAGCCTGCTGGAGAGGCTGGATGAGGAAAAAGTTATCAAGTTCCTGAGTGTGGCCACTGGTGAGCGAGCCCCCTGGGCTGGGGAAGGAGCGTGGACTCCCCGGGGGTCTCCAGGCTGAGCTCCCCTTTCTCCTACAGACAGGACCAGCTGGCAGGAGCGCGGCCAACAGCTATACAACGTGGAGGCCACGTCCTATGCCCTCCTGGCCCTGCTGCAACTAAAAGATTATGACACAATCCCTGGCGTGGTTCAGTGGCTCAATGAGCAGAGATACTACGGAGGTGGTTATGGGTCCACACAGGTAAATGGGGTCTGGGCCTGGTGGGCAGGGACACACACACACACACACACAGGCACACTCACACTCACACATACACACACATAAAATCATACACACACACACACACACACTCACACACACACACACAATCACACACACACACACACACACACACACACTCACACTCACTACAACCAAGGCTAGAACCAATTTGGAGTCTGCATATTGTTCTCACTGCTGTGGGGGTGGTGGGGTTAACTCCAGGTGTTTCCCTCCTTCCCCTCTCCACCTCTTAGTTTCCTTTCTCCTACAGCTTCTATTCCTGCCCTAGAGCAGAGTGAGGAAGAGTTGGAACTTCCTCAGCCTAGCTGGGCAGGGCAATGGAGTTTGATGAGGGAGATGCTAGGATTCCCCTCAGTCCTGTACTTGTCTTAGGCAACTTTGATTTTTTCTCATGTGGGTTCTAAATATCCTTGCTGGTGTTCTAAGCTCCAGGGTCATATTCTGGGTTTCTTCCCCTGTTGGTTATGGGAAACTTTGATGATAATGGTTTTTGGTTTTGTTGTAATTCTTTCTCAGTCTGTAGGGTGGTTTGGTTTTTATTTTGGATGGGTCCTGGCAGAACGTTTCTTTCCCTTCAGAGGTTCTAAGCCTCCTTGGCGAGTTCTAGACTTCAAGGTGACCACTTTCTCGGTGCATTCTATGTCTCTTTCTTGGCGTTCTAGAATGTCACACAAGTTCTTTCCCTCAGAAGGGTTCTAGGTCAACTTTGTTGTTTACATTTCCAACTCTATTGTGACTCACTCTCTTTCCTCTGTGGGCAAGTTCTAAGCAAGGCAAATGTTTAGCAACCAGCTCTCCAGGGAGGAAAATGCACAAATTACACACTTTGCTAACCTTTTCTCCATAACTTTCCTGTATCTAAACAATCACAAAACAACAAAAATTTCAAAGTTTTGTGAATTTGCCAATTTCGGCCCGTTAAATTGTTTACAAAGAAAAATTTAACCAAATGGCCCTTTAAAAGTTTGTGGGTTGAGTTGGGGATCCAAGCCAGAATGGCGCCTTTCTCGTTACCTTAAGCCTTACATTAAAAAATTTGAAAAAAAGAAACCCATGGTTGGGAAGGAGGGATTCCCACAAGTCCAAAAGGCCTTGGAGTTTAGATCCAACCCAAGAATTGGCTTTTGGGCCCCAAAGGATTGATAACAAATGGTAAACTTGGACATAAAAAATTTAAAAGAAAAAAAACCTAATTTCCGGAAACCTTGGGGTGATTTCCTAATTTTGGGCTTTGGGTCCCAGAAGGCGGATAATTTGGTTGTGGGTGGACAACACCAACAATTTTAAAAGGGAATTGGCCCTTGGGAAAGGGCCTCCAAGGAGGATAATCCGTTGGGTGAAGGGACTTTTCAGGTACAAAATGAAATTCCAAATTGAAAATGGGGAATCGGCTTCCAGAATTATTTTGGGTTGTTGATTTCAATCTTGCATGGGGTTTCTATTGGGTTTCCCAAGGCCAACCTTTTTCCTGGGTGGGGTTCCTAGGCACCTTCGTGGTTTGGGCCCTTTGGGGGTTTAGGACCCCCCCTCCTTGGGTTTTGGGCAAAAGGGTTGGGGCTCCTTGGGAGTTCCGGGATTTCTTTTCAACAAGAGTTCAAATGGATAATTTCCAAATTGCCCAAAGAAGGAACTTGGCCTTCCAATTACCGTTGTTAGAATTCTCCAGCCTTGTTGGTCATTGGGTTCCCTGGTCACCCTTAATTCCCCGGGCTCCCTTTTCCTTTCTTTGGTTCTGGTACCCTTCATTTCCCCTGAACCTCATGGCCCCTTTTTCCCTCCTGGGGGAGGCCAAATGGGGGAGTCACGGCCCAGAACCAAAGGATTCCCTTGGAAAGCCAAGGGCTCCTGAAACCCTTTCCTCCCAAACTCCCCCAACTCCGTTAGTTAATGAATTCCTTCCCTTTTTTTCCTTTCAACTAGGTAAACATCCCCTCCCTTCATCCTTTTCTTCCCCTACCCTAAATCCTTTTTTCCCATTCCCTCTTTTCCCCTTTTCCCTCTCCTTAAAGTCCTCCCCCCTTTCCATTTCCCTCCCCCCTGGGGCTCCTACCCCTTCCTCCCCCCCCCTTAATTTCTTCCTCTTCCTCCTTTTCCCTTTTTTTCCTTCTCTTCTAACTAGTCCCTTTCTTTTATTCTTATCTCCTCTTCCTTCTTTATCCTTTTCTTCCTTCTTATATTCCTACTCCTTTCTCTTCTTCTTCCCCACTCCCCTCCTCTTCCTTCCCCTCTTTTTTCCTCTCTTCTCTTAGCCTCCCTCTCTTCCCTTCCCTTCCCCTATTTCCCCTCTCCTCTACTGTTTTCTCCTGCCCTTTCCTCCTCTCCCTTCCCCATTTCTCCCTTCTCTTCCTCCATTCTTCTCTCTTTCACATCCTTTCCATCTTCCTACAATCACAGAAACACAGTCTACTCCAGAAGACATTGCCTCCCTGGCCACTCGGGCAGGTTCTTGGTTATACCTTCACCCATCCTCACTCTAGCACCTTGGTTCAGGATGAGGAGTCGGTATGCTCTTGGTTTATCATTGCCACCGCCAGACTCTCCTTCCCACTACCATTCAGCAGCCTCTCCCTCTTGAACACTTCTTCACCCTATTCAGAACCTGGTGGCAAAGACCTTCAGACCTCCAAGTCATTCTGTGTCCTTCCTGAAGGCATTCTAGTTTTTTTTTTTTCTCTACTCTATCCCTTGCCCTTGTACTAGAGAGTTTCAAAATACACACGAAATACACACTGATATCCCCCTTGTTTCCTAATTTGTATCCCCCTCCACTCCCATGATCGGCACTTTCACTCCATCTCAGGCAGACATAGGAATTCTCAGACCCACCTCAAAATCACCCCAAAGTTTTCCCTTCATGATTCCTCTGAGATTCCTCTGACCCCATCTCTCTTACACCTCCTAAACCTATTTTCTGTTCCCACTCCAGTCACTCTATCCCTCCCTATTAGACGATTTAAAAATCCTAACCCAGACTCCCAGCTCTGGTCTCACTGTCCCACTTTGAAAACCTGCATGAGAGCTAACAATCCCCTTAAGTGATATTCTTGTATCTCATCCATTTTATGGCCATACTCCTGGAAAAAAAATCTTTCTATACTTGCTGCCTTTACTTCCTCTCATTCCACTCAATTCTCAATGTGAAATTTGTTATTTTTTGTTTTTTTGGGTTTTTTTTACCAAAACTACTCTCCAATGAAATGATCACTGTAAGGTCACCAGAGATCTCTCTAATGCTAAATCCAAGACTTTTCTTAGTCCTATTTTTTGACTTACAGCCTTTGACAGAGCTGGATACCCCCCTTCTGAATACTCTCTCCCCTGGGTTTCCATCACATTGCTCTGTCTTGGTTTTCTACTTACCTGTCTCATTTGAAGAGTCATTATCTGTGTTCTACCCCCATATGGGGGCTCTGTGCTAAGTTCTGATCATTGAAACCAAGGGAAGTGATGAGATTACCACTTCCCTTGGTTTCAATGATCAGCTCTAGGTGAATGGCCCCCAGATCCACCAATCCACCTCTCTTCCATTTCCTAGCACCAGCTGTCTAGTGGATCTCTCCATCTGGATGTTCTATAGACAGCTCAAGCTCAACATCTCTAAAACAGAACAAATGTTCTTTCTTCCTGACTTTCCGCTTCCTCTTCATTTCCTTGTTTCTGTGGAGGACACCATCACTTCCATTCACCAGGTTCTCAATTTGTAAGTCATTCTTGTCTCTTCCTTCTCCTACAACTCTTATATCCAATTGCTTAGCAAATATTGTTGCTTCTCTCTCCATAAAATCTCTCTCATTTGTCCCCTTCTCTTCATTGCCTCAGACCTTTTGTCACCTTTAGCCTGAGACTACTGCAATAGTTTCTTAAACCTTCTCCCTAGTTCTATTTTCTCCTCATTCCAAATCAGCTTCCACATGACTGCCAAAGTGATGTTCTAAAACACAAGTCTGACCACTACACATTAGTGACTCTCAGTTGCCTTTTAAATCCAGAGCCTTCCCTCTGGTAATTTGCCCTGTATAGCTTGTTTTATTGCAAAACATTGATTTGCATATTGTATTTCTATTAAATTAGATTGTAAACTCCTTGCAGGGATTGTATTTTGCTTCTTTTTGTATTTCCAGAGTTTAGCATTGTATCTGGTACGTAATAGATACTTAATAAGTATTTATTGATTTATTGATTAAATCTCACTTCCTCCAATTTCCCCAATTCACTTATTTGTTAATTCTGCCCCTCTCCTTTCCCAAAATTAATTTGTTCTGATTTTGTACATTTTTCATATTTATCTATGTACATGTTGATTTCCCAAAGGACAGAGACTCCCTCATTTCTATTTTTATATCCCCAATGCCAAACAGAATGCCCAGCACATAATAAATGTTGAATGATTAACTGCATGTTGAATTGAATTCTCCTTCCTACAGACCAAGATAAATGAAGACTTTACTGTAAAGGTCAAAGGAAAAGGACAAGGCACACTGTCGGTGAGAAGGCCCCTGACCTAGGCCCGGCCTGAGATACAATTCCTGGCTTCACGTCACCCTTACCCAATCTGGGCTCTAGTGCCAACCTCAGTCCTGACCCCCCCAACCCTCTTGCACTTAAGAATACATTTTACCTGTTCCTGCTCTGGTTCCCACTGACCTCCCTTCCACTCTTAGGTCGTGACCGTGTATAACGCCAAGGTAAAAGATAGTGCCACGTGCAAGATGTTTGACCTGAGGGTGTCCACTGAGCCAGTCCCAGAAAATGGTAAGGGGCCCCCTCTCCTCCGAGTCCCTTTCCTTTCCTCTTTCCCAAATCCTGCCCTGATCGCTTTCTCCATCTCTTGCCCCAGTTCTGGGGCCCTCCTCCCTATATCCTTTCCCCACTGCGGTGGGGACCAGACCAGCTCTGACTCTCACTGGTTCTCTCCCCCATGTCTTCAGTCAGGACACCCCAGGATGCCAAGGGCAGCCTGTACCTTGAAGTCTGCACTAGGTGAGTATGTACCTATAGACAGAGGAGAATCCTCACACCCTTTAGCTAGAGGAAGGGTCCAGGTCAGGTCTGGGATCAGTCCCATTCCCACGTTCCCTCTCCTCCTTTCGAACATCTTTAGCTCTCCCCTATTCCTATGTCTCAGTGGTCCTATTTCCAAAGCCTGACTTGTCTCCAGCAGTTAGAGGCCCCAACCTCAATCCCAGGCTAACTCTCTGACCTCCTGCTTGCTCTGATGCCCTGGGGCCCACTTGGTTCTGCCCCATCCAGGTATCGGGGAGAAACGGATGCTACAATGTCAATTCTGGATATCTCCATGATGACAGGCTTCTCCCCAGACACAGAAGATCTCAATTTGGTAAGAAAGCAGGAAGGAGTCCAGGAGAGGGTGGGATAGAGTTGAGGAGGAGGGAAGGCCAGGACTGGCCTGGAGAGAAGAATTGAGGTTCCAGGCTCTGACTGTATCTTTACCCTTCCCTTCCCCCCCCCCCCAAGCTGAGCAAGGGCAAGGAGAGGTACATCTCCAAATATGAATTGGGCCAAGCTGTGTCTGAGAAGAACACTCTTATAATTTACCTGGACAAGGTGAGCAGTGAACCAAGGTTCTGTCCACTGTCCCTCTTTTCTTCTTTTTCTGACATATTTGCTCTCTCCCTCTCTCCTTCCCACTCTCTCTCCTTTCTCCCTTTATCTTCCCCCTCCCTTACTTCCTTCCTCTCTCCCCCCTTCTTCTCCCTCTTTTTTCCCTCCCTCTCTCTTCCCTTTCTCCTTCTTTCCCCCTTCCTTCTTCTTCTTTTCCCTCTCTCCCTCTCTTTCTTTTTTCATTTCCCTCCTTCCTCCCTCCCTCTTTCCTTCCTCTTTCTTTCCTCCCTCTCACTCTCCCTCCTCCCTTTCTTCTTCCCCTCTTCCTCTCTTTTTCTCTCCCTCCCTGAATGTTCCTCCTTTCCTCTCCTTTCCTTTGGCCCTCCCTCACTATGTACCTCCCTCCCTCCACTCCCCTCCTTTTTAGTCCATCTTTAGCCTCCTCTCAATCTCTCTATATTGTTCCTTACTATGACTTTTCTTCTCTTTTCTCCCTCCTTCTCCTCCTCCTCTTCTTTTTCTTCTTTTCTTCTTCTTCCTTCTTTCTTTCTTCTTTTTCTTCTTCTTTCTTCTTTCTTTTTCTTACTATTTTTCTTTATCTCTTTTACCCCTTATTGTTTTACATGAACTCCCACTTCTCCTCCTCCTTCCTCTGCTCAGATTTCCAACAAGGAAGAGGAGTGCTTAAAATTCAAGATCCACAAATACTTTGAAGTGGGGCTTGTCCAGCCTGGGGCCATCAAGGTTTACTCCTACTACAACTTGGGTCAGTGAGTCCTCTTTCTGGGGGGTTAGGGAAGGGAAGATGGGAGCATAGAGGAGCAAGTAAGATCCTGAGGACCCCCCCTCATTCTGAATTGTGCTGTTCTGAGCTCTGAATCTGGAAACAGGGATACAAATATCTGAAGGTCTGTGGGTCTGAGATCTGAGAGTCTGAGACAAGTTTGAGGTCTAAGGGTCTCAAGTTCCAGGACTGGACTAAACCAGTGGGTCTTATTCTCAGTTCATATCCCTGAGTTTCAGGGTTCCAGGACTGAAGCCTCCAATCCCTTTTTTTCATTTTCCTTCTCTCCTCTTTTCCCCACCCCAGAGGAAAGTTGTACCAAGTTCTACCATACAACCAAAGAAGATGGTTTGCTCAACAAGATCTGCCACAAAGACGTGTGCCGTTGTGCTGAGGGTGAGTGCCCAGTCAGCTTTTGAGAACTGCTAGATATGGCCTGGCTTGGGGAGCTGAGCCTTGTCCAGGCCAGCTACTGAACCTATCCCCTCTCCCTCCTCCCTGCAGAGAACTGCTTCCTACATAGGGAGGAGAAGTTGGCAAGACAACAGAGAATTGAGGAAGCTTGTGAGCCTGGAGTGGACTATGGTGGGTGTGATTAGGTTCTGTGAATTCCTCTGGGCTTCTGGGTCTCTGGGACTCACTATGCAAGTCTCTCTGTACCCATGTACATGAATATGGTGTACCTGTCTGGCTAAGTCTGTGCTCACCTTGACTCCTCTGGTTTCTGCCCTCAGTATATAAGGTGAAGGTAGAAAAGATCCAACAGTCTGACAGCTATGATGAATATCAGATGCTCATCAAAGATGTCATTAAATCTGGTGAGTGGCCCCATCCACATCCCATACCCAGACCCTCAGGTGGTTTTCTATGACTCCCCCTCCCAGGGCTATACCCCCTCATTCCTCATGGTGTATTCCCAACTCTCCCCAGGCTCAGATGAGAATCCTCGAGGCAAGATTCGCACATTCATCAGCCATGTGAAGTGCCGGGATTCCCTATTGCTCAAGGAGGGCAAGGATTACTTGATCTGGGGCATCTCCTCTGACCTGTGGAAAATGAACTCAGAGTAAGTGTCATGGTCCACCTGTTTTCCCAAGCTCTTCTCTCCAGCTCCTTGCCCAGTCCAGGTCATCCCACTCATTCCCTGCCCAGTCAGAGTGATTCTATATGCCCTTTCTTTGGGAGTTACCACCTCCTTCTCCACCTACTTGACCTGTATTTTTCTTTGACCATTTTCCTGTTCCATCTGGTTCACCAGATCACCTGTCATTCTATCCCCCTCTTTAGCCTAAGTCATTCTATCCTTCCCCCTTCCTGGTTTGGGACACTTATCCACCTCCACTTCCCTCACCATTCCATCCACCTCCTGATCCTGGAGCTAGGGAACCCCTCCCCCTGATAAGCATACCTCTCCACACCCCCAGGCTTAATTACATCATTGGCAAGGACACTTGGGTAGAGCTGTGGCCACAGGAAGATGAATGTCAGGATGAAGAGAATCAGAAACTGTGTGAGGATTTGGAGATCTTTTCTGAAGGCATGATCTCCTTTGGCTGCCCCAACTAACCTGGCTACAACCTGACCCCATTAGACCCAAATGATGACCTGACTACAGCCAGATCCCATCTTATTTCTAAATAAAGACTATTTTTCAAGAATTTAATGGACTCACTTAGTGTGGTACTTGGAGATCCTTGGGGAATCAGAGAAAAGGATCCCAGGTTTAGGCAGTAGGAGTGGAGAAGAGATTACAAGGTGGTACCATGGATAGAGATACCATGGATAGAGACAGCCCTGGAGATAAAGGCAGGAGGTTAAGTTCAAATCCTAGCTGTGCTTTTTAGGAAACCTGTGACCCTAGCCAAGCCCCCTTCTCACTCTCATCCTCAGTTGCTTGATCCATAGAAATGAGGGTAATAACTCTGTCTGACTGGTGAATAATTATTAGGGAATCCCAAAGTGCTGTAATAATGTAGAGTGCTGGGATTATCATTATTAAAAAGCCCAGATAATTAACAGGAATGGGATAAGGTGTGCAGATTAATAAGAATGGGATAAAGAAGGAACAACATATATGTTTAGAAGAGTATAAAAGTCTTTTACATTCAGAAAGAAACAAGAGGACAAGGAAAAAGGGTTGGGATGAGAGGATAAGGGAAGGATTCTTGGGATTGGGGATAGGTTAAGTAATAGGGCAAAGTAGAAGGTAGAAGTAGAGGAGTAAGGAGGTAAAGGGAATAAGAGATATACACAAACATAAAATAAAGATCAGGAGAATCATTTATTATGTAAAAAAGGAGGTGTGGTAATCATGAGTTCAGACAAAGTTAAAGCTAAAATAGATTTGTTTAATCAAAAAAGAAAAATAGAGAAACTACACTATGTCAGCCATATTAATTAATTTGTTTTAGACTATTTAAAAAAAAGTATAAGGCTGGAACATTGCTGTAGTATAAGCGATGATAGGCTATTAGATTTACAAATGTGGAAAGACTTGGACTTATAAGAAAGATGTTATCCACCTTCAGAGAAGAAGAGGATAAACAAGTATAGTATGGTCTTACATAGATGTATACATATGAATGTATATGGGTATGTATGTATGATTATAGTTATTTATGTATATGCATGTGTTTGTATGGATATATGAATGTACATATGTGTGTGATTGTGGACATTTATGCATATGCACATATATACATGTGTATATTCAACTATATATTTGTGTATATATAGGTATATACTTATAGATATTTATGTATGGGTATGTGTGTATACGTACATATATGCCTTTGGTTTGGGGATTTTGTGATTTGGGGTTCAGTTCTGGCTTTGGGTTAGGGGTAGAAGGCAAACAGGGTTGGACACAGAGACTCTAAGGCCCCTGGGAGACTTAGGAGGCACAATAACCCTCATATCTCTTCTCACCACATTTCCCAACCCCAAGTCCTTTAAGACTTTGAGCCTTGGACGCTTGGAGCCTTCTCCCTCCATGTTACCGTTCAATTGTTTTTCAGTTGTATCCTATTATTCATGACCCCATTGGGAGAGGTTTCCTGGTGATTTGCCATTTCCTTCTCCAGCTCATTTTACAGATGAGGAAACTGAGGCAAACAAGATTAAGTGACTTGCCCAGGTGACCCAGCTATTAAGTGTCTGTGGCCAGATTTTAAACTCAGGAAGATGAGTCTTCCTGCCTCAAGGTCCAGCGCTCCATCTAGGTATCAGGTAGCTGCCCACCCCTCTATGCACTCTCTCCTAATCAAAATGGTGTTGGAATCCTTACAAAGTGTTAAGTCATTAGAATTGATAGAGACAATAATTATCTAATTTAGCATGGTTCAGTATGATTGATCTGATCCTAGGAGGAGATGTTATTGGGCCAGAACTTGAAACAAAGTATTAAGTGGAATTGAGGAGACAATGTTTAAATCTAGTTTAGCATTGATTTAATCCTACAACAAATAATGGTTTCCCAGTGATATAATGATTGGTGTGTACTCAGTGTACAGCATATAAGCAAGAAACTCTCAGGACCAAAGAGTACTCTGGGAGATTGAGAGCCAGGAGTGAGTGGAGGCGACAAAGGACAAGCTGCAAGAGCTCTTGGAACCAAGGAGGGAGATAGGCCTCTAAGAAAGCTACCTGGGCCAAAGGAAAGAGACAAGACTTGGAAGGAGAAAATAAACATTTGGATTTTATCAATTGGCTGCATTTGGAGTGATTATTAGGTTGAACCGAAAACTAAGGCTGCCTCCAGAAAACCTCCCCAAGAAACCTGCTCCCAGAGAACCATTATATATTATAGAAAAGAAGAACACCACAAGATGGGAAATATGTATTGGGAGATCATCAATAAAGCCCTCCCTTCCCACCTGATTTATATCTCTGCATCTCCTCTCCCCTGCCCCACACCTGCCATACTCACATGTACATACATATATAGCCCATGTCTGATTTATGGGGATCGGTAATGGAGCCTACATTCTATCACTGCTCCCCAGTTCTCCATCTAATTTACCCTAGTCTCTAAAGATTCCAGGTATCGGGGATGCAAGGAGGGTTGCTCACAGGATCATAGACTTATTAGAAAAATCTTGGGGATCATTTATTTACTTTTTATGCATACATATCTATACAATTATACAAGAAAAACCAAATCAAACAGGAAAAAAAAATGAGAAAGAAAATAAAATGCAAGCAAACAACAACCAAAAGAATGGAAATGTTACGTTGTGGTCCACACTCAGCTCTCATAATCATCTCTCTGGGTATCCCTGGCTTTCTTCATCACATTGGAACTGGCCTGAATCACCTCACTGTTGAAGAGAGCCACATCCAACAGAGTTGATCATCATGTATTCTTGTTGCCGTGTACACTGATCTCCTGGTTCTGCTCCTTTCACTCAGCATCAGTTGGAGATCATTTAATACAACTTATTTTACAGATGAAGAACCTAAGACTCTTAGAGGACAAAAACTTTCCCAAACTCACCCAGTCGGTAAATCTCTGAGGCAGGAATAAACCCAGGTCTCCCAAGCCCAGCTGGATAGCTGCCTAGCACTCTCACCATGCCAGCTGGTGAGTGGTCAGGTCCCTTTCATCCTTTAAGTTCTGGTTCTGCTACCTCCCCAGGCTGGCTGCTGAGCCCCTCACCTGGTTTCCTTTGGACCCCCTCTTTGGTACCTGGGGCATATGGGCTTCAATAGTTTTTCCCAAAGGGTAACCCCCCATTCCATGTGGCCTTGGAAAATCGGAAAGTATGAGTACATGAGCCCTGCCCACCCACCCGTCACTGGGGCAGGAAGGGGGTGGCCGGGGAAGGGGGCGGGGCAGCGTGGCTTCAAGAAGCTCTTGGGGTGAAGTCTGGTACCAGAGCAGCCTTACTTCTCCTGCCCACCTGTCAGGGAAGCCTCATGTGGTAAGCAGCTGGTTTCCTCCCGAGGATACCCACAGCATAACCACCAGAGGCTTCCTCCGGGACGCCCAGCAGGTACTTCCCAGCCCTTTCCTGGGCACAGAAGCCTTTCTCTGGGCACAAGAGCTGGCACTTTCCTGGGCCTAGAAGCCAGGCGAGTTTCTTAAGGCTTGGGCCCAGGCAGTAAGACTGGCACCGAAGCTGGAGACGTACTCGGTAGCCGTGGTTCCAGAGGGCAGAAGGGCCATGGGGGATCCTGTGACTCGCCCCTCGGTGTTCGTAGTGGATGGACAGGCAGACGTGCCCTTCCCCCGGTTGGGAGGGGGCAGGCCCCGGACCTGCCAGGGAGCCCAGCTGGGCCTGGGGCTCCTGCTGCTGCTGGCCCTGATTGGCGTAGCTGTCGAGGGCTATTTCCTCTGGCGCTTCCAGTGGGACCTGGTGGCCCTGGGCCTCCGGCTACCGGTGAGTGAGCGAGCCCAGCTCCTGTGCTTGGGTGTGTGTTTGGGAGAGCAAACCTGTATGTGCCTCTGGGCGTGTATTTCTCCTGCACTTGCCTGTGGGCGTGTGTCCGGTTGCCTGTTGGTTTCCACAATAGCCCTGCGTTTCTGTTTTTCAGAAAGAGGAGAACTCCTTAGAGAAGCTTGTTCAGGGTGAGTTTAAAGGAAGGAACAAGAAGAGACCTGGGGCTGCCCGGGGGGGGGGGGGGGGGGGGGGGGGGCGGGGGGGGGGGGGGGGGGGGGGGGGGGGGGGGGAGTCGTGTCATCCAGTCATCCATCATGCTCTATGCTAGTTCTCAGCCTATAGTCTCCCCACCCCCATCTCCCCAACTTGACTTCTCTCCCCCTCCCCACCCCCATTTCCAGCTTCCCTTCTGCATCGGTGCCCCTCTCCCTTCCCCCTCCAAGCCTGGGAACCCTATTGCACAATGGAGTTTGCACAACCCAGGCTTATGAGTGTGTGTCGGGGTTGGGGGTGTGGGGGAACAGGGGTGGTAAACAGATAGCATGCCTTATTCCTCCTCAGAGCTGAAGTCCAGGAACCAAATTTGGGGCCCAATGACCTAGATTCAAACTTCAGCTCTGCCGCTTAATAGTTGGGTGGTCTTTGACAAGTCAATCCCCTCTCCTTGGGTCTTACTTTTCTCATGAGTACTTTGTCCAGCTCTAGAGTTAGGATGCTGTGATCCTCTGAGCTCAGGACCTAGGCTTGTGACCCCAGAAGGGAGGGGATTAGGAGGAGTAACCCACTGAGTGACCAAGGAGCAGGCCCAGAGATGGAGGTGCTACCTGGAGCCCTAACCTCTGTTTCTTCCTAGAACGGAGATCCTATCAGAACAAGCCAGCTGCTCACCTCACAGGTAAGGAACTGAAGGCAAGGCAAGGCCGAAAGGGTGGGGAAGTAGTCACTGCTGGCCTAGGATGGGGGTGGGACCAGTTATGAGCCCCTAGGGGTTCCCAGGCTTGCATATGTGCTCCAGGAATCCTAATGAACATAAGGGAAAGATGGGAGATGGATTAATCAGACTAAAGGGTATGGATGGATGCATTACCTAGGCAGGTCCACAATGTATGGAAAAGAGCGCTAGATCTGGAATTAGAGACTTTGGGCATGCCATTTTCCTTCTTCTGTGCCTCAGTATCCTCAACTGTAAAATAGAAAATTGGATTAGTAGACCTGTAAAGTCCTTTCTACCTCAGGATTTTGTGATTCTAGAGATAACCCTTTGAGACCCAAATGTAAGACCAATAACAAGGAGACAATCTTATTGTCAGGAAGATCTGTTTCAAGATCTGCCTCTGGGATACGTTAACTGTGTGACCATGGTCAAGTACCCAGGATGACCTTCTAAGGTTATAAATTCCAGATTCTATCAATTACAGAGAATTTCCACACCAGGAATTTCTTACACTGATGAAATCATAAGCGTAGCCTTAAAAACCAACTAACTAACCCCCAAATTTCCCCTAACCTTCCCACAATCCTTTATTCCTTCTTGGTACTTTCTATTTTTCTAGATTTCTTTCCATTCCCTAATATCATAGAATCTCAGGAGAATGACCCCTTCATTTTATCCTAAGCCCAATCTGTGAGATGATTCCCTGAGATTTCTGACTCCCAAGCCAGACAGAGGCAGAGATGGGAACTGGAACTCTGCTCCTCTGAACTTTTTAGACTCCAAATCATAGCCTCTTTTCACTAAGAAATAGTGAATCCTCCTGCCTAAAGGGCCTTGGGAACCTGCCCTACTTGCCAGGGGAATGTAACAATTCACACGTGTGTGTGTCTGTCTGTCTGTCTCTCTGTCTTTCTTCTCTCTCTCTTTCTCTCTGTTTCTTTGTCTCTGTCTCTCTGTGTGTATGTGTCTCTGTCTTTTTCTATTTCTTTGAATCTCTCTGTCTCTTTGTCTGTCTGTCTGTCTGTGTCTGCCTCTGTCCATCTATCTCTCCCTGTTTCTTTGTCTCTTTATCTCTGTTTCTCTGTGTCTGTCTGTCTGTCTGTCTGTCTCTTTCATTTCTCCAGGGGCCAACTCAAGCCTGGTCCTGAGGGGTGGACCACTGCTCTGGGAAGCCCACCTGGGCCTAGCTTTTCTTCGAGATCTGGATTATCGAGCAGGGTCACTGGTGTGCACCCAGTCTGGCTACTACTACATCTATTCGAAGGTGCAGCTTGGTGGCTTTGGATGCCCAGGAGGGTCAACGACTAGTGGACAAGTTACCCACGGACTCTACAAACGAACAGCCCGCTATCCCAAAGAGCTGGAGCTGTTGGTCAGCCGTCGGTCATCCTGTGGCTGGGCAGGGACCTCAGCCAAAGTCTGGTGGGACAGCAGCTTCCTGGGTGGCGTGGTTCACCTCGAAGCTGGCGAGGAAGTCTTCGTCCGAGTGCCAGAAGAGCGGCTAGTCAGGATCAAAGATGGGACCCGCTCCTATTTTGGGGCCTTCATGGTTTAAGCTACTTCTACAAACCAAGGGATTTGTATTAGATGAGCTCTGCACTTTCTTCCAGCTCTCAGTGCAATGGTCTATGATCCTAGCTGTGTGAACTTGGGCAAGTCACTTCCTCTCTGGGCCTCAGTTTATCCCATCTGTAAGATGGAAAGAATCCTTCTAGCTCTCAATTTTATGAACTATGTCTGATGTCCCCATCCAGGCAGTATTTGGGGGGATGCAGAGGGTGCTTCCAGAGATTATAGGTGGAAGTCAGAGCAGATGCTGAATTTCCTGACATTCAGGATGGGGTTTGGGGGTTCACAGGGTATTTATCATGGAGTTTGGGGAAAGCAGGTTAGGGGGTCTTGTCCAAGGCTTGAAATTCATCTACTGTAATCTATACAAACACTGTATGATCCAACACAGTCATAGACACATATATGTGTGTGTGTGTATGTATGTGTATATAAAATGTGTATATAAAAATATACACACATGTATGTGTGTGTGTGAATATATATATATATGTACACACAGTTGCAGCAGGGACATCAGAGACATCACATAAAAATGCACACAAGAAATAGTCCCACAGTGACATGCACACCTTACACAGCTATACACCTCTGATCCAAAGTCATGTGCGTCTTATGCTGCACATGAATAAAGCTTTACAAAAGTCACAGTCACATTTCTCTTACACAGTTAAACACACCCTTTTCTTACACAATCACACAGTCATACATGGATACACCCAGAGTCACCCAATTCTGTTTCTGCCTCTCTGTCTCTGTCTCTGTTTCTGATTCTGTCTCTCTCCTTTTTCTTCTCTCTCTGTATCTCTCTAGTCTTTCACCATCTCTTTCTCTCTTCCCTGTCTCTCTCTTTTGCTGTCTCTCAAACACACACACACACACACACACACACACACACACACACACACACACATCCTGCAGCAGCGTGTCTGGGTAAAGGATGAAAGTCTCATCCTCAGAGCCTTTACCCTGATCCTGGACCTATCAACTCAAAAAATAAAAATCAAAATGTTTACCTGGAGATGGGCTCCTATCTTTGATTTATTTGAGGGAATGAGGGGAAACCAGCTGGAAGAGGATAGCTTGACACTGGGTGGCTCAGTGGGAAATGATTGGGGTTGAGAAGGAGTCAAATTGTAACTTCCATAGTAGAAATGACCCTTGGGAGAGAGAATAGGTTAAATGAGACAGGAATAACTTTTCCTGGAAAACAACAGGAGATATCTCTATCCCCAATTTGTAGTTGGAAGGACTGAGGAGGACACAAGGAGGAAGAACTAACCTAAAAGAGGACCTTGTTCTCTGATACTCCGCGATGGAGAGACAGAAGAACAGACAGGATGGCCTGTTCCAGAGAAAGTCTGTAAGGTGGGTGGAGGAAGATGGTATTCTCCTTTTACAGATGAAAACATTAAGGCTGAAAAAGAAAAAAGAACTTTTCTCAAAGACACGAAACAAGGCAGTCATAAAACTGGGGCTAGACACTGGCTTCCCCTCAGGAGAACATACCTATCCCAGTGTGGGGAACATTTCCCTATGGCGTGCTCAGACCTCAGCCCCCCTAAACCATATCCGTGCCCAGGCAAAGGAAGGAAAGGTCCCTTGTCAGCCATATGGCTAAACATGGAGGGCAGGGGACATGAGACCCTCTTAGGGTGATGACAGGTCCCTGAGGGCGCTGCACTCCCAGGTCCCAGCACAAGACCTGGCATTCAGTAAATGCTTCATACGCCAGCACTGAGTCAGAGTTGCAGAGAAATAAGATGTAAAATGTCCAAATAATCATTTATTACAGAGATAGGACAGTAGGAATCTTTCTTCATTCTAATTTCTTAGCTCAGGCATGGACTTTAAACCCTAGAAAGGAGTTTAATGATCATGTACAAATTAAATGAATTAATGATACTATCCTAGTAGAACTTTATCTGATAATCTGAACTTGAAATAGCTTTTTCTTCTTCTTGGGCCTCAGTCTTCTCATACATAAAATGAAAGGTTTAAACTAAATTACTCTGTGTTCTATATTCTAATTCACTTTATCAAAGGCTGAGAAAGTATGTTCTCATGAAGTTTGGCTTAGGGAATCCACAAACAGAAATTTAAACAATTCCTGTCTTCAGGGGACCTTGGTTTACAGATGAATGGGACAGGGAGTCAAATAAGCAAATATGGGATAATTTGCGAAGGGAAAGCGAATACTAGAATGTGAGGCCATTGAGGGGAGTCTTGAAAACACAAGACATGAAGGTGAAAAAGGAAGTTGGCTCCAGGTGGGAAAATGGCTCCATCACATGGAAGCAGGAGGGAGAAGATCAAGTCAGGGGGAAAAGGCATAGTCCAGTTGGCCAGAAAGGACAATGAAAGATAATAAATGTAAGCTGGCTGGAAAAGTAGAATGGAATCCCTTCAAGATCAAAAGTTCTGTGTTTCAAGTTCAGAGTCTTATGTCATTTAAACCTCCACTCTGGAAGGAGAACAGGCAGGCATTAATCTACCCATTTTATAGATGGGGAAAGTGAGATGTGGAAGGAGAAATGACTTCCTGAAGCCTCAGTGAGTCAGCGTCTAATTTAGGGCTAAAACCCAAATTCCCAGACTCTCCAGTCAGACATTTAATGGAGGAATTGGAGGTGTGTGGGAAATGCAGAATGACTCTAGACTCCTGGGTCCACCTCCTCCTTTATTTCCTTCTCTTCCGCCTCCTCCCTCTCCCATCTCCCCATTTCTGCTGCTGGGAGGATGGTCCATCTATTTATAAAGCCTCCGCCACCAAGTAGGAGTATGTGCAGGAAACTTCCTCTGAGGTTGCTAGGAGGAAGCTGCCTGTCACCTAACAGTTCCCAGCCCCAGACTACTGAGTTGGTTAAACACAAAAACAAAACAAAAAACAACTCTTTGGGACTTCTGGGGGAAGAGACTACCCCCACCCTGGGACTGGAAGGTCATAGCTTGGGCAGGGTCCCTGGAGGCTCAAAGGACCCCAAACCACCTCTGTCACATTGTTCCTATTACTGCCCAAGGAGAGGGTCACACAGAGGAAATGGGTGGTAGGACCAGAACTTTATCACCATACCTCAGTCTTTATCCATGACCTAGTTTGTTGTTTGTTGTTAAGTGTGTATTTTTTTTTTCAAATTTCTCAGAAATTTATCTCCCCATTTCTGGCAACTCTACTACCAACCCTCCCATCCCCTGCTACCCACTACTCATGGGGAGGAAATGATATCACCACAATCTTGGACCTTCAAGGAAGCTGCTTTTCAGGGGTAACTGCAATCTTAAGTCCAAGTCTTAAGGTTTTAAGGATTCAGGACCTCAGAGGAGCTGAACTAGAATGAATTGAAAGGGCACCCCTGAATTTTGGCTCCCTATGCCCTTCAGAAGGAGCCTTTCTTCTGACAGCCCACATCTGCTGGGTCTTCTGAACAAGCAAAAGAGATAGTTATCTGAGGTAAACTCAGAAGATTCAAGGCCTCTTCCTGAGGCCTTTGTTTCTCTTAAAGTGGGCCCTTAAGTGTAAGGGATAGACCAAGTAAGAGGCTCAGCAGGTTGAGAAGAAAAAGTATCACACCCAAAAAGCACCTCTAGTGTTCTGAATACAATCTCTCCCTGAGGAAGCCAAAATCTTCCCCTGCCTCCCCACTAATTCATCCCTATGTCCCTCTTTGGGGCCAGCACCAAAGAAAAGGGATTAGGAAAGGAGGACCTCATAGAAATTGGGGGTAAATCCCAGTCCCCCTCTTCCCACTCCACACTTTACAATAGTCAGAAAGCCCCATCTTCCACTTTCCACTTTTGTATACACTTTTATTGGCCCAGTACAATCTAAAAAGATTTAAACCCTGGTCCCAGTTTCTACACTCAGGGGTCCTCAAACTATGGCCTGTGGACCAGATGCAGCAGCTGAGGACATTTATCCCCCTCACCCAGGACTATGAAGTTTCTTTATTTAAAGGCCCACAAAACAAAGTTTTTGTTTTTACTATAGTCCGGCCCTCCCACAGTCTGAGGGACAGTGAACTGGCCCCCTATTTAAAAAGTTTGAGGACCCCTGTTAGGTCTTTCTGCTCCAGGTCAACTCAATGAATGGGAGTTAGAGTCCATGGGTTTTGTGACTTGGGATGAGGAAAGATGGGGGGGGGTGGAGGATAGAGAACCCTAAGCATTCACACTCTCAAGACCCAATTGCAAACTTATCTTGGTTCACCCGTATTAACTCATAACTTGGTGTTAATTCCTATAACACCCATTTTGAAAGTCAGACTACAAAGGTTCTTAAAAAAATAAAACCTACAATGTCAGGGATGGAAAGGACCTTAGAACATTGAAGTTAGAGTGCCAGCCCTGGAGAGAACCTCTTAGCAGAGGACCTCTGACCTGGGTGCCCATGATTACCGTATGTATCTCTTTGAGGGTTTTCCTTGTGCTAAGTCATTTCTATGTGCTGGGTGTGATCCTAAGAATCCTAAGTCCTGTGGAGTGACTTCTGGGGAAAGTAATCCAAGGTCTTCTGGTACTCAATATATTAAAGTCTTTCTACTGGAATCTTCCTGGCCCCTTCTTAGATCTTTCCTATTCTCTTTGGGTAGACCTGGATCAGTTTAGCTTGGGAGGGACCCTCATGATCAGAGATTGTGGGAGACATACTCCCCCACAAACTCTTTTTTAAAGGCCTGGACCTCCCTATCTGACCCAGGTTGGAAGTGTAGGGACTACTTACAGGACTGATCCAACTACTGATCTTCCCAGAAGCTTTGACCCGCTCCATTTCCAACCTGCACTAATTCATCCTTAGGCAGCCTGTGGCCCTCCCCCTCCTCCTGGGGATTTGTCATATCCCTGCTCCTGCTGAGACTTGATCTGCATAGCCCACTGCTCTTGCTCAAGAGATCCATCAGCCTTTCCAAAAGAATAGAGTAAGAGTGTGACACACCAGCCAATGGACATGCACCTGAGAGGAGCACAGAGAAATAGAACATCAGAATCTAAAGGAATCTCAAAATGTCAGAAAACAAAGGAATCTCACAACAGTGATCCTTAGGATGTTGAAACTTAATGGGGAGCTTAGATCATAAAACAGCTAGCCAAAATCCAGAGGCAGACCAGACTGTAGAACTGTACCCTGGAGGAAAGGAGACAGGGGGGAATAGAGGACCACCCCAGCTCACCACCAGCCCTCTGATGCTCTCCACCAGCCACCTCAGGTGTGGAGCAGACCCACGTTGGCCAGATCTCTCTGCATCACTCTAAGGCAGCTGTGGCCTTGTCTACTCATCTGCTACTTACTGCCTCCCCAGGGCTTCTCCTGTTTCTCACTCCATCCTTGTATTTATCAGTCACCGACCATTTCAGAGAAAGTCGTCTCCAGTCCCTTCCTTCCATCCTCTCAAACCCCCTGACAAAGGTTTTCTCAGAGGCAATTGGATGGTGGAGTGGATAAGAGTTCTGGTCCTGGAGTGAGAGACCTGACTTCAAATGTGAACTCAGATATTTACTAGCTAGATGATCATACACAAATGAAGATCTCTGCATCCCTCAGTTTCCTCAATTGTAAAATGGAGATAATAATAGTGCAATTTTCTAGGGTGGTCTTCAGGCTCAAATAAGATAATGTTTGTGAAGCATTTGGCACAGGATCTGGAACCCTAACCCCAACACCAAATGCTTATTTCTTTCCTTTTCTCTGGACTGCATGCCTTATATGGTACTCAGATATTCCTCTATGGAATGTTGGCTCAAAGAAATCCAGTCTTTTGTTTGTGAAAGATCCATTTAGGGCCACAATTCATAGAGTTTTTTAATTCATTCAATAAACAGTGAAGCACATTGGATTATTGAATCCCAACTAGTTCCCCAGTTACCCTCCCTGTTCTTCAGTGATGTCCTGGGGTTTCCAAACTGCAATGGTCCATAGATCTTGCAGAAGGAACAAGGAGGAAAGGGTACAAGTCTAGAACCTAGCCCTAAGTCACAGGAAAGCCAAGGAAAGTACAAGGGGGCAATTCTGTCCCCTAATTCCTGGCTTACTCATTCTGCCAGCAGACCCTCATGCCATCTTAAATGGACTAATATCATAGTTTCCTAATTAATCTCCCTGCTTCCTGTCTTCCCCTCTCCAATTCATCTTTTACAAATTGAACAAAATAGCATTTCTAATGTGCAGACCTAACTGTGTCATTCCCATGCTCAAAATCCATTAGAATTTCTCTGTTGCTCATATGATCATATACAAACTTCTTGGACTGGCATCGAATACCTTCCACAATCTGGCTCCCATAGGGTTTTCCAGCTTAGTCCCACATGGTTCCCCTTCACAACTCTGTGTTCTAGTGCTCTAGGACAACAAGCTGTCTCCCATGCTCAAAGTTCTGTCTCCTGCCAATTTTCTGGGATGCACACACACTTTCCTCAGGCCAATCAACTGAATGTAAAGCAGAATCTTTGTTGCAGTTATTCTTGCACATCTGACCATGTGACCCTTTTCTAAATTCCAACGCCTCCCTCTCATCTCTTGGATCAAATACAAAATCCTCTATTGGGTGCTCAAGGCCCTTCATAACATACTTCACCCTACCCCCACCTTCTTAGTTTTCTTAGACTACTCCCCACCAAAAACCAAACAAAAAAACAACTTTAGCAAAGCTAAGCAAGACATTGACAATCAGATATTATCTTTGTGGCTCCATACTTGTAGCTGTCTACTTCTACAAAGAAGGGAAGAAGGTATCTCTCATAACTCTTCTTTGGGTCCAAGCCAGATCACTATAATTTTACAGCATTTAGTTTTGTTGTTTTTCTTTCCATTATATTGTTATGGTCATTTTCCCCCCCTACTTCTCTGGCTATATAGCTATCAGCCTTCCTCTCCTTCACTGTTTCGTCATATTCACAGTAGAACTCCATTACATTCATGTACCATAATACATAATCTATATAGTTTCCTTTTTTTTTTTTTGCTACCTAAAAAAAGTGTTTCTATAAATATTTCGCTAACTCTAAAGCCTTTCTTTTTATCCTTGACCTTCTTGGGGTATAAATTCTTGGGGAATTTCTGTATTTAAGAATATGGATGCTTTGGTCACTTTTTGTGAATAATTGCAAATAGTTTTTAAATAGTCAGACCAATCTAAAGCTTTTTTAACAGTGCATTAGCATGCTCTGGTTATAGCAATTTAATATGAGTAAAAATAGAAGTGAAAGTAAACTCCTCATGCATCTGCAAACATCTCAAGCTGAGATAAGCATCTCTACAGATTCTTTCTTTCTTCCACCCTGCATAAGTTCTTTGATACTGGGCATTTCCCCTGCACACTCAAAGCTCATTGAGTATGGGGGCAGAGGGTGGGTACAGTCGGTGTTCACCAGAGACAGAGAGGATGGAGGAAAGACTCTGGAGGCCCATTCAGTCTTCACCCAACGAACTGCAAGATCTGATGCAGTATAGCCATCTGTGGTTCTCAGTAAGGGCTGACGATTAGTCATAAGGAAAATCTTTTTGTCTACTGAGACTAGTCCGATAAGCTTCTTCACTGATTCCCATGATATCAGTTCATCTATGGAGGTAGACTCACAACCACCTACCTTTTGTGATATTCTCCAGAGGTGGGGAGAGATTAGCATGAATCCTCATCCCAAAGTAATCCTTTTAGAAATATTCCACAATATTTCTAAATATTCTACCTAGTCCTTTTTATTTTACTTAATTCCCTTGGCCCCTGGGACCAATCAGGGAGGCAGACAGTGAAGCAAAATCCTCCCAAATATCATAAAAGCAGTTGATTAGCATTGTGGATATAGTGCTAGGTTTAAAGTCAGGAAGATGAGTTCAAATCCAGCTCAGACACTTCCTAGCTATGTGACCCTGGGCAAATAACTTAATCTCTGGTTGCAGTTGTTTCCTCAATTGTAAAATGAAGGTAATGAGAGAATGTTTTTTCCCAGGGTTGATGTACTTTATAAAAGTATTTGGCATTGTGCCTGAGACACAGTAGGCACTATATAGGGAAAAGGGCGAAGGGAAAGACTCAAACATTTATATGGGGTGTGTGTGTGTGTGTGTGTGTGTGTGTTTGCATGTGTATAAACACACACTTATTTCCTTCTTCCCCTTTACATCTTCCCCACAAGTTAAAGATGTTACAATCCCTGCAAAATTACTCAAGGCATACTTGAACAATTGCAGACATACATTGTGATAAATCTGATAAGCCTCAAATTTAATACAGCTAGGGCAATTTTAGCATTACATGAAGAAAGCATAGCACAGTACAAGAGATCATTCTGTAGAGCTACTTCAGTAACTAAATATCAAAATTAAATGAAGAATGTATCACAGGTTCACACAAGATATGTATATTAAGTTATAATGTATACATAGATACTATTCACACCAAAGCAAATAAATTGAAATCAGGCAGCAACAAAATAGCATATATTAGATAGATATATTTATATGTGTATATATATACATATATATGTATATATATATACACATATGTACAGTATAATTGATAGGGATATGTAGTAATAAATAATAATCAATATGTAGTAATGTAGCAATCAATATGTAGTAATTATATCTGTTTGCCATTAGTATATAAAAGTTAATAAAATAATGATAAAAGCAGGAAAGTATAATGACCGTGCTAGCACCCAGGACACCCCAGAATCAGCCAGAGTCAGGATAAGCAAAAGTCCTTAATCTTTATTCTTGGTCCCCACACACAGGATTGAACAGGATGGAAACAGAATCTCGGCGACTGCTTTCTTCCTCGTCTACCTCTGAGTGTGTGTTCCTGGCTAGCTTACTCCACCTCCTATAATCCTCTATACACCAATCATTGAGCCAGTGCAGATAGTGGAAAGGACCATTTTCCAAGCATATGCCCATAGAGTATTGTCCAATTAGCTTCAAACGCTCAGCAGTCCCGAGCTCAGTGCATCAACTCAATAGTTTCAGCCCTCTACAGGAAAGGAAAATGTTCAGTTATTATATATGGATCAGGTATACATATACCAACATAAGCAGTCATACTCAAAGCATACATTATATACACCTGCATTAGCAATATTACCGTTACCTCTCCTATAGTATGTTATGCTACTTTGGTTATTGACCAAGGGTTCTAGTCCTTCTGTGACCTGCAAACCTTTCCTCACTTATACCTTAAATGACTGATCATTAAGACTGATCTCCAGCTCCACTACCTACATTCCCAGATATAAACCGGTAGATAACCCAAACTAACTTTCTACTTTCTCAATCACTTTTGATTATCTCAGTAACCAAGAGGTCTCTTCCACATCTGAAGCATTAAGGTTTTGCTGCTGGGTTCAGCCATGTTCACTACTTTCACCCTGGGCTAGAGAAACCATATTCAAAGAAATACTTCTCCCAGAGTACTTTAGCAAGTAAAAAAAGTTTTCTGATTCTTACTAGGGTATATCTGAGCATACCCAGTGAAATGGTCAGTTAACACTAAAATGAAGTTTTATATTCTTATCTCCAAAAGATGATATCCAAAAAAGATAAGAAATTAGTGTACAAAACCTCTAAGGTTTATTGAAGCTTATTCCCTCCAAATAGGCCACAAAGACTGGTGGTATTTTCCTTAATTTACCTTGAAGGCATCTCACATCCCATGATGACCTCTATTTGTAATTTGGGGCCAATAAAATTAATTTCTACCAGCTTTAAGATTCTCTTTTAACCTAAATGTTCAAAATTATAGTGTAATGCCTTCATGACCATAGAGTGAAATACCTTGAGTAGCACTGACCTCTAACTTACATCATAGATGGAATTACAGCTCAGCACAACATTCCATTATATAGTTTTGATTTTTTGTAAGTGATTGACGAATGAAGTGTCAGGGTTTCTTAGTCTTATCTCTGTCATGGACCCCTTCAGGAGGCAGTCTGGTGAAAGCCTTTGGACTCTTTTAAATGTGTAGAATAAAGTATAGAATAAAATATATAGTACTACAGAGGAAACCAATTTTATTGATAAACATACTTTTTTAAAACTAGTTCATGGATCCTTGATTAAGAATTTTTGATCTAGAGAATTAATTCATTTTCTTGCTTTTTGTATTGTTTTACTTCTTATATTTCTTTGTCAGGTTGTTATTCTCACTATCCTAGGATAACTGAGGCAAGGAAGAGTTGGCTCAGTGATACAGTGTTCACAAATACTGGCAGAACACTCTGTAGTACCAGCTGGTTCCTATTTGATTATAATAGAGGTCCCTGGGAGCCTCAAATACACTTCTTAGAAATGCATTTTCAATTACCCAATTCTATGGATATTCACACAGTTTTAGTGTCCTATCGTACATGGTATCTATAATCATATTCATCTTCTTTGACAGAAAGTCTATACTGATCTCATTGTTGGTGACCGTGGCTACCCATCCAGCTTGGCAATAATTGAAAATATATGTCCATGGGTTAGGGTTACTCAGTCATACTTGAGTTCCATACAAGTCTTGATTTTTTTAGTTGACAATCCATTTTGAAGCTTGACAATTCATGTTGTTGTTTCTCTAAGTCCCCTGCTTAAGAATACAATGGGTTTCTGGTGACCATTACTCATGGCATAGAATTGCTCCCAAGCCTTTTTAAGTCAATAAGTCAACTGCAAATCTTTAAAATGCTCTCATTTCTTACTCCAATTATCTGAGTTTCAGAGAATTCGGGCCAAGAACTGACCTTTGTCTTCTTTTCTGATTCTTTTCAAGTAGGGATCCAGACATGAGATCATTCAGTTATTTGACAATAGTAAGATACTTACTTTTTCATACATTTGTTGAAAACAGCCATGAAATTCTAGAAAAGGCCTTAATTCTCCAAGGTTCTTTGTTGTGATCAGTTGAGAAGCTTCTATTTTCTCTTACTTCTATTTTCTTACTCAATGGTGAGAAATTGTGTATTCCATATACTTAACAGAGACTTTGTAAAAGTAACATTTGGCAATTGGTAACTCCCGACCAACTTGAAGCTTTTTACTATTCCATCTGTGTATTGTAGCAGTGTCTTTCTAAAGACAGTGAAATGATCCAGATTTATCACCATGTCCATATAGTTCATGTTAATGTAACCTTCAGTTAAAAGGGCTATTTATGTAAAACTTCTCATTGGTCGAGATTAGTTCATTAGTGCTTTTCACTTATATATGTGAAGAAAAAAATTAGCAAGAGTTTGGGAGGAAAAAAAAAAGAGATTCTTCTCTTTTGGCTTCCAGATGCCCTTCAGGTCCCTGAAGGGAGAGAAAGATTTTGAAAAAGAGCTGACATGTAGTTAGTAACTCGATCACATTCCTTACCACTGACTAAACTAGAGACTTCAAGGTATTTCCCCTTGGGTTGATCTGGGTTACTTCACTCCAAATTGGAGAGCTCATTCTCTATGTAGTTTGTCTTATATATTTTCATTTATATACCTTCTCTGATTTCTCTTTGCTATAGACTCAGATAAATGAATTTATTTGCTATTCACTACATGTGTTTTTGTTTTTGTTTTTATTTTTTTGCTGAGGCAATTGGGGTTAAGTGACTTGCTCAGGGACACAAGGTAGAAAATGTTAAGTGTCTGAGATCAGATTTGAACTCAGGTACTAGTATCTCTGGTGTGATGACCTTTTCAGGGCTGTTTTTTTTTTATTTAATTTAATTTTTTAATAACTTTTTATTGACAGAACCCATACCAGAGTAATTTTTACAACATTATCCCTTGCACTCACTTCTATTCCGATTTTTTCCCTCCCACCCTCTCCCCCAGATGGCAAGCAGTCCTATACATGTTAAATAAGTTACAGTATATCTTAGATACAATATATGTGTGCAGAACCGAACAGTTCTCTTGTTGCTCAGGGAGAATTGGATTCAGAAGGTATAAATAACCCAGGAAGAAAAATAAAAATACAGGCAGTTTACATTCATTTCCTAGTGTTCTTTCTTTGGGTGTAGCTGCTTCTTTTCATCCTTGATCAATTGAAACTGGGTTAGATCTTCTCTTTGTCAAAGAAATCCACTTCCATCAAAATACATCCTCATACAGTATTATTGTTGAAGTGTATAACGATCTCCTGGTTCTGCTCATTTCATTCAGCATCAGTTCATGTAAGTCTTTCCAAGCCTCTCTGTATTCATCCTGCTGGTCATTTCTTACAGAACAATAATATTCCATAATATTCATATACCACAATTTACTCAACCATTCTCCAATTGATGGGCATCCATTCATTTTCCAGCTTCTAGCCACTACAAACAGGGCTGCCACAAACATTTTGGCACATACAGGTCCCTTTCCCTTCTTTAGTATCTCTTTGGGATATAAGCCCAGTAGAAACACTGCTGGATCAAAGGGTATGCACAGTTTGATAACTTTTTGAGCATAGTTCCAAATTGCTCTCCAGAATGGCTGGATGTGTTCACAATTCCACCAACAATATATCAGTGTCCCTGTTTTCCCACATCCCCTCCAACATTCTGCATTATCTTTCCCTGTCATTCTAGCCAATCTGACAGGTGTGTAGTGGTATCTCAGAGTTGTCTTAATTTGCATTTCTCTGATTAATAATGATTTGGAGCATATTTTCATATGGCTAGAAATAGTTTTAATTTCTTCGTCTGAGAATTGTCTGTTCATATCCTTTGACCATTTATCAATTGGAGAATGGCTTGATTTCTTATAAATTAGAGTCAATTCTCTATATATTTTGGAAATGAGGCCTTTATCAGAACCTTTGACTGTAAAAATGTTTTCCCAGTTTATTGTTTCCCTTCTAATCTTGCCTGCATTAGTTTTGTTTGTACAAAAACTTTTCAATTTGATATAATCAAAATTTTCTATTTTGTAATCAATAATGATCTCTAGTTCTTCTTTGGTCATAAATTCCTTCCTTTTCCACAGGTCTGAGAGGTAAACTATCCTATGCTCTTCCAATTTATTTATAATCTCATTCTTTATGCCTAGGTCATGAACCCATTTTGACCTTATCTTGGTGTACGGTGTTAAGTGTGGGTCAATGCCTAGTTTCTGCCATACTAATTTCCAGTTTTCCCAGCAATTTTTGTCAAATAATGCATTCTTATCCCCAAAACTGGGGTCTTTGGGTTTGTCAAACACTAGATAATTAAAGTTATTGGCTGTTTTGTCCTTTGAACCTAACCTATTCCATTGATCAACTAGTCTATTTCTTAGCCAATACCAGATGGTTTTAGTAACCGGTGCTTTATAATATAATTTTAGATCTGGTATAGCTAGGCCACCTTCATTTGATTTTTTTTTTCATCAATTCCCTTGAAATTCTTGACCTTTTGTTTTTCCATATGAACTTTGTTGTTATTTTTTCTAGGTCATCAAAATAGTTTTTTGGGAGTCTGATTGGTATAGCGCTAAATAAATAGATTAGTTTAGATAGTATTGTTATCTTTATTATATTTGCTCACCCAGTCCAAGAGCATTTAATATTTTTCCAGTTGGTTAGATCAGACTTAATTTGTGTGGAAAGTGTTTTGTAGTTTAGCTCATAAAGTTTCTGATTTTCCCTTGGCAGATAGATTCCTAAATATTCTATACAATCAGTAGTTACTTTAAATGGAATTTCTCTTTGTAACTCTAACTGTTGGGTTTTGTTAGTGGTACATAAGAATCCTCATGACTTATGTGGGTTTATTTTATATCCTACAATTTTGCTAAAGGTGTGGATTGTTTCTAACAACTTTTTAGTAGAATCTCTGGGGTTCTCTAAGTATACCATCATATCAGCAAAGAGTGATAATTTGGTTTCCTCATTGCAGGGTTGTTTTTCATATTTGGTGTCTACCTGATCCATCTAACTCTCACCTGTGGTTCCAAGAAACTGTAGCATGCTCGATGGCGCCACGCTGATAAATCATTTGAGCAGATAGTCTAAATCAGCCTGAAACTAACTGGGAAGTCTCACTTCCAATGGGCAGATGAGAAAAATTTGTTCCAAGAGCTATGAAGGTAGCTGAAGCAGGTACTATGGAGTGCTTAGAGCTTGATTAGACATTGAAGACATCAAGGTATTCCACTGCATCTTGCGCCATCACCAGTCATTTTGATTGTCCTGTCACTGCGCTGTGACAACTCTGGAAGAGAGATGAGACTGATGACTTTATGCAATTCTGTCTCATTTACATCCAATTTTATGCATGAATCAAAACATAGCACCCATACCATTTTACCATTTCTAACTATCTCAAAATGCTATGGCCACAGGCAAGTGACAAAGCAGCAGGAGCTGTGGTCATAATCCTTCATACAGATGACCCAGAACATAGAGTCATTTTTTCACTGGAAGCAATAGTGGGATTTGAGAGTTCCTTGGGTATCTAAGCAGCCTTTTAAGGACTATACCATTCATTTCCTATTGTGAGGAAGGGGCTAGAAAAGGTGCCCTAAAGTTGTCTGCTTACTTACCCCTGGCATGTTTACCATGGAAGGCAGGGATCCTACCTTGCAGTCAAAACATACAAAAAAAGTACAAAAATTTCTGCAAAGATAAATTCCACTCATCATTGTATATGAAATGTGTATATGCTTATGGATAATAGAAAATCTGTATACCTGAAAGATGAACAGCTCTTGTTGCCAGAGAATTCAGTAAGTATCACATCCAAATAGCAACCTGGAATGAAACAAGGCTGTCATATGGCTGTGCTTCCATAATGATGAACCTGATGAAGTCAAAGAAAAATTTTATGAAGACCTGGAGACCCTCAACAGCAATGTGCCAAAACAGGACAAGCTTAAAATTCTGAGTGATGTTAATGCTAGAGTAGACTCAGACTACCACACACGGCAGAGAGTATGGGAGAATAGGTTGAAAACAGCAACAGCAATGGTCACTTATTCCTGAAGACTTGTGCATTGTGACCTCATTATCAACCCTGTTTTCTGGTTAACCTAAATGGAATAAAACTCCATAGACACACTCTACATTGTCTACATGCAGACAACATTGTCATTTAATGGACTATGTTATTGTAAGAAGAAGAGACAGACAGGATGTGAGAGTGACAAAGGCTGTATGTAGTACAGGATGCTGGACTGATATTTTGCTTGAGTTCTGGATTTTAGCAATGACATTTCTGAAGCATTTTCATTTTAGCATTTCTTTCAGGAGATGATCAGCAGATTCCTATGCTTTCAGATGGCCTTCTTGTTCTATTATACCAGGACAATTTTCTTTAATGATTTCTTCATTTGGTGATAATTTCAGGTAATCCTATGATTCTTAAATTTCCTTGATCTGTTTTCCAGGCCAGTTATTTCTGATTGAAAATGTCTTTCCATTAAGGCTTACTATTATTTAAATTCCTCCTCCTCTTTGGAAGGAGATTGAGCAATCAGTTCCCCAAAACTGCCTCCTACTTAGATAACATGAGGAATAATTTTTAAGTGATCAAATGCCTCTGGAAATTCTCTCCTTCCCTCTCCTTCTCCTTCTCCCTCTCCCTCTTCCTCTCCCTCCCCCCCAACAAATAACTGAGACTGGGTGCTAGCTCTCTTTATGTATTCAATCCCTTCAACTATCCCAGATCTTTTTAATTCCCATCAATGCTTTTTAATCCTGTCAGTGCTTTTTAAATATCTTTATTTCCATACTCAGTATCAACTCCTAGAATGAAAATGTCTCTTTGTACCTCTATATATTTTTAAACTTTTATTTGTCACTCTGGATCTATCCTCTGGGGCCAAACAGAACAAGTTTCATTCTTTTTCCAAGTGACATCCCTTCAAATATGTGAAAATAATCTATCTTGTTCTCTCTGAGTTTTTTTTTTTCTCAACCTAAATGTCTCAATGGTCTTTAACATGTGTTATGTTAAATAAATAAACTTCTGACATGCCATGCTCAAGATCCTTCATAATCCTCAGTGTCCTTCTCTGAAGAACTTTTCAATGTCCTTCTTTTTTTAATTTAATTTAATTTTATTTTTAATAGTTTTTTATTTACAAGTTATATGCATGGGTAATTTACAGCATTGACAATTGCCAAACCTTTTGTTTCAATTTTTCCCCTCCTTCCCCCCACCCCTCCCCCCGATGACAGATTGACCAATACATGTTAAATATGTTAAAGTATAAATTAAATACAATATAAGCATTGATGTCCTAACAGTTATTTTGCTGTACAAAAAGAACAAGAGTCTGAAATAGTGTAATATTAGCCTGTGAGGGAAATAAAAAATGTAGGCAGACAAAAATAGAGGAATTGGGAATTCTATGTAATGGTTCATAGTCATCTCCCAGAGTCCTTTCGCTGGTTCAATTCATTGCTGCTCTATTGGAACTGATTTGGTTCATCTCATTGCTGGAAATGGCCACGTCCATCAGAATTGATCATCATATAGTATCATTGTTGAAGTATATAATGATCTCCTGGTCCTGCTCTCAATGTCCTTCTTAAACTGTGGTAACCCAGAACTGAACAGAATATCAAGATGATGCCTGAGAACAGTAGAGTGCAAGGAGTGGCACTTGTCTCTGGAACCATGCCTTTTTGAACGTATCCCAAAAACATATAACTTTTTTTTTGGTTTCCACATCACAGTATGTTAACTCATACTGATGTGGTAGTGTACTACATAAATCTTAGTCAAACTTCTGCCTCCCCTACTCTATACTTGTAAATTTGGGTTTTGAGAATAAGACTACTTCTACTGATTTTTATCTTATTAGATTCAGAAAGTACATACCCTTTTGAGATCTTCTTGTATTCACACTCTATCATCCAATATATTGGACATTTTCCCCAGTTTTATCAAATTGCAATTTAGTTATTATTCCATTAATGTCTTTATCCAAGACCTTTATAAAATTTTTAAACAGCATAGGATCAAGCACAGATTTCCTGGGTCCTGTCACTGGAGATCTCTTTCCACATTGACTTACTCTTTGCATCTGGCTTTTGAACCAGTTGAATACATCTAATTCGGTTATCATCTTGTCCACATCTCTCCATCTTCTCAACAATAATAAGTAATTTGTATGTAGCCATTTCTATGTGCCAGACACTGTGCTCAGTGCCTATGATTATTATCTAATTAAAGCTACACAATAATCTTTAAAGGTATGTGCTATTATTGTCCCCATTTTACAGATGAGGAAATTGAAGCTAACAGAGGCTAAGTGACTTGCTCAGATCCCACAACTAGTATGTATCTGAGATAGCATTTGAACTCAGCTCTTCCTGATTCCATACCTGGGACTTTATCCACTCAGCTGCTCCATTGCTTCTAACAAGAAAAGTATGAGATACTTTCATATGCTTGATTGAAATCTAGATTTATTATGTCTACAGCATTCCCTTCAGTCACTCTGTCAAAATAGGAATTAAGTTTTATCTGGAATGACCCATTCTAGATGAAGTCAGACTGATCCTTTATAATTACACTTCCTTCCCTTTCCAGATGTTCACTAACCATCTGTTTTATGATCCATTTTAGAATTTTCCCCTAATTCAAAATCAAACTCAGTGGTCTATAATCTGTATATTTTCTTCTTTAAAAATGGATCATTTGTCCTTCTTCAATTTTGTGGTCCCTCTCCTGTCTTCCACTGTTTTTCAGCTATTGCTGAAAGTACCTTAGCAAGCATATCTGCCAGGCTGTTCAGAACTTAAAGATGTAGATCATCTCTTGAATTTATCAAGGCCATATAGATCCTCTCTTACTATTTCCTTACTTTATCTTGGCAATCCACTATCTGTTAGCCATTTTTGTTCTGCATTTCCACAGCATGCTTCAGTTTCCAATGTTCATATCAAAGGAATGATTCTGAGTAACAATAAGAATTAATATTGATACCAATTGTTTCAATCTTTTGGATCATCCTCCACTGCCTAGAATCCTTCTCTTTCTTCATTTCTTACTTCTTTGTGTGGATTGAATTCAACTAGGCAATACACAAATCCATAATTTAATATGGGCAACAAAGCCAAAGAAAAAATGATGCTGTCTCCTACTCCCTGTTGCTGGTGCCTCTAGTAAGAGAGACATGATTATAGTCTTTCTTTCCTCCCCCACTGGTTCTCCTTTGTTGGGGATTTCCCATGGATTCCTGTGTACATGGAGGGTGGGGAAGAGGGAGGATGTGGGCAATGTTCTTTACTAAACAAAGGTGGGGGAGGAGTAAGACCTATCCTCAGTCACCCAATCATGCTTAACCAAAGGTTAGCCAAGGACACTACACAACTGTTCATGATTATCCACAGGTTCTGGCTAATAGGTAGTTCTGATAGCATCTTTTTTTTTCTCCTCTTAAGTCATCTGTGGTCCTGCTAACATCCTCTCCTGTGGGCTGCCTTCATATCAGCTCATCTTTCCTGATGGCTACAAAATCATAACCACCCTTCTTATATAATGTCTTCTGTCATAGGTGATGTAGATTAGAATGTGGTTAATATGACACTCTGCATCACTTTACTGGAGTAGAAATGACCCAGAATTTATCTCACTTTGTTCCTTTCATAGAATCACTCAAACTTTTAAACGCCACAATGCTGAGACAATGAGGCAAAATTCTCCCAGGTAACATACAAACTATTGCTGGTACATACAAAAAGTAAGCAAGAATAGATATCCCCATCAGCTCCAATGATCACTCAAGTTTCCAGTGATCTATTGTGGTCCCTAAAAGACCAAATAATCTGTGGGATAGTCCCAGAAAAAACATCCAGAGATGCAGCTTAAATTGAAGAAGCAACAGGAGATAGAGGAAAGACTCTTTGATACTCAGGAGGGCCAAGACAATTATGGTTCTTCTCAGGTGACCCATCTAGGGTTAGTAAGTCCCAGGCAAGTGCAGAGTTAACTAGATAAAAATACACACAGAGATTGGAGGCTGGAGAGGACACTGCCTCAGCTTTCACAGATCTCTAACACTCATTCTCATGGTGTAGAGGAAGACAAAAAAACTAGCCAGATCGAATCTATACGGTCAGTGAGGTTGAAAGACTATAGGATAGTATGTATTGAGGGGGATTTCATGGTTATGAGGGGTGAAGGGTACTAAAGGATAGGGTAGACATAAACATATCTGCAGACAGTAGGGAAGGAGCCAATGAAGATACTGAAGAAACTGAAAACAAGATGGACAATGAGTGATAAATAGGGCAAGGGCCCAGAAGAGATAGGGAAAGGTTAGGATTGAGAAAAAATAAAGAAACAGAATAAGAGCTTTGTGTGACCCTTTCAGAGGAGCCTTGTTTTTCCTGCCTACAAAGAGATTTGGAACAAATGATTGTCTATCATCCTATACTTTCCTGGTATGTTGGTACATGCCTATAATCTTTGATATTAGGGGAAGCTGAGGCTGTTTGTCACTTCAGTTCAAGAGTTCTGAGATTCAGTAGAATTAAAGCCATTTGGATATCCATACTGTCTGGCACCAGTATTGTGCCCCAGAAGCAAGGTGCCACTAGGCTGCCTAAAGAAAGTTTAACAGGCCCAGGATGGAAATATAATGGACCTGTGAATGCCCACTGAATTTCTAGCTTGGGTGAAATAGGTAGACCCAGCATCAAAAAAGTAAAATCTTGCACCACATGATATATCTGCATAAACCACTAGATGGTGATCCAAGCTCAAATTTCTCTGCCTTATTTCCATGTGAGTGGAATGAGCAATTAGTTTCCATTCTTAAGGAATTTGTTTATTACCAATCAAATGTATTCAAGCCAAACATATCTCTTATCATGACATGTATGGGTGTGTATATATGTATATATACTATATATATTTAATTGTTTTTACATACACACATTATCTCTCTGAAATTTTGCTTAGCTTTTTTTCACTAGGTGGGCACCCCCATTAGTTTCCAGGGGGAAAAATTGTCTAAAATGTTTTTGTACATATTGGTCTTCTTCCTCTTTGAGCACTTGTGGGTATGTACCTAGTAGTAGTATAGTTGAGACAAAGGGTATATGCAATTGAATATCTTTGAGAATATAGTTCTAAATGGCTTTCCAGAATAGCTAGACTAATTCACAGCCCCACCACCAATGCTTTAACATGCCTGTTTCCCTACAGCCTTTCAAATATTTGCCTTTTGAGGGTCATTTTTGTTAATGAGAGTAAGGCAGATCTTCCAGTTGCTTTAATTTGTGTTTCTCTGAATATTAATGACTTGAAGTATTTCCCCATAGTTATTGATAGCTTTTAATTCTTTCTTTGAAAACTTCCTACTTATATCCTTTGACTAGTTAGTCAGTAAACATTTATTAAATGTCTACTAAGCTTCAGGTACTGTACTAAGCTAGAAATACAAAGAAAGGTAAAAGGCAGTTTCTTCTGTCAAAGAGCTGACAGTCTAATGTGAACAAAACAGACTATATATAGGATAAACAGGAGATAACCAAGGAAGAATTAAGAAGAATTGGAAAAGGCTTCCTTTAGAAGGTGTGATTTTAGCAAAACTGAAACAAAAAGGTCATGAAGTAGAGGGGGGTATTCAAGGCATGGTAGACAGCTAATGAAAATGCTTAGAATCAGGGAATGGAATGTCTTTTTTTTTTTTTTTTTTTTTTTTAAATAACAGGGAGCCCAGTGTTACTGGATCACAAAGTAAGCAGGGGAAAGAGTGGAAAGGGTGGAAAGGCGGAAGATGCAGATCATTAAAGACTTTGGATGCTCAACAGAGGATTTTATATTCGATTCTAGGGGTGATGGGGATAACTGGAGTCTATTCTAAGGGTGGGTGATATGGTAAGAGTTATATTTTAGGAAGATCACTTTAGAGCTAAGAGCAAGATATATTAGAGAGAAGAGAGACCAATTCTCAAGCTATTGTTATAATCTAGATACAAGGAGATGAAGGTCTATACCAAATTGGCAGCAATTTGGTCAGAGAAAAGAAGGGGATGTAAGCAAGTGATGTTACAAAAGGTCTAAAGTTAGAAGGACTCAGTAATAAACTGGCTATAGGAGGTGAGAGTTAGGAATTAAGGGTGATATTTAGGATGCCAGCCTGAGAACAGTTCTAGGCACCTTTAACTTGTCTATGATGTTACCTTTTATGTCTGCATTATACTCATTTGGAATTTATTTTAGTATACAGTGTGAGGTGTTGCTCTATACTCAATTTCTGCCAATTTGTTTTCCAGTTTTACCAGTTGTGTTTATCAGACAGTGAGCCATTACCCCAGTAATTAGGTCTTTAGGTTCAGAAATACAATTTGTTCTACTGTGTTCACTTGCTTCTTCATGATATAAATCTAATTTGTTCTGCTAGTTGACTGCTTTTTTTTAACCATTACCAAATTTTTAAAATAATTACAACTCTGTAATATAGTTTGAGATCTGGTACTGATATATTCTTTTCCTTCCACTTTTTTTTCGATAATTACTCTTGAGATTCTTGACCTTTTATTCCTCCATATTTCATTATTAATTTTTCTAGCTCTACAAAATAATTCTTTGGTAGTTTTATTGGAACATTGACTGAATAAGTAAATTAATTTATATAGTATTATCATTTTATTATATTGGCTTAACATCATCATTGCTTTTTACAACTTTCTAAGTTTTTATCGAAGAGTGTCACCTAATGGCACTATTATTCATAGGATTACTCATAATAGATAGATTAAATGAAATTTTTACTATTAGGAAAGTATAATTAGTAATGTCAACTTTAAAACACAAGTAATGGACAGTCCATTGTTCCTAGTAGTGTCTGAAATCTCACTTTCCCTCACTCTGTTTTCTGTACATGTTGTTCTCCATACTCTCCAATAGACCGTAATAGTGCATGGACCTCTAAATAGTTTGGTCTTAAAAATAAATAATGTAAGATAGTCTCTGCATTGGGATACCACATTCATGCTATTTGGTTAAACCTATTAAAAAATATAATAAAAGGCTTTTCCAGCATCCTTCTAACTGATGTTTAGATGAAGACCTTCTGGGTACCTCATAAACTGCTTACTGGAAGGCCTAAAGTCAGGTCTAAGTTTGTCACCTTCCCCTTCAGGTTTCCAAAAATATTAACTCTTTTCCTCTGGAATGTTTTCTATGCTTTAGTGCTACCACTAGGTTTGGGGTAGGGGTTCCCCTTCAAATTGGAAAACCTATCAATTCCTCCTTCTAAGCACATACTGACAACTCAAGACTTCTGGAAGAATGAGACAGGTCCCTTGGAGAGAAGAGAAAGAGCACATCTCATAAGTAGGACAGAGAAATGAAATGTATGAAAAAAATTTTTTTTTACTTAATTACTTTTATTTTATTTTTGGGCTATACATGTATATTCATTTTTTACATATTTCCATATGAGAAAAGTTGAGAAAGAAAGATCAGACAAAAGGGAAAAACAAAAAGGAAGTATAATAGCATTAACACCTGAATTTTCGACTCCCTACCTCCTTGTAAGTCATACATACTTCTTTATCCTTATAGGGAAGCAGGGAAACTGATGGAATCAGAGACCTTTGTGAAGAATTACTATAGCATTCTCCATCTCCAGGCCACAAGAGAAAATCTTATTAAAATGGGAACTTGATGTTTTGGTCATGTATACTTATTGTGTATCTAGGTTATATTTTGATATATTTAACATCTACTGGTCATCCTGCCATTTAGGGGAGGGGGTGGGGGGGGGTAAGAGGTGAAAAATTGGAACAAGAGGTATGGCAATTGTTAATGCTGTGGAGTTACCCATGTATATATCCTGTAAATTAAAGGCTATTAAATAAAAAAAAATAAAAATAAAAAATAAAAAAAAAAATAAAATGGGAACTAATCCTGACTCATTGGATCATTAATAGCACCTCTACCTGAACATGAACACAGGTAAATTGGATACTAAGTAAAAGACTTAAGGGCTAGGAATGACCCTTCTCTGTTGCTAATTCAGCAAGTTTTCACCTTGTTTGGGTTTTTGATGTCTTAGATCAAAGCTTCTTAAACTTTTTCCACTCTCATCTCCTTTTCACCCAGAAATTTTTGTATGACCCTGGTTATATTAGGTATGTAAAGTCGGTATACAACTCAAACATTTATTGATAATAAATCATAATTTCATGACCCCCACACCTTCAGATAGAAGACTTATATATGCCGTGATCCACAGTTTAAGAAGCTTTGTTCTGGATGACTAAGACAATAGAAATTGCTTTATCTCTTGTGCATAATTCCTAGTTTGGAGTTTTGGGGGAGGTCATGAGGATGGAAAGATGTCTAGTCCTCTATTTGTTAGTCATATGATCCAGAAATCTCTTCTCCAACATGCAGAAGACATTTATTATATTATAACGTTAGCTTCTGGTCCCCAGGAAAAACCCATGCTCCGCCCCTGCTTCTTATGGATTTCCCATACAGTTCTCCTCCGAGGGTTACAACCAAAGCCTGAAGCCCAAGAGCAAATCAACTGCTTGATATTTCCATGACCTGGTTCTGGGTTTCACTTAAACCTGCCCATATGGTCAAATGTCCTTTTTTTTTTTTTTTTTTTTTTTTTGGTCATGGCTTTGACTCAGTAGGATCAATCAGCAAAGAATAGCAAACTCCAAATAAATAATCTCCCACAAAACACTAGAGGATTTTTAAAAGTCCCACCAGGAAGTGAAATTGAGAACAACCTTGACAGTTGTTCTCTTCCCCTCACTACCCCCCCCCCCTTTTCTAGAAACTGGGACTGCTTGGGGAGAAAGAGGAGCATGATGGGAATGACCAGTAATTTAATCTCTCTGCCTCTAGCTCTATGAAGAGAGACCAAAAGTGTTTCCTAAATTAAAGAACTTACTCAGAGAACATCCAGACCTAAATGTACTCCCTGACCCAAAGACCCACAATTCTCAGACCCTATGCAGCGACATAGATACAGAGGCAGACAAACACACAGATAATACACAGACAGAGGCACACAGACTGAGCAAAGTTCACCAATACTTTAACTTTCCTGGTTTAATAATCTCTTTTCCCTTATTTTCTCAAAGTTCCCATAAATCATGGTTTCTCTACCAAAATAGCAGAGGAAGGAGGAATGGAAGCAGCTGCCTTTATGATAGTCCTGAATCTAATCTATTTTATACTTCAGGCTTACAATGCCAACTAAAAGATCTGCAATATGAAAGGGAAACTAAGTACCCATTGTGTAGCTGGCAGTTGTGTAGGCCAGAGGCTGAAGCAACAAGTGATACATTAAAATATCAGAACAAGAGGACCTTGGATTATGAAACATAGAATGTCATAAATGAAGGTACCTTAAAATGAGTGTCAGATACATATTTTGGGGGGGAGAAGGGGATGGCAAGGAGGAAAAATGTTTTCTTGACTGCATATTTATCACAAAGATTTTGTTTTGCACTTTTCAAAGGGGAAAGGGGAAAGAGAGAAAATTAATTATCATTCATTGAAAAAAATTTAAAAACAGACTGTCAAAATAGGAAAGGATGTTAGAGCAGAGAATATAATAAACAAATGCTTGTTGAATTTATGGAACAGAGAATAGACTAGAAGAATTCTTCAGGTCACTTTATACTTTATACTTGAGGGATACTAGGGATGGATTTTGAATTTGAATCCAGATTTCCATAGGAATTCCATTATCAAAAGGGAAAGAATAGTAAGACACACTTTCCATGAGAGAGAAAGCTCAGAATTAGGAGAGATACAGAAGTTTATACTGAGAATTTTTCTTTCTTTTCTTCTTTTTTTCTAGTTGGTAGAGAGAAAAGAGAGGGAAAAATAAATACTTGTTTTAAAAAACAAAAAAAACAAAACAAAACAAACAAATGAACTTTGAAAAGGAGCATGCTGAATTAGGGACAGGAAAAAGAAAGAGAAGAAAGAAGAGATTTTCAGAAGAATGTAAAGGAGAAATCTGCCAAGGTAAATAACATGTTAATTTAAGATGGCAAAAAATAAAAAAACCCAAACCCACCGGAACTAGACAGAGACAAGTTTAAAGATTATAGGTGTGGCATTGGAAGGTCTCTCAGAAACTTCTGAAAAAGGAGGAACTCTAGAATTCAACTCAAGACTTTGTTTGGTGGAACGGGCCTCTGCCCAAGGATGGGGAGCATAAGTATTTTTCTGCTGATTGAAGCCATGACATACATGTTCAGGACAATGGAAGGAGACAAGGCTGCAGAGAGGCCAGATCTTGGAGGGATATGGGATCTAAGAATTTCTAAATCCCCAGTAAGACCCACAGAAGCTTGCTGGGTTGATATGGACCTGAGAAATGGCCCATCTATTCTGGAAAGCAATGAGGGTCCCCAAAATCAATACATTGTGTTTATTATATTTCTTATACTCTTTGAATCAATAATACCACTGTTAGGTATATGCCCTAAAGAAATCAAAGAAAGAGGAAAAGGGTCCATCTATATAAAAGTATTTATGGTAGCTCTTTTTCTAGTGACAAATGACTAGAAGCAAAGATGGTGGGTGCTCATCAAGTGAGGAATAGCAGAATAAATATTTATGGTATAAATGAATAGAATCGTATCACCACATGATATGACTAAAGAGGTGGTTTCAGAGAAATCTGGGAATAGGAATGAAATGATGCAAAGAGGATTGAATAGAACCAGAAAAACAATTTATATAATAATAACATTGTAAAGACAATGTCAGAAGATTTAAGAATTCCAATTAATGTAATGAATAATCATAATTCCAGAGGACTGATGATGAAGCAAATTAGCCAGTTTCAGGTAGAAGTGATGGATTCAAGATGAAGAATGAGTGAGATATATATATACAATTTTTTTGGACATAACCAATATGGTTTTTTTTTATCTTCAAAAACAAAGGCAAGGAGATGCAAAAGGAAGAGAAAATAATTACTTGTTAAGTGTAAAAAAAAAAGAATAAAGAAAAATATTGGGCAGAAGAGGGATGTAAACACTGATGGGCTATAGGGAAATGACTTTGGAAGCCTGGGCTGGGGAGGAATGGATCAATAAAGCACTTAAAATAGTCTAGGAAGGACAGGATGTGGCATATTTAGAACTTCCTCTCCCATTATCCTCCCTTCCCTCCTCCCGAAGGGCAGACGCACCATAAATAAACCATCTTTGGATTTATATTTTCAGATTTCATCTCTAGAGAAGGGACTTCCTCAAACTTAGGCACAACACCACCAGAAGGCAGTATGGCGCTATGGATGTCCCACAGGCATCTCAAAACAGAATTCATCTCGCTCTCCCAGACTCATCAGGGCATTGCCATCTAGTCCACGGTCTCTTGATCCTCGCTTACCCATATGTCCAATCAATTGGGAAAACTTATTGCTTCTAGAATAGCTCTCATTTATGTCTCCTCCATTCACCCTACCATGATTTTATGGTTTAGGTCCTTTTTTTTTTTTTGCCTAGATCAGTTATTTTCAAAATATGGTGCAGGGAACCCCAGGGGTCCTGAAAATCTTTTCAGAAACTCCACAGTGTCAAAACTGTCTTCATTTTGGATCTAAAGGTAGGAAGATCTAAATTCAAATCTAGATTCAGTCACTTTACTAAATGTGTGAAACTAGGCAAGTCACTTAATCACCTTTTATCTCACTGTCTTTAAATGGAATAATAATTACACCTCCTTTGCAGGGTTATGATGAGGATCAAATGAGATCACATTTGTAAAAGTTCTTGGAACATAGTAGGTGCTATCTAAATGATTATTCCTTCCCCCCCCCCTTCCTAATTTTTAATATAGTAAATATCCATGGGATGATACAGTGAATAGAGTGCTGGGCTGAGGTCAGGAAAATGAGTCTTCCTGAGTTCAAATCTAACCTCAGAGACTTACTAGCTGTGTGATCTTGGGCAAGTCCCTTAATCCTGTTTGCCTCAGTTTCCTCATCTGTAAAATGAGCTGGGAAAAGAAATGACAACTACAGTTGACTTCGCCAAGAAAACTCCAAATGAGGTCATGAAGGGTCAGACATGACTGAAATGACCAAATAACAAAATATCTATAGATATAACTCATATCAACAAAAACTCTGGGAGATGGGGTGCTCAATAATTTCTAAAAATATAGAAATATCCTGAAACTAAAAAGTTTGAAAACCACTGGCCTAGATTTATTAATAGTCTTTGATTTAATATCATTACTTCAGACCAGCTAGAATAGAGAGCTGGGCCTGGAGTGAGGAGTATCTAAATTCAGTTCAGACACTTATTAGTTCTGTGACCTTGGGCATTATGGGGATAATAATAGTACATACCTCCCAGAATTATTGTGAGGATCAAATGAGATAATTGTAAAGTGCCTAATGCGGTGCCTGGCACAAAGCAAGTCCTTACTAAATGCTTGTTTCTTTTCTTCCAAAATCCTCCTTATTACAATCCAAGTGGTTTTCTAGCAAGCATCCATTTTCAGTATCCTGATCTCCTTGGCAACCTGATATTACTAGAGATCAAATAGAAGGTTCTTTCTTTGTCACTTAATGCTCTGCACAATCTGGGTCCTTCCTAGTATTCCAGTCTTTTTATGCAAGCCCTAAAAGATTTTGCAGGTTTGGTTCCAGACCACCACAATAAAGTGAATATGACAATGGAGTCATACAATTTTTGTTGGTTTTCCTGCACATATAAAAATTATGTTTACACCATACTGTAATCTATTAAAGGTGCAATAGTATTATGTCTAAAAAAGCTCATAATGCACACATCTTAATTTAAAATACTTTATTGCTAAAAAATGCTAATCATCATCTGAACATTCAGTGAGTTGCAGTCTTTTTTGCTGGTAGAGGGACTTGTCTTTATATTGATGGCTACTGAATGATCAGAGTGATGGGGCTGAACACTGGGTTAGCTGTGATATTTTCTTATGACAATAATGAAGTTTATTTTATTGAATAACTCTCCCTTTCACTTGAATACTCAGAGACCATTGTACTGTCACTCATAGGACAAATTTCAATATTATTGTATCTCAAGGAGTGCCTAGGAGGAGAGATATAGGGAATAGCAGGTTAGAACATACCAACATTTATTGATTGTTTGCTGTCTTATATGAGTGCCATTCATGGAGCACGCCCCCCCCTCCAAATTACAATAGTTACAATAAAATCATTAATCACTAATCAACATAACAGATATAATAATGAGAAAATTGGAATATTACAAGAATTACCAAAATGTGTCACTGAACACATGCTATTAGAATAATAGCACCCATAGACTCATTCAACCTAGGGTTGCCACAACCCTTTAATTTGTAAAAAAAAAAAAAATTTAAAAACCAAAATGCAATTATCTGCAAAGTGCAGTAAATGACATATGTTTGAACTTCACTCCTCTACTTATACCCTGACTTCTGCTCATACTGATTTATTTGCCATTTCATACTCACAGTGCTCTGGCCAGCTCCTGGAACTCTCTACCTCTTACTTCTGTTGCTTGGAATCTTTGTTTTTCTCCCAGGCTTGACTCAAGTGCTAACATCTACATGAAACCTATCCTGATTGCCCCCATATTCAAACACATCTCTACCCCAGCTACTAGTATCACCCCTTCAGGGACATATTCCAGGTGGCTTAAACTGGAGCATTTATATCATGGATATCAGCAAATGCTACAAATCTAGACTTGTTAAATATCTATTAGAACACTACTAAAACTAATCTTATATATGTGCATGTTATTTCCCCCATAAGCTGCTTGAGGGAAGAAACTTTCACTTTTGTTTTTGAATAATAACTGCTTGATACTGTGCCTGGCATATGATAAATGTTTACTGGATATTTGTGGCTTGAGTGAATGATGAAATAAACTATAAGGTATAAGACTTATCTAAATCATAGCTTTAGGCTTCTCTGTTTTAGTGGATTTAAGATCTCACCAGTGTGAAAACTGTGGCCTCCCATATGCTCTCCAAAACAATAATAATAATAATAATTACTAGCATTTGCAAAGCACTTTACATTTGTGATTTCATTTCGATAAATCAAAAATCAATAAACATTTGTTAAATGCCTAATTCATGCCAGGCACTGTAGTAAGTTATCTTCTCAACAATGCTGTAATATAATTGATTAAGGTAGCTTATGGGAAAACTGAGTAAGTGACAAGGAAAGGAAGGAGCCCAACCCAGATCTCTTTTTTTTTTCAAAGAGGCAATAGGAATTAAGTGACTTGCCCACAGTCATACAACTAGCACGCATCTGATTTTTGAATTCAAGTCTTCTTGGCTCCAGAGTTGGCGCTTTATCACTGTACCATCTAGCTGCTATTCAGACCTCCTATTTTTAAGCTGAGCTTTCTTTCAGGACCTTAGAGATCATATTTTCACTTTGTAAATGAAGAAAGTAGACCCAGAAAGGGGAAGTACCTTATGCAATATATCATACTTTGAATTAATGTGGGATGTTAGGACTAGAACCCAAATTTGTTGGTTTCAAGTTATTCAAATTTATGCTGGTACAGGCTGATAATGACTGTGTTGTTTATTAGGTTTTTTCTTTTAAAAGGCTTATTTTTCTCAGTTATATATAAAAATAATTTTTAACATTCATTTTAAAAACTTGGAGTTCCAAATTCTCTCCCTTCCTCCCACCTTATCCCTTCCCACCATGAGAAGGCAAGCAATATGATATAGGTTATATACGTGTAGTCATGTAAACATTTCCATAATCATCATATTCTGAAAGAAAATATAGATCAAAAAAACCTGAAGAAAAATAAAGCAATTTTTAAAAGTATGTTTCAATTTATATTCAGACACCATCAATTCTTTTTTCTGAAGAAGGATAGCATTTTTCATCATAAGTTCTTTAGAGTTGTCTTGGATCACTGCATTGCTGAGAATAGCCAAGTAACTCACAGCTGATCATCTTATAATATACTATATATTTCACTTTGAATCATCTTCTATAAGGTTGTTGGGGTTTTTCTGAGAATATTTTGTTCACAACACAATTGATGCCATCACAATCACATACTACAATTTGTTCACCCATTCCTCAATTGATGGGCATCCCCTCAATTTCCACTTTTTTTGTCCCCAGAAAAGAGCTGCAATAAATATTTTTATGCACATAGTTCCTTTTCTTTTTTGTTTTAACCTGTTTTTGGACATAGACTTGATAGTGGTATCATTAAATCAAAGTGTATGTACAGTTTTATAGCTCTTTAGACATAGTTTCAATTTGCTTTACAGAATGGCTGAATCATTAGTATCTTCTTTTTCTGTAACCCCTTCACCCTTTGTAATTTTCTTTTCTGTCCTATTAGCTAATCTAATAGGTGTGAGATAGTAATTCATAATTGTTTTAATTTGTATTTCTCCAGTCAATAGAGAACATTTTTTCATATGGCTATAGATGGCTTTAATTACTTCATCTGAAAACTATTCATATCTTTAGATCATTTGTCAATTGGGGAATGGTTCTTATTTTTATAAATTTGACTCAGTTCTCTGTATTTTTGAGAAATGAGGCCTTTATTAGAGAAACTTATTTCAAAATTTTTTTCATACTTATTTCTGCTGACTGTATTCATCCTATTCCTTGTCCCCATTTATTCCATTCTCTTTCTCCTTTTACTCAGTCCTCCTCAAAAGTGTTTAGCTTCTGACTAATCCCTTCCACAATATATCTTCCTTTCTGTCACTCCCCCCATCTCTTATCCCCTTTCCCTTTTACTTTCTTGTAGGATAAAATAGTTTTCTATATCCAATTGAGTGTGAATGTTATTCCTTCTTTGAACCAATTCTGATGACAGTAAGATTCACTGGCTTCCCTTCCACTCCCCCTCTTTAGCCTTCATTATAAAAACTTTTTCTTGTCTCTTTAATGTGAGATAATTGACCCTAACTTTCTCTCCCTTTTCTTTTCTCCCAGTACATTCCTCTCTCACCCCTTAATTTTATTTTTTTTTAGATATAATCCCTTATATTCAACTCACACCTATGTCTTCTCTCTATATATACTCATTCTAACTGCTCTAATAAGGAAAAAGTCCCTGTGAGTTATAATCATCTTCCCCTGTAGGAATGTAAACAGTTAAAACTTATTAAGTTCCTTAAGATTTCCCTTTCCTATTTACCTTTTTATGCTTCTTTTGAGTCTTGTTTTTGAAAGTCAAATTTTCTATTCAACTCTGGCCTTTTCATCAAGAATGCCTGGAAGTCCTCTATTTCACTGAATACCCATTTTTTCCTTTGAAGGATTATACTCAATTTTGCTTAGTAAGTGATCTTGGTTGTAATCCTAGCTCATTTTCCTCCAGAATATAATATTCCAAATCTTCCAGTCCTTTAATGTAGAAGCTGCTAAATCTTGTGTTATCCTGATTGTGGCTCCACAGTACTTGTAATGTTTCTGATTACTTGCAATATTTTCTCCTTGATTTGATAATTCTGAATTTGGCTATTATATTCCTGAGAATTTTCAATTCTGGATTTCTTTTAAAAGGTGATCAGTGATTTTTTTTTTAATTTCTATTTTACCCTCTGCTTCTAAATCCTCAGGACAATTTCCTGTTACAATTTCTAAAAAGATGATGTCTAGGCTCTTTTTTTTTTTTTTTTTTTTTTTTTTTTTTTTTTTTTTTTTTTTTTGATCCTCACTTTCAGATAATCCAATGATTTTTAAATTATTTTTCCTGGATATATTTTTAATGTAGTCATTTTTTCATTGAGATATTTTACATTGTCTTCTATTTTTTCATTCTTTTAGATTTGTTCTATTGTTTCTTACTGTCACATTTAGTCATTAGTTTCCAATTTCCCCAATTCTAATTTTTAATGAATTGTTTTCTTCAGTTAGTTTTTTTACATTCTTTTTCATTTGGTCAATTCTATTTTTAAAGGAGTTTTCTTTATCAGTGATTTTTTTTTTTTACCTCTCCTTCCATTTGGCCAATTGTGCTTTTTAAGGCATTTTTCTCATCATTAGGTTTTTTTTTAACTTCTTTTACCATTTGGCCTAGTCTGTTGTTTTTGTTGTTGTTGTTGTTGTTTGTTTGGGGTTAAGTGACTTGCCCAGGGTCACACAAGTAGAAAGTATTAAGTGTCTGAGGTCAGATTTGAACTCAGGTCCTCCTGACTTCACGGCTGATATACTATCCACTACACCAGCTAGTTGCCCTGCCTAGTCTGTTTTTTAAGGCTATTTTCTTCAATACCTTTGTCTATGTGCCTCCTTTATCAAGCTTTTGATTAGTTTTTCATGATTTTCTTGCATCATTCTTACTTCTCTTCCCAATTATTCCTCTGCCTTTCTTAATTAATTTTCAAAATCCTTTTAGAGATCTTCCACAGTCTGAGAGCAATTCATATTTTTCTCAGAGGTTTTGACGTAGAATTTTTGATTGCTCTCTTCTTCTAAGTGTGTGTTTTAATCTTTCTTGTCACCATAGTAACTTTTTATGGTCAGAATTCTTTTCTGTTGTTTGCTCACTTTTCCAGGCTATTACTTGATTTTTAACTCTTTGTTAAAATGGATCTCTGCTTCCAGGTTGGAGGGTGCATTGTCCCAAGATTTAAGGGTTTTGTGCAGCTGTTTTCAAATATCACTCTAGGGACCTTTTCAGTTCTTCTAAGGAGAATTGTGTTTATTACTCTCCTGTTCTGTATTCTATTCTGTGAGTGACCACAAGCATTTTTTTCTGCCTTGAAACTGTAAGAAAGGTCTCTGTTTCACTGAGGCCACTAACTCTAGTGTGCTAGTGCTCTTTTTCATCCTAGGACTGCCACCCAGGATTTCAACCTAGATCTGAATATGGGTAAAGTAACAGAGACCTGCCCCCACTACTAAAGAAACCTGGGTAATCAATTTGTTCAACCTCCTTGTTGTCTGTGGGCTGGGACCTCGAGAAGCAGTTTCTGCCATTACTGATTCACTGGATCCTAAGATCTGTTCCTGGTTTGTTGATGTCAGGGCAGGCATGGATTGTGCTACACTCTTATCCTGGTACAACAGACCTTTCCTGCCAGCTTTCTAAACTATTTTGGGCTGGAAATTTGTTTCACTCCATCTTATCGTGGGTCCCACCATCTAGAATTTGTTTAGAGTCATTGTTTAAAGGTATTTAGAAGAGTTTGAGGGAGAGCTCTGGTGAGCCTCCTGCCTTTACCATCTTGGCTCTATCTTCAAATAACTGTTATTTTGTATTAACATTCAAGGATGGTCAGGAGAGAAATTATCTGGCTATTTAGGAAATATCCTGACAATGGAAGCTCAGGTCAGAACTGGTTCACAGACCAGAGGGCAAACTCAGAGGAAACTGACCCTGAATAACCGAATCCATAATTAGCTTATTTATTGATAAATGAATATGAACCATTAGTTGTCATCTACCGAGAACAGTCTCTTATGGTAGTCAACTCCATCCCAGAAGATGAGTCATATTCAGAATGTTGCTTGTAAAGCAAAGGCAGAGAGCATCTTCTTTTGAGAGATTTAACTCAAGCACAAGGAACTATTCTAGGAATGTTTCCATCTAAACTTCTGGAATCTGAGCCTGCAGATTACTTTGCTTGCTAGAAATATTGTATCTCAGAGATATAAAGGATCCTAGAGTCCCAAGCAGGAATCTCCTCTACAACAATTCCAAAAATGGTCATACAGTTTCTATTTGAAGACTTCTGGTGATGGTGAACTTTCAGTTACTTTCAGAAACAGTTCATTCTATGTTGCTACAATTCTTATTGTTAAGAATATTTTTCCTTATGTAGCACCCTCTTATATAGTGTTGCTATTATCTTGAAGTTCTAGGGATTCTCCATGAGACCACCTTTCTATGACTGTCACTTAAGAACCTCCACTAATGCACTTCTCATTCAGAATCCTGTAAAAACACTGCTCAAATTGCTCATTGGTGGAGTAATCACTGACAATCCTTTGAATTCAGAACTGTGTCCCATTCTTGCCTGATACCCAGTGATCAGCTATTCCTTCCCACAGGTATTACCTGGCTCCCTGATTGGGAATCCCCAAGGTGGACCCCCTCTTTCCCTCCTCCATTCCCTCTTATGGGTTTTGCTGAATGGACTGCTGGTCTCTGGGCTTTCTTCACAACACAACACCAGTCTCTGGAAGTAGTAATTATCAATAGACTACTAATAAAGCTTCCTATATTGACTCTTGGAGTTGTCACTTCCAGGCAGAATCTGACCAAACCAGTTAGATGAGTAGTAGGTTGAGCTTAGACCACTAGTACCTCTCTTTAGCTCATTAATCACTAACTAAGGTTGGAACTAGAAATCCTGGCAGTCACACCTTCTTGGGTATCCCCTGTTTTCGCAGAAGAGAGCAAGAATTGAAAGTTCAAACCCCCATGTCCCAGTGATGGAGAACTCCTTTCTTCTTAGGTCTTTAGGTCACTGGCCAGAGCTGAAATTGGGGCTTTTGGCTTCTGTGATTTCTTGGAAAGGATTTCCTTCCTTCATCAAAGATGGCAAAGACTACAGGTTTGAATTCTGTGCCTTGGTGACACAATGCACTTTAAATCCACGAACTGCTTGTTGGAGCTGGAAATGACACTCTTGGGTCTGATACATATGCTCCCGTGGTAGAGAGCTCCTCTCTTATTATAGCCAAGGCAAAACCTATACCCCCTAGAAATACAATATAGTACATCAAAGAATAGCAGATTATTAATACCTTGTTAGCACATTAATATCTTATCATTTATATTTACATAACTTCATAACTTCTCCCTCAGTAATAATAATTTTGTCTTCTGGTGCCACGCAGAACAAGTCTGACCTCAATTCCATATGGCAGCTCTTCAAAACATTCATTCATTAAATATTTATTAAATGCCTACTGTATGCAGAATCTTGTACTGGATGCTGGAGGACATAAGTTTAGTTAAAATACAGCCCCTGCTCTTATGGAATTCACAGTTTTGTAGGACAATAAAATATAAGAATAGGTCATTATATTTTGAATGGTTAGGGAGCTATATCAATTGAGTTAGGACCTGCTGCAGGAAGGCAGCTTGTTCTCCCCTTATCTCAATGGCTATTACTGCTCTTAAAAATCTCTAATCCAAGTGGGCTGGAATCCATTTCTTTTACAATAGTGGCTTTCCTAGGAAATGCAATTCTTGTAGAACTGGGATGCAGTTGCATCTATGTTCCAAGCCTGGTTCTCCACTCTGGCTAGTCTTAGGCACAGTAGATAATTATAATACACAATGTTACATAAATATCTCCATAATAAGCAAGGTTCTATGTGAGTTCTTAAGGGGAAGGATATTGCTCACAACATCATGGAGGTGATAACAACTGAGTCTTAAATTTATTTCTACTTTAGCACATCTATGGTCTAATCAGTGTAAGTGTTCTCTCTACACTTACAGATAATAGCCTTATTGTGGAAGTCTTAAGAGCTCACAGCATATGAGCCTTTTGATCTCAGAGATCTCAGATGAATGAGGCGGGAAACTCAGAGTATGAAAAGAGCTCTGGTTTATTATGCTGGATAGCCTTGTTGATATACATTTTTGCAAGCATAATCAGTATGTGAACAGTAGGCAAATCCCAATCACCATTCAGAGAAGCAACTTGTGAGCTTTGGTACCTGCCAATGGGAAAAAAGCCAATCCAGCAATTCAGCAGCTCGCTCACAGGCGAGGGGACCTCTTAAGGCATCACTGCTCACCGGCCACTAACTGTGACCCTCAGGCTCACACCTGTTCCCATGATCAAAAATCATTGCTCCTTGCTCAAAAAGAGTGTTTCTGCAAAGCAGAAGAAAACTGCACCAGGGGTCAAGGTAGCCACGGTACTCCCTCTAGGTAGAGTCCATAGCCTTGTATAGCCCATCTATGCCTTCCATCTTATTCTCCTGTATGTATTTTCTTATGCACGTCTATGGTTTAATCAGTATAAATGGTGTCTCTACATTTATAGATCATAGCCCATCTATGCCTTTTTATCTTATTCTACTGTATAGATTTTCTTATAACCCTCATGTAGAGATATGGCATGATATTGCATGACTGATTTGGGCATTTTTTGGTGCTATCATCTAGATAAAAATCCAGCCAAGTGGCTTGAAGTCAGACAGTAATATCTGAGTTAACCTCCACTTGGCATTCTATTGGAACTGCTTCCTCTGTGTGGCTGAGGCAACATGATAGCAGGCTGCAACAGCCCCTCTGATATTAGAATGTGTTCACAGCCAGAAGAAATCATCACAGCTTTTCTTATCCTTAGTTTTTCAGAATAGGTCTCTCTATTTTGCCAAGGCTGGATGTGTAATAGCCACTCATGGCTCTGTTTCTAACTTTGAACAGGCAAGAAACTTTAACCTGCTGTGTTTTTTCACTGTGGTCCAGTTTGCTCCTTTTTAGACAATTTGTTGGCCCTCTATTCCTGGAAGCTCACTATTCTAGTACTGAGCTGTGCAAACAGCCAATGAATTTTAACCCCAAGCTCACAACTTGAAACTCTTGAGTTCAAGCAATCCATCAGCCTGAGCTTATCCCAAACAACTGGCCCTGACTACTTTTCCAACTCTGACTATGGTGGGTTTTTTACTCCATCCCCACATCTTCTTTTTGGTCATAATAAACTCCACCTTTTATATATCCCACATTCTAGTCTAGGAGATGAAATATAAATATTTGAAATTAATAATAATTATAATTGTCCAGCTCTGATTTCTATTCCTTGGGAGAATACTACCCACCTCTCATTTTTTTCATTTTTACCCACTGATGCAGACATACTCTGCAGATCACTATAGTTTTCATGTGCACAGAATTAAAATGCAAGGGAAAAAGTCTAAATTTTCTCCTTATGTAGAGATAGTCATCCTCCTTTCTTTCTTTGATACTTTTATCCTATCCTGATATTCCATTAGATGGGGAAAGACCCTGAGTACCCGCAAATGAAAGCCTATAGAGAAATGAGATAAAGTAAATACTTTTCACTTCATCTATGGTCCATCTCTATATTCAAAAACTGGATGAAATACCCCATGTGTTCTTCTTAGGCAGTCATGATTCCTCATGACAAATGGTCCATGTCATGGCTGTCACTGCTCCAATATATCCCTGTTCCTGCCCAACTTCTCCAATGTGACACTCCTTGTCTTTTAATTCTAGCACAGCTCATCTCTAACCATCTCAATGATTCCATAAGGCACAGCAAGGTTAATTTAATACTAGGGGCAATCTCAATTCCAGTGGGAATATCTCAGATTATGCTGTCTGGCTCCCTCTGCAGTAGAGATAAAGAAGATTCAGAGACAGTAAAACAAGGCACATTCTTCTCTCCCCACTTCAGTTACAGAGAATCTATCCCATCTGACAAGGACTTTCCATTGACTTTTTTTGTTTTTCATGAGTACTAAAGCAAAAGCTGTGCTCTCTATTACCCTTTCAGTACGTAATCTGCCTATTTCCAGTGATGCACATCTTGAATAGAGACCTTTATGCTATTTGTCTCAGCACACGAGAAAATACTACCAGTGTTTTATGGGATCTTAACACCTATCCTGTATCTTGTCATTACTCCTTGAGTCAACTGTAGTTATGGTTCTGATGAGATTGCTGTTTCATGATCCATAGCTACATAACACCAATGGGAGAATGTTAGTGTTTAAAAATCTTTAAAATTTTTTAATTTTATTCTTTTCCTCAATTAACAAGCATTTGTTTTCTCTCCCACTGAATGATAAAGAGAAGCAAATAAAAAGAAAATCTTCAAAAACAATATGCACAATTAAGCAAAACAAAATCCCATAGAGATACATTCTTATATATGTTTTAAGTATAACATCTCTCCAGCAGGAAGTGGGTAGCATGCTTTATTTTTAATTCTCTGGAATGTAGTTTATCATTGCATTGATCAGAGTTCTGAAGTCTTTCAAAGCTGTTTTTCTCTATAACATTGTCATTGTATAAACTGTTTTTCTAGCTCTGTTTACTTCACTCTCCATCAGTTCACAGAAGTACGATATTTTTTAAGATATACGTTTTTAAACATAGCTAGTCCCTTACCAATGACCTCATTTTTCCTTCTCTAAAGCCAATAGCATCTCTTACTATAACAAAGAATTATAATTAAACATAACAAACCAACATGTTCTGCACCCATAATCCATGCAGCTCTCTCTGTTCAATAGGATAGGTTTATTTTGTTATTGATCTTCTGAAGTCAAGATTGATCCTTCCATTTATCCAGTTCTAATGAATCTTTTGCAGAAAGGAACTGACAATATATTTAAGCATATAATGCTTGTCTTTCATTAGAATATAAGTTCTCTGAGGCAGGATCTGTCTTGCTTAGTGCCAATCCTTAACACAGAACACAATTCCAAACTACCACTCCCCTCCTCCTCCTAACTCTCTCTGTCTCTCTCTAGCTCTGTCTCTCTCTGTGTGTCTCTGTCTCTGCATGTCTCTCTCTTTCTCTCTCTCATATAAGCACACACATACACATACAAATATTGGTTAAACTGAACAGAAGAGGTTGAGGAGATTAGATTGGAGAGTATTTATGAAATTAGACATGCTTTCAAGGGTTTCAAATTGCCCCTTTCTGCAAAAAAAAAAATCATATCGAGTTTGATTTATAAGTCTGCTGATCTCCAAAGTGTAGATGATCACACTTAAAATTTAACAATTGATTTTCTCCAGCTGACTCCAGCATACTCCTGGTAAATAGTCCATAAAAAGAAGATGGAAAGGGAGTTGGGAATGTGTGGGCAAGATAATATATACTTAAGCATCTGCTATGTATTGAGGTAGGGAGAAAGGAAGGAGCAAATTTTTCTTAAAAGATAAAAACAGTCTTATTTTGGAATAGTATGTTGAGCAGATAGTAGAAAAGTGGCCTGAATGCTGGGCCCCATCAAGAAAAGGTGAAAGCTCAAAACCGGAAGGAGTAGCAGAGAGAAGTGGGGGAAGGGCATTACAGGCATAAGAATATTCTAAACTAAGAATTTTTTCAAAATGGCATTTGATTTTTTTTCCCCAGTTGCAAATCAAGAAAATATTTATAATTCATTTTTACAAGATTTTGAGTTCCAAATTTTTCTCCCTCTCTCCCTCCCCTCCCCAATTCTGAAGGTAGGCATTTTGATATAGTTTATACATGTGCTGGTGCATAAAAGATATTTCCATATTATTCACACTTGTGAAAGAAGAAACAGATCAAAAGAAAAAACACAAGAAAGAATAAATCAAATGAAAAAAATTGCTTTGATCTGCATTCAGATTCTATCAATTCTTTATCTGATTATGTATAGCATTTTTTTTATCAGTCCTTTGTACTTGCCAAAGATCATTTTGTTGCTGAGAAGAGCTGACTCAGTCATAATCGATCATCACACAATGTTGCTGATACTGTGTACAAGCTTCATTTTTTTCCCTTTTGAAGGCAATCAGGATTAAGTGACTTGCCTAGGATTACACAACTAGTAATTGATTTGAACTCAGGTCTTCCTGATTTCATGACTAATGCTCTATCCTCTGTACAGCTTAGTTACCCCTAAGTCAAGAATTCTTAATCTGTATATGGATAGATTTCAAGGTATTCTTGGATGGGAAAAAGCATCTCTATTTTCATTAATTTATAACTGCATTTCCTTACATTATAAATTTAGGTATAATCCTCAACTCAAAGGGACAATTGCATGGGATTCTCTTCTCATTTGTGGAGACTGATTATTCAATGCCCTAGACTTGTGCTAAGGGACAGATTGAGTTGATGAAAGTTGAAAAGAAGAGAGATCTGGACTTCTGATTTCCAGTTTCAAGAACCACACCATTCTAACCTCTCTTCAGGTCTTAAGGGAAAATGTGTAGAGAAGCCAGTGCTTAGATCATGTTCTTATTTCCCTTTCTTTACTAGAGTCTGGAGGGAGTTACTCCTTGGATGAGATCTGAGACGTTCTCTCTTGGATGAGCTGAATTTTCTCATTTTCAATGGGAGGGCTTTTCACTCTGTGTATTGTCTGTTTTCTTTCCTATGTGCACTTTCTCTGATTCCTAATTTGCTATTGATTTGGATAAATGAATTTATTTATTCTGTGTGTTCATTGTGGAACTGGCATTTAGTGGGAAGGGAGTCAAGTCTGGGACATATAGCTTGGGACCCTCTTTTACCATTAAGGGTTAGCATTCAGGAATGTAACCTGAACTTAAAATTACTTTCCCTAGTCTAATAATTTATTATTATATATCTAGATAATATATCTAGATATAGATGGATAATATACATATCTAGAATTAGATATAATTCTACTCAATTACTCTTTTTCTTAGAGGAGAAGCCAGTCTCTGGTTTCAGTGTTTTGTGTTGGGTTTTTGTTTTTTGGGGTTTTTTTGGGGGGTGGGGGTGAATTCAGGAAAGATTTATTTTACGTTCTTGCAAGAATGGGTACCTAGGTTAGTAGATATATCTTTGAAACTCCAAAGGCAGCATTTTATTTTCTATCCTGAAGCACAAGTTCCTCCTCTGATTTCCCCTTGGAAGAATGCCGCACGAATCTCCACCCCTCCTTTCATATCTAGTCCCTGCCCCAATGGAGCTTACATTCTGGAAGGGGGAAAGTAATAGAGGAGGCTAAGAGCAAAGAATAATAGATTCTTTTCAAATTTCAGGCCCGGCCTCAGTGTTTTGTTTCCTCCCCTGGAAGGAATCAAAATTTCTTTTGTAGAGCAGGGGTAAAAGACTCTAAAAACATCTATTTTAGTCTTATCAAAACAGACTCTTGTGGACACACACATAACTCACAAAGGCAAAACAAAAGAATGTACCACATACAATGACCCACTATATAGGCAATAAAAGGGGTCCATGATACATGAACAGGTGATAAACTCCTGAACTAAATGAAGGCAGGTAATGGTACAGGTATGGGTATGGCATATATTCCAAGAGTATAAACTGTGTGCTAGGGAATAATGAAAGGAGGTGTCAGCGTTGTGTTAGAGGGAGCTGCCCATTGTTAAATTTTCAAAGTGAATATTTGTATCACAGAAATCAGAAAACACTACAAATCAGGGCTTGAATTACTGTTGTGATTGATTGTCTAGACTTAATAAAGTAAAGAAGAAAATAACACAGATTTACTTTGAAAGTATGTCCTGCATAATAACCTTCCTCTCCCTACTCTTAAGGGCTGGTTGTCAAACATTTACCACTATACCATTGCTGCTGTTGTTGTTAGTCCTTCTTTTTCAAGGAGCATTAATGATATCAGGAATTGAAGTCTTGACTTTCTGAATGAAAAGGACTTAAATGAGACAGAGTTGCACAAGGTTCTAAGACTTACTTTCTCTTCCATAGTTATTGAAGTCCAGTAACAAGAAAAAAATCAGGATGACTAGCAATAGCCCAGGATGCAGTGGATGACCTCGGTATCTTTGATCTCTGATTGAGCTCCAGTCTCAACCTGGAGCCATCTTCATGACCTTTGGAACAAATTGTTCTCATCAACCCATTCCAATGGGGAAAGTCTTCACTTGCATGGAGTAGGTAACACTATTACCTCACCAATAGATTTAAGGCTCATTAGTTACCCTGTTAACCCTCTGCTGAGACAGGATGTGGCTGCTACCTACATATGCTAGAGCTGTGGCTAGGGCCACAGGTGAGAGTTAGGCGAAAGGTGGACACCACCACTAAGCAGATGGGGGAGAGGGGGAGATTAAGAAGAGACCCAAACATCAGAAAGAAATTTGTGAATTTTACCTGGTACTTAATAAAGAGACACTACAGAGTCTAGAGCAAACAAGTGACAAGACAGCCTAGATTTGCCCAAAAGAAAATAGCAAATGTGGCAGAGTGGAGGCAAAAAGAGGACTTACAGATGGGAAAATCCATTAGGAGACTATTATAATAATCTAGATAGGTTTCACTAGGAGAGGTAATTACCATAAAAATAGAAGGGAAAGAACAGATGTAAGAAATATTGTGTAGGTGTATGACAATACTACCTATTCACTCCATTCAAAAAAAAATGATAGCTATTCCATTAATTCAATTATATATGAACCAGGTGCAGAGAAAACCTGGTATGGCAGAAACATTTCTGATTTGGGTTTAAGAAAATCTGAATTTTAATCCCAATTCAGTTCTTTATTTCAAAAAGCATCACAGGGCAGCTAGGTGGCGCAGTAGGTAGACCACCAACCCTGAAGTCAGGAAGACCTGAGTTCATATCTGATCTCAGATACTTAACACTTCTTAGATGTGTGACCCTGGGCAAGTCACTTAACCCCAATTGTCTCAGCCAAAAAAAAAAAAAAAAAAAACTTCAAAAAGCATCATAGACTTTCAGAACTAAAAGGAAACTAAATAGTTCCCCCCCCCCAAAAAAAAATCCCTATTAAAACCCACCCAACAGAAACAATAAACTGGAGAAACATTTTTACATCCAAAGATTATGATAAAGGCCTCATTTCTAAAATATAAATAGAATTGACCCAAATTTATAATAATTCAAGCCATTCTTCGATTGATAAATGGTCAAAAGATATGAATAGACAATTTTCAGACAAAGAAATCGAAACTATTTGTAGTCACATGAAAAAGTGCTCCAAATCACTATTGATCAGAGAAATACAAATTAAGACAACTCTGAGATACCACTACACACCTCTCAGATTGGCTAAGATAATAGGAAAAGATAATGACGAATGTTGGAGGGCATGTGGGAAAACTGCGACACTGATACATTGCTGGTAGAACTGTGAACTAATCCAACCATTCTGGAGAGCAGTTTGGAACTATGCTCAAAAAGTTTTCAAACTGTGTATACCCTTTGACCCAGCAGTATTACTGCTGGACTTACATCCCAAAGAGATCTTAAAGGAGGTAAAGGGATCCATGTGTGCAAAAATGTTTGTGGCAGCCCTTTTTGTAATGGCAAGAAACTGGAAACTGAGAGGATGTCCATCAATTGGAGAATGGCTGAATAAATTGTGGTACATGAATGTTATGGAATATTATTGTTCTGTAAGAAACAACCAGCAGGATGATTTCAGAGAGGCCTGGAGAGATTCACATGAACTGATGCTAAGTGAAATGAGCAGAACCAGAAGATCATTGTACACAGCAACAAGAAGATTATATGATGATCAATTCTGATGGACATGGCTCTCTTCAGCAAGGAGATGATTCAGGCCAGTTCCACTTGTGCGTGATGAAAAGAGTCATCTAAACCCAGAGAGAACCATAGGAACAGAGTAAGGAATACAACATAGCATTCTTACTCTCTCTGTTGTTATTTGCTTGCATTTTGTTTTCTTTCTCAGTTTTTTTTCTTTTTCCTTCCTTCTTGATCTGATTTTTCTTGCACAGTAGTATATATATGTATACATATATTGGAATTAACATGTATTTCAACATATTTAACATGTATTAGACTACCTGCCAGCTAGGGGAGGGGGTCAGGGGAAGGAGAGGAAAATTTGGAACAGGTGGTTTTGCAAGGGTCAATGTTGGAAAAATTACTCATGCATATCCTTTGTAAATAACAAAAATAAATAAATTTTTAAAAAATAAAATAAAATAATAAAAAACCCACCCAACAAGTGATCATCCAGATTTTGCCCAATGAACTTTAGATCAGGAGAAATCCCTCTACTGACCAAATCATTTGCTATTGTACTATTCTAATTATTGGAAGGTTTTTTCCTGACATCAAACTTAAATTATCATCTTTCTAACTTCCATACATTATTCCTGGCTCAGCCCTTGGGACCAAGCAAAACCAATCTAATCTTCTTGCCTTTAAACAGACTCCATATACTTGATATTCAATTATTCAAACGTTATATTTTTCCTGAGTCTTCTTTTTTTTCAAATCCCCAGTTCTAATAACTGATCTAATAACTGATATTAATGTAATAGAACTATGTCCCCTGATCTTTGTGGAGGATGGGCCACCTGGCCTGGGGAAAATTCCTAAAAATGATCCCCACCCACCTGAATCTCCCTTGGGAAAGCTACATGGTTTCCCACAGGAATCTCCCACTCCCAATTGATCTGTGAATCACTTTGGTCTGGAAAACAATCACAACTCTCATTGATTTGAAAATTAGCCCTTAATCATTCCCTAGCCCCAAACCACAAAAGACAAGATTCTGTACCCAAACTGTTTTTGCTAAATTCCTATTTGGAACTAACCCTCTGGAAAGTTGTTTCTCAATGTAATAAACCCAATTTTTTCCCCAAAAACCTCATCTGCAGACTGGGACTGTGAATTCTTTTGCATGGGGCATGGGGCATTCTGATAAGCTGGGATCAAGAAGAACAATGACAGAATGGGGGGAGGCACCAGACACTGATAAGTAGGGAAGGTCTGGGGTCATGATGTCTAAGAAGCTCTTTCTCCTTATCTGGATTAAATCTTTACAGTTTATAATCTTATTGTAGCCAGCCCCAAATTATACCAGTTCTAATGATCAGGAGGGAAGGATGGTGATTGAGGCAGACCAATTAGGAACTGAGGCAGAACAATTTAAGGGAAACTGAGGCAGGACAATTAGAAGGGAACTGTGGCACAACAGCAAAGAACTAGAAATTAAGGAGATACCCATCAACTAGAAAACAACCAAGCAAATTGTGGTATATTAATGTGAATGAATACTATTTTGCTAAAGGGGATAATTTCAGAGAAACTTGTGAAGATTTATACAGTTTGATAGAGTGAAGTGAGTAGAACCAGGAAAACAATTTTTTTTGATAACAGCAATATTATAAATACAACTTTCAAAGACTTAAGAACTCCACTCAATACAATGACCAATCATGATTCCAGAAGTTCCAGTAATGAAGCATATTGCTCAACTGCTAACAGGAGATGGATTCAGAGTGCAGATGGAGACATATATTTTGGTGGCATGGCAAAAGCAGGAATCAGTCTTGCTTAATTATGTATATATGTTAGAAGAATTTTGTTTTTATTTTTTTCCACAGATGGGGAGAGGCAGAAGGGAGATAAATTTTTGTTCATTGAAAAAAATTTTTGATTGAATTTTAAAATACATTTTTTTAAAAATCCCTGCAAAACTTGAGAGCAGAATTGAGCTACTGGATATCTAAAGGCCCAAAAGTCTAAAGGTTTATGCAGACAGAAACTGTGGTGATTATTCAGAATGTCCTCAGTTTGCCTTCAATTCAAAGTCACCACTACCAAAGGCAGTCATAGGATTTGGATCTTGAAAGAATCTACCTCGTTTTGTAGGGGCGAAAAGTGACAAGCTAAAGGCCTCACAGCCAAGAGGTCTCAGAGTAAGAATCTGAACCAAGGTCCTCGAATTATCACTTTCAGGATTCTTTCCACTCCCTATAATCTTCAGCCCTTTATTCTTCCAAGGAAAGTCAGCTTTCCTAGTCCTCCTTAATGCTAATACCAGACCTTGGAGATTACTTCCCATGTGAGTTGAATTCCCTTTTAGAATGTGAACTCCTTAATAGCAAGGATATTGATATTTATTTGTATTGCCAGTTTTCAACACAGTATTTCAACATAGTAAGGACTTAATAATGTAATACCATAGAAACTGAGGCAAGACAGAGACTGATTTTTAATCAATGGTTTTTAATCATTTTAATAATGGAGAATTGGGGCTAGCTGGTCAAAAGGACTCAAGTCCAAAAAATGTTCTACTCCCCCCCCTTCACTTCTGGCCTCAGCCTGCTGCATGGGACTCTTATCTCAAAGCATTCATCAGCAAGCAATTAATTCCAGAGACTTTTATAGGGCTCCAGCTATCAAGGAAATAAAGGCAAGGGGGGAGAAACACTGGATGAGTGGACAAGCCATAATTCCAGGAAAGGATCATAACAGTTCTGGTAGGATAGGGGTCAAGATAAAAAGGTCGAGGGCAGGACAATGAGTCTAGGAGACAATGAGTCCAGGGCCAGAGACAGCAGAAGGAGAATTATCCCAGTAGGCATTTGACAGAAGCCACCTGGAGTTTTATGACTCTATGGAATGTAAAGTGGTCAAAGATTCTCTCAAGCCTAATGGCTAGAAAGGGAGTAGCCAGAATAATTTTATTCAGGGCATAATAATTCAGGGAAACTGAGGCATAACATTAAGTGACTTTTTCACTCATTCACCCTATGTGTGTGTGTGTATATATACATATATAGTTTGCAAGTTGTTTCCTTCCCTTAGAATATAAACTTCCTTTCTATTGTGATAAGAGAATTTCTGGCAGGTCCCATAACTGGTTAGAGTCGGTAGAATTTAACTGAGACATAAAACATTAGCTCAAGTGATTAACTGGTCAGCATTAAGAGAATTTCTAGTTCATCTTGACCACCTTTATTTTAATACAAGAGTGTATTAGCTTATATTAGTTATTATTAGTATTAGTATTAACTATATCTGATGTTATTAGTGATCAGGAGTAGAATTTGTTGGAATACACGGGAACTACCTGACAGTGGCTGCTGCAGATCCAACCTAGACCTGCAGAATGGATATCCTCTTGTAAGAGAATGATACAAGGAGATACAAGGAGATACAAAGAGCCTGAGAAGCAGTTGCTGTTCTCTGACCTCTCCACTGACAGGCTGTTGCATTGTCTGACCTCTCTCCTTTTCCCTCTGCCTCCAATTTATCTCATTCCCAGTCCACAATACTTGCGTCAGCAAAGGCTGCCCTGCAACTCCTTCAGATGCTATGATCCACAGCTGTGGAGGCTTTTGGAGAATTGACCTGTCCCTTAACAAGAATTTATTGTGTAAAAAAAGCAGGGGTAGTAATCACCATCTCAAACAAAGGTAAAGCTAAAATAGATATAATCAAAAAAGAGAAAAACAGGAAAACTAAACTGCACGTCAACTTTTTTTCCTATCCCTCTTGATTCCTCTGCTTTTCTTCTACCCACTACCTCAGGATCTGTTGGTTTTTGTATGTAAATCTATATTCTGAGCATATAATAAAATGTTTTTTACATGTTTCTCTGTGTTGATAAGTGTGATTGACAGTAGTGGGCAAGTCACTTAACCCTAATTGTCCCCCCAACATATGAGAGAGAGAGAGAGAGAGAGATCTAGCTCATAAATTTTCCAGCACACAAAAAATAAAATTTACTAAGGAGATTTCTAGGCAAGAAAAATCAGCTGACCAGTGCATGTGGTAGGACACTGCTGCCAAAATAAATCTAGCACAATGCAGATTGTATAGAAGTAAAAATCTAGGTTTTAATATATTTAAGCACAGATTCAAGATTTTTTAAAAAAAATTACCCTGAACAAAGATTAGGGTTCTAAAAGGGTTCTTGTAGACAAGATTACATCAGAATGACAGAGAAATAATTCTTTTACATACTGCAATCTCATAGATTCTTTTAGGCTATAAAAGTTTTAAAAGACAGATTCATAACCCCATATTTCCTCCACTGTCATTGAGCTGAACAAACTTAAAACAAAATCATTATCAAGTACATCCCTTAAGGAAACAAACCTAGTTAAACAGACTTTATAGGCAAACTAAGCTATGTTACAGATTAAACTACATGTAGAGGGTTCATGTGGGCAACTATGTGGCTAAGTGAATGGAACGCCAGATCTGGAGGCAAGAAGACTGGATTTCAAATCCATTTAGCCCTCTTTGCCTCGGTTTTTTCATATGTAAAATGAGTTAGAAAAAGAAATGGCAAAGCACTTCAATATCTTTGCCAAGAAAATCTCAAATAGAGTAGCAAAGTGTTGGTCACTAATGAAATGCCTGAACAACAGGATTCATAGTGGGTTTATTAAGAAAAAGATTTACATGCCTACAGAGAATTTTTCCTCAAGTAATGTTAGGCAAATTATTTCTGGGAAGATTTCAGGCTTGCCTTCCTGAGAAATATTTGAGGCTTTAAATAAATTTTCATGTTCCCTGAAACAGATTTTAGCCAGCTCAAAAACCTATTTAGGAGAAACAGCCACCCAAGCCCCCATAATAAAAATTAATAAAAGGAAATCAAGAATAAAAATTCTCATAACACTAGCAAAGTTGCTGCTTTTTTCTAGAACATCACAGACAGGGTGACATACTGGATAGAACAATGGGCCTGAAATCAGAAGATTCATCTTCTTGAATTCAAATTTGACCTCAGATACTTAATAGCTGTGTGACTGGACAAAAAAATTTAACCCTGTCTACGTCAGTTTCTTCAACTATATAATGAGCTGTAGAAGGAAATGGTAAACCATTCCAGTATCTCTGCCAAGAACACTTCAAATGGATTCAATAAGATTTGGACAAGAATGGATAAATGAGTGAACATTTGTCTGTATAATCTGTTTATCATGTTTGTATGGTTGTCATTTTAATTACTGTACTATGTTGGTTATCCTCCCAGTTGACTGTAATCCTGGAAAACATCAGTGAAAAGAAATAATTTTTGGCATCACTTATGGTCTTGTATTTTTCTATTAAGTAATACAAATATGACAATAAATCTTAATTGTACACAAAGTGGTCAGAAATCACTTTGGGGGTTTCTGATATTTTAAGTTGGGTTAAATTTTGCTCTGGTTTGTGGCAACCTATCTGTAGATTTGGAAGCTAAATTATTCCTGCTCAAATCTATTCCCCTTCCACCAACACTCCTTTAAGTTGTCTCCTGGGTAATGGGAAGAAAATTCCCTTCAAAAGAACCCAATCTATTCAACCCTGATTTTGACTTTCTGATTCCAGGTAAGATATTTTGAAACTGAAAAACAACTGTCTATCCCAGTTATGATGCTGACCTCACTTTTCTGGAAAACACAAATTTCTACTGATATGTTTATTAAACTTTTAGTGAGAAAAAGTTTCAAGAATTTGCAGGAAAAGACTGACAATTTTTTCTCATTTCTGTGTTCTAAATTCAGGACAGAATAAGAGTACAAAGAAAGAGAACATGAAATGAAAGGAAAAGACTACCCCTTTGTAGAAAATAACTGAATGAAAATATTTACTTTGCATTAAATATTCATGAAAATATATTTTAAAAACACAAAAATATCCTAAGTTTTTAAATTAAAGCTTTTTATTTACAAAACATATGCATGGGTAATTTTTTCAACATTGACCCTTGCAAAACCTTCTGTTCCAAAATTTCCTCTCCTTCCCCCACCCCACCTTCTAGATGGCAGGTAGTCCAATATGTATTAAATATGTTACAATATATATTAAATCTAATATATGTATACATATTTATACAGTTATCTTGCTGCACAAGAAAAATCGGATCTAGAAAGAAAAAAAAAACTGAAAAAGAAAACAAAATGCAAGCAAACATCAATGGAAAGAGTGAAAATGCTATGTTGTGAATCACACTCAGTTCCCACAGGCCTCTCTGTGGGTGAAGATGGCTCTCTTCATCATTGAACAATTGGAACTGGTTTGAATCATCTCATTGTTGTAAAGAGCCATGTCCATCAGAATTGGTCATCGTTATAGTCTTGTAATTGCCATGTATAATGATTTCCTGCTCATTTCACTCAGCATCAGTTCATGTGAGTCTCTTCAGGCCTCTCTGAAATCATCTTATTGGTCATTTCTTACAGAACAATAATATTCCATAATATTCATATACCATAACTTATTCAGCCATTCTCCAATTGATGGGCATCCACTCATTTTCCAGCTTCTGGCCACTACTAAAAGGGCTGCCACAAACATGCTTTGCACATGTGAGTCCCTTTCCCTCCTTTAAGATCTCTTTGGGATATAAATCTCTGATCAGTAGTGATTTAGAGCACCTTTTCATATGAATAGAAATAGTTTCAATTTCTTCATCTGAAAATTATTTGTTCATATCCCTAAAGGGTTTTTTTTAAAGAACAAAAAACACTCCTTTGGCCACCCTCTTTTTTTCTTGTGGAGTGACAGAAAAAGCTTAATTCTTAAACAAAACTGAAGCCAGTCTCTATAAAATTTAAGAGAGATTGTCATAAAGGACTCTCTGGAAAAAAGAAATATAAAAAAAAAAACTATCTTATCTGATGCTTAGGAAAAGTTTGTTTAAATCCGAAAGCCACTACAAAATTTAATTATAGGAGAAGAATTTTATCTTACAATTGAATTTCTTCTGTGAATGATTAAAAGGAACTAAATTGTCTAGATCAATTAGAAACAAAGTCATCTTATAGGAACTGGAATGGATTTTGGCTTTGGTGAGAAAATTGAAGAGTGAGGCTCTGGTACCTGAGGTGAAATGTCTCTACTTAATTCCATTAGAATATCTGGATGGGGCAAGAAATCTCTAAAAATTATGGAAATATTTTTTTAATATCACTTTATTATTTTTTATATCTTTAAATAATTAATTCATTTTAGACTTAAATACAAAGTAGGAAAACAAAAAAAATTTGATTAATATAGCTGACAGTGTAGTTTTCTTATTTTTGTCTTTTTATTACATCTATTTTAGTTTTAACATTGTCTGAGATCATGTTTTTTTACACAATAAATTCTACTCCTGATCTTTATTTTATATTTGTATCTCTTTTTTCCTCTCTCTCCTAACTCCTTTACTTCTATACTATCTTACCCTTCCATTACTTAATCCACCCACCCACCAAGGATCCCTCCCTTATCCTCTCCCCTACTTCTCCTTGCCCTCTTGTTTCTATTTGAACTAGCTTTCCAAATATATACTTTATTCCCTCCTTATTCCTTTCCTATTAATGTACCAATACTTCTCTACCATCCTCTTATTCTATTCTCTCAACCTTTTATTTCTTTATAAATTTAGACTTTTATTCCCTTCTAAATGTATGTTTTTTCTCTCTTTAAATTTTAATGTGAGTAGAGCTACTTCTAAAAATCCCTCTTATATTCTCTTCCCCCCCCCATCATCTTATCTTCTTATTTCTTTCCAAATTTGGAAACTGGTATATCCCACACACACATACACACACGTATATTTACCATATTGTATATTATACAGGTAAATATATTATCTAGATATATAATTATATATATATAGTCTCTTTAATCCATTCTCTATAAGAGTAGAGTTCTAGAACTATCAGTCCTTCTCCTTCCCCATATAATTCCTCTATGCAATTTTTCCTTTCAAACTTCTTTTGCATAAGATAACTATTCTTTTTAACTTTTTCTACATGATTGTGCCCTTTAGGATCACCACATCATACTCAGTTTAACTACAATCTTCCTTCCAATCTACTACAATCCTTCCTCAATTGTTAGGGACATTTCTCCTTCTCTGAGAATTGCCATGTATGCCATGTCAGCTGGCCCAGGAGGCAAAAAAGGGCTTGGCCTCTGAGGCAGGAAGTTGTGTCTTACAGGTGTTAAAGTATTCCTTGAGATGGTGAGGGGTGTGTCCTCTTGCTAGATCTACACCTAGGACACAGCACTAACTCCAGGTATCTCCCTTCTGTGGATTCACTTACGCAGTGCTTAGTGAGCTAGGCACAGGGTAATCCCAGAGAAGAGTAATTATAAATAATCATCTTTGAGTCCATAGGCAGAGATGTAGAGAGATGCAGAGATGCAAAGAGAGACACAGAGACATACATACACTTGCTCTTGCTTCCTGCTAATCCCTGCTGAGATTACCAATAAAGAAAGGTTGTTTTGCACCTCAAGATCAGCTCGTCTTCATATGTATCCAGGGATATCCAGAAGACTGGTATGTATGGCCCTAGCAGTCTAGAATAGTGTACATAGATGGACCATTACATCTAATTACTAATGATAATCTTTGACATATACTTTACATTTTCATATATAAAAAATAAACAGCTTATTCTTATTGAATCCCTTGTAATTAGTCTTTGATGTTTATCTTATATTTCTCTTGCATTGTGTATGTTAAATTTTCTGTAAACATTCTATTAAGCTGGGAAAATTGGAAATTACTATGGCAGAAACTAGGCATTGACCCACACTTAACACCGTACACCAAGATAAGGTCAAAATGGGTTCATGACCTAGGCATAAAGAATGAGATCATAAATAAATTGGAAGAGCATAGGATAGTTTACCTCTCAGACCTGTGGAAGAGGAAGGAATTTATGACCAAAGAAGAACTAGAGATCACTATTGACTACAAAATAGAAAATTTTGATTATATCAAATTGAAAAGTTTTTGTACAAACAAAACTAATGCAGGCAAGATTAGAAGGGAAACAACAAACTGGGAAAACATTTTTACAGTCAAAGGTTCTGATAAAGATCTCATTTCCAAAATATATAGAGAATTGACTCTAATTTATAAGAAATCAAGCCATTCTCCAATTGATAAATGGTCAAAGGATACGAACAGACAATTTTCAGATGATGAAATTGAAACTATTACCACTCATATGAAAGTGTTCCAAATGCAAATTAAGACAACTCTGAGATACCACTACACACCTGTCAGATTGGCCAGAATGACAGGGAAAGATAACGCAGAATATTGGAGGGGATGTGGGAAAACAGGGACACTGATACATTGTTGGGGTGGAATTGTGAATACATCCAGCCATTCTGGAGAGCAATTTGGAACTATGCCCAAAAAGTTATCAAACTGTGCATACCCTTTGATCCAGCAGTGTTTCTACTGGGCTTATACCCCAAAGAGATACTAAAGAAGGGAAAGGGACCTGTATGTGCCAAAATGTTTGTGGCAGCCCTGTTTGTAGTGGCCAGAAGCTGGAAAATGAATGGATGCCCATCAATTGGAGAATGGTTGAGTAAATTGTGGTATATGAATGTTATGGAATACTATTGTTATGTAAGAAATGACCAGCAGGACGAATACAGAGAAGATTGACGAGACTTACATTAACTGATGCTGAGCGAAATGAGCAGAACCAGGAGATCATTATATACCTCAACAACGATACTGTATGAGGATGTATTCTGATGGAAGTGGATTTCTTCAACAAAGACAAGATCTAACTTAGTTTCAATTGATCAAGGATGGACAGAAGCAGCTACACCCAAAGAAAGAACACTAGGAAATGAATGTAAACTGCTTGCATTTTTGTTCTTCTTTCATTTGTGAAATGAAATATTTCACATTCTCTTCTATTTTTTCATTCTTTATATTATATATATATATATATATATAAGATATATAAGATATCTTATTTTTCTTGGTCTCTCATAACTATGCTATCTTCCCCTTGCCTAATTCTAATTTCCAAGGAATTGTTTTCTTCCTTAATTTATACCTTCTAAATCCAATTCTCCCTGAGCAACAAGAGAACTGTTCAGTTCTGCACACATATATTGTATCCAAGATCTACTGTAACCTATTTAACATGTATAGGACTGCTTGCCATCTGGGGGAGAGGGTAGAGGGAGGGAGGGGAAAAATCAGAACAGAAGTGAGTGCAAGGGATAATGTTGTAAAAAAATTACTCTGGCATAGTTCTGTCAATAAAAAGTTATTAAAAATAAAAAATAAATAAAACTATCTCATCTTTAAAAAACACATTATATTAAGCTTAATTTTACTAGACATGATATTTTTGGCTGCAACCACAGTTCTTTTGCTTTTTGACATATAGTATTCCAAGACCTATGGTTATTTAATACAGCCATTATTAGATTCTGTGTGGTGACTCTAATTATGGCTCCACTATGTGACTATTTTTCTTGTTATTTAGAATGTTTTCTCCTTGACTTGAGGGTTTTGGAATTTGGCTATGATATTATTTTAGTTTTTCCTCATAAGATCTCTTCCAGGTGGTGATCAGTAGATTTTTTTTCTATTTCTCTTTTCCCTTCTTGTCCTAACATTTCTGGACAATTTTCTTTAATTATTTCTTGTATTATTTCAAGGTTTTTTTGATCATAGCTTTTGGATCGTCTGATTATTCTTATGTTTTCTCTTTATTTGTTCTCTAGATCAATTGTTTTTCTTATGAAATATTTCACATTCTCTTCTATTTTTTCATTCTTTATATTATATATATATATAAGATATATAATATATCTTATTTTTCTTGGTCTCTCATAACTTTGCTATCTTCCCCTTGCCTAATTCTAATTTCCAAGGAATTGTTTTCTTCCTTAAGATTCTGGATCTCCACTATTTGACAGAAATTGCTGAGAAAATTGGAAATTAGCATAGCAGAAACTAGGCATTGACTCACACCTTATACCCTACAAAAAGATGAAATGGAAATGGATTCATGATTTAGACATAAAGAGTAATACTATAATAAAATTAGAAGAACAAAGGATAGTCTACCTCTTAGATCTGTGGAGAAGGAAGGAATCTGTGGCTAAAGAAGAAATAGAATACATTGTGGAATCCAAATGGATATTTTTATTATATTAAGTTAAAAAAGGTTTTGTACAAACAAAACCAATGCAAACAAGATTAGAAAAAAAGCAATAAACTAGAGGGGAAATTTTACCTCTAAGGATTCTAATAAAGGCCTCATTTCTAAAATATAGAGAATTGACTCAAATTTTTAAGAATTCAAGCCATTCTCCAATTAATAAATGATCAAAGGATAAGGACAGACAATTTTCAGATGAAGAAATTAAAATCATTTCTAGTCATAAGAAAAAAATGGCCTACATCATTATTGATAAGAGAAATGCAAATTAAAGCAACTAATACCACTACACACCTCTCAGATTGGCTAAAATGACAGGAAAAAATAATGATGAATGTTGGAGGGGACATGAGAAAACTGCAACACTAATACATTGTTGGTGGAACTGTGAACAGATCCAAACATTCTGAAGAGCAATTTGGAATTATGCTCAAAAAGTTATCAAACTGTGCATACCCTTTGACCCAGCAGTTTTTCTACTGTGATTATATCCCAAAGAGATCCTAAAAGAGGGAAAGGGACCCATGTGTGCAAAAATGTCTGTGGCAGTCCTTATTGTAGTGGCTAGAAACTGGAAACTGAGTGGATACCCATCAATTGGAGAATAGCTGAATAAGCTGTGATATATGAATATTATGGAATATATTGTTCAGGAATATGAATATGGAATATTATCCTGTCTCAAATGCTTAAAACTTGTGTTACATGCTGCAATGTATTTACTCTCTCTAGGCTTCCATTTACTTTATTAAAAAATATATATTTTTAAATTTATACATGTACATTCATTTTTTATACATTTCCATATAAGTTTTGTTGGGAGAGAAAATCAGAATAAAAGGAAAAAACATGAGAAAAAAAGAAAAAACAGAAGAAAAAAGTGACTATGCTTCAATCCACATTCAGTCTCCATAATTCTTTCTCTGGATATACATGGCATTTTCTATCAAAAGTATATAGGAATTGCCTTGGATCACTGATTTGCTGAGAAGAGCTAAGTCTATCATAGTTGATCATCACAAACTTGCTATTGCTATGTACAGTGTTTTCCTGGTTCTGCTCACTTCACTCAGCATCAATTCATATAAGTCTAGGCTTTTCTGAATTAGCCTATTCATTATTTATTTTTTTAATAATATTTTATTTTTTCCAAATACATGCTAAGATAGTTTTCAATTCATCTTTGCAAAACCTTGTGTTCCAAAATTTTCTCCCTCTTTCCTCCCTCCTCAAGTCAGTAAACAATTCTATATAGAGTAAAGATGTGCAATTCTTCTAAACACATTTCTATATTCTTCATGATACACAAGAAAAATCAGATCAAAAAGGGAAAAAAAAGAAAGAAAAAAACGAGCAAACAAACAACAAAAAGATGAAAATATTAAGTTTCATTCCACATTCAGTCTCCATAGTTCTCTCTCTAGATGCAAATGGTTTTTTTCCATCACAAGTCTATTGGAATTGCTTTGAATCACCTCATTGTTGAAAAGAGCCAAGTGCATCACATTTGATCACATATTTGTGATTTGTTGTTGCTGTGTACAATGTTGTCTTGGTTCTACTTACTTCACTTAGAATCAGTTCATGTAAGTCTTTACATGCTCATCATTTCTTATAGAACAATAATATTCCATTACATTCATATATCAGCCATTTCCCAACTGATGGGCATCCACTCAGTTTCCAGTTTCTTGACACTACAAAAAAAGCTGTTAGGAACATTTTTGCACATGTGGGTCCTTTTCCCTCTTTTATGATCTCTTTGGGTTACAGAGCCAGTAAAGACACTGCTGGATCAAAGGGTATGTGAAAAGTACAGTAATACTTAATCCTGGGCAGTCACTTCGTTTGTGAATGCCCTAGTGTTACTCTGTATTTTTACATTGCCAGTCTCTCCTAATTCCCAGGGTGTCAGAGAATCCTCTGGTCATTGACCTTTGCAGTGTCAACTAATTTTAATCCAACTTGCCTCCTCTGAGGCCTTCAGAGATCTCTGGCTATGATTTCTTGAATCATAGTTTAGTAACTGATAGTGAACTCAAGAACAACCATGTGCAAACTTAAAGTCTTTATTATACTTGCTCACATATTGCCCTGACCTATTACCTCCCAAGTGAACACCAGGTCTGTGAGAGACCCATGTGTTCACTATCAAGCTCCTTGCCTCTCTTGGCTATCCATCCATTTCATTCAGCCACCCTAGGATAAAAAGAGCGACTTCCTGCTGCAGTGAGCTTAAGAAGGGTCTGTGAGGTTGCACACACAGCCAATCATAGAAGGAGACATCTCCCATTACAAAGCTATCTCAACATGACCAGAATCCTGCCCATGGGGCAGTCTTCTGGCCACAGAAATTACTTCCAGGAACCTCAAGCACTTCTGGCTTCTTACTTTTTGTTTGCATTGTGCTGATTCATTGTAAAAAAGACCCTTACAGGTAGGCACAGTTTTATAGCTCTTTGGGCACAATTTCAAATCACTCTAATTCCACCAACAATGTATTAATGTATCAGTTTTCACACATCTTCTCCAATATTTATTATCATCATTTCCTGTCATCTTAGCCAGCCTGAGAGGTGTGAAGTAATACCTCAGAGTTGTCTTAATTTGGATTTCTCTAATCAATAGGGATTCAGAGCATTTTTTCATAAGTATAAATGACTTAAATTTCTTCATATAAAATTATCTATTCATATCCTCTGGCCATTTATCAATTGGGGAATGGCTTTTATTCTTATAAATTTGAGTAATTTTTATATATTTTTAAAATGAGGTTTTTACCAGAAAAACCAACTATAAAAATTTTTCCCCAGCTTTTTTCTTCCCTTCTAATCTTGGCTACATTGGTTTTGTTTGTGCAAAACCTTTCTAATTTAATTGAGTCAAAATTACCCATTTTGTATTGCATAATATTCTCTAGTTCATCTTTGGCCATAAATTCCTCACTTCTCTCCAGATCTAAGAGGTAGACTATTCTTTGTTCTCCTAATTTCCATATGGTATCATTCTCTATGTCTAAATCATGAACCCATTTCAACCTTCTCTTGATATGTGGTGTTTAATGTTCAACAACATTTTTTAATAGAACAGAAATATTCCATTACTTTCATATACCATAACTTATTCAATCATTCCACAATAGATGGGAGTCCTCTCATTTTCCAATTATTTTCCACCACAAATAAAGCTGCTACAAATATTTTTGCATATATGGGCCCTTTTCCCTTTTTTATGATCTCTTTGAGATACATACCCAGTAATGGCATTGCTGAATCAAAGAGTATGCATAGCTTTATATCCCTTTGTTCATGGTTACAAATTGCTCCTAGAGAGTAATCATTTAGGAATTTGAAGATTTGTCATTTTTAAGATTTCAAGGAAGAACTCCTGGGATTTGGAGTAATTCCAGGTTTTCATTATCTTCTGAAATATCTTAGTGAGTTTAGGAGCACTACTCTGTAGAATTTGTTTTAAGGAAAAATAAGAATTAAATTTGATAAAAGTTAATGCATTTTTCCCCTGAACATGGATAGCTTCTTATTTCTAGCATAATGAAGGAAGACAATTAGAATGGAAATAATCCCAGAGTAAAGAAAAAATAGGTATATGGTTTGCTCCTTATAACCAAAATGATTAAACAAATCAGCCTAATAATTAGACAAATCAGGGAGAACTGGTCAGATAAAATAATAAGACAAAGGTGTAATGTAAAACTTTTAATTAACTGGAATGATAAATTTTAAGAAAAGCAATAGGATTAGCTTGTTTTCTCTAAGAACTGTGTGTGTGTGTGTGTGTGTGTGTGTGTGTGTGTGTGTGTGATTGGCTTCCAAATTTGTTCATCATGGAAATTGAGCCTCAATATGTTTTAGTAATAAGTTCTCAAAATTGGATTAAGAATTTTATATGTAAATTGATTAGTTATGGTTTTAAAAAGTGAAATTATTTCCCCATTTTGTCTCCTTTAACACTTTAATACTGAAGAAACTAACACTAAAAAACAGAATAGATCATTTGGTGCTAAGCAGCACACACAAAAATCAATGAAGAAAAACACCTTAAAAAGAAGTGACCAAATGGAGGGAAAAACTTCAAAATTCACTGAAGAAAAGACTTCCTTAAAAATTAGAATTAGGCAAGTGGAAGCTTATGACTTCACAAGACATCAAGAAACAATCAAACAAAAGTAAAATATCTCCTCAGAAAAACAACTGAAAGGAGAGATCATTTTAAAGTTATTAAAATACCTGAAAGCCATGATTAAAAAAAAAAAGAAGAAGAAAGAAAGAGCCCACATGTTTCAAGAAATTATAAAGGAAAATTATCTTGAAATTCTAGAACCACAGTGAAAGAATCCATTAATCATGTCCTTAAAGAGATTCTAAAATGAAAACTCCCAGGAATATTATAGCCAAATTTCCAAACTCACGGGTCAAAGAGAAAGTATTTCTTTTTAATTTTTTTTTGATGGGGAGGATTCTAGAAAGATGGCAGAGTAGCTTAGTAAATTTCAGACTCTCCAAATTTCCCCCACAAACAGAAGGCAAATATAACCTAGTGAAAAATCAAGAAGATTTGGAACAGAACAGGGATCCTCCAGGTATAACCCAAAAAGAACCAAAGAAAGATCTAGGCTGGGGATTAACTCATGGGAAGTACAAACACCTCTGGGCTAGCTCTGGGGCTAGCTGGGTGTGATTGGAACCTCAATGAGAGCCACAGAAACTTTTACTTCCTGGACAGCTTGAGAAGTCCAGATCTGAGTCCAGGAGGACTGAGTGAACCTCCACTTATCAGTACCAATAGCCCCCGCTGTTTTGCAGGGATACCACCCCTGGGCTAGAAGGACCTAGCACCAAGTGAGTACAGACGCAGTGGGGCAAGTATGCTTCTAGCTTCAAGCTTTTTCAGGAGGGGGAAGCTTTTGGCTTGGGGTTTCTTGTCAGAGAGGAAAACTAAAATGAAGCTAGAGGCACCATTCCTCTACCCCACAATTAGAATATCTCTTATTGTTATTAATACACTAATACCTCTTATTAAAGAAAAAAATAACCAGCAAAGAAGAAAGAACCTCACTACAGAAATTTACTATGGGAATAGGGGGAAGAGTGGGTTCATCTTCAGAGGAAGACACTGAAATTAAAAAAAAAAAAAACTTTCTTTTACCCCAAAGAGTAATGTGAAATAACTCCCTGCCCAGAGAGCATTTATAGAATAACCCAAAAAAGAACTTAGAAATCTAGTGAAAGACATTGAGGGAAAACTTAGAAAAATAAATAAATAAAAACCATCCAAGAAAAATTAGATTATGGGAAAAAAGTTAACCAACTAGAAAAGAAGTTACAGTATCTTAAGGATGAGAATAACTCTTTGAAAATTAGAATTGGGAAAGGCTATGAGAGAACAAAAAGCACCAAAGCAGAGTATAAAAAATGAAAAAATAAAATAGAATGTGAAACATCTTATAAGAAAAACAACAGATCTGGAGAACAGATTAAGAAGAAAAAATATAATAATTGGATTGCCTAAAAATTGTGACCAAAAAAAAAAAAAAAAAAAAAAGAACTTTGCAAGAAATAATCAAAGAAAATTGACCTGGGGGGGAAAATAGAAATAGAAAAAATCTACCAATGCCCACCTCAATGAGATTCTTTGTGAAAAACATATAAGCATATTATTATCAAATTTTGAAACTCTCAGATCAGAAAAAATCTTGAAGAAAGAAGAAAAAGACAAATCAAATAAACCGGAGCTACAATTAGAATTGTACAGGACTTAGTAGCTACAATAAAAGACCACAGATGCTAGAATCATATCTACCAACAATTAAAAAAAAAAAAAAAAAAAAACCTAGGTCTGCAGCCAAAAACATACCCAGCAAAATTATCTATATTATTGAACGAGAAAAAAATGGACATTCAACAAACTTTCAGATTTTTCAGGACTTTCTACCAACCACACCCAAACTTAATAGAAATTTTAACTTATAAGAGCCAATATCAAAGATCAATTTTCAAGGAGCTCAACATGGATAAATTGTCTTGTTTTATTTTTACATGGAAAATACATACAATATGTTTAAGATTGACATCAACAATAGGGTAGCTCAAAAGAAAGATTGGGACAGAGTTAAGGTAAAAATAGTAATTATTTTATATAAATGAAGAGCAAAGGAAGAATATATATGGCATTGCGGGGGGGGGGGGGGGAGAGGCTTGTAATTCAGAAAACTTGCTCACATAAGGAATGGGTTAAATAAGCAGCACAAGCATGAAGAGTATAGCACTCTCAAAATCTATAAAGAAATAAGAGAGAAGGGATGGGCAGAGGGGGAAGCAAAGGGTGAGGGAAGAAGACAAGGGAGAGATCCACAGTTGGAGAGAGAGATTAAATAACAAGGCTGTTAAGTACAATTTTCGCACTCAACTACTGCTAATCAATCATGGTTCCTAGGTTTAATCAGAGAAACTCTGGCAAATATTACAAATCTTACCTCTGTTTTGAGGTCTCCAGAATCCTCTGGCCGCTATCTCATATGGACAAAGTTTGAGCACAACAGAGCATCAGAGAGTTTTGGCAGGCAAGCTTAGACTTTATTCATGTGGTTTACCCTTCACTCTATGACCTCCTGCCTTCTCTTAGTATCTCTCCCCAAGCCGAGCTCCAGGTGAAAAGGAAATGGAAAGAGGTGGAGGGTCAAGTCCCTCCTCCTCTGAGATTATATAGGGTCTATGAGGTCACAGGCACAAGCCAATCGATGATGGAGATTACATCCAGAACTTGACTCAAGATCAAAGTAATTAGGATTCCTGCTGTGGCTGGAGGCCCCACCCACGAAGGAAGTTCCGATGTACTCATGCTCAATCACATCTGGGGACCTCAAGACCATTGGCCTACTTACATCCCAATTGTGCTTGCCTGACCTCTCTAATGGACCCTTACATAAGGCAAATTAAGGAGTAGAATTAAAGCAAAGAGTCAGTAGAGATAGGAAAGATATGTATGTATGTGGAGGGGGAGAACAGGAGACGGTGTGGGGAAGGGAGAAGGAATGTATGTGTATGTATATATCTACATATGTATACATAAATATATCTTTTCTTAACTTTATGCTTGAGGGTGAGGAGAGGAATGAAAGAGGTAAAAAGAATAAAGTAAAAAAAGTGTATAGTAGAGAACAAAAGAATAATTTATAAGGAAGTAAAGAAAGGATATACATTCATGAATTTAATTTCTTTTACTAATATATATATTTATATACTTTCTTGAATTGGTAATTTGTTGCTACATAGTTTGAATCCTCCCTGATATTCTGCTGGGCACATAACAATGTTCTCTTTTGTTTTGTTTTATTTCTTTAGTATTACTTTTCTGTTTTTCTTTTTTCTTATTCTTTTTTCTAAATAAAAATTGTAAAAATAGAAAAAAAAAATTTCCTCAATAGTATTTTATTTTTCCAAATACATGTAAAGGTAGTTTCAACATTCATCTTTGTAAGATTTTGTGTTCCAAATTTTTCTCCCTCCTCCTCCCCAAGACAGCAAGCAATCTGTTTAAACATATACAATCCTTTTAAACATATTTCCACATTTATCATGTGGTACAAGAAAAATCAGACCAAAAGTGGAAAAATCATGAGAAAGAAAAAGCAAACAAAGATGAAAATAGTAAGTTTGATTCCACATCCAGTCTCTATAGTTCTCTCTTTGTATGTAGATGGCATTTTTCCATCCCAGGTCTATTGGAATTGTCTTGAATCACCACATTGCTGAAAATGGCCAATTCCATCACAGTTGATTATCATATAATCTTGCTGTTACTGTGTATAGTGCTTCTGCTCACTCCAGTCAGCATCAATTCAGGTAACTTTTTCTAGGCTTTTTTGAAATTAACCTGCTCATCATTTCTTATACAGCAATAATATTCCATTACATTCGTATATCATAACTTATTTAGCCATTCCCCAAGTGATGGGTAGCCACTTAATTTCCAGTTCCTTACAAAAAGAACTGCTATAAACATGTTTGTGCATATGGGAAGGAAAAAATATTTCAAATAGCCAGAAAGAAACAACTAAAATATCATGGAGCGACAGTCAAAATAATACAAGTTTAGAAAATTCTACATTAAAGCATTGGAAGGTTTGGAATACAATATTCTTAAAGGAAAAGGAGCTAGGTTTACAACCACATATGGCACAATGGATAAAGCACCAGACCTGAAGTTAGGAAAATCTGAGTTCAAATCTGGCCTTAAACATTTATTAGCTATGTGTGACACTTATTTGTCACTGAACCTTATTTGCCTACATTTTCTCATTTGCAAAATGAGCAGCAAGAAAAGAAAGAAGAAAAAAAAAAAAAGATAGACAGTTCCAGTAAAAGGAGATTTTTAAAAATCCTCAAATGGGATTACAAAGAATTGGACACAATCGTAAAGACTAAACAATAATAAATCATATTGTTTTATTACTGGCAGGTTTAAGCAACATTACTTAGGGCACTTCTGCAAATAACTTGAAACGTGAGAAGTAAATTTACTGGGAGAAACACAACTCCAAAACTATCTTAGAAACAAAATCCATTTAAGGTACTGTTAACTAACATTATAATTAAGAATATCAGGATGTTAATTCAGTGCTTTGTGTTTCTGGGTTTCAATAAACTCTACTGGACACTTCATGAACAGTCGTAAGGGATAGACCCTTTCTATATGTCCAAATGTCCAAAGAAAAATATTTCCTAGAAGCAGACAACTTCGAGGTAGACAATCCCAAAAAGACAGGATAAGAAATCTGTTGTTTAAATGGACCTTAAATGAATGTGGCACATATATGTTTGACCAAACCCTTACTATTTCCCCAGCACCTCAATTGCCTTGGAACATTAGAGAAGGGTCTAAAGAAGATAAAAAATTTAGGAATATCTGACTGTGATATGTGAAGTTGGTTGCCAGAAATGGGCCAGATCAAGGAAATTATGAAAATCTTTTTATGTAATACTAATATTTGCTTTAGTTTTGTTGGAGTCAATGTTTTCAATTTTTTATCTACTTATAGAAACTTTTATCTACTTATAGATACTTATAGTTTATAGAACTTTTATCTACTTATCTTATCATAAAAATTTTATCAAGGCATCCAGAGGGGAGTTCTATAGAAGGCACAAGAATATGATATATATGCCATGTGATCTACAACCAAAAACAGGAGCTGATAATAATCTTTTTTATATTGACTTTATGACCATCATATCCTTAATTCTGCTAAGTCACATGACAAGCTGGAGCATGCAGAATTTAACAGATTTCAAACTTAAGTTCAAGTGCTTAACAGGTTATGAAATAGTGATAAGTGAATTTCTGGCTCAGCTTGATCACTTCTATTTGTTTAAGATGAGTGTGGTACTTAACTTGCTATATCTCTGGTGTTGATGGTTAGTATGAAAATTTGTTACTTTACCTGCTGTAGATATTCACCTTCTGTTATCTATTCTTTAAGGTGAAAATCTTTACCTTCCTCTTCTGTCATTGGTAAAATTGTATCATATCCATCCTTCCTAAGTAACCAAAACATATATATCTTATTTTTTACAAATTTATTTTTTTATTATAGCTTTTTATTTACAAGATATATGCATGGGTAATTTTTCAGCATTGACAATTCCAAAACCCCTTGTTCCAATTTTTTCCTTCCTTCCCCCCACCACCTCCCTCAGATGGCAGATTGATCAATACATGTTAAAATACAATATATGTATACATGTCCATACAGTTATTTTGCAATACAAAAAGAATCGGACTCTGAAATATTGTACAATTAGCCTGTGAAGAAAATCAAAAATGCAGGTGGACAAAAATAGAGGGATTGGGAATTCTCTGTAGTGGTTCATAGTCATCTCCCAGAGTTCTTTTGCTGGGTGTAACTGGTTCAATTCATTACTGCTCTATTGGAACTGATTTGGTTCGTCTCATCGCTGAAGAGGGCCATGTCTGTCAGAATTGATCAACATATAGTATTGTTGTTGAAGTATATAATGATCTCCTGGTCCTGCTCATTTCACTTAGAATCAATTCATGTAAGTCTCTCCAGGCCTTTCTGAAATCATCCTGCTGGTCATTCTTACAGAGCAATAATATTCCATAATATTCATATACCACAATTTATTCTGCCATTCTCCAATTGATGGGCATCCACTCTGTTTCCAATTTCTGGCCACAAAACATATATATCTTAAACAGCTACTTGAAACCTATCAGTTTTTGTATATTATTATAGGTCTCTGCTCTGAGAAAATATAAAATGGTTTTTACATGTTGTTAAGTACAATTAACAGAAGTACTTATCAATGAATCCTGGACAATTTCTATATTATCGTGGCTCTCTAGCACTTTACACAGCACAGTAAATGCTTAATAAATGCTTATTGAGTAACTACATAGTTTTTTGCATATTGGCTCTGCCATTAGACCATAAGCTCTTAAGATCAGGTTCTGAGTTTTTTGTTTCTCTTTGTACTTAGCACAGAATCTGGCATATAGTAAGCACTTAATAAATGCTTGTGGCTGACCTAAGATAGCAGCAGAAAGAAACAAAACTACAAAGAATTCAATTTTTTCTCCCCCCTCTCTTCTTAGGTTCCTTCTGTCAAAGCCTAATAATGTCTTCATATACCTTGCAAAGCCAGCAAAAGGGGAAGGGAATTATTATTCACATAGTGCCTACTTTATGACAAGTAATAATAATAATTAATAATAAGTCCTAATCTACCTTTTGCCAAAAAGAATGGCTATTATGACTCCTTCACAGGACCAAACCCTAACAGTTGGTGCGCACCACCGATCTGGTGTTTATATTAGCCACTTCAATTTAGTCTCTGTTTGTCTCAACCATAAACTGGGAATAATACTAGCACCTACCTCACAGAATTATCACAAAGATCAAATGAGATAAAATTCGTCAAACAAACAAACAAGCAAACAAACAAAACAAAACCCAGCACAGTCCCAGGAACATAGTATGATCTATATAAATGTTTCTTCCTTTCTTCTTATTTTTGATGAGGTGCAGCTTCTAGAGGAGCTGTATCAATAGCTCTGAGGACCTCTGGCTTTGGAGTGCTGCAGTCTGTCAGGCTGTCAGACAATCTGTTGGTCAGTGATAACAAAGTTTCTGAGACAATAATGAGATACTTACCAGACCACTCTTTAAATCCACCTATAAGCCATAAAATTAGTATATCAGTGAATTGAAGGATCTGGTCTTTCTAACTTTTTCCTATAAATGTGCCTTCTTGTGTTGTGCCTCAGTTTCCCTAAATTGTTCTACCTCAGTTCCTTGAATTGTTCTGCCTCAGTTCCCCTGGTTGCAACACCCCTTCCTGATCATTAGGAATGAGATTAGGGCTCCCAGCCCTGACCAATAACATTCCATAAGAGCCATAAAAATACAGCTGGATCATTTCAGATCTGGGAAATATCTTTTATTCTAGACTTCCTGTCTCTAGTTTGATTACCCCCTTCACTCCCAATGTATCAGAAATTATGGTCCTCACTCCCCCTCAACCTGTCAGAACTGACTGATGGTCCCTTCCTGGAAATTCCCACTCACCAGTGTTTGGACTCCACCTCTTGCCTTTGTCTCACTTGATCGCTAGAGGTCTATAAAAATCCTTGGAATCTCACATTCAATGCTGAATTCTTTGAGACAAAAGTCCAATTCAGCCCTGGGGGCAAAATGGATTCTACTCTGCCCCCAGACAATGTCGCCCTCTCAGAAATTCAAATAAAATATTAAAAACTCTCTAATCTCTATCTTGCCTCAGTTTCTCCAGCATTTCACTTGCCCTTGGTTCTTTGCTAAATTCCTTCTATAATCAGCATTACAATTATGATAAACTTTGCTCCTTGATTTGGAAATAGGTCAGAGCCTGCAGATTCTTTTGAGATACTTCACGACAATGGTCTAGAACGGAAACCTATTTGGGGTCTCCTTTGAACCTCAAAACTTACTCCGGGCCCATGCTCTATCCACTGTGCCATTGTTCTTCCTATCAGAGCTTAATTTTTTCAGAAACTTTACAGAATCAGAAAAGGGGAATTAACAGGAGTTAGCTTCTTACCACCTATTGTCCTGCTTTATCTTCCTTAAAAATTTCCTTTTAATTTTACAGTTAAGAAAATTGAGGTCCAGAGAGTTCTTAGGATCATAGGATTTGGCACTGAAGTAGTTGAAAGAATCTAACCTTCCTTTCTTTGTTTTTTGGATAAAGAAATAAAAGTCCCAGAGCATTATATTGTGAAGAGAGAATTGGTCTTGGGTTGAAAACCCAAATGTGACATTTACTGGTTTTGTGAACTTGGACAAATAACCTTTTGGAACCTCAGCTTGTTTTTTTGTTTTTGACTTGCACAGTGGAAAGGATAACATTTCCACTACCTATTTCTCAGTTATTATGATAAAAATACTGAGAAATGTGAACTATAGCTTACCTCTTTGGGAGGGAAAGGCCTTTGAAAAACTTTCTAAAGGGGGTGGGGGGCGGATTTTAATTAGCCTCGAAGGAAAGGTTGTTAACATCTAAATAGTGACTATGGAAGGGGAATGCATGATTTGAATACAATAGGTATCTTCCTATGGAATAGGTACTAGACTTATAATTTAGCTGGTATATAGCACTGCTTATTCAGGAAACTTACTTTACCAGTAAGGTTAGACACTTCCTCCACAATTTATTGTCAGAGGGTTGCTCAGGCAAGGTTAAATGACTCATTCAGGATCATACAACCATCTGTTTGATTCGGGTCCTGAACATAGGTTTCTGGGGCTCAGAGGGTAGTTCCCTATCCACTGTACCATGATGCCTTGAGTCCTCAATCAACTGAAAGTAGAAAGTGTTTGGTTTCAAAGTGGGAGTCAAAACTCTTCTGCCTTTCTCCCTGCCTATTATAACTGAGTGATTTCCCCAGACCTATGTAAACCCCCAGGTTTAAGCTTTTTCTGATCAAAAGAGAGTTTCCCTGGCAACTGGATTTTCCTAAAGAGAACCTAAGGGTTCTCATCACCCTTCTCCCTTGGGTCATTAAAACTCAACTTGGCATAAAAAGCATCTCATCAAGCATCTAGCTTAAAGAAATTTTAGAATCAAATTGCTGTCCTAGACTTCCTAAAAGGTTTGGTTTTTGTTTTGTTTTTTTTAATAGAGAGAAACTGTAGACACTTCAGAAATGAAACCACCTATTTAAAAACCAGTTAAGTTTTATATTAAAATGTGGTTTTCAAAAGTATAATTTCATGACAATAAACTCTAAAACAGAAACCAGTTGGAACAAATGAGCATGGGCTAGAGGGTAAGGGGCCCAGGTGCAGGGCTATTTCTTGTATTTCAGTGACTAATGGAAGCTGCTTGGGATTGGGGAGGGGCTACCCATTTTAGAAGAGAATGGAAAGGCACTCCTTTCTCATTGGAAAAAGATAGTCACAGAGGTTACAAGATTTGATTCTTCGCTTTTCATAAAGTGCTATAATCTCTCTCTTTCCATTGCCACAGACCTGCAAGACAGAACAAAGGGAAATGAGTCTCAGTTACATACAGTGTGGTTTTTTTTTTAAACCATATAATAAATTTAATATGGCAATTCCAATACAGTCCTGTTTGTCTGTACCTCTTCCTAAACATGTTTTTGCTCTTTCCCCTCTATATCATAAATGTTTTAAGGTTTGCCTGGTGTTTTTTCCAAATACCTCATTTCTTTTCTCACAACAACTTTGCGAGGTAGGTGCTGTGAGAAGTACCGAAAAGTTAGGTTTTCACAGTATGTTGCAAGTTTCAAGGTAGTGCAGGATAGTGGGTAGAAACCTTGAGCAAACAAGGAATTGGAGAGCAAGGAAAGCACAGATGGATTCAGCCAATCAGAAAAATATTTGTTGTTCATGGCTTAAGATAATAGCCATCCAGCCCAAACTAGTTGGGGTCAATGATCTGACTTGACCAAACCACTATTGTGCCTGTTTAATAGGCTAATTGAATGTTAAACAACACACCTCATAGCAGGAGTTTTCCACCATTTTTTAACATGGGATGTATGAGTAGGGAGGGGAAACGTGTTTATATATATTTAGGGAGAAACATATAGTGGGTGTATCAGAAAGACTATAACCCAAAAGGGAATGGACCAATCCACTCCCAGAAGGGAGAGGCTGCAAATAGCATAAAGCTTTTCTCCTTTTGTGTTTGGGGATCCCTTTTCCCTAAGAGGAATAGAGCCTGCTTCTGGCCAGGAACGTTAAAATGATTCCTTAAAGGTTCTTCTTTAATAAATTTTCCTTGATATTTGATTTTCAGTGTCAAGAGTGTATTTCTAACATTTTATTTCCCATTTTAAAGAATAGGAAGCTGAAATAGACTTATCCATCGTCTAACAGCTAATAAGTAAAAGTTGGATTTGAATCCAAGCCTTCCTGAGTGCTCTAAATACAATATCATCCAACTCCCTAGATAAAAAACAGAGCAGATTCAAATCCAGATCTCTTACTATAGTCCAAAGGTTATTTTCACTATGTAAGCTGACTCATCAGTCTAAAGTTATTTTTGCACCTACTTGATATTACTGAAGAGAAGATGGAATTGGTTGAATTAACATAAACTGGTTGTTGGGAAAACTGCCTTAATATGAAGAAAGAGACCATCATAGTTTTGGGTATTTTAATTTTTATTCTTTGGCAAAGAGACCAGAATAAATTTGCCCAAACTTTGAAAAGAATTGCCTATAGTGCAATGGCCTTTAAAGAAATTTTGGGTTGCCCTGAGATACCTAGGGAAACTTGATGATCAGGTCCTGAATGGGGGGTATGTTGAGCAAAGAAACTGAAGAACTGATAAAATTGATCCCCAGGACAGGCAGGGAGAAGTCACTAATAAAGATCAATTTAGCTCCACCTTCTGGGGAGATCATCCAGTCAGGAATCCAAGTTATGTCAAACCCCTTCTATGCTTCTCAATCCCACTTCTCCTCCTTAAGGGCTAGCTAACTCTTATGGATGCTGTTTCTTTCAGGATTTGGCCTGCCAGCTCTCACAGAGTGTTTCCTTTCTCCTCGTGAATGGCAAGTTCCACTAGGGAACTTGTCCTTTCCATCATTAATTGTTAAAATCCTTTTCTATACTTTCTCACTCTATTTTATATTTATCTTTCATGGTGTCTTTTTTATTCCATCATTTTTTCTGTAATCTCTTCACTAAATAAACCTGCCTTTTGCCAAAGAGAATGGCCCCAATATTTGGTGCCTGCCATCTAGTCTACATCAGCTATATCATTAAGACTTTCTAAGTGTAAATCTCATCCAGTTCCCAGGTGGGTGATCTAATGCACAGAATGCAGCACAGAAGTGTTGCTCACCCAGGCCAGTTTGGTCTCTCAACTTCAGATTAAGAAACTAAATTCCAGGCTGCTCATAGTGTCTAATTCCTGAGGGGAAAGGCTCATATACCTACATGCAAGGGAGTAAGTTTTCCCTGAGAAGGGAAACTTGGTTTTTATTTTCCTTCATTTTCTTTTCTTTATTGTTTTTGTGTTGGGAAAGGTTTGTTTGTTTTTTCTAATAGCTTTTTATTTAGAGTTATATGCATGGGTAATTTTACAGCATTGACAATTGCAAAACCTTTTGTTCCAACTTTTCCCCTCCTTCCTCCTACCCCCTCCCCCAGATGGCAGGTTGACCAATACATGTTAAATATGTTAAAGTATAAATTAAATACAAAATAAGTATACATGTCTAAATAGTTATTTTGCTGCGCAAAAAGAATAGGACTCAAATAATGTACAATTGGCCTGTGAAGGAAATCAAAAATGCAGGCGGGGAAAAATATAGGGATTGGGAATTCTATGTAATGATTGTAATGGATCTCCCATAGTTCTTTCGCTGGATGTAGCTGGTTCGATTCATTACTGCTGCATTGGAACTGATTTGGTTCATCTCATTGCTGAGGATGGACACGTCCATCAGAATTGATCATTATATGTTTGTGGCAGCCCTCTTTGTAGTGGCTAGAAACTGGAAACTGAGTGGATGCCCATCAGTTGGAGAATGGCTGAATAAATTGTGGTATATGAATATTATGGAATATTATTGTTCGGTAAGAAATGACCAACAGGATGATTTCAGAAAGGCCTGGAGAGACTTACACGAACTGATGCTGAGTGAAATGAGCAGGACCAGGAGATCATTATATACTTCAACAACAATACTATATGATGACCAGTTCTGATGGACCTGGCCATCCTCAGCAATGAGATCAACCAAATCATTTCTAATGGAGCAGTAATGAACTGAACTAGCTATACCCAGAAAAAGAACTCTGGGAGATGTAAAAACCATTACATTGAATTCCCAATCCCTATATTTATGCCCACCTGCATTTTTGATTTCCTTCACAAGCTAATTGTACAATATGTCAGAGTCTGATTCTTTTTGTACAGCAAAATAACGGTTTGGTCATGTATACTTATTGTGTATCTAATTTATATTTTAATATATTTAACTTCTACTGGTCATCCTGCCATCTGGGGGAGGGGGTGGGGGGTAAGAGGTGAAAAATTGGAACAAGAGGTTTGGCAGTTGTTAATGCTGTAAAGGTATCCATGCATATGACCTGTAAATAAAAGGCTATTAAATAAAAATTAAAAAAAAAAAAGAATTGATCATTATATAGTATTGTTGTTGAAGTATATAATGATCTCCTGATCCTGCTCATTTCGTGCCAGCAGCCATTCGTGTAAGTCTCTCCAGGCCTTTCTGAAATCATCCTGCTGGTTATTTCTTACAGAACAATAATATTCCATAACATTCATATACCACAATTTATTCAGTCATTCTCCAATTGATGGGCATCCACTCAGTTTCCAGTTTCTGGCCACTACAAAGAGGGCTGCTACAAACATTCTTGCACATATAGGTCCTTTTCCCTTCTTTAAAATCTCTTTGAGATATAAGCCCAGTAGTATCACTGCTGGATCAAAGGGTATGCACAGTTTGATAGCTTTTGGAGCATAGTTCCAAATTGCTCTCCAGGATGACTGGATGTATTCACAATTCCACCAACAATGTATCAGAGTCCCTGTTGTCCCACATCCTCTCCAACATTCCACATTATCTTTCCCTGTCATTCTAGCCAAGCTGACAGGTATCTGTCAGTGACAATCGTATCTCAGAGTTGTCTTAATTTGCAATTTTCTGATTAATAATGACTTGGAGCATCTTTTCATATGGCTAGAAATAGTTTCAATTTCTTCATCTGAGAATTGTCTGTTCATATTGGGGAAGGTTTTCATAATTTCCATGCCTCCTTCCTTTTCCACTATCTCAGCTGAGTACTTTATCTCATATTTCAGTGAAAAAAAAAATTGAGGCTATTGTTAGAAATACCCTCTTTCCGTGGAAAATCAGCTATCAAAGAAAATTTATTTAAAAAGGATCTTAATGTTTGGCTTGAAGCAGGCTGTACTTCTCTTCAGGAAGAGGGAACTCTGAGCACAACATCAAGAGAACCTTTATATTTGTTAATTTGGAGCATTGCCTCTCTTCAGAGAACAGATTGGTCTGTTCGCTTCTGGGTTACAATCTTTCTGATACACCCACTATATGTTTCCCTCTAAATATGTATAAACATGTTCCCCCACCCTCATCATACATCCCATGTTCAAAAATGGCAGAAAACTCCTCCTATGGGGTGTGTTGTTTAATATTCAATTAGCCCATTAAGCAGGCATAATAGTGATTTGGTCAAGACTGGTCACTGACCCCAAAAAGTTTGGGCTAGATCTGCTATTATTTTAAGTTTGTGGTTTTCTCAGAATTACAAAATTCTTTTTTGATTGACTTTTGATTTGATCTACCTGTGCCTTTCTAGCTCCCCAATTCCTTGTTTGTTCAAGGCTTCTTAATTGTTCTGTGGAATCTTACCTAACCTTCCTTAAACTCTCACATTCTGAAAATCTGTGGGTTAGTGATATTCTCTATCCCACACTATCTCAAAAACACTGTGGAAACCCAGCTTTTTAGTATTTCTCACACTATGCTCCATTGTCTTTAGTGCATATGTCTTGCAGTGGTATTGTTAGAGCAAAAGGTTAAGTTACATCAACTAGCAGTAACATGGGGAAGAAATGTGTAAAAACAATGAAAAGATAGTAAGAATCCAGGTTATAAAAGGGCTTTTAAAAGCCAAACAGAAGAAGGAGTAGAGATACAATCATGGAAAAAAGACAGGGATTTGCCTGAACTCTCCAAAGTTTCCCTCTAAATAACTTTAAATAATTCTTCAAAATATGATTCAAGAAAATCATGGGGGGAAAGTCAACGGCTTAGTAAAGGAGACAAAAATACTGAAGAAAATGACACCTTAAAAAAGACAGAATAGGATAAATGGAAAATGAGAACAAAAATCTAGTGAAGAGAAGAGCACCTTAAAAAGTAGAACTGACCAAATGGAAAAGAATATTTTTAAAAATTCACTGAAGGAAAAAAATCCTTAAAAATTAGAAATGGCCAAATGAAAAAGAAGGTACAAAAGATCACTGAAGAAAATAATTCGTTAAAAATGAGAATCAGGCAAGTAGAACCTTATGGCTCCACAAGACAATAAAAGAATCAAATGAAATCATAAGAATGAAAAAAAAAGAAGAAAATATTAATTATCTCCTCAGAGAAAAAACAATGACCTTAAAAATATATTAAGAAAAGATAATTTTAAAATAATTTGTCTACCTGAAAATGTTGATTTAAAGAACAACAACAAAAAAAAGCTTAAACATCATCTTTCGAGAAATTATCAAGGAAAACTGCCCTGAGATTCTAGAACCAGAAGATAAAATAGAAATCAAAAGAATCAACTGCTCACCTTCTGAAAGAAATCCCAGACTTATGCTAATCAATATCTCAAAGGCTATTTAGAGATGCACAGAGATTTGAGCGATAGACAAAGGAGTTCCATCCTCACAATCACTCTATTCAAACAGGATATTGTTATTGGAATTGACTATATCTGATAATATGTAGATGGAATCCTTCCTGATTGAGGAAAACAGTCATGTCATATGGACAGGATAAAAGGAGAGAAAGAGCAAAATAAACAGGGGGAAAAATTGAGGAAAATATAGTTAGCCATTACAAGTGTGGGGAAAAAAAATTTACAGCAAGTTTCTTTGATAAAGACTTCATTTCTCATTTGAACTGAGAATGGAGTCAAATTTATAAAAATAAGTACCATTCCCCAACTGATCAGTGGTCAAAGGATATAAGAGATAGTTTTCAGATAAATCAATCAAATCTAACCATAATCATATGCAAAACTGCTCTATCCAGAAAAATGCAAATTAAAACAATTCTGGGGTATCCTCTCACATATATTAGATTGATTAGTATGACAGAAAATATTGAAGGGAATGTTGAGACACTAATGCACTGTTGAAGTTGTGAACTAAATCAACTATTCTAGAAAGCAATTTGGAGCTATAGCCTAAGGGTTATAACATCCTGTATACACTTTGGCCCAGCAATACCACTATTAGGTCTGTATCATAAAAAGTTTAAAAAACAGAAAGAAAGAAGATCCATATTTACAAAATATTTAAAGCATCACTTTTTGTGGTGGCAAAGAACTGAAATTAAGGGGATGCCCATCAATTGGGGAATGGCTGAACAAATTGTAGTACATGATGTGATGGAAAACTATTTAGGACAATAAGAAATAATGAGTAGTATACTTTTAGATAAATTTGGAAAGAGTTACACAAATTGATACAAAGTGAAATGAGAAGAACTAAGATAACATTGTACATAGTAACAACAATATTGTAAGATGATCAGCTTTGAACGAATTAGCTATTTTCAACAATACAGTGATCCAAGACAACTCTGAAGGATTATGATGAAAAATTCTATCCATCCCCAGAGAAAAAAAACTAGTAGAGTCTGAATGCAGATCAAAGTATACTTAAATTTTTTTTCTTGGGTTTTGTTTTTGGGAAGTTTTTTTTTTGTCTGTGTTTTCTTTCCTAGTATGACTAAAATAAAAATACATTTTGTATGACTGCATGGTCTATAGTTAACCTATGTCAAATTGCTTGCCTTCTCAATGAGGGAGGAGAGAAGGAAAAAGAGAATTTGGGACTTAACATTTTAAGAGATGAATGTTAAAATTTATTTTTACATGTAATTGGAGCAAAAATAAAATGTTAAATGAATTGTTTTTTAAAAAGAAAATCAAAAAACAGAATGAGAATTCGATATTTGATCCTGGAGGAAACAGGGAATTACTGAAGTTTATTGAATAGGGGAAGTAATGTGATTAGAACTGTGCTTCTGGAAGATCATTTTGACAGCCAAGAGGAATATGTACTAGGTTGGAGGAGATTTGTGGCATGGAGATCAATAATTCAGGCATGAAGTGATGAGGGCCTGCACCAGTGTGGTTATCAAATCATAGGCAACATGAGAGATGTTAATAAAATAGAAAGGACAGGGCTTGACAACAGGTTGTTTTTTCCCAAACTTTTTTATCCCTCCTCAAACTTCCCTATGGCCTCCCCTCGCTCCACCATTTCAGCTGAGAACGTTCCCTCATATTTCACTAAAAATATTGAGGCTATTTTCAGAAAATTCCTTCTTATCCTCTCATCTCAAATCACTCATCTCCCTTCCCTACTCTCTCCTCCTTTATCCCTGGGTCACATGAAGAAGTGGCTCTTCTCTGACCAAGGCAAATTTCTCTACTGGCCCATTTCATCCTTTATTCTTGTCTGTCCCCTCTGAGATTGTCCCCTCTGGTCTCCTTACTTTCATTTGTTTTCATTCTTTCCCTGTCTACTGGTTACTTCCCTATATATCCATGTCTTTCCATATTCCAAAAATCCTCACTTGATTCATCCATCCCTGGTAGTGACATGTTTCTCTTCCATTTTGTTGCTGCGTCTTACCAATGTTGATTGTTTCTGCATCATCCAGTATATATCTTGTTCTTACATAATTATTTACATGTCATTTCCTCCATTAGATTGTGAGCTCTTTCCTCTATTAGATATAAAGACTATATTTTGTCTTTATTTGCATACCCAGCTCAGCACATGCTGTTGTTCAGTCATTTCAGTCCTGTCTAACTCTTCATGTTTCTACTTGAAATTCTCTGACTCTATCTTAGGTCTAGAAAGTCTATGTGGAGCCTTGTTGAATTCCTAAGTAGGAATGCTATATCTTCAAAGATTTTGTTTTTATTAGCACAGTGTGTGGGCCTGGTTCCTTGCTAAGTTTTTTGTGTTTTTCTTTTGCTATTCAAATGATTTAATGCAAACTCAAAAATTAAACCTAGAGAAAAGCAAGGTCACAGTCTATTTCCTCTTTAACAGCATCTTTGGTCTATTGACATATATATGAGCTAACAAAGTCTTTGCAAACTTTAATATTCTCAAAACTTTAGTTTCCTGCAGAGCTCAGTTCAAATTCTTTCTCCTACATGAAACCTTTCTTGCTTCCTCTCGTCCCCTACCTTCTAGCTACTAGTGTATATATATATATTATCTCCCAAAATAAAATGTATATTCCTGAAGCAAAAGAATTCTCTTTTTTTAGGTTTTTTTATATTGTTTTATTTATCTTATTTATATGGGCCTAATACAAAGTCTTATACATAGGAGTTTTTTTTAATTGAATTGAAATGGATCTTAAGAAGGGATTTGGGGTAAAGTGGTAGAAGCATTGGTCATCTTGCAACACTGGGTAGAATTCCAAAGGCCAGGTCCCAGACTCTGGGTGGGAAGGGCCTCCCATAATCTACCTGTGGAAGTTCTAGCTATGGTTGTGACAGATGCTCCCAGAAGGAGTGAGATACAAAGAATCAGTCTTGACTTTTCCTGTCACCTTGGATAAGCTTCTTTTTCTCTGGGCCTCAGCTCCCCCAATTATAAAATGAAGGGAAAGAGATCCCTTCAAATTCTGAAATCTTATGAGTCTGTGATTCTGGAGAAGAGACAAAGACAGAAAGTAGAGGGAAGGAGAGAAATAATGAAAATTCAAAAGTTAGGGAGACTTGGTCACCTTCAAGACTCAGGGATTATAGGAAAAATCTCACCACCAAATCATCTCCATAGGAGATGTTTTGCTTCTCCTCATCCCTACACCTAGCTGTAAATCAATAACATATCTAGCCAAGCAGTTGATCCCATACACACAACCCTAAATCTTAGAAGGGATTAACAAAGATAGAAATAAATAGCAGCAAGGAAGAGAGGGTTAGTAGAAACTTAGGATCCAGTCAGCAACACTGTCCTGTCATTTAGCTCCACTTGCTTTCCCTTTAGTCTCCTCCTCCTTCCCCCATTTATAAGGGTGAAAGAAGTTTCAGTTCCTAACCCAGAGGAACTTATAAAACAGGAAAGAGCATGCTTTTTCTTCTGGAGTAATTGCATCCCAGGAAGGAAAACCCATAGCTCAGGGAAAGGAATGGGGATGGGGATGTAGTGAGGAGATACAGGCTTAAAGAAAGAGAGGCTGCTTAGAGAAAGGCTGCAATTCAGGAAGGGTGGGAAGACTCAATGAGTGACTAAGAATTTAATCAGGAAATGGGAACTCAGGAAAGTGAAGATGAGAATTCAATGAGGGAATGGGGCTCAGTGAGAAAGTGAGGAGTAGGGAGCAGGAAGCCCAATGAAGATTTTGTGAGAGACTCAGCATAAAGACTATACAGGCTTAGTAAGAGAATGGGAAAAAATAGAATATTATTGAAAAAAATTTCAATAATAAAAATGGGGAACCTATAGTATCCTATGAAAGAATGAGGACTCAAGAAAGAGGAAAGGGGCCAAATGAATGGAGTTGAGAGACTCCTAGAAAAAGTAGGAATGCAGAATTCAGCTCTTCTCCAAGCCAGAGGCTCCATACACCCTTTCTTTTACCTCCCTCAGTTCCTACTCTAGGATTCTCCTGTTTCTTATCAATGTGTTTTGGCTGGTTTGGGTCTCTTTGTGTTTAAAGAGTAGGAACTGAAGATCTTAAGTCCTGGTCCTCTTCTGTATTTTCTTGCCCTCTTCTATCTCCCAGGGGCTTCCCCTGATAGGCTGTGGCTTCCCAGAGATGGGGAGAGTCCCCAATGCAGCCACATAAAAGTCTTACTGAGGGTTTCCTGTCTCTAGGGACCTGGAGTGTGTCCAGATTTATCAAAAGGCTGTCTTGGGGGTTTGGAAGGAACCATACAATGATCCACTAACATCTCTTTGCATATGATTTTCAGGACTAGTTATGCAGCCCTAGTTTCTCTTCAGAGCTCCAGCTTCGCACTGCTAACTGCCAAAGAGACATTTCAACCTGGAAATGTAAACATCTCCAACTCAACTTATAAAAAAGAACTACTCCCACCCCAAAACTGTCCCCTCTTCCAAATTTCCCTATTATTGGTGAATGCTCAGCCACCCAGGCTCACAGACTCTTATTCCACCAACATATCCAATCTGGTGCTAAGTCTTGTTTTATGTTCACAAGATTTCTCCTCTACATCACCATCTGACCATGTAGAGCCATCATTCTGGTTCAAACATTCATCACCTTTCAGCTAGATTGTCTCAATAACATTCTGATTGCTTTCCTTGCCTCTAGTCTCCTCACTTCAATTTATCTTCCTCACCTCTTTCAAAGTTATACAGTACATACTGTACCAGTAATGTTGTTTTTAAAGTGACTTTGAATGAATAAGTTATTTTGAATATTATAAATATACAAATTAATTATAAAGGACATATGAAGAAAAATGCTAGCTGCATCCAGAGAGAACTGATAAATAGAAATATATATATAGAATAATTTCACACACACACACACACACACATATTTGGGTCCAATGGTAACCATTTTTGCAGGGGAGAAGAAAAGGAGGAAAAAGAAATTAAAAGAAATTTGCATGATTAATTCTGTTGCATATTTTAAAGGAATACCAAGTTGTGTAGATTTGTAGTTTGATGTGCTATCATCTTTTTTATTGTATTATGTTATAGAAATGGTTATTTTGTTTCATAGTTTATTCCATAAACTAAAAACAAAATTAAAGATGAACACAAAAAAATACTTCTGATTTTGTCCTGTTTCCCCACATATTATTACTCTACTCATATGCTCTACTCAATCAATTTCAGTGATTCCCTTTTACTTAAAGGATCAAAATCCTTTGTTTAGCATTTAAAGATTTTCACTACCTGAACCCTTCCTAATCTTCCAGTTTGTTTGAGGTTTTCCCCTACTTCTTTCCCTAGTTATTATTTCTCACACAAGACATTCCATCTCCCATCTCAGTGCCTTTGCATTAGATGCTCCCCATGCCTGGAATACTATCTCTCCTCATCTATGTCTCTTGGAATCTCTGACTTTCTCAGCTCAGAATCTACCTTCTATAAGATGTCTTTGCTTGTTCCCTATCCCCATCCCCCACTATCTTCTAGAGCCTTCCTTTCCAAGGCTGAGTCTGCATGGGGTTTGCAGACTACTGCCTGAAGACCAAATCTGGCTGCCCTATCCCATGTTTTTGGACAGTGATCTAAAGACTGATAAAAATTTTATTTAAAAATGTAAAAAATAAATACCAGCCCTGAAGTCAGGAGGACCTGAGTTCAAATCTAGTCTTAGACACTTAACACTTCCTGGCTGTGTGACCCTGGCAAGTCATTTAACCCCAATTGCCTCAACAAAAATAATAATAATAATGTAAAAAATATTCTTAGCTGACAAGCTGTACAAAAATAGGGAGCCTGCAGGAACTCTGTTCCATTCTACCTTCCCAGTCTTCTTATCTATAACTCTCCTTCACATATTCTGGGGTTTTTTTCCCCCTCTTATTGGTCTTTTTCCTCAAACTCAACATTCCAATATCATCTCCAAATTTTTGCAGAAGAATCCACACCTGAAATACACTCCTTGCTTATGCCAAACTCAGAATCTTTAATAATTCAAAACTGAGTTCAAGTGCCACCTTCTCTAGGCACTTTTTCCTGATCTTTGCCCCAGATGCTATTACCTTTCCCCTAATTTTTTTTGTCTACATGGTTATGTGGACATATGTTTTTGTCTCCCTTTATAGATTGCAAGCCTTCCAGGACTGGTACTGTTTTGATTTATCTTGTATCTCCAGCATTTAGTTGAATGTCTGGAACCTATTTGTAGATTAATAAATCAATGGTGATTGATTGGTTAAAGTGTCCATCCAGATTCCACTTGATACCCTCCAATGAGGAGAAACCCCTTATCTTCCATTCTACTTTTTTTGAAAGAAGCTAATGAATCTGAGCCACAGGTAATGATGGAAGTTTTTCCAGGCATGGGACAGCCTGTGGTTACATATAGCAGGAGATAGCATTCTCATTTGGGAAAAAAGCAGATAACCCACTATTTGACCTGCAACAAAGATCTATGGAGGCATATAGTGTGAAATAAAACTGGAACAATAAACTGGAGTCAGACTGTGAAGGGAAGAACCTTAAAGGTAGTTGGTAAAAGTTTGATAACTAGCTTTCTGGGTGGGGGAATAGGGAAAATGTACATATGATACATTTTGAAGTTTAATCTACATCATTAAAATATTCTCCTTCACTTTCTTAAGTCTAGATAATCAATGAACAACAAATGAAGCTGGTTTGTAGGATTTACCAATTTCCAAAGAATAAACGCAAGGAGTCTCAACTAGTTGGCACGGTAGATACAGTACTGGGCCTGAAGTCAGGAATGCAAAAATTCAAATCTTTCCTCAGACATTTATTAGCAATATGACGTGAGGCAAGTCATTTAAGCACTGTTTGCCTCAGTGTCCTCATCTGTAAAATGGGTGTAAATAATAGTACCTAACTAAGCTTATATCCCAAAGAGATCTTAAAGAAGGGAAAGGGACCTGTATGTGCAAGAATGTTTGTGGCAGCCCTCTTTGTAGTGGCCAGAAACTGGAAACTGAGTGGATGCCCATCAATTGGAGAATGGCTGAATAAATTGTGGTATATGAATATTATGGAATATTATTGTTCGGTAAGAAATGACCAACAGGATGATTTCAGAAAGGCCTGGAGAGACTTACATGAACTGATGCTGAGTGAAATGAGCAGGACCAGGAGATCATTATATACTTCAACAACAATACTATATGATGACCAATTCTGATAGACCTGGCCATCTTCAGCAATAAGATGAACCAAATCAGTTCCAATGGAGCAGTAATGAACTGAACTAGCTACACCCAGAGAAAGAATTCTGGGAGATGACTAAGAACCATTACATTGAATTCCCAATCCCTATATTTTTGCCTGCCTGCATTTTTGATTTCCTTCACAGGCTAATTTCAGAGTCCGATTCTTTTTGTACAGCAAAATAACGATTTGGTCATGTATGCTTACTTTGTATTTAATTTATACTTTAATACATTTAACATGTATTGGTCATCCTGCCATCTAAGGGAGAGGGTCAGGGGAAGGAGGGGAAAAATTGGAATAAAAGGTTTGGCAATTGTCAATGCTGTAAAATTGCCCATGCATATCACTTGTAAATAAAAAGCTATTAAAAATAAAATTAAAAAAAATAAATAATAGTACCTACTTCCCAGGGTTGTTGTGAGGATCAAATGAGATAATAATTGTAAAGCTCTTAACACAGTGTTTGGCAAATAGTAATCATTAAATAAATGTTAGCTATTATTATTATTACTGAAAATGTAATGTAACCTCTGCCCCATTGGTATGGGATGCTCTCTTTATTGATGGAGATGAATGGCCTGGGTGAAGGGCAGAATAGAGGTGGTACTGACTCTCAAAGAATCTGTTTTGAGATGCTCCAAATGAAAATTCCCTTTGAGTTCCTGCTCATTACTCTTCAGAGACAGAATGTTTTGGGAATTCATAATGTTTTTCATCTCGTTCAAACATAAAGCTTTTGTTTTTCAGCTTTCAGAAAAAGTCAACTCCACTTGAGGTTGCTGAAGGAAAAGGCAAGAGAGGAGTGGACTCCACTGAGTCCTTATTCCCAGCTTGCTGCTCTAGAAACTTCAGCTTCCCTTGGGTGAGAGTCAGGACCCTTTCTCTTAGTTAAGATGTTAGTTCCTGCCTACTGGGAGATATTCTTCACTCTATTATTTAATATATATTCTCATATGTGTACCTTCTCTGATTTCTGTTTTGCTATGATTTAGATAAATGGGTTTCTTTGCTATTTGCTATGTTTGTTTATTGTGGAACTGGTATTAGGTGTGGGAGAGGTTAAGTCTTGGATATAGAGCTTGGGGTACCCCTTCCACTCAATTCAACAAAGCTATCAGAAGGCAAATTATGATGAAATCAGGGTAGCAATTCCTAATTTGAAATAAACATGTGACAAATTCATAATGGCCGTTCTCTTTGCCAAAAGGGACATTTATTTAGGAGAAGAGGTTGTAGACAAAATGAAGAGGTACAATAGGCTCCAGAAGTGATAAATATGAAATAGAGTTGGGAGAGTGTATTGTTAGACACCACAAGGCATAGGGGAGGAAATGGGAAGAAGAGATTCAGAAAAGATGATGTAGCCCATGTACAGATTTATGGGGAAAATTTAACCTCAAGGATTTGCTATAACTTGACTTTCCATTGAGTACAGTAAGGTGAGGTTACACAAGACCTCCACAGGGGTGATACTATAATATTGAACTGATCCCCATCAGTGCCCTTCCCTGCTTGCCCCAGGGAATAATTTTATCAGCACTTCAGGCTGTCTGCCAACTTCACATGACCAGGACCTCATCAGATAGAATTCAGTCATATCCCCTAAACAAACAATATTTAAGGGGATAGATAAATATATTTCTAATTTTTTATCCCTTCTCTCTGAGGAGAGCAGAATGATAATCTCTGGCCCCAAGGTCCTGTTTCTCCCCCTGGCAGAATAAAAGTCTCCCTTGGAGAAAGCTGGAGAGAAAAGCTAGAGATGTCTATTCTACCTCCCTTTAAGCTATACACAAGGATAACACTTTCTTCCTTACATTAACAATCAAGTAAGAACTTGTTGGGGCTGGCTTCAGCATATCCCTGAGCTACTGTGAATTTCAGTTAAAGATCAGCAAGTTTGGAAGATTTTCTTTATATTTACACTTGCCTTTTTGTAGCTGCCTCTTTGGAGCTAGGCAGAAGTCTAATCAGATTTCCAGGATACTATTAGGAACAGTCCTATTAGACTACAATTTCCCCATGACTATAGGGAAAATCTCTTCTCTAAGCCCCTCCAATATAGTCTGTATTGCTGTATTTGCTCCCAAGTTCTTTTGTGAGATCAGGTACAAGATGGTGAATATTGAACAGTAGATACTGAGTCCTATCAGATTTATGGCCCTCTTAGGACAAAGATCTAAGCTAGGAGCTGCACATAAAATCAAGCTCAATGCTCACTTGTCCAATGAACTGATGGAGAAAGAGAGGTAGTGGAGGAGTTTGTGGGTGGATAGGACAGGCCTTGTTGCTAATACAATGAATAAATACTTGTGCTTCCTCTGCCTTCCTGGAACTGGAGTCACTGGGTGTTATCTATAGTAAACCTCAGAACTGGGGAAGAGGAGTTTTTCTACAAGTTCATCTTTGATGAGAGATTTGTGGTTTGAAAGTTGGACCTCCAGAAACCACATTTACTGTTAACTGAAGGAGGCAGCAGTGGTGCTTGGGAAAGGGAGTTCATTTAACTTCTTTGGGCAATTCTAGGATTACTTGAAGGAACTGGGTTTAGTTAGATTGGAGAAGAGAGAATGAAGGAGACTGTGGGGAGAGACCTGCTGTCTTTTTAATCATTTAGAAGATTATGGAAGAGTGATGGGACCTGGTCTGCTTGGCTCCCAAGTCAGCTTCAAAGAAGTGATCCTTCCAAGGTCCCAGAACTAATAAGTGATAGAACTAGGAAGAACAGGTGGAAGTTCCAAAAGGATAAATTTCATTTAGATATCTCTGGACTTCTCCACCTAGTTACCACTCACGGGCCTGGGACCTGCTCTCCTGATTATTAACTGTCAGGGCATTTCCTTAGCCATGCTTATTTCACCTGAAGCTCCACTCATTTTCTGGTCTGTTCACCAGAAATCTCATCTCCTACTTGTATGCTCTCCTTAAGAGAAAATATTGTCTTGTTTTGAGTATATATATATGTCCAGTGCTTAACACAGCACCTGGTACATAGGACATATTAAGTAAATGATCTCTGTCTACCTAGCTAAAAATTAGAGATACCCAAAAGTGAAATAGATTACCTTGACAGATAATGAATTTCTAATCTCTGGGTGTGCTTAATTAGAACCTCCTGAATACCAATCTCTTAAATCCTTCAGAATTGTCTGAGATCATTATATTGCTGAATATAAATAACTCATTCATATTTGATTATTGTACAATATTGTTGTTACTGTATACCATGTTCTTCTGGTTCTGCTCACTTTATTTTGTATCACTTCATGTATAACTTTGCAGGTTTTTCTGAAAGCATCCTGCTCATTATTTCTTTTAGCATATTAGTCTTGCACCACAATTTGTTTAGCCACTTCTCAAATGATGGGCATCTCAATTAATTTCTAATTCTTTGCCACCAAAAAAGAGCTTGTGTAAGCTTTTGTATATTTTATATATAAGGGCTATAAAATCTTTGGGCAGAGTTCCAAATTACTCTCCAAAATGGTTGGATCAGTTCACAACTCCATTAACAATGCATTAGTGTTTCTATTTTCCTTCATTCCCTTCAACATTTGTCATTTTTCTTTTCTGTCACATTAGTTAATCTGAAAAGTGTGAGGTAATACCTTTGAGTTGTTTTAATTTTCATTTCTAATCAATAGTGATTTAGAGCATTTTAAAACTTGACTATAGATAACTTTGATTTCTTCATCTGAAAACTAACTATTCATATCATTGACCACTTCTCAATTAGGGAGTGATTGTATTTTTATAAATTGGACTCTGTTTTTTATATATTTGAAAAATGAGGCTTTTGTTGGAAGAAATTGCTATACAAATTTCTCTCAATTTTCTGCTTTCCACCTAATCCTGGCTCACTGGTTTTGTTTGTGTAAAATCCTTTAAATTCAATGTAATCAAAATAATCTTTTTTTATATCTCATTATATTCTCTATCTCTTCTTTGGTCAAATATTCTTCCCTTTCCACAAATCTGACAGATAAACTATTCCATACTCCTCTAATGTACTTATGTTATCACCCTTTATTTTTAAATTTAAGCTGCTTGTTTCTGTTTTAGGGATGGATTCATACCAGTCACATTTGCAGTTCTGATTATTAACTATGGATTTCCCTTCATCTTGCTTTTCTCCCTGTCTGTTCTTCTCTCTCTCCTCTGTAACCCAGTCCCTTCTTAGAGTTTTGCTTTTTTTTTTTTTTTTTTTTGATGGTGGCTTTCATGTAGTCCAATAATTCTTAAAACATTTCCTCAATCTATTTTCCAGTCAGTTGTTTTCCTGAAGAGTTTTTAATTTTTTTTCTATTTTTTTCATCGTTTTCATTTTACTTGATTGTTTCTTGTTGTCTCACAGAGGTATTAGATTCCACTTAACCAATTCTAATTTTTAAAGAATTATTTTCTTCAGTGAGTTTTTGTACCTTTTTTTTCCATTTGACCAATTCTATTTTTTATGGAATTTTCTTCAGTGAACTTTTGTGCCTCTTTTCTCCTGAGACCAATTCTGCTTTTTAAGGAGTTGGTACATTTTTGTGTTTCTTTTACTACTTGGCTTCAATGGTTTTGAGGGTGCTATTTTCTTCAGTATTTTTGTTCCTCCTTTACCAAGTTGTTGACTTTTTTCATTATTTTCTTGCTTTGTTGACATTTTCCCCACAATTTTCCCTCTCCCTTTCTTATTTGATTTTGAAACTTCTTTCTGAGCTCTTCCAGACTGGCAGGGGAGTGGAAAGGAGCTTGACATCAATTCACATTCTTCTTTGAGGCTTTTCATGTTGCTGCTTTGACATTGTTGCCTTCTGAACTTGCATTGTCCATACTCAAATCTGAATTGTACACCTAGATCGCAGTGCCAGGGCAAAGAGGAACATAACAACATCAGAACTTGTAACTGCAAGGGAGCAGAGACCCTGTTCACATTTCCAGAACAGAAAAGAGTGCTTGTGGTTACTTATAAAGCACAGACCAGGAAAGCAATAAACACACCTCTATTTAGATCATATCATCTTATATTATAAGCAAATTAGTAAAACAAGAGTTAGTCTATTTACCAGATCTATGGAGAAGGGACAAATTTATGGCCAAAGAAGAACTAGAGAACATTATGAAATGCAAAATGGACGACTTCTAGTACATTCAATTAAAAATCAGCCAAGATTGCCGATGACATGATGGTATACTTAGAGAACCCCAGAGATTCTGATAAAAAGTTATTAGAAATAATCCACAACTTTAGCAAAGTTGCTGGTTATAAAATAAACCCACATAAGTCATCAGCATTCTTATATATCACTAACAAAATCCAACAGTCAGAGTTACAAAGAGAAATTCCATTTAAAGTAACTACTGATAATATAAAATATTTAGGAATCTATCTGCCAAGGGAAAATCAGAAACTTTATGAGCAAAATTACAGACCACTTTTCACACAAATTAAGTCTGATCTAACCAATTGGAAAAATATTAAATGCTCTTGGAGAGGGCGAGCAAATAAAATAAAGATGACAATATTACCTAAACTAATCTATTTATTTAGCGCTATACCAATCAGACTCCCAAAAAACTATTTTAATGACCTAGAAAAAATAACAACAAAGTTCATATGGAAAACAAAAGGTCAAGAATTTCAAGGGAATTAATGAAAAAAAATCAAATGATGGTGGCTTAGCTGTACCAGATCTAAAATTATATTATAGAGCAGCAGTTACCAAAACTATTTGGTATTGGCTAAGGAATAGATTAGTTGATCAGTGGAATAGATTAGGTTCAAGGGATAAAACAGTCAACAAATATAGCAACCTAGTCTTTGACAAACCCAAAGATCCCAGCTTTTGGGATAAGAACTTACTGTTTGATAAAATTGCTGGGAAAATTGGAAACTAATATGGCAGAAACTAGGCATTGATCCATACTTAACGCCATACACCAAGATAAGGTCAAAATGGGTTCATGACCTAGGCATAAAGAATGAAATTATTAATAAATTAGAGGAACATAGGATAGTTTACCTCTCAGACCTGTGGAAGGGGAAGGTCTTTATGACCAAAGCAGAACTAGAGATCATTACTGATCACAAAATAGAAAATTTCGATTATACTAAACTGAAAAGTAACAAACTAATGCAGACAAGATTAGAAGGGAAGCAATAAACTGGGAAAATATTTTTACAGTCAAAGGTTCTGATAAAGGCCTCATTTCCAAAATATATAGAGAATTAACTCTAATTTATAAAAATCAAGCCATTCTCCAATTGAAAATGGTCAAAGGATATGAACAGACAATTCTCAGATGAAGAAATTGAAACTATTTCTAGTCATATGAAAAGATGCTCCAAGTCATTATTAATCAGAGAAATGCAAATTAAGACAACTCTAAGATACTACTACATACCTGTCAGATTGGCTAAGATGACAGGAAAAATAATGATGATTGTTGAGGGATGTGGGAAAACTGGGACATTGATGCATTGTTGGTGGAGTTGTGAACGAATCCAACCATTTTGGAGAGTAGTTTGGAACTATGCTCAAAAAGTTATCAAACTGTGCATACCCTTTGATCCAGCAGTGTTACTACTGGGATTATATCCCAAAGAGATTATAAAGAAGGGAAAGGGACCTGTATGTGCACGAATGTTTGTGGCAGCCCTTTTTGTAGTGGCTAAAAACTGGAAACTGAATGGATGTCCATCAGTTGGAGAATGGTTGAATAAATTGTGGTATATGAAAATTATGGAATATTACTGTTCTGTAAGAAATGACCAACAGGATAATTTCAGAAAGGCCTGGAGAGACTTACATGAACTGATGCTGAGTGAAATGAGCAGGACCAGGAGATCATTATATACTTCAACAACAATACTATATGATGACCAGTTCTGATGGATCAGGCCATCCTCAACAACAAAATCAACCAAATCATTTCTAATGGAGCAGTAATGAACTGAACTAGCTATGCCCAGAAAAAGAACTCTGGGAGATGACTAAAAACCATTACATTGAATTCCCAATCCCTATATTTATGCACACCTGCATTTTTGATTTCCCTCACAAGCTAATTGTACAATATTTCAGAGTCTGATTCTTTTTCTACAGCAAAATAACGTTTTGGTCAGGTATACTTATTGTGTATCTAATTTATATTTTAATATATTTAACATCTACTGGTCATCCTGTCATCTAGGGGAGGGGGTGGGGGGGGTAAGAGGTGAAAAATTGGAACAAGAGGTTTGGCAATTGTTAATGCTGTAAAGTTACCCATGTATATATCCTGTAAATAAAAGGCTATTAAATAAAAAATTTTTTAAAAAAAGAAACTAATATTAAAAAAAAAATCAGCCAAGATTAGAAGGGAAGCAGAAAACTGGGGAAAATTTTCACAATCAGTGTTTCTGATAAATATATAGAGTATCAAGTCAAATTTATAAGAATATAAGTCATTCTCCAATTGATAAATGGTCAAAAGATATGAACAGGCAATTTTCAGATGAAGAAAATAAAGTCATGAGTATATGGGAAAATGCTCTAAATCATTATTGATTGCAAAAATGAAAATTAAGGTAACTCTTAGATGCACTTCACAATTCTCAGATAATCTAAGATGACAGAAAAAGATAATGATAAATGTTGGAGGGGATGTGGGAAAACTGGAACACTAATGCATTGTTGGTGGAGTTGATGGAGAGTAATTTAGAACTGAACCCAAAAGGATATAAAATTGTGCATACCCTTTGGTCCAGCAGTGCCACTACTGGGTATGTGTCACAAAGAGATCATAAAAGAGGAAAAAGAATCTTTATGATTAAAGATTTAGCAGCCCTTTTTATAGTGGCAAGGAACTGGAAATTGAATGGATGCCCTTCAGTTGGGGAATGGCTAAATAAGTTATGGTGTATGAATGTAATGGAATATTATTGTTCTATAAGAAAAGATGAGCAGGCTGATTTCAGAAAAGCTTGGAAAAACTTACATGATATGATGCTGAGTCAAGTGAGCAGAGCCAGGAAAACATTGTATACAGTAATAGCAAGATTATGTGAGGATCAAGAGTGATGGACTTGGCTCTTTTCAGTAATGCTGTGATTCAAGGGAATTCCAATAGACTTAAGACAGAAAATGCCATTCACATCTAGAGAGAGAACTATGAAGACTGAATATAGATCAAAGCACACTATTTTCACCTTTGTTTGTTTGCTTATTTTTTCTTTCTTGTGGTGTTTTCCCTTTTGGTCTGATTTCTCTTGCACAACATGACAAATACAGAAATATGTTTAAAAGAATTGTACAAGTTTTACCTATATGATGCTGTCTTGGAGAAGAGGAAGATAAGGGAGGGAGAGAAAAAAATTGAAACAAAATCTTACAAAAATGGATGTTAAAAACTATCTTTATATATATTATTTGGAGAAAAAATATGATTGAGGAAAAAAGATCATACTATCTTGGAAGAACTGAAAACTTACAGACCTTCCTCCCTCATAACTAGCTCTGAGAACAATTACACAAAAGGAACAAAAGATTGGTACAGTGCCTCCCTCCACGCTAGAAATACTGCCCAACTTTAACAGAAAGTTAAAATGGACTGGACAAATGATCAAATATTATTATCAATAACAACAACAAAAAAGAACCTGACCCTAGAAAGTTACTAAGGTTATAGACAAGATCAAACACAAACTCAGAAGACAAAGAAATAAAAACTACCACATTCAAAACTTCAAAGAAAAATAAGAATTGGTTTCAAGCCCAAAAAAGAATTCCTAGAAGAGTTAAACAAGGAGATCTAAAACCAAATAAAAGGGATAGAAGAAAAATTGGGGAAATAAGTGTAAATAATAGGAAAAAAAATCATATAGGTAGATTGAAGAGTCAAAAGTGATGAGGTTTAGATTTGGGGTACCCAAATGAAATTAGGATTACTGGTGATCAGGGAGTTAAATGAGGTCTAGTGGCGGCGCAAGGGTAGGGAGTTCTGAGGATTCCCTTTCTGGAGGCACAAAGATCCTCTGTAAAGGAATCTACAGACCCGAAAACCTAGATTGATAAAAGAGGTTTATTATGGGGATTGGAAGTAAGGTTAAAGTCTGGTTAAGGAAATAGGTGAGGGTGAAGAGAAGAGGGCACTGGAAACAGTATTCCAGTGGGCACAGAGCCTTGGCATGCCAAGTGTAGGGCTAGCATGTTTGGAACCTCTGCAAAGAGAGGGTTTTTGTTTGGCTCTTTTATAATAAGGGGCTTTGGCTACAAGCTGAAGGGAGCTCATGAGTGGAGTCCTAGGTTGGCTCCTCACTGGGTTTCAGCTAGGACTAGAATTTGAATTGAATTCATTGGGTTTCAGGGCTGAGCCGACCCCACCCAGATAACAAAGATGAAACTGTGCTTAGCATGGAGTCCCCTCACTGAGGCAGAGTTGAAGGAGATTTTCTCCTTTAAGGATTTTCAGAGTTTTGGAGTTCCCTCTTCATTCCTCCCTCAAGCAGTCAAAACTTAAATTCATTTAAAGGAAAAAGATTTGAGGCAGTGTCCCTTATTGAGGCAGAGTTGAAGGAGATTTTCTCATTCAAGGATTTTCAGACTTCCAGGGTCCCCTCTTCAAACAGCTTAGTAAAAGAGTAAAAAAAAAAAAAAAAATGCTAAAGAAATAGTTTTTGGTTGTTTTTTTTTTTAAGGCATAAAAATCCACTGAAGAGAAGAACTCAAAAAGCAGAATGAGTCATATGGGAAAAGATGTACAAAAATTCACTGAAGAAAAAAATTTCTTAAGAAACAAAATTGGTCAGATGAACAAGGAGGCTCAAAAGCTCATTAAAATAGAGCATCAGCCCTGAAGTCAGGAGGATCTTAGTCCAAATCTGGCCTCAGATACTTAATACTTCCTGGCTGTCAGGAATTGCCTCAAGGGGAAAAACAAGATTTATTGGACTACATGAAAGCCATCATTCAAAAAAAAGAGCCTAGACATCATCTTTCAAGAAATTATCAAGTAAAATTTCCTTGAAATTTTAGAACTAGATGGTAAGAGAAATTAAAAGAATTCATGGATTATCTTCTAAAAGAGATATCAAAATAAGAAATCTTAGGATTATCATAATCAAATTTCAGTACTTCCAAGTCAAGGAGAAAATATTGCAAGCAGTAGAAAGAAACAATTCAAATATCACATCTATAACATGTTTTCACATCTTTTACATTAAAGAATTTAGAATATGATATTCTAGAAGCCAAAAAAGTTAGGTTGCAATCAAGAATCCCCTACCCAACAAAATTAAATATAATCCTTCGCAGGGAAAATGAATATTTAACAAAATAGAGATCTTTTAAGAATTCCTAATGAAAAGACCAAAACTAAACAGAAAAGTTGATTTTCAAGTACAAGACTCAAAAGAAATATATAAAAGGTAAACAGAAAAGAGAAGTCATAAGGGATTTAATAAACAGGAAAGAGAAATCATAAAGGATTCAATAAGGTTACGCTGTTTCATTCTTTCATGGGAAGACTATACTTATAATTCCTAAAAATTTTAATATTATTAGGGCAATTAGGTGTATAGATAGACAGAGGGTTCAGGTATTAGTTGAATGTTATTAGAAAACATCTAAAAAAATAAAATTAAATTAAGAAGTGAAAAAGAAGAATGCCCTGGGAGAAGGGTTAAGAATTAGAGTTAGAATGGGATAAATTACCTTGCATTAAAGAGTCATGAAAGTGCCTCTTTACACTGGGAGAAAAGATTGGAAAGGTAATGGGGAACACGAGTCTTACAGTCATTTAAATCAATTCAAAGAGGGAATAAGATACTCATTCAGTTGTGTATAGAAATCTGTCTTACCCTATAGGAAAGTAGGAGAGGAAAGGGATAGGAGAAAGGGAGTGCTGATAGAAGGGAGAGTGGATTAGGGGAATCAGAAATACTTTTAATGAAGGATAGGGTGAAAGGAGAGAGAGGAGGATAAACAAGGTAAGGGAAATAGGATGAAGGGAAAATTGTGGCTCATGATTGTAATGGAATCCTATTTTGCTGTGATAAATGAAAAGGTGATGATTTTAGAAAAACCTGGTGAAACTCCTATGAATTGATGCAAAATGAAGTGACCAGAACCAGGAAAACATTGGACACAGTAACAGCAAAATTTAGTGAAGATCAACTGTGAAAAACTTAGCTTCTCTAATCAATAAGATGAGCCAAGTTCAGTCCAAAGGACTAATAACAAAAATGTTATTCACATCCGAAGAAAAAACTGGTGAACCCTGAGTGCTGATTGAAGCATATTTTTCTTACTTTATTTTTCTTAGATTTTTTTATTTTTGTTTTTGAGGTTTTGTGCAACATGAATAATATGGAAATATCAAATATTGCTTCACTTCACAATTGTTAAGAGAGGGACTGGAGGGAGGGACAGAATTTGGAACTCAAAATATTAAAATAAATAAATAAAAATTATTTTTAAAATAAAAATAAAACAGTTCATTTTGATTGTATAAAATAGAACCATTTGTTTTTGTTTTTTTACAAACAAATTTAATTTATTTAAAATTAGGAGGAAAAGAGGTAATTGAGAGGAAAAATCTCTGCAGTAACTTTCTCTAATAAAAGTCTCATCCCTAATCTAGATAAAGATTTGGTTCAACTTTATAAGACTAAATGGTATTTCCCAACAGATCAAAGGATATGAATAGGAAATTTTCAAAGGACAAAATCAAAGCTATCAATAAGTATTTGAAAAAATATTCCAAATAATTACTAATTAGAGAAATGCAAATTAAAATAGCTTCATAGTTTCATATCACTAATTCAAAGTTGGCCCCTCAAAAGAAAATGCCAAATATTGGAGGGACTGTAAGTACAATATTGTAAGTAATACAATATTGTGCCATAAGAAAAGATGAAATAGACAATTTCAGAGGAAACTGAGAAGACATTCATGATCTGCAGCAGAACCAAATGACCATAACTAGAAGAGATTTTACATAGTGACAACATCATAGAGAAGAACAATTTTGAAACACTTTATTATTTTGATTAATGCAATGGCAGACGACATGTAAACTCAGAGAACTAAATGTGGATCATATTACCTACCTCTTGCCAGAGAGATAAATGATGTAAGATATTCCTTAATGTCCTGTAGGGCCAAATAGTGCAACTCTAGTCTCTATTCTGTAATCCATAGTCCTTCAGATACTTACTAAAAACTATCTGGTTTGCCCTCTTTTTTTTCCTTTAAGATAAACACCTTCCATTTTAATATAGCACAAACTCAAAGCTCTTCGCTATCATCACTTTCCTTTTCTGGAAGCTCTCAAATCAATTCCTTTCTAAATTATTATACCCAGAACTGTATACGATATTCCAGATGTGGTCCAACGAGGGTAGAATACAGAGGTACTATTCTTGGAAGTTAAACCTCTCTATACAATTCAAGATTTCATACTTAGCTTGTAATTGACTGAGAATCCCCAGATCTTTTTTTGACAAAGTGCTAATAGAGCTCACCTTCCTAATCATGCATTTGCTAAGTTGGTGTTTTAAATCCAAGTTTAAGATGGTATTTATCTCTCCTGAATCGCATCTTATTGAACTTGATTCATTATTTTTACTTATAAAGATTATTTTAGATCCTGTCTTCATTATCAAGTGCCTTAGCTATCCTTACCAAGTTTAAATTCATCATGTAATGTTAAAGATCAAGTGGGTCAAAGGACAAACATTAAAATCAATGATGAAAATGTAACCATCATATGGAGCTCACTATATGTGAAGAATACATGGGGAGACTGGTCCTCGCCTCTAGTATTTGGAGGATATGTTCCCTTTAAACAGAGTCACATTGGTAGCCTGGACTGACAGAGAGGGATGGATGCCCACGCTGTAAGTGTAGAATCCCAACTCCAACTTTTAAGCATGTAAAGAATTTATTCCTATGAGATTCTTGAAATTTATCCTTCCTTTTCAAAGAGGACCAAAGACATCACAGGGTGACATCATGACTTGCATATAAATTGGATTTAAGTGAAGCAGAGTTATGCAATTGTCGGCCTCTGACATGACTTACTCCCTAAACTTCTTGCAGACATTAGCAGGTTGACTTTCCCAATAGTAGCTGACTATTGCCCCTTTCAAGGTTCAAGAGAGAGAGTGATGTTTCCAGTATGGTCATCCATAAATCCCCATCAGATTATGCCCCATTGATTATCACCCAGAGTTAATTAGTTTTTAGTCAGTTAATCTACAAGTATTCATTGAGCTCTTAACCAAATATTGTGCTACTAAGTACTAGAGACACAAGGAAAAGCAAAAACAGTTCTTGCTCTCAATAACTGACATTGTAATAGGGGATATGTACATGTACATATAGTACATACCAAATATATATACATGGACAAATAGTACAATATCTACAGAGAAGAGGAAGGTCATCTCAAACTTAGTGGTGAGGCACTAGCAGAGGGAGAATGGTAGGAAGGAAACTAAGAATATGCTCCTGCATAAGACTAAATCTAAATTGAGTTTTTAAGGAAACTAGGGGAACCTATACGTGGAGGTAATAAGGAAGAGCATTCCAGGTAAAAGCCATAGCCTATGAAAATGCAAAGTGAGGAAATATAGTGCCTTGTGTAACAGTCAACAAGAAGGCTAGAAGACGGAAAGAAAACAAGATTGCAAAGGACTTTAAGACAGAAAGCATTTCATATTTGATCCTAGAGATTTATTGGAGTTTATTGAATGAAGGCACATTATATATGGAGTGTGTGTGTGTGTGTGTGTGTGTATGTGTGTGTGTAACAGAAAGAGAGAGAGAGAGAGAAGAGAGAGAGAGAGAGAGAGAGAGAGAGAGAGAGAGAGAGAGAGAGAGACATGGTCAGACCTGCACTTTATTTTTTTTCTTATTTTCTTTAATAATTTTCCCCAATTACATTCAAAACAAATTTTTCTTGCATTTGTTTTTTGAGTTCTAGGTTCCCTCCCTTAACCCCATCCACAATTAAGAAACCACATGTGAAGTTATGTAAAACATTTCCATAAAAGTCAGATTGTGAAAGAAAACATAGATCTCCCATCCTAATGAAAATAAAAACTCTCAAGAAAAATTAAGTTTAAAAAAAAGAGAGAATGCTTCAATTTGAATTCAGACACAATTAGAATAGTCATGGATAGTTGTACTATTGTGTGGGATGGGTGCTTGACCTCTTTTCCCAATTAACTAATCAAAGACATCTTCAGGTACAAAGAGAAAGCATTTATTTAATCGCTGAAGGGAGAGGCCGAGGCACACATGAGAGCCATCCCAGACTAGGCCATGTGCTCGTGAACCTGGCCAGCCGAAAATAGAACACCAGGCTAAAAAAGGAAAAGACCTGAGCCTTTTCACTGGATAGACCAAAAGGACGCAATCATCCCTGTCCAATGGCCACCAATGTTGTCTGCCTCCCACAGGTCATGTCACTTCCTGCAACTTCCTGTCATCTGCAACCCAGGGCCTGACCCTCCAGAGTTCATGTGACCCCCCAGGGTCCTTACTGACCCAGAGTCCAAGGCCCAATCTCCCAGCTCTGGGAACAGGAATGATGTGACTTAGACCTAGTCTCATAAACTGAGAAATACTTCATCCAATCAATCCCATTCACTACTGACCTGCCCTTTAGAAAAACTACTTTGTCAGCTGAATGGAGAAAGGTATGGAGTGGGGAGAGACTTGAGGCAGGAAGGTGAATCAGAAAATTACTTCAATAATCTAGACATGAAATGAGTGTCCACATCACAATGATGGCTATGTGACTAAAGAGAAGGGCGCTTATAAACAATATTGTGAAAGTAAAAGTGGAAGGTATTTAACAATATGTATAATTTATTTATATTTAACATTTAATTAAATCTTAATATGGATAATAAGGACAGATGTTGTAAAACAATCTCTCCATATCAAATGCCTAAGATACACTTACATGAATTATTCATTTTTATTTTTTATTTATTACCCATAAAATGAACTTAAATTTAGTGTATAGATATTGTGATAAAGTGTTAAGAACAATTGGAACAAAAGATTCTGCAATTGTCAATGCTGAAAAATTACCCATGCATATATCTTGTAAATAAAAAGCTATAATGAAAAAAGAAAGAAAGTGTTAAGAACACATGGTAGTCAAGATATACCCTCATAGTTTCTGGTTAGTAACTTTCTCCCTTCATAAAGTCCTCTTAAAATCTTCCTTAAGTGTACCATTGCAGGAATAGGGCAGGGAAAGTAGGGGAGAAATAAAAGGGTTTATACATTTATAGAGTTTTGTCTTTATCGTATCTAGTTTGTTCTCTAGGTAGTTCTTAGCCACTGCAATTCCAGAGGCAATGCTATTAATGTCAATGTGAAATGCAGCGTTCAAAATTCACAAGCTCATCTTCTGTCAAAGAGGAAGGGGAAGAAGTAAGAACTCTACTTTCTCTCTCCCTCTTATCCCAACTTGCTCAATTCTCATTGCTTCCCAAGGAAGTTCTCTCAACCATCACTTTGTTAGAGTGAAAAAAATGTCCAAACTGGCTTGTTGTTTTATTGGCTAATTCTTCATTCCATTTCAACCATTTATAAAATGTTTACTGTGGGATGTCATCTGCTTTTATCTAATTGTCAAAATATCTCCAAATTGAAATAAGAATGTATTTGCTAAAACAACTCTGAGATACCACTACACACCTCTCAGATTGGCTAATTTGACTGGAAAAGATAATGACAAATGTTGGAGGGGATGTGGGAAAACTGGGACACTGATACATTGTGGAACTGTGGAACTCCAACCATTCTGGAGAGCAGTTTGGAACTGTGCTCAAAAAGTTATCAAATTGTGCATACCCATTGACCCAGGAGTATTACTGCTGGACTTATATCCCGAAGAGATCTTAAAGGAGGGAAAGGGACCCATGTGTGCAAAAATGTTTGTGGCAGCCCTCTTTGTAGTGGCCAGAAACTGGAAACTGAATGGATGCCCATCCATTGGAGAATGGCTGAATAAATTGTGGTATATGAATGCTATGGAATATTATTGTTCTGTAAGAAACAATCAGCAGGATGATTTCAGAGAGGTCTGGAGAGACTTAGATGAACTGATGCGAAGTGAAATGAGCAGAACCAGGAGATCATTATACACAGCAACAACAAGATTATATAATAATCAATTCTGATGGACGTGGCTCTCTTCAACAATGAAATGATTCAAACCAGTTCCAATTGTTCAGTGATGAAGAGACCTATCTACATCCAGAGAGAGGCCTGTGGGAACTGAGTGTGGATCACAACATAGCATTTTCTCTGTTGATGATTGCTTGCATTTTGTTTTCCTTCTCAGGTTTTTTTTTCCCTAGATCCAATTTTTCTTGTACAGCAAGATAACTGTATAAATATGTATAACATTATTGGTTTTAACACATATTTTAATATATTTAACATGTATTGGACTATCTGCCATCTAGGTAGAAGGTGGGAGGAAGGAGGGAAAAATTTGGAACAGAAAGTTTTGCAAGGGTCAACATTGAAAAATTATCTATGCATATGTTTTATAAATAAAAAGCTTTAATTTAAAAAATAAGCAAATACAAAGGGAAAAAAATTTATTTGCATCTGGTTTATGCTTTTGATTGGTTGTTTCAATCCAAGTGTCTGGACCTTCTGTGTTTCATTTGAATTGGGATGCCTACAGATACACTTACATTCTCCCTCCTTAAACATTTGCTGACCTTTTGTCAAATTTTATTCCCAAATCTTACACAGGTTTCAAAAATCCTCAATTTCCTTCCTTAACTATCTTAATTCAAAAGTTGACCAATCAACTACACATTGCCCTTTATACTTAACCCTCTTGCCCTCCTGTCTTATCACAATTCCAGACATTACCAATCTTTAGTTCTGGATCACCCTACCATGCACCTTAATTACTGTCACTCTTGACAGTAATTAAGTTGAGTTTCTGAACATCACTAGAGGAAGTCCCCTCAAGTATCATCGTCTCTCTTTCATTACTGTACTCCTTCAAATCATCTATATTAATTTCCTCCACTTCCTTACCACCTACTCAATTCTCAAACCCTTATAATCCAAGTAAAAACCCCATCACTCAACTGAAAGTACTCTGCAAGATTAGCAGATATCTCAACTGTTAATTCCAATGACCTTTTCTTCAGTCCTAACCCTGTTTCGCCTTCCTTTGTTGTGAATTCTTCTTTTTGATGCCATTAATTTGTTTTCCTTTCCAGTTTTCTGTGATCAAATTCCCTACTATTTGTCTGTTTTTCTGTTTTTTTTTAAACCAATCTTATTTGTCATCTCAATAAGTTGTTTTTTGCTCAATAGGTTTTTGTTTCCAATTGTACCTCTTTGATTTTTCAGAATTTCTATTTTTTGTGGTTTGGGGAGATATCATTAATTGTTGGTTTTTGAGGGGGGTTGTATGCGGAAAGTGTTAGAAGCAAGACCCTAGACACAATTTCAAAGCCTGTGATGTTTTATTGAAAAAATGAGAGAGATTGAAGGATGTAGCTTTTGATTCTCATAAGAAACCAGTCTACCTCCTACACTATTACAGAAGTCAGAGGAAGTTTTTCTAGATTAGTTCCCTATCTGTCCCTTCCCACTTGTTTGGCTAGAGGAAAAGTTCCTGGTATGGCCTGGAAACACCTCTTCCCCACCCCATTATATCCACATTTGCATTTTTGCTCCCCTCTGGATGGAGAAGATACTATGCATGAGCTTCATTAAGCAAGTGAAATAAAGAAAAACCTCCTGGTCATTGACCCTGGCTGGTTTAAGCCAGTTTCTAGCCTAGATTTCCTTATCAGAATTCTGTAGGCCAGTCAGTTTCTCATTCTGAAAGCTCACTGGTGATACTTTAAATTAACTTGAAGCACCCAACATTCTGTGGAAACTTCATTTTTCAATATTTCTAATTGTCTGCCCAAGGTTTCTGAGGAATAGAATTTTTTTTTAAAGGGCATCATTAAATCAACAACCTATGTTTAATATATATACATCAGGCACTTTGCTAGGCACTGGGAATATTGACTTACTCCAGGGAAACGGTAACTGCTAATAGGATTTTACAATCATTCTAGAGGGAAATAATGAGTACATATGTAAGTTTATACCAAATAAATACAAGGTCAGCTTGTAGGTGCTTTAAAACCACTTCATATAGAGAGTGATGACTTTTGAGATAAATTTTAGAGAAAATGAAATTCTAAGACTTGAAAGTGAGGAGGGAATACATGGGAAATAGCCAGAACACAAAGGAGAAAAGATGAAATATGGAGTATTATTTATGAAGAACCTATTTGCTATGGAGAACAGAATTTCCTGGCATCAAAAATACTAGTAAAATGCAAATTTAATGTTCTGTTATATCTGACTCTTTGTGATCTCATTTTGGGGATTTTCTTAGCACAACTACTAAAGTGATTTGCTATCGAGTAATAGAATTTTAACTGTTTTGTGGAAACTTAATCCTAGCTTGTCTCTCACAATCCCTCCTTTCATCCCTAGTAAGGATTATATTTCCACACCTTTTCTTCAATGCCTTCTTCAATTCTTCTTAACATTAGTTCACATTGGGACAGTTAGGTGGTGTAGTAGTTAGAGCATCAGTCCTGAAGTTAGGAGGACCTGAGTTGAAATCTGGCCTCAGACACTTAATACTTCCTAGCTATGTGACCCTGGGCAAGTCACTTAACCCCAATTGCCTCAGGAAAAAAAAAATCAGTAGAAATGGTTTTAAGTTCAACATTATACAAATCATTTTGCCTTAAGATGCTCAATAATCAATAACCAAAGATTCAAGTTTTAGATATAAACAATTTCCAAACTGTATATTGTCTATAGCAAAAACATGTTCAATTATTAGCCATGTTCAAAGGGACAAAGATTTAGATTACTATTCTCAGAATCTCTAATGGGAACAGTTTTAAGATGACTCAATATAACCAATTAAACAAAGTTTACTAAATCTCACATACACAAACCTCACATAACAACAAATGTTATTCCCACATTAATAGTAAACTTGAATAAAATTGACTTTTTTCATTGATGCAATACAAAATATCTCATTAAGTTACATCCCTCTTAAGAAAACTGATTGCCTACCTCAAACTAACTTTGGCAACTATATATCCTGGGCAAGTCATTTAATATCTTTAAATCTCTTTCTTCATCTATAAAATAAGGATAATAACTACTGGGTAGATAGCTGGTGTGGTGGACAAATTGCTGGATTTGGAATCAGGAAGACCTGAATTGAAATTTGAATTCCTTTATTTAGTAGTGTGACCCTAGTCTCAGTTTTCTTATGTATAAAATGGGAATAATAATATCACTCACCACTTAGAATTGATGTGAGGAATGAATAAGGAAATATTTGTAAAGTTCTTGGCAAACCTTAAAGCACTATGTAAATGCAAGTAATCATTAGCAATTATTATGTTTTCATAAGTTTATTGTGGAGGTCATAAAGAATTTTGACATAGTAACATTATCTATGTTTATTGAAATTTTATTTATTTTTTTAAATGTTGCTGAATTACTTTTTAATGTAGATTCAAGCCACACTAGAGAGTTGTCCATGTGTTTAACACCTCTGTATTAGGGAACAAACCATTAAAAAATGTTAAAAAACAACAAAAACAAATTAACATATATAAACGTAATCTAATGCAGTGGATTGCTGCTTTCAATTTGAATTCCTCTGTACTACATACATACACAAACACATATACAACATATCTTTACATGGGCATACACTGGATTTGTGTTTTCATTGATTGTTATAGAGAACATCTTTACATGGGCATACACTGGATTTGTGTTTTCATTGATTGTTATAGAGAACATCTAAGTGATTAAAAATTGATAAGAAAAAAATCCAAAATTTGCTGTTTATAAGAAGCACATGTTTTAAAGAATATAAACATAAACCTAGCTATATATGTACAAGTATGAATATGAATATGGATGTATTTAAAATTTTTTTGTCATAATTTAAAGTAATATGAATCTGCTCTCTCTGCAGGGAAAAAAGAAAACAAAATAAAAAAAAATCTTTTGTTCTTGCTCTGCCCAAAAAAAAAAAAAACTGCACTAAAATCTTCTTCTCTACACTACACTGAAGATATTTCAGATTTAATTTCAATAAATCATAGAATACCCCACAGTAAAATGTCCCACAAAGTTTTATAAATTATTCTTGTATTGTTTTGAAACCTTTAAGGACCTTATTGCATACAGACATGTGCACTTAACAACTTTGACTTGAGTTTAAACTCTTCTTGAGTTTAAATTCATTCTGACATAAGAGGTAAACATTAAAAATCATTTCTACATAACAAACTTGTAGATTATCAATAAACCCATTCTTTGTTTGGAAAATATAAAACCGAAACAAGCTTTTTCCCCCAGAGCTGACAAGATGGTTTCAAGAAATATACTAAGCTTTCAAATTAAGAGGAATCCACAGGGATCTCAGAGAAAGGGCTGAGCTTGATGGTCCCATCTGTTCACCCCAATTATGCTTGGGGTTTTGCAGGATAAGCTCTTTGACATGTCTCAGGTTTGTTTAGCAAGGCGTCAACTATGCCTTTCAAATATAATGCAAAATCTAGTACCGTCTCTTACCTCTGATTAGTTACTGAAAATCCAGGCCAGAAACAGGGATGTAGTGTACCATGACCAAAATTCACTGGCCAGTACCAGTCACTACTTCTGCAGAGAATATAGAAATGGATGCTAATTTCACATTAAAAACCCTATGAGAATCAACACCCAGAATTTCTTCACCCTAAAAAGTATTAATTCAACTTCTTCCAAACAAGGAGTCCCTATAAATTTTTCTGGAAATATAAATAAAAGTCCAACACCAATATTGTTCAAATTCCTCCAAGCACAATTAATCCCTGCCTCCCACCAAAACATTCCTAATTGCTCAGTGCAAAGTCAATAGCCCATTCTTGAGATTCCTCCACAAGTCCTTTAATTCCGGTGTAATGAGTCCACCTCTTCTCAGCTTCTAGACTATAGTCTGGATCATGAGTAAGTAACATCTGATAACATCCTTCCACTCTGCTTCTTCCAGGACTTAATAAGCATCGAGTCTCCTAGAACTACAAACTCCAAAGGTATTGTCTGGGCCAGCAGACTGGCCTAAGGGCTGAAAGGGATGAGGATATTACCAGCATGTAATTCCTTAAAAACATATTCTTTGTTTCAAGAGGGGGCATTTCCCTTTCCCCTCCCAAATAAGATAAACCAAACAGCATCTCATATGGGGAAAGCCCCAGATCTCTTCTGGGGGCAGTTCTAAGTTAACTTTTTAACAAAAATTTAACTCTTTAACAAAGCAATACACAAATATTTTGTCTAAGGCAATTTAGTATCTAACACTATTAAGTACTTTGTTTCTTAAGAACCTGTTTCATCTAAGTGGATGCCCATCAATTGGAGAATGGCTGAATAAATTGTTGTATATGAATATTATTGTTCAGTAAGAAATGACCAGCAAGATGATTTCAGAAAGGCCTGGAGAGACTTACATGAACTGATACTGAGTGAAATGAGCAGGACCAGGAGATCATTATATACTTCAACAACAATACTATATGATGATCACTTCTGATGGATGTGTCCCTCTTCAACAATGAGATGAACCAAATCAGTTCCAATAGAGCAGTAAGGAATTGAACCAGCTACACCCAGGGAAAGAACTCTGGGAGATGACTATGAACCACTACATAGAATTCCCAATCCCTCTATTTTTGTCTGCCTGCATTTTTGATTTCCTTCACAGGCTAACTGTACACTATTTCAAAGTCTGACTCTTTTTGTACAGCAAAATAACTGTTTGGACATGAATATGTATATATTGTATTCAACTTATACTTTAACATATTTAACATGTATTGGTCAACCTGCCATCTGGGAGAAGGGGTGGGGGGAAGGAGGGAAAAAGTTGGAACAAAAGGATTTGCAACTGCCAATGCTGAAAAATTACCTATGCATATATCTTGTAAATAAAAAGCTATAAAAAATTTTTAAAAAATTAAAAAGTCAAAAAAAAAAAAAGAATGTTTCATTCTTTCACTTTCCCTAAATGAAGGCAGTTGCATTCGATTTGCAATCACCCCTCCCTTATTTCTTATAAAACCTTAGAAGTAAAGCATGTTCCATTATCAGAATCAATAGTCTCTATCAATCCATACCTAGACATAATTTGTTCAATGGTATTCTACTAAACCCTCTCAAGGTAGCAGAGTTCAGGGGAAAGCTTCCATCCAATCTATCAAATGGTCCACTTTAACCAATTAATACCTCAGTTTTCCCATTAGTGGCATTTCAGTGAAATCAAACTTGAATATTTCGGAGCTGGGCTCCCTCCCTCCAGAAGGACACCTCCTCGGTACCTTTTTATTTGTCTTTAGACATATTACATACCTTTCAGGTATTTGTTTTGCAATTGTACATACCCTATACAGCCAAATTTTCTTAAAAAGACATCACACTGCTGAGTGAAATGAGCAGAACCAGGAAATCATTATATACCTCAACAGCCATACTGTATGAGGATGTATTCTGAAGGAAGTGGATTTCTTCAACAAAGACAAGATCTAATTTAGTTTCAATTGATCAAGGATGCACAGAAGCAGCTACACCCAAAGAAAGAACACTAGGAAATGAATGTAAACTGCTTGCATTTTTGTTCTTCTTCCCAGGTTATTTATACCTTCTAAATCCAATTCTCCCTGAGCAACAAGAAAACTGTTCGGTTCTGCACACATATATTGTATCCAAGATCTACTGTAATCTATTTAACATGTATAGGACTGTTTGCCATCTGGGGGAGAGGGTGGAGGGAGGGAGGGGGAAAATCGGAACAGAAGTGAGTGCAAAGGATAATGTTGTAAAAAATTACCCTGGCATGGGTTCTGGCAATAAAAAGTTATTTTAAAAAATAAAGAAAGAAAGAAATCACACATTGCTTGAACATCCCAGTGGCTTCCTTAACACAATACATTTAAAATTTCCTTAGTTATGGCCTTATTTAACATTCTCCATCAGGTAATTGCCAATATACTTTAGGGTGGGAAAGGGGGATGGTGAGAATGAATATTGCTTTAATATTTTTCAGCCTTTTCTCCCTCTCTGTAGAACCTATTGAAATTGCTTCTATTTTAAATAGAGTGGAGATAAGGACAAACATCCATCCCCCCACTCCTCTCTCTACAAAGCCACTTCCTTTAACATTTTCCTTATCAGTTAAACAGTTCTCCACTATCTCAGGGGTTATTCTTTTCTGATGCTCTAGAACATGTCACTATTTACTGCTCCAAGGTTTTGCATTAATCCAAAAGTCCCATCTGATTTCTTAAGGGACAAAATAGGGGCATTGAAAGTTCTGATGGTCCATCCTTCACAAGTCGCTTTATTACTAATTACATTATTATTTTTCCTTCCAATGATATAGGGATATTGTCTAACACACACATCACATTCTCTGGATTTTTCAGATTGATTTTAAGTGGGGAATTTTTAAACCTCCCCTATTTCTGCCATTCATATTCTGCCAAAAGAAGGTGCATTCTAAATACTACCTGATGGTTCAATACTTTTAATCTCAGTATCAATTGTATAACACAATCTCTGCCTGACAAATTATTCCCCATCTCTGGGATATATATATATATATATATATATATATATATATATATATATTCTTTAATTGTTCCTATATATAGGAGTAAGTTCCATAATAGTTACACAGAAAAAGATTTCTTTTACTCTCATCCATTAACAATTCCTGTAATTCCTGACTAATTAACAGAGTAAGGATCTCTCCACTCCAGCAATTACTAATCTTCTTTTTACTTCCAACTACTCCCAACCTTCAAATTTACTAAGGGTTCCCAATGGGGTCTAGAAAGAAGGAACCCTGGGCTCCTCTAATCCTCATTTTCCTCAAAATGTAAGAGGGGCTCCATCTTTCCCCCCTTCTTTATTTCTGGATACTCCCTTTTGAAGTGTACATTATTACATTAATAACTAGTGATCTGACCACTCCAACCTGAGACACCTCTTCCTACCTCCTTCTCTCCAATAAATGGGGAAATTTTCAAATATCCTTTTTTGCACTGAATTTCTCCCATTGTTGCTTCACCCATCCCTCTTGTTCCACACACACTAATTACCAGTTGTCGGTTTTAACATAATAAACAATCTTAGAATTTTCATAAGTACTAGCCAAATGGTCTTAGCTATGATTTCCTCTTACCTCATAAGCAAAGGTGAAAATACCTAATTTCTTAAATTACATTTACTGGGTTAGCAAGTCTGAGAATAACAAAGTTTTAAACACATTTCCATCTCCTATCAGAATTTCAATTTATACGCTAATAATATTCAGAGCACTAGATAACAAATCAAATCTGGGTTCTTTAGTAATGGACTCAAGAGGTAGGATTTTCTTGTCCCAAGCTATTACAGCTCCAGAGTTTTCAGGAGGCCTGCCACCTATTACCTTAAACGACTTTTCCCTTTTAGTTCTGGGAGAAAACAAGACAATTCTTAAAATTCAGGAAGAACAGACTCTATTACAATCAATTACATTTCCAATTTTAACATACATGCCAATTTAAAAATTATTTTAAAATTAACCAGTATTTTAGTTTGTGAGATTCCCTAAAATCTACACAGACGTTCCATTCAAAAAAATTACCTTTTAGTTATTTTCCCAATTCACACAAACATTTTCTCTTTTGTAAAGCAGGAAAGGGTTAAGTGGCAGTTTTTTTGCTTCAAATGGATTTTCATCTTGAAATTCTTCCTGGCATAGTTCCATAAGTCTGAGCTCTGATATCAAAGTTATAGGTTCCTTGCTTGCAGAAATTTTTAAAGTTGTAGTATACTGCTTTTCCATTTTCCCAAAAGTTCCCAACTCTCTAATCCCTTTCAATCTATGCTCTTTTCATTGCTACTAAACTTTCTCACTTACCTTTCTATATACTTATACCTTTATTGGACTTTGATTAAAGTTTCTTTAAAATTGTATGTCTCGTTTCTTTCTCACTTTGATCTGATGCTTTTTCACGGTCCTGAATACAGTTTCCTCTTCTCTCCCCCTCTCCAGCAAAGCTGCTGCAGTCAGCCAGAGGCAAAGGGAGAGAAAGAAAAAAAGATTCTCTTTCTCTGAATTATCCTAATTCCTAAAAGCCCAATATTAGCTCCCAATTTACCTTTCTAAAATCAGAAAACATTACACTCACTTATCTCAAGTGACTTCAGTTTCATACATTCCATAGTCAGATTTTTAGTTTCAAATGAATCACAATTTCAAAACTGTCTGCTTAGGATAGATCCCCTCTTCATGAAATAGGACAGATATATCACCCACTAGTTCTTATTTCAAAAAGTGCAGACTTCCATTCCCAAAGTTATTCCAATCTGTCTTCCTATATTCCTTTGCTTTCCTACATTTCCCAAACCCAAGGCAGTCTCATATTTAAAAGGAAATAAGAAAGCCACTTCCTTCAGCACATACCAAGTCTGATACCGAGGAATTCAAGAATCCCAATTCAACAAATCCCAACCCCAACATTGGAGCAGCAAGATGGTTTTAAACTTCTAAAGATTTTACCTTGAAGAATTACTCTGAAAAGAATTACTACTCTGAATGAATTTCAGCAATTCAGCCTGATATTTCTCCAAGCCAGCAACACAAAGGCTGAATTCTTATCTTTCACAAATTTATTAACTTTTAACACGGAACACAGAGTACCAAGTAGATATTTTCACACAAACACACACAGAAATCTCCTATTTCCAGCTTTTACTTGCAGATTTTTTTTTTAATTTTTATTTATTTATTTATTGCTAAGGCAATTAGGATTAAGTGACTTGTTCAGGGACACACAGCTAGGAAATGTTAAGTGTCTGAGTTCACATTTGAACTCAGGTCCTCCTGCCTTCAGAGCTGGTGCTCTATCCACTGTGCCACCTACCTGCCCCTACATGCAGATTTAAAGCCTGACATACCCAATTAGTCCTGGGAACATTCTCCCAGATTTCTTCCCGGGGGGATTCCACTCCCTCCTAGGCCTGAAAACCCACCCTATCCATTCGTGAATCTGGCAAGTTCCCAAAGTGACTTCTGCAGGGACTTTTACAAATGGCTCCTGTAAGCTCTACAGGGAGTTCCTCCTATAAGTCCCACACAACTGAGCTGCCCGCAGAGGCTTTCATAAGGAACTACCCAGCTAACAAAAGATGTTTACCCGATCTACCTATTCCAGAATCCCAGCAAGTCCCCTGCAGCCAAAGCTGCTCACAGAGGCTTCCAGACAGACTTTTGTAAAATGGCTCCTGCAAGCCCAGAGCAGCTGAACTGCCTGCAGGAGCTTCTGCAAAGAAGGAACCTCAAAGAGTCTGTCTTTCCTCTGGGTGATATATTGGGTTATCTAATCTATAGGCAGGTTTTCTCCCCCTATCCTTTGCAATTGCCTTTGCTCAGCCTCTCTGCAGCAATTGCTGCTGTCTTCAGAACTTTGGGAGTCTGAGGAAAGTGATACTCAAATACCAGAATCACTGAAATCAATGGGAGTGCTCTTCCCAGTGCACTCAGATTTCACCTCCCTTGGTGATCCTATTTATCCCAGATGAGCCCCCATATTATAAGAAACAGGACCCCAGACCCAATTTCAAAGTCTGTGGTGTTTTATTGAAAGAATAAGAGAGATTGAAGGATATAACCTTCGATTCTCATGAAAAGTAGACATAAGTCCCAGAGTTGGGGTTCACTGTTACATAAGCCAAAGGAAGCTTTTCTAAGGTAATCCTCTCCCTGTCCCCCTTCCACTTAAGTTTTAATTTTAATAGAGGAACAGTTTCTGGTATGTCCCAGGAATACCCTAGGGATGCCTTCTTCCCCACTCTATTGTGCCCAAATCTATGTGGCTGTTTCCCTCTGGGGCAAGAATATACTATGCATGAGCCTCATTAAGCAAGCCATAAAGAAAAGCCTTCTTTTCATTGATTCTGGTTGGTTGAAGCCAGTTTCTCGCCTAGACCTCCTTATTAGAATTCTATAGTCCAATCAGTTTCTCTTTCTGAAACCTCATTAGTCAGTGATATTTATTATCTTATGTTAGCTTGAAGCAAGCAACATTCTGTGGAAATTTAGCTTTTCAACATTTTTCATTGTCTGCTCAAGATTTCTAAGAAATTGAATTTTAACTGTTCTATGGAAACTTAACCCTAGTTTGTCTCAAACAATTGTATGCTTAATTCATTGATCTTTTCTTTCTCTATTTTTTTGATTCAACTATTGAGAGATAGACATTTCTTCTATGGATGGCTTAGATTGGGTTGTATTGCCTCACTGTTAAAGAAATAAAAGCAATAAATAGTGTCCTAAAATTCATCCACTGATGACATTTTTCTGGAATTGTTCGTTTGGAAATTTCTGGAAAATAGAAGCCAGAAGCCAGAATGAACAAGCCATACTTGATACCCAATGAGAAGCATTGTAGGATGAGTAGAGCAAAGTACTTAATCTCAGGGTAGCAGTTACCTTGTCCCTTCAGTGTCTGACTGGGAACCTGGAGTTTAGGAATAATCTTTCAGAGGCTGCTGACCCTCCTCCACATCCTGCTTCTAGCCAAGAGCTGCCTCTTGTTTGTCATGGTGATATTGCTAAACACCCAGAATACATTAGTGCATTTATAGGCACTAGATGAGAAATTATTCATACTTTCTGGGGACCAAACTTAGAATGGTACAATCTTTTTCAAAGTGTTGGTTTGAAATAATGCTGTGATCAAAGGCGGATATGAGTCACCATCTAGGGCTAGATGTTTAGGGCGTAAGTCCCCCATTATGTTCAAATGTATACCCAGAAGTTGGGGGGCATAATGGTTACAAATCCACAGAGCAGGTAGTTTCACAAAGTGTCAAAAGGTATTACAATCTAGGACTTAAATTGGGGAAGAGAGATTGCCCTGGGGCCAGCCCGGACTTGTCGAGCCTCTGCCTTACCTCTTGGGGAAAACCCAGAGAATACTGAGAGCAAACGATTTATCATTCTTGTTCTGTCTAGGGCAGAGGTTCTAAATCTGGAATCCATGGATAGATGTCAAGAAGTTGTAAGATTTCAATGGGGAAAAAATTCTATTTTCACAAACCTTCAGTTTCCCTTGTAATCTTATGTATTTAATTGGGTACTTTAAAAAACATTATTATGAGGAAGGGTCAGTCTTTACCAGACTGACAAAAGGGTCTAGAACACTAAAAAATATTAAAATCCTTGCTCTACTATTTGGAACTATGTCCAAAAAGTATAAAACCATGCATTGCCTTTGACCTAGCAATACCACTACTAGCTCTATATCCCAAAAGAGATTTTTAAAAAATCAAAAAGTCAAAGGACCTTTATGTACAAAAATACTTAAAGCAGCTCTTTTCTGGTGGCAAAGAATTGGAATTGAGGGGATGCCCCTCAAGTGGAGAATGACCAAACAAGTTGTGATACATGATTGTGATGAAATACTAGTATACTATAAGAAACGATGAATAAGGTGCTCTCAGAAAAACCTGGAAAGATTTACATTAATGGATGCAAAGTGACAAGAGTAAAGCCAGGAGGATATTGCATATAGTAAAAGAAATATTGTATGATAATCAGCTGTGACTGATTTAGGTATTCTCAGCAAAACAATGATCTGAGTCAGTTCTGAAGGGTTTATGCTGAAAAAATGCTATTTCCAGAGAAAGAATTAGTAGAGTCTGAATACAGATTGAAACATACTTTTTATTCCATTTTTTCTTGAGACTTTTTTTGTTCTATATGACTAATAAAGAAATGTGTTTTGCATAACTGCACATGTATAACCTATATAAAATTTCTTGTCTTCTCAATAAGGAAGTTGGAGAGGGTGGAAGGGAGAGAATAAAAGAACTCCAAATTTTAAATTGAATTTTAAAATAAATTGGTTTTATATCTAATTGAGGAAAACAAAATACTAAATAATTTTTTTTAAGAATCCCTGGTCTAATCTTAAAGGAGGGGAAGGGACCCACATGTGCAAAAATGTTTATAGCAGCCCTCTTTGTAGTGGCAAGAAACTGAAAACTGAGTGGATGCCCATCATCCACTGAGTGGAGAATGGCTGAAGAAATTATGGTATATGAATGCCATGGAATACTGTTGTTCTGTAAGAAACAACCAGCAGGATGATTTCAGAGATGCTTGGAAAGACCTACATGAATTGATGCAAAGTGAAATGAGCAGAACCAGGAGATCATTGTACATGGCAACAACAAGACTGTATGATGATCAATTTTGAGCAACGTGGCTCTCTTCAACAATGAGATGATTCAAACCAGTTCTTCTTATTCAGTAATGAAGAGAGGACTATGGGAACTGAGTGTGGATCACAACATAGCATTCTCATTCTTTCTGTTGTCATTTGCTTGCATTTTGTTTTCTTTTTCAGTTTTTCTTTTCCTTCCTTCTTGATCTGATTTTTCTTGTGCAGCAAGATAACTGTATAAAAATCTATACATATATTGGATCTAGCATGTATTTCAACATATTTAACATGTATTGGACTACCTGCCATCTAGTGGAGGGAGTCAGGGAAAGAGGGGAAATTTTGGAACAAAAAGTTTTGGAAGGGTCAGTCTTGGAAAAATTACCCATGCATATGCTTTGTAAATAAAAAAATATTTTTTTAAAAGAATCCCTGCTCTAGGAGCAGGAGACAAGATGTTTGGGAGGACCAATTTTTTAACCTTAAGATTCCTTGCTCTGCTCCATACTTCTATCCCTCATCTGCTACCCAGTCAAATCCTCCATCCTCCTACTCTACAACTTCCTATTTCTTCTGTCCTAGCCTTTCCTAGGCTAAGAGCCAGGAAACTTGCATTCTAATAACAGGTAAATCACTCTCCACACTGGAATTCTAACTGTTACAGGGGTACAGAGTGAATCCATAGCCACAAAAAAGCAACAGTTTTGTCTAAACCTCTAGGAGATACCCAATTTCAATCTGTCTATTCATTTTGATATTTATTAAATTCTCATTCTGCACAAAATTCAAGTACCAGAGATGTAAAGATTCAAAAAATGACACTGGGAGGGAAGGTTTTACAAAAGAGATGAAGCTTTAAGCTGAGCCTTGAAGGAAGAGAAGTATTCTGAAAGTGGGAACTAAGAAAGTCTATTCCAGGTAGGGGAGGAGCCTGAATAAATACACTGAGGCTCCTAATCAGTCTGGGGAAGATCATGAAGCTCTATTTGGCTATAGCTTAGGATGCGCTCAGGGAATAACGGTGAAGTAAAGCCAGGAACCACTCAGCATCAGTTTTCAGCGAATTCACCTGGCTGGGTTACAGCACCTTGGAAGTCCAGGATCATCAGTATTCTGGAGGAGGAGGTGGATATAACCAAGAAGCTCCAAAGAAAGTCTCATCAGCATTGGGTGAAGGCACTAGGGGATATGTGAGGTTGACATAAAGGGTGTCCTGGTAGTTGAGGTTCACTTGGAGGCTGGCACTCAACGAGCATCTGCCTTGGAAGTGTCTTCGCAGGAGACTTGAATGGCGGCCCTGTGCAGAAAGGTTGCCAATGGTCAAGGTTGAAGCCTTGGTCTCTTTAAGCTCAGGGTTCTGGGCTCTGGCCTGGATACATTTGGCCAGAGTCACCTGAACATAGATGCCATAAATGCCACTGCGCTGGATTTGCAAGGAACCCTGGATCAAAGTAAGGCCATAGATAAAGGAGCGACCCAGGGATGGATCGCCTTGCCACTTCAGAGTATTGTCCTGACGGGAACCTAGGAGAGAGAAAGAAAGAGAGGGACTCATATCCATGGCGAGCCCCATTCATGTATTTATCACTACATTTAAGTTTCATGGCAGGGGAACTCCCTGACCTTCCCTACACCACAGAGAAAATATTATTATACTATCATGTTTATAACTAATTATTAAATTGGTATTCATGCTTTTTTTATTAAAGCTTTTTCTTTTCAAAACATATGTATGGATAATTTTTCAACATTGACCCTTGCAAAGTTTTTTGTTCCAAATTTTCCCTCCTTCCTCCACCCCTTCCCCTAGATGGCCGATAATCCAATATATGTTAAACATGTTTTAAAAATATATATGTTAGAGTACCAGCCCTGAAGTCAGGAGGACCTGAGTTCAAATCTGATCTCAGACATTTAACACTTCCTAGCTCTGTGTCCCTGGGCAAGTCACTTAACCCTAATTGCCTTAGCAACATATATAATATATATTTATGTATTGAAACATATATATATATATATATATATATGTTTCATGCTTTTCTTTTTATAATCTCCTCATAAAGTCTAATTCTTGTTAAAGATTGGCTGATAAATTACATGCTTTTTAACTTTGGATAGGATTGAACCTTACAAAACCTAAATTCTATTGAGAGTATAAACAGAATCCAGTTCTTGATAAGTCTATGCATACTCTGGGGAAAGGAGTCTAACCTTGTAACCATCCATTGGGTATGATGACCCAGCTAAAGAAGGAGAAAAACAACCAGAGTAATCTGGATAGAGATAAATTTCCCTGTCCAGATTTCTGGAAGTGGCCAAGTATCATAATCAAGCCACATTTTCAGCAAGAAGAGCTGAAGACTTAGACAATATCTTCATTAAATGTCCACCAATCAGGGTTGATTTTCACTTGTCAAGGAAATCCCCTTTTAGATGCCTCATTTAACAGTCTTGGGATCTCCATTGGGCATCTTTGGTTACCAAGAGAAACCACTAATCTTCAATTTATTGATTATTAGCTATCCTAACTAACAAATTGGTTATTAATTACCCAAAAACTCTATCTCTCAGAGTTCCTTATTCATTATAACACAAGCACATATATGCATATATATATATATATATATATATATATATATACATAGACAAACCTATAGATGTACACAAAGAGACAGATATACAGAGAGGACAGAAAGACACATCATTCATTGTTACCTGTGTGGTTGAGCAGGAGATGAGCTGTGTGAATTGCTTTGTTACTTTCTCCCTGTTTTTCCCTGAATCTGTTGTTCTCTGGCTGAGAGAGGAGGACAACACAGAAGAGAATAAAATCAACTCCGATGCTCTTCCTGGCACTTCACAATCAAAGAAGCTCATAAAGTGTTTTCCCTGAAGGCCTCAGTTTCAATCTAGGTTTGGCTATATCTGCTTATTTTCTCGGTCCTTCCTTCTTTCCCTCTCCCTCTTCCTCTCTCTCTCCCTTTCCTTCTCTTTTTCTCTCTCTCTTTCTCTCTCTCTCCCTCCCTAGTTCCCTTTCTCTCTCTCTCCCTCCCTCCCTCTCTCCTCTCCCTCTCTCTTTCTCTCTCTTCTTCTCTTCCTCTCTCCCTCCCTCTCCTTCTCTCTCTCTCTTTCTCTGTCTCTCTCTTTCTCTCTCTCTGTCACACACACACACACACACACACACACACACACACACACAGTTTCTCTTCTCTCCTGACCCTGACCCCAGCCTCTGCTTGACATTTCCTCTCTCCCCTGGGATTTGAATTTTTAAATTGTTCTTTCACTTCAGTAAGGATTCATTAAAGACTTTTGGGAGAACTTCTTAGCTTCCTAGAATGGGAAGAGGATAAATAAACCATGAACACAAGATTGAGGAACAAAGTCAGGAGACCCTGCCAGAGATAAGGGTCCTGATGTGCTGACTGTACCGAGGCCCCTTCCAGATCAAAGAATTTCTGGTAACCCCCTCTGATTACTCTGTGAAGCTCTCCTGTTGTTATCTGAGTCATTACCTGGGGAAGACCCACTGAAATCATTCTCACCCTGGAGCCTTGACCAGCCTACCTCCAACCACTCCGTCTTGGGATCCCCCTGACTGACTTTGGAGTCTAAGAGAATCCGGGCACACAGCCTGAGTGACCCCACAAATAATCCTCCAATCCTAACACACACACACACACACACACACACACATACTCTAGAGCCTAAATCCAGACTGCCTCCTCTCTCTCATCTCCTCTGTCATTCTCTCCCTGTTTCCCCATTTCTCTCCTTGTCCCCATATATCCCCTGTCTCTACCTTTCTTTCACTTTCTCTGTCCCCCCATATCTCTCCTCCATTTCCATCATCTCTCCTTTCACTAGTCCCTCTGGCTCTCCCTGGCTCTCCCTCTGTATCTTCTCTGTGTCTCCCCTCCTCCTTGTCAGGACCTCTACCTCGATCCCATGTCTCTTCCTTCCCTTTTCTCTATAACTGCCTTCAACCTGAGATCTGGATCTCAGAAAGGCTTAGAAGACACTCACTTACCTCACAGTGGACTTTGCTGAAGGGTCTGTAGAGAAAATAGCAAATCAGAAAGGACACCAGGAAACCAGCAAACAGCCCAGTGACAAAGCCAACGAAAGAACATCGAAAGTAGATCCTTAGCTTCTTCCTGCCCTCCCCAGGAGCCATGGTTCTTCTCTCCTAATGGGGACAGGGAAGCTAGGGGACAAATGGACTGAAGAGAAATGTGATCCTTGTGGGCAGATGGAGATCAAGGCGCAAAGAGAGAGGAAAGGAAAGGGAGAAAAGGGGAAGAGAGAAAAGAAAAACAGGACAGACAGAGGAGGGAGGGGGCAAAAAAGGGAGGGAGGGAGGGAGGGCCAAGACTGTGTGAGTGACTCTCTAGGCAGGCTGAGGACAACAGGAGGAAATCCAGAGGTCAAAGTCTCCAAAACCTTTCCCCTCCCCTGTCTCCTCCTTCTGTGCTCTCTTTTCACATGTGAAATGGCCTGGGACTTTTTGTACAGGGGAGGAAGATAAAATTTTCCAGGGCCCAAACCAGGAACCCTTGTGCTTGTGGCAATGTCCCTCCCCAGCTCAGGAGTTACCTCCTACTCTTGACAAGGCTCTTCTCAATTCAAGTGCCCTTCCCCAGTGACCCGCCATGTCCCCCTCCCCCACTGGACATCACTATCCAAGAACCTGTTCTCCCAAAAGAACCCTCACTCTCCAGAAGCAAGAATGTGGGTAGAGTACCTAAAAGAGGGCCAGACCCCTGATTATTGGTGCAAAATTAGTCCTAGTTCCCATTCTTAACCCTGGAGGGCCTTATGGTTTAGTGATGTGGCCATGGGAAGCTCAGTAATCAACAGCCACAAAGGAAGCCACCAATCATAGACAGGAAGCTAGAGACATCCAGGTCCAGTTCAAACTCTTAGTTCTCTATTGCATTCCATCTCTCCCTTTCAGATCCCAGAACTGAAAACAAAAGAACCAGGTATGTCTTCTTTGCCTTCCCCTCATCCTGCTCCCTGCCACTTGCCCCCACTAAACCTCCACATCTCACTCCTTAAAAGAGATCAAAACACAACTCATTTCAGAAAACCATCTTTCTTTGAACTTCAGAATTGTAAAAACAATATCAGAGCTGGAAGGAATCTCTCTCCTTTTGTCTCTCTGCATACTTGTTACTGCTGCCACTGCTCGATGCCCTCCCCTCTCTCTGTCTCTCTGTCTCTCTCTCTTTCTGTTTCTCTTTCTTTTCTTTCTTTCTCTTTTCTTCCTTCTCTCTCTTCCTCTCTTTCTCTCTCTGCTGCCACTGCTTGATGCCCTCCCCTGTCTCTGTCTTTGTCTCTGTCTCTGTCTCTCTCTGTATCTTTTTCTCACTCTCTCTCTTTCTTTTTCTCTCTCTCTGTATCTCTCTCTTTGTTTCTCTTTCTTTTCTTTCTTTCTTTTTCTTTCCTTCTCTCTCTTCCTCTCTTCATCTCTCCACCTTCTTTCCCCCTTCCCCCCTCTCTTTTTGTCTCTCTCCTTTCTTATCCTCTCTTTCTTCCCCTTCCCTCCATCTTCTTCTTCCTCTCCCTCCCCTTTCTCCCTCTCTCTCTCTATCCTTGCCTCTATCTCCCATCTAGAATCATAGACCCATGGAATATGAGAGGACTGAAAATGACTTCCGTCATTATCTCGTTTTAAATAAGTAATAGGGAAACTGAGGCACAGGGAGATATCTTCCTAAGGGAAAATTGGCTAGATCACAGGTATTCAGTGTGCTTCAGCATAAAAAGGTCATTTTCACCCTGTTTCCAAAGCTATATCACAGCCTCCCTAACAATTCTGAAGTTTCTCATTACCCCACTCCTTAACTATCCTAGAGCCTCCTTTTCTAATGAGTAATTTTAGTGAATCATTCTACAGTGCCCCTCCCCAATGGCCAAATTTTGTTCATTGGACATTTGGACATCTTTAGATGTTCCAATCATTAATGCTCTTCCATTGATCACTCAACCTCCCCTCCTCCAATTGCTTTATATTTGCCTTGTTGATATTTTGCACTTACTTATCAGAATACCTTTTGTCTTCCTCAAAAGATTATAAGATTTATTCGAGAAATAAGTTTAGCATCCTCAGCACCCTTCAATGTCTGGCACATAATAGGCACTTACTGCTTGTTGAATTGAATTGACCACCCCACAGCCTCTCTGTCCCTTTCATGCCATCTCTGATCCACTCTACTTCTTCTTGAGCTTTGTCTTCCCCTCCCCTTTTCAGTGAAACTCCAAGCCTCTTAGAGACATTCTTCAGCTTCCCTCAACTCTTCACCCCTTGAGCCATTCCAAAATTCTCTTAACATCCTACGTCCTCCATGTCAATTTGAGTTTCCCTACCTAATCCACAGCTTCCTTGAGAAATCCCACAGTAATCTAATTATCCCAAAGCTGCTCTATCCATCTCAGAATATCTCTCACTCAACCCAGAGCTTCTCTGTTCATGGCATAGTTCCCCTATTTTTTGTTTTCAGAGTGATCCCCAGGACCTTGTCCCCTCAGTTCTTTCCCAGGTCACCATCCCTGCCTTAACCAAATTCATCCCCATTTTGATCACTTTTTAAATCAATTCAACTCTACACTGTCCTTTTCTCTTGATTCTCTTGTCCCTTTATCCTTATTACCTGTATTCCTACTCAGATGCTACTGAATAAAGTTGAAGAAAAGTCACAAAACCACCCACTACAGATTCATATTATATAATCTCTGCTAGACCACATTGTAGCAAAGCAATGATTTTATACCCCTTTATCTTACTTAATACACTATACAATTTGGAAAATAAGGTTTTTCAAAGGTGAATGTTGAAAACTATCTTTGCATGTAATTTTTAAAATTTCCCCTTTTCCTTTCTTCTTCATCTCAGATCATTTATATATCTTTTGCCATTATCTCCTCTTTTACCCTATCTCAAATGAAGAGATGATCCTTCTTCATGCCAAGGCAAATCTCTCAACATGCATAAATAATCCCATTCCATCCCATCTTCTCCAGCAGATTACCCTTCTATGATTCTCAATCTCTCATCTTCAATTTCAGTCTTTCTTTATCTACTGAATTCTTCTCTATTGCAACAAATGTGCCCAAAACAACACTTAATCCATCCATCCTTGGTAATTATACTTCTCCCTTTAGTGTCTAACCTCCTTAAGAAGGATATCTTTAATCAGTGCTTCTACTTGCTTTCCTCTCATTATTTTCTTAATTCTCTATAGTCTGGCATAAAATCTGACCATTCAACTGAAACTGTTCTCTTCAAAGTTACCAAAGATCTCTAAACTTCCAAATCTAATAGCCTTTTCTTGATCTTTATCCTTCATGACTTTTCCACAGCCTGTAACACTGTTGACCACCATTTTTTTCCTTTATGCTCTCTTCTCTTTAAGTTTCTGTGAAACTATTCTATCCCAGCTCTCTTCTGACCTGGTTGACCAGCCCTTCTGAATTTCCTTTGCTATATCTTCATCCAGGTAACTCCTATTAATGATAAGGGATCCCCCAAAACTCTATCTTGGGCCCTGTTCTTTTTCCCTTCTATACTATTTTCCTTGTTGATCTCTTCATTACTTATAGATTTAATTATCATTTCTATGTTAATGATTCTCTTATCTCTTTTCTAGGTCTAACCTCACTCCTAATCTAAAGTTAGAATGAACATCTTGATATCTTAAACTAGATGTCCCATAAATAGTTTAAGTTTAATATATTCAAAACTAACATCATCATCTTGAGGTTGGCAGTATAAAGGCAGGGATTCACCCAAACTTTCCCAAATTCCCCTCCAAACAACTTTAAAATAATACCTCAAAGTGAATTTTGGAACAGTAAAACCAATGAAAGAATGAGATGAAACAATTTTCCAGTCCAAGACAACTTATAAAATCAGCAAGAAAGGTCTGTCTTCTTGGTGTGAGAGTGGAGCATGGTCCAGTGCAGGCAGTGCTCTGACAAGCTATCAGCAGCTTTGGGAGTAACTGAATCAGCAGTAGTGGCTCTGGAGTTCTCAGACTACAGAAAGTAAAGTGGTCAGACACCTGATTAAAAGGAGATTACAGGGGACTCTTTGCTGATACTAGATGCAGGATTCTGTTGCATTACCTATATGTTGTTGTGAGTCACAATTCCAGGGTGAGGAGGAGCACTAGCAAGAGCAAGAACCCTGGTCAAAGTTGTAGTGTATTCTTGTGGTCACTCATAGACCACAGAACAGGCCAGGAGAGCTGTAAACACATCTCTTCTTAGAATATATTACCTTGAAAAAACTGAAAACTTACAAACTCCTAGAACTATCTCTGAAAATAGCATCATAGAAAACCTGAAGCTTGATCCAGTATCTCTTCCACCCTGGGAACAGAACCAAAATTTAGCATACAATTAAAAGTCAAGAAATAGGTTGGGGAAATGATCAAACAATAGCAATAAAAACCTGATCATCAAAAGTTACTAGGTGACAGGCAAGAATAAAACACAAACCCAGAAGACAATTATGTCAAAATAGTTGCATGCGAAGTCAAAAAAAAAAAAAATGTGAATTGATCTCAACCCCAAAAAAATTTTTTCTGCAAGAACTCAAAAAGGAGTTTCAAAATCAAATAAGAGAAGCAGAAAAAATGTGGAAAGAAAGGACAGTGATTCAATAAAATTATGAAAAAGAGTCAACAGCTTGGTAAAGGAGGTACAAAAAATATTGAAGAATTAACATCCTAAAAAATAGAATAGTCAAATAGTAAAAGAGATACAACATGCCAATGAAGAGAAGAATACCTTGAAAAGCAGGATTGGTTTTATGGAAAAAGAGGTACAAAAATTCACTAAAGAATCGTGTTCCTTAAAAAGTAGAATTGGCAAGCAGAACCAGGAGATCATTATACACAGCAACAACAAGATTATACAATGATCAACTCTGATGGACGTGGCTCTCTTCAACAATGAGAGGATTCAAACCAATTCCAATTGTTCAGTAAAGAAGAAAATCAGCTACACCCTGTAGAGGGCCACAGTCAGTGGGGAAACTCTGGGTGAGGTATAAGACCCTTTAGCCCAGAAGGAACCTGCTGACAGTGTCTGGTTCAGCTCCCCAGCTCCCCTAAGGGCTCTCGGCCTTCCTGAGAAGTCAGGGGGCAGTGACAACCTGTGTTGAGATTGAAGCAGAGTGATAGCAGGTGGCAAACTACATAGCAAGTTGTTGATGTAGTCCCATGTGCACAGTGTTGTTTTGTCCTTGAAATAAATGGATTCCATTTTTCCACCATCTTTGGGAGTCCTGCCTCATTACTTCTCCACTAGGAAGGTATATTTTAATCACCCCAGCTTGGGGACTCTAGAAAGCAGGACACATTTGGCACCCAAACTTGGGGCTCTAGCTGAGGTCCTATACAAATCAGATTGACAAGATTGGCCAAGTTCAGTGGAGAAGTCCCATGACTTGGAAGGGTAAGTATAGAAATAGGCAAGCGGGAAGAATCTGTAAGGGCTAATTTAGTCACTTTTGTTTTTCAACTGAAATGAGGCAAATACTAAGAAAAGAGCCTTCCTCCTGAGAGAAGTAAGAAGCAGGCTTAGCTACCTTAACAGAGAATCCAGGTTTGGTGGTAACTTAGAAACAGATCACCAGGTTCTCAGATGCTCTGGAGTGCATGTCTCTGTGGCTTTGTAAGGAGAGTTTGGAGCTAGAGTTGTGGAAGTTAATGGGAGAACAACTAACTGAATACAATGGAGTAAAATTGGTTTTAATGAATCCTACAAGTTTTAAAACAAGGAAAGATTTTAACTTGGATGGTCAAACCAGGAAGTATGAGGAGAAAAGTAAGCAGAGAGTTAGTGCCCATAGCTCCGGAGAGTACAGCACATGGGACAGAGCTAAGGAAGCTTTTGTTTTAGCATTTTACTGATTTCACTGGCTAAAGATTATGGCAAACACCTATCAATAGCAGCAGAACTTGGTGGAGGTTTGGTGATGGAGAAAGGGATTTTGCTCCTATTTTAGTGTAAAAAAAAAAAGGGGGGGATCCCCATCAATCTATGGAGAAGAAACATTTTACAATAGTTAGGAAACAATTAAGTACTTGGGCTTTTTAGGCAGGGATGCTGTAGAAAGCTTGCCAGCACTCTCATCTGTTCCCATTCAATGGAAAATTAATATGCTGGTGTGTATGGAGCAGAGTTCCTTGATTAGTGAAAAACTCAGGCCTACTGATATACACTCTTGAAATGCAATTTGGTGATATTTAAACAGATTTTGACTCTCAACAACAGAATCCAGGATCAACACACTCATCCAAAAATAAAAGAGAGGGTGAGCCACAGATAACCCTAGAGAACTTCTAAATTTAACTTTATTGCCTAGAATATCCTAGAACCAGATGGTAAAATAGAAATGGAAAAAATTTACTTATCACATCCTGAAAGAGATCCCAAAATAAATATAAATTCCAGAATCCTCAGGACAAAGAGAAAGCAAGCAGTCAGAAAGAAATTATTCAAATATCATGGAGCCACAATCAAAATAACAAAATAACATAAAATAATTGATCAGAGAATTTGGAATATGATACTCTGAAGGGCAAAGAAGCTAAGATTACAAGCAAGAATCATTTAGGCATAAGCCTTCAAAGAGGAAAAAATTAATATTTAATGAAATAGAAGACTTCCAAGCATTCCTGATGAAATGCTAATGAAAAATTCCATTTAAAATAACTATAACAATATAAAATACATGGGAGTCTCCCTAGAAATATAAACAAGAAACTATAAAAACACTTTTCACACAATGTCAGAACTGACTAGAAAAATGCAATTGCTCTTGGGCAGGCTGAGCCAATATAATAAAAATTACACTTTTACCTAAATTAATTTACTTATTCAGTATCATACCAATTATACTACCAAAAATTATTTTATACAGCTAAAAAAATAACAAAATTCATCTGAAAGAGCAAAAGGTCAAGAATAACAAAAGAATCAATGGGAAAAAATGTGAAGGAAGATTGTTTAGCTGTACGAGACCTCAAACTGTATTACAAAGTAATAACCATCAAAACAATCTGGTACTGGCTAAGAAACAGAGTAGTAGATTAATAGACTAGAATACACAGAATAGCAAATGACCATATTAATCTGATGTTTGATAAACCCAAAAATCCAAAATTTGGAGACAAGAAATCACTTTGATAAACACTGCTTGGGAAAACTGGAAAGCATTAGGCAAAAATAGTTTTTGGTATTGATCAACCACTCACATCATATACTAAGATAAGGTTAAGTGGATACATGATTGAGATATAAAGATATAAAATTGAGGTATTTTGTCATAAGCAAAACAGGAAAACAAGGAGTAGTTTACATATCAAATCTGTGGATAAGACCAAACAAGATAGAGAGAGTTATAGGATATAAGATGGATAATTTTGATCGTGTTAAATTTAAAAGTTTTGCACAAACAGAATTAATGCAGGCAAGATTAGAAGGAAAACAGAAAACTGGGCGGGAGGGGGAGGGATTACAGTGAATTTCTCTGATTTCTCATTTCTCAAATATATAAATAACTGAATCAAATTTATAAGAATACAAGGCATTCCAATGATAAATGATCAAAGGATATGAGCATATGGCTTTCAGGTTAAGAAATCAAATATAGTCATATGAAAATATACTTTAAATCTGATGCTAAGTGAAATGAGCAGAACCAGGAGATCATTATATACCTCAACAATGATACTGTATGAGGATGTATTCTGATGGAAGAGGATTTCTTCGACAAAGAGATCTAACTCAGTTTCAATTGATCAAGGATGGACAGAAGCAGCTACACCCAAAGAAAGAACACTGGGAAATGAATGTAAACAGTTTGCATTTTTGTTTTTCTTCCCGGGTAATTTTTACCTTCTGAATCCAATTCTCCCTGTGCAACAAGAGAACTGTTTGGTTCTGCACACATATATTGTATCTAAGATATACTATAACATATTTAACATGTATAAGACTGCTTGCCATCTAGGGGAGAGAGTGGAGGGAGGGAAGGGAAAAGTCAGAAGAGAAGTGAGTGCAAGGGATAATGTTGTAAAAAATTACCCAGGCATATGTTCTATCAATAAAAAGTTATAATAAAAATAATAATAATAAAGTATTTCATTAAAAAAAGTTGCATTGAATTTTTCCTGTCCACACATTTTTTTTTTTTAGAATTTCATCTATCAAAATTTATCCTATTCATCAAAGTCCAATTATGTGGTTACTAAGTTTTTATTCCTGAGGCAATAGGGGCTAAGTGACTTGCCTGGGGTCACACAGCTAGGAAGTGTTCAGTGTCTGAGGTCAGATTTGAACTCAGGTCCTCCTGACTGGAGGGCTGGTGCTCTATCCATTGGGCCATCTAGCTGCCCTGTGGCTAATCTTACAGTAAGATGTCATAAATCAATTTCCTCTGGATCTCATAAACACTGAGTATTACCATATTTGGCCTGAATCACAATACATAATTTTATTCTTGTTTTCCCTTTTCATCCCACCCCCCACTTTCCCACACGGGCTATAGTTAAGCACATATACATTTATATATATACATATATTGACATATACATATACACACTCCTGCCCACACATACACATACACACACACACACACACATATATATATACACACATTTATACCCAAGTACAGACCCACACATGGATACAGAGCAAAATGCATGCATATCTATTTATACATACACACACACACACACACACACACACATATTACCCATATGTAAACATTCATCTAAAACTGTATTAGTATGGCTGACATAAAAGGTAAATTTCTGTCTTGATTGAATGATGTTTGATTTTGCGTAAGATCAGTGATTACTAGTCAAACATTTTTTCTAATAAATTCTATTCCTGATTTTTGTTGTAGTGCTTTTGTATATCTCTTCTTCCCTATTACTGCTAACTCTTCTGCTTTAATTCTGCTCCTTAACTTGCCTTGCTATTACTTAATCTCTCTCCATCCATGGATCCTTCCCTTGTCTTCTTCCCCACCTTTTGTGTCCCCCTTTGCCCATCTCTCCCCCCTTATTTCTTTATAGATTTTGGAAAGTGCTATACCCTTCATGGTATATAAGTAGCGTTGTCTATTTAACCCAATCCCAATATGAGAAGGTTTTCAGAACTACAAGCTCTCTTCTCCCCCTAATGCCTCTGTATCTATTATTCCTCTGCACCTCATTGTAAAACATAGTTACTATTTTTACCTTTTTCTAGGCAGTTTTTAAAGTCAGATCACACTCAACTCTGCTTCAATCTTTCTTTTGCTCTACCTAATTGCTGATGTCAATCTTAAACATATAGTATACATTTCCATGCAAAAGAAAACATAAACAATTTGTCCATGTTAAGTTCTTTGAAAATGATTTTTGATATTGGCTCTTATGTTAAATTTTCTATTGAGCTCAGTTGGTTGAAATAAAGTCCTGAAAATCTGCAAATTCATTGATGTCCATTTTTTTCACTCAATATTATGATAATTTTGCTGCATATATTTTTGGCCCCAGACCTAGTTCTTTTGATTGCTGGTATATATGATTCCAGTACCTGCAGTCTTTTATTGTGGCTGCTGCTAAGTCCTGTACAATTCTAATTGTAGCTCCAGGGTATGTGAATTTTTTTTTCTTGTTTCTTGCAAATTTTTCTCTTTGATCTGGGGGTTTTGAAATTTGGCAATAATATTCCTATGAATTTTCTACAAAGGATCTCTTTGAGGTAGTGATCAGTGGATTTTTCCTATTTCTCCTTTCCCCTCCTATTCTATCATTCCAGGATAATTTTCTTGGGTTATTTTTTATGTTATTGTATCAAGGTTCTTTTTTTGGTCACAGCTTTCAGGGAGTCCAGCTATTCTTATATTTTTCTCATCTTGATCTGTTCTCCAGATCTGTTGTTTTTCTTATGTTTCATATTCTGTTCTATTTTGTCATTCTTTACATTTTGTTTTATTATTTCCTGGTCTGATAGCTTCCCCTTGCTGAATTCTAATTTTCAAAGGATTATTTTTGTGTTTAAGACTCTGTATCTCTTTTCTAGTTAGCTAATTTTTAAAAATAATCTTCTTGGTTTTCTAAGATGGTTGCTTTTTTTTTTTTCAATTTTTGGTTTTTTCTCAATTTCTCTTTTTTGATTTTTACATTCTTTTTTGAGTTCTATAAATTCTCTGGGGGCCAAGAGTCATTTAATGTTACTATCTGAGGTAAAAGAAGCTTTTTTTTTTTTTTAACTTGAGTTAAACTCTTCTGAAGGAAGAGTCTTCCCTATTCCCATAGTAAAATTTTCTTTGCTGGTTCATGTTTTTTTTTACATAAAAACTATTAGTGTGAGCAACTAAAACCCTGGAGTGGGGGGGGAGGGGGGGCGGGAGAGAGAGTGGTGTGTTTAGTTTCACTTCAGCTCTGAGCTGGAACCCCAAACTGAAAGTTCCACCCTCCTGAAAGTGTTCATAGCCAGCAGTGTCTCTGCCCCACTGTTTCTTCACTCCCAGTGTGTTGGCTCCTTCTCCCCCCCAGGGCAGCACATCTGTGTTTGACATTTCTGATCAACTGAGGTTCACTCAGTCTTCTGGACTTAGACCTGCTACTCCACACACAGTCCAGGAGGTGAAAGTTTCTGTGGTTCAGGTTGAGCCTTCAAGAACACAAGAGAACTTAGCAGATGTTGCATCCTAAATAGAATTCTTCAATTAAAAAAAAAAGAATGGATGGATTGGCCAAACCCAAAAACTACAATCTTTAAGGTAGAGCTCCATGTCAATTTTGTACAAAGTTCCAGTTTGGTGTCCCAGAAGTCTATAGTTATCTCTCTGCTATTTAACATTTTTATTAATGACTAGAATAAAGGCATAAATATTTTGCATAAAAAAATTCCAGAATAGGAACAGAGTATCAGAAATGACAGGGATCCTTAGGAAGAATAGAGTTGAAAACAGCAATGCTCATATTACTTTCCGAAGACTCATGCAACTCATGACCATGCATCACTATGCTCTCACAACAAAATTGGCATTTAATAAACTATTTAATTGTAAGAAGAAGAGACAGATAGGATGTGAGAGTAATGAAAGAGATATTTGGTGCAAAGTGCTGAAATGATCATAGATTTATCCTCTTCAAGAAAAATATTTGCATTCAACAAAAGCAGAGACCCAAAGCAAGACAACCCCTCAAAGACTTAATATTAACAAATTAGAGCACTTCTCTAAGTGGGAACAGTTCATTGCTAACTTGGAAGGAAAGTTAAGCCCATAACACAGTTGGCAACAATGGAGCAGAAAAGGAATGGGCAGCTTTCAGAGATATTCACAAGAATACTCACAAGAATCAAGATTAGCTTGATAAGGGGGAGGTAGATGGTGCAGTGGATGGTGCACCAGCCCTGGAGTCAGGAGGACCTGAGTTCAAATCAGACCTCAAACATGTAATACTTATTATCTGTGTTGCTCTGGGCAAGCCACTTAGCCCCAAATGCCTTGACAAAAAATTTGTTTTAACAAAAATAATGAGGAAATTAAGAATTTGCTAAACAAAAAGTGAGAACTATGAGAACTCCACAAGGTTCACAAGTGGGATAGTTCATCCATCTCTAAGAAGGCAGCATTTAACTCCAACAACTTCTGTTCCAGCTGAGATTTACAAGGCAAAAGGTCCACTGCTCATACAAAAGCTAACAGAAATTTTCCAGATTTTATGGCAAGAAGAGGTTATCCTCCAGGAGTTCAGTGACACCTCTATATATTTTCTATATATACAGGAAATAGGTTATCCTGTGATGATCACGGGAGTGGCGGGGGGAGAGGGAGTTGAGGGAGGGGGTCTCTCTCTCTTGATCATTGCCAGATTCTTTCCTGAGTCCTCTTTAATAGGCTGATTCTTCACCTGGAAGATGGTCATCTACCTGAGAATCAATGTGTCTTTCCAAAGGGCTGAGAAAAGGTCAGTATGACATTTGCTGCCCAATAACTCCAGGTTAAATGTCAGGAGTAGAACAGAGCTTTGTGTACAACATTTCTTTTTTTTTTTTTTAGCTTTTTATTTTCAAAATACATGTATAAATAATTTTCAATATTAACTCTTGCAAAACCTTATGTTCCAAATTTTTTCTCCCTCTCTTAAATAGCAAATAATTCAATATATTTTAAACTTGTTCAATTCTTCTATACATATTTCCATAATTGTCATGCTGCACAAGAAAAATCAGATCAAAAAGGAAAAAAATGAGAAAGAAAACAAAAAGCAAGCAAATAACAACAAAAAAGTATAAATACTATGTTTTGATCTACACAGTCCCCACAGTCCTCTCTTTGGATGCATACATATTTCTTAATCTAATTGAGGTTTCTAATACTATAAGTCATGAAGACTTGAGGAAAATTATGGCAAAATTTGAATTCTTGGAGAAGTTCACCAGTACTGTATGTCAATTTAATGATGGCATGCTTGGGCAGGTTCTAGGTGATGGATGATACTTTTCTTTTTTCTATTATCACAATAAAGTCAAATTATACCTACACACTCTAAGTATACCCCTAACAAAGATACAGTTCCCCACAGTTAAACATATCATTTTCCCATATATGTATGTAAACATTTTAATCTTTTAAAAAATGTTTTTTCGATACCTAAACCAGGTAGGCTGAAAACAGAGAAAGAAAATTATAGACCAATCTCTCTAATGAATATCGATGCTAAAATCTTAAATAAAATATTATCAAAAAAAATTACAGAAAATAATTCCCAGGATAATACACTATGACCAAGTAGGATTTATACCAAGAATGCAGGGCTGGTTCAATATTAGGAAAACTATTAGCATAATTGACTATATCAATAAGCAAACTAACAAAAACCATATGATCATCTCAATAGATGCAGAAAAAGCATTTGATAAAATCCAACATCCATTCCCAATAAAAACACTTGAGAGTATAGGAATAAATGGACTTTTTCTTAAAATAGTCAGGAGCATATATTTAAAACTATCAGTAAGCATCATATGCAATGGGGAAAAAGTGGAATCTTTCCCAGTAAGATCTGGAGTGAAGCAAGGTTGCCCATTGTCACCATTATTATTCAATATTGTATTAGAAACACTACCCTCGGCATTAAGAGTCGAGAAAGAGATTAAAGGAATCAGAATAGCCAGTGAGGAAACCAAACTATCACTCTTTGCAAATGATATGATGGTATACTTAGAGAACCCCAGAGATTCCACTAAAAAGCTATTAGAAATAATCCATAACTTTACAAGTTGCAGGTTATAAAATAAATCCCCATAAATCCTCAGCATTTTATACATCACCAACAAAATCCAACAGCAAGAGATACAAAGAGAAATTCCATTCAGAATAACTGTCGACAGCATAAAATATTTGGGGAATCTATCTACCAAAGGAAAGTCAGGAATTATATGAGCAAAATTACAAAGAACTTTCCACACAAATAAAGTCAGACTTAAACAATTGGAAAAATATCAAGTGCTCCTGGATAGGTCGAGCGAATATAATAAAGATGACAATACTCCCTAAACTAATCTATTTATTTAGTGCTATACCAATCAGACTTGCAAGAAAATATTTTAATGATCTAGAAAAAATAACAACAAAATTCATATGGAATAATAAAAGGTCGAGAATCTCAAAAGATTAATGAAAAAAAAAATCAAATGAAGGTGGCCTAGTTGTACCTGATCTAAAACTATATTATAAAGCAGCAGTCACCAAACCATTTAGTATTGGCTAAGAAATAGATTAGTTGATCAGTGGAACAGGTTAGTCTAAAGACAGAATAGTCAACTATAGCAATTTAGTGTTTTGACAAACCCAAAGATCCTAATTTTTGGGATAAGAATTCATTATTTGCCAAAAACTGCTGGGATAACTGGAAATTAGTATGGCAAAAATTAGGCAAGGACGAACACTTAACACTGTATACCAAGATAAGATCAAAATGGGTCCATGATTTAGACATAAAGAGCGAGATTATAAACAAATTGCAGGAATAGGATAGTTTATTTCTCAGACTTAGTGGAGGAGGAAGAAATTTGTGACTAAAGACGAACTAGAGACCATTATTGATCACAAAATAGAAAATTTTGATTACATCAAATTAAAAAGCTTCTGTACAAACAAAACTAATGTAAACAAGATTAGAAGGGAAGCAACAAACTGGGAAAACATCTTCACAGTTAAACGTTCTGATAAAGGCCTCATTTCCAAAATATATAGAGAACTGACTCTAATTTGATAAGAAACCAAGCTATTCTCCAATTGACAAATGGTCAAAGGATATGAACAGACAATTTTCAGATGATGAAATTGAAATTATTACTACTCATATGAAAGTGTTCCAAATCATTATTAATCAGAGAAATACAAATTAAGACAACTCTGGGATACCACTACATACCTATCAGATTAGCTAAGATGACAGGAAAAAATAATGATGATTGTTGGAGGGGATGCAGGAAAACTGGGACATTGATACATTGTTGGTGGAGTTGTGAATGAATCCAACCATTCTGGAGAGCAATCTGGAATTATGCCCAAAAAGTTATCAAACTGTGCATACTCTTTGATCCAGCAGTGCTACTACTGGGCTTATACCCCAAGGAGATACTAAAGAAGGAAAGGGACCTGTATGCCAAAATGTTTGGCAGCCCTGTTTGTATGCTAAAGCTGAAACTGAGTGGATGCCATCAATTGGAGAATGGTTGGTAAATTGTAGTATATGATGTTTGGAATTTTATTGTTCTGAAGAAATGACCAGCAGGATGAATACAGAGAGGCTTGGGAGAAATTACATGAACTGATGCTAAGTGAAATGAGCAAGAACCAAAGAGATCATTATATACTTAACAACATACTGTATGAAGATGTAATCTGATGGAAGTGGATTTTTGACAAAAGACCTAATTCAGTTTCAATTGATCAATGATAGAAGAAGAGCTACCCAAAGAAAAAACACTGGGAAATGAATGTAAACTGTTTGCATTTTATTTTTCTTCCTGGATTATTTTACCTTCTGAATCCAATTCTCCTGTGAACAAGAAACTGTTTGGATCTGCCACATACATTGTATCTAGGATATACTAGGACATATTCAACATATATAGGACACTTGCTATCTAGGGAGGGTGGAGGGTGGAGGAAAAATGGAAAGAAGGAGTGCAAGGGATAATGTTATAAAAAAATTACCCTGGCATGGATTCTGTCAATAAAAAGTTACTATAATAATAAAAAAAAATAGTTCTAATTGTCAGGGGGAAAAAATGCTTTTTCTTCCCTTTTTACTTTGTTATGCTTCTCTTGAATTCTGTATTTGAAAATCAAATTATCTGTGCAGCTCTGGTCTTTTCATTAAAATTTTTTTTTTTTGAAAATCCCCTATTTCATTGAATGTCCATCTTTTTCCCTGAAAGATAATGCTTAGTTGTACTGCATAATTGATTCTTGGCTGCAGTCCAAGTTCCTTTGCCTTCCAAAATATTATATTTCAGGCCTTCAATCCTTAAAAGTGGAAGCTGATAGGTCCTGGGTAATCCTGATTGTGGCTCCTTATTATTTGAATTGTTTTCTTCTGGCTGTTTGCAGTAGTTTCTTCTTGATTTGATAATTCTGGAATTTAGCAATATTCCTTGGAGTTTTCATTTTGGGATCTCTTTCAGGAAGTGATCAATGGATTCTTTCAATGGCTATTATACCTTCTGGTTCTAGGACATCAGGGCAGGTTTCCTTGATGGTTTAATGAAAAATATTGTCTAGGCTCTTTTTTCCCATTGTGGAAGTCCACAGGAAGTCCAATAATTCTTGGATTGCTTCTCCTGGGCCTATTTTCCAGGTCAGTTGTTTTTCTGATGATTTTCTTCTATTTTTTTCATTTTTTGATTTTGTTTGATTGATTTTGATGTTTCGTTGAGTCATTCACTTCCACTTGTTAAGTTCTAATTTTTAGTAATTATTTTCTTCAGAATAAAATAAAATTTTTATCTCCTTTTGCATTTGGCAATTGAACTTTTAAATGAGTGTTTTGTTCATTGGGGTTTTTTTTCCATTTCACCCATTCTGTTTTTCAAGTAGTTGTTTTCTTTTCTCATTTCACCAAATCTACTTTTCAAGGAGTTATTTTCTTTTTTCCATTTTGCCAAATTTGCCAAAATTTAAAAGAAATTGTCTAAAGATAATTTCTGTGTTTCTTTTCCAAACTCTGCAAAGCTCTAATTTCCTTTCCCCATTTTCTTCTAACTCTCATTTAAGATCTTTTTTGAATTCTTCCAAGACAGCTTTTTGAGTTGGAGACCAAATCATATCACCCTTTAAGGTTTCATCTGGAGGTATTTTGCCTTTACTCTCTCAGGGTTTCAGGTCTGTTCTTCCCTATCTCCATAAAATCTATCTATGATAAAAAAAAAAAAAAAAAAAAAAAAAAAAAAAAAAACCTCTTTTTCCTGTTTTGCTCATTTTTAAAGGTTGAGATCTGCTCCTAGGTCAAAGGGGAGATTGTACCTACTTTCCTCCTCAGACAGCAGGTGTTTTATGTTGCCCTAATGCCAGTGCTGCAGTCTTAATTCCTGTGATGGGTAGGTATGGCCAAGTCCTGCTTGTTATACTGGGATTCAGGGGTTTACTATTTGCTTTCTTTAGTTGTGTTGGAGGTCTCACAGCTAGTCTGCTAATCCAATGGCTTCTGAACCAGGACAGAGTATCCAGTGATGCTGTATCTTGGCTCACAGCTTCCTACTAGATTCCCCCAGCACACAGGAGGGTCTTTACTCTGAAGCTCTCTTCACTGCATCTGAGCTGGGCCATGTTTCCCCCTGTCCACTTGATTCAGACCTTTACTGGAGTTCTTCCAAAATATCTTCTGCTGGAAATTTGTTATTCTCCAAATATTTGTGAGTTCTGTTACTCCAAAACCCATTCAGAGGCTTGATCTGATGTGGATTCTAAGGGAAGCCAGAAAAAGCTCAGACAAAAATTTGTCTACTCTCTGACATCTTGGCTCCAGGCCCCCCCTCTTCCCCTCCCCCCCGCCATGATATTTTTCAATCCCAACCACCCAGGTAGTGAAGCAAGACTGTGTGCTAGTTCCCATGATTTTTAGCAATATTTTCGGAAACTTTCAATGAAGACAAAAACAAGGTCAGCCAGCTATCAAAATGATGGTGAATTATCTAATTTGAAAAGGCCACAAGCAAAGACTAAAATTCAGGGAGTATTAGTGCATGATTTTTTTGTTTGCATATGATTGTAAATTCAATGCAGCCTCTGAAGACTTCTTCAAAACTACACACACACACACACACACACACACACACACACACACACAGAGGTCAGATCCCCAGGAATTTTCTCTAATGATATCAGTTCAAACCACCATTACTGGGTGCTTCCCTCCCATGTATCAGTAGCCATATATCTCTTAAATATCCATTTATCTCTTCCATATCATTAATTAGTGCCCCATGATCAACTTAACCAATTACTATTAATCAGCTTTATAAAGAAGCATTTGTTGAAAAGACATAGCAAAAGCCAAAGTATAAAACTATTCCTCAAGAATGGGGAACATACTCTCCATTCTATCCCCTCTGTTTCTGCATGGAGTAGACTCTTAACTTAACTTAAACTATTTACCCTACCACATGTACTTCTGGGTGACATGTCATTCCCTTACTGCCTGACTCAGTGTCTTAGCTACCAGTGTCATCTGTTGGTGGGATGTGTCACACAGTTTATACTTCATGACTGTGCTGGCAATCAGACTCACCTACAAGCAAACTCTGGTATTAACTTCCTCCACTGGACCCTTGTTCCTCTGACCTTCCCAAGCTTTCAGGTAGGTGATGTAATAGATAGAAGGTTGCACCTGGATAAAATGGGGGAGGGAGGAGAATAGCAAAGCACCCACCTTTCAGAGTTGTTATAAGAATCAAATGAGATGTTTATAAAGTACTTTACAAGCCTGGCACATAGTAGGTACTTAATGAACTTATTTCCTTCTATCCTTCCAAAGGAAAGAAGACATAAGTAAGAGTAGCCCATTCCTAAGCACAGGCTTGCCTAGAAGACCATGCTTATACAGGTTTGCAATACACCTTCTCACCTGCTCTCTAGAGTGATACTTCCATCCTGTGACTAGAAAGAAGTAAAAATAAAATAAAATAAAATAAAAATTTAATTTCTCCCCAACTAGATAATACACAAGCAAACAAGCAGACATAACCAATCCTTTCTTTCTGGCCCTTAATACTCATCCATGTTGACTGATGAGTTAGTTTCCTTTGTAACCAAGGTATGTTTTTTAGATAGCTTCACTTTTTTTTCTCATTGGAATTGGTTCTGTTATGTCTTTAGAATTTAAATGTTTTAAAGTTTCCCTTTCCTTCCATTCCCCACTCCCCATCAACTGATTTCCTCTCTAGAATTTTGAGACATGAGGTCCTACCAATCTTTCTCACAAACACTTTGAAATCTACCCTGCCCTAATCATAGCTCCATTTGGGACTGTCCCCAACTCCTCTATTCTTTTTCTAAGTCAGAGTATTCACTTCCTCCCTAAGTTCTTGTCCTTTCTGCTTCAGCAATCAATTCCTTTTTATTGGCCAGAATTCAGTCCAAATTAGTTGGTCCTGCTCATAGTTCACTCCAGATTTTGAAGGCTGAAATTCTCATTAAGGTAATTCAAGAATTAGTTCTTATTTTTGAAAAATATTTTGAAAATCTCTAGCAGATTTCCAGATCATTAAAAGTCCTGTCTGTCTGTCTCTCCCTCCCCATCACATACAATCTCTTTCTACCCCCTCTCCCTTCTCTCCTCTCCCTATCCTTGCCCTTACCCCTCCCTACCACACTCCCTCCCTCTCTCTATTTGTGTCACTCTGTTTCCATATATGTGTTTCCATATTATAATGTGATGTTTCCATACTATAATGTGATGTGTCTTTCCATATTATAACATGATATGTTTCCATATTATAATACCATGTGTTTCCATATTATAATATAATCTCCTTAGAGATGATCTCAGATTCCCTCATTTTCAATCTGTCTGCACTGGGTTTTCTCTCCAAGTTGAGACAGGACAAGATGAGTTGGTCATGATTTCCCCTCCCAGTGTGTGCGCAGTCCTAAAGCATAAATATTGATTCATAACTCCTCTTAGCTGCTCCTTCTTTCAAACAGACCCTGACACTCCCTCCCCATCTTTTTACTGGAAGAAGGAAGGGGAGGATAGGACTTTCCACTCTAGAGACAGGAAGTAAATGGCCTCTTTAGGTGGCTAGCAGATGTAAGGGTGGGGTGGGAAATACTGAAAACAAAGGCTTGTTCCTGAAGCCCAGAAGTACTACTTCTCTGCCTACCTGCCCACAAACACCAGCCTGGAATTTCCATGAGACCCACTCACTACTGGTCTGTCTACCACAGTTTTACTGAATCTCCTTTATCCACCTCTTCCACTAAGTCAATAAACAACATACCTTTATTAAGCATCTACAATGTGCAAGTATTGCTAGTGATAAAAAGAAAGCAGTCCCTGTCTTCAAGGAAATTATATTTTAATTGGGGGAACAATTTGCTCAGGTCTAGGGTAAGAAGCAGTGAATTTTTTTGTTGTAGCAAAAAAAAAAAATGGATGGGGGGAAAAATAGTTGGGTTGATAAACATTGGGGAATGGCTAAACAAGTGATGATATGTGACTGTAAGGTACTATAATGGTGCTGTAATAAATAACAAAAGAAATGGATTCAGAGACCTAGGGGGAAAATCATATGAACTCCACATATAAAAGAAAATCTTTTTTAAAAAAATTTTTATTAAGTAAATTATCAAGAAAAACAAATATTTCATAGGAAAAGGTTTTTTTAAAATGATTGCAATAGGAAACCATTTTTAAATATAATTTCCTTTATAATACAGAGTGAAGTAAACTGAACCAGGGGAACTATTTATACAACAACCTCAACATTGTAAATGAAAACAACCTTGGAAGGCTTAGGTAATGTAATGACTAATCTTGATCCCAGACAATTGATGATGAAATATACTTCTCACATCTTAGTGACCAGGGGATGTACTATAGGTACAAAGTGAAAGATATATTTCAAACACAACCACTACTGCACATATTTGTTTTGCTTAAAGCCTTCCAGATCATTCTCAATTCTAATACCTTCTTTCTTTTGATTATTTCAAAATTATCCTGTTTAATAGTTTGTACATAATTATGTGCAGGTTGCAGCCCCCATTAGGATAGGGCAGCTAGGTGGTACAGAGGATAGAACACTGGGCTAGGAACCAGGGAGTTTCAACTTTTTGAGTTCAAATCGGATCTCAGAAACTTATCAACAGTATAACCCTGGGAAAGGACTTATCTCTTTTTGCCTCAGTTTCTTCACCTGTAAAATGAGCTTGAAAAGGAAATGGCAAACCACTCTAGTATCTTTGCCAAAAAAACCCAAATGCAGTCACAGAGAGTCAGATATAATTGAAATGACTAAACAGCAAGTCCCTATTCAATTGTAAGCTCCATGAAAATAGACCCTTTTCTTTCTATCCACAATGCCTAGCACTTAGTCAGTGGTGTAAAAATGTGTATTAATTGACTATATTTCATTGTTACAAATTTAGGCTTTCATAGGAGAAAAGAGAAGAGTTGGGGAAAAGAATGGGGGGAGATAGAAAAAAGTGCCAGATGAGCAATTTAGAATTTTTTAAAAACAGAGAGCAAAAAGAAATTCAGAAGAGGAAACAGACAAGCAAGACTAATACTGTCAAGTTAAATTGAGTGCATTTTGTAAAAAACAAACAATGTATTTTAAAGAAAAATGGTTTCATATTCAATCCTTTTTTTTTTACCTTTTCTTATGAAATGTTTGTTTTTCTTGATGATTTATTTAATAAAAAATTTTTTAAGCTTTTCCTTTTTTCCACTCATAGTGGAAAGAGTATTGAACCCATACTCAAAATATGTCGATTCAGATCCCTTCTCTTCTACTTCCTAATTTCTTAAACTTTAACAAGTCATTTCCCTTTTTCTGAACCTCAGTTTGCTAATCTTTAGAATGGGAATATTTACACTATGACTAGACAGGGTCAGTGTAATAAAAACTGCTCTGTAAATCTAAAAGTGCTATAACAGTTAAAATTGTAACTTCTAAAGTTCAGTAATGGACTCATAACTGCCTCCTTATTTTCTTCCTCCAGTACCACATTTTCAGATGGTTCTTCATGCATATTATTCACATTCACCTTGAGTGTTCCCCAAACTCAATCCAAGATGCAATTCTCTTTTCATCTAATACTATCTCAAAGATCTTATTGCTGTCCATGGGTTCATCTGCATTCTTTAGGCAGATGATTCCCAAAATGTTTGTGAATACAGACACACAATGGTAATAGCTAACATTTATATAGCACTTCAAGATTTGTGAAGTGCTTTTCCAAATATTACCTTATTTGATCTCACAATAACTCTGGGATCTAAATGCTATTATTATCCCCATTTTACAGATAAGGAAACAGAGACTTGTTAAATCTCTTGCCCAGGGTCACACAACTGGAAAGTTTCTGAAGCTGGACTTGAACTCAAATCTTCCTGACTCCAGATATATGTTATATCTACCCCAAGCCTCCTTTAGTCAGTCAACAAGATTTGAGCACTTAGTATGTATAGGCCCTGTTTTAAGCAACCAAACTATAGTCCCTAAACTCAAGGAGCTCATGTTCCAATGGGGGTGACAATATGCAAATATCTAGGCATATACAAGATATATACAGTGTAAATGAAAGGCAGTCTCAGAAGCAAGGTACTACAAGCTAAGAAAGAGTGTGTAGAAGGTGGGATTTGTAATGAATCTTAAAGGAGGTTAGGGATATCAAGTGGCAGACATGAGGAGAGAAAGCATACAGAGTGTGGGGATAGCGAGTACAAATGCAATAGAAAGATGAATTCTGGTATTTAAGGAACATTGAGAAGAATAGATCAAAGAGTTTGGGCTGAGAAGTAGGAAAGGTAGGAAGGGGTCAGGTTATAAAGGGCTTTTAGAGGCGGAGGATTTTTATATTGGATTTTGGAGGTAATGGGATAACTGGTTTACTATGTAAGGAATGTATGTTTAAACTTGCATTTTAAGAATGCCTGATTGGAGGATGGATTGGAGCAAGAGAAGGCTTGAGTAAGGGACAACAATTCAAAAGCTATTGTGACAGTCCAGGAGCAGAAGGAAGGAAGGAAGGAAGGAAGGAAGGAAGGAAGGAAGGAGGGAGGGAGGGAGGGAGGGAGAAAGGGAGGAATGGAGGGAGGGAGAGGGAGGAAGTGAAGGAAGGAAGAAAGAAAGAAAAAGAAAGAAAAAGGAAGGAAAGAAGGAACAAAGGAAGGAAGGAAGGAAGGAAGGAAGGAAGGAAGGAAGGAAGGAAGGAAGGAAGGAAGGAAGGAAGGAAAGAAGGAAGGAAGGAAGGAAGGAAGGAAGGAAGGAAGGAAGGAAGGAAGGAAGGAAGGAAGGAAGAAAGGAAGGAAGGAAGGTGATGATTCTTAAATTCCTAGAGTTTCTGGCTAATTTAATCATTTTGACAAAGAATGGAGTTCTGGGAAAGTGGCTCAGAATGTGAAAAATTCACACAAAGGAATTATCACAAGGCCCTTCATGATTGTGAAAAGGCTCACAGGCTAATCAAAATAATTAACCTGAGGGCTATGAGTGAAGAGGACTACTTAAAGATCACAGAGAAAAGGGAGAGGAGAAGTAAGGATAGGATCTAGAGAGTTAGGGAAGGGTTAGGGAGGGTCCTATTTGAGAACAAGCTCCCTTTCACATTATGTCTACTCCAGCAATTGCATGATGGGACAGGAGGAAATAGAGTATGTTAATACAGGACAATGAGGATACTTTTGTCCCAAAGGTTATTTGTAGGACAAGAATATGCGCCCCTGCTCAGTGAAGAAGAGTCTCTTATCTGATTCAGGGAGTTAAGTATGCTTTATTCATGGTGACAAGGCAGGCCTAAGAATTTGGCTTTCCTTTGTATGTGATTGAAAATGGTTAGAGTTCACATCATTTCTAACAATGGCTGCACCACATCAATTTTATTAATAAAAACAGCACATTTATTAATAGAAGGATGGTCATTTGACCATCTATCTTATGTCAATGGGCTCATTGTTTACATACTCTTAGAAGACTATGTATTCTTGATAAGTGGAAGCTAACTCAAACTAAAATTGGTTAAAAATTGGTCCAGCTAGGTGGGGAAGTGGATAGAGCACCAACCCTGAAGTCAGGAGGATCTGAGTTCAAATTTGACCTCAGACACTTAATATTTTTTGACTGTATGATCCTGGGCAAGTCACTTAGCCCCAATTGCCTCAGCAAAAAACACAAACAAAAGAAAAATTGGTTAAAATTTAATAAGAAAAATGAATATTACAATGTGAAGATGATTTATATTACAATGAGGGTCTTGAGGACATTGACTTGAATCACCCAAATCTTGATCAAAGAGACATCAATATTTATATTACCCATCTGTCTGAGCAAACACAATGAGCAGAAATGTGCCCATTAGACCAAACTTAGACTTTCTTTTCCTGTCTGATTAGATTTTAGTCTAGGTAAATCTCTAAATAAGATTTCCCATACTGGTTGATTTTTGAATGAGGAAGTAGAAAAGAGGGAAAACCTTGGTCCTAATATAATAATTAGTTGAAATATTCATTTCTCATTGACAAAAAAGAAGGAAGGAACGAGGTAAGGAGAGAGGGAAGGAATAATGCATTTATTAAGAGCCTAGTATGTGCCAGGCACTGTACTAAGTGCTTTACAAATTTGTTTTCATTTAATCTTCACAACAACCCTGGAAGATAAATGCTATTATTATCTCCGTTTTGTAGGTAAGGAAATTGAGGCAGATAGAAACTAAGTAATTTGCTCAGGGTCACACAACTAGAAAGTAACTGAAGTCATATTAAACTCGGGTCTTCTGATTCTAGTTCACTCCAGCACTTTATTCATTACAAAATCTGGTTCCTATGAAGTTTCACCCAATCATCCCCAGTGCTAGTGTCTCCTATAAAAATGATCTTGTATTTATTTTGCATATTTGTGTCCATGTTGTGGACATATGTTGTCTCTCCTTATAGAATGTAAACTTATGAGGTTTTATACATATTATATCATTTTTGGTTTTATAACCTCAGTTCCTCATACGGAAGCTATTTGAAATATAGCAGAAGTTTGAGAAATGCTAGTTGATGGATTGCTAGAAAGAATGTTGAACCTGGAAGGAACCTAAAAGGTCTAGTCCAACCTCCTCATTTTGCAGATGAGTAAAATCTCCCCACCATACCAAGTCCTAACTCAATATCTGATATCTCTTGCCCCCAAACACTTTCTTTGTTCAACACCTCATATCATGGCTATGAGCTTAACTGTTCTTTGAGTGTAATTAAACTTTTTTTCCTACCTATATCTGCTCCCCACAATTAGTTAGCCAATTAGTCAATAAACATTCAGTCAACTATTATTAAGTGCCTTCTATGTGTCAGATACTATGCTAAGTAACTGGGATACAAAAAGAAGCAAAAGTCAGTCCCTGCTCTCAAGGAACTCACAATATAATGGGAAGATGACAAACAAATATATAGACATATAATTATAAATAGGATAAATAGGAAATAATTAACAGAGGGAAGGCACGAGCATTAAGAGAGGTTGGGGAAGGCTTTCTATAGAAGGCAGAATCTGATTTGAAGCATTTGAAGGAAGCCAGAGAGGTCAGAAGCATTCCAGATATGGAAGACAGACAAGAAAAAACATGGAAGAAAGTCAAAGAAAATGCCCAGAGCTGAGATGGAGTATTTTGGTTTTAGAACAGCAAGGAGGTCAACATTCCCCCCTTTCTGGAACATCCGTCCCTCCTCCTTTCAGGTACATGGAGGCTTTGCCCATTTATGACCTTCTCTAGAAAGGACCCTCCCTAATCACTTCCCTCCTTTCTCTAAGACCCTCCAGGTTTGCTTGTAGGTTATCCTTCTCCTGGGGACACTGTGAAGGAGACTAGAGTTCTTTTCATTCTTATGAGTTATCATCATCATAAAAGCTAACATTTGTATAACATCCATTATGTCCCAGGCACTGTGCTTTACAACTATTACCTCATTTGATCCTTACAACCCTTGAGGTAAGTACTATTATTGTCGATAGATGAGGAGTCTGAGGCAAACAAATTAAATTTCTTAACCAGGGTCACACAGCTAATACATGTCTGAGGCAGGATTTGAATTCAGGTCTTTCTGACCCCAACACTCTAACTACTGGGCCAGTTGGTTGTACACAATACATAATTCACACACACATACACCTGTTTAAATACAGGTACTATGTATGGGAGGTTCCACAGAATAAAGTCCTGGTGTAATATTTCTATCTCTCCAAAGATCATCAGTCCAGAGCACAACAGAAAACAGTACAAAAAAGGATTCTGTTAATTGGCTAGGCTGGAAAATGATCTCTTAAAACCTGCTCTAATCCCTCATATCTTCCCACCTTGGACCATGTTTACCTGTTCGGAAACTTATAGAGTGAAGAGGATAAGAGGATGCACCGAACAAGGCATGTTATTGGCAGGCTCCTTACAGGCCAACTCTTCATTTTACAGAATAGGATTGAAAGCCCTTGATTGACTGATTCTATCCTATTGACCAATTGCAATCCGGAATCACCCACAATCACACAATGGATAAAATACAAAAAAAGAAAAAAAAAAAGTTTTCCATGGGTCTTCAGGATACCTTTATTTATTTTAGACACATTCCCCAGGACATGAGGGGGATAAATAAAGTAATTTAAAGTGCACTAGTCCAGAATAAATACACAGAGATATTCCAGAGTAATTGGCCTGGAGTTCCCTGGACCAGTAAACTCTTGCCCAAGTCTCTTCCTGAGACTGAGAATATGGGATCTCCAAGTACTTCACGTGAAGATCCCCATGAGGTAGTTTAGCACTCCTAGAAGCCAGCAGGGAAGAGGCAGCCTTTTGGCCCCAGTTCCTTGGTCTAGGAATGATCATATAAATAAATAAATAACGATTAATTTCTACAACTTTTCTTCCAACAATATTATGAATTAGACAGTGCAAAGATTATATCCATTTTACAGATGAGGCAAGTGAGGATGAGAGAAGTGAAGTGACTAGTCCAGTGTCACATAGCAAATAAATGCTAGAATCTATTCAAAACCAGGACTACTCTGCCTCTGTGAGGACTAGAATCAGCATGGCTCCTCCCATAGCCCTTCTATTGCCTCTTTCTGAGGCAAGTTTGGACTTGCAGAGAACTGCCGGCTGTTACACTGGGAATTCCCCAAGATTCAACCATAAAGTGAGGGGGTCCCCAAGTTAAATAAAACAAGAGCATCTCTGCCCTTCCTCCATCTTCCAAAGAAGACACCACAGTGTCAGCTAATTGATCACAGTTAATGTCCCAGAATCGGTTAAGGGCTGTCCCCCGGCCACCCAGAAAAGGCCAAAGGTATTGGCCCCTGACACCAGCTGCCAGTCCAGGAAGTCCCCTGCTGTGGCGCTCATGCTGAGCCTGAGCCGCTCCCCAGGATGCAGGAAGATGAGGGAGGACTCCGAGGTGGTGATGGTGGAAGTGCTGGAAGGTCCCACATCCAGGGAGAGATTCAAGACAGCTCGCTGTCCAAAGTCCTGCACCACAGTCACAAAGACCTCGACTGTACCTTGACTGTATGCAGGAACCACAACCTGCTGCAGCTTCAGGTGAGTGTAGACGAAGTAAAGCCCGGCGACTTTGACCTCCAGCTCTCCTTTATCAGCATCGTAATTCATTCGTGGGTCCAGGAACACACGAGAAAGATGAGGATCATTGTGCCAGCTCAGTGTCTGGTTCTGCACCAAGGCTGTCGGGGCCAGGAGAGAGAATCAGCCTCGCCTCAACATTCCCACAATCTCAAAATCAAATAAATTTAATATAGAGATTAGGGACTTGTGTCTGAGATATGGAGTAGCTATGTGGGGCAGTGGATGGAGCACCAGCCCTGAAATCAGGAGGATCTGAGTTCAAATGTGACCTCAGACACTTAACACAGCCCCACTGGCTGTGTGACCCTGGGCAAGTCATTTAATCCCAATTGCCTCAGCAAAAAGAGACTAGGGCGTCTCTATGACCTGCTCTGGAAAGAGGCCTGGATCGGGGGACACACACCCATCTGAGCTGGGATTGTTTCCTTGCCCCTGGAAGTAGATCCAGAAGCCACACTGCCCTTAAATAAGAGAGAAGAAGAGGGCATGGATCATAGGATCACAGATTTAGAAAGGGAGAGGGCAGAAAAGCCATTGAGTCCAACTCCATCATTTTACAGATAGGAAAAATGAGGTTTCAGTAGTTTGCCCATGGTCAGATAGCTGATAAATGTCTGAGGTGGCATTTCAAACCAGGTCTTCCAGATTCTAAATAAAGTGCTCTATTCACTACAAATAGAATGAAGGAGGGAGAGAATTGCACTTACCATCTTTCATCACCAGCTGGGCATAGGGGCTCTGGAAAAAAAGAAAGAAAGAAAGACAAGTTGAGAGCTAGATCCACGTGGGAATGTAGGAGAGACTTTTCTCCTTTCGTCTCTTCTAAATCACCACCAGGCTCTCACACAGCAGCCTATCATCAGTCATGGCCCCTTAAGCCCATTTCCCTTCACACTCATCTATACGGTCTCCTTAAGTGGTTGAAAGTCTAACAAACTCCAAGAGGAAAGAGTTCTGAGTCTTTTAGGGGAGCAGGTTGGATGAGAAGGGACTAAGCTGGGGAAGGGAAAAAAGAATGGGGGGAATGAGGAGGGGTGCCCCTAAGGGCGTCTAAAGAGAGAGAGAGAGAGAGAGAGAGAGAGAGAGAGAGAGAGAGAGAGAGAGATCCTTTGAGGGGTTTTGGAGGGGGAGGGAGCAGGGATTGAAAGAAGCCCCGAGTTCCTTTCCGGCCGGGGTGTATTTGGAGGGCATGGGTACCAGCGTGGGTCTCTGACAGGTTACTCAAGAGAGTTCAATGAGACCAGCATCCCTTCATGTGGGGAGTGACAGCCTTATTTTCCACGAGGGAGGGAGTTCAAGGACGCCAAAACCTTTTCATGTGGGCAAGTAAAGAAACTACGGGGTCCTTTCGTAGGGTTATGGGGGGCGGGGTGGGGGACGGCAGTGATCCTGTGTGGTCTTTCCCCATAGAAGGTGGAGAAATGTGGCCCACAGCGGTCCGAGAGGTGGGGAGAGAGCGGGGAAGGGGCCAGGGATGCCGGAGGCTTTCCCTTACCTGAGCAGGAAACTGGGGGGCAGAGAGCCCTTCGGCGGCGTGAGGGTGGGCAAGATTTGCCCTTAGAGTAGTGAAAAAGACCAGGGCTCCGCTTAGCAGCAGCAGGGCAGTCGCAAAAAACCAGTCCAGGACGCGGCAGGTGCGGGTCGGCGCCTTCGAGGTGCGATCTGGGTTCTCTGGGTCCGAAGGGCCCATGGCGAGGAAGGGACGAGTCCCCTCTGGCCAGGGAGGGCCAGTTTTATCCTCGGGACCAGGAAGTGCAGCCTTCCGGGGCGGGGACCCGACTCCCCTCCCTTCATTCACGCACTGCCAAGGAGGGGGTGGATCCCCGAGTTGATGTATCCAGCTCTGGGCGGAGATGGGGAAATTCTTGCTCCGAGCGGAGGAAAAGAAAACGACCGTGTTATGATTAAGGCAAAGCATCAGATTCAAGTATAGTCTAAGTGTGATTTAAGTTGTCGCTCTCTGTCCTGTCTAAAAAGAATCATAGAATCGATTTGGTCTCGATCTGCGTCTGCCCTTCGTAAAATTCTCACCTCTGTATCGGTCTTCTCTTCTATCTCTGTCTCTCCCCATCACTTTCATCCAGTCTCTCCACCTCTCTCTGTCTCCCTTTCAACTCTCCCACCCGGGGATGTACTGGCAAGAATTCAATAATTGGATCTTGAAGGGAAGAGAGAGGTACAAACAACACACTTTTAAATTTAGTTGGCATCGAGGTAGTTAATTAGGTAGCGCAGTGGATAGAGCACCAACCCTGAAGTTGGGAGGACCTGAGTTCAAATGTGACGTCAGACACTTAACACTTCCTAACCGCATGACCCTGGGCAAGTTACTTAATCCCAATTGCCTCAGCAAAAGTAAATCAATAAATTGGCATTAACATTTTCCCCAGCGCTTTAAGTCTAGAAAATCAACAAAACAATAAATGTTTTGATTTGGACCGTTTGCCGATTTGCGAGTTTTAAATGCTTATCCTGCAAATTCAACCAAAGACTCGGAGCTGTTCCAGTACACCCGACGTCCACCGCGTCCCCTCACCCCCCACCTCCTTCCAGTATCCTGGCTTCTCCAGGTGCCTGGGAGGGAGGGCGATTTAATGGAAGTCACAACGGGAGGAAAGGGGGAATGAGGAGGGGAGGTAGCTCAGCGAGAGGCGGCATGAGAAAGGAGAGATTTAAGATTCTCCCTTCCCGCTCCAGTATTTCCCTTGGGGGAGGGCTCAGAGAAGGCTCTCTCAGGGGAGTTCTACCGTAAGCAGCTCTCCAGCAATGAGCCATGCCCCTTCCAGCTCTCACAACCTCAGCCGGCCTCAACTGACTCTCACCCATTTACCCCTTTTGCTTAGTCTGGGTGCCTTGTCAGATCCGGGGAGATGGGAAATCTCATTTGGGGGCCCCGCCTCCGATTCTCCTATGGGGTCTTTTCCATCTCCTCCCCTTGTGACGCATCCTATCGCAGCCACCCCCCCAAGTTCCGTAACTCACCACCCACCTCCCTTCCCCGGGACAGTTCCCATCAGGGTCCAGGTCTGCTGTGAAACTGGAGACTCCAAACTAGAAATCCCCCTGCGTGGAGAAAAGGGAGAGTGGGACAAGGGTGGGCGGAGGACACCCTGTTTCCCTTTTCTCTATCCAGTCACCCTCATCACAGAGATCAGATGGTCCCCGAGGACGGCCTCTACAGAGGGAGAAAACCGACCCCTGATCTCTACTGGGCTACTCCGGCCCCAACAGTAGCAAAGGTTGAATGCCTGAGTCTTACTGTTTCCCTTCTAGTGCTGGGAGGGCAAGAACAGAAAGGTGACTGGAACTGAGACTCCTAGAGTCTCGAGCACCGTCCTTAGAGGTTGTCCACAAGACCTCTCCTTTGGCAGTCTGGAAAAGTTTATAGAGCCCTTCTCAGAAAAAAAAAAAAAAAATTGTTTAAAATACATAAATGCATAAGATTACAAAGGAAACCGCCCTTCTGGAAATACATTGTCAAGATGCTTTTAAAAACAAGTTTATGAATCCACGATCTAGTTGCACCGACCTTGTAAAGAAAGTGAGAAAAGGGGAAATTTGTCTTTTCTAGTTGGTCTGTATATGAAGGAATCTGAATGCTGGTGTATGGTAAAATAGGGGGTCGCGTGTCTGTTGGACCGGACCTCCTAGAGCAAGTGTCATTTGTAGTCTTTGTATGCTGTGTGTTTGCTGTGCTTGGAGTATATGTGATTCTCTCTGCTGGAGGAGTATGTGTCTAAGTGGTTTGTGGTTGTTTGTTGTACATACAGTCTTCGTTTTGGAAGAGAACCAGTGACATCACGGGTAAGAGCTTCACTTTCGAGTTAATCGGACTTAAGTGAGTAGAGCTACTCCAAATCATCAGCCAGTGAGTGTGAAACAAGTGTGCGGCATGTTTCCATGACTCTGTGTTTACAATTCGGGGGGAGTGTGTTGCTAAGATGTGTGAGTGGAACGGACATCTGTGGATAAGAGTAAAGTGTATATTTGTTTGGTTTGGTTTGGGGGGGGGGTTGCTGAGGCAAGTGGAGTTAAGTGACTTGCTCAGGATCACACAGCCAGAAAGTGTTAAGTGTCTGAGATCACATTTGAACTCAGGTCCTCCTGACTTCAGGGCTGGTACTCTATGCACTGCACCACCTAGCTGCCACCTAGCTGCCACCTAGCTGCCCCCTAGAGTATATATTTGTATGTCAACTTTGTGTGTCTCTGTGTATGTTTCTATAGTGTATGGGACAACTTATTCAATAGGCATTTTTGTATTTATGCATATAAAAAGTTTTATTAGATATGTGTCTTTTTGTTCTATTGATATGTTTTGTTTTTATATTTCAAGCATTATGGATTATTCCCATTTCATGAGCCACTGCTATCAAAAGTCTAGCAAAATAAGCATTTTTAATGTTTATACATATTAAAGGTTTAGATTGAGTGGTTAGATGAGTGGCTCTTTTTGTTCTATCGATGTTTTGTTTTTACATTACAAGCACTTACAGATTTTCCCATTTCATGAGCCACCTCATATCAAATTAAAACTTTAGCAAAACTAATAGTATGGTGACTTCATCTGATAGTAGTTATTGGGGGCAGCTAGGTGGCAGCTAGGTGGTAGCATGCCTAGAGCATAAGCCCTGAAGTCAGTAAGACCTGAGTTCAAATCTGAACTCAGATACTTAATATTTGCTAGTTGTATGACCCTGGGCAAGTCACTTAACCCCAATTGCCTCAGAGAAAAAAATCAGTAGAAATCTTTTCTCTCTCTCCTACTTCCAACTCCACTGAGGGAAATAGGAAAGAAAAACACATTTTAACAAATATGCATAGGCTGGCAAGACATTCTTCCAATACTTATTTTCTCTCTCCCTCTCTCTCTTCCCTCTCCAAATATACACATATGCATAAATGTGTATTTCATAAATGTGTAATTCATGTGTCTGTGTGTGAGTATACATACACATATAAAACAAATCTCATTCTGTATCATCACCTCTCATCAGTTCTATGGAATTATGAATGGTTATTATTCAGTAAACATTTATTAAATACCTGCTGTATGCTAGGCACCATACAGGGGCTACAAAAACAAAAACAAAGCCCTGTATTCAAAAAGTTTTAGCTTCCATTTTATCTTAGGTCTGTATTTATGGTGTGTGTGTAAGAAGTGTCTGTGGCATCTGTATAGAGGGTGTATATTAAATGTATGTTTGTATCTGTCAGTGTTTCTGGAGTGTACATGTATTCTATCATTTGGAGGGGATTATTTATTTTTAACACACAATGTTTTATGAATCATGTTGGGAGAGAAAAATCAAAGCAAAAGGGAAAAACATGGTAGAGAATTAAAAAAAAAAAAGGAAAAAAGAAATGAACATAGCATGTGCTGATTTATATTCAGTCTCCTTAATTCTTTTTCTGGATGCAGATGGCATTTTTTGTCCAAAGTCTACAGGGATTGCTTTGGATCACCAAACCACTGAGAACCACTAAGCCTTTCACAGTTGATCATCTTGCTGTTATTGGGTACAATGTGTTCCTGGTTCTGCTTGTTTTGATCAGCATCAGTTAATGTAAATCTTTTCCATGCCTTTCTAAAATCAGCTTGTTCATCATTTTTTACAGAATAATAATATTCCATTACCTTCATTTACCACAACTTATTCAGCCATTCCCCAATTAATGAGCATCTACTCAGTTTCCAGTTCCTTGCTACTACAAAAAGAGCTGCTACCAATATTTTTGCACATGTGGGTCCTTTTCCCTCCTTTATTATTTCCTTGGGATATAGACCCACTACCATTTGTATTAGAGTCATCTGAAGTGACTCGGTTATTAAATTTTATGCCTCTGAAATACTCACATGTTACAGTTAAGGACTTGATTTATTATTTGCTTGGCTGAGGGTTTTTAAATTATTATTTAGATTTAAGAGAATGAAGGAGAAACAGAATGCAGAAAAATTGGCTTGTGTATCTGCATGTTTTCTGTAGCTGTCATGGATGGATCTGCATATAATATGTGATTATGAAGCATGTCTGTAATTATGGGATTATGTGCATTGGCAGGGTGTGTATAGGTCCCCTTTCCATGAATGATTGAATCTCCTCCCAGGCTTGTCTTGAGACTAACTTGGGAAAGAGAAAATTCCACCTCCAGACTCTGAGGAATTTAGCCTTAGTGACTAAGCAGTAGACAGCTGAGGTTTCTTCTGGACTGATGTTTTGGGGAACTTTGAACAGCTATCCTACAGCTCCACTGGCCTCCTTCAAACTGTAATCCTGGAATTGGAGGTAGGGAGTGGCAGGATGCTGATGCAAGTCTCACATCAAACCAAGGAAGGAGAGGAGAAACAAGAGTTTAAAAAAGGAACTGATCCTTTGGAAAGGAATTACAGGTCACCTAGATTCTACCCTCTCTCCTCTCAGATCCCTCTTCACTGGGGAAATCTCAGTGCATAGAAGGCTTGCTCTGAAAGAGCCTCTGCTGTCCAAGGAGTCACCTTCCTCCTCAGCTTCCTGGCTCAGGACTTTCCAAAAATAGCCAGGGAGCTCTCTCCTTCCCATCACAGTAGTATGGAAATTCCTGGGAGAGAATTTAGTTCATCCTATACCAACTACTCTCCAATCCTACTACCTCCAACCCCATCCATACTCAGAACCAAAGCATCCACCACCACAGAGGAGACTCAAGCATCTGCCTCCTCTAGTTCTGCCATATTAATCTACTTTTCATTGGTAACTCCCTCTCCCTCTCCCTCTCCTTGTCCTTGTCCTTCTCCCTCCCTCCTTCCTTCCCTCCCTCCTTCCTTCCCTCCCTCCCTCTCCCTCTTCCTCTCCTTCTCCCTCTCCTTCTTCCTCCTTCCCTCCCTCCCTCTCCCTCTTCCTCTCCTTCTCCCTCCTTCCCTTTCTCCTTCTCCTTCTTCCTCTCCTTCTCCCCCTCTTTTTCCCTGTCCCTCTCCTTCTCTCTTTTCCTCTCCCTGTCCCTCTCCCTGTCTCTCTCCCTCTCCTTGTCCCTCTCCCTCTCCCTGTCCCTCTCCCTCTCCCTCTTCTTTTCCCTGTCCCTGTCCCTCTCCCTCACCTTCTCCTTCTCCTTCTCTCTTCCTCTCTCCCTTCCTGCCTTTCCCTCTTCCTCTCCTTCTCCCTCTCCTTGTCCCTCTCTCTTCCTGTCCTCCTTATTTCACAATCCCAACTTCCCACACACATACTTCCATAGAAGAGATCCAAATGTCTGGCTCCTTTCCTCCCTCCCTCAAGCACTTTTCACAAAGAAGGAATCCAAATGCCCATCTCCAACCTCACCCCTGACCTACTCTACAAGAGAAATCATAATCCCAACCCTACTGCGCAGAGGAGACCCACATATACCACCAGACCCTCAAACAGAAAGAATTGGGGTGTCTGTCCCTCCAGCATCACACTCTCACCCCCCAACTCTCGAGACACAGAGACAGTGCCCAGGAGCCCAATTCCCTAATTTCTACAACTCTCTACTCCATCAGGTTTCCCCATGCTCTCTATTAGTGACCTAAGCAGGGTAGGTGTGTGCAGCCTGAGCGGCCTCTGGTGGTTGGATGGGATGCAGACTCTGGTGAAGTCTCAGCCTTCGAAACAGCCTTAATTTAATACTTATTTGCAAAGCCTTGTGGAAAGCGCTGGGCATATAAAATCAAAGCAAAGTCCCAAAGGTCTTGTGATGGAGAGAGCCATCTGCACCCAGAGAGACGACTGTGGGGACTGTGGGGACTGAGTGTGGATCACAACATCACATGTTCACTTTTTAAATTATTGTTTGTATTTCTTTCTCATTTTTTTCTTGTTTGATCTGATTTTTCTCATGCATCATGATAATTGTGGAAATATGTATAGAAGAATTGCACGTTTACCTTATTGGATTACTTGACTCTGAGGAGAAGATGGAGGGAGGGAAGGGGAAAAATTTGAAACATGAGGTTTTGCAAAGGTGAATGTTGAAAATTATGTATGCATGTTTTGAAAATAAACAGCTTTAATCAAAAAATAATAAATAAATAAGTGAAATCAAAGCAATTTCTGTTCTCAAAAAGCTCACATTCTAATGCTGTTGTGTAGTAGTGTTCAATCACTCAACTCTTCGTGACTCTATTTGGGGTTTTCTTGGCAAATATGCTGGAGTTGGTTTGTCATTTCTTTCTCCAGCTCACAGATGAGAAACTGAAGCAAAGTGGGTTAAATAATTTGCCCAGGATCCTAACAAGTGAGGTGGGATTCAAACTCAGGAAGATGAATCTATCTGACTCAATGCCGGTGCGTTATTCTCCCAATGTATACAGGTTTCAACGGCGAGTCAGGTGGACAAACCCAGTGGTCCTCAGGGGGCAGTAACAAAGCCATGGCAATCTTATTTCTCATGGTGAAACCATATCCATTTTGGATGTCAAACCATTTAATAATGATAAGGATTTGGGTAGTATGAACTTTCTTTTTTGAGTCTTAAACACTTATGACTATGATACCTACAGAGAGCAACTTAGAGGATAGATCTTTATCTCCCTTGGAGGATGGCTTCAGGGGCTAGACTAGTAGCACATCTTGAGGAGGGGAAGGAGGTGGACAGTACTAATCCTGGAGATCCTGGATATACCTTCTCTACAACTACTTTTGGTTTTGGCGATGATAGAAATAAAAGGCCTTTTCTCCACAAGGGTTGTTCCCCCTTGATTGAAGCTGTGAAGGCTGGACCAGAAGTGGGGCAGATGATACTAAGAGTCTGAATTCTTGGCAGTGTCAAATTAATATTAAAATAATAAATACACTAATGATTTATTTGATAGAAAGTTGGCTTCACAATCAAGGAAAACTTACATTCAAGTCTTATTTCTAATATACGTTGGTGATGTGATTTTGTGAAGTCACTTAATTTCTTATGGTTCTAGGCATCTCCCTAACATTGTAAATGACAAAGAAATGCTGGCTTGTACTGATAGAGGGAGTTTCCTCATCTAGAGCTTCCTACTTATGAAACCAAGACTCATCCCTAATAATGATAATAATAATTTAAAAATATAGAGAGAAGTTATATTTTGTATATAGTTCTCCCTTTTACATCATGACTCTCCTCATTGTAGTTTCAATATATTGGTGGGTTAGGATAAGAAATTAAGTGAGAATTTTGGGGGGAGTTTTGTAGAAGCTGCAGATGACACAAAAAACCTAAAAATGTATTAAATACATGCATAGTTTTATATAATATCAACATATTTTATCTTTTAAGGTACTTTAAACATCCCATAAAAGAAAAAGAAAAATTTCAGACTTTTCTGGTATGAAGGGAGGATCAAACATTTGCATGCAGATTTTCCAAATTGCTTGGAGACTTGTACTATAGCATAGACAATTTCATAAAATAGGTAATGGAGAAGGGAGAAACCAGAGACAGAGACAACCATTAGACTATTTCAAAAGTCAGACAAGAGGTAATGAGGCTCATCATGTTACTCCTCTGCTCAAGAAGTTCCTGTGGCTCTTACTTGCCTCTAGAATAAAACATACAACAAAATAAACTCACTTTTTTCAGTTTGTCAAGTCCTTCACAATTTGGTTCCATTTTATTTTTTCTTGGTTTATTCTACATTACAGTTATCCCTTCCATATTACCAAGGTTAAGGGTATGGTAGCCCTTAATCTGGAAAATCCTCATAAAATTTTTGGCCCTCCCTTCATGCCAGAAAAATCTAATTTTTAAAAATTTTCTCATGGGGTTTTAGTAATACTTTATAAAATCTGGGTTGATATTAGATAATATTATACATATAGTTTATGAATTTCTGAGTTTCTAAACTTTTTTTCTCCTGGCCCTCATGTTTCATTTGCAGTTTCCACAAAACTCACAAAAAATTAAATTTTCATTTAATTTTTTATGTCGACTCATGATAAATTATTGAAACCTCAATAGGGAAAGCCACAATGCGGAAGCAGTAATTGTACTCTTCTTTATGTTCTACATGTTCTAGCTAGATTGATCTACTCAATCTTCTCTGTTCATGACAGTCTATCTTCTGTCCCCCTTGCCTTTGTTTAACTGCTTTCCACCCCTGTTCATCTTCTCTGAATCCCTAGCTTCCACCAAGTGTCAGCCATTTCCTCTAAAAAAGCTTATCTCAATGCTCTTCCCCCCAATTAATTTACATCTACATAAGTATATTTTGGTTTGGTTTGGTTTTGAGAAGCAATGGGGTTAAGTGACTTGTCTAAGGTCACAGTCACACAGCTAGTAAGTGTTTTGTGTCTGAGGCCACATTTGAACTCAGGTTCTCCTGACTCCAGGACTGGTACACATTCCATTATGCCATCTAACTGCCCCACATATTTTGAATCCGCTTATTTGCGTACAATAAAACAAAAGCTTCTTGAGGGCAGGAACTTTTGCCTCTTATTCCCAATGCTAAGCATGCTATACTTGACAGTATGAATTTAACAAATGCTAATTTAATTGAATTACATGGAGAATCAATGAGAGAGGAATACAGGAGTTGCCAGATCAAAAAGAGAGGAATACAGGGGTTGCCAAACAGAAAGAGGGTCTATCTGAGATTGGCGAATATAAATTTGTTGTGAAAGTGTGGGACTCTTCTCCAATAGTCTCAAGTGCTTCTCCAGCCTTTGTTTGAACGCCTCCAGTCCAAGGCATTTCCAAAATGGTATTTCCTCTCTGTGGAGAGCCAAGGGCTCCCCCACCTCCCCACCCAAGAAATTCCCACATGGGGAAACAGATTTGTGAGATAGAGAAATGACATGATCTATGTGTAGGTGTACAGGTCTCAGGATCTCCAGTTCCCTTTTCCTTTGCCCTTGAAAGAAATTTACTGTCCATCATGTGGAGCACACGAGGAACAGAGAGACAACCACTATAATTAAACTGAGGTTTTCTGCCTGTCATGCAGCTAAGTAGCAACCGATCAACTTTAAGACTTTAAGACTCCTGGATTGTTTCAAGAAAGACACAGAACTATTGAGCTAAGATTTTGAGATGGGAGTGGGAGGAAGAGTCTGATTAGTAATACATGTTCAGAACTAAACAAGTACACAGATAAATCTTCCCCAGGTCCACAGTGCTCATAGAAGTAGATGACAGAGAGCTTCACAGAAGAAGGAAATACAGTGATCCTGGAAGGAGCTGCAGAAAATGCTGTCAGCTTCTAAGACACAAGGGAAAGCAATTCACTTTTCCTTGTGCATTCCCAGCGACCCTCTAAGACTGCTCCAAGACATACACACTTCCTCCCTTATCCCAACTCCATGATGTACGAGTAAACATATTTCAGGAAGTCCCTAGTCTCACATGTAGAATCGGGAGTACGTTGGGATATATGTGATAAATACTGAATGACAGAAGACTCCTATTTATCTTCCTTTTCCTTTCGTTTTTGCTGTCTAGTAGACTAGGAGGCTATTCAGAATTTTTTGAGTCAGCCGCTAGGTGATGATCTAAATTTCAGCTTGTTTCTACTATGTAATCATGAGCAGTTCCTGTAGTTTTAACTACCCATCTAACCCTAAGCATGTTCAAATCATTCTTGTTCCTAATTGCCTTAATAGGTTGCTGTCCAAGGTTTTTATCGAAGGGTATAATTCAATCCCATCACATTTCATAATTATTTTGATTCATTCCCACAGGATTTCAATATGTTTGCCAATAGTGGTGATCCAAAAAAGGAGTATTAATTCATATTAAATTAAGTAGACATGACACTAAGCTATTCCCTCAACTTATACCTACATTTGAGACCCAGTGGTACCTCAGTTTTAAGTCTATCCAGTGTGCTTTCCACTATTAATCAGACATAGAGCTTCCTACCCAAAGGAAGAAAATAATCCTTAATATGGAACACTCTTCTCATTAGTGGAAATCAATGCCCCAGTCCTAGATGGGGAGCAGGGTAGAGTTGAAAACAGTGAGAGAGAGGAACATTTTCCAATTTTTTTCTACTTTTTGAGTCTCTTTAGATTTTGGGTGCTTCAGGCTTCCAGACTGGAGAAATAAGATTGCAGATGCCAGTCCCATAAGGAGTTACATCCTTCTAGTCCTTGGGTTCACAATGTAGCAATAATCCCCAACTCTTCATTCTTCATATCTAATCCATTGCCAGAATCTAACAATTTCACCTTTGTTGGTTTACCTGCAACAAGTCCCTCTCTAGTCTACCCTCACTCATTCACTAAAGTGATTTTCCTAGAAGATAAATTCAATCATGTCACTCTCCTACTCCTTGGGCTCCTTATCACCTCTGGAATCAAATACAAAATCCCAGCAACCTAATTTAGGCAATTAGGGACACGAATGATTTGAACATGTTCAGTCAGTGATTGAGGAATGGCTGAATAACTTTTGATATATGGCTATAAAGGGATACTACTGTGCCATAAGAAAGGATGAGCAGGCTGATTTCAGAAAAGCCTGGAAAGACTTATATGAACTGATGCTGAGTAAAAATTGAGCACTGATTGATTGATATTAGAACCCAAAAACTGCTCATGTTTACATAATAGAAGCAAGTTGAAATTTAGTTCACCACCTGGTGGGTAATTCAAAGCACTTTGAGAAGCCAGCAAAAATGAAAGGAAAAGCAAAATGAATAGGAGCTTTCTGCCACTCAACCTATAATTAATTCAAATTTATGCTTTTTTCTACCCTTGGATTACCTACAGCACATAAATATCCCAAGAGTTCTTATAATTGAGTGTAGTTTGGGATTATCAAGAATTGGGAAGATTTAAGAGGACATTCAAGTGATCATAGAGACTTTATGGGACCAAGAGTCACATCATAAATCTTTATTAAACTGGAATGTATGTGGGTACAGGGTTTCCCACAGAGAGAGAGACAGACAGAAAGAGACTCAGAAATAACTCCTTGCAGTTCCTAGAAACAAGATACTCCATTTCTGAACCTGGCATTTACACTGGCTCCCCCTCATCCTAGAATGCTCTCTCCTCTCATTTTCATCTTCTGACTTCATTGGCTTTCTTTATGTTCTATGTAAAATTGTATCTTCTACAGAAATCTTTTCCCAACCTTTCATTTTTTGTACTTAATATTTTACTGTTTACAAGATAAAGATAGTTTTCAATATTCATTTTTGTAAGATTTGGGTTCCAAATGTTTCTCCCTTTCTCCTTCCCTGTAATGCCAAAGAAACTGAGCAAGACAGAGATTAGAGACCAATTCAATAATTTATTAAATGGAAAGAAATACTGGGACCAATGGATCCATATTGATCCCAGGGCTAGACAAGACTATCATCTCAAAGAGTCTAGCCCTGAGTATCGGGGCAGAAAGCTTTTTATGGAATAACAAGAACAATGACATTACTGATATTCTAATGACATCTGAAATGGATAAACCTTTATCTTGTCAAACATTAAGGAATGTCTATAAAACCTTTATCTCAAACATTAAGAGGGGACAGTTATAACCTAAGGCAGAATACAAAATAGGACAATTGGAGGAACTAGGTCACACCATTAAAAGGGAACTTTGGCATAACATTCCTCCTTTTTTCTCTTGGAACTATTCAAATCTTTGAAGTACCTTCCTCTAGAAGGCCTTAGCACTATAATTTGAACAACCCTATGTGAAGTAAATAGACCAAATAAAAATCAAAATAAAGCTAGACCAATGCAAGTACTTATAGCAAGGTCAAGTCTCTCCCTGATAACCCCAGAGTTAATCAGCAAAACACAAAGTTCCTTATTTCAATTATTTCTGACAACCAATTGTCAGATCCTCTGCAATTGGGGAGCATATGTGGACAGCTGTGGTCATTTGTGCATGACTCGACCTCTGCTTATGGAGAGCAGCAGGGCTCAAGACAATTGTGCTGCCCATTCAGAGGGGCAGCCGGCTCCAGGGGAGAAGGGTAAGGCTTGGAGTAGCTCCACCTATTCCTGCCCAGAGGAACAAACAGGACTGCATAAAGGATCAGATTTCTGAGCAGATTATGCTGTTAGACCATGGCAGGCAAGCCCCAAACTTTTAGAAGCCCGATATCAACTACAAGGTCCTTTTAAGTACGCTGAAATATTAATTAAAGACCTGGGCTAACAGGAGTGGAAAAACAGCTAAGAGAGACTGCCCGTTCCAAGACAGGTATCCAATTTCTGGTTATTTCTAAAAAATAATCCCGATTATATCCCAAAGAGATTATAAAGAAGGGAAAGGGACCTGTATGTGCACAAATGTTTGTGGCAGCCCTTTTTGTAGTGGCTAGAAACTGGAAACTGAATGGAAGTCCATCAGTTAGAGAATGGCTGAATAAATTGTGGTATATGAAAATTATGGAATATTACTGTTCTGTAAGAAATGACCAACAGGAGGATTTCAGAAAGGCCTGGAGAGACTTACACGAACTGATGCTGAGTGAAATGAGCAGGACCAGGAGATCATTATATACTTCAACAACAATACTAGATGATGACCAGTTCTGATGGATCAGGCCATCCTCAGCCAACGAGATCAACCAAATCATTTCTAATGGAGCAGTAATGAACTGAACTAGCTATACCCAGAAAAAGAACTCTGGGAGATGACTAAAAACCATTACATTGAATTCCCAATCCCTATATTTATGCACACCTGCATTTTTGATTTCCTTCACAAGCTAATTGTACAATATTTCAGAGTCTGATTCTTTTTGTACAGCAAAATAACGTTTTGGTCATGTATACTTATTGTGTATCTAATTTATATTTTAATATATTTAACATCTACTGGTCATCCTGCCATCTAGGGGAGGGGGTGGGGGGGTAAGAGGTGAAAAATTGGAACAAGAGGTTTGGCAATTGTTAATGCTGTAAAGTTACCCATGTATATATCCTGTAAATAAAAGGCTATTAAATAAAAATAAAAATAAAAAAAATAATAATAAAAAAAATAAAAATAAAAAATAATCCCAAAAACTGAGTCTGCCAGGGCAATTCCAACAGAATAAGGGATTTCCAAAAAATCATAGTCTAGTAAATTTCAGCAAGGAGTAAAGAACTTCCAATTAAATCTGAACTAGCAAGATACCAGTTTTCCCAATTTCCTATTTCTTCTCCTCCCTTTTATTTTCTTTTGGAAAGGAATTATCAAATGACCATCCCACATATAAATCATATACATATGCATATACATAACAGACTAAAAGTCCCTCAAACATAACAGCAATAGTTACACAAGTTTAACAATTTCCATTCCAAGTCTTAAACACAGCACGGTAATACAGTGAAAATTCTAACAAGTCGACCACTTTCCCACTCCCCCCTATCAGTCCAAATTACATCAGGAAAAGTGGGAGATGGTTGTCAATTGCTTCTTCATGCTGAACAGGGACAATGCTCAGTCCGGGACAGGGATGGGTTTGTAGTGTGCTGTGCTGACAATCAAAGGTTTGATCTAGGTCCCAGAAGCAAGTCAATATATCTGCAATTTGACCAAATCTAGAAATAAAAACAAATCTACAAAGAAAAGTTAGGACAGTCTGAGATAGAAAGACTGGTCCACAAGGACTGGTACAAGATGTGGCCTCTCATTAGTTAAAAACCTTAAAAAAAAACTTGAATGTCCAGACACAATATCTAGTAACCAATAGATAATCAGACCAAATACTTATTTGCTCAAGTATTTAGGATATAATGATTACCGATGACCAGATTGGAAACAACAAGGTATGACATAATTGAATTAACAATTTCTTATTGATCATTGCTCTGATTATAGAAATCAGTTACAGGAGGAAAAAAAATGCAGTGACATATTAATTACAAACCCAAGATATTTTACCTCTAGTAACAAATCCTAAACAGATATTTACCATAACCTTATCAGTTTGCTGCTTTTAAAATGTCTGGAACAGTTTAGAGGAAGGGGGGAACAATAGAATTCCAGGTGACTACCCTTCCCTCAACTCCACAAGGGTGGGGAGCGAAGTCAAACCAAGCTTCACTCCAGGCTAACTAAATGCTCCTATAGCTGAAGTGGCAGCAGTGGGGGGCGAGTTTAAATCTTTACAAAAGATCTCTACCCCACCCAACTTTTAAAGTAGCAGAAAGCAGTGGGTGGGTGGGGGAATCCCATAAAACCCACATGTCCAGCAGAGCATATAATCCATTTCTATCTCATTTCAAATAATAAAACAACATAGTTTCTTTCTCCCCTTCTGGCCCCATGTAGCCATTATTCCCAATGGACTTCTCCTAAGGTCCAACTTGGCCATAGTTGAAACTTTCAGAAAAGTCCTTGTTACATACTTTAGGTAAAATTAGAGGCACATCACCTCTTTCAGGCAAGTTAACAGAACTTCTTTAACAAGCTATTGTTCCTTTAAGATGTTATACTTAAGGAAAACCAATTCATTTCCCAAATTTAGAATCATCTTTAAGTTCCTAATCAAATATTTTCACCAGCTGGAGTTCAGTATTGAAATAACCAATTCCCAAATTTGATCATTGTTCTTAAATTTAACAGAGCTCTTAAATGAACAAAACAAACAAATTACAATTTCCCAACACAGACAAAAATCACACAGAACACAGAGCACAACTAGACTGTCTAATAATATACAAGACATACAGAACACTGATCACACTTAGACTGCACAATTACAACATTCAGTAGGACACTAACATTAAAGCCAAACTAAATGGAGTTTTAAAATCCCCAGTCTTTGTAGATAGCCCCCTGAGCATACAAAAGCAGGAGGCCTTTTGCTCTAACTACTCTAACTAACTTTACTCTAACACAGGATGACCCAAGCAGGGAAACCGAGTCCCATTTTCAAATGTATATACTTCCCACTCAATGGAAGAAGTGGGAGGACCTCTTGTAGAAATGCATTGAGATGCAAAGGACGAGCCTTTTTCTCTGGAAAAGGGTTGGACAGAAAGAGTTTCCTTAAGCAAAGCATCTGCTCCAGGAAAAGATTTTTGAGGCAGAGGAGTATCTAGATTGTGGACACGTAAAAACTTAGTTTTCCAAATCTTTGTAGCCTCCCTCGCATCTCTTTTTAGAGATAGAGCCACAGCAATTCCTAAAGAATTGTGCCAGAACTCCCAAGAGCTCCAAACGACTGCAGTCTTGATGACTGCAGTGTCCACTACAAGATAAGGAAAGAAAAAGTCTTTTACCTTGTCCAGAATTCTGTATTTCACACTCCAGTAGCGACCCCCACGTCCAGTAGGCCACTCATCAACCAAGCAAATGGCACCCCCAAAAAGGGCACCCCAAAAGTGACAACCGCGTCCGGTTAGACACTAATCAACCAAGCAAATGGCACCCCCAAAAAGGGCACCCCAAGTGACAACCGTGTCTGGTTAGACACTGATCAACCAAACTATCCAAACCAACTGGTACCCCAAAAAGGGCACCCCAAAAGTGACAACCGTGCAACCGTGTCTGGTTAGGCTGGTTAGTCACTAATCAACCAAACCAAACAAACAAAACAAGTTTTAAGACATAACCAGATGGTATCCCAAAAGGTACCCAGACAAACTTACACTCCTGTGGCCGAAATTGGGTTGTCTACCATCAGGCTATTGTGGCTGGAAACTGCTCTTTCCCTGAGGCTCTGGAAAGAAATCCAGTGGGGCCCGACCTTTCTAGGCCAAGAATTCAGATTCACAGCCACCCTGCCCAAGGCAGAGACCCGAAAATCTCTTATCTCTAATCCTGCTCATTTTCTAATTATCTCACTGGGGCTTTCAGATGTAATGCAAGAAACTGAGCAAGACAGAGATTAGAGACCAATTCAATAATTGGAGAGAAATACTGGGACCAATGGATCCATGTTGATCCCAGGGCTAGACAAGACTATCATCTCAAAGAATCTAGCCCCAAGTATCAAGGCAGCAAGCTTTTTATGGAATAACAAGAACAATGACATTACTGATATTCTAATGATATCTGAAATGGATAAATCTTTATTTTGTCAAACATTAAGGAATGTCTATAAAACCTTTATCTCAAACATTAAGAGGGGACGGTTCTAACCTAAGGCAGAATACGAAATAGGACAATTGGAGGAACTGGGTCACCCCATTAAAAGGGAACTTTGGCATAACATCCCCTCTCCCCTCCCCAAGATAGCAAACAATCTGACATAGGTTATACATGTACAATCATATTAAACATATTTCTATATTAGTCATGTTGTAAAAGAAGAAGAATCAGAATAAAAGAGAAAACTGGAAGAAAAAAACAAAAAAACAAATTGTAAAAAGTGACAATAGTATGCTTTAATCTGCATTCAGACTCCATAGTTCTTCTTCTGGCTGTGAATAGCATTCTGTCATAGGTCTTTTGGAATTGTCTTGTATCAATGAATTGCTGAGAAGAGCTGAGTCTATCATAGTTGATCATCACATAATCTTGTTGTTACTGTGTACTATGTTCTCTTGTTCCTGCTCAATTTTTACTTAGCATCCGGCTTTTCTGAAATCAGCCTGCTCATAATTTCTTAGAGCACAGTAGTATCCCATTACATCCATATATCACAAGTTATTCAGCCATTCCTCAGCCCAATCCTTAATTCTATCTAGCATCTTCCCTCTATTGATTATTTCCAATTTTTACATACATGGGTGTGTATCGCATAGTTGTTTGCATGTTTTCTCCATTAGACAATGTGTTTCTTGAGAGCAGGAATTATCTTTTGCCTTTCCTTGAACCCCTAGCATTTAAGATAGTGCCTGGAATGTTGATGATGTGGTTGAGTCATTTCAGTTGGGTCTCAGCTCTTTGTGGTCCTATTTGGAGTTTTCCTGGCAAAGATACTGGAATAGTTTGCCATTTCCTTCTCATTTTCCAGTTCATTTTCCAGATTAGGAAATTGAGCAAAATAGAGTTAAATGACTTGCCCAGGGTCACACAGTACAGAAAGGACTTAATAAAAGTTCATTAACTGACTTACTGATAGGTACATTGCACCTTTTGATGGAAGATAGAAGAATGCAAATCATGAATTGAAATCTCTTTCTGAAGTGCTTGTAGACAAGGGCAGATGAAAATGAAAGAAGAATGAGATGAAAGTAAATACATGACTAAAACAGATTAGAAACAGCTAGAAGATGCAAACAAGCTGCACCTAGCAGAGATACATACATCAAATGTGACCACACTGGCAGCATTGGTTGGTAAGAGCAAATAGAGTTCAGTCCAGAGCTTTTTTCTGCTGCTGCTACCTCTGCTGCTGCTTCCCTGGAGATGTGAGCTGATAGTTCTTGCTTATCTTCCAAAATTACTTTACTTTCATTTTTCCCCTGACCAGGGAGTAAATGGAGAAAAGGGGGGAAGGGAAAGAAACCAAACAAGGCACATCACTGTGGAAAGCTTTGTATCATTTTAATATTTATTTGCATTTTATGCTAACTAATAATGCATTAGAATTTATGATTTTTATAAAAAACATTTATATTAAATCACATTAACAGCTAATCTTATAAGTTTAGGTAGTTGAAGTTCAGAGGACATCCATGGCAAAAATGGCAATAAACTAGTTTTTTAACTTTCTATTTTATTTTTAAGTATTCTTTTCTTTTTAAATTTTGAGTCCCAAACTCTCTTCATTCCTCCTACCTTTTCCCCACCCACTGAGAAGGCAAGTAATATGATATCAAATATAATGTAAAATCATGCAAAATATCACCCTGTATTTGTTAAAAGCAAGAAAATTAAAAATAAGAAAATGATACTTTAGTTTGTATACAGAATTCATCAGTTCTTTCTGGAGATAGATTGCAATTTTTTATCATGAATCCTTTGGAATTTTCTTGTATTATTGTACTGATCAGAGTATTGAGCTAATTTTTAAAAATTTCTGTGTACAAAACCTGTCCACAAGGCAGACAATAAAGGGAGAGTGGAAAAGGATTTCCTCCAAGTACACCTTTTATCTCTATCTCACTACTGAGTTTAACACACATCACACCACACATGTACTCACTGTACACTTACAAATATCTTCACTTAATTCTGCTATTGATTCAAGATATCAATCTATATCTCCTCTCTTTCACTGTCAAACTCTAAACGGGAAAAACTTGTCTATACTCCTTGTTTCCATTTCCTTGATTCTCAGAATTTTTTTAACACCTTGGAATCTGATTTCATATTCCACCACTCAAATGAAATTATTTTCTCCCAGTTTAGCATTGATATTCTAACTCTAAAGATCCAGTGATCTTTCTTCAGTCATCATCTTTTCTCTGTCTCTCTTCAGCTTTCCCACTGCTGGCTGCTTCCTACTGACCAACTACCCTATGATCTCTCAGTTCTTATAATACTGTTTTCTTCTGATTTCTCTCCTATTTGTCTCTTTGTTAGAATTTTATGCAGGTGCCACCCCTCTTATATGGTTTTATTATCTGACCATGGATCTTTGCAATACCCACTTAGTTGGTCTTCCTCTAATCTCTACCCTCTTTGTCCTCCACACAACTTCCAAATTAATATTCCTGAAACACAAACTTGGTCAGTCAGCTCCCTCTTGCCTTAGGATACATCTTTATAGTCTTCCTCCAGCCTATCTTTCTAGGATTTCACATGATTCTCCCTTGTGCAATGCATATTGCAGCCAAACTGTTCTACTTGGTGGTTCTCAGGGATGACAGTCCACATTTGCTACTCCATGTCATTATGCTACTGGTGCCCCATGACCTCTCTCCTCATCTCCATCTCATAGAGTCCCTAGCATCCTTCAAAGCAGAGCTCAGGTGTCATATCCAGCAGTTAGGTAGCACAATGCTAAGCCTAGAGTCAGGAAGATTTCAATTCAAATTCTGCCCCAGACATATACTAGATGCTATATAAATGCATATTTCTTTTCTTTCACTTTCCCAAAAGAGAAATTTCCTGATCTTGCCACTTGTTGATTTCTCTCTCCTTAGAAACTTACTTTATATTCTCATTCTCTCCCTCTCCTTCTCTCTTTCCCTCTCCCTCTCTTTCTCCCTTTCCCTCCCCCCCCCTCCTCTCTCTCTTTCTCTCTCTCTCGTTTTTTCTTTTTTTCTTTCTCTCTCATACACATACATATCAAGGAACATCAGATATATATGACAGTCTAGTACAGGTAGTACAAGTCATGTTCATTCATGAATTTTTCACTGCTCCCTGCATAAGGAATGCACTTGTGATTCCATCTTTAATTCTTCAAAGGCAATGATGTTCTATTTCCTGCTGATATATAACAACACTGTTAAAATGTTAATATAAGGGTATGAATCCATTTATTACTCCATTCCCAGTCAAAGTGATTACCTTTATTAGTTAAGACCATTGATTGGACCAATCAAAACTAGGTGTGAACAGAGTCTGTATACCTTGAATCATTCAAAGACATTTCAATTAGTACAATAGAAAATCTATTGTGATTGCATGAAGAATTATATCACTCTCTGTGGAATTTGTTTAATACTAAGAGTTATCTCAGAAGTAGAGATATTAAGCATCTGAAACAGGGAAAATGGAATGGGAACATCAAGGACTGAGACACAAAGAGTCAGCAGCTTAGGTCCAACTGGAAAAAGAGAAAATGAGATTGAAATTTAGTCAAGAGGTGATCTAGGAGATTCAATAACCTGAGAAGAACCTCAGAACAAAAGGCTTAGGCTGACACCATCAGTTGTACCCACCTCCTCAAGGACTGAGGGAATTTCCAAGAAGGGGTATGCTCTTTCTCCAACTTCCCCTGTCTATTAAAAGATACTGTCATGTACTTCAATGCTTCTTTGCCCAAAGTTTCCAGTAACTAGAATTTTGCCCCAACCACAAAGAGACCAAGGTTTAGCTAGAGCTAAATATGGCTGTAAATTAAGGCAGATAGCCCAAACTCTACCTACACATTAGGGGTTTTCCCCAGTGAGGGTTCAGAATGATTGTGACTGTGCTCCAATTTATTTAATATAAATTCCGTAAAAAAGAATACGTGTGTGTGTGTGTTCCAATGCAGCATTAGAAGGAATCATGTGGATCAGAAGAACCATTATATTGCTTCTTAGGCTTTCTATGATATCAATTTTAACAGTTTTTTGTCCATCTGCATCCTCTGTCCCTGCAAATATGCTATAAACCCAAATATGCTATTTAGGGTTTATTGGATAAACCCTAAAGTCAAATGCATGGTGAAATCTGGGCAATAAATAAATGTGACACAGGGGGAAAGAGCTGATCTCAAAGTCAGAAAGAGACTAAGTAAATCAGTTAATTTCTCAAGGCTTTAATCAACTCTCTAATACTGTTAATTGCAGTGAAAGTGTCAGCTTGCATGGCTAGAGTTTCCCATCCCTTATAACAATTAAATCACAAGTCTATTCCCTATACTGTCCACTTGGGGTTTGCTGTGTAGCAGTTGGACAGGCCAAATTTCTTTTGTTAATTAATTGATCTCTTCCAGGAAGCCCTCTAGTCCTCCCTTGTGCAATGCATATTGCAGCCAAACTGTTCTACTTGGTGTTTCTCAGGGATGACAGTCCACATTTGCTACTCCATGTCATTATGCTACTGGTCCCCCATGACCTCTCTCCTCATCTCCATCTCATAGAGTCCCTAGCATCCTTCAAAGCAGAACTCAGGTGTCAGAGTCTAGTCTAGTGTGGCATGATGCAATTTATATAATGTCATCCCCATGCAGAGAAAAATGGACCTTATTAATATGAAAAAAAGTAACAAAAGAACATTGATACCTACTGACCATTTGCTTCCTTTTCCTGCTTTTCACGTATGACAGTCATCTAAATGTCAATCAAGGGCATCCTAAATGAGGATAAGTAAGGACAGTAAGGAAAAAGACTTTGTACTTAAAAAAATTATTTATTAGTTTTCAACATTTACTTTTCCTGGATGTGAATCCCCAATGAATCTTCCCCTAACTTGGTAACTATACTGGGTCTCTTCTATCACAATGGCAAATACCTTTGATGAACATAAATCTATTTCGTGACAGATGTGTATGATTAGAGAGCCATTGAATAGGGTTTTTCTGTTATGGCATCTTTCAAGGAATTCTGAAGCATTCTGACACATGGATGAAAGCTACCTCACTATGAAAGAGTCTATAAGTTTTGTTCTTCTAAATCAAATGCAGTGTTTATTTTTGTAATAAACAAATAATAAGCAAAGTAGAATCATATATTTTCTACATCTTTCAGTTAATCAGACAATGGTAAAGATGTGGTCCATTTCTGAATATCTTTTGGGAAAGTCTGCTTTTAAGAAAGACTTAACATGAACTGATGCTGAGTGAAGTGAGCAGAACCAGGAGAACGTTGTATACAGTAACAGCAACATTATACAGTCATCAACTTTGACTTTGCTCTTCTCAGCTAAACAATGATCTAAGAGAATTCCAAAAGATTCATGATGGAAAATGCTATTCACATGAGCTATTGACTACTTAAAAACTCTGCTATAGACATTTGTCAGTGTCTCTGAAAACTTTTCTGACCTTTTGAAGTTCACAAAACCTAGTCTATTCCATCTCTGGTAAAGTCACCTAAATAAAATCAGGAGAAATTAGATGTAACAGAGATAAAAGAGTAACACCATGCATATATAAACACAAGGTAATCATATGAGGATATAAAGCATCTTCTGCTTCCATTCTCCACACCTAGAGGCTTAACATGATTTCTTTTTATTTGAAAGCTGTTAGAGAAAGAGAATGGTGGAGTTCCTCTATTTAGAACCTTTTGTATGCAGATTTAGTATTAGATTAAAAGGTTTTCTGTCAACATTAAATAAAATAACAATAATAGAATATTCTTGCATCCCCTGAGTTGGAGGTAAGCTCCCTCTATTCCATGTCATCATACATTCCTGGAAGCAAGTTCCCAAGCCTTCACACAGATAGACAGAAAGATGTATGGTGGCAAACCACTGTATGAATATTCCAAAGATTGAGTCTCTATTGGTTAGTCCCCTTTAAATTTGCATATATCATTTCCCCTCACAATAGAATGTAAGGCCCTTGAGGGGAAGAATTATTTCATTTTTTGTTGTTGTTGTCTTCCTCATTCTTATATTGTTGTGCCACAGTTCCCTTTTTATTGTCCTGATTCAGTTTCCCTAAATTGTTTTGCCTCAGTTTTCCTAAATTGTCCTGACTCAGTTTCCCTTAATTGTTCTGCCTCAATTTCCCTTTATTGTTTTGCCTCAATCCCCTTAGTTGCAAACCCCCCCTCCGGTTTATTAAGACTGATATGACTCAGGGCTACTTACTCTAAGGTAATAAATTGTCAACATGTAAACTCAAGATAGAGGGGAGTTCAGACTTCCTGGCTCTAAACTGGACACTTCTTTAACTCCCAATTTGTTCCAATTTATGGTCTTATACCCCAACCTGTCAGAACTGGATTGATAGTTCCTACCTGGAGATCCCCTGATCACCAGTTTGGACTCCACCCCTCTGCTTTTGTTTAGCTACTGTGTATAAATGTCATTTATACACAGTAAATGACATCAGCCCTGGGGGCAGCATGCTTTCAAATCTCTATCATTCTCAGTGATCTGAAATTTCACCTTCTCCAGTTGTTTGTCTGTGCCTGCATTTCCCAAACTCACTCAATGGTCTTATTGAATTGTTGGAGTTGGTAAAGAGTGCAGTATTGTCTCTCTTTTGGCTCAGCATATTCATACACAAAAATACACACTCCCCTATCATTTGGCTGGACCTGCTATTATCCCCACAAAAATGCCTTCATTGGCTCATCAGTATAATTTTAACTGACAATCAAAGGAAGCCTTATTTGCTAAATCATAGGCTGATCACTGAGGGATAAAGCATCATTCCAACTTCTATTCCTTCAAATCTCTGAAGCATTTCTTGGATGCTCTTCTTTGGAATCTTCTGCCTTTTTCTCTAATTAGCATGATTCTCTTCTCAAATATGTTCCTGACGGTGTGACATTACACAATCACAGAATTGAAGAACTGGGCATCTAGTCTAATTGATATATGAAGGAATCCCTTCTCTAATCAATACTGATTTAGAACATTTTTTAATGACTATAGATAACTTTGATTTCTTCTTCTGAAAACTTCATGTTCATATCCTTTGACCCTTTATCAATTGTAATATTATAAATTTGACTCAGTTCTCTATCTCTTTGAGAAATGAGACTTTTGTCAGAGAAATTTCTTATAAAATTTACCACTACTGTTTTGTACTACAAAACTTCCAACAAGTTGTCATATAGTCTTTAATTGTAAACCTCAAAGGAAAAAACTGCTGGGACCTCCTTTGTCTTCAGGATCACTCTGGTTAGGAAGTTTTTTCCTTGTATCAAGCTGAAATTAGCCTCTTTGCACCTACCATTTATTGATCCTAGTTCTGTTTTCTGGGGCCAAACAGAATACTGTCCTGTTCCCCCTAATTCTTCTTTTATCTAAGATAAATATCTCCAGTTTCTTCAATGATATTATACTTCTCAGTCAAGCTTAAGATATATTGATAAAACAGTCATCAAGACAGTCTGGTACTAGCCAAGAAATAGAGTGGTGGATCAGTGGAATCAGACTATACAAAATACACAGTAGCAAATGACCCACAGTAATCTAATGTTTGATTAAACTCAAAGATCCAAGATTTGAGGACAGGCAATCCTATTTAATTAAAAAAAAAAAAAAAAAAGCTAGAAAAACCAGAAAGCAGTTTGGCAGAAATTAGGTAGAGACCAACATTTCACACTGTTTAATAAGTCAAAATAGGTACATAATTTGAACATAAAGGGTTATATAAACAGACTAGGGACGCATGGAAAATTTTACCTGTCATATCTATGGTAAGGGAAGAATGTATGACCAAATAAAAGATCGAAAGAATTATATCATAGGATGTAAAATGAATAATTTTGTGAAATTTTATTAAATTTATAAAGGTTTGCACAAAACTATGCAACCAAGATAACAAGGAAACTGGAAAGGGGAAATTTTGCAGCAAATTTCTCTGATAAAGGCCTTACTTCTCAAATATATAGAAACAGTCAAATTTATAAGAATACAAGTCATTTTCCATTTGATAAAGGGTCAAAGAACATGAGCAGGCAGTTTCAGAAGAAATCAAAGCTATCTCTAGTCATATGAAAAAAGTGCTCTAAATCAAGATTGATTAGAGAAATGTGCATTAAAACAACTTTGAGACATTGGCCTTAGACTGAACACCTGCTGGATGTTGCATCAATCAGTATCTGAGATCTGGAGATCATTATGCCTTCTGGTGTGATCTCTAAGACAGGCATAATCTCAGCAGGAAGCAATTACAGAACATGAGACTTTTGTCCCTTATCCCAAAAGATTTTGAGTCCCATTTGTTTGAGGGAGGAAATGATGGGGGCTTATTAAGATCCTCTCTCCCCTTCCCAGGTCTTTGATAGCAAAGAGTGGCAATAAGGGAGAGCCCAAATTACTGTAAACAATCTCTATCTATTCTCAGAGGCAAGCAGGGAGGAGCACTGATAGGATTAAGTGGACCTTTTGATTTTGATTGGGCTTTTTCTTCAAGTCGTCTTTATTTAGCCTCACCCTAAGAAGAGGTTTCTGGTAAAATTCCTAGCTGACTTTTCATTGACAAAATTATGATGTAATGCCAGAGAAACTGAGGCAGGAAAGAGATTAGAGAGTTTTCAATAGTTTATTAATTGGAGAGTATAATTGACTGGACAGGACTCTCGTCTCAATCCAGTCAGATAGAGATATACTGGGCCAAGGAATCCATGTTGGTCCCAGGGCTGTCATCTCAAAGAATGCAGCCAAGAATGGGTGTATCTCAGGACCTTAAATATTCTCTAAAGACAAAGGACCCAAAAAAGGCAGGAAGGCTTCTGTCAGGTTAGGGGGAGACCATAACTCCTAAAAGCCCAGAGACAGGATGTCTGAATACCCAGAGATAAAGATGTCAATGAGGTATCTTGGAATATTTTAGAGGGATATTGTAAATTCTTGAGGACAGGGGAGAGTCAGGAGTTCTGCTCTCTTGTTTATCTTGCTAGCAATTTATAACCTTAGTATAAACAGTTCCCAGTCTTAATGGACCAGAGTGGGTTTTTACTACTAAGGGGATTTGACAGAACAGTTAAGGAAACTGAGACAAAGGAAACTAGTTCAGGGAAACCAAGTCAGAACAGTTAAAGAGAACTGTGGCATAACAATGATAACCTCATAGTTATTGTATCCAATCAGAAAGCCAAGTTATAGTGTCAATCTGAAGTCCTGTTTCCCTTATAAAAGACCTACTCATTTGTAAACTCCCAACTTCTCTTGGAATTTAATCCACCAGTCAATGGTATAATCCATTTGCTGTGCCTTAATGACATCTTAATCGCTAGAACCCCTTTTCTTTGCTAAAAGCTCTTATGGATTTAGCCTGCTATTAGCAGTATAATAAAATCTTTTCCTCTTGTTTTTTTTGGGGGGAAGGAGGAAAACAACTATGAGGTACCACCTCCTACCTATCAAATTGGCTAATATGACAGAAAAGGAAAATAACAAATATTGGAGTATAGGAAAATATGCATTGTTGGTGGAGTTGTGAACTGATAGTGAGAACTAAGCCCAAAGGGCTATCATACCCTTTGACCTAGAAATACTGATGAGGTCCTGAGTAACTAGGTATAGTTGGCAAAAAAAAAAAAATAAAAACAACAACAACAACAAAAATCTGAAGTACTGGTAGAATTACTCCTTGAGGCAAGCAGGGAAGGACATTGGTGGGGATTGGTTTAGCCTCATAGTCCCACTCTCTGTGGAGGTCCAGGATAACCCCACCTTGCTACATACAGTCAGAAATCTGAGTTATATCAACCCTCTGAAATTAAATTTCCCCCATAAATCTGTTCATGGATCACACCATTGTTTCTGAACCCCTTTGGATTATACCCACCATAACATGCTGCCTCTTGGTGTCTTTTTCCTCAGCCTTCCTCCATGCCACTTGGTATCTCTCATTCCCCCCATGCCTCTAATTTTTTCTCCTTATAGCTCACTCTTTTAGGGTATAAAATTCTTCTATAGATTAAGCCTGCCATCTAAGGACATACTCCAACCCCATAGGGCATTTCCTTCCTAATTGTGAGTTCCAATAGAACTTGTGAGTTCCCCAATAGGGAACTTGTCTTTTCTATCATTAATTGTTAAAATTCCTTTCCTTCACAGGATAGTTTACCTCTCAGACCTGTGGAAGGGGAAGGACTTTATGACAAAAGAAGACCTAGAGATCATTACTGATCACAAAATAGAAAATTTCGACTATACCAAACTGAAAAGTTTTTGTACAAACAAAATTAATGCAGAAAAGATTAGAAGGGAAGCAATAAACTGGGAAAATATTTTTACAGTCAAAGGTTCTGATAAAGGCCTCATTTCCAAAATATATAGAGAATTAACTCTAATTTATAAAAAATCAAGCCATTCTCCAATTGAAAAATGGTCAAAGGATATGAACAGACAATTCTCAGATGAAGAAATTGAAACTATTTCTAGTCATATGAAAAGATGCTCCAAGTCATTATTAATCAGAGAAATGCAAATTAAGACAACTCTAAGATACCACTACACACCTGTCAGATTGGCTAAGATGACAGGAAAAAATAATGATGAGTGTTGGAGGGGATGCAGGAAAACTGGGACACTGATGCGTTGTTGGTGGAGTTGTGAACAAATCCAACCATTCTGGAGAGTAGTTTTGAACTACGCTCAAAAAGTTATCAAACTGTGCATACCCTTTGATCCAGCAGTGTTACTACTGGGATTATATCCCAAAGAGATTATAAAGAAGGGAAAGGGACCTGTATGTGCACGAATGTTTGTGGCAGCCCTTTTTGTAGTGGCTAGAAACTGGAAACTGAATGGATGTCCATCAGTTGGAGAATGGCTGAATAAATTGTGGTATATGAAAATTATGGAATATTACTGTTCTGTAAGAAATGACCAACAGGATGATTTCAGAAAGGCCTGGAGAGACTTACACGAACTGATGCTGAGTGAAACGAGCAGGACCAGGAGATCATTATATACTTCAACAACAATACTATATGATGACCAGTTCTGATGGACCTGGCCATCCTCAGCAATGAGATCAACCAAATCATTTCCAATGGAGCAATAATGAACTGAACCAGCTACGCCCAGAGAAAGAACTCTGGGAGATGACTAAAAACCATTACATTGAATTCCCAATCCCTATATTTATGCCCACCTGCATTTTTGATTTCCTTCACAAGCTAATTGTACAATATTTCAGAGTCTGATTCTTTTTGTACAGCAAAATAACAGTTTGGTCATGTATACTTAAAAAAATAAATAAATAAAATAAAATAAAATAAAATTCCTTTCCTTGCTAACTATATACTTTCTGTCTTATATTTACCATTCCTGATATCCACTGCATCTCTTCATTTTGTCTATAATCTCTTCTAAATAAACCTACCTTTTGCCACAGAGAATGGTCATTGTTGATTCTTCACATGATCAAACTCCAACATTTTGTACCTCTCAACATTTGTTGCTAAGCCCCAAACACATCATTTGGAATAAGAAATTGCTCTCTCTGAATCACATTAATATCACTACTAGGTCTGTAGCCAAAGAAATAGAAAGAGGGGGAGATATATACATACAAAACTATTTACAGCAGGGGTTTGTTTTGTTGTTGGTTTTGTATGTGTTAGCAAAGAATTGGACATTGAGAGATACCCATCAATTAGGTAATGGATGAATAAGTTGTGGTATATGATTGTGATGGAATACTATGCCATAAGAAATGATGAACAGGATGGTTTCAGAAAAACCTTGCAAAACTTACATGAACTGATACAAAGTGAAGTGATCTGAACCAGGAGAATACCATACACAGTAACAACAATATTATAAATGATCACCTATGAATGATCATTACAATTCTGAAGGATTTATTATGAAGTACACTATCAACCTCCAGAAAGAGAACTGATGGAGTCTGAATGGAAGTATATTTTTAATCACTTTCTTTTTCTTTTTTTTTTTTTTTTTTTTTTTTTTTTTGCTATAAGGCTAATATGAAAATGTGTTTTTTCATGATTTCACATGTATAATTGATATCACACTTCTTGCTTCACAATGGATGGGGGAGAATTGGAAGAAAGGGAGAAAATTCAGACAAAAAACAATTTTTTAAATGAGTGTCCTGAATAAATAGTAAATTTAAAAGAAAAAAATTAAAGATCTTAGTGTTCGGGGCTTGCCATATCACACTGTTGGTTCTATTCTGTTTCATCTTGTTTACTCAGCTCCAACAATTTGTTGTCAAGATCTTTTTTTTTTCTTGTTCTGGCTGATGTCCAATGTGTTATCTGCCTCTTCCAGACAATCACAAACAGAACCCCCACTCAGCATCTTCCCTGTCCTTTTCCATCCCATTCTTTCCCAAGTCAGAAAACATTTGTATACATACAAAAATAAACACACAATTATACATGTGATACATACAGATAGTTCCAACCAATCAGAGCCTCTTTCAATGAGATAGTTATGAGATAGATATACATGCTGCCCATCTGGAAAGTGATTCATAGATAAGTATAAAAAGTTACATGTGTGGACATATGTAACATAGAAATACAGTTACATTTTATGCTGGGGTACAATTTTCCATGCAATAATAGCAGCAGTTTATTGCAAATCTACAGTTACACACAGAGATTGTTGGCCCGAGTTCCCTAGTACTCAATATTTGTTGTAGCTACAAATTCCCAATTTGTGCACACAAGCATACAGACATCATAAAGAACCAGGCACAGGTGATGAGTGTGAGAATTGAGGGTTGAGAGATCACCTAACAGCAATGGGATCCTCTTGGCCAGAGGCAGGCTTTGCCAAAGAATTCGCAAACCCCAGTGCATACAATGGCAAAAGGGGATTTATTTACATTAAGAAGGAAGCTTTCTTAATGGGCAAAATCCTGTTAGGACTTCTGCAAAGATTTATTCTGAGAGAGACCCAGTGGGCTAAGTCCAGAAGGGCATTAGCAAAAATTTGAGGTTCAGAGTTGTCTTTTATTAATCTTCTGAGGCTAGAGGCTGGGGAGATTAGGGGCTAATTTTCAATTCAATAGAAGTCGGTGATTATGCCCCAGGCCAAGATCTTCAATTGAATGAGATTACTTATTTTGGGAATTTCCCTTATGGACAGAAGGGTGTGTCCCTCCCAGAGGTCGGAAGGGTTTGAGACCCTGAATCACCCTTCCATCAAAGTTTCCTTTTGGACCCTCCCCCCACAGATTAAAAGGGACACAATTTACATCACAGGGAATAGATACAAGTCCTCATTCATTCAACCAGAGCCCTGAGGTGTTACTCAATTTAATTCATTAGATCACAAAACTTAAAGCTGAAAAGGCCCTTCTGATTTAGTCCCTTCATTTTGTGGCAAGGAAACTTGAAATCTAGAGATGGGAAGGGATTTGCTTCTGGTCACACAAATAGTGAGACATTGGCGTGTTGTTAAATAATTCTGAATTTAAAGTCAAAGTGATGTAATATGATTTTGTGGTCCCCCGATTTTAGGGGGGATTCTATTCTGGCAATATCAGTGATTTTAGACTTGCTTCAGGAAACTCCTATGTCCAATCTGTCTGATTCTGAATAGACTACTCCTCAGTTCATTGCTGAGTGGGATCTGTTCAGTGATAAACAAATTCCAGAGACCACCCCTCAATTCACTGCTGACCGATAATGTGGTCAGCAAGAACCAAATTCCAGAAACTACTCCCTAGCCTTACCCTTGGGCCATAGAATTAACATGACAATGGTGGAAAGCTAAATAAAGCTGTCCTCTGCCCCTTAACACTCTGCTGTTTCCATTCTGGAATCTAGCTCGCTCTTCTCAGCATCAATAAACCCTTTGCCACTTAACTTGGAGATTGGGTCTACCTGCAACACTGACCTGGGGACCCCCAATGTTGTTAGGGTGTCTTATCCCTCAATAAAACAATATAGATTCAAATCCTGACTGCTATACTTATTACCTATATTACTCTGGGTAATTTATTTAACATTTCCAGACCTCTTGATATGTAAAATAAGTGGATGAGACTAGATCACTTCTGAAGTGTTTTTCATATTGAAGATTATCAGCCCAAAAATGAGATCACCTGATTCCAATTCCAGGCCCCTTTCTTCTATGATAATCAACAAATATTGATTATAACAGAAGTGCCACCCCAACATTTTAACTGATCTTTGCCTAATCTTGGAAGCTTACATGACTTTAAGTTATCTAAGAAAACTTAAAGTACAGCAAAACCTCTGGAGCCTAAAAGGAAAACTGCTATAGCCTGTATAACTTAACCCACCTGCCATCAAAGACAACACAAGACATCTTCTTGATCCCATGCAAAAACCTTGATAGTTTGCATCGCTCATGTACCCCTCATGTACAGTGAATCTCAGACCCCCTTTAGACAACACCCTGTTGTCCCATTATTACAATAAGCTCCTCCTTCTCTTAGGTCCCTAGGGGTTGTTTTTCAATCAGTCCCCTCCTTTGTTAACTCCCTAGAACATCTTAGGCAGCATAAGTTCTAAGGATATCCCCAGATGAGGAACTAACACTGGCTTTTTGCTTCTGTACAACTATTGCTTATGGCGATAGGGACTCTTCCCCTTGTGGTTCTTGCTCCTTATAAGATGGACACTCCCCCCATTAAAACCTGCTCAATCTGGGATTTGAATCCTTCACTTTTCAATAAATCTCCACATCAAATTCCTTTTTTATCTCTCATCTGTTTCAGCACAACATAACTACTAAGTCAAGGAGAGGGGGAAAAAAAGAAAAATCACACAGTTCCTGTCCTTACAGACCTGGTATTCTAAGATAGGTTTTGAAGGAAATGATATTGACACAGATAATTGTGATATAAGACAGTATGTCTATGATGGGGCAAAAAAGAGATTGCAACTTGGCTAGGAAAAAAAAAAATTGAGGACACAGATTTCACTTTCAGCTTTAGTCTGAGGTAGATTATAAAAGATTCTATAGAGCAGAGCTTCTTGAATTTTTTTTCACTTTTCATTGCTTTTCTTTTTTTTTTTTTTTTTTTTTTTTTACTTTTACTATATAATTTGTAATAGCATTTATATAGTATATATAGTGTCCCCTTTAATCTTTGGAGGGGGCCCTAATATAAACTGTGCCCCTTTTAAGGGGAAGGGTCAGAAAGGAACCTTTGGGGAAGGGTGCTCCTGACCCTCAAATCCTCTCAGCCTCTGGGAGGAGCACACCCTTCTGTCCATAAGGGTAACTCCCAGATAAGTAATTTCATTCAATTGAAGATCTTGGCCTGGGGCATAATCACCGACTTCTATTGAATTGAAAATTAGCCCCTAATCTCCCCAGCCTCTAGCCTCAGAAGATTAATAAAAGACAACTCTGAACCTCAAATTTTTGCTAATGCCCTTCTGGACTTAGCCCACTGGGTCTCTCTCAGAATAAATCTTTGCAGAAGTCCTAACAGGATTTTGCCCACTGATGAAGATATTTTCTTCTCAGTGTAAACTCATCTTTACAATAGTCCTAACAGGATTTTGCCTACTAAGAAAGCTGTCAGCTTAGTGTACTGTTTTCTTAGCATAAATAAACCCATTCTTGCCACAAACCTCAAGCCTGTATTCATTGGGGTTTGCAAATTCTTTTGCAAAGCCTGCCATCAGCCAAGGAGATCCCATTGCTGTTAGGGGGTCTCTCAACCCTCAAATTCTCACACCCCATCAGATATATAAATCAAACATTTACTATGTGGGAAAAGGTGAAGAACTTACAGATGAAGCACATATTGATCAGAGACTATTAGCTAAAGTAGTTCAAGCCTATAGACCTCAATTTCAGCTTTGATTTTAGATAAGGCTTGGACGATATTCCATTGTCCAATGAAGGGATTCCGTGGCCAAAGAAGCTGTATATCATCTTGTCTACTGCATTCCACTGACCAACTAGGGGAACAGTAGACTTATGCGACCAATCACAACATATAGAGGGTGGGACTTTGGAGGTTCTTTATCTGAAATGTATAAAAGCTGTAAGCATTTTCAAGGCTCTGGCCCTATCCTGTTGTGAAATTTGGCTCACAGACCAGGATGGGATCTGCTTCTTGAGATTCTAATAAATAATTCTGCTTTCTATGAGTGATTCTTCCTCCCCCCTCCTTTCCTCCTTCTTTCCTTTTTCTTTTCTCCCCTCTATGTAGGGTATCATACCCTTACCTACAGATGCTCTATGAGTAATAGTCAAATTGGGTAGGTCTTTTTGTCCTAAACATTTACTCATAAAAATCATAATTTCTCAACCTGGACATTCAGTTATGAGACCCCATATTGGGTTGAGAACGACAGTTTAAGAAATTGGACTATAAAGAAGGTAGCCCCTGAATATGACTTTGAAGGAAAAAAGATACTCCAACAGGTGGAGATTTTTGAAGGATTATGGATAGGGGAGATCACACTAAATATAGGAACAACATGCACAAAGATACAGAGCAGGAAGAAAAACAGTAGAGAACAAAGTAGTCCAATTTGTCTGGACCAATTTGAGAAAAGGTATAAGATAAGATGGCAAGGCTGTGTATGCCTTGAATACTAATTCCTTCCTTGCTTCTTTCCTTCCTTCCTTGTGGTAAGGGTCACAACCCTCCCTTTCAATTAATCTGACTTGTTTTAGGAAAGACAAAAAGGGAATTTATTTGTTTCTCATGACAAAGGGTGTGCACCCTCTGACACACAAAGCACGGTTTGAGAGACACACAAACAAGCAAGGGGCAGTCCCTTTTTATTCTTTAATGAGGGATCTCTTCCCCAATCCCCTGGCTCCTTTCCCCAGTGGCTGGGATGTCTAAAGCCTAGTTTCTAAAAATGTCTTCCCCTCCCTGAATTCATTCATTGATTTACTTATTTATTTAGATTTTTTTGAACTAGATAAAAGAGAAGATTTTTTGCCTCATTTGCTACCTAACCTTAATCACTGGATGGATGCTGCCTCAGTCACACTGAGACCTGTTGGAGACCTTAGTTTACAAAGGCCAAAGCCTCCCACTGTATCCAGGGCCATCTCCAGTGTCTTGATCTATATCTGGCCACTGGACCCAGATGACTCTGGAGGGGAAAGCCCCTCCTCACTTAAATCCAATTCACTTGCTTGTCATGGCATTCCCTCTCTGATATTCTGGTCCTTTGAGAACGAAGGACAAACAAGGTTTTAGGCAAAGGAAATAGTGTAAAGTTACTGAACTGTCGAAGTCTTTTCAGCATTTTTTTATACTGTTGAGCGCCTCTCTTAGACACTTTCTCAAACTTGGTTTACAGTGTTGGAGCTCAAGGGGACCCCAAAAATGTTGGGGTTCCAGAACAACATCATGAAATGTCTCAGAAGTATTTGCAGGCTCAGACCCATCTCCAAGCCAGAGGGCAAAGTTTATTATGATTTTAATGCCAATTAAAGCAAACTAAGTTCCAAAGGAAGGTAGCAAAGAATCAGGTGCAAAAAGATAAATTTATAGGAAAAAAGAGAAACCAGATGCTTCATGTCACTGATATGCTAATTTTATAGCTTAGAGGTAGAGTTGAGGAGTGGTCTGGCTCTGACTTTGTGTGTAGGTACAATATCCATAATTCTCTAGGCAGAGTTGGGGAAGAGGAGGGAAACCTTCTGGAGGTGTTTTTAGGCCTGAAACATCACTAGGTCAAGTAGCAGACATCCAATTTTGTTCTGTGCCTGTATCAACTTTGGGTACTTCATTATTGTTGTTCATTAGTCTCAGAATCTTTGTTATCACTGCTGGAGTACTGCTTCTCTAGTCTGAGTGACCTACTTTGCTAACAAATTCAGGCCTTTGTTGCCTGGTTACTGATTATTTCGACTATGGCCTGGAATCTAATAAGCCTATTCAGCATACAAATTGGAGTTCTGTGTCTTCAACTCTCATCTAGGGTCATCTATCTCCCCAATCATTTGTGTCCCTTGTAATTAGAGTAATTCTTCACAAATAAAAATGTCTATCAGGAAAATCAGCAACAGAAATGCTAAAAGAAATGGACATGTTTGATTAGACCAAATACTCACCTACTTATTTAGGATATAATGACCATATATTTTCAGGTAAGAAAATGAAAGATCTTACATACTTGAATTGTGCTCGTAGCGTCTACTGAACAATTGCCCTGATTATAGAAATTTGCTGTAAGAGGAAAAAGCAGGGACATGATTATAATAGTATCAAAACTGGTCCTTCAGGTCTCAGCCTGAGAGCACATACATGACAGGATAAAGCATCCTAGCTAATTGTATGCAATTATAGCCTTATCACCACATCAGGAATAATGAGGTGGGTTCTTATTCAAAGGAACACCATTAGGAAACTGAGTCAGAAGGATCTCACCTTAAGCGCAGTACAAGGTTGACCTCCCAATTCTTGCCCAGATACTAACCTCCACCTATAACACAACATATAACACAAACATAAAAACCTTTTAGATACAATTTGTTTTGCAATTACACATATCCCTATTCTCCAAATTTTCTTGCATTTCCTTGTTTGTTAAAGGGAGAAAACAAGACAAACCTTAAGATTCAGAATATAGGTAATATCCAAAGACTTTGGACCACATTTCACAAAATTTATAACACATATCCAGCTGTGCAGACAAAATGTTAAAGCACAGCTCATACAATTTTTACAAATTAACCAAGATACAAGTTAGAAGACAATATAGTCTAATTAGGAGTTACAAACATGAGATCTTTTTAGGTAAGTTACCAGAAAACCAATTTTTTTTCTACTTAAAGTCACATCAAATACAGATTTAAATTTCTAGTAGCAATACTTCAATATTAATGTACACATATTCCTAAAATCTTATATCAGAATAAAGAAGTTTACGATTTTAGCACATACTAGTTAATAGTAATTATCTCATACAATTTAAGAATCAGAATTCCAATTAAAACATAAAGCCCCAAAATTTAAGGTGGCAGAAAACTGCTCTTTCAAGTTCCTCTTCAGGGATTTAAAAAATTGTGGGACTTTAGGACCCTTGGAGAGAGGCTCAGAGAAATTTGGAGCCAAGTGTCCGGCTGCAGGTCTGTGGTTCAGTGATCAGCCCACCTTCCATTCCAAAATGCCAGTGGGCCATGTCAAAGATGTTGGAACATAAGCACAAACCCCAGGGACAAGCCATCCAGGGACACCAGCATAGCAAGACAGATTCCCACAAGCCAAGCCTCTCCAAGGGAAAGAAGCCTGGAAAATCCCAGAGATGGCATTTTTTGCCTTTTGCAGTTTTTTGGGTTTTTTTCTGTAAGCCTCAGGTTCAGGCCCTCAGAAGGCTTTTAGTCATGTAAATTAAACCTATTTAAAAATACAATAGACTAACTCAAGCAAATTTATTCTCAAAAACCCCAGAATCTGCTAAAATGTTTTAGCAGTTCTATAATTTTAACTATTTCTGGAGACCCAAATTGGCCAGTTCTAGGTCCATAAAAATGTCATAAAATTTTTCTGTTTTTTTCTTTTTCTTTTTCTTCTTTTTTTTAATGTGGCAGTTAAAAACATTCCCTGTTTCAGAACTTTGTCTTTCCTCTCTCTTGCTAAAAGCTATTTTGCATAAATCCAATTATGAACAAAACAAGTGTTTTTAAATCCCAGATAGCCAGATCTTTTCCTTTGTAATTAGGCCGACAGAGAAACACAGAAGACAAAACACAGGCTCACACACACATACAAATACAAACTGCTTTTCTAAATCAATCTAGCTTTGGAGTTGAAGTCTTAGGAGCCTTCCATACACAGCCCTTGGGGGAAGGGAGGTTTAGATAGTTTTTCCCATTGAACCAGGCACCTGCCCAAACAAAACAACAGTATTTTAATCCCTATACATTGTTACTTCATACCAATTCTTCTTAAAGGGCTTCCCAAAACACTAGATAGGTTTTTAGAGCCAACTACATTCTTAGATTGTTCCTTTTCCAAGGTACACAGTATCTTATTCTCTTTATGGAAGACTCTCCCAATTTTACCAAAGGAAAATATAAGATCCCTTATGGACTTGAACAGTTCAGAGTTTTCAAAGGCAAATAAATTCTCCTAATCCCAATCCCAGTCACCAAGGCAGCTCACCAATTCTTGGCAAAGAGAAAGTCCTCTAGTCTATTCCCCTCCCTCACCAGTTGCTTGCCCTACCTAAGTAGTTCACTTAACTGACTGATTTCAAATTGTTCTCAGCTGGTTTATATCCTGAGCTGAATTAATCCTCCATCTTTTCTCTTCAAGTGTTTCTTCAAGAGTTTACCCAATTGGAGCAGGAGTTCCCAAGAACCACTAGAGAACTCTCCAGAGGGTGCCTGCCCGAGGATTCAGTTTGGGAGAGACCCCTCACTGATGTTGATGAGGTTTAGATTTGGGGAACCCAAATGAAATTAGGGTTTCTGGTGGTCAGGAAGTTAAATGAGTCTAGTGGCAGGTTCAGGGGATCAAATGGAGGGGTTTGGCTCCCCTGTACTCCCTTGGGATTCAGTGCAACGATAGGGAGTTTTGGGGACCCCCTTCTGGCGGTGCAGAGGCTCCCTGTAAAGGAATTTACTGACCCGAAAACCTAGATTGATAAAAGAGGTTTATTATGGGGATTGGAAATAAGGTTAAAGTCTAATTAGGAAAGAGGTGAGGGTAAAGAGAGAATAGCACTGGAAATAGTATTCCAGTGGTAGAGGCTCCTTGGGATGCCAAGCATGGTATAGCTAGCATGTTTGGAACCTCTGTAAAGAGAGGGTTTTAGTTTAGCTCTTTTATAATGGGAGCTTTGGCTACAAGCTCAAGGGGGATCTTGGGTGGAGTCCTAAGTTGGCGCCTAGCTGGGTTTCAGCTTTGAGCTGGAATCTGAATTGAATTCAATCAGTTTCAGGACTGAGCCTGCCCCACACAGAAAACAAGAAAACTGTTTGTCCTTGGGGCCGGATCCCTGACCAAGGCAGAGTTGAAGGAGATTTTCTTCTTTAAGGATTTTCAGAGTTTCGGGGTCGCCTCTTCATTCCCACTCCCTCAAGCAGTCAAAAGTTAAATTCATTTAAAGGAAACGGGACTTGGGCAGGGTCTCTTATTGAGGCAGAATTGAAGGATATTTTTCTCCTTCAAGGATTTTTAGAATTCTGGGGTCCCCTCTTCAATGTAATATAGTTTCTAGAGGAGACAGCAATGATCTTGAGGTCCCCTGATCTTGGGGGGCTCCTATTCTAACAATCTGCCAATAATTGTAGAGGAATACAATTATATTTCTCCCCTTGGATTTTAGGGAAGAGTTCTCTTGTTCTAACAATCCTGTCTGTCAGTAGAGGAATACAATGATACTTCTTCCCTTGGATTTTAGAGAAGATGTATCAGTTATCCTAAAATCCTCTGACCTAAGAGTGCTCTTATTCTAACAACCTGTCAATGATTCCCTCCTTGTCAAGGTAAGCCCCCTAATTTTTTTCTCTCACAATCTTATAGCTGGGACACCCCAAGTCACTGGGAGAAGGTTTGTCCGGGTCATCTTGAGTACCACACTCAGAAAGTTTTCCTTGACTATGGACACCCAGCCTGGGAAATTCTTGCAATTTTCAGCTTCTCAGGGACACCAGAGAAGATGAAGTGCTATATGATAAATTTTGAAATGATATGATATGATAAATGGCAAAATTGTATAGCTTTTGGCAAAGATGGGACAGTTCTCTTTCAAGTCATTTTGTCTGTCTCTGTGCATCTGTGCAGAATGTCTGTGTCATTTTTGTTCTGTGATCTAGATTTTGCTACCTGGAAAGATTTAAAATGCAACCAGCAAGAAAAACATCTGTTCTGTAGTTGGAACACTGGGAAAATTTCTTAAAAAGCCTTTTTCCTGTGGACTTCAGCTCTAGCCAAGGTGGGAGCTACACAAAAAAAAGTTAGCTAATTAAAATTAAATAATATCTTAGCAGATTTTCAAAATTTTGAAAGCAATGATTGAGAAGTTTGGCAATTAGTCAGCTGTAGGGACCCCACACAATCTTGCTCAAACACCTCTCCAATCCAGCTTGGGAAATGGGGATGGAGTCGGGATAAGGCTCCATAGTCAGCATTCCCTGAGACCTGGCACCTGAAACTACCATCAAAGAGATCCTGCCACCAGTTACCCCAGCTTATAGCAGGTTCTGTCCAGGAACTTCCTGGGAAGAATTCAGGTACTCCTGACACCACCCAGCATGACAATGAAATGAAAAAGCCAGTCAGCCTCTGCATTTAGTAAGACCACCATTCTCTGTCTCAATTGTGAATATGTATTATCTATGTAATTCATGGAAAATTATTTTATCTCTGCCCAGTTTTCTGATTTGTAAAGAGAAATAATAGTTATTTTGAAGGCCACTTGATTGCTAAAGTGCTTAGCATAAAACATGCTATATGAATGTTAACTGCTTTATTGGATATAATTGCTTCATATAACTTTATGGTTTTTTAGATGTGACCAATAGATAAATGATTTCTATATATGTATAAAATAATTTGGAAATATGTTTGAGATATGATAGTAAAAGCAGTTTTAAAGGAGCTCTAATTAAAGTCCACTCTTCAAAGAGATATGTAAATTGTAATCTATTTGCACTGATAGTGTTAACAAATGAAAAACAGAAAAGCAGTTTGCTAACTCTGCCTACAAACAGCCTGCTTTGGAGTTATCTAGAGTCACACTTCTGAGGGCCCTGTCATTAAAAACTGGTATCTTAACCCTTCCCCCCCCCCCCCAAGTCACAAAAAAGAAATGATTTGAGTGAATTGGAAAAAAACCAAATTGCAATTCAGTTTGTCTAGGACATCTAATCAGAATCTAAGAAGTCTCATTAACTAAAGTTAAGTAAATTTTAAAATCTATTCTATCTCAATTTTAAGAATTGTCTTGTTTTCTCCCTAAAACAAAAGGGAAACTTATTTAAGGAAACAGAAACTACAGCTAAGACAATTTGACTATTAGGAAAATTCTAAATTGTTAACTAAGTTACTTGGAGTTATTGTCATATTAAGCTTTATCAGTTCACCTCCAAGTATGAGGTATGCAACACTTTTCTCCCTTCACAGAATGGAGTAGACATATCAAACAGCACAGCTCATGAAAACACTAAGAATAGTTGGGATGGGCAACAGCAAGCTCAGTCCCTTCCCTAGAGTCTCTGTCAACTCCTCTTAATTTATAAGCTTGCCAAATTTCTTGAAACCATCAGGATAAGCAGGGACATCAGCCCAGAGAAATAAACCTGTTTGGGATTTATAGTGTTATTCCAGAGTTTCCTTTAATTGTTCTACCTCAATTTCCCTGAATTGTTCTGCCTCAGTTTCCTTGAATTGTTCTGCCTCAGTCCCCCTGGTTGCAACCCCCTTTCCTGACCATTAGAAGTGATATAAATTAGGGCTAGGAACCCTGACCATTAGAATTCCATAGAGCCATAAAATAATTATTTAGAGATAGGTAGGCATATCTCTTATTTCAGACATGCTGGCTCCTAGATCTCCAATTTATCAGAATTTATGATTCTTCCTTACCCCCAACCTGTCAGAACTGAATTTATAATCCATTCCTGAAAGTTCCCACTCACCAGTGCTTTCCCCTTCCCCTGTCTTTGTGTCCCTTATCACTGAAGCCCTATAAGAATCCCTAGAATCTCATATTTATTGTTGAATACTTTGAGACATTAGTCCTATTCATCAGTCCTATTTAGTACAAGCTCTCCAATAAAATATTAAAAACTCTCTAATCTCTATCTTGTCTCAGTTTCTCCAATATTACAATGGTTTCTAAAGAAGGAATGTGTTTCGTAAGAATTTATAAGCCTGGAAAATGATTGATCCTTTGTACCAGGATAAGTTTAAACATATAAAACATGTCAGACAAAATTTCTTATGGGTTTAAGTCCTGTTAAACTTTTAAAATAAAAAACCCCTAAGCTGCTATTGGCAGAATTTGCTATTAGAGATAAAATCTCTTGGCACTATAACTGATATTCTTTTGAGTTCTGAATTTGATTGCCTGATCTAATGATCTGACTTAATAGTCAGTAATCCATCATTTGAGGGAAATACCATAAGTTACTCAGAAACGCCTTCCTGAAATGTCTTGGTGGATGACTTATGTGGGCAAAAGTTGGGAAAACAGCCTTAGCCTCTGATTAAGGTGGAAGTCTTCTGACTCAGTTTTCCAGTTCTGTTTCTTTGTTTCCTACCTGATTATTACTAAGTCTGACTTTCAGGTGGATTTATTACTGCCTAATCAGTTGTCAAACACAGATCTAACTAAGGATGCTTTATCTTGTCACATGTGTGCTCTCAGGCTGAAGCCTGAAGGACCTGTTTTGATGCTATTAAAATCATGTCCCTGCTTTTTCCTCTTCTAGCAAATTTTGATAATCAGAGCTAAGTAGAAGCCATGAGCCCCATGTAACTAAACCAGGGAATACAATGGTTTTCTGCTTTAAATCTTAAAAGATGCTTTCCTTTGCATACTATTGCATAAAGATTCATGATTTCTTTTTGCCGTTGAAGGAACAAGTCCAGAGTAGCATAACCCCCACCAATGAACATGAACAGTGTGGATTAGATGATATCTTGATCGAAGGGCTATGAAATGTCTTTGTCTAAAAACCCACACAGTTTTACCAGTCTGATTAAAACCTTGAGAGCTAAACTAATCTCTTTCCCTGGCCTTAGTCCTACCTGAAGCCTTTTACTTGATAGAAGATGGAGCCAGGTCCTAGGGGGTCTTTGGAACCCTATCCCAGACCTCTTGCTTACTTCTCAAAGAAACTTGGGTGTTTGGGGGGTGACCATGCTGCCTTAGACCTAGCTGCCACAGCCCTTCTAATTGAGGAAGTCTCTAAGCTCACCATCGGGTTTACAGCATTTTTGAAGCCAAAGGTCATCAGTAGCTTAGGAAGCTTACCAGATAGGAGGATCTCCTGCTAGACACCCCCAACTTGACTTTCCTAGGGTACTCTACCATTCTGCTCTCTGACAACACTCAGTCGGGTGACATTACAACCCAGATGGTGAATGGTTTACAGATGGGTCCAGTTTTCTTGAAAATGGGAAAAAGAAGGCAGGTTATTCTGTGGTGACCCTTAATAGCCCCTTGGAGGCTAAGCCACTCACCCTGGTACTTCTACCCAGAAAGCTGAAGTCGTTGACCTCACTAGGGCTTTAGAACTGGGGAAAGGAATGAGAGTGAACATTTAATGCAGACTCCAAATATGCTTTTCATATTTTGTACACTCATGGAGCTATATGGAAAGAAAGGGGACTTTTGACAGCAAAAATTCCCCTATTAAATATGCAAGGGAAATTCTGCAGCTATTGCAAGCTGTCCACGAACCTAGAAAGGTTTCTGTTATATAAAGGACACAAGAAGGGAGATTCACATTAGGCCAAGGGGAACAGGCTTGCAGATTCAGCTGCCCATGCTGCTGCCCATTTGCCCTTGCCCATTGCACCTTTAATTAATAATTGCTGAGGAATTATGTCCCTTCATATAGCTCATTTCGGAAGAAAGGGGATATACCCTTTCTCCTTCTGGGTGGTCTCAAACACCCTCAAATCATCTTCTAATCCCAGAAGTATGCCAGTAGGAACTTTTTGGCCTGCTCAGCTCCTTGCAGAGAGACAATGGCCTAGCCTTCATTTCTCAATAGGTGGCTAAGGCACTTAAGGGTACTTATCCATCTCCACCCTGCCTAGCGGCCTCAGTCTTCTGGGAAAGTGGAGCATCCTCAAGTCAGCCCTTACTAAACTGTGCTTGGAGACTCCAGAGAATTGGGTGCAAACTCAAAGGTTTTTCCGCAGCTGGACTCATGTTTCTAGAATTAACTCCTTTTACTTCTTCTCCCTCAGACATTCCTGAATATTCCTGTGAACCCATAGAGGACCTGAAACTACTCGTCCCCAGGACTCCTACTCCAGGAAACACTGGTAACACACTGAATAGAGAAGGGTGAAATTGTCTGTGTCCCTCTCTCCCTCACTCTAGCTTTCTTTCTTGTAATTTTCTACTTTTTCCAGGTATACCTTTAACAACATGAGAGCTTTTCTCTTACTATTTTTTCTCCAGCTCTCGATATCACTCTGTGGGCCCCTGCCAGTGGGGAGATAACTCCTTAGTTTCTGGTCAGGCTAGGGAACTCCACTAGTAGTGGGGGCATTCAGGATTGTTGGGTGTGCCCTCAGCATCCTTAAGACAGCCCACATATTCGACCTGATGCATTATTTGCAAAGGCCCCATTCCCAAATGTGACTATCCCCATCCTGGATGCCATTCCGTTTGTACTAGTACTCCCCCAGGGGAATAACTTTAACCTGACTATCCCCAGTCATCTCTTACCCACATAGTAATTGTAGGAGATCCATTCCAAAATTATTCTGGCAAACTCACAATGCTTCTACACCCCCCTTCCTTGAAGCCTCTTCATAACCTCCTGAAAAGTAACATTCTGATTGATATATATCATGTGATTATAATCATCCTTGGGATGATTTTATGACTAGGAAGCTACTATAAAATTTGACTTCAGGTAGCCTCTGTGCATCCAAGGGATATGCTTTTCTTTGTAAAATGGGTTTTCCATTTTATTTTGATGTTTTTGAGAGATCTGTTAAAAGGAACACCTCTGACTGGAACCTTCTTCAACCCTGTACTCCTCTCTACCCAATGCTTAACACTTTTTAAACATTATGGTGTCATCAGGTCATCTGAGTGCTTCTCTCACTGTGTTTCTACAGACACTGCCCCCACCTCTCCTAGGAGACAATGGGGATTTGGGGGAAAACATTATTTGGTATTTATCCTAGGAAAAGCTGTTTTGATGAGAGCTATTCGTGATAGCCTCATCTTCCCCCCTCCCCGGCTTTCCTCTGGGTGGGGTTCTTGACTATTGTCTCTACTAACCCCCACACTGACTCCACTTTTAATTATTGTTAATACTAACTCCACCCAGCACTCCTCTGAATGCTGCTTCTGCCATCTTCAAGTGGAGTACCTACCCTCCCCGACCAACAAGGCACAGCTCCACTCCCCTTATCAACATGAAGCAGCTCCAGAAGATGAGACCTCTTTCTCTTTGTCCCAAATGATTTTGCGTCTGATTTCTTGAGAGGGGAAATATGATGTAAAATAGCTTCCAGAGGAGTCAGCAATGATTTTAAGGGCCCCTGATCTTGAGGAGCTCCTATTCTGTAGAGAACAGAACTCTGGAAAGCACCTACTCAGTGTGATTGATGGTATAATGATTCTCTAGTTAAACATATACTTAATGTGATGTAATCATTCTAGTTGCATATACTTAGTGTGATATGGTAGTGTAATGGTTCTACTTGGCACATGCCCAGTTGCTGTAGTGATGTAATTGTACTGAAGTATTTAAGGGCTGAGAGTCTCAGCCACAGACACAGAGAAGACTCCAGACTCCATCTTGACCAGCCTCGTGATTCCTCTCCTGCCTTCATTACTTCTCCACCTAAAGATCAAGGTCCATCTAGAGATCCTCTGGAAAGCTAGCCTGAACATTACATTGTTCTAACAATCTGTCTGTCAATAATTGTAAAGGAATACAATGATATTTCTTCCTTTGGATTTTAGGGAAGATGTATTAGTAATCCTAAAACCCTCTGACCTGAGAGTGCTCTTGTTCTGACAATCTCTCTGTCAATGATTTCAAAATCTTCTCACCTTAAAAAAGTCCTACTAACATTACTGATTGTCAAATAGATAATCTGTTGGTCAGCAATAACCCAAGTTCTTGAGACAATAGTGAATAGACCATCCCTCAAACCTACTTGTAAACCATAAAATTAGTAAATAAGTAAAATGAAGTTCTGATCAACTTTGTCTTACAACTCTATCACTTTTCTCTTGGGCCTTTTCTAAATTCTTTTAGAACTTAGCCTGCTGCAATTGGCATTAACAATTACAATAAAATTTTGCCCCTTGACTAGGAAATGGGTTCAAGCCTACAAATTCTTTTGAGACACCTCATGACACTAGTCTGTGATCCCAAACTTTTGGGGTCTCCCCTTTCCCAACCTCAAAATCATGCACAGGAAATATCCCAGAAGGAGCTCTCAAACTGTGTGAGATAGTGACCCTTACCCAAATTAAAATCAGAGACTCTCAAAGTAAAAAGAAAAACAAAAAAAACAAACAAACAAACAAACAAAAAAAAGGGATTTATTATGATCTTGCAAGAAAGGGCATCTCCTAACAGACAAGGTGTCAATAGAGGTGTGCAAAGTACAAACTGCAAAATACAAGACCCTAATAGATTCTATAGACCCTAAACACAGAAAAGCTCCCTCTGGCTTTTTCTCCTATTGTCTAGGGGAGTACAGGTTTACACTCTAAATGAAGAAATCTATCCCAGAAACAAAAGAATACAAATAACACACTCTTAATTCAAATTTCTCCTGAGAACTACTATAAAAGTAAATATTCTTGGATGGGAGAATTCTGTTACCTGAATTCCCAAAGTCATCATCTCTTTTAAAAATATTTAAATGCTAATTAAGGTGGGGAGAACCGGAGAGATGTTCATCCAAGACAATCAAACACCTATAGCTTTTTAACTATACAACTTGTTATTACAACATCTCAGATCACAGTTAAGGACATAGTTCCAGGTCACAATCCTTTGAGAAGTCTTCACTCAGTTTATCCCATTCACTCTCTCTTCTTTCCTGTTCCAATCTATTCTCCAGATAGCTTTGTTGTGGTAGCAGTTCATTTTTATGACCATTTGGAGTTTTGGGGGGCAAACATACGGAAGTGGTTTGCCATTTCCTTCTCCAAATCATTTTACAGATGAAAAAACTGAAACTGAAACAAATAAGATTAATTGACTTGACCGGAGTCACACAGCTAGTAAATGTTGGAGGCCAGATCTACAGTCAGGAAAAGAAGTCTTCCTGACTGCAGCCTAGAAATGCCTGCTGTGGTGATGACAGTGTTGGTAGCAGGAGTTGCAGCAGCAGCAGCAGCAGCTGTAGGTATAGTACTAGTAGTGGCTGCAGCAGCTCTAGGTGTTGTAGTAGTAGTAGTAGTAGTAGTGATGTTAGGAAGGGACCCCAAAAGTTTAGGGGGTCACAGACCGGTGTTGTGAGGTATCGCAAAAGAATTTTCAGGCTTGAACCCATCTCCAAGTCAAGGGGCAAAGTTTATTGTAAATGTAACACCAATTGCAGCAGGCTAAGTTCCAAAAGAATTTAGCAAAGGACCCAAGAGAAAAGAGATTTTCAGGATAAAGTTGATTAGAGTTTCATGTTACTTATTTGCTAATTTTATGGCTTACAGGTAGGTTTGAGGAGTGGGCTATTTATTCACTATTGTCACAAGAATTTGATTATCACTGACCAACAGATTATCTATCTGACAGTCAGTAATGTTTGCAGGACTATTCTAAGGCTAGAAGTTTTTGAAATCATTGACAGACAGATAGTAAATAGCATTCTTAGGTCAGAGGGCTTCAGGATCATTAATATATATTCCTTAAAATCTAAGGGAGGAAATATTATATTTCTAGGCCAGAGGACTTTTATAATCATTGATGAACAGATTGCCAGAACAATAGCACTCCAAGGTTGAGGGTGATGGGGAGAGGCAGCCTCAGGATCATTGATTCCAAAGCCAGAAGACTTTAGAATCAATGACAAGATTGTTAGAACAGAAGCACCCCAAAGTCAGGGGGATCTCCCTACTACTATCTCCCCTAGAAGCTATATTCCTTCAGTAATATTAGCAGCAGCAACAGTACCAGTAGTAATAGTAGTCATAGTAATAATAATAGCAATGATGGTAGTGATAATAACTACATAGCTAGAAATTTGATTTCAAACTACATTAACTTGGAAGGTGATGATATTAATAATTATTGAATCAGGTATCGTCATCACCATCATCAACTGATGTAGTTAGTCAGCATGCAATAGAGGCACAACAGAAATCAGGACATTTTAGGGAGAGACAGGTTTGGGGGAAAGAGAATCATATCATTTTTGTACAGGCAAACCAGCTTCCTAAGACTTAAGTGAATCAACATAAAAAAAGATTATGAACATTTCCATAAATTAGAAGATACATGTGGATGTGTGTGTGTGTATAAATATGTAATTTTAATTTAATTTTATTTTTTTTGCTGAGACAATTGGGGTTAACTGACTTGCCCAAGGTCATACAGCCAGGAAGTGTTAAGTGTCTGAGACCAGATTTGAACTCAGAGCTGGTTCTCTATCCACTGTACCACCTAGATCCCTTAGATATATATATTTTTAGAGTCCTAAGATTCCCATTTCCTTTACTCTTGGGGAAACTTCAGCCAGAGAAAGGAAGAAATCAGCTCTTCTCTTTATGTTCCCTTTTTCCAAATGGCTAGAAAGAATGCAGATCAAATATAAGGAAGGGGAAGTTGAGCAAGATTGTTCTGTGAGGCTGGGCATGAACCCAAAGCAGAGCTACCTGAGGCAGCTCAGATAGAGCAGACCAAGAGTGGGCATGCCAGAGCAGACCAGACAAGGCCAGGCTCAGTTTTCAGCTGGTTGGGCCACGACCACTAATATTGCCATCACAACTGATGAGATCCTGAGTACCTAGGTGGGACTGACAGAGAAAGACCGAAATACTGAAGGAATTATTCCTTGGGACAAGCATGGAAGCACACTGATATGGATCAGTTAAACCATGAAGTTCTCCGGGGAGTTCAGGGTAGCCCCACCTTGCTATGTCCAGTTAAAAATATGAGTTATTTCAAATCCCTAAAGTTTAATCTGTTCATGGCTCCTGCCACCTTTGCTGAACCCTTTTTGAGTTACAGCCCACCACAACACTCTGCCTTTTCCTTCCCCTTCCCCCATGCCACGTGAGGAGGAGCCTCCTCCTCTCGTCACCCCTTCCCCATCTGTCATGGTGTCTTTCTCTTTCTTGTAACTAACTCTTTTAAGCTGCTAAACTCTATAGATCTACCCTGAAAGTTAAGGGCATGCTCCCATCTCATGGAGTATATCCTTACTCCTGTTAATTGTGAGTTCCACTAGTGAACTTGTCTTTTCCATTATTAATTGTTTTTGTTGTTGTTGTTGTTATTGTTTGTTTGTTTTGGTTTTTTGCTTTTTGCTGAGGCAATTGGGGTTAAGTGACTTGCCCAGGATCACACAACTAGGAAGTGTTAAATGCTTGAGACACAATTGAACTCAGATCCTCCTCACTTCAGGGCTGGTGCTCTATCCACTGCGCCACCTAGCTGCCTCTTTCCATCATTAATCGTTAAAACTCCTTTCCTTGCTAACTATTGCTTTCCCAACTCTATTTTATATTTGCCATTCCTGTTTTCTATTATATCCCTTCATTTTGTCTGAAATCTCTTCTCCTAAATAAACCTACCTTTTGCCAAAAAGAATGGCCATTGTGAATTCTTCGCATGATCAAACCCCAACATTCAGTGCCTGATGCTAACCCTGAACACATCCTTTGGCTTCCTAAGACATATCACAATGAGATCAGGCAAACTCCAATTCAAAGATTCCTTCTCCCCCTTTCCCACAGCGTAGTTGCTGAGGAATTATATCCCGTTCATGCTAAAAATCTATCCAGTATTTTTCTTTTCCATCCCCAAATCCCAGCCTGTATTTGGAGAGGGAAACAAACCCAACACTATATGTGTGTGTGTGTGTGTGTGTGTGTGTATGTATGTATGTATAGAGAGACAGAGATGGAGAGATAGAAATAAGAGACACAGAAAGAGAGAAAGACAGAGAAAAGCACAGACTCATTTCCCACTTATCTTCTTTTTCATCCTAAAAGGATTAATTTTGTTTAAGCAAAATCTTTTGATCAAAATATAAATAAATTTCTCTTTTTATTTATTAATTGTTTTGTTTTTCTGGTTATGTATGAATATTCTTTTTTAATACACTTTTTTTATGAATCACATTGGTAGAGAAAAATCATGAGAGGAAAAAAAGTGAACATAGCATGTGTTGATTTACATTCAATCTCCATTGTTCTCTTTCTGGATGCAAGTGGTATTTTCTACTCAAAATTTATTAGAATTGCTTTGGAACACTGAACTACGGTGTTCAACCAAGACTTTCATAGTTGATCATCACAGTCTTGCTGTTACTGTATACAATATATTCCTGGTTCTGCTTGTTTTGCTCAGCATCAATTCATGTAAATCTTTCCAGGTCTTTCTAAAATCAGTTTGTTCATCATTTTTTGTAGAACAATAGTATTCCATTACTTTCATATACCATCACTTATTCATCTATTCCCCAATTGATGGGCATTTACTCATTTTCCAATTCTATCACAAAAAGAAGTGCTACAAACATTTTTGCACATGTGGATCCTTTTCCCTCCTTTATGATTTCCTTAAGATACATATCCAGTAGTAACATTGCTGGGTTAAAAAGTATACGCAGTTTGATACCCCTTTGATAGCACAGTTCTAAATTGCTCTCCAAAATGGTTGGTTCATTTCACAACTCCACCAACAATGCATTAATATCCCAGTTTTCCCACATCCCCTCCAACATTTATCATCATCTTTTCCTATCATCTTGGCCAATCTGAGAGATGTGAGGTGTTAACTCAGAATTGAACAAATTTCTCAAGAATTGCAAACTATTAACAATTATATAAAAGAATGTTCCAAATTACTAATAATAAGAAAAAAATAAACCAAAACAGCCCTGAGGTTTTGCCTCATATGCAGCAAAATGGCAAAAATGGTGAAAGATGGGAATAATCAATATTGGAGGGGCTATTGGAAGGCAGGCACATTAATAGAGTGTTAGTAAAGCTGTGAAGTGGTACAACCATTTTGGAAATCACTTTGGAACTATGCAAATAAAGTAATTAATGTGCTTTATACCCTTTGACGCAGAGATTCCACAATTAGGTTTATTTTCCAAGAAGGTCATTAATAAGGAAGTCAACATTTTATGGGTTTACTATTATTTTAAGGAACTAATAAATATTTTCAAATTTTAACATTTTAAACTACTAATACAGTAAATATTAATAGGGGTAGCTCGATGGTGCAGTGGATAGAATGCCTTGGTTTCTGAGTCAAAGAGTCTCTTCCTGACTTCAAATTTGGCCTCAGACACTAGCTTTGTAACCCTGGGCAAATCACTTAACCATATTTGCCACAGTTTCCTCATATGTAAAATGAGATAAGGAAATGGCTATCTTTGCCATTAAAATCCTAACTGGGGTCATGAAGAGTTGGACATGACTAAAACGCTGGGCAACAAATATTAAGAGATGTAACTCATATCCAAAAAACTCTTCAGAGGATTTCAATAATTTTTAAGGGTGCAAAAGGGTTCAGAGACCAAAAATTTTGAGAACTGCTGAACTAGATCCTACTGCTAGACTTTAATCCAACCTATGTTCAGCTGGAGGAGAAAGACACTACAAATAGTTAAGAATGGAAAAGGCTACTCAGCATTGGTCAGAGAGCCATCTGGTGGCCAAATAATGTATTTATTTTTTTCCCCTTCCTCCCACCTTTCTTTTTTGAAAAAAACTATTTAAAGAATTGACTGTTCACATGACAGCCTGGTGTTCTCTGTAATACAGAAATCAGAGGAAAATAAATTCACTAATTGGTACATTTCTAACACTAGCACCATACTACACCCTATCATAAAATATTAACTTTGAAGTCAATACAGCATTCATTAAAAAAAGAAAAAAAAAAATCCAGCAAGAAATGGAAGATGCAGATCTGAAGCCCAGGAAGAGAAATATGATTGGGAATCATCTATACAAAGGTGATTATTGAAGTAAAAGAATAGATGGAGAATATCATGGATGGTGAGCATAAAACTTTTGAGGACAGTTATATGTAAAGGACTAGAGGGCATGTATCCTATTGGGAAATGGCTAACCAAATTATGGAATATATATGTAATGGAATATCACTGACCTGCAAGAAACGATGAAATGGACAATTTCAGAGGAACTGAGGAGAGTTTCATGAACTTGATGTAATAGGACTCTTTGGTCCTTTGATCTTTGGGGGTGGCTTGGGTCAGAAAATCCTGAATCTTCTGGCTTTGGACCACCACTCACCACCCACCCTTAATTCACCTGGAGATTACTCTTCAAGCCACCACCCTCCACTCTTAATTCTTCTGGAAATTACTCTCTACACCACCACCTTCTACCCTTAATTCATCTGGAGATCTATCCCTAGCCCCAAGCTACAGAAGGCTAAATAAAATTGAACTCTGTCTCTAAATTCCCTGCTACTTTCCTAATCAGGATCTTAGCCCGCTAAGAGAACCCACAATGTGAATAAATCCTCTTTTGCCAATCTTAACTTGGAGCCAGGGACTGCAAATTCTTTTGCAAAACCTGCAACACCTGTCTGGAGACCCCCAAATACTGTTAGGGTGTCTCATCCCTCAACAAACTGATATAGTGCCAAGTGAGCAAAACTGAGAGAAGAATTTCTACAATAACATTTTAGGGGAGAAAATGGTTTTAGACTTCAGGATTCTGATCAACCCAATGAGGAACCATAAATCCAAAACAATGAAGATGGACTATTTCTCACCACCTGACAAAGAGGTGATGAATTTAAAATGTAAAGAGCACTACATTTTCAGACATAATCAATGTGGGAATCTAATCTATTGGATTATCCCGACATATATTGCCTTTTCCAGTTCGTTTGTTGTTGTTTTTAATGTGGTCATTTGGGAGGAAGGGGAAGTGGGAGGAACTGATTAATAAATTAAATACCAGTTGTCAGCAAAATAGACTATTTTTTTTTTAAATAAAAGAATTAGAAGGAGAAGAGAAACCAGGGAAAGAGCCGCCAGAAAGGTGGAAGGACTAAGGAATGCGTAGTGACTGAGAAGGCAAGGGAAATTGGAATCCCAAAAGGATAGTTAATTGCTACATGTGGAAGAGAGTTACTCGGAGATCACGGAACCGATGAGCAATGGGATGAAACAAGGTTGGACATTAGCAGGGCCAGAAGTCCGAAAGCATCAGAAAATGAGGGATGAGGTGTCCCCGGGCAAAGTTGGCCTCGGACACACACGTGTATCCCAGACACATATTCTCAAGAAGCCCTCATCTTCCTAGGCACACAGTGCTCACGTACACACTTCCAAAACCACACACAGGGAGATTGTGTCGGGGACTCTGGATTCAACCCCCATTCTGCCTCTGTGTAACCTTGGCAATGAGCTGTCCCCTTCTAGCCCACAGTCTTCCCGTCTGTAAAACGGGACTAGCTACGTTGTAATTCCGTTCTGGTCAATCCCTAACCAGTTCTACCCTGACTGAAAGGAATAAAAGAGGTAAAGGGGGAAGGCGGGAGAAGAGGGGCAGCTCGCTTGCCATTGGCCGTAGCTGGTGGCGCCCACCCCATCAGCAGCCCCTCACCCCGCCCCTTACTGGCCCAGGAGTGCGGCGCGCAGAAGCTAACTGGCTGGAGCAAGCGCCGGTGACATCCCGGCAGCCCGCTAGGTTCTAGCTGCGGCCCATCCCTGAGGCCTGGACCAGACCGGGGCCCAGTCTCAGGGTGAGCAGCCAGATGCAAATCACGAATCGTTGAAACATATTCTGGAAACTGAATGGAAACTGCGGTTGGATGTATACTAAGGGCACACCCTGAGCTCCGGCCCTTGCCCAGGCCGGACACAGCCCTCCCACCTTCGGGCATTGCCAGGGCCCAGGCTCCAGCCTCAGGACCAACCCAGCCCCCAACACCCAGCTTCAAATCCAGCCTTCTCCTGGGCTCCACAGCTCCAAATCAGACCCTTCCCGAGTCCCGGCCCATCCCGTGGCCTGGAAAGTACACTGTTCTGAAACCAGGGAATCCAGATTTGAATCCCATCTATTTACTGCCTGTGTGACCACGGGCAACCCACTTCTCAATGGCCCTTAGTTTCCTCTTCCTGTGAAGAGGCTGGAGCCTTTATAATCGGATGGTCTCCTGGCCCTTACCTCCAGACATTACCCCAACCCAACTATTAGCTTCTAGGTCCATCCCTCCAGATCTAACTCAGTCCTAGACACCAAAGTTACTCCTTGGGCCCTTCCAGTTGTGAACTTTTGTCTTCAAGCCCAAACTCCAAAAGCCCAGGGAAGGATGATCGCCAGGAACCTTCCCTCCCTTATCATCCTCTTTTCCTTTTCTCCCTACTCTTGGCTAAATCTTTTGGCCTGGACTTATAGGTCCTTGATAAAAGTGCCTTTCACCATCTCTCCTCCTCTCCCCCCACAGTAACTCAACAGTTCATCCCTCCCCATCTATCCTCTTGAGGTTCTGTGGTTCTTCCTCAGTGTCACCTCCAATGTCCCCTTCCTCTTCCGCTTTCCCTCCCTCACTTTCTGCATAATATTTCCACCTTCAGGATTTCCCAGGGCTTTGTACTCCCCCTACACATTATCCCCACATGGATGACTCAAGGCTGAACCAGCCTTCACTCTCTCCCTCAGTTCTGTCTCCACCCAACTGGACCCAAAGCCTCACCTCCTCTGTTCTCTGACTATCCCTGCCTGCCTGGAACATCTGAACTTGACTGGTATCCAGGGCAGTTGACCCAGACCCTTTACTCTTCCAGCCTCCACCAAAGGAAATAGGGTAAGGAGGGGTGTCATGTTAGCATTTCCACACTTCACCCAACCCACAAGAAGGCTCTTGGGTAACCCATCCCCCTACTCTGGAAGCCAAGCAAGTGCCCCTTTTAAATTGGTTTTAGGTAGGACCTCAGATTCCTTTCACTGTCTTCATGAACAAGCCAGAGTTCGAAGAGCCAGACTGCCAGGTTTTGGCCAAGCAAGAGTCCGAGCATCAAGTCTGGCCTGATGACAGACACACAGACCAGGTGACTGCTCAAAAGAACAGTTCATATCCCCATGGCTACAATAAGAAATTATTCTTGGTGGACCTGATCTGCATCCTTCTGGGTAAGTCCATTGGGCCACAATTGAAGGCTTAAGTTCGATGTCAGGATCATAGGAATAGGTCAAGGATAACAGGGGGTTCTTCTTTTGGGAGAGGGGCTAGAATGTAGCATGAGCAGCTTTATACAAAGTTCCTCAGGCCTAGGGAGCTCAGGAATGAGTTCAATTTCCCTTGTTCCTCTTCTCTGCTTCTGCACCCTCAAAAGGCTTCATGTAGCACCTGGAACACTTGTAGACCTGTGTGTAGGTGAAGGGCAGCCAACAGGTCTGGAGAGTGAATGTACAGGAGGAGTCACCTCTAAGCTGGCTCACCGCCACCCCAGGCTCTACTCCAGCTCTTATTTGTTGTAGCATGGCAGAACACTAGATTGGGAGTCAGAGAAACTGGGTTTTTATATCTGCCCCACCATTTATTTACTAGGTGCATGGTCTTAGGGAAATCATATTGCTCCCTCTGGACCTGTTTCTCAAGTGAGTGGATTGGACTGAATGATTTTTAAGGGCTTTTTGGTTCCAAATCCTGTGGTCTCATTAATGACTCCTTGTTCCAATTCTTTCCCCCACTCCCACTAGTCAGGCATGTCACCTTGCTTGGGAGGGTACAGAGCAACTCCATGCCCAAGATGAGGGCATGGAAGCTGTGGGTCTGCACAGAAGACATCTATGCTTCCATATCTAAGGATTCCATCAGGGGAAGAAACTGGGACCAGTCATCTTAGTGTACAATTCAAGTTTTCCAGCCATGTACCAGCTCCTGACACAAATATTTTTGAGCTGATGACGCTCTGGGGGAGGGTCTTATTATTATGAACAAGGAACTCTAGGACAGCCCAAGATCCCCTTCTTCCATGTCATACCTGTCTCAAAATACATCCTGATACAATTACAGAAACACTCACTTCCACAAGAGAATCAGAGGCTCATACCCCTGTTTGGATGCTCACAATCCCAGGCTTTTTCCCAGCACCAGGAGAGAAACACAGGCCAGACTACCCTTCCTTTCCACCTTCAGAGGGCAGAAACACAGCCAGATGGTGACCATATCATCAGCCCTCATCACTTCTGGTCAGGGTCTGGGCCACTGAGACCCTCTCCCCTAAGACTTTCCCTCCTCCCATGTCATAACAAGGAGAACCTGGGAACTATCTTTTCAGGAAAGTTGGGTTTCCTCCATGTCCCTCCCTGCCCTGCACATGTGCAGCTCTAGACCTTCATCTTGTGTGATAATTTAGGAAATCACTGGAAATATTGTTCTATTCCTAGTCTTCATTCCTTTCTTCCTGTGTGAGGCAAATATCGTAGACCCCATCCATGTTGGCTTCTACTGCGAAGACAATAGCATCAAATACCCACTAAAAGTTCCGACCATTGACAAAACTATCCTCGCCTGCACCGGCCTTTTCATCTCCATCACCTCTGTAAGTGGGGAAGGGAGAAGGAGCACTTCTTAACCAATGCCCTTCCTTTCTCTGGCCTTGGTTTTGTCATCTGCAAAATGTTGGGGTTGAGAAACTTTGTTGCTAAGATGTCTTCTAACTCTACTAGTCTCATACCTAAGGTCCTTTCTAGCTCTGATATTCTATGCATATCTATGCATCCGATCCCAACAAATAAAATATACAGCATCAATTCCTTCCTCAATGAGCTATCACATGGATGAATCTGAAGTCAAAATCTGACCTCCAATTCTTGCTAGTTCTGTCATCTTAGGCAAGCCATTTACCCTAATTTGTTTCCTCATTTGTAAAATGGGGAAAATAATAGTATTTTCCATTTCTATATTAATTTAAGATAGAACTTTCTCAACCCCATGAGGCACATCATAGTAGTATTGAGCCTTTAAGGGATTAAATGAGATAATGACAGAATAAGCTTTAAAAGTACTTTATAAAATCAGCATTTTTACTCTTTGGGTAGAAGTCCCAACTTTCTGGATTCAAGAGTCAGAAAGACCTGAATTTGAATTCTGCCTCAGACACTTATTAGCTATGTGATACCAGGGGAATTTTTCTATGCTTCAGTTTTCTCAAAGGATAACACCACCTCCCAAAGTTGTGAGGATCAACTGAGACATGTAAAACTTTGCAAATCTTAAAATGCTGTAAAAATGTTTGTTCTTATTATTCAGAAAATTGATCTTTTTTCTGGCAACATGAGAGATCCTATTCTTTTTTTTTTTTTTCCAATGACTAGCAGAAGCTTGTCATTTTCTTGATCAATGAGGAAAGTTATATATTTTCCCACACATCAAAAAATCCTACCTTAGGGAAGGGGCTTGTAGAGGGAATCTGGTCTTTACCCCCACCTAGATGGAGAAAGATGGCAGGTTTTTGCTCATCCCCCAAATGGAAAAAGAGCCATCATACATATAGATGATGCTGGGGGAAGTATGTAATTAACTGACTGATTTCAACTCCTCCCATTCCCAACTTTGATTTCAATGGACTCAAACTAAGTTTCCAAGATAGACTTTTACAAAGCTTTCAGAAGCTTAGGGAGGATAATGGGTCTCCTGGGACAAAGGTAATGGGTAATGGATTCAAATGCTGCCACAGATCATCCTGGGAGAGCTACAGTGGTTACGCTTTCAGGAGCTGACCTCGCCAATGCTGTTGAGCAGCACCTACATGACCATGATCTATAGAGAGCTGAGTGCCTTCTTCTTCGGAGTCACTGTGAATCAGTCTTTCACCAGTATTGTCAAGATTTTCACAGGTCGCCTCCGCCCCAACTTCCTGGATGTGTGCCAGCCAGCCTACCTGCAATGCAAGATTGGCTATATCACCAACTATACCTGTACTGGGGACCCAACTGAAGTATCCAGGGCTAGGTAAGGGGGTGCTGCCTGCTAGCTTGGGAACAAGTCTGTAGAGAACAGTCATTCAAATGGGCAATCAGGTTATAATGGGAAAGACACTAGACTGAAAGTCATGAGACCTGGATTCAAGTCCCAGAGTCCTTAGCCTTGAGCCTTCTAGATTAGATCTTCAATGTTCTGTATTCTAAGGACTCTCCTCACTCAAATGTTTCCTGATTTAGTAGATGGATTCTTGCTCTGATCATAGGTGTTCTACTGTTCTGTGATTTGTTTGGGGGTGTCCATAGCAAAGACTGCTGTAGAAAGTCTTGTATTCCAGCATCCTTTAGGGTCTGCATTTCATTAGCTGCCCCTCTTGCCTACCACTGCAGGAAATCCTTCTTTTCTGGTCATGCTGCCTTCTCTATGTACTGTGTGATCTATCTGATGGTGAGTATTTGTGAAAGGAAGAATGGGAGGAGGCTGTGGGTCTGCACAGAATCCAAAGATGACTCCATTGTGCTCCCAGAGAGAGGCTATGGAGCTGAGAACAGCATGGCACAACCCAAACAGAACTGGCTTTTGTCACCCAGGCAGCCTTTGTCTGGGAAGCCAAGCAGCCATGCCAGGTCATGTGAGGGTAGTGGGACAGGCAAAAAGCCAGAATCCAGCCCTCTGGGAGGGCTGGGCTTCTTATTGTCCCTCTACCTCTAGCTCTACCTGCAGGCTCGAATGATTTGGAAGGGGTCCAAATGGCTCCGGCTCATGCTTCAAACCATCCTTCTGCCCTTGCCTTTGGTCGTGGGCTACTTTGGAGTTCAAAATTATTGGCATCATTTTTCAGACGTATTCGCTGGCTTTTTACAGGGGCTGATCACAGCCCTCTGGGTGGTAGGTTCCACCCTTAGGGAAATGGGAACACTAGGGAGCCCCAGACAGTTGTATGAGGATCCTAGTATAGAAAAAAGGATGACCTCACTGGGACTTGGAACCTTGATATGTGATCTTGAGCAAATTGCTTCCCCTCTGTGAAATGGAGTTTGTGGGGTTGGTGATAAATGGTAAAGCATTATGAAGTGATGAGAATAGGCAGAGATCAGGAAAGAAGGCCAGGACTATCCCCAACTCTGGGAGGGATCTGGGACCCCAGACGCCAGAGGTAAGACTGGGATAGAGAACACACTGCCTTGGTACACCCTTCCACAGGTCTTCTTGATCTCGGATATATTTTCTTCTGAAAAGTGCTTGTCTTCAGGCTCTTCCTCCTGCTCTGAAAACCAGGATTCAAGTGAACAGACCAGTTGCTAATCTTGGGGTCCCTCAACCCCCAGCAGTCCACCAGCCACGGGAAGCTTGGTGTTCTCCCATCACTACATACTATTGCTCCCCCTTCTTTCCTACCTCCCCAAGCACTTTCAATATTGTTTGAAGATCATGGGTCAACAAATCCAAACTCTACTCTTTCACAAAAGTCTTCAACACAACCTGAAGATACCAAGGGACCGGAAGGAATAAGGCAGTAGGAAATTCCACCTTCATCTTCGTGAGCAATGCTCAGATGCGGCAGCTGAGGATGATTATACCCCTCACCCAGGGCTATGAAGTTTCTTTATTTAAAGGCCCACAAAACAAAGTTTTTGTTTTTACTATAGTCCGGCCCTCCAACAGTCTGAGGGACAGTGAACTGGCCCCCTATTTAAAAAGTTGAGGACCCCTGCTGTAAAGTAAAATACTTCATATGGTTGTAAAACAGTATGGGAAGCAGTAGCCTTCTTCACGCCATTCTAACAGGAAGCTGGCTTTTCCCTGGGATGCTTAACACAAGAAATCCCACCTCAGATTGGCTCTCTTCTCATGCCCTCTGTCCATGAAAAGGAGGGATGTGTCCAAGAACTTAATGATCACCATTTAGGAAGCATCCTCCCTCTCAGTCCTTAGCCTTGAGACTTCCTGATGTCCTGCAACAATGTAACATGAATATTATTTTACAATAAATGGTTCGCTTAGTGGTTGAGGGTGAGATACTTCTGAGGAATCTGTATCAGTACAGATATTGAATGAAGGAGGGGGATGGTGAATCTCCACATTTTCTGCCCCAAGTAAAAAGCTACAGGCTGGGAATAAGGAAACCTGAGTTTTCAACCTAGCACTCCCACTAAGTCACTGTGTGATATTAGCTAAGTCTCTTCCCCTTTCTGGATCTCAGTTTCTCTATCTATAAAAAGTAAAATGATCTTTAATGACCCTTACGCCCTAAGGACACAGTGAGGCTGGGTAAAAGCCTGTTCTTTGCGCCTCTCCTGCCTGGCACAGTCTGTGCAAAAGCAAAGCAAATTCCCTTACTCCAGAGATTTGGGAGCACACATGAAGCCTCCTCGACTAAGGACTGGGCTGGGGGAAAAACACACTGCATTAAAGCCCAGCTTGGGGAGGAGCCCCATCAGGCAGCAGCCTCTGGAGTACAAGGGATATGCAGTCACTGCCGGGGGGAAGGGGACCGTATAGCGAGATGGGGAGAAGGTAGATTCTTGGCATGGGTGGCCCTGGATCCAAGTAGGAGCAAAAAGCCTGGAAGCCACCGTATGTCGCATGTATGTTGGTTCTCCGACTCGCAACACCCAAGAGAGGCTTATAGTAGCATGTAGTCCCGGGACTGACTGTGGGACTCCTTTCGGAATGTGCAGAGCCCCTCCCCCTCTCCCCCTCCCCCTCTCCCTCCCCACTACCACTCGCCCCGGAGCAGCAGAACAAAGGGAGGGCCCGGCCTGCCCAGCCACTGCGCTGGAGATGGGGGGGAGAGGTTAGCATCCACTCCTCCCCAACCGGAGTGGGGGCCTCCAGCCCTGGGGACTGAGAAAGCGCGCTAGTCTGGCCCCCGCCGCCCAGGGAGCCTTTACCCCAAACCTGTCTCCACGGCTCTGGCTGCCCAGACTCACCCACCTTGAAGCCCGGACCCTTCCAACCCAAACTGCGCCTCACTTGCAGACAGGAGTGCGCGGGGAGCGAAGCTCTAAGGCACCTTTCCGCTCGGCATCCTCGCCTTCCCAAGCTTTCTTTGCTCGCCCCCATTCCGCGCCCCAGCTCCAACCCCCCCAGCCACCCCCTCCCCCGACCTCTGGTCCACGACCTCGGGAAAGGAGGACAAGGGCCAGGCGGGTTTGGATCGAGAAGAACGGAAAGGACAGCCAGTACCCCCGGGGGGGGGGGGGGGCGTGGAGGTCGGGTGCAGTCCCAGAGGAGTTGGGCCGCCTAAGCCCGGGAGGTGGACAGAGAAAGGCGTCGGGCTTGGAAGGGTCACTCCTTCCCCGCAAAGGGGAAGAGAGGCAGGCGCAGTGCGCAGGGAGGCGCCCCCACCCGCCCCCACGGAGAGCCGCCCCCACGGAGAGCCGCCTGTGCCCACGACCACCGGCCCCCACCCCGGAGGTTGCAGGTGCAGCGCGATCAAACGCGCACGCGCCCTGGGAGAAGTAGCCGGGCGCAGCCCGGTGGGAGGGCGGGGGCGGGGGCGAGAGTGACGTGGTGGTGACGCTGCGCTGCGCGAGGGGACATATAAGGGGCGGCCGGGCCGGAGAGGCTCACTCAGCGCGCGCCTACCCCTCCCCAGGAGTGCGAGCACTGGAGCGCGCGCGCGCCCCCCCGCGGCCACCATGCGCGAGATCGTGCACCTGCAGGCGGGCCAGTGCGGCAACCAGATCGGAGCCAAGGTGGGGGCTGCTTTCTCTCCCTTCCAGGAGGCGCGTGCGCAGAGCGGGGTGCCGGGGAGGGCCTGGGGCCCCAAGGTGGGGTGAGGGGATAAAGGAAAGAGAGGGGCAGAGCTCTCCGTCCCCCTCCCGCCGACCCAGAAAGTCCTAGGAGGCAGTATTGTTCTCCCCCACTCCTCCCCGTGGGGGGGGTCGGGAGCCCTAATAAAGAAGGGGGAGGTGAAGCTCTGTCATCTGGGACAGAGAAATGGGCCGGGGGAGCCAGTGAGGCGGGGGAGGGGGCATGGAAGCCTGCGCCCCTGAGCGGGGGCCGCGGCGTCCTGGGCAGAGGAGGGGCCCCGGCTGCACAGCTGGCTCTTTCTGGCTCCAGCGGACCCTGCTGATATAAATAGACCCGCCCTTGTTCTCTGCGCCAACACCCTCTCCCACCCTAGCACACACACATACCCCGTTGTTGGGTCCCGGCGGCCGGCCAGCCCTGCCCCGAGAACCCCCAGGCGGAGAGCTTGGCCAGAAGGAGCCAGCTGTTGCAGCCCTCCCTTCCTCCTTTCTCCATCTATTCTGCCCGTCCCCGTGTCCCTGGCCCCTTCCACTTCTCTGTCCCCTTCCCAGTGCCTGCCCCTCCCAAGGACTCGGTCTCGGCAGTCTCTGGATGCTTCCTCTTGCTCCCCATCCCCGCTGCCACGGATTCCCCTCCTTTCTCTCTTCACCTTGTATACCGGGGCCTGAGGCCCTTGTTATATGCCGGCGGTGTTGTGTACGGGAGGTGGGGGGAGAGCTGTCCCAAGATCCTTCTTCCCCTTGGAGGCCCTGACCCCACCCTCTTCATGATTTTCCTTGCCCTAGTTCTGGGAAGTGATCAGTGATGAGCATGGCATTGATCCGACTGGCACTTACCATGGTGATAGCGACCTCCAGCTGGAAAGGATCAATGTCTACTACAATGAGGCCACAGGTGAGCCAGTCTGCCAGGAGCTTGTGGTTTGTGTCCCCAGTGGGGTGGTCTGCTCACCTCCGTGCCTGATGGGAGCTGGGGTAGGAGGAATGGAAGCAGGGGGAATGCATGAGTCCCCAGCTCTGACAGATTTCTCTCCTTAGGAGGGAAATATGTGCCCCGCGCAGTACTGGTGGACCTGGAACCAGGGACCATGGACTCGGTCCGTTCTGGCCCCTTTGGGCAAATCTTCAGGCCAGACAACTTTGTCTTTGGTGAGTGATGGAGAGACAGATGCATGATCATTATTATTGTGCTTACAGAGACCAAAAGGACCACACGTCTCTTCCAAAAAGTTGGGGGCAGGCTGCAAAAATAGCCTTTTCTTTTTTCTTTCTTTTTGGCTGAGGCAATTAGGGTTAAGTGACTTGCCCAGGGTCAAACAGCTAGAAAGTGTTAAGTGTCTGAGACCAGATTTGAACTCAGGTCCTCTTGACTTCAGGACTGATGTTCTATCTACTAAACCACCTAGCTGCCCCTAGAATAGTCTTTTCTTTTTAAGGTACTAGGTTTCCAGGCTTTCCCCCTTTTCTCTCTCCCCTCTATTTTGTATTGCTTCATTCTTAGCAGAAGTAAATCCAACTCGGGGACTCTGTCCAAATAGTACAACACAGGAGTCCTACCTCCCAACTGCCCCTTCTTTTCACAGTTGCTTAAGGGGTTACTGGTCCAAAAATGTGGGCTGCTTGCTTTAGGGTCCCAACTCCCCCTCCTTCTGTGACTAAGGATCTCCCTTGTTCATTCCAGGCCAGTCTGGGGCTGGGAACAACTGGGCCAAAGGTCACTACACAGAGGGTGCTGAGTTAGTGGACTCGGTCCTGGATGTAGTTCGCAAGGAGGCGGAGAGCTGTGACTGCCTGCAGGGCTTCCAGCTGACCCACTCGCTGGGTGGGGGCACAGGCTCAGGCATGGGCACCCTCCTGATCAGCAAGATCCGTGAGGAATACCCAGATCGCATCATGAACACGTTCAGCGTGGTGCCCTCACCCAAGGTGTCAGACACCGTGGTGGAACCCTACAACGCGACCCTCTCGGTCCACCAGCTGGTGGAGAACACAGACGAGACCTACTGCATTGATAACGAGGCCCTTTATGACATCTGTTTCCGTACCCTCAAGCTCACTACACCCACCTATGGGGACCTCAACCACCTGGTGTCTGCCACAATGAGTGGAGTCACCACCTGTCTCCGTTTCCCAGGCCAGCTCAATGCTGACCTGCGAAAGCTCGCGGTCAACATGGTCCCCTTTCCCCGTCTCCACTTCTTCATGCCTGGCTTTGCCCCCCTCACCAGCCGAGGGAGCCAGCAGTACAGAGCGCTGACGGTCCCCGAGCTCACGCAGCAGATGTTTGACGCCAAGAATATGATGGCAGCCTGTGACCCCCGCCACGGGCGCTACCTGACAGTGGCTGCCGTCTTCCGTGGCCGCATGTCAATGAAGGAGGTCGATGAGCAGATGCTGAACGTGCAGAACAAAAACAGCAGCTACTTTGTGGAGTGGATCCCCAACAACGTCAAGACAGCAGTGTGCGACATCCCGCCCCGGGGTCTCAAGATGGCAGCCACCTTCATCGGCAATAGCACCGCCATCCAGGAGCTCTTCAAGCGCATCTCCGAGCAGTTCACGGCCATGTTCCGCCGGAAGGCCTTCCTTCACTGGTACACGGGCGAGGGCATGGATGAGATGGAGTTCACTGAGGCTGAGAGCAATATGAACGACCTGGTCTCTGAGTACCAGCAGTACCAAGATGCCACAGCAGAAGAGGGAGAGTTCGAGGAAGAAGCTGAGGAGGAAGAAGTGGCCTAGAGTATACAGACCCCCTGTTACCCTTCCCAGTAATGACCCTGTGTCACCCTCACTCTTGCTTGATACTCTTCCCCCTGGATTCGGCCATGCCCCTGTGCTCCCTCTATTTCTCTGCTCTTCACGTGACTTCATATTGTCCTCTGACCCCACCGAACCTTTATCCCTCTAAATCCCTTATATTGTCTCCCTAATTGATCTGCAGGCCATCTACATCCAGCCTCTCTGATCCCACCCAATCCTTTGTTACCCCAATTTCCCTGATACTTGCCCCCCTGATTTTTCTCCAATCCTCCCTCAGTTTCTCTACTCCTCCAAACCTTGGCCATCCTAGGCCTTCTCTGAAACTAGTCTTGGAAGGGGGCCCATGAAAGAGAGGGTTTTAGACCTAGAAGAGATTTTAGAGATTACAAGCCCTTCTTCATAAAAAGTGGCCTTGAGTCATACTCATAGAGCGAATGATGGAGTCGTGACCTAAATCCCGTCCCTGAATGTATCCCTTCTCCCAAATAAATTCTTCCCTCCTCCAAATAACTCCATCCTATGCTATGTTGGGCACGTTTTCATTTTCCAAATGAGCATGCACTAATTTCCACCTTAGCCTAGTGTTGTGACTTGGATGGGGCTGGCAGGGAGGGGGTAGGACTCAGTAAATGTCCCTAAACATTTACACAATAAAATCATGATAACACACTTGTGTGGAGAATTCTTACTTTGAATGGAGGTACGTGGGCTTCAGAGGAGGAAGACTGGTGTAGGGGAAGTGGATTATAGGCCCTTTGGATAGGGAAGTATCTCCTTCCCCCATTATCCAGGAAAGCCTGTGTCTGTCCCCCAATCCATATCTGGGACCTGGCACTTGTGCCCAGCCAGCAGCTGGGCTAGAGAGCATGACCTGCCCCACCCTGCTCAAAATAGCCCAAGGCCATGAGCCTGGTCACCTGACACCAATCCCCATCATGCTCCCTTAGGAGGGAGGCAGAGCTGAAAAGGGCAGAAGCTTAGAAAAGGGCTAACTATAAAACACTGAAGGACCCCAGGTTTGTGGGAACAGCGATAGCATAGACTCTCATAGCCTCTGGCTTCTTGCACTTTAGCTGCCTGACTTTAGAGCAAAGTTCCAGTTATTAAATTATCTGCCATGGGTTTCAATGCTGGAAGGAATCTAGTCCAGTCTCTACAGTGTACTGAAATGAAGAGCTTTGCTTATGATTATACAGGTAGTTGGCAAGAGAACCAAGATTCACAAGTCTTCTACCTCTTAATACCACTGAGAGCACACTTTAAAAAAATAAAATCCTTATTTAACAGTATAAATATTGAGAGAATTCACTGAAACAGATACATTGGGTCCCTGACAAATGGTATTATTTGTGATTCAGGGCAGTGGAAGAACATTTTTGCAAATCCATAAAATTGTTTGTTTTCCCTACCCATTCCTAAAGCTGATGGCTTTGTGAGAAAAGAGAGATCATAGGTTTTGCAACTGGAAGGGACTTGATAAAGGTCAACTACTCTATCAACTTGTACCTTGGTTTCCCCACTGGCTAATGTTTTACATCGTCATACCAGAGAGTCAAACTGGTATGTGAGTAAGTGACTTTAAACAATCTGCTTTGAAAACAAGAGTAAACTTAGATGCATGTATACACGTAAGTACATGTATCTGTATTCACATATATATGTACACATACATATATATATGTACATATTTTAGGAGACTCCAGATCAAACTGAATATGGATGTTTGGGGGATTTTCCATCTCCCCGAAGCAAGAATTTTCTTTTTTCTAGAATTAATTTCAATTTTATTAACATAGAGGGCAATCTTAAATAAAAAATAATGAACACACATAGATGTAACTTATAATAGTAGCTATGATACAGGAATCTGTTGGGTAGGCTTGTTTTTGGTATAAAATTTCTCAAAGTCATGGGTTTGATGACACTGCTACTTATTCTTTTATAATCTCTCCCCACCACCACTTTCCCCTACTGAGTTAAATTAAGAAGAAAAGAAAAGGCAAAATAAAGTTTTTGATACATGCATAGTCTAGCAAAACAAATTCCCATATTCACCACATCTGAAAATGTGTCCCCATACTTTCAGTTTATCAAACTTAACAGGAGGGGAGTGACATGTCTCAACATCATTCTTCTGGTTTATCTTCATGTTAATCAGAGTTTTAAAGTTTTTCAAAGTTGTTTAGCTCTACAGTGTTTCTTTTGAGATAGTCTCCTACTTCTTGGTCACTTTGCTCTGCATCCATTCATAACAGTCTTCCAAGTTTCCTCTGAATTGTCTAATATAGGCACAATAATATAGCATGATATACCACAGTTTGTTTAGCCATATCCAATAGAAGGACACCCCCTTAGTTTCAAACTTTTGGCTAGGACTAAAAAGGCTGATATCTTTTTTTTTTTTTAACATATGGGTCATTTTCCTTTCTTTAATTAGGCTTTTCATTGAATACATTTTCCTCCTCTCCCTCTTTGATGAATGAATGAATAAAAAAGTGTGTATTAAGACTTACAATATGTGTATCTAGGATATACTGTGACATATTTAACATATATAGGACTGCTTGCCATCTAGGGGAGGGGGTGGAGGGAGAGAGGGGAAAAATCGGAACAGAAGTGAGTGCAAGGGGTAATGTTGTAAAAAATTACCCTGGCATGGGTTCTGTCAATAAAAAGTTATTATAATAAAAAAAATTGAAAAAAAAAAGACTTACAATATGTCAGACACTGTGCTTAGTGCTAAGGTGAGTGAGACTGTCCATATCCTCAAAGAATTTATATTCTAATGGGGGAAGATAACACATCTAGGGATATAAGGAATTGTTGATTAGAGAAAGTAGTTTTGGTCTGTAAAGTTGCAGGGATTGTGATTGGAATCTTGAAGCAGTTCATTAAATATGCCCTTTACAAAAGCAACAGTAGTGTTGATTTGATTTTCATTCAGAGCAAGGAGTGGAAAGAATATAGAGAAGCTGCCCTGGCCTGGATGAGGCATCTGGCTAGATATAGTGAGCTAGGAAATCTTGCACTCATTCAGTTATCAATAAACATAAGTCAGGTCCAGGGTAGGATTCCCAAAACTGAGTGAATTAATTCAAAGAAGGAGCAAATTTAGGGGAACTGGATCCAGTACAGTAGATCCAGAGTTCTTTCACCCCACTTCATCCCAATCTTTTCTCCCTGATATTCTCACCAGCCAGGTCCTAAGTATGCTTCCCATCAGGATCTCTCTCTCTCTCTCTCTCTCTCTCTCACACACACACACACACACACACACTTTGGACTCAGTTCCATTCCTGTCTCTCTAGAACAACATAATTGGTACATAGATCGGTTGGAATAAATCCAGTGTTGTTGGCCACTTTGGGTACCTGCAGTTCTGGAAATGTGAACCTGGTCTCTGGTTCTGTCATGTCCAACAGCTGCCGGCTTCCTGACAAATCTATATCTGGTATCAGAATTGTGGTGCTGTGGGCATGCTCATACTCACTGTTTCTCCCCATGAGGAACAGGAAATGATGGGAAGGTACGTGTTTATTTGTGTATCTCTTAAGTACCTCATTTTGTGTTTCTCTCTACTATATAACTCAAGACTCCCTCTAGTGGTCTTCCTGTGTTTGGATGGTGAGTTGTCCGAAAAGCCAGTGGGAGGAGGGACGGACAGAGGGGTAGGGATAGAGAGATGGAGGAATAGAGCAGGATGAAGGAGGCCGGAAGAAAGGGAGGGAAGGAAGTTCTCTGAACGGACAGGTAGGAGAATCTCAGCAAACCATTTCCAAGGAACTATAGAAATTCAATTAGCAGGTGCCCAACTTTGCCCAAGAGATGTGATGCTGGCCTCCAGTTACTTCAGCTCTGATCTGGACCCAGAAACTACTCCTCAGTCCCACTTCCTCATGGGGGAGACTAGGAGGCAGTGTGCTTGGGTTCTGTAAAGCTAGCAAGGGAGGGGAAAGTTGTCTCCGGGGGACGTCACCCAGCAGACTTCCTCTCTAAGCCACACAGGAAGAAGAAAAGGCCCAGCACCCAGCACCCCTGGCTCATTGCCTCAGCACGGGCCCCTGTAGGGACCCCCCCAGGGACGCCTATCCTGGCCACATTGTGCTGCACCCATTCAGCAGGGGGACCATGGGATCCGATATCAAGTAAGATCCAGGCATCTCCCCATACCCCTTAAATATAGCCTTTGGGTAAGAATTTGAGATGAGAGAGTGCTTCTGTATTGGGCTATGGGGGAAATGGGGGAAGAGAGGGAACAGATCTGATGCTAGAGAACAGAGTAAACTGGCCACAAACCTAAGAAAAAACAGTTCTAAATACACTTCAAAATCTTCCTCTGCAGCCTCCATCATCTCAAGTCCCCTTCAGCCTTTGGATCTGTCTCTATAGGCTTCTTTCTCTCTGCTGATCTGTGTTTCTGTGTGTCTCTGTCTCCTTGTCCCTACTTCCCTTCATCTTTCTCTCTTCCTCTCCTTCTCCCTCTCACTCCTCCTCTCCTTTCTCTCTCCCCCTTCTCCTCCCCCCCCTTCCATGTCTCCTCCTTTTTGTGTTTATCTTTCTTTGTTTTTCTATCTCCTTTCTTCCTCATTTCGGTTGGCTTTTCTGACTGTTATCCTAGCTGGTAACCACCGGGGAATAAATGATGGGGAGAAGAGGAATGTCTTGTGCCTTCCCCAAAATAGTGTAGTCAGAAAGAGATTCTGTTCATGAGGACAGATAAAAGACACAGAGACCCAGGGACACACACCAACCAATCACTCCACAAGCATTTATTAAGTACCTACTAGATATGTCAGGCATCTGTTAGGCACTGATACACAAAGAGAAAAACAAAAGCTTACATTCAGAAGAAGAGCTAAAACATATATGTAGCTATTTATACAAAATAGATTAAAGAAGGGGAGAGAGGTGCACAGCAGCTTAGGTAACCCTGAAGGCTTCATGCAAAAGAGAACATGAACTGAGTCTGGAAGAAAAATGAAGTTTTCCAGTAGATGGAGGTGGGGAAGAAGGACATTCCAGGTATGTAGAACATAGGGATAGCAACAGGAGTTGAAGCTTCAAGTGTGAGGAACAAGAAGACCAGTTTGGTTGGATTGAAGAGGAAGCAGAGGGGGGATGATATGTAAAAAGACTGGAAAGGTTAGTTGGACCAGGTTGTTGAGAGCTTTAAATGTCAGACGTTGATTTTCTAGGATATAAGGAGCTTGGGGAATTTATAGAGTAGACCCATCAGACCCATGCTTTAGGAAAATCATGTTGGCAGATTTGTGAAAGTTGAATTGAAACAAAGAGAGATTTGAGGCATGAAGGGAGACTGGGGGAGACCATTGAAAGAGCCAGGTGAGGGGGAATGAGGGTCTAAGCTTGGAAGGGGTTTGTTTGATTAGAGGGGGACAGACACAGAAATATGTGTGGACAGTGATTTGGATTTGGAGTTGAAAGACCATGTAGCCCAACCTCTTCATTTAGCAGATGAGGAAACTGAGGTCCAAAGATCCGAGAGCCTCTGCTCACTTTGCTTCCTATCCCTGGAAAATCCTTACTCTCTTTCCCTCTTTGACCATTTACCTCCTACCTATCCCATAAAGCCCAGCTCAAATGCTGCCTTATCCATGAACCTTTCCTGATTCTTCTTGTTAATAATTATTTTTCACCCTGGTTTGTACGTCAGTCCTTTGTACCTCCAGTTTTTAATGCATTTATCAAGTATTATTTGGATTATCATTACTTTTGAATCATATCTTTCTATTAGACCTTAAGCCCCATGAGAGCATACTTTAAGACTTACAAAGAAATTTCTGTTACCTCATATAATCCTCATAACAACCCTAGGAGGTAAATACCATTATTATGCCCATTTTACAGATTAACATTTTACATAGTTAATGTTTATGTGATGCTTACTATGTGCCAGGCACTGGTCTAAGCATATTACCATTTTTATATTATTTGGTCTTCATGACAACCTTTTGAAGGAGATGTTATTATCCTCATTTTGGAGATGAGGAAACTGAGGCAAATAGGGGTTGTGACTTGCCCAAGGGCACAGAGCAACTAAGTATTTAAAGCTGGATTTCAACTCAGATCTTCCTTCCTGACTTCAGGCATGGCATTTTATCCAGTTTGCCCCCTAACTGATGGTGAGAGAGGTTAAATGAATTGCCCTGGCTAGTAAGGGTTCAAACTCAGTACTTCCTGGCTCCAAGGAGAGCATTCTGACTAGTGTGTTACACACACACACACACACACACACAGGTTCCCTGAGTTGTTGGAGCCTTAGCCTCCTACCCCTGTTTGTTCCCCAGGGAGGATCCCAAGAACACATTTGCTTGGTTCTTTGAGGCTGCCTACCCCACCTCCCTGCAGGAGGGTAAGTTGAGGGAATTCCATTCAGATTCTAGGGTTAAGATGAGGGTAAGGAAAAAGGAGCAGAGATGGTGAGGCTCCTTGAACTGATGGTGGGGGTGGCAACAGGATAGACTGGGTTATTTGGGAGGCCTAGAGCTTACTAACCTGCTGTCCCTGCAGCACCCCCCATCTTGCGCCAGTTCCCTAAGGATTTCTGTGATCAGGTATGTGCTCATCTGAACCCCAGAAGCCAGGGTTCCAGCCCTGCCATCCCTTTCCTCCTCTGTGGGGACCCCAACCAAAGAAAGGGATGAGGGAGGGACGACAGACTCAGACATCCTGGCCCTGATGGGGTGGGGAAGGGTAAAGGGTGTAAAGAGGCCTCTATGTCCAGGTTTGGACCTTCTCCACCCTCCAGCACCCAAACCCTGCCCCTGGCCAAGCTGCCCTCACTGTTTCCATCCCTAGGAATTAATGCAAACGGTACCCAAATTCTGTTTCCCTTTCGACTTGGAGAGGTGAGGAGAAAAAAATGGAGAAAGATCCACAGAAAGACAAGAGACATCAAGACCCAAAACCATGCAGTCAGAGGGACAGAGGGAACAGCAAGACAAAGGGAAACTGAGGCTGGGGGGGACAGAGGAGAGACTGATGGCTGGGATGAATTTGAGCTCTGCTGTGGGTGAGGGGGCCTGGGAGGCGGCATGAGGTGGGGCAGAGGCATTGAGTAGCTTCTCCTTCCCTCCCTCCCACGTTCACCAGGGCAGGCCACACTCTAGCTGCCCAGCACTTCACCTTTGTCCTCACCGATTTAGCTGGGAGCCGAAGATTTGGCTTCTGCCGTCTAGGTACCAGTGCCAGAAGCTGCCTCTGCATACTCAGGTTGGAGGGTAAGGGGTGGGAGGGAGTGATGGGCTGGGGACCAGCAGGCCTAGGATGTCCCTAGTTCTGTCACAGATTAGCTGTGCAACTTGGGTAGGTTCCCATCCCCTCTCAGAGACCCATCTGTCAAAAGCTGGGGGGTGGAGAGGAACATGCCCAAATGACATTCTCTAAGGCTCCTTCCAGCTCGAATGTTCTATTCCAGCCCCCCCACCCAGGGGCTGGGATGGAAGGGGGATGGAATCCTGTTCCACCCCAGAGCCAGCTGCCCCTTCTCCCCTCAGTGATCTGCCCTGGTTTGAGGTTTTCTACAAATTGCTCAACAATGTTGGGGATCTGTTAGCCCAGAATCAGGTAAGGTCCCTTTTCCTCTCCACTCCCCATCTCCACTTGCCTGCTTGTTCCCGATTCCCTGCGTGACCCTGCCTCCACTCACAGGTCTCTGAGGCTGAAGAACTTCTCTCTATCTTGTATCTACATCCAGTACCTGGGCCAGAAGCCTCTTTGGGGCTGTCTCTGGTATGTATCCCATTCTGGAACACTGGGTCTCCATTACTGTAAAGTAATGGGGTAGCCAGCTTCTTGGATTGGAGTGGAAAAGTGCCTTGGCCCCATTCTTCATCCCTACCTCTCAATGTGTACCTTCAGGACCGGCAGGAAGGCAAGCTGAAAATTACCACTCACCCCAGTCCTCTGCCTCCTGCACCTGGGACCAACCAACTGGTGAATTGGGAAAGGGCTGGAGTAGGAACTGGAGTCTGGGGGCAAGGATCAAAGCATCTAGGAAACTGCAGATAATGTAGTGCATCCCAGGGGGGATCCAAGTTGGTATTGAAAGCCAGGAGAGATCAAGTGGAGGGTTCTGGTTGGTTTGGAGAGATCTGATAACAAAAGCCAGGAGTAATCAGGAAGGGAGTGGTGAGAAAATTATGGGGAAGCTGGATTCCTTTGGAGATCTGGAAGTCAAGAAGGAGCCAGATCTGAAACCTTGATATTCTTCCCAACCTCAGCTTTCCTGCTTCATTGCTCCAAATTCTGGATGCTTGCCCTCCATCCCAGAAAATGTGAGTTGTGGTTCAACCAGGGAGCAAAACTAGGATGGGCAGGGGTAAGGACGGGAACTTGGACTGGCCAGAGACAAGAGGTTTCAAGCCCAACTGGCACTGCTGTCCCTTGTCTATCCATCTGCTCACAGAGGAATCTGACTGAGTTGGTGGTGGCTGTGGCTTCAGAGAACATCGTGGGCCTCTATAGCTCTCTACTCAGTGAGCGTAGAGTTCTGCTCACCGCCAGCAAACTCAGCACGGTGAGACCCAGCTCTATTCTGTCCTCATCTGGCTTGAAGATGGAACACAGATTAGGGCAATGGGATCCTAAGCAACAAAGGAGTAGGGATGCAAATTCAGGGGCTGGGAAAATTCGGCAATGATGGCAGTGGCTCTAAGGGCCCTGAGTCTCGGGTCAGAGGAGTGAGGACAAGGATTCAGGATCCTTTTGGTGGAAAGGGAACACAAAGGCAGGTTACTGGAGAACCTCTGGGCTAGAAGAAAAGGCCCAGTGGCCCAGAACTTCTGGAGATATGAGTATCTCTAAATACAGGAGAATATGAACAAAAATGCTTGAACCAGGAGTCTAGGGGAAGGGACAGGAATGAAGGGAAGGCAGATCTATGGATGGGAAGCTGGGCTGGTGTGATAGGGAGTGAATGTGAAATGGAAGGAATTTGGTTCTGAAAACACTAGAGAGGACGTGAGGACAGGACTCTTTAGACTCTGTGGGAGCCTGTATGGTTAGACAATGGGCCCTTAACTCCCTCTCTTTGGATCTCCATCATTCCCAGCTGACAGCCTGTGTTCATGCATCCTGTGGCTTGCTGTATCCTATGCATTGGGAACACATACTCATCCCCACACTACCTCCCCACTTGTTGGACTATTGCTGGTAAGGAAATTGGCAGGCCGTGAGCATAGTGATCTCCTGGAGCTATCTTTCCCTTCCTTATCTCACCTAAGTCATTCTTCCTCTACCTGCAGTGCCCCCATGCCTTACCTCATCGGCGTCCACACCAGCCTTATTGAGGTGAGTGAGGCTGGGAAGCAAAGAAACATTCTCTCAGACCCAGAAACCAGAGGGCAACCTGATTCTCTCTCCTCAGAGGGTGCGGGACAAGGGCCTCGAGGATGTGGTCATCTTGAATGTGGACACAAACACCTTGGAGTCACCATTCCAGGATGTGGATACACTACCCCCTGATGTGGTCAGTTCTTACCTTCCCTGTGACTTCCTTCAAGACTCCCTTTGTCTTTGACAACCATTTACCATCTAGTATCATCCCACTCCAAGCTTATCTGGGTGCAGATAGGGCACATATACATCACTCTCCTTTTACAATGATGAGCAAGATGGAAAACACTCCCAGGGACCCCCATCTGCTTGGTCTTCCCTCATGTTCCTAGAAAATGAGGCACTATCTATAAGTTGCTGAAATAATAGGCTATGAGTCAGGAATCCTAAATTCTTGCCCTTTTTTGTTCTGAATTCAAGGTGTAACCTTAAGGAAACCATTCTTCATTCACACCCAAGGTCTCAACTTCCCCTTTTGTAAAATATGGATGTTGGATTTGATGAGGGAAGCATGGTATGAGTGAGAACTGGAGTCAACAATCTGACTTCAAATCTTGATTTTGCTATCCTGAGTAGCCTTAGGCCCCTTCTCTAACTTCTTAGGACTTGTTTCCCTATGCAAAATAAGGGTGTAGTATTGGAAAATCTCCATGGTCTTTTATAGCTCCCAATCTAGAAAGATGCTTTTTACACTGACATTCTAGGCCTCATGAATGGCTCTATCATTCCAAATTCTTTATAAACCACCTCAAGGACTTTCACTTAGTCTCCAGATGCATTGTGATAGTGCTATGTTCTGGGGGCTGAGCCCTGCATCTGCTGGGAAAAAGAGGGGCAAGATGATCCCTCTCAGGTTCCTTGTTCTACCTTTTTTCTGGACCAGGTGTCTCTTCTGAGACTAAGGCTAAGAAAGGAAGCTTTGGCTGCTGGTGATGGCGTCTCTCGACTCTTCCTGAGGGCCCAAGCTATGCTGTTTGGTGGTTACAGAGATGCACTGATCTGCAATCCTGTGAGCAGACATCCAAATGCCCAGGCCCTGGGGAGGGTGGGGGGGAAGGGATTAGACTAGTGAGGTCTGGAGAACAAAACTCCCGAGGCGCAGAAGCCATGGGTTGTAGTCAAGGATACAAAGAGAAAAGGATTCTTGGGTTCTATTACTTAATTTCCTTTTAGTCAGCTCAACTGGGTGGCAGTGGTGGGGTGGAATCAAGGGTTCAAAGTACCCTTTGACTGGGGTACTGATCAAGAAGGTGAAAGGATGAAGATGGGAAAGGTATTTTAGGATGCAATCTCTCCCCCTCTCTACCCCACCCCCCCAGGGACAACCTATGAAGTTCAAAGAAGAAGTTTTTGTAGCTCAGAAGCCAGGACCCTTACAGACCTTCAGACAAAGTGCCATCCACCTCCAACTCTTCAAACAGGTATATCCAAGCCAAAGAAGTAGGCACAGGAGAAGGGGGTATCCCCAAGTACCAGGGCTGGCTATTAACCCGACTGATTGTCCCTCCCCAGTTCATAGATGAGCGCCTTGAGAAGCTGAGTTCTGGTGAAGGCTTCTCAGACCTGTTTGAACAGGAGATCACTAGCAATGGCCTGGCCTCGGGTGAGACATTAGGGTCCCAGCCCCCGGTGATCTCAGGATCCAGGTTCCCGGTTCCCAGCCTCAGACCAGGGCTGGAAGGGAGGAATGGGGAACAGACCAGTCATTACACTGGTGGCCAAAGTCTCTTTCTCCCCCAAACCAGGAAACCTGCGATCCTATCAGCTCTGGGCAGATAATCTGAAAGTAAGAAAAGTCCCCCCAGGGTCTCAACTCTTGCTCTGTATTCCTTTAAACCCAAGCCATTCTTTATCTCCCTGTCCTCTTCCCCCACCACTCCCGGCAATGAGCCTCTCCTGTATCCATCTCCAGAAAGGCGGAGGAGCCCTGTTGCATTCTGTGAAGGCCAAAACCCAGCCAGCCGTGAGGAACATGTACCGATCCGTAAGCACCAAGGAGATGGGGGTGGGGTGGCAGCCGTCATAGTTGGGTGCCAAGCTGGGCGGGGGCAGAGAATCTTGGGAGAATAACAGAGCCTGCATATAGAGCTCAGAGGCAAGGAGGGACCCAGGGAGCCCAGGATAGGGAGTCACCACCAAGGAAGGGGAGGAGCTCCATGGATGTGGTACAATCTGATAGATTCCTTGCTAACTAGTTTCAAAGCTGGTTCAAATAGTGACTATGTTTCTTCAAAGGAAGTGTAACAAATTTTAAAACTGCTGAGTCTATCGTGTTACATTCTTGCACTAGCTAAATTTTGGTGCTGGGGCAAGGTTCAACAGTATTGAGTTGGGAAGCATTGAGACCTGGATCCAAATCCCACACAGGAGAGGCCGGGCAAGTCACTTTACTACCTGGTTTCCTCATCTGTAAAATGGGGGTAATACCAGTAAACTCCTTATCTTCCCTTGCCGTGAGGATCAAATGAAGGAATGTATGTACTATGCAGACTTTAAAAAAGGGCTTCAAATTGTTAGCCATTGTTAAGAATCCCCTCCGACCATGTGTTTCCTTTTTCCCATCCCCAGGCCAAGATTGGACTCAAAGGAGTACAAAATCGGCTAAAGTACAAGGTAAGACTTGAGAGGGACTAACTGGAGGGCCTGGAAGTGGGGTGAAGACAAGGTTATTGGTTTACAAGTCTCCTTTCCCGCACAGGATAGTGACCCCTTACTGCAGAGGTGGGGTTCTCTTCGAGTCCCAACCCCAGACAACCGCTCTGAATGTCTTCAACGTCGTCTACCCATCACCCACCACTTTGGCCAGGTAAAGGACCACCAGATTACCCCGACATGTACAGATCACCACATGGTTACATGATCAAAACCCAAGAGCCACTTTACACCCTGAAGGAAAAAGTCTGGGAAATGCTAACCTTCCCAACATACCCCTTCTAGTCCAGGCCCCTGCGTCCCCGCCACCGAAGGTCCCAATCCCGAACTGAGGACGAGGTACCTGGGGGAGAGGAACAAAGGTAGGCTGGATTCTTCTGGGCCTGGGATTGATTTGGGAATAAAATGTTTTACATAACTTCACAGGTAGTTTCTTAATAGAGGCCAAGGGAAAGGGGGAGAAAATGGAACTCTTTTTTAAGTTTTAAAAACAAATGTAAAAAAAATTGTTTTAAATCTAACTGGGGAAAAATACTAAATAAACCTGAAAAAATTGAGTCCTCTCTCCTCCCTCAGGGAGTCTCTGCCTGGGTTCAAGGAACCCTGGGGACAAGATGACTTCGACAGCAACTTCCTGGGCTCAGGAGAACTGGACCTGCTTGGGGAGATCCTTGACAACCTCAGCATCGGGATGTCTGGGCCTGGACAATCCCCTGGTCTGTACCCCAGCCATAGCTTGGACAGCTGCCACTTAGACCAGAGCAGCTGTTTCAACTTGGTGAGTCCCCTTTTAGAACCTCCAGCTCAGCCACTAGACTGTTTACCTCAATTAATGGGTTCTCCCAAAGCTGACGGAGGAGTGGCACTAAATCCATTGGTTCCATCAGTTCTCTGGGTCACCCTCCTTTCTAAAATTTCTGGTCGACTTTCTACCTCTAAACAATAATGCATAGCATAACTACTAGAGATTTCACAGGTCATCTAACTTAAAGCTTCTTAAACCGTGGGTCACCACCAGTCATGTAACAATGTGGGATTGGCAAAAAATCTGGCAACAGTAAAAAGGTTTCTGAAAGCACCAACAACCAAAAGTCAACACAAAATCAAACCTACATTGAATCTGAGGTGTCTCTAGCAGTGCTTACCCATGTTGTATGGCTCAATTTCACTAGAGCTTTGGTTCTGAATACACATGTTCATTTTACACTGCATATACCCTTATGCCACGAAATACAATCAAAAGCTGCTCAGACCGGAGTCAGGGTCGAGTAAAAATTTCTGGGGTGAAAAGGGGTCATGAATGAGAAAAGTTCAGGAAGCTGTAATTTCTAGCACTTGGTAAAGTGACCTTGGACAAAACTCAACTTCTATAGAAACACAGGGGTACCAGACTCATCTACAAAATGAGATTGGACTAAGTGATTATCTAGTTTCTTTATCTCTAAGACTCTTGTCCCCATCTAGTAGTCATCCACTTTTAGTAGAGGGAATCTTACAATCCAATCCCTCCAGGCAGCCCATTTCAAGGGCAGAGTTAAAAAGTTTGGCTCTATCTCAAGTGCTCCATCATATCTGCTTTCTACTTCAGTTCAGCTGATTTTTCTTCACCCTGTCTCTCCCCTAGATACTTCAGGAGGAAGAAACTTCAAAGGAACAATTGCTGTCCCCCATAGTGCCTACTGCAGCTCCTCTCAGTCAGGAGTTGGAAGAACCCAAGACTTCTCATGCCTCCATGGAGACTGTAGCCTCCCAAATCCCTTCCTCAAGCCATCAGCAACTCCTGTTTGAGGAGAAAGAATTTCAAGAGCCACAGTTGCCACCCTGTGGGACCTTTGCTGTACCTCAGTCCTCCCAAGTCTTTGTAGAGCCAGAGATACCCAACATCTGTGCAGAATACAGGCCCCCTAACCCTGTGCCAGTTCCCCAGGACACTCCTAGAGGAGTACCCCCACGCCTCAGAGAGGGGGTCTCCAGTCAGCCCAGGGTAGCTCAGCTCAAAAAGCGATTCGAGGGCTAGGGGCAATTCCTCTGCTCAGACCATGCTGAGAATAAAAAAATTCATTAATTTGGATCTCCTCCCACTCCCACACAATACCAATTTCATTTATACCAAGTCCCATCCTAGGCCTTGAAGCCTCCCCAATAAAACCGTTTGTCCAGTGCCCGTGGTCTCCATCCTCACTCCCAGGGGAGGCAGGATTGTTCCATACATATGCCAAGCTCTGCCACTTGGCATCCCTCAGACCTTCCCAGCCAGACTGTTAGTTCCCCCAGATGAGGGACATGCCAGAATTACAGAATGAGAAGTTTGGAAATCTGTGTTGTTTCAGCTGTATCCCCTGGAAACAAAGGGTTTGCAGTTTGTCGATGTTGTTCAGTCACATCCATCTGTTTGTGACACTACCTGGAGTTTTCTTGGCAAAGGGGGTGGTTTACTATTTCCTTGTCCTGTTCATTTTACAGATGAGGAAACTGAGGCAAACAGGATTAAGCGACTTGCCCAGGGTCACACACCAGTAAGTGTCCAGATTTTAAACTTGGGAAGTTTTCTTGATGCCAGGACAGCACTTTGTGCCCTATGGTGCCCCCTGGCAAATAAATTTTGCGATCTGAGAAAACTGAGGCCCACTTTCAAGCGGCTAGTAAAACAACTGGCACCAGAGCCCTAATCCAAACTAAATGGCTTAGCATAATGTGCTAGATAGATCTTTAGCCAGGAAGCCCTAGCTAAACTGTATGTGATACCACAACAGAACATGCAAACGTATTGTCATCTGTAAAATCATTGTTGACACTTTGGGCATCTATTTCATGAAGTTGTGTTTAAGCTTTAGATCATGTAGGATTAGAATTCTACAAGCTTAAAAATCACCGGAGAAACTTCAGTTACTATTCCCATTTACCCCTCCAGGGTCTCCCGCATCAAACCCTGGTCACAAACTCTTTGGGACTCTTTGCTTTCACTAGTAAAAGAATTAGGGTTTAGAGCAGAAAGGGACTTGAGCAATCAGGTGAGCTGATGTGTGGAAGGAAAAACTTAATTACCACCCGCCATTACCCCAGGGCATCAGCCCCATACCCCAACCACTACTCGATAAAATCCTGGGTTTGACCTTATGACCATCTTTATAAAAAATACAAATCAAGCAGCCCCTCTCAGGGACAATTCTAGGAAATAGGAGGTAGTGTCTGGGGGAGAGAGAGGAAAAAAGAAGGGACCAGAGACATAAGTTTCGGGGAAAGGGGGTGGGGAGAGGAAGACTTTTCCAAGCACTTCCTTTTCAGTACAAATACCTATTATTATTCACCAGGAGGGGAAGGTTAGTCCTGAGAGAGTTGAGAGGTCTTTGGGAGGGTGGAATGTTAATCAAATGGCCTGGGGAGGGGGAAGGGGAGCTCAGGGTGGGTACCCACTCAAGTCTCTGCCCCTCCCCACAAAGGGAAAGGGGATCCAGGCTTTTTGCACACACCCTAACCCCAGCAGGACACCCAGCCCCACGCCTTGTTCTTCGAGTCCTGGGGCCCTGGGGCTGCTTCAGCCGCGTGAGATAACTGAAAGGCAAGGAGACCAGGGTTGAAAGGCAGGAGCAGGTCATCAGGGGAGAAGGCCAGGTGGCCACCATAGTTCCAGTCAGGAGAAGCAGAAGTAGCCGCCAACTCCAGGCCAATATCCACAGACCAAAGTCAAAAGTCTGCAGCAAGCTTGGTGGTGCAGTGAAGGCGGCCATGGCCAGCAGCTTAGACAGTGCCCCCCTGCCCACTCCCTACCAGCCCCTGGCATCTGAAGCCCTCATCGTCACTCCAGACGCTCCCTGAAGGGGCTGGTCAACGTGGTTGAATGCCCAATGTCAAGCAAGTCCCAAACCAGAAATGGGACATGGGATTACGTGCAGGAAGAGCGGATGCAGTGCTCAGATGAGCCGCTCCTCAGGGGGAAGCTTCAGGTTGGGGGGTGGTGGAGCCCGGGCACCCACCTGCTCTTCACTGCTGGGCCGGTAGGTGCCCTCTGTCTGACGTTTCTCACGAAGCTTCCGGCCTAGCAGGACCAGTGCCACTACCAGGAGGAGGATACCCAGGACTGAGAATACAGTGATGATGGCAGTGACCGCACCCTGGGACTAGGGGGAAGGAGGGGAGTCACCCACTGACAAGGCATGCGGGATCTTCAATCCCCTCCCCCCATATCTCCACACCTCCCCCCCCCTTCCTCCTCCAGTTGCCACATTTCTCTATTAAAAGGGTCAGGGTTGGACAGATTACAATATTGAACAGTTTGAGCTGCCAGGGAACACCAAGTCCCACCCCACTCCCATCCTACTTTACAGATGGGAAGATAAAAGCCAAAAGAGAATTTGGGTCAAGGTCTCTGAGGGACTAATATCCACATCTCCTGCCTCCCCTTATCATACTATATTACCAGGGAAACTCTTTTCCCTGCCACCAACTCACCAGGGTCCCACTGGCTGGTGGTGCTGTGGAAGGGGTAGTAGTGTTGTTCTCATATCCAGTGTAGTCAATGTCTATGGGAGAAAGGAGAGCAAGGGGGAAGCCAAGGGTTCGGGCAGTCACTTTCAAAAAACTAAAAGCCATCGCCCCCTCCTTTCCTCCCCACCTTCAGGCCATTTCAACCCCAGGCTGTGGGCGTGGCCTTTACTACTTAGACCTGGAGTGCCTGAGTCACCAAAGTGCCCCCCCCCCCCAGGCTCCCGAAACTAGTAGAAAGATTACAGCCACTCCCCAAGAAGGCTCCAGCTGGCCGAAGATCCTAGAATACCTATGTCCAGTTGATGAACAGAAACTAGATTTTCCCTTACCCAGTTTTCCTCGACTCTAGTCCCTCTTCAAGCTCCACCCCCTTTCCTCTAAAGGACTTTGCCCGGACACAACATGGATCAGACGGAACCCAGGAGGACAAAAATTGAATGTAACCCCAGTTCCTCTTTCCCAAATTCTGGCTTCCAATCCTCCGGCGCTGAATACCTTCTTCTCCCTTCCCCCAGATATCCTGGCATCCTGCCTCACCTACTCTCGGCACACAAATCCTAAGACTTTTCCCAGGAGGGAATCCAAGTGTCCCGGCTTCCAGCTGGTTTCTCCAAACTAAACCGATCCTTAGGAAACCCAGCTAAGACAACCTCCCAGTTCTCCAGGCACCACCACCACCACCCCCCTCCTTCTAAACAGGAGATCTCTGTCCTTGGGCTCCAGTTCTAATCATATATCCTGAAAGGTATTCCCCCTGGAATTCTACCTCTAATCTGTCCCCCTTCTCTCAGGGTTGCGAACCCAAGCACCCTGGCTCTCACCTCTGATCAAGGCACCAAAACCTGAAGTTACTTACTGGGGGCCAAGGCAGGCTGGGAGTTCAATAGCTGCAGGCTCAGTGCCAAGCACAGGCCCAGGCCAGGGCTGCTCGCCATGGGCCCCTGGGGAACCGAACCAGGCCTATGCCTCGGCTGACCTGGCTCCCGCTCCCAAACTGCAGGACCTCCGGTGGCTACTGCATCTCGGGCTACTGTGAAGGGGAAAGGAGAGGGGAAGAAAGGAGAGAGCCCAAGGCCCCAGGAGGGGGAGGGGAAGGGGAGGGGACAGACCCAGGATCCCTGCAGGGCAGGTGCCCCCAGCCCAAAAGGAACTCGAGTCCCGCCTCCCAGCTCCCTCATCCGCTCTTCCCGGCTTGAAATTAAAGATTAACCTATCTTGGCCCGGAAGAAGGTTTGGGTTCCAGGAGGGAAATTGAGGGAAGGGAAGAGTTGGGCTGAACTGCCCCACCCCCTACCTGGCGCCAGCTTTTAGCTCTGGTCCTCAGTCTGGCAGTCGGTCCTTCTGTCCCTCACTCGTTTCCAGCCGGCTCCACCCGATCACGTGACCCGGAAAGTTTAGTCACTCACCTGGGAGGGGGAGCGAACTTCCTGTCTGTGCACCTGAGCCCCAGGTAGGGGGCAGGGCTAACTTGGACACACCTGTAACAGAGGACTCACACCTGTAAGGTAGAATGATTGTATTGGGGCACATACTCCAGTAATACAAGATACATCTCTAATGGGAAAACCTATTAAGGAGACATACCTGTCGGGGGCGGGGAACATACATCTGTAGGGAAAATCATGTCTGTAGCAAGGAGGACATGTAGCTATTAGGGAGCATATACCTACAATGGAGCATTAAACCCATAGGGGGGACACATCTGTATTGGGAAACATGTAGGAATATCTGTTAGGGAAATATAGACTTGTATTGGGAGAATAGACATCTTTAATGAGGTAAAAACATAATGAAGAACACACTACTGTAATTTAATGGGTAGATACCCCCAGAAGGAGAAGTACTTTAAATGGAGAGACCAATTTTTAGGAAAGACATCTGTAATATGCACCTGTTGGTGCATAGGGAGAAATATTGGAGACATATACACTTTCTGGGAAATATACACCTGTAATAGAAGAAGGGGGGGAAAAACCACCAATGGGGAGTAGACCTATTCTATTAAAGAAGTCAGAAGGGTAGCTAGGTAGCACAGTGGACAAAATAGTTAGCCTGGAGCAGGAAGATTTATCATCCTGAGTTCAAACCTGGCTTCAGGCACTAATTAGCTATGTGACCCTGGGCAAGTCATTTAACCCCATTTGCTTCCATTTCCTTATTTCTAAAATGAGCTAGAGAAAGAAATAGCAAGCTAATCCAGTATTTTTTTTGAAGAAAACCCTCAAAGGGGGTCATAAAGAGTCAGACATGACTGAAAAATGACTTCAAAGGAGAGCGAAAACATGAAGGAGGTCATGCTTATAATGATGGAAACATACTTGTTGGAGGAAACACCTAAAATAAGGGACAGACTTGTTAAGAGGGACCACATACTTCTTGGGAAGACTCAAATGTTACAAGTGAGAGTTTTAACAGGTATGTCCCCCACACCTGTGAATGAATCATATCAGTGAATAGAAACACATCTGTAAGGAGAAATACAACTATGTGGGGAAATGTAAGCAAGATTTATCTGACTGAGGATTCACCAGATGCCACCAGTACTAAAGAATCACCAAGGCAACCACTGGAGAGTGATAATAACAAATGGATAATGATAAAGGGGAAAGGGAAATGTCTCTGAGCCACACCTGTAAGGAGAGGGAAATTAACTAGAAGCACTATGTATTAGAAATATGACTTCATGGAAGAACACCTATGTGGAGACACACCTTTATGTGGCACGTAGGAGCATAATTTCATAGATTTTGAATAGAGCTTGAAGAAACCTAGAAATCTACTCCAAACCCTCATTTTGTAGATAAGGACATTCAGGCCCAGAAAGATTAAAATGACTTGCCCAACTGTCAAACAGGCAATGACAGGGGTAAGATTCTGACTCAGGTACCTTAATACCAAATTCAGCATTCTTTCCATGATATGCAAAGTACACACAGTGGCATTATAAAAACTATCTGGACTCAGGCTATCTACATAGCCCCTCTGCTCTCTTCTACTAGTCATCTCTACCTGGATGTCCTGTGCACATCTTAAACTTAACATGTCCAAAACTGAACTCATCATCTCTCCCAATTTCTCCTCTTCCTAACTCTCTTAATATGGTCAGGAGCACCACTATCATCCCACCCTTGAAGCTGGAAACCTAAATGTCATTTTCAAGTCTTCACTCTAACCTCCAATTAATTAAATTCTGTTGTTTCTGCCTTTGCAATATTTCTCAAATGTGGCCCCTTCTCTAGTTCTGATACTGCCACCATTTTGATGCAGAATCTCATCACCTCAAGCCTGAACTATTCCAACAGTTGATCTCCCTGCTTCCAGTGTTTCCTTACCACATATCATTCTCTGCTCAATTGTCAATGATCTTAAAGTTTGTCTAACCATCCCTCCCTTTCCTCTCCACTCCAGAAGGGTTCCTATCATGGGTAAAATCAACTGCTTAGTATTCCCAGTCTGGGCCCTTCCCACCTTTCCAGGCTTAACTGGAAAGTTTATTTCCCAACTCCACGTACTCCAGTCCTATCGCATTGTTCTTCTTGCTGTTCCTCACAAAGAGAAATCTCCAGATTCCAGGTTATTTTTACTGGTTGTTTACCATACCTGCAACTCTCTCCCTCCTTATCTCTCCCACCTGATTCCTCTGCCTATGTTTACATCTCCGCTAAAATCCCAACTTCTTGCAAGAATTCTTTCCCGAACCCTGCTAATCTTGGGGTCTAAAAGCTCCAAAATGGTCTTTCACAAAGTTGTTTGCAATTGTGTACCTAAAAGCCCCAAAATGGTCTTTCACAAAGTTGTTTGCAATTGTGTACCAATTAAGAACAGGAACTGTCCTTTGTCTTTCGTGCTCAGCACAGGAGGCATAAAGTAGGCGTTTAATAAATGCTCGTTTACTGACTGACTAAATTCGAGGAAATTGTCCAGAGTTCTTTTTTTTTTTTTTTTGAGAAATTGCTTCATTACCCTAGTTCTCATTGGATCAGTTCCTCCTACAGACCCTTACCAAATCTTCCCCAACCAAGCACGCCTTCCTAGTGGTGGAAATGAGAAACTGCACGGATAGAATAGATCTATACTCTTCATTCTAGGAGCTTTCATTAGATATGAGATAAACCCATGGCCGACATTTGGCAGGGGAGAGGGGGGAGAGGAGTGGGGAGGAGAACCTTGAATACTCTCAGACCCGGGACACCTGTTGTACATGGTGGGTCACTGCCTCTTTAAGGAGTTCCGGAGACAGGCGGAGCCTAATGGTTTAGGCTCGTGCCGGCAGGGGGTCAGCGGGAGGAGGCTGAGCTCAGCCTTGAGAGCCGGAGCCAATGGTGAGCCAAAGAAGGAGCCGTGGCCGAGCTTTGATCTTGGGATTCTCGGCCACGATTAAGCCTTGAAAAGAAGCGGGCGGGCTCATTCTCGGTCAACAAGGCACCTTTTAACAAGACCTGGGGGAGGATTAGTCGTTAAATCAGATTGGGGCCCCTTGACCCTAATCGGTTGAGGGGGATTATCCGACTCTAGAAGATCCTGGGGCTCTTCTCTCTTTCACGCTGCTAGCGGAGGGTGTGTTGATTCCCAAGAAGCTGGGAAACTGAGTCACGCAAAGGCACCTGAAATTGCACTTGCATCCAGGCACACAGGATTGGTCGCTAGCTTCCTCCTGCGCCCTCGCTTTCTGAGTTTGGAAAAAGCCCTCTTATCTGGTGTCTCCTGTCATCACGTCTGCTTCCCGACTCCCAAACGGTCTTTCCCACCTCTTTTCCAGTCTTATGCGCCAAACCTAGAAGCCTGACAGCACTCCCCCCCCCCCAAACTCCCCACTCCGCGCTTGTACACATACCATAAATTTCTTCTCTCTCTCTCTCTCTCTCCCCCCCCTCCACTCCCCCTCTCTGTCTCTTCTGTCTCTCTGTCTCTGTCTCTCTCACCACATACACACACTCCTTACACTTCCCATCCCTCAACCATCTCTCAGTTCTTTAAATGAGAAGACCCAAAGCCCAGCAATTCTTCCCCCTCCTAGTTCCTCACCATCCTGCTCTCCAGCCCCTCAAGACTGAGATGGAGGGGAATAAGTCCCAGAACCCAGAAATCTCTCCCTCCCACCCAGCTCCTCACCATCCCCTGCTCGCGGTGACTAGATGATCTCGGATGCCTCTTCCAGCTCTGAATCTATGATCCTATGATGCCCTGGTGCTGAAGGAATGGAGGACCGAGACCCCAAGAGTTCTAGTCTCTCCGTTCCTCACTACCCTTCTCTCTGTTCTCTCTCAGAATTGGGTCTTGCCCTCTTGTCTCCTCACACTCCCTGCTCCCACGAGACTGAGAGGAGGGGAAGACCAAGAATCTAGGAATCTCAGCTTTTCACCACCCCCCGCTCTCACTCTAGCTGTATTGGAGGGAGGACCCAGGAGTCCCTGCCCCCGAGTCCTCATGATCCCACGCTTTCTGTTACGAGTTACCCACCGAGTGGGTGAAGAGGGGAGTGGGGGTGGGGCGGTGCAGAAGTCCCGTTCCTCACCACCCGATCCCACGTGTCTAGAGAAGGGAGGGGAGTATCCCTAAACCCAAGAGTGCCGGCTCTCCAGCTCCTCACCATCCCCCGCTCTCTGCTCCCCCAGAGCCAAGGGTAAGGGTAGAGGGGGCGGGGAGGAGGTGCCAGATCTCTGCCGGGCGGCGACGACAAGCACAGAAAGCCTGTCTGCTTCTCTGCCTGCCTGCCAGCCAGCCTCCCTCCCAACCTTCCTCCTCCTCCCGTTCGCTTTCCCAGCCCCGGGGCAGTTGTCTGGGCTTTAGCGGAGGGACTCGATCTTTGTGGGAGAGCAGTCATTGCTTCAGCCCCAGCCCGGCCCGGCCCGGCCGGGTGCCGGCAAACTGGGAGAGGGTAAGGGAGAGGGGGAGGGGGAGCCTCTAAGCTCCAGCTGAGCCCGGGCCACCCCCTCCTTTTTCCCTCCCTCCTTCCATTCCCCTCTCCCCTCCCCCGAGGGCCGGGGGGCCGGGCTGGGGCAGGAGCATGAGGCTGGCGGGCACTGGCTCAGGCACTGGGTGGTAGCCACGGTACAGCCATGGCCAGGACCAGTCCGGGCCACAGCCCCCCTGCCGGGGACCCCGAGCGCCAGCAGCGATGGGGCCTCCTTTTCGACGAGCTGGACAGCAACAAGGATGGCCGCGTGGACATTCACGAGCTGCGCCTGGGGCTGGCCCGGCTAGGCGCGAGGACCCCGGACAGCGCCGGCCAGGTATGAATATTTCTGGGGGTGGTGCGCAAGTGGACAAAAGGTCAGTAGCATTCCCAGCCTAGGAGGTTCATGTGTCTACATAGATACACGTAGAACAGGTCCCCTCCCTCCCTCCCCAGCCTAAAATCTCAGTACCATCAGTCTGCTCCGGCAGCACCTGCTAGAACCGCCTGATGGTGTCCATCCCCAGCCTAGGATCTCCCTGGCCTTGCCTAGTTGAACTCAGCACTAGGCAGCGCTTATCAAGATTATCAGGATCTGGAGTCAGTCCATCAATCTTCTTATTTGTCAGATCCCTGCAGGTACCTCCCAAAGGTGGGAATACCCTGGTAGTGCCCCAAATAACCCTGGGCAGTCCTCACTTTGGTGCCCATAAATGCTCTCTCCCAAGCAGTACCTTCCCCCACCTGACATTTTATAGGTCTCTCCTCGTAGTTCCCATCAGAATCTAGAATCTAAACAATTTGCAGAAGCCCCTTGGGAGACAAGGTCCTCTCCATCATTGCCCTCCTAAGCCTCTGATGAAATCCAGTAGGTCAGGGGAGAGAAAGCAGAGAATGTAGGAGTGGTAAAGTATGGAGGGTTTGGTTCAGACAGTTGCAGGGGGGGAACCCCCTCACCCCATTAGTGAACCAGAACCCACCAGGACCCACTGAGGGGCAGAGATCTCATCATAGGAGCATTTATTTGGAAGGATTCTTAGAAACATTCTAGTTCAACCTCATTTTACAGGGACCCAAATGGAGGCTCAGAGAAGTTGTATAAGGGTTATCAGTTTTTGAGACCTAGGGGACTTGCCCAAGGTCACAGTAGTAAGCAGTTGCCAAGTCAGAATTCGAACTTAGATCTTGACTCCAAATCCAGGATGCTCTTCACCATATTGAACAGCCTTTCCAAACTGGGTCAAATATGGGGGGTGGGGAATCCTTTAGTGCTATCTAGAGACTGGTCTTCCCTGGGGCATGTAGCTCTTCTCCAGGGCCTCTAGAGACCCTAGAGTTTAGCCCTTCCTTTCCTTCTGTCTTCAGTAATCAACAGGCTTCTATTGGGAGGTAGCTGAGCCGGTCCCATCTAACAAGAACACAGCTCCTTGAAGAAACTGTGCCCACTTAGCTTTCCCTTCCTTGAGCCTTTTGGTCATGGGACTTAGTGAGCCTGATGCCTGGAATGTAAACACACAGAGCTGGTTAGAGGTGGGGGGTGGGGGTGGGGTGTTGGTCCACCCTGCCTAGCTTGCATGCAGGCCAGTGGGAGAGTTTGTGTGAGAGAGAGAGAGAGAGAGTGTGTGTGTGTGTATGTATGTATGTGTTGCACGTAGGGGTCCAGTCCTATCCTCCGGCTTCCTTCCTGTTAGGAAAGGCTAAGCAAGGGCAGGATCTCCCAGGGAGTGAATCTCTCACAGCTGGGCTTCCTCCCAGAATAAACTTAGTGAAAAAGGCTAGCTAGAGGCCACACTGCTCCCATCAGGTTGTGCAAGGATTATTATCCCCATTTTGGAAGCCCTGGGAAGTGTTCAAGGCCACTCTGGTAATAATTTGTAGATTCAGAATTCAAACTCGGACCTTTTAACTGGAAATCTTTTCTGTTACAACATAGTGCTTGTCATTTCTGCCCCTCTGAGTCAGTTTCCTCACCTACAAAATGAAAGTAGTGATGTTTGTATTCCCTACCTACCAAGGCAAGCACATTATAGACCCTAAAGAAGTGAAAATGATTGTTATTTTTAGCTCGGACCTGTTTCTGTCTCTGAAACTACCCAGAGAGAGCTGGGGAACTTGAACATCTGGGCTTTGGTCCCCAGGAATTGGGAAAGGGAAGGGCTTCCAAGCAGAATAAGGAGAAGGGTGGTCTGCTGTACCAGCTCATGGCCCAGTTCCCAGTGACGTGCTTCTAGCTCTAGAAGAAACAAGAGATAGTAGGAAAAGCAGAGATTCGGAGTCAGAAAATCAATTTCTAAGTCTACCTTATGCTGCCTAGGTAACCTTGGACAAGCCACTTATATATATGGTGGACTTTACCATGTGGTTTAGATGTTTCTCATCTAAAAATGATCCAGCTGAATGAAATGATCTCAAAAATCCCTTTCATATCTAAATTCTCATGATTTAAGGACAAGGCAAGAGGGGTCCCTGTTTAGAAATCCCATGTTGACTGTTTCCTTCCCCAACAAACTCCATCCTATTTCCCCTCTTAACCCCAGGACATTCTCCAGGAGGGGGACATAGACCAAGATGGGGGCCTGACCCTTGAGGAGTTCACCCGCTACCTGCAGGAACATGAGAGACGGCTGCTGCTCATGTTCCACAGCCTGGACCGGAACCAGGATGGTGCGGCCCCAATTGGGCTGGGCTGAGCTGAGGATTCTAATATAGGGAACCCTCCCCTGCCTCTATGCCCTCCGCCCCAGCCCAAGCTTCAGGGGTGTCATTGGCAGGGAGACAATCCAGGGTGACAGTCCTAGGGGGAGGGAAGAAGGGGGGTGGCTTCTTCCTGGTGACTCACAGACTATTTTGAGAACAGCTCTTAAGGCCCCTCCTTCCCTCCTTTATTCTCTCCCTCCTTTCCCAGAGGTTCCACCTACTTCTTTGCTTCCTTGGATGCCCCAGGCCCCAGTTCCTAGAGCTCATTAAATCCCACATTCCTCTCAGACATGACCCATGGCTCCCAGTCAGTCCTAGACTGGGAGAAGCAATGTGTTAGAATAGAGAACCTAGGGTTTTCCATCAGGTAACTCTAGATTCAGATCTTTTCTCTGCTTTTTCACACTCCCTTCTCTTGTCTGGGCCTAGTTTCCTCATCTATAAAATGAGGGGATTGGCTTCCAGTATCCCCTTTTATCCCAAATGCCTGTGTTAGGACTGCAGTCTTTCTTGGCCACTTGTTTCCCATTCAGTCCCAGCCTCTAATCTCCTGGATCCTATCCCCTGTCTCCTTGATCTTAAGCCCCTAGAAAAGGAGTCCTTCCTATTTTCTTCTATGGGTCTCATCTCTTCCAACTCCTCAGTCCCCACTTTTCCCTCATGCAAGATCAAGTGGATTCAACCCATGGAAACCTCTTTCCCCTGTGTTCCTCCCAGGCCACATAGATGCCTCAGAAATCCAGCAGAGCTTCCAAGCCCTGGGCGTTTCCATCTCTTTGCAGCAAGCTGAAAAAATTCTGCACAGGTAAGTGTCCTAGGTATCCAGAACCCATGTCTACATCCCCACCCCCACCATTCTAAGGCTAAGTTTCTCCTCTCCCCCCCCCCCCCAATAAACCCTGAATTTATGTTGTCTTTTTTACCTCCACCCTCCTGAACCAAGACATCTCTCCCATACATAGCCTGAACCCAGGTGTCTGTCCCCAGACTGAACCTAGATGTCTGCCCACCCCCACCCCCACCCCCATCCCCAAGCACACACATACATACACACACACACAACCTAGACCCAGATGTCTACCCAGCAGCCTGAACCCTGGCATCCACCCCCCTCCTCCCAATCCCCAGCCCTCCCTCCCTCCCTCCCTTCCCAGCATGGACCGTGATGGGACAATGACCATTGACTGGCAAGAATGGCGAGACCACTTCCTGCTACAGCCCCTGGAGAACATGGAAGATGTCCTGAAGTTCTGGAAGCACTCAACGGTGCGCTGACTGGAAGAACAAGGCCATGGGGTCTAGTCAAGTAGAAGGAAAGGGTCAAGGTCATACCCTGGAAGGGGAAAATAACACTGCAAATAGGGGGAGGACCAGAAGCTGCAAAGTCAGATGCCCAGGTTCCCAAAGAAAAATAGCATCAAACTGAACAGCCAGACCTCAGGGAAGGAGCTGTTCTGGGTCAGATTTCTCCTTTCCTCTCTCCCCCCACCCATCCCTGAGGCTGTTCAGGCCTTAATCTCCTTAGAGGATTTACCCTGGGCTATGGGAACAGAGTACAGAAACACCAGGGCTCAAGCTTGCAAAACTTCTGGAGAAGTCAAGTGTGTGAGGCCCCCTCCTTAATTCCCTGCCACTGGGACAAAAGATATCCTTATATCTTCTGGGCAGGATCCCTTACTGGATTTGGGTCAAGGGACACTGGTGGCGATTTGGCTGAATTTGATGGTACAATCTGGTAGGACGCCTTGATTAGGATCTGGCACACTGAGATCCTCCTGAAAGGCTCAAATGGGATCCAGTCAGGATCCAAGAGACAGACAGATGTTCTGGGCAGGACTCTAAGTAATAGATCCCATGGGAGAGAAGGATCTCCTTACCAGAGTGACCTACTTCAATTCTTCTTCCTACCCCTGGTCAGGTCCTGGACATAGGTGAATGTCTGACAGTGCCCGATGAGTTCTCAGAACAAGAGAAGCTGTCGGGCATGTGGTGGAAACAGCTGGTGGCAGGAGCTGTGGCAGGGGCTGTGTCACGGACGGGCACGGCCCCACTCGACCGACTAAAGGTTTTCATGCAGGTGAAGGTCAACCCTTCCCCTGATAAAACCCATCCTCGGCCAAGGTCATAGAACATCCTTCTCCCCCTACTCTACTTCCCCAATCAGAGGGCACAGAGGCTTTAGATCCCCACCTACTTCTTTGCTTCCCGGGTTCCTAGAGCTCATCAAATCCCACATCCCTCCGTCCTGGACCGGGAGTAGTAGTTCCTGGGCTGGAAGACTCTACACTTGTCCCTGCCTTCCCCTTGCCAGGTTCACGCTTCCAAGACCAACCAGCTGAATGTCCTAGGCGGCTTGCGGAGTATGGTCCAAGAGGGCGGCATCCGCTCTCTGTGGCGAGGAAACGGCATCAACGTGCTCAAGATCGCCCCTGAATCCGCCATCAAGTTCATGGCATATGAGCAGGTGGGTACCGATTCGAGCCGGTGCATGATGGCTATGAGCTAGTTTGCAGCCGGACTGTGGGGATGCGATTGCTGCGGAGAAGCATGTTACAGGCATGAGAAAAATATGATTGGCATGAGGGGACGGGCATCTGTGCCCTTGCCTGCTGCCCCTTGGCAGGACATTGTCTCTCCAGGAGCTGGGCAGGGAAAGAAAGAGGGAGGGCCCTCCAAAGGGATGGTGGACAGATGCCAGAATCCTGACAATGCCCTGTGAACACCTCAGATCAAGTGGGCGATTCGGGGGCAGCAGGAGACGCTGCGGGTGCAGGAGCGCTTTGTGGCAGGGTCCCTGGCTGGGGCCACGGCCCAAACCATCATCTACCCCATGGAGGTGAGAGAGGCCAGGGAAAGGACTGGGCTTTTCCTAGGAAAGACCATGCAGGGAGGCCCTGACAGCACGGCCTACCCGTCCCTGGGAGGCCAGAGCAGCTCTGGGGGGAGGTCTGGGCGCCAGCTCCCCTTTTGGAGTCTTGGGCTGCGATTCAAGAGCAACAGCTGCAGCTGGGACTGCTATACGGGCGCTGGGGGGGGGGGGGTCCTGGGGCAGCTGCAGCCCCTGTAGCTATTCCTGGGGATAATTCTGGGCTTAAATGAGAAAGAACCCATGGCCCCGGGTGATTATCAGAAAGGAAGAAAGGGGTGCCTAACTAAAGGAATTGCCGTCTCAAGTTTGTCTCTCCTAAGATGTAGCTGTCCTGGGGAGCCTGTCTTGGTTGTACTGTCCTAGGGGTATATACCTGGGGCGGGGGGACCATTTATCCTATTCTAGGATACTTGTCATGGGAGTAGCTCCCTCAGGGGCAGATTATAGATTCCCTGTCTACTTGTTCTGGGGCCTCACTGCAGGTGCTGAAGACGCGGCTAACCCTCCGCCAGACTGGCCAGTACAAAGGACTGCTGGACTGTGCTCGGCAGATCCTAGAACAGGAGGGCCCCAGAGCCTTCTACAAGGGCTACCTGCCCAACGTCTTGGGCATTATCCCCTACGCGGGAATCGACCTGGCTGTCTATGAGGTCAGTCGGCCCCTCCCCTTCTCTCTGGGGCTAAAATCCTGGATACTGTCCTGGACCTCCCCTCAGCCAAGGACCCCCTGCCTCAATTTATCCTCCAGTAGCACAGGAAGACATAACTCCCAGGGAAAGCCTGTAAAGGCGATCTGAGATCTCCAGCTCTGGGTCCTCCTCCTCCAGACCCTGAAGAACAGGTGGCTCCAGCAGGACAGCCACCACTCAGCTGACCCGGGGATCCTCATCCTCTTGGCCTGCGGCACCATCTCCAGCACCTGTGGCCAGATTGCCAGCTATCCCTTGGCTCTGGTCCGAACACGCATGCAAGCTCAGGGTGAGTGGGGCCTGAAGGGAGGGCAGGAAGGAGAATGAGGAGGAAGGACTGAATTCACCCATCCTGGGGTCAGGGTTGACTGCTTACCTCCCAGGGGGCCTGAAAACCTGGGTAATGAGAGTCAGGCTAATCTCTCCATCACTTTGCAAGGTGGAAGGAGGGGGCAGGAGGAAGTCAATAGGTTCCTGGTTCTCCTGGAGGTGCATTGATCCTGACTGTGGAATATCATTCTGGGCCCTCCATTCTCCTTTCCCCACATGAGCGCTTCTGGTGCCCGAGAGCCAACAGGGGAGGTAGTGTGTCAAGACAAAAATCCCTAGAACCTCTGGGGCTCCTCAAGGTAGCTTGGGCAGGGATAGAGGGAAGAGGGCTCTCCTAACTGCTTGTTCTATTTCCAGACTCTGTAACAGCTGGTGTTTGAGGGTTGTCTGTGGGTTTATTTTCACTGTTGTTTGTGGGGTTTGGATTTGGGGGTTATCCATGTATTTCTAGCTTCAGGCTTAGTTTTTTGAGAACAGTTATCAAGGGCTTGCATTTTTAGAATATCTGCTTGTGAATACACTTAGTGGTACACCATCCTGAGGTTTCCTTTTCTCAGGGCAACGCGTCCTCCCCATTTCCAACTTTTCCACGTAGGCACAACTAATGGAGAATTATGGAGGGCCAAGTGGGAGCCTGACAGCTCCCTGGGAGTCTCTGAGGCCTCTTGCTGAGGGTACCTTCTTGGGCCTAGCTGCTGCTCTGAGTCTGTCAGGGCCTGATTTGAGTCTGTCCTCCCCCCATCTAAGGCCGGAGCATGTACGCCACTTTCCCCATCCCTCAGTCCAGAGTCCGGCCCCAAGAGGGTCAGGGAAGGGTCGGACCTGAACCTCTGGGCCCAATCTGACCGCTGCGCCTGCACTGCCTCTCCCAGCTTCCGTCGAGGGTGCCCCACAGCTCACCATGCTGGGTCTCTTCCGCCACATCCTCTCCCGAGAGGGGGTGTGGGGCCTGTATCGAGGCATCGCCCCCAACTTCATGAAAGTGATTCCAGCTGTCAGCATCTCCTATGTCGTCTATGAGAACATGAAACAAGCCCTAGGGGTTACCACCAGGTGAGGGGCTGGGGGTTCCCCCCCTTCCCCTCCCTGCTGGGCCCTATCCCTTTCCCTCTGGATCCTGGTGATAAGACCAACCCCCTGTGCCAGATTTCTCGGCTGCTCCTGGAGCCTGCAACCAACTGATCTACCCCACCTGGTCACTGACACTGGATCACCAGAGGAACCTGCCCCAGGATCTGCTCTGCATGGCATTGGCACTGGATTCCCAACCTCTGGTGGAGGTGGGGATGGCGGTGGCCCTTCACCCCTACGCCCCCTCCCCTCCCCACTGCACTGACATGAGAACCCTCTGGTCTCTTCCCCATCCCCGTGTACTGCAGCTCCACCGGGCCCCCCTGTGGCAGTGCAAATTCCCTGGATCCCTCCTCCGAATCCCCCATGATAGCGACACTGTTCTGCTCCAGCCCTGACTACCCCGTCACCCCAGACAGCTCAGCCTAACCCATCTGTGGGGGAACGCAGGGGTCAGGGAGACACACTAGCTAAGCCCAGCCAGAGAGAGGGTTCCCCATGGCCCGAGGCAGAGGTCCTCCAGAACCCCACAGCTGAGGACGAACCTTCTACTTTCTTTCCCCCTTCTCTCATTCCTCAGCTTAGGTAAGAGATGAGTTTGAATAAGGCTGAAAAGGGACCCAGGACAGGGTTAGGACCTCTTGCTGAGCCATACTTAGGTCCACGCCCCTCCCTCCAGCATCCTCCAAACACATTCTAATTGCCAGGAAGAAATAAAGAGAGAAAGAAAGAAGTCTTAAAAATCACCCCACCCAGCTCTATTTTTCTACTGGGGTAAAGAACAGCTATTCTCCCAACACACACACACACACATTCCACACCTTCCCCAACCTCCAGGGAATCTCTGTATATACTGCATTTTATAGCTGGATTCTGAGGCTGGGAGTGGAGGTGAGACCTGAGAATTAAGGTATAAAAAGGTCTCCTCTCTTCGAAAGCAGAGAATCTAGTCCCTGTGGAGAGCAGTATCCAGAGGTCCCTCTTCCCCTCTCATGCTCCCTCCCCACTCAGTCTCTCTGCCTGTGTGTGCACCTTTTCAAAGGGAAACAAATGAATACATTTTTCTAAGTCCCCAAGGCCAGTCTGTGTGGTGTCTTTATTTGAGGGGGAGAGGAACACGGTTCAAGGGGATTTCGGCACCGCACAAAACTTTCCATTCCCTGGAACAAAAGTGTAGCTAGGATTTATGTGCCAGAAGCAACATCACGGCCAGGGAGGAGATTTGACAGGAGAAGATTGGCTCCTGCCTCAGGTACAGTTGATGTGAAGAAACAATCTTTCCCAGAGAGCCTAGTGCAGGCCCCTGCGGCACATTCCCATTCCTTAAGGCCAGAGCCCTTCTTCTGGAGGAGGCTCTTGTGGGCTATGGCAGCCTCCCTCCTCCCTCTGCCCCAGACTGGGACCGTTAAGCCAGCCTTATGGCACAGGCCAGCAGATAGACTAAAGCTCAGGATCGTGAGCTTGGAGGATCCCCGACAGGCAGAACCCACCCTCTCCCTAGATATTGGTACCCAAGCCCCAGCACCTGGCCCTAACTGTTCTACCCTGGAGCCTAGATAAAAGATAGGAGAGCTTCCAATGTCTGCCTTTGAGAAACCCAAGGAGGGGAGGAAGGATGGAGCAGGAAATGCCATAAAATACTAGGACTCTTAAACTGTACTAGATAGTGCAGTCATGAACCCTAAACTAGGAGTCAGAGACCCAAAGAATTTCAATGTCCATGTTTCTTCAAAGATGGGGACTAAGGGTTAGAGATGGAAAATAATACTCTTTTTTTTTTTTTTGCTGAGGCAATTGGGGTTAAGTGACTCGCCCAGGGTCACACAATTAGGAAGTGTTAAGTGTCTGAAATCAGATTTGAACTCAGACCCTCCACTGCACTACCTAGCTGCCCCTGAAATGAATATTCTTAAGGAAGGTTATACAATGACTTAGAAGCTTAGACCCAGGCCTGATTTCACATTTAATATTTTTTAACTTCTCTAGGAGATTAGATCTGGTTTAAATTCCAGTTTGTACCTCGTAGTTGGGTAAGATCAGAAAAGCTCTTTGGCCCTCGCCTGTAAAATAAAGGGGTTGATTGAAACCAGAGGACCTTGGGCCTTTGGACAGATTTCAAAGGATTCATTCAATCGGATTTTTAAAAAGTATTTTGGTAATTATTTCAATATAACCAGTTTCTGTTGTAATTTTATGTATTTCATTTATGCATTTAAAAACCTGATTCTGAGAAAGGGTCCTTAGACGTTATCAGACTGATAGCCTAGGTGGGGGAGAGAAGGAAGTGTTCTAGGACATATACAAAAAAGGTTCAGTCCCTTTCCAAGTGACTAGAAGTTCGTGCTATCTTATTGTATAAGTGGAACTGAGCTTTGGGTCAGGAAATACAAGCTCAAGTTCAAATTTTCATTTGACCTCTCCTGTGTAAACCTGGGCAAATCACTTAATCTCCCCTAAGCTTCAGTTTCCTATTCTGTAAAATGGGGATAATGATACCTGGAGCACTTGCCTCTTAGGGTTACTATGAGGAAAGCACTTTGTAAATCTTAAAGCCCCAAACTTGAACTATTATTAACAGTGTATTTTAAAAGGAGAGAAATAATGTTTATAATCACCTGGGCTAGCCCAAGAGGCTTATAAAATTTCAATGATGACATAATTTATTGATAGGGTTATTAAATACTATTAATAAAAATAATACAGTGAAGTTGGACTGACCTTTTTCTAAGGGCCTTCCTGCCTCAAACATTCTATGATCCTGCAACTTTAGGAAATCTTACTCCCCCAAGTTAGATGTCATTCCAATCCCCAGGGTAACAGAATTCAGTGACTTCACCAATGATTCTGTGACATCATGGCTACTCCCCGAGGAAGGGCCAGAGTTCCAAGGGGTTCCTCCCTCCAAGCGGGAGAGAGCCAGAGTCCTGGAAGGAAACCCACTGTCCGAAGTCTCTCCCACCCACCCCCACCCCCGGCTACCATGGAGCCCCATGATAGGAATCCCATCTCTTACATCCAGAGCTTTGGGCCCCATCCCTACCACCACCAGGAGAAACAGCAGGTAAACTCAGAGGGCCAAGTCCGGAACAAGGGATCTCCCAGGTCCCCATTCTGGGGATGGGGGTGGAGGGCAAAGGTCACAACGCCCATACTGTTGCTGTCAACCTCTTTGGGGAAGAAACAGCTTCCAACTGCCTGGCTAGGCTCCATAGGGGAAGGAAGAGACTTAAGGGAGAGTACAGGGCATGGAGGGGAGGGGGGTGCTGCAGGGGACGGGGCAGGGCTTTACATCTCAATCCAAAAATGCATCTTAGAAGGGGCAGTCCCTGAGGAGATAACCAGTCAGGGTGCTCTCATTAGAATGAGGGGGGGGGTCTGTGGGTCGGGTTATTGAGCTGCTTTGTGGGGACCCTGGGACTTGATCTGGCCAGGTACTAGACACCGGTGAACAGCTGATGGTCCCGGTAGAAGTGTTGCGTGAAACCAACCAAGCAGCCTGGTGGAAATTCCTGGTCTCGGGGGCTGTGGCTGGGGCTGTGTCGCGCACTGGGACAGCCCCACTGGACAGGGCTAAAGTCTTCATGCAGGTGCGGACCGGTCTGGGGCAAGGCTGGGGACAGGGATGGGAATGGCGATGAAGGGCCGCCTAGAGAATGGGGGACGGGCCAGCACAGAGCACAGGGATGGGGACATCCTCTCCCTGTGTGTCCAGGTCTACGCCTCCAAAACAAACATCATGAATTTGCTGGGGGGGATGCGGAGCATGATCCAAGAAGGTGGAATCGGCTCCCTGTGGCGGGGAAATGGCATCAACGTGCTCAAGATCGCACCTGAGTACGCCATCAAGTTCTCCGTCTTTGAGCAGGTGGGGGGACAGGCTGAGGCTCTTCCCACATATCTCTCCGAGACCTGGACTGACCCTGGCCTAGGTCCTCACTCTTGCACAGACCCTGCACTACACACTCGCCTGTTCTAGAGTCTAGATTTGCTCCTGATCCAGGTTCTGACCTTCACTCTCAACCTTATTTTTATTTTAACTCATCTTGTTTCTGACTCAGTGTGTACTCTGAACCTCATCCCACAGCCCTCTCTTTCTCCCAGCCCTCCCAGGTGCCCACTCTCTTTATCATCCCAATAGGATACGTCCTATTTCATATTCCACCTTTCTGCCCTTTCTTCTGTCCAGCTCTAAGGGTCTGGGAGGTCAGAAAAAGAATTTGCGGGAGGGGACTCTGGGAAGGAATTGGGAGAGGGCTTTGAGTTATAGGACTAGTGAATCTTCCCTTACCCCCGCTTCCCTGTCACCTCCTCACTTCCCACAGTGTAAGAATTCCTTCTGCAACCAGGACAACCCCCAGGCCTTTCATGAAAGAATCCTGGCTAGCTCCCTGGCAGCGGCCATCTCCCAGACTCTCATCAACCCCATGGAGGTGAGCGCCTAATCCATGGTTGCCTCAATCAGGCAGGATGGGACTGACTGGGACAGAATGCCTGGGAGCCATTCCCCCAGAGTCCCTCCAACCAGGCCATTCCCTCTGGGGCTTTGCATGACAAGGCTGAGGGCAGGATGTCCAATTCCTTCTAAGTCCCTTGTCCAAGTCCTCCTATTCCCCAAGGACATCCTCCAGGCCTCCTAGAATCATAAGATTTAGGGCTAGAAGAAACTTTAGAAACCATCCAGTACAACTTGACTATTTTACAGATGAGGAAACTGAGGGCCAGCAAGACGAAGGGACTTGCTCTAAATCACACGGCTAGTAAGTAGCAGAGAATGGATTCGAATCCAGATCCTCTGACTCCAACTCCAGGTACTGAAGACCCGGCTGATGCTCCGGCGGACGGGCCAGTACAACGGGCTCCTGGATTGTGCGTGCCAGATCCTAGGGCGTGAGGGAGCCCGAGCCTTCTATCGGGGTTACTTGCCCAACATGCTGGGCATTGTGCCCTATGCCTGCACCGACTTGGCCATCTATGAGGTCAGGGACTCTGGGGCATGGGCTGCCCTGAGTCTCCCAGTGGTGGGATAGAGGATCACTGAGGGAGCGGGTTTCAGTGAGGGGATGGGGGCTCATTGAGGGCAAGGGGAAGGGCTAGAAAGAAGGGTCCCCAAGGAGGCACATTTTTTGGCCCAACCCAGCCCCTTCCAATTTTTCCCCTCCTTATAGGCGCTCAAGTGGGTCTGGCTCTACTTAGGGTTCCACTCCAACAATCCCAGCGGGATGGTCAGCCTGTTGTCCATCACTTTGTCCAGCACTTGTGGCCAGATGGCCAGCTACCCCCTGACACTGGTGCGGACAAGGATGCAGGCCCAAGGTAAGACACTTCCTAGTCTGATTTCTATCTCCCCATTATTAAAATGCCCACTTTTTCCAAATTCCAATGGGCACCAGGGGTTGTGGAAAGGGACTTGAGATCCCTCCAGTATCAGAAGGAAGCTGGGGGTGCAGGATAACAGAACTGTGGAAGGGATAGCTAGAAGCCCATTGGAAGTAGGTCATAGAGAAGACACATGTGAGGGAGGAGATTAGATTTCCCTTATTTCTCTCCTGCTGTGGATTTCCACCTCTTGGGGCCCTGCAAATCAAGTCTCATTTTCACTTGTTCCCTTGTGGGGGGGACAGAGAGGGACCCCTGAGGGCCCATGACTTCTTGTTCTGATACGGATCCTACCCCTTCCTTATCCTTCACAGACACTGTGGAGGGCTCAAATCCCACTATGCGAGGTGTCTTTGGAAAGATCCTAGCCCAGCAGGGCATGCCTGGCCTGTACCGGGGGGTGACTCCCACCCTCCTGAAAGTGCTGCCAGCAGTGGGCATCAGCTGCGTGGTGTATGAAGCCATGAAGAGTGCTCTGGGGGTGGCTAAGTAGCCTTCCCCCTTGTCTGAAAGGCTAGAGGGCCAGAGATCCCCAGCAGAAACTGGTTAAAGGTTCAGGGCCCCCCATCCAGGGAGTCTGGCAGGCTTGGGCCAAGGAGATGCTAGGCACAGAAGGCCGGCCCAGAGCCCTTTCCAATGCTCTTAGCCCCAGGGTGGGAAAGGCAGGGAGGACTCTAGAGTGGGACCCATTTTTCAAATCTTCTCTGGGGGCCAGATGGGGTTTCCCCAGGCCCAGCTTCAGGTTTGGGGAAGACAGTGAAAGTGGTGATAAAGGAATAAAGTCATCTATTGTGTGTCATCTGTGTGTACAGGTGGAATGTGGGGGGCGGACCAAGTTTACAGACCTCTGTGTTGTGGGGCTGGGGGGAGTGGAAGCCCAAAAGGCCTGGGAGTATAGGAAGACGACTCCGGCTCAGAACAGTTGGACTACAAAAGGGATGCTGGGATCCAGGTTACCTAGAACATGCAAGGGAAAATGGGGCCCAGAACACTTGGATTGTGGGAACAGATCTAGAGGCCCAAGTCACAGCATTTCATTTCCATTTTTAGCAGGGTTTCTAAGACAGATACATCAAGGTAATTGTGTATAACTTATCTAAATTTTTAGCAAAAGCATCAGGTAAGATCACCTGTTCTATTTTTGTAGAAATTGTGGAAAGCATGGGCTTGCAAAGATCTTTGAATTCAGAAAATAGTTAAACAGCTGAAACCCAAGAGGAATCATTAATGGTTCAATGAAAATTTAGAAGTTTAGTCTCTTAACAGAGTGCTCCAGGGAGCTATGGTGAACATTATTTTATCAATGACTTGAGTAAAAAGATGATACAAAGGTGCTTAGGAATAGCTAACATACTGGATGACAAGAGCTGGCATTCAAAAAATTCCTGACAGGATAAAACTTTGGGCCTAATCTAATAAGGTGAAATTTAATATTTAAGAATGAAAACCTCAATTCTTACATTTGGGAATGTTGTGAGTGTACTCCTGGGAATTGCCCTGGGTCTTTACCATCTTTTGCCACTTTGCTTTTTATCACCAATATCACAGAATCATGAAATTAAGGCTAGAATGGGACCTCAGTGATCATCTAATCTGATCCATATCCAAAAGAAAACCCCACTATAGCATACCTGATCATCCAGTCTGACCATCACTGAGGAGTAAGACTTCAGTCTTTCCTGCAGCAGTCCCTTCCAACTTTGGTTTGTCTCCTTGCTAGGAAGTTTTTCCTTTGGCCTAAATCTAGCTGCTTTGCAACTCATGTACATTACGCCCAGTTTGCCTCTCTAGGGCCAGATAGAACAAACATCATCCTACCCCTAGATGTGACAATCCATTATATACTTTAAGATAATTCATGTCTCCCCCTTTCTCTTTTCCCCCCCCAAGTCATCTTTTTTCCAGAATAAGCATCCTCAGTTCCTTCAACTAATCATATGTCAAAGATTGAAGGCCCTTTACCATTTAGGTTATACTTCTCTGGAAACACTCCAACCAAATGATAAATGTCCTTAAAAGATGCTGCCCAAAGCTGGACACAATAATGATAAAAACAGAATATGATAGGACTATTACCTCCCTTTTCCTGAAAGATATGCCCTTCCATTTAGCTTAACGATGAAATCAACATTTTTTGTTGACATATCATAATATTTGAGCTTTTAGTACATTAAGACTTTTGATTCTATTTCTTTGTTGTTTCATACATCCCTTATCTTATACTTGTAAAGTTGAAGCAGAATAGGAGAAGCAAGTGCAAGACATTTTTATTCCTATGAAGTTTCATCTTAATGAATTCAGCTCAATGCTTGTGCCTGTCAAAATACTTTTGGATCCTGACTATTATCTAGTGTGTTTTGTATCTCAGTTTTGTGTCATTTGCAAATTTGATGAGCATACTAACCAATTTTTTTTAGCAAAATCATTGATAAAAATGGTTAACCAGAAATAGGGTCAAGCACAGAGTCCTGGGATTCTCCACTGGAAACCTTTGCCACATTGATATTGAACCATGAAAAATTTACTCGGTAAATATGGACATCCAACCAGATCTAAATCTTTCTGATTGTAGAATCATCTAATCCACATTTCTAACTTTAAGAATACTATGAGTAACTTTATTTTTTTTTAAAGCTACTAAGATAAAGGTACATTATCACCTTAATATTTTACTCATCTAGTAATCTGTTCAAAAAAAAGGAAGTGAGGTTTTTCTGGCATAAACTCTGCTTAATGAAGCCAGACTGACTTTTTGAAATCAATTTCTATTTCTAGATACTTACCAACTACATCTCCATTCTAGAACTTTGGCATGTAGTTTTTCAGAGACTCTAATCTCTTTTTAAATCAGGACATCTATTCCTCTCTAATCTTTGGTATCTTCCCTCTTTTCCACCATTTTTCAAATATCATTTAGAGGCTCTTAATAATCAAAATGTCAATTTTTTTCGGGCACTAGAAAGGTAGTTCATCTGGGCTAGGGGACTTGAATTCATTGAATTCATTCTTTTACTCCCTGGAATCAAAGCCTATATTGCTATTCTCCTTATCTTGATTTCAACTCCCTATTACTCATTTTTGTTCTGTTATTTCATCACAATTGTTTGCACAGAAAACAAAATTAGTAGCTCTTCCTTTGTCTCTTTGGTAAATTACCATCAAATTATTCACTCCCCCAAGCAAAGATCTATCCCCTCTTTTATCTTCTCCTTAACATAGCTAGAAAACAAAATCTTGGTAGAGAACTTAATATAGTGCTGGGTCTGGAATCAGAAATTTCAGCCTCAAATATTTGCTTGCAGGACATGTCACTTAACCAAACTCTGTCTAGTTTCCTCAACTGTAAAGATAAAAATAGCACCTATCTCATAGGGTTGTGAGAATCAAATGAGGATATTTGTTTAAAAGTGCTTAGCAGTGCCTAGCACATAGTAGGTGCTATATAAATGCTTATTTTTTTTAAGTAGTCTTTAGCTTTCCTTATCAGCTTCAGTTCTCTCTGAACTTTAATATTCCCGATGCCATTTTTATAGTTCTATGTCATGTTGTTCTAGTCATTTTTAGTTACCAGGCCTTGTTTTTACCTCTTGTACACTCTTTAAAAAATCTAAGTTTGTGATTCAACCATAATGTAGAGTAATTTAGAAGTGAGTCCAAAGGCCTATAAAAACCATGCACACTCTTTGACTTAGCAATACTATTACTAGATCTGTATCTCAAAAGAGAAAAAAAAAAAAGAACATATGTACAAAAATATTTATAGCAGTGGTAAAGAATTAGAAATTGAGGGGATGCCCATAAACTGGGGAATAGCTGAACGAGTTGTGGTATATGCTTGTGATGGAATACTGGTGTGCCATAAGAAACAATGAACTCTCAGAAAAACCTGAAAAGACATATGAATTGATATAAAGTGAAATGAGAAGAACCAGAAATGTTGTACACAATAACAGCAATATTGTGTAAGATGATAAACTATGAATAATTTAGCTGTTCTCAACATACAATGATCCAAGACAACTCTGAAAGAAGTATGATGAAAAAATGCTAACCATTCCCAGAAAAAGAACTGAAGGAATCTAAATACAGATCAAAATATATTTTTCTACTTTTATTTTTCTTGGAGTTTTTTTTTTTTTGAGGGGGGGGGTATCCACTTTTTTTTGTTTGTTTTTATAATATGACCAACAAGGAAATATATTTTGCATGACTACACGTGGATAATCTTTTTCAAACTGCTTGCCTTCTCAATGAGGGGGGTGGGAAGAGAGGAAGAGAATTTGGAACTCAGAATTTTTAAAAACAAATGTTGAAAATTGTTTTTAACAGGTAATTGTGAAAAATACTAAATACTAAACAATAAAAAATCTGAAGTTGGAGAATTCCTTTAGTCTCTTCATAAAAATCTTACTATACATAGTATGAATGTTCTTATATTGACCCAGTTTGAGATTAATATATTGAGTCGTGGGCTGTTTGCAACTGGGATATGCCCCTGTATTTAAACAAGCAGAGACATGTGGAAACTGATGGAAAGAACCAAAGCTAGGAGAGGGGCTATCTACAGACACAATGACTTGGGTCCCTAGAAGAGAAGCCTGTGCTCCAGGAAATTCCTCCCAGGGAAACATGGTCCCATAAGAGAAGGGACTCCACTGGTCCTAGAGATAGCAGCTATTAGAGAATGCGGGAGAACAGAAGTTCCTAGGTCAAGCCAGAAACTAAAGGAGCCAGAGGCAGCAGCAGTGGACTAAAGGTATCAGAGTGATGGAACAATTCCAATGCAATGAAAGAAATTCCAAGAGCAGATGTACAGAGAAGAAAGGGTAGTTCTGGACAAAGCAGGAGCCAGCACTTCATGTAATAAGAACCAGAGCTACATAGAAGAGGAAATCGAATTCTTACAACCACTAGTATTGTTTAATATGTGGACTGTGCATGTCTAAAGGGAAAGGAATTGATTGACTCCCTATTTTCCTTTTCAGTGGAACCCCCATATAGTATAGAATTGAATGTCCTAAAATTCCTAGGGGGAAATTAAGGCCTATAAGAGAGAAGAATAATTTGGGTTTAGATACAAATCCTTTCTATTTTCCCTTTTTAAATAAAGCCTGTCCTGTATTTAATATATTGTTAGCTTGAGTACTTACATGGGAACTTAGAGGACATTTTCTTTTTTGCTTTTTATATAGGCACCTACAAGTAAGCCAAATTTCTATGTTCCCAAAGGAAATTCTGGGTGGAGATACTAGCTAAAAAGAGTATTACATGTTAAAATAAAACTTAGTCTAGGTAAAAAATCAGTGATATGGTTCCGATTTATGGTTTAAAAGTTTAAAAAAATCAACTCTACAAGTATTAAGTAGAGAAGGCACAGTTAGAAAGTAGCAATTCATTGAGAAGGATCTGAGGATTTCAATGGACTACAAAACTCAGTATGAGTGGCCACTGTGATGTCCACAAGAAAACCAGTAATAAAGATGCATTAAGATTGACAAAGTGTCCCAACATAAATAAGTATCCTCCCAGGAGGATATTTGAATGTTCTTGATGAATTCAAATCCCCCAGATCAAGAGTGTGGGAAGGAAGGGGACTAGCAGTACCAGATTTCAAACTCTATTACAAACAGCAATCATCCAGAAAATGTGGAAGTTGTTTTAAAAAAAAAAAATAGTACAATCAGTGGAACAGATTGTGGTACAAGTGATGCTACAGGTTGGACTATAAGAATTTTGAAGTGCATAGTAGGTAAGTATGAGCTTATTCTCTTCCCTTTTGAATGCTGCATTATAGGAAGCTGTAGATTGATAAATTGTAATCTTAGGGTCTTAAGATGATGTTAGGTGAGTCAATGAAAGGAAGAATTAGGAGAGATGAGATATTTTCATATATAAAGGAGATGATCAGTTTTAAAAGTTTATCTATCTTCTTATAGAAACATGTCCATATAGAAACTTCCTATATGGACATGACCATAAGTGTCTCAAGATGACAGAGAACTTATGCTTAGAGTTCCAAAACTCAACCTTCTCGTGATGAATTAGCTATCACCCTTTGGCCCTTCTTAGGGCATGAGGTTTAACAACGGAGATTGTCCATAAGATGATATGGTAGGTTAAGACTCAAGAGGATGACATCTTAATGGAGGAGTCATCTCTTTGCAAGAGCCTTTCAAAGTAAACTGGTTAGCCTCTTTTCTCTTTTTTCCCCTCGTACCTTTCTTCCAGAAGGAGTAGGTCTCCCTTCCCTCTCTATGTCCCCAAGCAGTTAATGGTAATTCTAGGCAGAAGCATCTAGCAGATAGAAGTTTGTTCTTATTCAGAAAATCAGAAAGGAATTCCTAAGAATGGACTTTTCTAACCCAAAATAAAGCACCAACAAGAACAGTCATGAAGTATCAAAAGGTCTTATTGAAGTAATGGCAGAAGCTTTCATGTGATTATCCCTATGGCCTGAGAAAGAGAAATCTTAGACAATGTTCTTGAACTCCAATCTCTTGTGTTGAAAAGCATAGGGAGGAGTTATTTCCTTGGCCATATGACACCAGAACCTAGTTTTCTTGGAGTGCATTGTGACAAACCCAAGTCCAAGAGTTCTGAACAGCATATTTCCTGGAGGGGAAAAGAGAACCATTATATGTTTGCTGCATCTGGAAAGTAGTAAGGAACAGAAAACCATGATGTAGTTAGAAAGAGATTCCATGCCATCTTCCACTATTACAATAAATTATCCATACAACAATGAAGATCTGACTGAAAGAAATTGCTTGTCTAATAGCCCCAAACTACGTTTGTCTTCTACTGATAGTCTGAGTCACAAAGAGCACTCACTATAGATGTGGGAAGGACATTTCTAGACACAGCTAATGTAGGAAATTGTTTTTACTTGATTGGGTATATTTGTTACAATGGAAAACCTGGGACTTATCAAAATGTTAGAATGTTGCCCTTGCTGGAAGTGCCAAATTTAGTTACTTCTTGGGGGAACTATTGTAATTGCTTTATATATTTACCTATTTATGTGTTTCCAATAGTACTTTCTTATCTGTCAGGACATTTTCTGCATTCTGCAAGAATGCCTATTCTATGTTTGGTGAAAATGTATTAACTTGAGTCTTTTATGGAAAAATGGGGACCCCATTTATGCACATCAGTGGAAACTGTACTTGTGAAAATATTTGGAGACTTTCCAGAGTAAATTATAGGTGGGAGCACAAGAGGGAAAAGAGAAAATGAATCTTTAGAGGTCAGTCCTTATGAGGCCTGGCATTGGGGCCATGTGTTATACAATTATTTGAAGGATTGACACATGGAGATGGAATTCTGTTTTGTTCTCTCAGAAGACAGAATTAGGAGCAATGGGTGAATATGACAAAATGACATATATATATTTATCATTGTTATGCTAAAAGACATTTTAACATTTAGCTCTATCATAGAATAATGAAGAGCCTCAGGATGTAATGGTTGCAAGTAATTGGAAAATGAGTAGATAATCAATTTGGAAATGGCTGAATAAGTTATGGTATAGGAATGTAATGGAATATTACTGTCTTAGAAGAAATGATGAGCAGTCTGATTTTAGAAAAGCCTGAAAAGACTTACATGAACTGATACTGAGTGAAATGAGCAGAAGTAGAACACTAGAGAATATTTTCCTATATCTTCTCTAACATTTGTCATTTTCCTTTTCTGTCACATTAGCCAATGTGACGAATGAGATGGTACCTCACAGTTGTTACAGTCTTCATTTCTCTAATGATTATTGATTTGGAGCTTTTTAATATGCTTATTGATAGCTTTGATTTTTTTCTCTGAACATTGCCTGTTCATATCCTTTGACTGTCTATTAGGAATAGATCTTATTTTAATAAATTTTGCTCAATTCTCTCTATATTTGAAAAGGAGACCTTCAGAGAAACTTGCTATAAATTGTATTTCCCAGTTTTTTTACTTTCCTTCTAATTTTAGCCACATTGATTTTGTTTGAATAAAAACTTTAAATTATCCTCCTTATCTCCCAAGGACCTTTCTATGTCTTATTTGATCATGAACTCTTTTCCTTATCCACACATGTGACAAATAATTTTTTTCCACGTTTCCCTAATTTACTTATGATACTGCTCCAACATTATTATTTATTATTTACCAAACATTATTATCAAACACAAATTAGTCTAGTCATTCACTTCTTTACCTAATTTATTCCACTGATCAATCATTCCATTTCTTATCCAGATTGATTTGATGATCACTACTTTGTAGTAGTCTAAGATCTGATACTGCTAGGTCACTTTCATTGTTTTTTTTTTCATTGATTCTCTTGATATTCTTAATCTATTGTTCTACATGAATACTTAAAGAAATATTTTTCCTACCTCAATAAACAAATTTTTTGTTAGTTTGATGTGGCATTGGAAAAGAAAATCAATTTAACTAACTTTGTCGTTTTCATTATATTGGCTTACCCTACTCCAAGTATTTAACATTTTTCCAATTGTTTAGACTGTGTTTTTGTTTGAAAACTGTTTTGTAATTGTGTTCATATTGTTTCTGGGTGTGTCTTTATAGACCCCAAATATTTTATTGTCTTCAGTTATTTTAAATGGATTTTCTCCATTCTCTTTCTGCTGGGTTTTATTGGTAACACACACACCAAACATGTATACACATATGGAAAAGGAGAAAGAGGAAAAAAAAGAAAGAATTCAAGGAGGAAGATGAGCTGAAAGAGAAGGACTCAAGGTAGTAGCTGATAAGAATATAAATAAGATAAGATTACACTAAGTAAGACAAGCTGGTATGACAAGCTTGGTAAGAACTTGCTTAGAGAAGAAAAGGGAAGTTGGGTGTGGCTGTTAAGGTAAACTAACAAAGTAAAAAACAGTAATTTCAGGCATTGAAGACTACTCCAAAAACAGTTTGTCAAAACAATTCCCCAAGGAAGCTACTAGCAAGAATGTCAAGGAATGGGGATCTCCTGGTAAGTACAGAAAACGGAGATAATTTTACTGTGACCTCTAGTTTGTAGTTCTTCATTGCCAAGTAAGTGATTGCTCCTTAAATATGCAAGCCGGTCTTCCTCCTAGAAGAGATCAGGAAGAATGAAGTATTAGGAAGGATGAAGTATTCATTTAAAAAGTGTAAAAAGGGGAGGCAAAGTCAAGATGATGGAGGAGCAAGAAGTAGAGTCCAGTTCCCCACTTTGAATTCTTCCACAAATATCTAGAAAATGCACTATATTGAATTTTGATTAGGAAACCTAAGAAAAACTCAATTTGTCTTAGAATTAGTGTCTTAATGTTAGTCTAGTCTTAATCTTTGTCTAAAGAGTCTTAGTGATAGAAATAGGGCTTCATACTTAGGGAATAGAGTCTGATTAGGAGAATATAAAGAGTATTCTTGTATCCAGGGACCTAAGAAGTCCATGACTGACCTCAAGGTCAAGAAGCACCAGAGCAGAAGAAATCTCTGAACTAGGCAGAGTGAAGGAATAGATGTTAACCTGACAGCTCTGTTGCCCACTATTTAGTTATGGGTCACAGATCTAGGAAGGGATCTGTACCTATGGATGATTGAGAGGAATGATCTGGGTCTTAGTTGTGTACTGGGCAAGGAACAAGTTCAGATGCAGACTATGTGGTTCTTATTCCAGAAACAAAGCAAAGACTCAATTCTATCCTGTAGCCCAAGCTGCAGTAGGAATAATCAGGTCAGATATCCTAAATGAAAGGTTGGTTTAGTCCCTATAAATGTCCAGAAGTTCCTAGTGGGCTAATAATGCATGAGTCCAATAGTAGCCTATTTAAACTTTCAACCAAGAACAAACTGACAGACCCAAACCATGTTTGGAACTTGCAGAACTTAGCTCAAGTGGTTAGTGACTAGACTGCCCTTAAATCACATCACTTTGGGAACACTGAAATCTTGCAGGTCCCAGAAAAAACTGTGAAAAGAACATATGGAAATGCGTGCAATGATGTAAGCTTACTCTGGAAATTACCCCAGAAGTATATAGAGCTCAGCCCTAACGTAAAATACAAAAGCAAAAAGGACACTGGAACAATAATATTTTTTAAAATCCCATCGTAAAGAGTTGTTATGGTAACAGGGAAGCTCAAGACACAAGCTTAGAGGAAAAAAAACTTTAAAAAAATCTACAAGTAAAGCCTCAAAGGAAAAAATGCATTTTTAAACACAAGCCCAACCAGAATTCCTGAAACAGATAAAAGCAAGTCTTTTAAAAGAGATAAACTAATTTTTAAAAACCAAATGAGAAAGGGAAAAATTAGAAAAGAAGTGACAACTAAGGAAGAAAAATATAGAAAGACAATTAACAACCTAAAACAAAAGATAAAAATCCTTGTTCAAGAAAATGTGCCTAAAACTTAGAATTGCCCAAATAGTAGCTAATGATGAGAAGCTAATGTGAAGATATAAAAAAATTATAAAAACTAAGTCAAAAGACTGAAAAAAATGAAAGAAAATATAAGGACTCTTATAGCGAAAACAACTGACTTAAAAATAGATTGAGAATAGATGATTTAAGAATTATTGGACTAAAGGCAGGTAGGTGGTGCAGTGGGTAGAGCATCAGCATTGAAGTCAGGAGGGCTTGAGTTCAAATCTGATCTCAGACACTTAACACTTCCTAGTTGTGTGACCCTGGGCAAGTTACTTAACCCCAATTGCTTTGGGGGAAAAAGAATCTTAAGAATTATTGGACTACGTAAAAGCCATAATTAAAAAAAAAAAAAAACCTAGATATTATATTTCACAAAAATTTTTTAAATGATTCATATCCTTTAGAACCAGTGAGCAAAGTAGAAATTGAAATAATCCATCAGTAATCTTCTGAAATAAACTCCAAAATCAAAAATTCCAGCAATATAATAGCTAAAACTGCAAGTCAAAGAAAAGTACTGCAAGCTGTCAGATAAAAAGAATTCAAGTATTGAGAAACTACAGTCAGGATCACAAAAGACTTAACAGCCACCACTGTAAAGAAGCAGAGAGCTTGTCTTGTGACATTTCAGAAGGCAAAAGATCCAGGCTTACATCCAAGAATAACTTATCAAGTAAAATCGAATATAATCCCACAGAGAAAAGAAGAGAATTTTTAATAAAACAGAAGACTTTCTAGTATTACTGATTAAAAAAAAAAAAGATCAGAGCTGATTAGAAAATTTGACAAACACAGGAGCCAAGAGAAGTATAAAAAGGTCAACATGAGTGAATAATCATAAGGGAGATGGGAGATGATACATGTAATCCCTCAGATTTTTATTATCATCAATGGTCATAGAGGGAATATATTTAGACAGAAAACTTATGAATAAGTATGTTTTACCGATTTAAAAAAAAATAGAGAAGAGTAGAGAAACACTGGGAGAAGAGAAAAAGAATGGGGAAAATTATCTCACATAAATGGGAGGTTCAAGTAGAAGTCTATACAACAAAAAAGATGGAGTTGGAGAGGGAACAAACAACACTTGAACCTCACCCTTCTCTAAATTAAGAAAAGGAGAAAAGGGTACATCTGATGCAGTGGGGTACAGAAATACATTTCACCTGCCTGGGAAACAAAAGAAAATTTGGAGATTTGAAAGGAGGGTGGATTAAAGAAGAGATTAATTAGAAGCAAAACAAAATGCTCAAAGAGAAGAAAAGAGAGGAAGCTAGATAGCACAGTAGATAAAGCACCAGCCCTCAAGTCAGGAGGACCTGGGTTCAAATCTGCCCTTAGACACTTAATACTTACTAGCTATGTGACCCTAGGCAAAGCACATAATCCCAATTGCCTTAGCAAAAAAAGAGAGAGAGAGAGAGAGAGAGAGAGAGAGAGAGAGAGAGAGAAGGAAAGAAACAAAAAGCAAGGAAAATAGAAGATGATAAAATGGAGGAAAATGAGTTATTAACAAGCATGATTTTGAACATAAATGGGATGAGCTCACCCATGAAATGGAAGACAGAACATTAGAAAGCAGAATCTAACAATATATGAATTACAAAAAACAAAGAAACACATAAGTTGAAGTAAAAAAGGTCAGAAGAAGCAATCATAATTCCAGACAAAACAACAGAGAATTGTAGACTCAATAAAAAAAGAGATAAACAAGGAAGCTACCTTTCACTGAAAGGTACCATAAAAAATGAATATAGTAATAGCCACTGTACCACCTAGCTACTCCTATCAATACAAACTATATAGGTACAAAATGATATAGCATTTAAATTCTTTAAAAAGACAAGTTAAATGCATTATAGAGAAACATAGGTAATAAACTTAAAATAGTGGAATACTATTCATTTCTCTGTGGCCTAGATAAAGAACCAAAAAGAAATGATTGACCTGAATGGAATTTCATAAGAGATAGATATGATAGATCTATGAAGAATATTGAATGTGAATATAAAGAAGTATACTTATATTTCAGTCATGCATAAAACATTCACAAAATTTGGTCATGTATTAAGACACAAAAAACAAAAACCTGTAGAAAATAAGAAATATTAAATTTATCCTTTTCAGATCATAATGAGGTAAAAATTACCCTCAGTAGAGGGCCTTCTGGAGCATAGATTAAAAGTTAATTGAAAACTAAATGATCAAATCCTAAAGAATGAATGAATTAAAAAATAATTTTATTAAAGATAATGATACAACATATTAAAATTTGTGGGATGCAATCAAAACAGTACTTTGAGAAAAATTTACATCTCTAAACACATCAATAAAAAAAGACAAAAAGCAGATCAAGGAATTAAGTGTGCAAATAATAAAAGTAGAAAAAGAATAAATTTGAAATCTCTAAACACTAAAATAGAATTCCTTAAAATCAAGAGGAATATATTAAAATTAATTCTTAAAATTTATTGAACAAATGAAATTGAGCTGGTTTTATGAAAGAGTCAATAAAATAAATAAGCCATTGACTGACTTAAAAAGAAAGAAGCAGATAAAATTACCAGATGAAATTAAGGCAATAGCTAGGATCTATTTTTTGTCTAACAATATGCCAATAAAACTGGCAATCTATATGAAGTGGATGAATGTTTACAAAAATTGAAATTTTCCACATTAATAGAAGAAGAAATGGAATATTTGCATAACATTATTTTTACAAAAAAAAAAATTTAACAAGTCATGAATAAGTTCACCCCCACCCTCCTTCATCGCATCCTCTCCCCTCCCCCCTATAAAACAAAACAAAACAAAACACCCGAGATCAGATGGATTTTTATAGTCAGGTTGGATTTATAGTAGGAATGCAGATTCAATATTAGGAAACTATAACTATTAGGAAATGATTGATCATTTCAATAACAAAAACAACAAAAATCATATGTTTATATCAATAGATGCAAAAAAAACTCTTGACAAAATACAATACTCCTATTAAAAATACTAGAAAGGATAGGAATAAATGGAGCTTTTCTTAAAAGTGACAAGGAATATCTATCTAAAACCAAGAGCAAATATCTACAATCTACAAACTAAAAAGACTTTGCAGTAAGATCAAGGGGGAGATAAAAATGCCCATTATGATCATTATTGTTCAATTTGGGGGGGAGGGAACAATTGCAGTTAAGTGATTTGCTCAGAGTTACATACCTAAAAAATATTAAGTGTCTGAGACCAGATTTGAGCTCAATTCCTCCTGACTTCAGAGCCAGTGCTCTATCCACTGCACCATCTAGCTGCCCCTATCACTCAATTTTGTAGTAGACAATAGCAAACAAACAAGAAAAAAGAAACTGAAAGAACAATTAAAGGAAAAAGCAAACAAAACTATCATTTTTTTTTGTAGATGATATGATAGTATACTTAAAGAAATTTTGTGAATCAACCAAAAAAAAACTAATACAAAAAAACTCCACACAAATCATCAGAATTTCTATATATTATCAATAAAACCCAGCATGAAAAAATAGAAAAATTCCATTTAAAATAGCTGCAGATAGTATATTTGGGATTATACTTATCAAGACACACACAGAAACTATATAAATACAACTATGAAACACTTGACATGAATAAACAGGTCTAAAAATGGAGAAATATTATTTGATTATGGGTAATTTGAGCCCAATATAACACAAATGACAATACCATCTAACTTAATTTATTTATTTAGTACCATTTCAATCAAACTACCAACAAATTAATTTATAGAGCTAGAAAAAAAGAAATTCATCTGGAGGAACAAAAAGTCAAAACTATCAAAGGAATCAATGGGAAAAAACTGTGAAGAAAGGTGTCAAACTATGCTGAATGTCAAACTATATTACAAAGTGATAATCATCAAAATACTTTAATATTGCATAAGAAAGAATGGTTGATAAATGGAACAAATTAGGTATGCAACGAACAGTAACTAATGAACATAATAATAATCTACTGTGAGATAACTCAAAGATTCCCAGCTTTTAGAGGCAAAAACTCACTATTTAACAAAAACTATTGGGAAAGCTAGAAAGTAGTCTCACAGAAACTAGGCATAGACCAGAATCTCATATATACCAAGATAAGCTCAAAACTTTATTTATTGAATTTTTTATTTTTTTATTCAATTTATTATATTTATAATTATATATTATATTAAATTTATTGAATAATTTTGAGGAAAAGGATGATATAAGCAAAGTAGGTGAACATGGAGGAAATTATTTGCCAAATGTATGGATAGTAGAAGAGTTCATGACCAAACAAAAAGAGGTAATTTTGATTACATAAAATTTTAAAGTTTTTGCCCAAACAAAATTAATGCAGCCAAAATTAGAAGAAAAGTAGGAAACTGGGAGAGCGGGAAAGGGACTTAAAAGTTTCTCTGATAAAGGTCTCATTTTTAAATCATATAGAGGACTGAGCCAAATTTACAAAAATGGGAGCCATTTCCCAATTGATAGTTAAAGAATATCAATAGCAGTTTTCAGAAGAAGAAATCAAAGTTATCAATAATCATAAGAAAAAATAGTATAAATCACTAATTAGTGAAATGTACATTAAAACAACTCTGCAGTACCACTTCACACCATTCAGCTTGACATGAGAGAAAAGGAAAAATCTAGAGGGGATATAGAAAAACTAGGTCCACTAATGGATTGTTGGTGGAGTTGGTAGAAAATAATAGGTCCAACTATTCTGGAGAATAATTTGGAATTATATCCAAAGTTCTAAAAAATTCCAGGGGTTTGTACCTCAGCCTCCAGCCACAACAAAGGTGGAAGATGGAATGAATCTGTCTCAGCCTCCAAGACCTTCTAGTTTATATGCTCCACACTGAGTACAAACCAATCATTATATCACTAGGAAACCATTATTTATTGTAGGATTAAATCAGTGCTAAATTTAACCATTGTCTCCTCAATTCCACTTAGTACCTTGTTTCAAGTTCTGGCCCATAACATTATTTGTTGTAGGATTAAATCAATGCTAAACTAGATTTAATCATTGTCTCCTCAATTCCACTTAGTACCTTCTTTCAAGTTCTGGCCCATAACATTTCCTTGTAGAATTAAATCAATCATACTGAACCATGTTGAATTAGATAACTATTGTCTCTATCAATTCCACTGACTTAGTACCTTTGTTTCAAATTCAGAGTTCTAGCCCATAACAATAAATATTTTTGTACATATTTGTACATTTTTTTTCTTCTTTTTTTTTAATCGTCTTGTGTTAGAGACCTAGTAGTATTACTGTTGGGTCAAAAGGTATGTAATTTTTTAGAACTTTGGATATAATTCCAGCACAAGCAAGATGAGTTCAGAAGCAGTGGGGGTAGGGACATTGTTGGCTGTAGGCACTTATAGAGGGATAGAGTTTGGAAGTTCCAGGTCAGAGGGTAGAACTAAAGTCAAGCCAGAAGAACCATTCTCCCTGAACCCCAGAATTAGAGGTGGTTACACTAATAAGTTCTCATTTTTATTATTATTATTATAGTAACTTTTTATTGACAGAATCCATGCCAGGGTAATTTTTTTACAACATTATCCCTTGCACTCACTTCTGTTCCGATTTTTCCCTCCCACCCTCCACCTCCTCCCCTAGATGGCAAGCAGTCCTATATATGTTGAATATGTCCTAGTATATCCTAGATACAATGTATGTGTGCAGATCCAAACAGTTTTCTTGTTGCACAGGGAGAATTGGATTCAGAAGGTAGAAATAACCCGGGAAGAAAAACAAAAATGCAAACAGTTTACATTCATTTCCCAGTGTTTTTTCTTTGGGTATAGCTGCTTCTGTCCATCATTGATCAATTGAAACTAAATTAGGTCTCTTTGTCAAAGAAATCCACTTCCATCAGATTACATCTTCATACAGTATCGTTGTTGACGTATATAATGATCTCTTGGTTCTGCTCATTTCACTTAGCATCAGTTCATGTAATTCTTTCCAAGCTTCTCTGTATTCATCTTGCTGGTCATTTCTTACAGAACAATAATATTCCATAACATTCATATACCACAATTTACCCAACCATTCTCCAATTGATGGGCATCCACTCAGTTTCCAGCTTCTAGCCACTACAAACAGGGCTGCCACAAACATTTTGGCACATACTGGTCCCTTTCCCTTCTTTAGTATCTCCTTGGAGTATAAGCCCAGTAGAAACACTGCTGGATCAAAGGGTATGCACAGTTTGATAACTTTTGGGGCATAATTCCAGATTGCTCTCCAGAATGGTTGGATTTGTTCACAGCTCCACCAACAATGTATCAGTGTCCCAGTTTTCCCCGCATCCCCTCCAACAATCATTATTATTTTTTCCTGTTATCTTAGCCAATCTGACAGGTGTGTAGTGGTGTCTCAGAGTTGTCTTAATTTTCATTTCTCTGATTAATAATGATTTGGAACACTCTTTCATATGAGTGGTAATGATTTCAATTTCATCATCTGAAAATTGTCTGTTCATATCCTTTGACCATTTATCAATTGGAGAATGGCTTGGTTTCTTATAAATTAGAGGCAGTTCTCTATATATTTTGGAAATGAGGCCTTTATCAGAACCTTTAACTGTGAAGATGTTTTCCCAGTTTGTTGCTTCCCTTCTAATCTTGTTTACATTAGTTTTGTTTGTACAGAAGCTTTTTAATTTGATGTAATCAAAGTTTTCTATTTTGTGATCAATAATGGTCTCTAGTTCGTCTTTAGTCACAAATTTCTTCCTCTTCCACACGTCTGAGAGATAAACTATCCTATGTTCCTCCAATTTGTTTATAAGTTCTCATTTTAAAAAATGAGCAGGCAAAGGAGAAAAAACCCAACTATAGAAAATTACTATGGGAATAGGGAAGAAAGGGGGTTCATCTTCAGAAGAGGACAGTGAAGTAAGAAAAAAAAAAATCTGCTCCAAAGAGTAAAGCTAAATGGTTACCTGCCCAGTAAGAATTTATAGAAGAACACAAAAAAGTCAAACTCAAAAAAGAGAGATTGAGGAAAAACTTTTAAAAATTATTAAGAACCATCTACAAAAACCAAGAAGATTTGAAGGGTAAGAAAGTCAATAAACTGGAGGAGATCAGAGAGACTTAAAGAAGAAAATAATTCTTTAAAAATTGGGCAAGGAGAAGCCAGTGAATCCATAAGAGATCAAGAAATAACAACAAAATATGAAAAATGAAAAAAAAAATAGAAAAGAATGTGAAATATTAGGAAAACAGCAGATCTGAAGATCAAGATCAAGAAGATCAAGCAGAGAACATTAAAAAATTAGACTATCTGAAAGCTGTGATAAAAAAAAAAGAATCTTGACACAATATTAAAAGAAATAACCAAAGAAAACTGTCCTGAATTGACAGAACAAGAGGAGAAAGTAGAAATAGAAAGAAAATCCACTGATCCCCACCTCAAGGAGATCCTATAAGGAAAACACATAGGAAGTTCATTACTAAATTTTAAAACCCCCAGATCAAAGAGAAAATTTTACAAGAACAAAACAAACAAACAAAAAAACATTTCAAATATGCTGGAGCCACAATTAAAATTGTACAAGACTTATCAGCAAGTACAATAAAAGACCACAGGCATTATAAATTGACGATCAAAACAACAGGCCTGCAGCCAAAAATATCATATCCAATAAAACTAAGCATAATATTAAATGAAAAAAAAAGGCTATTCAATGAACTCACAAAATTTCAAGATCTTGTCACAATCAAACATCAACTCAATAGAAAATTTAACATATAAGAACCAACATCAAATACTAATTTTAAGGATTCAACAAGAATGAATTCTATGTTTTATAAGCATGGAATATAAACTATCCATCTAAGATTGAGATCAGTAACTGAGTAGTTCAAAAAAATTGGGGCAGAGCTGATTATGATATGACTAAAAAGTAAACTTGTCTGGAAAAGGTAAAAATAGTAATTATGCTATATAAATGAGGTGCAAAGGAAAAAGTGGCACAGAAACTTTAGATGGGGGAGGAGGGCTGGTAGTACTGAAAACTTACTCACATTTGGAATAGGTTAAATAAGGAACAATACATATATGTGTGTGTGTATGTATATATACATATTTGTATACATATATATACTATGAAGGATATAGCACCCTTCAAAATCTACAAAAAAATAAGAGAGGAGGGAATAAGGTAGGGTACAGAAGGATAATTAGATTAACTGGAATGGGATAAAGAGGAAGGGAAAGGATGAAGAGAGATGATAAGGGAGGGATCCATGGTGGGAGAAGGTTAAATAATAAGGCAAATTAAGAAGTAGAACTAGAGTAAAAGAGTTATCGGGGATAGGAAATAAGAAATATACACAAACATAATAACAAGGACCAGGAACAGAATTTATTAGGAAAAAAAAGTAGAGCCCAGTAATCTTTGATTTCAAAATCAAACTTAAAGATTCACTCAAGAAAGAAATCTATATTATATGCCAGCCATATTCATGTTGTTTTAGATATATGCCTAGTGTATGTGTGCATATGTACTCATGTATGTAAGTATATGTATGTGTATAGATATATATATGTACATATACACACATCCATGCTAAACTGTAGCTTTTTTGGGAGAGGTATGGGGAATGAAAGTGGAAAAAAAAGAATAAATAAAAAGTGCACAGCAGAAAACAAAAAAAAAAAATCTGCAAGGAAGGAAAGAAAATGAATATAATGTCTTTTATAATTTTATATACTATTCTTGAAATGGAAATTTATTGTTACATATATTGAATCTTCCCTGAAATTCTGCTGGGTATTTTTAGGGACAAAATGACAGTATTTTGTTGTTGTTGTTACTTTTTAATTTTCCTTTTTCTGTATTTTTATTTTGTTTTTTTCTTATTTAGAATTTAATTTTAAAATATATTTTTTAAATAAAAGGTTACTCTGAATGCAGATTAAGAAAGCAGAGCCCAAAGAATGATATCCACAGTGACTACAACAATACCATTGAACCAAGAATGAACAGGCAATCACACTCTGGTGGAATTTAATGATCAACATTAAGATTATTTTGCCAAAGTTAAAGGATACATCGTACTGGACCTCAGGATTGAACTAGAGGACTTCTAAGCCCCCTTTACCTCTAAATCTATGATCTTATGGCCTTTTCTAATAATTAATAATATAGCTTTCCCCCCTACCCCCCAGGAATTATACATTACAAAGAGGTTTGCTTGGGTTTCAGAATACTTCTCTAAACATAATATCTTTATTGAGTTCTCTTGTTGACTTGCCATTGGGAATACAGTTGGTAACCTTTGACATTGAGGTACAGAGAGATTGGATGACTTTTCTGTGGTCACAACTAGCACTTGTCAGACATTCGATTTGAATTTGGGTTTCCCTGACTATCAGCCCACCTATATCCACAATACCATTTAGTCTTCATAAAGGATGGGTAAAATTCTGTTACAACCAATTTTTTGTATATAAAATTCCTTATGTAAATTCAAAATTTGTTGAAAAGAAGCCTTGTTGCTATAAGTTATATGCAGGAAGAGATAGTGTTAATAGCATAGATATACCTGTGCTTATGAATAGTTCATTGATATTCTTAATTATAGTATATGTGAGTGATATTTTCAAAATAAAATAAGTTTTCATTTTTAAAAGATGGCATATGATAATGAGATTTTAATTTCCATATTATGCTTTAAAATACACACAAAACAGGGATGGAGTGCACCTAAACAAGAGTTGATAAAAATATGTTAGCTGATAGTCCTGCAAATCCATTCAAAGAATCTCAAATAGAAAGGAAAGAGGAAAATAATTATTTATGAGACTCCATCAAAAAAGATAAAAACTGAATATAGCTATGATGTAGGAACAACAAATAGAGATACCTAGAAGTTCACAGGAGACAAAATCTTAGAAAGTAGCCGTTAATAAAACTGTGGCTTCAAATGTGCAATATGTGAATGACAAATAAAAGGAAGTGCATATCCTATTGCATGGAACCAAATTTGATCTCTTCGGAATCATTGAGACTTGGCAGGATGAAACTCATTATTGGAATATGGTTCTAGAAGGATATACTTTTTTTTTTTTTTAATTTAATAGCCTTTTATTTACAGGATATATACATGGGTAACTTTACAGCATTAACAATTGCCAAACCTCTTGTTCCAATTTTTCACCTCTTACCCCCCCCACCCCCTCCCCTAGATGGCAGGATGACCAGTAGATATTAAATATATTAAAATATAACTTAGATACACAATAAGTATACATGACCAAAACATTATTTTGCTGTACAAAAAGAATCAGACTCTGAATTATTGTACAATTAGCTTGTGAAGGAGATCAAAAATGCATGTGTGCATAAATATAGGGATTGGGAATTTAATGTAATGGTTTTTAATCCTCTCCCAGAGTTATTTTTCTGGGCATAGCTAGCTCAGTTCATTACTGCAAGGATATACTTTTGTAAGGCACAGTATTTTTATACTGGAACACCTGCCTTGAATGGATTTCAGGAAGAAAATAGCAGGTGGATTGCAGGGTTTATTCAGTATGGAGTTTCTGCATGTGCCACCAGGTGGAGCACCAGGTTCTGGCTATCGGGTCTCAGTCCTGGCTCATATAGGAATGTGGATTGCCAACCAGGACCTCTGTGCAAATCAGAAAGACTGGCCTGCCCAACCTACTAGTGACTTAGAAATCAGCTGGTGATATCTTTAAAAAAAATTTTTTTTAGTAAAGCTTTTTATTTACAAAACATATGCATGGGTAATTTTTCAACATTGAAGCTGGTTCTATCTTAAATTCTATCTTTTGGTAAATCTAGGGTGGAAAGTTTGAAGAGGATCATCAACAATTCTGAAATTTATCAAAATTGTTCAATCCCCATCTAATGGAGTCTTAACTCCCTCCAATCCTCAAGGACCACACATTCACATTACAACATTACAAATTACAATTACAAAGTTAATTTATTAACTGGAACAAAAAGAAATTTTAATTGCCACATTTGATCTTCTTAGCAACTGGAAACCTGCTGCTTCTAGGGAATTTTGAGATCCAAATATTCCAGTATTTGTATCCTCTCCCATTAAGAACTAAATTTTCAACGTTTCTTTTTCCAAGGGAGAATATTCTCCCCGAGATCATTTGTAGAGGAGAATAACAAGTTTGCACAAATACCAACGTCACAAAGAGAGGAAAGGGAATAGTTTCACCAGTTGATGAATACGGGTCCTCCATCAAGTGCTGTAGGAATAATTGATAACTCAATAGTATCCTATGATAATTGTAGGGGATCTGGAATATTTCCAACACAATCTGTGTTACTCCCCACAAGCACTGCTGTCTCATTGCTCATGTTTTGTCTTCTGGCATATTCTTCCCATTTCTAACTATCTCTGTCTAATTGCCTGTTTGTCTTTATTTTTGTCCACCTGTCGCAGAGCTTCCACTATGCTACCTGTTATGATGTTGTGGTTGCTCATCAAGAGAGGCAAGGATGGAGAAAGACAAAGAGATAGAGATGGAGATAGCCACAAAAACACAGAGTGACAAATGGACAGAAATAGCATTTTACATTGTAGATGGGTTTTATGATCTGTTGAAACACTTAGATCTGGTCCTTGGTGATAATTGAGTCTTTCCACTTCAATCTCCATCTCTTTGTTACCTAACAAAACTGAAGAAAAATCCTGAAACTCATGACAACTACATTTGTTGCATTTTATTCAAAAAGAAAAAGAATAGGAATGGTGAGTGACTTTGTCTTTTTTAATATATAAAACATATAATAATACAATAAATATATGATAGTATAACAATACCATAAAATATGATAATATAAATAGGTAATAATTAACTTAGGGAAAGCTTTAAAATTAAAATGGGTTAGGAAAAGCTTCCTTTAGAAGATAGGGATTTAATTGGAGCCTAAAGGAAACCAGGGAGATCAATAATCAGCCCAGAGGAGAGAAGATATTCTAAGTATGGGGTTGAGAGTGGGAGAGAGAAACAGTTAAAGGAAATGACCAGAGACAAGATTGAAGATCTTGCTCCTAGAACAACCAGGAGGCTAGAGACACAAGATTGAAGGGCACATGTTGGGGAGCAAGATATAAAAGACTGTGTTATAAAGAGTTTTGAATGCTACACAGAGCATTTGTTTTTTATCTTATTTATCTGGGGGAGGGAATGTGACATGATCAGACCTGTGTATTAGGAAAATCACTTTAGTGATTGAATGGAGAATAGGTTGGAATGGAGAGAGATGAGATGGACAGTCTCACAGGCTATTACAATAATCCAGGTGATAAGAGTGATAAAAGTGTTTGCTTGAGGGGTGGTAGTGTCAAAGGAGACAAGGGGACACATTTGAGAGATGTTGCAAAGGTAAAATCAACACATTAGATAGGAGGAACAGAGAGAAATGGTGAAGAATTGATGATGACCCCTCAGTTATGCGCCTGAGAGATGGGAGGATGATATTGCATAGAACAGCAATAAAAAAGGTAGGAGGAGTAGGAGGAGAAAGTGTGCAGGAAAGATTTCATTTTGGACATAGTGAATTTAAGATGTCTACAGAACATTTTTTGAGATGTCCAAAAGCAATTGGAGATGTGAGATTGTGGGTCAGCAGAGATTGGAACTATATATGTATATCTGAGAATAATTAGCACAGAGATGGTAATTAAATTCATGGATGTCTACTGATTGCCAATCTTGTAAATGTATATGTTGAAACAAAGGCTGCCCTCAACCAAGGATGCATGTTATCTTAAGTGCTTATATGGGAGCAGAGATAGTTACCCACATTTGTAGAAATATATATATACACACACAAGTTATATTTGTATATTCTCCAGAACAAACTCTAAGTAGAGGCATATTAAACAAAGAAAAATAGTGATTTTTTTCCAGGTAGGTCCATGATATTAGGCTCAGTCTTTGTTAGCCCAGTTTGAGAAGCTCTGGGTCACAGTAAAAATCATTTTGCATATGACTTAAACCAATAAGGAAAAATTGACTTCAGGGCTGGAAATGATACGAGTGACCATCAAATGAGGGGAAGCGATCATTCCATATTAATATGATAGAAGATAGGAAATTGAGAAATATTTCCCAATTACTCAAGATTTAGAGAGAGCAGATTTCAAAGGATTTAGATAAAAGATAAAAGAAACTGAGGACTTCATTGATTAAAATTCTATAGGGGAAGCCAGTCCAGGAAGAAAGGGAAACTTAAGAATCAAAATCTGAAGACGTAAAAATAAATAATTCAGGAGAATTATCTAATGAGTTGTGTTGAAGCACATTGAGTTCAAAATCAACTTAAATTGGGTCAGCTAGATGGCTCAGTGGCTAAAGCACCAACCTTGAAGTCAGAAGACTGCGTTCAAATTTGACTTCAGACACTTGATGCTTCCTAGCTGTGTGACCCTGGACTAGTCACTTAACTTCAATTGTTTCACCTAAAAAAAAATCACCTTTGATTTTTAAAAAGGTTTTTTACAGAAGATAGAGGGAAGGGATGGATAAAAAAAAAAAACAAAACTTGGCTTGTTTCCATAAGAATAATGTCATTCCCCAGCTTTTGGGATAAGAACTCACTATTTGACAAAAACTGCTGGGAAAATTGGAAACTAGTATGGCAGAAACTAAGCATTGCCCCACACCTAACACCATATACCAAGATAAGATTGAAATGGGTTCATGATTTAGACATAAAGAGTGATATTAAAAGCAAATTAGAAAAACAAAGGATAGTTTATCTCTCAGATTGGTGGAGAAGGAAGGAATTTGTGACCAAAGAACTGGAGTTCATTATTGAATACAAAATAGATAATTTTGATTATATTATGTTAAAAAGGTTTTATACAAACAAAACTAATGCAGATAAGATTAGAAGGGAAACAATAAACTGGGAAAACATTTTTACTGTTAAAGGTTCTGATAAAGGCCTCATTTCTAAAATATATAGAGAAATGACTCAAATTTCTAAGAATTCAAGCCATTCTCCAATTGATATTTGGTCAAAGGATATGAACAGACAATTCTCAGATGAAGAAATTGAAACCATTTCTAGTCATATGAAAGGGTGCTTTAAATCACATTGATCAGAGAAATGCAAATTAAGACAAGTCTGAGATACTACTACACACCTCTTAGATTGGTTAAGATGACAGAAAAAAAAAGTGATGAATATTGGAGGGGGTGTGGGAAAACTGCGACACTGGTACATTGTTGGTGGAACTGTGAACTGATCCAGCCATTCTGGAGAGCAGTTTGGAACTATGCTCAAAAAGTTATCAAACCGTGAATACCCTTTGATCCAGAAGTGTCTCTACTGGGCCTGTATCCCAAAGAGATCTTAAAGGAAGGAAAGGGACTTGTATCTGCAAGAATGTTTGTAGCAGCCCTCTTTGTAGTGGCAAGAAACTGGAAACTGAGTGGATGCCCATCAATTGGAGAATGGCTGACTAAATTATATTATATGACTGTTATTGAATATTATTGTTCTGTAAGAAACGACCAACAGGATGATCTCAGAGAGGCCTGGAGAGACTTACAAGAACTGATGCTAAGTGAAATAAGCAGAACCAGGAGATCATTATACACAGTAACAACAAGATTATACAATGATCAATTCTGATGGACATGGTTCTCTTCAACAATGAGATGATTCAGGTCAATTCCAATTGTTCAGTGATGAAGAGAGCCAGCTACACCCAGAGAGATGACTGTGGGGACTGAGTGTAGATCACATTTTCACTCTTTTTGTTGTTTGCTTGCATTTTATTTTCTTTCTCATTTTTTTGATCTGATTTTTCTTGTGCAGCAAGATAATTATATAAATATGTATGCATATATTGGATTTAACATACATTTTTACCATGTTTAACGTATATTGGATTACTTGCTATCTGGAGGAGGGTATGGGGAAAAGGAGGAAAAAATTGGAACACAAGGTTTTGGAAGGGCTAATGTTGAAAAATTGTCCATGCATATGTTTTAAAAATAAAAAGCTTTAATTAAAAAAATAAAAAGAATAATGTCATTATTACTAGAGTACCCAGTACTTAACATAATGCTTAGCACATGGTAAGTGCTAAATAAACATTGATTGCTAACTAAACCTAGTACTGGAGATGCCAGCTTGGGTCCAAAAAAATGTTTGTGGATTTTTAAATTTTGTTAGTGTTGTCACAGAGTTTGTTTATTTGTTTGTTTGTTATATTGAAGAAACAGAAATATCAAAGAAGGGGCCATTTAAACAGCTGCTTGGGTTAAATCAGGTGATGACAACTGCAAGTTTGCTTCTCTTTTCTCTGATTAATTCCTTGGTTTGGAAAGGACTGTATAAAAATAGGAGGTTAAAATCTAAGATTAACTAGGAGATGATAAGAGATCATTTGGTTGTCCTTGAGTTCAAACTACCTGACACAGATGAAAGGTATGATTGCTGAGCCATAATCAATGGTTTTCAAATCATTTGCAAAGAAAGGAAAAAATACAATGGGACTGAAGAAAGAGACAAGGCTGATTTTCTTCAACCAGAACAAAACATTTCCTATGTGGCTATCTGCTTTTGCCTAATGAGGTAAAGTACTTCACTCTCCCTCAAATTGTTAAAGACTTATTGCCCATAGTTTAAACTTGTTTAAACCTAGTACAACTGATTGATCAAATTAGGAGTGTGGGTCTTCTGTTTACATTACATAGGGCAAGAATTTCTATCTCTACTCTTCTATTAATATAATTACAATCAAGACTCAAGCTGTTCCTGTATGGATACAAAAGTGTTTCAACAGTAATTGTATAGTCATGTCTGACTCTTTGTGATTCCATAGATCATAATTGTCCAGGGGATTTCCTTGGCAAAGATACTGGAATGGTTTGCCATTTGCTTTTCCAGTGGGTTAAAGCAAACAGGTTTAGTGACTTGCTCAGGGTCACAGTTAGTGACTGAGACTGGATTTGAACTCAGGTTTGTTCTAACTCCAAGCCCAGAACTCTATCCACTGAACCTGTCTCCTTGAAGTAGATTTAAGCAAGCATCTGGCAAGTTTTCATCTGCTATTCTTAAGGAAGGGATGGAGCCACCTGGATTCAATCAGTGATAGTACAATAGATTTGGAATTCATTGAATAGCTAGACCCCAAGAGTAGTCATTAATAGTTTAATACCAAATTGGAAAGAAGTTTCCAGTGAAATACTCCCACCCAGGTACAAGTGTTTGGCCTTCTGCTATCATCATTCATTTGAATAAAGACACAGATGCCAGGCTTAAGATATTTGCACAAAGTACAAAACAGGAATGACAGTACAGATTCAAAACAATCTTGATAGGGAAGTGAGTTTACCAGAAAAGATTGGGGTTTGCCTTTTAAAAAGAAAATATTAAGTAAAAATAATAAATACATTTTTATTGTTAAAATAAACATTCATCACTTTTAAACTCATGCACGAAATGGATTTCATCCTCCTGCTGGCTCTGCTTTGCTGACCTCTTGGCTAGATTGTGCAGCCAAATCTAAAAGGCTGAAATGTAATGAGAACAAGTGTAAAAGTGTTATACTTGGCTTAAAAAATTAAATTCCAAAAGTACAAAATTGGGGAGGGGGGGAGGGGAGATGCAACTTGATGATCTGAAACAGATCTGAAGTTTTTCCTAAATTATAAACTCAACATGAATCAACAGGTTGATCTTGATTACCAAGGTAAAGAAAATACAAGGCTGCATTGAGAAGCCTCATGTATAAGATTAGGGAGATGATGGTCTCAGTGTCCTCTGCCTTGTTAGACCCCATCTAGAACGTTAGTTATTTATAACACTTTCTAGAAAAGATGGATATTCTAGAATGCCAGATGTGCTAGAAGCCATTCAGAGAAAGGGAATCAGTAAGGAAAAGGGTTTCAAGTCAAAACATTTAAGAAATTAAGGCTAGAAAAGAGAACTAGGAGGGGCAAGACAGCTGTCTTCTAGGATTCACAAGTGGTCATGTGAAAGTGGAAACACTATTCCGCCCGAGCCCCATGCAGATTTAGGAACAATAGATGGAAGTTCAAAGAGACAACGAATCATCCTATGAAATGTATCACCTCCCAGGGGGCAACACCCGTTCAGCTTTTGCTCTTGGATTTCCAGCACGCTGCTAAATGCTTGTCAGTTTTGTGCACAAAGCTGGTGGCCGAGGCCAGCCTTGAGGATCAAGCAACCCTGGGAAGAGGGCCATTGGGAGGGGGTGGGCTTGAGGATCTGGAGGCCCTCAAACTATGTCTAAGACACTAAGTATAGAAAGAGACTTTTGGCTGAAAAGTTCTTGGATTGCCTGGTCTGTGGGGTGGGGAACTAATGGCCCAACAGCCTGAGTTTTCCCTGTTTCGCATCCCACGCCTGGCTTCATTTGAGGGTATGTAGCCCCAGACCACGTGCTCAAATTCTCCTAAAGACCCCAGGCGCCAGCAGATTCCTTCCGCGCAAAGGAGGGAAAAGAGTCCTTTATCTCATTGGCCAGCAAAGCAGTTGGTCATTCTCCGTCAGCCAATTCTTGCCTGCCGTCTGGAGGTTTGGCCCGCCCTGATGCAGCTATCTCTCCATTGGCTCCCATCAAAATTGATTTTTCTTCTCTCCTTTCTACTTGTTTGGATTGGTGTCAATCAAATAAGTCCCGCCCTTGCCATTTAACCTTTGACTTTGTTTGGCAATATAACAGCTGAAAGGAGAGTGGTTATTGTGGACATCAGTCATGAAACAAGACCAGCCTCATCAAGTCCTTATTCGTAAGGGTTTGGTTTATATTCATGGCAGTCATTTTACAAACTTGCCCCCTATTCTTATGTAAACTTGATTGGATCTCATAAATATCAATCATTTTGGAAGCCAGCCCACTTCCTTCTGGCGCTCACGAGAGTTCACTTTGGCCGTCCTTTCCGTGCGATTGCCTTGTCGTAGATGTCAATCTTGTCTCGAATCCGCCTCCCGATTCTGGAATTCTCGTCTAATTGGTCCCCTCGTTTTCTCTGGCGGTCCGGAATTCTCCACCTTCCCACGGAGCACTCACCATGGATTGATTCTGCGAGCTGTCCATCTCCCTGCGTCTCCCGCCTTCCCCTCCCCCTACGTCTCCGTCTCCTTTGGATTGGCTGACTGTGTGCCCCCCCCACCTCCACCCCTCCCTTCCTGGGGCCCTCCCGAATTGCTGGCCTTCATTGCCTGATCCAGGGCTCACCATTGGCTCTGCAAACGCTGAGACCTTTGGTCATTGGCTGAGTGGCGCTGCCCTTCACGCCAGCAACAAGCCTCCCTCCCTCCCCTCCCCAGTCTCGCCCCGCCGCCCTTCCCCCGCCCTCCTCCTCTCCCCAGCCGCTCTGCTCCCAGACTCCTTTGCGGCCGTGTGGAGCGAGGCCTTGTTCCCGCGTTGAGCCGCCGCCGCCTCAGCCCGGGCCCAGCCGCGTCGCCTCAGCCCCGTTCGCCCCCCCGCCCCCTGAGGGGACGCCCTGCCCGGCCGCCATGTCGGACTACAGCACTGGGGGGCCGCCGCCGGGGCCTCCGCCGTCTGCCGGAGGAGGAGGAGGCGCCGGGACCGGAGCCGGAGCCGGGGCTGGCGCCGGGGGAGCCGGGGGGCCGCCGCCAGGAGCGCCGGGCGCCGGGGACCGGGGAGGTGGAGGGGGCGGAGGACCGGGCCCCGGTTCGGCCCCGCCACCCGGAGGGGGAGCCCCGGGAATCCGCAAGGACGCCTTCGCGGATGCCGTGCAGCGGGCCCGGCAGGTGAGGAGGAGGAGGCGGCGGCGGCGGCGGCGGCAGCGCCAGCGCCGGGGGGCGGGGGGCGGAGGGAGCGCGAGGCCGGGGTCACGTGGGGGGGCTGAGGAGGGGGCATGTGCGCGCGCGCGCGGAGCTGGGGGGGGGGGGGGGGGGCGGGGGGGGCTGGGGACCGGGGCTGGTAGCTGGGTTCTCTAGGGGGCCTAACCTCTGGAGTTGGGCCAGCCGAGGGCCCGGCACCCCCCGGGCCCTCCTCGTCCCTGCACTTTGGGAGGCGGGGAAAAGTGGAAAGGAAGCGAGTGTCCCATCTTCCTTAATTGCTTCTTCCTCCCAGGAATGAGAAAAGGAGGAAGGGACCATAGCCCCCCCAGCGCTAAAGGCAGGAGGTGCCAGCACCCCTCTGCTCTTATGTCAGTGCGGGGGGAGGCAAAAGTAAGGTGTGGGGAGGGGCGCTGTGACCTTCTGGCTTAGGCTTTGGCACGTGGGGGCAGGGGGAGTGGGGGCAGTGACTTTCCCATTCATTCTTTCTCCTCCGTGGGAGGAGGGAGACTCGGGAAGGGGCACGGTGCCCCCCACCCCCCCCACCCCGTGCGCCCTCTTCTCCCGGAGCTCCCGGCTTTCCCTGCAGCGGCTGGGGAGTTGGGATAGGGGCAGGGTAGGGCTCCCCCTGAGGCTTAGGGGCCCTGGGCGGGCTCTCCGGTGGGAGAGTCTTAGTAACTCCTCATGGCACCCTGCGCCTCTCCTGGTTTGGGGGGGGTGTTAGAGCAGCTCAGTAAAAACACACGTTTGCCTTTTTTGTATGTAAGAACGAGTTTATTGTTTATCATCCGGACCTTCTGGAGGGAGTGTGTGTTCGGGTCATCTGAACCGGGGGAGGCGGAAGGGGAGGGTGCTGGAAGTCCGCCTCGGCCGGGGGTCCCTGCAAGGGGCCGTCTAGAGCACTTCCAGATGGGTGACCCTCCCCTCCCTCCACCCTCTTCCCGGCCTGGGGTTGGGGGAAAAGAATGACCGCATCTTGTCATGATGGGAGCCAGCCTTGCCTCCCCCCTGGCTCTGAGTGCCAACCTTGGTGAAGGAGAGGGTTCTAGGACTCATGGAAACTCGGGCTGTCCCGTTAGAGGAACGCCCACATGCCTGCCTGTGTGGTTTGTGGGCATAGCCTGTGGTAGGAGCAGGATTAGGTGCTTCGCAGCTTTGCCCGGTTGGATCTTGGAGGCGGCAGCGCCTGGGGCATAAGTTTAAGCGGCGTGAGCAAGGGCTGCTAGAAAGGCCCGAGTCCCGAGTTCTTGTTCCTTGGACTGCTTGACAATTATTCCTACAGAGGCTAATCTAGTTTAGTGAGATTGAGTTTGTTTGAAGTGGTTTTTTTCCTTGGTTGTGAACCAGCCTCTAGGAAGCTTTGTGGCCCATGCAAATTGGAATCCTAGGAACATAGGCTTCTATATTGAGAACTTTAAAACTGAATATGGGAAAGTGAACCGAGGAAGAGCCTGCTCTTCAGCTTGCTGGCAGAACTGGTGGGAAGAAACTGCTACCAGCTTTGAAATTTCTGAGACTTACTTAAGTCCCAGAGGACCCTTGCTTTCACTGTTAGTAAGAGCAACACCTTTGAGGAATGTAAAGAAATATATATATATATATATATCTTGCTGTTAAGGGTACATGAAGGAGGAAGAGTCTATTCGGCCACCCTGACCTCAATAAAAGGACCAAATAGTTCTTCAGGTCCTTATAGTTTCACTTCTGTTTGACCTGGAAAGTTTTCTAGATTCAGCTACTACACCAAGGGGGGAAAAGGGAATTAGTAAGTTTTTAGATGAAATCTCAAATTTGAAGCATTAAACAAAATTTATTTCATATTTTCACTAAAAGGCTATTTGGAAGTGAATAGGAGTCAACTAAAGAATCTTAACATCAAGTAACAAGTGATAATTTGAGGAAACTAATGTCTACAGGAGGAAGAACTTTTTTTCTCTTATACCCTCTTTTCACATCTTTAAACACCAGTGTCTTTTTTGCTATTAATTCTCGCTACTCTTAATTAATTTTCAGATAGCAGCAAAAATTGGAGGCGATGCAGCTACTACTGTCAATAACAGCACTCCAGATTTTGGGTTTGGGGGCCAAAAGAGACAGTTGGAAGATGGAGGTAACTCCTGACTTGTGTAACTTCAGGGGAAGAGGGGAGAAAGACAGAGATGGTGGCTGTGTGGCATGAATATGGGTTAGATTTTTTTTTTATTTTTTTTTTTTAAATTAAAAAACTTGTGTTTTTTGCAAAAGTTTCACCAACTTCTGTTGATTCTTTTTTCTTTTTCTTGGTATGCTACAATAGCAGAACAATAAATTTGGGTTGGGATGAGACAGTTGATATAGTTGTGAATCTAGTAATTCCAGAAAAAAAAATTCCCACAGGGAACATGGCAAACATGAGGTCTGATTTAGAGTTTGGTACCAGGTAAACATTCAGTTATCAATGACAGCCATCATAATAAGCCAAAGCAACTCTACCATCCTGAAACCTCATTCTTATTTATTACAAGTAAAGCTTGACTCTTTTTCTCAGCAGGAAATGCTGTGGCTTTGTCCCTTAGATCATTGTTCCACTTGTTATAAAGGGCTTTTTTTAGCCCTAGAGTTGAAAATCTGACATTTGTATTTATTTTCAGTCTACTATCAGTCTCTCCAAATTTGGGAGGGGGGGGGGGGCTGTCTTCAGATCTATGTGCCTAAAAACATATGGCATTAATGCTGGTTCTGAAGCAGCAGTGGGTAGAGGCCGCATCTAACATCTTCTCAATTCCACAGATCAGCCTGAGAGCAAGAAACTGGCAGCCCAAGGCGACTGTAAGTCCATTTTAATGTGATATGTATTTGGGCAGGGGCCTGGTTCTGAGAGTGGTCTTTGTATTTGCCAAGTGTTAACTTTTCTTTAAGATTAAATGTTTGGGAAGTTAGGTCCAATGATGCTGATTCTCAGGCTCCCAAATATTTTCTGAGTACCTGCTAAGGACACAAAGCATAGAGGATTTAGGGATTTGTTAAATGGAGTACTATCATCTTTACATTCCTTTCCTCCTTGTGTTGTGAGGAGAGCATTTTGTCAATCTTAAAATGTTGTAAAATCAAGACCTTTTGTTGGCTACCAGTTAGCACCAGACCAATATTCCTTTTGATTTTTTTTTTTTTTTCCCAGCTCTCAGTTCTCAACTTGGGCCTATCCATCCTCCTCCCAGGTAAGCCACAGTTTAAAGAATTTCTTGTTCTCTGCTCTTAACCCTTCCTTCAGATTTGCCAACAGAGCCCTGCCATCAGAATATTCAGTTATTTAGATTTTTCAAATTAGTGAATTTGGTTATTTTGTCTTGGCACTTCTTTGAGAAATTAGGTAGGGAAAATTAAAATTGAAATCTTCTTTTTTTATGCTTGTGTCCATGGGTTTTGTGAAGGAAATTTATAACTTTCTATTGGCTCAAGGAAGGTGTGGGTTCAGTTATTCCTGTTTCCTCATGGTGGGAGGGGAAGGGGCTGGTATAAGTCTTTATCTGACTTCTGTGAGAGCTTGTTTCCTGTAATAACATTTCTAGGGTTGTCCCAAGAATCTGTTAGAACTGTAGAGTAAGAGCTGAAAAGGACCTTAGAGAGCATCTTATCCAAGTTCCTCTTGTACATAGGAAGAAATAGGCCTAGAGAGGTGAATAATAGTTAGCATTTATATAGCATTTTAAGATTAGCAAAGAACTTTACATGTTATCTCATTTGATAATATGACCTCAGTTCTCAAAAATAAAAGGTCAACTCTGGCCTGGGAAGGGAAAGGTATGTTACATCATGATCTGTGCTGCTGTCTATGGCTTGAGGTTTCATAGGTTGTTATCCACATCACTCAGTTGTTCTCCTTGTCTTTATGTAGGCAGCCAATAGTACCTCAAGAAGCTTTTCTCAATATGTAGGTTGGCTGGTGCATGTATTTTTGAGTTGATCAATCCCTGCAGTTCTTTGTATTAGGGCAGCTGCTCTTGTTCTACGTGACCCCTCAAGTCTTTTGTCCATATTCCTTGTTCACTTTTGAATCGGTGATTTCCCTATTTATCCCTTTGCAGGTCTTCAATGACGGAAGAGTACCGTGTCCCTGATGGCATGGTGGGACTAAGTAAGTGTGGGCCTGTGCTGAAATAATAAAATGGGGGGAGGGGGGGAGAGTGTAGAAGCTGCCAGCCTCACCTTGGTCAGGGTCCCTATTATCTTGGCTTCTGAGGGCCAGCTTCCTGTGAGATTGTGCCAGGCCAGACGTCTCTGGTTTGAAAGAGTCTCTTGTTCTCATTTTAATTGTGCCCTTCACCCCCACCCTAATCTTCTCTGGACACTGTAGCTTTTGGAGTGGTTACTGCCCTCTTTTCCTGAAGATCTGAGAAGGGGGAGGATATTAGCTACTACAAAACAAAAACCTCCCGAGTTCTGGGTTGTTGTCTACATTTTTTCTTTTTAATTTTGTCCCATCTAGTCATTGGCAGAGGTGGTGAACAAATCAACAAGATCCAGCAGGACTCAGGCTGCAAAGTACAGATCTCACCAGGTATGAGAAGACTCCTTGTGAGAGGATCTACAATTCATTCATTAACTCCAAGTCTAGTCAAGAAGTGTATTAACCTGGGTTTCTATTGAATACAAACTTTTGTCTTTTGGAACTACATTGATTGGCTGTTCCTATTTTTGCGTCTTTGACAATCGGTTCTCTGAAACATCTCACACACACACACACAAACACATCTCTCACTTCTCAGAGCTCATATAGTCCACCATATATCTGAACCTATCCTAGGTGAGCTCATGAAGAATTGACATGACTGAAGTGTCAGAAAAACAAACATCTGAAGTAGAATTTACTCCTCTGTAGGCTGAGTGGGTAGCCAAAGAAGTATTTTAGTAAGAGTTTCTCTAGCTTTATCAGAATCAGGGAAAGTTCCTTTTTTCTAGAGACTTTGGTCCCTGACTCTATGTCCTTCTTTTTCAGACAGCGGTGGCTTACCAGAGCGAAGTGTGTCACTGACGGGAGCCCCAGAATCAGTGCAGTATGTACCTGATTTTGCTGTCTCTTTCTAAGAAGGGAATATAATTTTAATATATTTAACATCTACTGGTCATCCTGCCATTTAGGGGAGGGGGTGGGGGGGTAAGAGGTGAAAAATTGGAACAAGAGGTTTGGCAATTGTTAATGCTGTAAAGTTACCCATGTATATATCCTGTAAATAAAAGGCTATTAAATAAAAAAAAAAAAAAAAAAAAGAAGGGAATACAATTCACATCCATGTGCTTAGGGCCTCTCAGAGGAATGAATGAATGAATGAATGAATATTGGTGTGGTATATGGGGTGGGGGGGTGAGAGGGTTGGTAGTATTTAGAGTCTATTGTTTGTTTCTCTGGGCCTTTTTTGCCCTTCAGAAATTGAATTCTACATCTTGCTGGTTCAAATACTTAAGCAATGACTGGCTTTCTTCTTCCCTAAACATCTGTCTGTATTCCTTAATGATGACGTTGATCAGGAAACCAACATAAACTTACTGGCATATTCCTCTTCTCTCTTCCCAGGAAAGCAAAGATGATGCTGGATGACATTGTTTCTCGGGGCCGAGGTGGCCCTCCTGGACAATTCCATGATAATTCAAATGGGGGTCAGAATGGCACAGTGCAGGAGATCATGATTCCTGCAGGGAAGGCAGGATTGGTGATTGGCAAAGGCGGGGAGACCATTAAGCAGCTGCAGGTGTGAGAATGACCCTAAGGACACCTTTCTTCCAGATCCAGTCCCCTCCCTTTCTCAAGAAGGTTTACCTTGAACAGTACCATAGGGCTTGGTATTGTTCTCTGCCAGCATTCAGCAGAGTCTCTCAGAGTCCTCTTATCACTTGTCCTTCCCTGAATCCTTTGTGTTGAATCTTATGACACTGCCAGCCCTTGCCCTTGCCCTGACCTGTTGAGCAAGAGTCTATCATTAACTGTGGCATTGGTGGTTATACAGGAGCGAGCTGGAGTGAAGATGATTTTAATTCAAGATGGATCCCAAAATACCAATGTGGACAAACCTCTTCGGATTATTGGAGATCCTTATAAAGTACAGGTAAAGAAAAGGGAGGAAAAGGGTGTTCAGGAAGACTTGAAGGGGTGAGAGACATTAAATTGCTGTAGACTGGGGTTGGATAGAAGGAAGTGGATTTCAGGCTTCATTGGAGATGGTTTTTGGCAAAGATCATGGCTGAGGAAAGGGGTTACATTTTTTTTCCCTCGGCTCTGACTTCCTTGAATATAAGAAGATAAAAATTGCCCCAGCTCTTTGGCCCTGGTACCCCAAAGGTCCATTGGCCTAGTTTCAGTTTATTTTAGGTTTTCCCTCTGGAGTAGTTGGCTCTTAGATGCCTGCAAAGTTGTTTTTTCCCCTCTACTTTCCCTTTACTTTGACCCTAAGAGCCAATTTTGCCTATCAGTCATCAATAATGTTAAGCTTCCCCTGAGTATAGTGGGTATTGTGGTGGGATCCAGCAGACTGCTATATCTTCTATTGGGGTGGTGAGGTTTGGAGGAACAACAAAGTAATTAGGGGGAAGAATCCATTTGTGTCCTGCTGCTGCTTATGTATACCACATGTTGTAGCAAGCCTGTGAGATGGTGATGGATATCCTCCGAGAACGTGACCAAGGAGGCTTTGGGGACCGGAATGAATATGGATCCAGGATTGGCGGCGGGATAGATGTAAGAATGCTTTCTCCTGAGTCACCAGGGTTAGGGGTGAGAGGGGGCATTGTGAAGGGTATCTTTTGTGCCTGGCAGCAGAGACAGGGGGATGTAGATCACCTTGGTTTTCCTTTTTGTGTCCTTTACTCAGGTGCCAGTGCCTAGACATTCTGTTGGTGTGGTCATTGGCCGGAGTGGAGAAATGATCAAAAAAATACAAAGTGATGCTGGTGTCCGGATACAGTTCAAACAAGGTCAGACTCCTGTTAACAAGTTAAAGACAATTTATAGACTAGTTTCTTTGAGTCTGCATTGGAAGGAATCCCAGGGAGTTTATAGTTCTTGTACCCAGGGTAGGAATCTCTAGAGCATCCTATCTATAGTCATCCGTCTGTCTTCTACCTGGGGTGAGCAGGAACTTAATTATCCTTAGAAGCAACCAATTCCATTGTTAAATTTGCTGAGATTATTAGAAGATTTTTTCCTCATAAGCTAATTCTTAAACCCAGAAAAGGAAGCTTAGGGAGATAAAATCTAAAGTCCTTATGTAATTGAGTTAAAATTGCCTCTGTGTGACTTTTTCTATATTTTTCTTCTTCAGATATTTGGAGGTAGATTGGGAGTCCTTGATTCTCAGATTCCACTAAGAATATTTTTTCTCCCTTAGTATGTATTATGTATGTAACTTCCCTTCCTGTGTGAGAGTGGGTCATAACACCCGTGACCCAGTGAAGATGCCATTTCCTCAGTCCATACTTAATAGTTGCCTACCTGCATTGAACCCTGGCTGTCAAGTTAATTTCTTTTCAATGGCAAGTCAGCTTGAGATGGAGACTGCTCTTAATATGTATGACCTGTTTATATTTCTGAGGAAAGTGTTTTAAGATCCAGAGTCATTGCTGGGGGAGAGGGATGGAGAAAAAAACCCATTAGTTGACCTGTTACTGCTTTACGTTAACTAGCCCAGTTCTCTTTTGTGGGACTAACTATCCACAGCTTCCCTGGTAATGAAGGGTGAAAGATGTCTTGGAGACGGTGATCACTAGCTTTTCTATCAGATATCCTACTAAATCCATCTCTCCAAGTGAGCAAATGGTGCTGGACCAGCCATCAGAGGGGGAAGGACTCAGAAATCATGTAGTCCCTGCTTTCCATGACAATCAGTGCTACACAGGATTTAACAAGAAAAGTTGTTTTTAACTGAATAACAATTAGCAAATGATTCCAAATACAATGAAAGCAATGGTACATAGAAATATGAGCTCCAAAATTTTACCTTTTGTTTTCAAAGGTTATATATGAACTTAATTAAAAGAACAAAACATCCTGTGCCCTCCTATCTTCTGAATTTATGTTGTCCTAGTGTGTAAATGTTCTGATGCTGCTTTCTTGATTGTATGACTTAACCATGATTTCATTTTAATATTTGTCACTTCATTATATATGTCAAAATTTGTACATCCCTTCCCTAGTTTTTAAAAACCCCATGTTTTCAAGATTTCTCTTGTCTTTTTAATTATTGCAGACAAAGCTGCTAGATTTCATAGGAGTTTCACAGGAGATGGATGGGAACCCTAGAATTTATCTAGTTAAGGAGACCCAGAGAGGTTGAGCAGTTTTGCCAAAAGCAACATGGGTACTAAACAGAAAAACCTACCTCCTTTAATTTCAAATTAATTTCTCCCCTCATCATTCTTTTATTTTAGGCACATAGTATTATTTTTAAAACTAAACGTTTGTTGTTGTTGGGTTTCAGATGATGGAACAGGTCCTGAGAAGATAGCCCATATCATGGGACCCCCAGACCGGTGTGAGCATGCTGCCCGAATCATCAACGACCTCCTCCAGAGTTTAAGGGTAGGCTCCAGAGTGGAGGTTGGAGGGAGCCTATAGGAATGGGGGGCCAAAACGTCCAGCCACACCCTGAGGAGCTGGGAGCAGAACTTCCACGGTCCCGTCCGCACTTGTTTGGCCTTTGTCTTCGATGTATTACATTTGGGAGTCTGCTCTTGGGGTCATAGGACTTAGAGCTAATGGGGACAGTCCCCTGCAGTCTAGACCTTTCATTTTACAAGTGAGGTCCTGAAGTTACCAGGAAAACTTAATTGATGTGGATGCATAAAGAGCAGAGCTAATCTCTGAGCCCATCTGTAGTCACTGCTGCTTCATTCTAGGGTCACCATTGGATTTGCTGAACCTCACCTGGTCTTCTTCTCTTACAGAGTGGTCCCCCAGGACCTCCCGGGGGCCCGGGCATGCCCCCTGGAGGCAGGGGCCGAGGTCGAGGCCAGGGAAACTGGGGGCCTCCTGGTGGAGAGATGACTTTCTCCATTCCAACTCACAAGTGTGGACTGGTCATTGGCAGAGGTGAGCCTCCCTCCCCACGGGCTTCTCTTCCCTCTTAGGCTCTCTTCCTCTATCAGCCATACTCAGAAGCCTCTCTTGCCTTTACTGTAGGTGGGGAGAACGTGAAAGCCATAAATCAGCAAACAGGCGCCTTTGTGGAGATCTCTCGGCAGCTCCCACCAAATGGGGACCCTAACTTCAAACTCTTTATCATCCGGGGATCCCCTCAACAAATTGACCATGCCAAGCAGCTTATTGAGGAAAAGATTGAGGTGGGAATGGGATGGGGCTGTGGAAAATATTATCTGGTGAGCAGCTAGATGGCACAATTAGAGCACCAGTCCTGGATTCAGAAAGACCCGAGTTCAAATTTGGTCTTGAACACTTAACATGTCCTGACTGTGTGACCCTGGGCAAGTCACTTAACCCCAATGGCTTTGCAAAGGAAGAAAAAACTGTATGTGGCCAGAGTCTTGGTCGCTTTGCAGTTTATGGTACTAAACCCCAGATTTTGTTTTCTTTTTCTACCAGGGTCCTCTCTGTCCAGTTGGTCCAGGTCCTGGCGGACCAGGTCCTGCTGGCCCAATGGGGCCCTTTAACCCAGGGCCTTTCAACCAGGGGCCTCCAGGAGCTCCTCCTCAGTGAGTATCTTTTATAATTGGGAATCTGGGAAAAGAAAGGACGGCAGGTTGGGGGCAGGTTTTAAGACCCTGTGTGTCAATGAAGCGGCATGGAAGTACCTTCTGATATTTGCTATTGATTTCTTGTGGTGGAATGAAGAGTTGGATTTAACTTTCAGAGCCTTTTGTTGTCAAAGCTTGAAAATGCCCTTGGAGATTTTCAAATTACCCTTGGGAGCTGAAATAGCCTCAGAAGTCAAATAGCCCAAGTGGCAATCCCTTCCGTGGTGCTTCTTCACCTTGGTTCTGCGAAGTGGCAGTACCAGGGCTGTTTTCACACAGCTAGCAGTTTTTAGTTGCATAGGAAGAAGCAAGATCTAAGAAGCTATTCCTAGGCTTTCCCTATTGCAAATGTCAGCCAAAACAACTCTGGTCTGTTAGTAAGACCAAGGTTCTTTTCTTTATTGGTATATGGTGTTAGTTTGGCAATGTCCAAGATATGGGGCTGTTTGTTTTCTGTATGAAAGTTTCTAGAGATGGGGTATTTTTTAACTACCAAGACAGGCCAATCCATTTATTGACAGGTCAAATTGATGTTTTTTCTTCTGTGCAGCCAAGATTGGTCTCTTAAGTTCCAGCCATTGATATCAATGGCTGTGGCGACCTAAGGTCACACAGCCATTTATTTGATAGATCCAGAATCTCCTGCTATTTTAATTCCTCACCCTTGAGTTCCATTGTTACTCATCAATTCCTTTTCCCTTATCTTTTTAAAGTGCTGGAGGGCCCCCTCCTCACCAGTACCCACCCCAGGGTTGGGGCAACACCTATCCACAGTGGCAGCCACCTGCTCCTCATGACCCAAGTAAGTAATTAGCTGTAGGGGAAGGGAAGGATGTTCAGTTTCCCACAAACACACTTTCCCTCTGAAATCTGTCTTTATTTTCCAGATAAAGCAGCAGCTGCAGCAGCAGATCCCAATGCCGCCTGGGCTGCCTACTACTCACACTACTACCAGCAGCCCCCAGGCCCCGTGCCAGGTCCAGCACCAGCCCCCACGGCCCCACCTGCCCAGGGGGAACCCCCACAACCCCCACCTACGGGACAGTCAGACTACACTAAAGCCTGGGAAGAATATTACAAAAAAATAGGTAAGGTTGGGGAAGAGGGACCACTGAGAAAGAAGACAGGGTTAAGGTGAATGCCTCTCGAGGGGAAGAGAAGCATCAGTGACCAAGGGAACAAAAAGAAAATGGATTGATGGTGGATACCATTTCTCCTCTGGCCAAGAGTCCCCTGTTTGGCAAGAGCCATGACCTTTGATGGTCCCCATCTCTTCATGCTTCTTTAGGCCAACAGCCTCAGCAGCCTGGTGCTCCCCCCCAACAGGATTACACAAAAGCCTGGGAGGAGTACTATAAGAAACAAGGTGAGCCGGTGCCCACTGCCTTCTGGGCTTGGGGGGATGGGGGTCCGACTAGAAAGGACCTGGCTCACTTTGTGTCTCCACCTTCCTCCCCAACCACAGCGCAAGTGGCCACTGGTGGTGGACCCGGAGCCCCCCCGGGCTCCCAGCCTGACTATAGTGCTGCCTGGGCTGAATATTACAGACAGCAAGCCGCCTACTACGGACAGACCCCTGGTCCTGGCGGCCCCCAGCCACCTCCCACACAGCAGGGACAGCAGGCAAGTGGGAATTGCCACCCTCCTCCTCCTCCTTTTTCCTTCCAACCCCCGGCTACCGTCCATCCTGCCTTAGTGGGTAGCGCCGGAAATCCCTTCCCCTGCGGGGTGTGCCCTTGATGCCAGCGTCGGGGGCCGTGTGGCCGGAGGTCTCCGGGAGTCCCCACAAGACGGGGGACAGTGTGCGCTGGGCCCAGAGGTTAAACAGAAGAGGCCTCCCTCCGCCAGCCTGCTTGTTCCTGTGTAACGCTGTCGTGATGTTGGGGGAGAGCACGAAAAAAATACAAGGTGGAACTTTTGAACTGGTGGGTGGTCCTGGGGTGGGTGGGGGGTGGGCAGATAGCTTGAATGTTGGTTGCCATCCCAGCCAACTAACTCACTCTCACTCACTCTGTCTCTCTCTCTCTCAATCTGTAAATCTGGCCACTTGAGTTTTAAAAAGCCTTTCTCCTCCCCTCCCCCAGGTTATGGATTTATTATTTTTTTATCAGCGATCATTTCCCCAAGTCTGAGTGATTGTGTGTGTTGCAGGCACCCCCTCTCTGGGGTCAGCGCCACCTTTGGCGGAGAAGAGGGGACCGCCTGGGGAGGGCCGGGGTCTCCTTATCCGCCCCTCCCTGGCTGCCGCCCCCCCACTCCGCCTTGGCTCAGTCTCTTCTCACGACCCCCTTGTGCCTCCTGCCCGCGCCTCCGATCCCGACCCCGGCCTTGTCTGTGGAAGTGGGCATGACGATCATTGCCACCCTCAAACCTACCTCACAGGGGTGTTGTGGGGACACCATGATCTTGAACAATGTTTGTGATAAAGCGCCGGGAATCGCCCTCCTCCGCACGAGGGTGCACCCCGAGAAGGAACAGTCATCTCGCGCTCTTCCTGCCTGTTCTGTGGTCGTTTCTCATTCTTCTTGTTCAAAGAGCCAGAGAGTCTGATTTCAGATACATACTTCGGAGCACTTGCCTAGGGATTTGAACTCCACCCTTTGGCCTGGGTCGCCACAGGGTTGGGGGGAGTTCCCTGCCTTCCTCTCTTCTCTTCCTTTCCCCCAAAACACTGCTCCTCAGGCTGTTCTAATCCCATCCTGGCGACCCTTCTAGTCTCCTCTTCCGCTCCTCCCTTTCCCCTGGTAGTGACCAATTCCTATCTCTTCCCTCTCCGCAGGCTCAATGAATCGAATGAATGTGAACTTCCTCATCTGTGAAAATCTTTTTTGTTTGTTTTTTTTTGTTTTTGTTTTGTTTTTGGCAAGAGAGCGATGGCTGCCTTGGGGAGGAGGGAGTGGGGTGAAGGGGGAAGCAGGCCCCGCTGGGCGGATAGAGCACTTGCTGAGTGTTTTGCGCTCTCTCGCTCTCTTCTCGCTCGTTCTCACTCTCTTTCTCTCTTGTGTCTCACATACTTTTTTCTTTCAAAACTCTGGATTCCTCATTTTGAGCCGGCCATAGAAGAACTAAATCTCTGCAAAAAGCAAACAAATAGAACATATGAAAATTTCTCTCTCTCTCTCTCTTTCTCTCTTTCTGTCTGCCCTTCCCCTCTTCTCCCATTCTTTCCTTCCCCCCTTTGTTTCCCTCTCTCCCCCTTCTCATTACCTCCCCTCTTGCCTTCCTAAAACTGCCTTTTTCAGGGTAAGGCAATTCATCCCTCCCCCCCACAGACACATCACCACCACCAGCCCCCTTCTTATTTTTAAAATAAATTTTCAAAAGAAAAAAATCATCTTGCTTTTTTTTTTTTTTAGTTAGAGTTGGAACATTCCTTGGAGTAGGTGTTGGGGCTGCAAGAAAAAATAGAAAAACATCTCCCTTGCCCCCTCCTGAAACAGCAAGGCCCACTCGAACCCCTTTGGTCTCTGGTCTCCCATCCTTCTCTTCTTGCCCTCTTTGAGTAGCGACTCCTGACGTGCATCCCTTCCCATCCCTTCCCTTCTCAAATTCCTGGGACTGGTCTGTCATATTTCATCTGTTCGAGAGGAGATTGAAACTGAAAACAAAATGGGAAAGAAAAACTTTAAAAAATTTAAAAAAACAATTGTATGGCAGTTTTTACTTTTTATCGCTCGTTTTTAACTTCACAAATAAATGATAACAAAACCTCCCCCTGTGTCCACTGGGTGCTGTCTGTCCTTTTTCTCTCTGTCCGTAGGATTTTGAAGCGGATGTTGTTCACTATAGATGTTGTAAAAGCCTGATAACGGTGATTGAAAAATACAAGCTTCCTGTGTTCATTTTGGTTTTTTTTTTTTTGTTTTGTTTTGTTTTTTGGATTTTTTTTTTAAGAAAACAAACAAAAATACAGAAGAAAATAGTTTTCTGCAGGAGCATTGTGCTTTTTTTCTTTCTTTTTTTTTGGTTAAATAAAGTGCTTTTTTTGTTTTAAAAAAACCCACCTTGTGCTGGGTGCAGTTGTTTGCTGGTGGGGAAAGCGCCGTTGGGGATGTGGGTGGGATCTGGGATGGAGCCCTGGACCTCATCCCCCATGAGCCCTCTGCCCACGCTGGGAGTGCTGAGGGCCACCTGCATGTTTTCTGTGCAGTTTGTATAGTTATTTTTCTGTGCTTGGGAACTAGGGACTTTTTCCCTTGGGATTTGGGGGTGGAGAAACTAGCATCAACTGATACCTGGCACCCAATGTTCCCATGGCTGCAGTCTCCTGGTAGCGCCCCAAGTGCTGAGGGCAAGAGGAGAATGTTCACCTTGCAGTAACAGGTAATGCAGACAGCTCTGCATTCAGAAGACCCTGGGTTCAAATCCCATTTCTGCTACTTGCTGGCTACATGGCAGCTGACTTGAAAGGGCTGTTGTGAGACTTAGCTGAGAGAAGAACTGGAAAGTACTTTGAAATACTGTATCAGGCTATAAATGTCAGCTAAGATACCCCCTCTCTGTGCTCAAGTTTCTATAGGTTTTATGGAAGATGAGACTCCATGTAACTCTTAAGTGCTTTGGTTCTAGGACCTCTTCTTCCTGGGTTTGGGTTGAGAGCCAACAGGCTAATATCTGCCCACCTTTCCAATAGGATCTAGAACTGAAAGGGGTGTTTTATTTTTAGGAATCATTTATTCCCAAGGCCACTGAACAGAGGGGAAATAGACCTCTAGGTTGCCCCTGGGCTCCTAAAAAGCCAGTGTTCTTGCCAGTTTGTCACACAGCCTTTGTTTTAGATTGTGCCAAAACTCCATGACTTTTGGGAGAAACTGCCCCTGCTCCCCTGGAAAGGAAAAATCCACTTATTTTAGAATTCACAAAACATTTGCTTCACAATAGCCCTTTTTGTGTGTCCAGGTCATATAGCACAACAGACTTTTAAGGTATGTAGGGCATTGGCTTTTTTTTTTTTTTTTAATAAGAAAAGACTGAAGAGGTACAGGAATGTACCAGTGGGTTCATACCACTAACAATCAAAATGCAGATTTAAGTACAGGACTCCCAAGTCTGACCCATATTCCACTACTCAATGGCACCAATCTTGTTTTACAAGTGAACTCGGTGAGGTGATTTGTCCAAGGTACGCAGTGTTAGAAGCAGGATCTGAATCTTGTTCTACTACCCATGCCGTCTTGTGCAATTCAATATTAGAATCGAAAGAACTAATAATCCCTAAGAAACAGGCCCAGAGACGGGTAATAACAATACTTATTTTAGCACCTGGAAAAATGGAAAAGACAGTTCCTATTCTCAAGAAGCTCAATATTATGGGAGAGATTAGAAAAAAATGTACAAACACTCTATATGCAGGATAAATTAATCGGAGAAAAAGCATTAGAATTCTTGGGGAAAGGTGTTTTGTAGAAGGATTTTAGCTGTGATGAGCCAAAAAGCAGAAAAGAACGTTGCAGGCATGGGGCAACTGGAGAAGATGGCCATGGCTCTAGAACAAGATCTCTTGTCTAGAACAACCAGGCCTATGTCACTAAATCATGGCAAAAGAGACCTGCGTTGTGAAGAGCTTTGGATACCAAGCAGGATTTGATTGATATTTGATCCTAGAGGTGATTAGGAGCTATTGGAGTTTCCGGAGTAAAAGGCAGGAGAGTGACATGGTCAGATCAGTCCTTAGGACCAGATTGTTCAGTGTCAAGAGAGAAGGGGGTGAATTCAAGAGGAATTAATGTAGATAAAATCAACAAACCTTAGTAACGGGACATTTGGGATGATATTAGGAGTTGATGACACAAGTGGGAACTTTGGAGGACTGGGAGGGTGGTGTAGTAATATGGAAGTTTGGAAGAGCAGAAGGTTGGTGGATTAAGGGCTTGGGAAAGACTTCCTATAGAAGGGATTTTAGCTAGGGCTACAAGCCAGGAGGCAGAGACAAAGATCCTTCCAGACACGGGGACAGCCAGAGAAAATCCCTGGAGTTGGGAGATGGAACGTCTCTTTCATGGAACAACAGAGTCCAAGGAGTTCATTTTTGAACATGCTAGGTTTAAAATAGGTGCAAATCATCCAGGTAGAGATGAACATCCAGTTGTAGATGTAAGACTGGAGGTCAGCAGAGAGGCTACTGCGGCAGAATTAAGTCAGTTTGAGTATAATCAGCACAGGGGATAATTGAATCCTTGGGAATTGAGATCACCAAGTGAATCTCATTCACTGCCATATCTGAGATGGCTCAAGTCCATCAGATTGGTTCTGTTTTAAGCAAATCTGATGTTTGAGAAGGGGAATTTCTCCACACCATGTCAAAGGTTAATTAAACCAGATAATTCTTTGTGTCCCTGGGGAGCAATCTGAATGACCCTTTGCATTCAGTCCATCAGTTAATAAACATTTATTAAGCGCCATGGTTATGTGTCCAGTGCTGTGCTGAGTGCTGGGAATACCAAAGGGGTAATGTGTTTTTAACTTCTAAGCAGTTTTCCATCTATCATCTTATTCTCAAAATTGCCAGGTGGTGCAGTGTTGGGCCTGGAGTCAGGAAAACCTGAATTAAATTCTGACTCGGATCCTTCCTAGCTGTGTGACCCTGATTAAATCACATAAGCTCTTCTGCCTTAGTGTTCTCAACTGTCAAATGGGGATAATAAAAGCACCCACCTTGCACGGTGGTTGTGAGGATCGAGGACTTGTTTTTTCAGTGACAGACACATAGCAGGTGCTTAATAATCACTTGTTTCCTTCCTTCCAAATTCAGAAAGGTAAAAATTGTCAGGGAAGTTCTCATTTTAGAGATGAGAATATTGAATCCTGGGGAGATGAGAGGGAGTAGGAGCAATGAGTGGGAAATAGTCCGTATGAACATTCGAAACAACTACAAGTGAGACTCCGTGAAATATGGTGTGTCTGTGTCAAAGAAGGCACTGTGCTTTATGAGCAAAGCAGAATTGCAGCAGCTCAAGAGAAACATGAGATGTGCAGATTTAGAGACATCTTCCCAAATGTTCATACAGACTATTTATGCCTGATCTATGGTAGAGTCTTCCAAGCCACAGTTGGACACTGTGCATTTTTGTCATTTTGGTCTTCTCTGAGCACAAAGGACGACAATCAGCCAGCCAAAATATCTAGCAACCCAAAGATTAGAGGATTCAGCTGGGTCTTTTCAGGACATGGAGACAATTGTTCTGAAAGCAATGAACTTGAGTTGGAGCATGGTGAGATCATTCCCCATCCCTTTGCTGTCCAGGATTCCAAGAGCTCCACAAAGTTTGCTTTCTTTTCTTTCTTTCCTTCTTTCCTTCCTTCTTTCCTTCTTTCTTGTTAAGTGACTTGTCCAGGGTCACACAGCTAGGGAGTGTTAGGCTCCCTGAGGCTGGATTTGAACTTCAGGGTCAGTTCTCGATCCATTTAGCCACCTAGCTGCCTTCAGAAAGGTGTTTAGATGTGTCTATCTGCCCCTTCCCTGTCAAATCAACGAGGAGTGAATAAAGAGCAGGTGTAGGGTTCAGCTGCAATCACTCGAGTGAGGGCAAAGAGGAGAGAAGATGGACCTTGAGAAGACAGCAAAGAAAGGGGGCCAGCTAAAGCTGGTCTTAAGCACAACTGGGCTGTATTAAGGCTGCCAATGCTTCCACCCACTGCAGTAGATGAGGTAGATAGGACAGCTGAATCTCGAGTATACAGTATGTCTAATTGGTAGTGAAATTTCCCCTTAGTGAAAGAATTCTTCCCCCCTTCTTTTCTGTCTGAGAGGATGGATCTCATCTAGAGGTTTTGATTTCTTTAAAGTTATTTCTTGATGTTTTAGTTAGTACCAAAACTAGCTAGATAAAAAACTGATCCTAATAATGCTTGTATGGATCAATATTTGTGAGAGAGGAAGGCAGTGAAAGGAGTAGATAGAGATAAAAAGACAGAAGTTTGGGACTTCTGTCCTGATCCATGAGGTTGTCCCCTGGCTAAGGATTTCAGTGAAATGATTGAATTGATCAATGAATTAGCATTGATCATTATCAATAAGTATTCATTGAAAATAGGAATGGTTATATTTTATATAACAGATTTGTCAAGCAGAGCAATAAACATATGAACTCCTAGGCAATACCTGGCAGAGGCTGGATGCAGAAAGAGTAGAGAGTACTTCCTTCAGTCTTTGGTTCCTAAAACAAGTTTACTTCCCAAGGTGGGATTTCTCTGGACCCATAGGACCATGAGGGAGAGAGGTTGTGAGCGTTTTTGACTGAGACATAGTTCCAATCCCAAACTGGCCAAAAGTAAAAATTTGGAAAAGATAGCTTTGCCCACATGAAGGTGGAGGTCACCTAAGAAGGAGGTCAATTTTTTCTAACTTAAAACTTTCCAACTTCAAACCCACTAAATACAAAGAGACTACAACAAGGTAAATGGAACTCAAACTTTGAGTAATTGAAAAAGTAATGAAAAGTCCTAGATAAGACAGTGAAACTTATCTCCCTTTTCATAGCTGAGAGGCAGGGGGTGTCCAGGACAAAGTGTTGTATGCATCATATACAATACAGTCACTCATCAGATATTTTTGATTAACTATTTTCCTTTGTCACATGTGAAGGTGGAATTTAGAAGACAGAGGGAGAAGAGAATAAGCATTTGTATAATGCCTACTATGTGCCAGGAACTGTTACATTTGATCCTCACAACAACCCTGTGAGGTAGATGTTATTATCCCCATTTTGCAATTGAGGAAACTGAGGCAAACAGAATGGTTTACACAGGGTCACATAGCTAGGAAGTTTCTGAGGCAGAATATGAACTCAGATCTTCTCAACTCTGAGCTTAGCACTCTATAAGCCTTGCTTCCTAGGAGGAAAACTTTTTATTTTTCTTCAGAAATGACTGATGTAAGGACAAAAAAGCATAAATAATATCAACAACAACAATGATAAAGAAAGAAGCCAAACTTTGAGAAACTGAAAAACTAATCATGGTCCTAGAGAATTGGGGAGAAAATAGACCTCCCTCCTCATGGCACTCTTTATGAGGATTAGAAGATAAAGGACTACATTTCTTCTTTTTGATAAAAAGAAAGAAAGAAAAAGACAAGGGAGGGGTTGTACATAGGGAATATTATAAACATTTCCATTCACCATGCCAGTTGGCTTTAACTGATTTTCTTTGTCAAGAGAAGGCTTTCTTTTTTTTTTATTTTTGGAGAAGGAGGGGAAGAGTATGTTATGAAATTATATCATAGAAATCAAAGATTTAGATTAAATGTCTTTTTTAACTATTTTATTATATTTGGAGCATATCAAAGTCTCCGATACTATCATTCAAAGTGATAGCTTTCTTCCCAGTTTTGTGCCCATTGTTTATATGAAAATCAGGCCATTTTTGCTTATGCAAGACCTCGATAAAAATGTTCCATAGAGCAGGGTCAAGTGTAGGTGCTTGCAGCAATCCACTAGTTTAAAAAAACAAGTTCTTGTACCTCATGGGGAGAACCCCCATGCTAGAGGGACCTCCCTGGAAAATGATATGGAATTATTTAGTTAGTTAGTTAATGGCTCCTCTTATGGTCCAACCATAAAATGTCTATTCTCACTAACCATATACTTCATTTAGTTCTCTTATCTTTTCTACAAGTTTTCTGACTAGGTAAAAGAAGTTATTTTTTTACCCCATTTCTTAGCTAGACTTAATCACTGAATGTGCATTTCCTCAGACAAATTGAGACTTGGGGAAAGACCTTAGCATAAAGGATGAAGTCTTCCAGGTCCATCTCCAGCCATCCTGCTCTCCATCTCATCACTGAGTCCAGTTGGCCTTGGAAGAAAGAGTAAGACAGCCACCTTGCACAGCCTCCTCTCCCTCCAGTCCCAGCCCCGCATCCCTGATGTCGGGGCCGTCTCCAAGCAGAAAGGACAAACCACAGCCATCCATATCAGGGTCCTTGCCCTGCCCTCCCAACCCTGCGGAGAACAGACAGCTGACTGACTGAATCAAAATGCGTTTGTGAAGGGCTGACTATGGGAAAACATCTCCAGGGGAGATGGCCCCACTTCAGGGAGCTTACCTTCTGACAGGGGAAGATGGCACACTGAGGGTCGGCGGCGGCCAGAGAGAGGGTGTTTGGGTTTGGAAAGTTACAGATCAGGAGGAAGCACACTGAAGCCCCCTTTCCAGGAGCTTTGTCAGTCCATCCCCAAGGGGGGGGGGGTGAGAAGGGGCTGTGTAGGGCAGAAGTATGTAATTGGGGGACAGCAAAACTTCCCAGAGGGGCAGAACCAGATCAGAATGTAATACAATGCAACATAATGTTAAATAAGAGAGGGGAAGGAAACAGAAATAAAGAGAGAGAGAAACAGAGAGAGAGAGAGAGACAGAGAGAGATAGACAGAGACAGAGAGAGAGACAGAGACAGAGGCAGAGAGAAAGACAGGAGAGAGAGATAGAAACAGAGAGAGAGAGACAAAGAGGGAGAGACAGAGAGACAAAGAGGGAGAAATAGAGACAAAGAGAGACAGAGAGAAGTAGGGACAGAGAGAGGGAGAGACAGAGAGAAACAGAGAGACAGAGAGAGATTCAGACAGAAAGACAAAGAAACAGAGACAGAGAGAGGGAGAGGCAGACACACACACACACACACACACACACACACACACACACACACACAGAGACAGAGAGACAGAGAGAGACAGAGACAGAGAGAAAGACAGGAGAGAGATAGAAACAGAGAGAGAGACAGACAAAGAGGGAGAGACAGACAAAGAGGGAGAAATAGAGACAAAGAGAGACAGAGAGAAGTAGAGACAGAGACACAGAGAGAGGGAGAGACAGAGAAACAGAGAGACAGAGAGACAGGGAGAGGCAGAGAGAAGGAGAGGGAAAGACAGAGATAGATTCAGATAGAAAGACAGAGACAAAGATACAGAGAGACAGAGACAGAGACACAGAGAGAAGGAGAGGCAGAGAGAGGGAGAGACAGAGACACAGAGAGAGGGAAAGACAGACAGACAGAGAGAGACAGAGAGATTCAGACAGAGACAGAGAGAGGGAGAGAGAGAGAGACAGAGAGGGAGAGACAGAGAGACAGAGATTCAGACAGAGACCCAGAGACAGAGACACACAGAGAGAGGGAGAGGTAGAGAGAGAGACAGAGGAGAGACAGAGACACAGAACAGGGAGAGACAGAAACAGAAAGACAGACACAGAGAGAGATTCAGACAGACAGAGACAGAGAGGGAAAGACAGAGACAGAGACACAGAGAGACGGAGAGACAGAGAGATAGAGAAGCTGACACACAGAGAGAACAGCTAGATGATTCAATGGATATAATACCTGGCCTGGAAATCTAGCAATGTAACCAATTAACTTGCCTCAGTTTCCTCATCTGTAAAATGGGGCACTCCAGTCTCTTTATCAAGAAAACCCAACAAAGAGTCAGAAAGAACAGAAAATGACTGAAAAAAAATCAATATATACAACCTGCAAGGATTTATTTTTAATTGAGTTTGCCACCACTGGGAAGGAAGTGGCAAGGCATTTTGGGGAGAAAGATAGTAGGAGATTAAAGTGAAACCTAATTAGGGAAGTTATATTGATACAGGGGGCCCACATATGAAACACTTATCAGTCAGAATTTGAGAAGCCCCAAGATAAAAGCTACTTTCTGACCACAGTTTTTGAAAAGCAGATTGCTATGCAAATTAATTAATCAATCAATTAATTTAATTAATTAAAGAGTTGTTCACTACCTGACCCCACCATCGGTGAAGGTATGTCTCTGATAAAATGTTTCCAGTGGCTTACATATGTGATCCCCTTCTTCAATCACTATGTAGTTGCCCAGAGTTTAATTGCCTTCATTAACCTGATTCAAATTTGAATCTGGGAGAAAAAAGAAAATAGAACAACTCTCTGAACTGTGACAGTTACACAAATATCATGATATTTTAGCAAACGACTTTGCTTTGAGATATTTGTATCAATTATTGAAGGATAACACGTTGATGGGAGTTTTGTTAGGACATATTTTATTTGCAGTGGGTTTACAGGAACTCACTGAGGAAAATTTTTTTTTTTCCTTTTCAACAAAAGAGTGGGCTTCAACTAGAATTCTTTGTATTTAATCCCTTCTATCACTACATTGGTTCACTATTTGTCTGAGCAACTTCTGAAATTTCCTCCATTTTTTAAAACCCACAAGGTCATGGTTAGGATGTTTGGTTAATCCATCATGATGTTCCTTTTTTCATGGAATTAAAGAAACATTATCCCCTGATAAAAGGATTTCAGGGTATAATCTTGTTTATACATTTAAAAAAACCAGTCAGATCTATTGATTAATTGAAGATGGATATGGAGCTCTTTTCCTCAGGAGTTCATGAAATTCCAAGTTTTTCTGAATCTATCCTTTTCATCATTTCTTGACATACAACAATATTCCATTACATTAATATTTCACAAATTGATTTTGATGTTCAATTATTTCAGGCATATCTGACTTTTTGTGCCCCCATTGGAGGCTTTCTTGGCAAAGATATTGAAGTTTGCCATTTTTTTCCAGCTCATTTTACAGATAAGGAAACTGAGGCAAACAGGATTAAGTGACTTGTTCAGGATCACACAGCTAGTGTCTGAGGCCAGATTTGAACTCATGAAGAGAGTTTTTCTGGCCCTGTACTTTATCCACTTCATCATCTAGTGCCTAGTTACAATTATAAATTGTAATTTCCAGTTTTTTGAGACAACAAAAATTGATGCTATGAATATTTTTGTAAATGAGAGTCCTCTTTCTTTCCCTCTGTCTCTCTGTATCTCTTTGTTCTATCTCTCTGTCTTTGTTTCTGTCCCTGTCTCTCTTTGTTGGTCTCCAAATCTCTTTGGGGTATAGACTTAGAAGCTGGGTCAAAGGACATGCAAAGTTTAATAACTTTTGGGACATACTTCCAAACTGCTATCAATTAGCCCAAATGGCTGGACCAATTTGTAGCTTCACCAACACTATTCTAATATCCACTTCATTAATCTCTCTAATATTTATCTTCCTCCTTTGTTTCTTTGCCAATATGATGTGTGTGAAGTAAGACTTCACAGTTGTTTTAATTCTCATTTCCCTAATTATTAATGCTGTAGGGAATTTTTTCACATGATTGTTGCCAGCTTGGATTTCTTCTTTTGAAAACTGACTGTTCATATCCTTTGACCATTTATTGATTAGGGAATAATTCTCAGTTTTAAATATTTGAATAAATTTCTTATATATCTTGGGAGTGAGGCCTATCAGAAAAACTTGCTAAAAAGATTTCTCCATTTGACAGATTCTCTTCTCATTCTAACTAATTACATTTCTTTATGTAAAATATTTTTAATTTTATATAATCAAAATTATCCATTTTATCTTATTTGATCCTGCCACTTATTTAGTTATGGATTCTTCCCGTTTTCATCAATATAAAAGGGCTAGATTTACTATTTTCCTAAGTTTTTTATGATGTGACCTCATTATTTCTTTTGTTTTTATAAGTAGTCATCTATTTCCTGTTTAAAAAAAAAAAACTAGACAAAATAGTTTAACTTCTTTTATTTTCTATTCAAATATTGCATTCTCCTTTTTCATTATTGATGTGAACAATTTCATTTTCCTTTCTCCTTAAAAATATTAGGTTAGCTAGACTGTTTACATATCTTATTATTTTTAAAAGCTCCTAGTTTTGTTAATTAATTTATTGATCCTTTTGCTCTGAGTTTTATTAATCTTTTCCGTAATCTTCATAATTTCTACCTTGTTACTTACCTGTTTAATTTCTTGCCGCTCAAAATTTTTTAAATTGCATGCCCAATTCACTGATTTGTTCTTTCTTTTTACTTTTTTTCTTGATAAAAGTGTTTAGAGACATAAAAATTTCCCTAAAAACCATGTTAGTCTTGGTATGTATCTCAAAACTATAATTTTCTTTGTTGAAATTTTCCATTGTTTCTAAAATATGTTCTTTTGAGCCACCCATTCTTTATAATTGTTATTTAGGCTATCATTTCCTTATAATTCTCTAAGTAAAATTTATTGAACATAATTTTCATTGCAATATAATCAGTAAATCTTATGTTTAATATTTCCTCTTTTCTACATTTTTGGTGAGTCTTTATGCTCCAATACATGATCACATTTTGTAAAGGTGCAATGTACATCTGAGAGAAGTATTCAAATTACTTTTCATTCACATTCATTAATTACTGGAGATTTATTATCTCTAATTTCCCTAAAGTTCTATTCAAATCTTCAATTTTTTTCTTATTTATCATTTGGTTAGATTTGTCTAGGTCTGAAAGGGACACATTAAAATTCTTTATTATTACAGTTTTATCTGTTCCTCCCTTTATTTAATGAGCTTTTCATTTAAATATTTATATGTTATGCTATTATTAAGTTTTGTTTCTTCTTCACATTTCCTTTGTCCATTTGCCAATTAGGAAATGACTTAAGTTTTCATAAATTTGATTCAGTTTATCCCACTCAATCTCCACCCCACCTCCTTCTTTTTCCAGTGCAATTTTTCTCATCTCTTTTATTTTGTTTTGTTGGTTATCATCCCATCAAAGTCACCTTATATATACATCCTCTGTCTCTACACATTCCTTCTAATTGTTCTTCTAATAATAAAGTTCTTAAGAGTTACAAATGTTATATTTCCATAGAAAAATATATGCAGTTTAAGCTTATTGAATTTCCTATATTTTCTCTTTCTTGTTTCTTTTTTACTTTTTTTATGTTTCCTTTAAATCTTATATTTGGAGATGAAATTTTTTATTCAGCTCAGGTCTTTTCATCAAGAATGCTTAAAAGTGCTCTATTTTGCTAAATATCCATTTCCTCCCCTCCTTCAAGATTATATTCAAAGTGGAGCTTAGATGGCAAAGTGAAGGTAAGGACTTGCCCAAGTTCTCCCTGAGATGTTTCCAAATACTTTTAAATAACGACTCTAAGCAAATTTTAGAGTGTCAGAATTCAAAAAAAGAGGTAGTAGAAGAATTTTCTAGGCCTTGCTGACTGGGAAGGTAGGCAGGAAGGGTCTGTTGAATTCAGGGTGGGTCTGGAGAGCAATCTCAGGGAATGCTGTACCACCACAGCCCAAGGCCCCACAAAATTAGGAATAGGTAATGAGATCCCTAAATTGGCAACAGTGATCTCCAGAACTCTAAGGAAAGCCACTGAATCAACACCAGCAGCAATAGTAAAGGTCTCTGGAGATCTTAGAATATTGATGGAGGGGCTAGACCAGGGGTCCTCAAACTACGGTCCATGAGCCAGATGTGGCCCACTGAGGACGTTTATGCGGCCCACCGGGTTATGGCAAAATCAGACCGGAAGTGACTTGCATTAGCAACGCACACTTCTGGTACTGGACTGAGGCGGCAGAGGCAGAGTGTGAGGCGATACCAAGGTGAAGTGAGTTCCCAGGCCGGGGTCTGTGGTGTGGGGAAGGGAGAGAGATGCAGAAGACAGAGAACTGATGGCCCGCAGCCTTATATACTAATGTCAGCCACTACAACAGACAGGCGCGGGGGATGTACTGTGCATGCTGCACATGTCACGACCGCTGCAGGGAGAATTCACTGCAGCAGTGAAGATCAGAAGTGGGAGCACGAAGAGTGGGACAGAGAGTGCAGGAAACGGAAGCATCACAGAGCAGAGGCAGTTTGGAGGAAGCTGGGCATTGCAGTCTATATGTCTCTGTGTGGGCAAAGTTATTGCTGGTGTATTGTTTTTGTAGTGCTATATATATATATATATATATATATATATATATATATATATATATATATATTGGTATTTTACTAATGGCAATTTGGAATCCCTAGGAAATAATGATGTCAAGAAAAAGAAAAATTGACTTGGAGTGTAGAATATTCAAAGAACAGTGGACTTATGGCTACTTTTTCATACAGTACAAGGAAAGAGCTGTATGTCTGATATGCCAGACACTATATTCTGTGTTCAAAGAATATAATTTGCATCGACACTATGAAACTCAACATAAAGACAAATATGATTGTTTGGTTGGAGAAGTGAGAAAAGATAAAATATTAAAACTGAAAAATACATTGACAACTCAGCAAAATATTTTTGTGAAGCAGAAATAGCTAAATATTTCATCACTGCGAGCAAGTTTTCAAGTTGCCAAGCTAATAGCACGCACTGGCAGACCATTTGTGGAGGGAGAATTTGTTAAAGAATGCCTTCTTTCTGTTGCCAAAGAGATGTGTCCAGAGAAGGCCGATTTATTAAGTACAGTGAGTCTTTCAGGACCTACAATTACACGGAGGATTGAAGAAATGGGAGACAATCTGCATCAGCATTTGCAAAACTCCATAAAAAAAAATTTCATATTTTCCCTTGGCACTTGACGAAAACAATGATGTTTGTGATTCTGCACAACTTCTAATTTTTATTCGTGGGACAAATGATTATTTTGAGGTCATAGAAGAGCTTGCTGCACTGCAAAGCATCAAAGGAACAACTATAGGAGAGGATATCTATGAAAAGATTTGCCAAAATATGAATGGTTTGGAGCTGGACTGGGCTAAACTAGCCAGCGTGACAACTGATGGTGCTCCTAGCATGGTGGGGTCTAAGAAAGGAATAATTGCTCGCATTAACCAAAGATGGACAAACACAACCATTCTCATCCAATAGCCATACACTGCCTCATCCACCAACAGGCACTGTGTAGTAAATCACTGAAGTGGGACTCTGTTATGAAAATTGTGGCATCTTGTGTTAACTTCATTAGAGCTAATGCACTAAATCACAGACAATTTCAGGAATTTCTGTCTGAGCTAAATGTTGAGTATGAAGATGTTCTATATCACACACAAGTTCATTGACTGAGTTGAGGAAGAGTTTTGAAACGTTTCTATGACTTCCACAGATTACAATTTTTCTGCTTTCAAAAAACAAAGAAGTACCAGAGCTCAATGATCCAGAATGGAAATGGCACCTTGCCTTTCTGACAGATGTAACAGAGTTATTCAACAATTTCAATATGCAACTTCAAGGAAAGGGGAAGCTCATCTGTGATATGCAATCACATATCAAAGCATTTGAAGTAAAATTAGGCCTTCTCATCAAACAAGTGAAGGAGGAAAACTTCTGTCATTTCCCCACAACTCAAAATCTGTTAGCAGAAAAACCGCTGATTGCATTCCCAAACAAAATATGTGTGGATTCACTGGAAAAATTGCAAAAGGAGTTTCAATTTAGATTTAAAGAGCTTCATCTCCATGAACAGAACATACAGTTTTTCTGTAACCCATATTCTATTGACATTGAAAATGTGGATACAATTTACCAAATGGAACTGACCGAACTGCAGAATTGTGACTCTGAAAGACACATTCAAGTCAAGCAGCCTTCATAATTTCTATGCATCTCTCCCCTCTGAGACATATCTTCATCTCAGGAACAATGCACTTAAAATGGCAACCATCTTTGGCAGCACTTATGTCTGTGAACAGACTTTTTCTAGAATGAAACATTTGAAATCTCCAACCAGATCAAGACTAATGGATGCACACTTGCATCACTTGTTATGACTGGCAGTGACAAATATGGAACCAGACATTAACTATCTCATTAACCAAAAGCAGGCCCATAGTTCACATTGAAATACTGGTAAGTTTGTTGATTTAACTTTACTTCATTTTAAATATTGTATTTGTTCCTATTTTGTTTCTTCACTTCAAAATAAGATATATGCAGCGTGCATAGGAATTTGTTCATAGTTTTTGTTTTTACTATAGTCCGGCCCTCCAACAATCTGAGGGACAGTGAACTGGCCCCCTATTTAAAAAGTTTGAGGACCCCTGGGCTAGACAGTTGGTCAGAGGTAGATTGCAGGGGTCTCTTTGCTGGCATTCTGGCAAGACTCTGTTGCTTTGCCCATACTAAAATATGGGTAGAAGTGCTAGCTCATAGTACAGGTCCCTAGAAGGATCTCTAAAAATAGCTAAACAAAACCCCTGCAGTTTGGGATATTGCCCTATACCCTGGAAACAGAGCCCTACTTTAATTTAATTGAGTTAAAAGCCAGGTAATATGCTGGGGAAATGAGTAAACATCAGAAAAAGATTCTGACCAGAGAAAGCTACTATGGTGACAAGAAAAATCAAATTACAAACTTAGAAGATGATAATAGTCAAAGCTCCTACATCCAAAGCCTTAAAGAAAAATAAGAATTGGATTTAGGCCATAGAAGAGCTCAAAGGGATATTTTTTTTCCTGTAACTGAAGATATATTTTTTTAATTGTTAAAGCTTTTTATGTACAAAGCATATGCATGGGTAATTTTTCAACACTGACCCTTGCAAAACCTTTTGTTCCAATTTTCCCCTCCTTTCTCCCACCCCCTTCCCTAGATGGCAGGTAGTCCAATACATGTTAAATATGTTAAAATATATGTTAAATCAAACATATGTATACATATTTATACATTTATCTTGTTGCACAAGAAAATCAGATCAAGAAGGAAGAAAAAAAAAACTGAGAAAGAAAACACAATGCAAACAAATAACAATAGAGTGGGAATGCTATGTTGTGTTCCATGCTCTGTTCCCACATTTCTCTCTCTGGGTGTAGATGGTTCTCTTCATCACTGAATAAGTGGAACTGACCTGAATCATCTCATTGTTGAAGAGAGCCATGTCCACCAGAATTGATCATTGTATAATCTTGTTGTTACCGTGTATAATGATCTCCTGGTTCTCCTTATTTCACTTAGCATCAGTTCTTGTAAGTCTCTCCAGGCCTCTCTGAGATCATCCTGGTGGTCGTTTCTTACAGAACAATAGTATTCAATAACATTCATCTACCATAATTTATTCAGTGATTCTCCAGTTGATGGGCATCCATTCAGTTTCCAGTTCCTTGTCACTACAAAAAGGGCTGCCACAAACATTTTTGCACATGTGGGTCCCTTTCCCTCCTTTAAGATCTCTTTGGGATATAATCCCAGTAGAAACACTGCTGGATCAAAGGGTATACCCAGTTTGATAACTTTTTAAGCACAGTTCCAAACTGCTCTCCAGAATGGTTGGATCTGTTCACAGTTCCACCAATAATGTATCAGTGTCCCAGTTTTCCCACATCCCCTCCAACATTCATTGTTATTTTTTCCTGTCATCTTAGCCAATCTGAGAGATGTGTAGGAGTACCTCCGAATTGTCTAAATTTGCATTTTTGTGATCAGTAGTGATTTGTAGCACTTTTTCGTGTGACTATGTTTCAATTTCGTCATCTAAAAATTGTTCATATCCTTTGACCATTTATCATTTGGAAAATGGCTTGAACTATTATAAATTTAAGTCAATTCTCTATATATTTTCGAAATGAGGCCTTTATCAGATCCTTTGGATGTAAAAATGTTTTCTCAGTTTATTGCTTCCCTTCTAATCTTGTCTGCATTAGTTTTATTTGTACAAAAACTTTTAAACTTAATATAATCAAAATTATCTATTTTGTGATCAGTAATGATCTCTTAGTTCTTCTTTGGTCACAAATTCCTTCTTCCTCCTGAGGAGGAGATCTCCTCTGAGATCTGAGAAGAGAATCTGAGAAGAAACTATCCTATGTTCTTCTCATTTGTTTATAATAGCATTCTTTATGTCTAGACCATGAACCCATTTTGACCTTATATCGGTATATGGTATTAGGTATGAGTCTATGCCTAGTTTTCGCCATACTAGTTTCCAATTTTCCCAGCAGTTTTTGTCAAATAGTAAATTCTTATCCCAAGAGCTGGGAGCTTTAGGTTTGTCTGATACTAGATTGCTATAGTCATTGATTATTTTGTTCTGGGGACCTAACCTATTCCACTGATCAACTTCTCTATTTTTTAGCCAATACCAAATGGTTTTGATGACTATTGCTTTATAATATAGTTTTAGATCAGGTACAGCTAGGCTACCTTCATTTGCTTTTCTCTTCATTAATTCCTTTGAAATTCTTGACCTTTTGTTTTTCCAGATGAATTTTGTTGTTATTTTTTCTAGGTCATTAAAATAGTTTCTTGGGAGTCTGATTGGTATAGCATTAAATAAATAGATTAGTTTAGGGAGTATTGTCATCTTAATTATATTCGCTCAACCTATCCAAGAGCACTTGATATTTTTCCAGTTGCTTAGATCTGACTTTATTTGTATGGAAAGTGTTTTGTAGTTTTGCTCATATAATTCCTGACTTTCCCTTGGCAGATAAATTCCCAAATATTTTATACTATCAACAGTTATTTTAAATATAATTTCTCTATCTCTTGCCATTGGATTTTGTTAGTGATATATAAAAAAGCTGATGATTTATGTGGATTTATTTTGTATCCTGCAACTTTGTTAAAGTTGTGGATTATTTCTAATAGGTTTTTTTAGTTGATTCTCTGGGGTTCTCTAAGTATACCATCATATCATCTGCAAAGAGTGATGATTTGGTTTCCTCATGACCTACTCTAATTCCTTTAATCTTTTTTTCTTCTCTTATTGCCAAGACTAGCATTTCTAATACAATATTGAATAGTAATGGTGATAGTGGGCAACCTCATTACACCCCTGATCTTATCGGGAATGGTTCTCGTTTACCTCCATTACATATGATGCTTGCTGATGGTTTTAAATAGATGCTACTGACTGTTTTAAGGAAAAGTCCTATTAAAGACTTTCCTTCTGAGAATTTCCATGTATGCCATGTCAGCTGATGGGGTGGGTAGACCCAGGACGTAAAAAGGGGTTTGACTTCTGAGGGAGGAGGTTGTGTCTTACAGCCTTTTAGGAGTCAGCACTAACTCCAGCTGTTTCCCTTCTGCGGATCCACCTATGCAGTGCTGAGTGGGCTAGGCACAAGATAATCCCAGAGGAGATAATAACATAGATATTATTAGGAGGAAATAATATAGATAACCAGCTTTGAGTCCATAGAAGAAGGATGTGGAGAGAAGTAGAGAGGCAGAGATGCAGAGAGATTCAAAAAAGCAGAGAGAGAGAGCCGCAGAGACATACATACACCTACTCTTGCTTCCTGCTAACCCCTGTTGAGATTACCAATAAAGAAAGGCTGTTTGACACTTTAACATCAGCTTGTCTTCATGTGTATCCAGGGAAGATTGGTATGTATGGCCCTGGCAATCAGTAGCCTCAGTGTGGGAGGTTACAAATGGCACCCGAACAGAGATTGGATTGGCCAGGGATCTCATGAGTTTGGCTGGTCCAATCATGGGAAGGGAGATGAGACCCCAACTCTGATAAAGCAAGGCAAACGTAGATGTGACATCACAGGAAGAGGCAGTGGAAAAGAAGCAGGAAGTAGACAGATTTACAGACAGAATTAGGATGTATGTTACAGAAGACAGCAAATGAAGGGAACCAGGAAGCAAGGATTTGGCATGTTTAATAGCCCCTAGGAAAGAATGGGGCCCCATTAGAGTGGAAGAAATTTATGGAATTGAAAGAGACAGTTAACACTTACAGACTTAAATCTCCATATGTTAAAGAGCTGCTGGCTCTCCTGGCCTCCAGCAGTATACTAACCCCAAATAATTGGAAGACTATTGCTAAAGTTTGCCTTACACCTGGGGAGTGTCTGCAATGGATGACTCTGTTTTCAGACTCAGCAAAAAAACTTTGCAAACAGGGCCTAGATAAAACTTTTCCTAATTTTGTGGCTCTCCTACAGGTGGCTATTGAGAGGTTAGTAGGTAAAGGAGAAGCAGCTGGTCTTTTTATCCAGAAATTAGCTAGAGCGAACACTAACGCCCATTGCCAGAAAGCCATGTTCTCCTTAGATGAGTCCGCAAGCCTTGAGATGATAAAAAGATGTGAGAATGTTGGCTCCAGTGTCTTTCAAACTTGAGCTTGCAAGCTCCTGTGTCTGGATGCTCTGTAGAACAAGAACCACTGATGAGGAGGCAGTGGTCGGAGATATTGGAAGGCCTGGGATTAGGCTGTTGACAGCCAGTAATCTCTGAGGGAGAAGTTACAAGTGAGTATTGCCAGGCCCTGCAAGGGAAGGTTCCACAGCCTTATTGAGAGACAGGAAGGCAGGAATGCATAATGGGTTAGGGTATAAGTTTGCCGATGATCATGCCTGGTGACACAGCTCTAGTATGTAAGTTAAAGAGTCAGACGGGTGGATATGGATAAAGTCTTACAGGACAGAAAACTAGGTCCTATGAAAACAGGGCTTCGAACGCCAGAGAACATTCAAAAGGTCCTTTGAAAGGACATTGGCAAGGTCCAACCTTAGTACTTTGAAGAGGGCCAGGATATCTATGTCTTGCAGGTCCTGATGGAGAAGGCCGCTGGATTTCAGAAGGAAAACCAAGAAAAATTGATTATTCCAGACTCTGAATCATGAAATACCAACCACTTGGTCAACCTGAAATCACCCTAGATCTGATCTTGACATTTGATACTGGATGCTGCTGCTGCCTACAAGTCATTCATCTCCCCTTTTCAGTCCCGACCTCATTGGGTAGAGCCAGATACAGGCTCCTTGTCAGCCAGAAGATGAGACCTTCATCCCTTTGCCACAGATGAATCTGGGTCTGATTGCTTGAGGTGGCCCCTTATGGAAAATGTGGGGAAAATCTTCTATAACTCTGGTACCAACATTTGATCAAACATACTTCCCTTCTCATCCTCTTTATTGCATCTTTGTATTGTTACTTTTTCTACTGTAACCCTTTGTTTTGTATGTAAATATATTTTTATAAGCGAGCTATTTTTAATACCAAAGCTGGTTTTATGAGTGGTCCCCACTAAACAGAAAGAGGGATATATTAGGGACTTTCCTTCTGAGAATTGCCATGTATGCCATGTCAGCTGGTAGGGTGGACTCAGGAGGTAGAAAGGGGCTTGGCCTCTAAGGTAGGAGGTTGTGCCTTACAGGTATTAGATTTTTTCTTAGGATGCAGCACTAGAAGAAGGATTCAGAGAGAAGTAGAGAGAGGCAGAAATGTAGAGATAGTCAGGGATGCAGAGAGAGAGACACAGAGACACACATACACTTGCTCTTGCTTCCTCTAACCCCTGCTGAGATTATCAATAAAGAAAGGCTGTTTGGCACTTTAACATCTGCTTGTCTTCATGTGTATCTGGGGAAGATTAGCCCTGGCAATCAGTAGCCCCTCAGAGTGGGAGGTTACAAAATCCATTTATTCCTATACTCTCAAGTGTTTTTAATAGAAATGGGTGTTGGATTTTATCAAATGCTTTTTCTGCATCTATTGAGAAATCATATGTTTTTGTTAATTTGATGATTGATATAGTCAATTATGCTAATAGTTTTCCTAATATTGAACCAGCCCTGCATTCCTGGTATAAATCCTACTTGGTCATGGTATATTATCCTGGACATGCTTTTCTATAATCTCTTTTCTAATATTTAATTTAAGATTTTTGCATTAATATTCATTAGGGAGATTGGCCCATAATTTTCTTTCTCTGTTTTCATCCTACCTGGTTTAGGTATCAGTACAATATCTGTGTCATAAAAGGAATTTGATAGGAGTCCTTCATTCCCTATTTTTTTCAAATAGTTTATATAGTATTGGAGCTAATTGTTCTTTAAATGTTTGGTAGAATTAACATGTAAATCCATCTGGTCCTGGGGATTTTTTCCCAGGAAGTTGATTAATAGTTTGTTCTATTTCTTTTTCTAAAATGGGACTATTTAAGTAATTTATTTCCTCTTCTGTTAATGTGGGCAATCTATATTTTTGTAGGTATTCCTCTATTTCACTTAGGTTGTCAAATTTATTGGCATAAAATTAGGCAAAGTAACTCCTAATAATTGCTCTAATTTCCTCTTCATTGATGGATAGTTCTCCCTTTTCATTTTTGAGACTAACAATTTGATTTTCCTCTTTCCTTTTTCTAATCAAATTAACTCAAGGTTTATCTAGGTTGTTGGTTTTTTTCATAAAAACAACTAAGTTTTATTTATTCAATAGTTTTTTTTTGTTTCAATTTTATTGATCTCTCCTTTTATTTTTAGAATTTCAAATTTCAATTTCAATTTCAAGAATTTCAACTAATTCTGTATTTTGTGACATTTTATTAACTCCAAATTATGCTTTTCTCTTTCCTTTTCTTCTTTTCCTCCTTCCCAGTATTTTACCTTTGAGCACCACTTGCCTTAAGCAGTCTTCCCCTTTTAGAGACCCTCCCCCTTTCTTATACCTTTCCCCTACAATTTCTGTTTTACTTTCTATTTAGCCTACCCCTTCCTTTTTCCCTTTTTCCCTCCCACTTTTCTATAAGGCGAGAGAAGTTTCTTGGTGAAACCAAATATAGCTAATATTCTTTCTTTGAGCCCCAAAGGGGATTTTGAAAATCAAGTAAGAGAGGTAGAGTGAAAACTGGAAAGAGAAATGAGACTGATGAAAAAGTAAATACAAGAAGCTAATAAGAAGAATGCTCTAAAAAAGCAAAATTGGCCAAATGGGGAGGTTGGTACAAAAGCTCACTGAGGAAAATAATTCTTTAAAAATTAGAATTGAGTTCTTTGCAGCTGATATGATGGTATACTTAGAGAACCCTAGAGATTCTATGAAAAAGCTATTAGAAATAATCCATAACTTAAGCAAAGTTGCAGGTTATAAAATAAATCCCCATAAATCCTCAGCATTTTATACATCACCAACAAAATCCAACAGCAAGAGATACAAAGAGAAATTCCATTCAGAATAACTGTCGACAGCATAAAATATTTGGGAATCTATCTACCAAAGGAAAGTCAGGAATTATATGAGCTAAATTACAAAAACTTTCCACACAAATAAAGTCAGACTTAAACAATTGGAAAAATATCAAGTACTCCTGGATAGGTCGAGCAAATATAATAAAGATGACAATACTCCCTAAACTAATCTATTTATTTAGTGCTATACCAATCAGACTTCCAAGAAAATATTTTAATAATCTAGAAAAAATAAACAAAATTCATATGGAATAATAAAAGGTCAAGAATCTCAAAAGAATTAATGAAAAAAAAATCAAATGAAGGTGGCCTAGCTGTACCTGATCTAAAACTATATTATAAAGCAGCAGTCACCAAAATCATTTGGTATTGGCTAAGAAATAGATTAGTTGATCAGTGGAACAGGTTAGGTTCACAAGACAGAATAGTCAACTATAGCAATTTAGTGTTTGACAAACCCAAAGATCCTAACTTTTGGGATAAGAATTCATTATTTGACAAAAACTGCTGGGATAACTGAAAATTAGTATGGCAGAAATTAGGCATGGACCCACACTTAACACTGTATACCAAAGATAAGATCAAAATGGGTCCATGATTTAGACATAAAGAGCGAGATTATAAACAAATTGGAGGAACATAGGATAGTTTATCTCTCAGACTTGTGGAGGAGGAAGAAATTTGTGACTAAAGACTAACTAGAGACCATTATTGATCACAAAATAGAAAATTTTGATTACATCAAATTAAAAAGCTTCTGTACAAACAAAACTAATGTAAACAAGATTAGAAGGGAAGCAACAAACTGGGAAAACATCTTCACAGTTAAAGGTTCTGATAAAGGCCTCATTTCCAAAATATATAGAGAACTGCTCTAATTTATAAGAAACCAAGCCATTCTCAATTGATAAATGGTCAAAAGGATATGAACAATTTTCAGATGATGAAATTGAAATCATTACCACTCATATGAAAGAGTGTTCCAAATCATTATTAATCAGAGAAATGCAAATTAAGACAACTCTGAGATTCCACAACACACCTGTCAGATTGGCTAAGATGACAGGAAAAAATAATGATGATTGTTGGAGGGGATGTGGGAAAACTGGGACACTGATACATTGTTGGTGGAGCTGTGAACGAATCCAACTATTCTGGAGAGCAATCTGGAACTATGCCCAAAAAGTTATCAAACTGTGCATACCCTTTGATCCAACAGTGTTTCTACTGGGCTTATATCCCAAGGAGATACTAAAGAAGGGAAAGGGACCAGTATGTGCCAAAATGTTTGTGGCAGCCCTGTTTGTAGTGGCTAGAAGCTGGAAAATGAGTGGATGCCCATCAATTGGAGAATGGTTAGGTAAATTGTGGTATATGAATGTTATGGAATATTATTGTTCTGTAAGAAATGACCAGCAGGATGAATCCAGAGAAGCTTGGAGAGAATTACATGAACTGATGCTAAGTGAAATGAGCAGAACCAAGAGATCATTATATACGTCAACAACGATACTGTATGAAGATGTAATCTGATGAAAGTGGATTTCTTTGACAAAGAGACCTAATTCAGTTTCAATTGATCAATGATGGACAGAAGCAGCTACACCCAAAGAAAAAAAACTGGGAAATGAATGTTAAACTGTTTGCATTTTTGTTTTCTTCCCGTGTTATTTTTACCTTCAGAATCCAATTCTCCCTGTGCAACAAGAAAACTGTTTGGATCTGCACACATACATTGTATCTAGGATATACTATGACATACTCAACATATATAGGACTGCTTGCCATCTAGGGGAGGGGATGGAGGGTGGGGAGGGAAAAATCGGAACAGAAGTGAGTGCAAGGGATAATGTTGTAAAAAAATTACCCTGGCATGGATTCTGTCAATAAAAAGTTACTATAATAATAATAAAAAAAAAGACTAATAAATAAGCCTTTAAAAACAAACAAAAAAAATTAGAATTGAGTAAATGGAAGCTAATGACTTAATGAAAAATCAATAAAACAAATCCAAAAGAGTGGAAAAATTATACTCAATTTTGCTAGGTGGATAATTCTTGGTTGTAATCCTTACTCCTTTGCCTTCTTATATATCAGATTCCAAAGTCTCCAGTTCTTTAATGTGAAAGCTGCTAGAGCCTGTGTAATCCTGACTATATCTCCATGATATTGAATTGTTTCTTTTTGGCTGCTTGCAGTACTTTCTCCTTGATCTGTCAGCTCTGGAATTTGGCCATTCTTGTTTTGGGAGTTTCCATTTTGGGATCTCTTTAATTGGTGATTTGTAGATTCTTTATATTTCTATTTTGCCCTCTGGTTCTAATATATTAATTTCTAATCAGGTCATTTCTTGAAAAATATTGTCCAGGCTTTATATCTCCCTTCATCCCCCCATAGCTTTGAGGTATTCCAATAATTCTTATATTATTGCTCCTAAATTTATTTTCTAAGTTAGTTGTTTTTGTAAAGAGGATTTTTCACATTTTCTTTTTTTTTCTTTAACTTTTTTGGTTTTTTTTTTTAATCATATCTTGATATTGTCTCATAGAGTCATTAGCTTTTACTTGCTTGATTCTAAATTTCAAGGAGTTATTTTCTTTAGTGAGCTTTTGTATTCCTTTTCCATTTGGCCACTTCTATTTTCTAGAGAGTTATTTTCCTTGAAAAATTTTTGTATATCTTTCCCATGTTATTGACTTGCATTACTCTCATTTCTTTTCCCAATTTTTCTTCTACTTCTCTTAATTTGCTTTTTAAAGTCTTTCTTCAGCTCTTGCAGAAATTCTTTTTTAGGCCTGAGAACAAATTATATGTTTATCAGAGATTTCACTTATAGCCATTTTGACATAGTTATTCTCTTCTACCTTTATGTCTTAATCCTCCCTGTAACTATAATAATTTCTCATAATCAAGTTTTTTTTGTTTTTGTTCATTTCTTCTGCCTTTTTTTGAACTTTGCATTTTTATAGAAGAGTTGGGCTTTGGTCCTGCACTGTGCCAAGCTTTTTGTGCTGCAGCTCAGGGTCTTACTGCTGTTGACTTTCCCTAGGCTTTGGGAATTAGCTGCTTGCTTTTATTGAAGGGTAGGTTACCCTTCTGGCTGTACTGGGTGGGGTAAGGTGGGGGAGATGGGTGCCTCCCTCTTGGCTTCCCCTAGGTGTAGATAGGGTTTAGATGCTGGCCTTCTCCAGGGGTGGGGGTGAGGGTCTTTCTTCTGGGTTGCTATGGTAACAGAATCTTTCTAGTGTTTGGCTCTGGAGGAGAAATCTTGTTGCTGGGGTTGCAGGGATGGAGCCCTGATGGTGGGTTGCTATGGAAACGGAGTCTCTCTGCTGGCAGGCCCCATGGGTGGGGTGCTGCTGTTGGCCAGCCGTGGAGCAGGGCTTCACTACTGGTCAGCAAAGGGTCAAGGCCCCACTGGTGGCCAATATTAGGAATGAGTTTGCTGCATTGGGGCCTTGCTGGGTTTTTCAGACTGTTTCCTTATCCAGGGGGCTGCTGGTTTGCAGGCCAATAGGGCCTCCCTGGTGGATTGTGAGGATGCTGCTACTGCTCTTGGACCTCTCTTCCCTGACACCCCAGTAAGACAGACCTTTCCTGCCATGCGAGTAATTGGCTTCTCTACTCCCACATCAATTTTGAGTTCATTTTCTAGTTGTTTGGAGGGGAATCTGGGAGAGCTTCAGAAGGTTCCTTCCTCACTGCTCCACATTAGCATGGGAAGTTTCATCCTTATGCTCTTTAGAATTATCAACATAGGAGCAGCTAGTGGTATAGTGGATGGAGCATTGACCCTAGAGGCAGGAAGAACTGAGTTCAAATCCAAGCTCAGCCATTTACTAGCTATGTGATTTCAATTGCCTTAAAAAATTTTTTTTTAACATGAAAACGTTATTTTGTCAATAGTCTTTTTTAAATCTATTGATATAATTGTGTAATTTGTGGATATTAAGTTTATTATGTTTTATTATATTATTTTTATATGTTATTATGTTTATAGTTTTCCTAACTTAGAACAAACTCTGAATTAATGGTATAAATATAGTCTGTTCATAGTATGTAATCTTAATGAATTTGAATAGTATTTTATAATATATTTTTGCATTGTAATCTATAGCTTTCTTTTTCTGTTTTATCACTACCTGCTTTAGACATAAGGACCAAATTTATCTTTAAAAAGTAATTAGGTAGAATCCCTTTTACTTCTATTTTTGTAAACAATTTATATAATTTTGAAATTTATTGAAAATTTAATAAAATTTATTTGCAAATCTATCTGATCCTGTTTCTTTTACCTTACTTTAGAAATTTCTTTAAAACTTTTAAAAATTCTTTCTCTGAAATTGGGTTTTATAACTACTTTGTCTTGTTCAGTTAATCTGGGCAGTTTGTATTTTTGTAAATATTCATCTATTTCATTTACCAATATTTGGGGCATATAATTGAGCAAAATAGTTTTTTTTATAATTTGTTTTAATTCCTCTTGACTTATAGATTTTTCTTTTCTCCTTTTTTTCATTTTGGTAATTTGGTTTTTCTCACTTTTTAAAAATTAGATTAGACAATACTCTACTAGTTTTGTTGTTCGTTTCAGTCATGCCTAACTCTTCATGACTTCATTTCGAGTTTTCTTGACCAAGTTACTAGATTGGTTTGCCATTTTTTTTCTCCAGTTCATTTTAAATATGAGGAACTGAGGCAAACAGGGTTAAGTCATTTGCCTTACTAGATTTTTTTTTTCCAGATATGAAAGTGGCACACAAAAAAAATTTAATTTCTTCCCATAATTTGATTCACTTTTCATTCAACTGTTTAAGTGTTTTGCCATTTAAAGCATATATTAAGAATTAATATTAATAATTTAGGGTTCTTTTAAGCACAATGTAATTTCCCCACTTATCCCTTTTAATATTTTAAGTAAATTTTTTTGTGAGGCAACTAGTATTTGAGGCAACATTTGAACTCAAAAAGATGAATCTTCCTGACACCAAGCCTAATACTCTATGTACTGTGCCACTCAGTTGTCCCCATGAACTTTTTTAGTCCTTAAAAATCAAGAGAATATTTTTATTCTTGTTGATCTTTATCTTTATAATTTCTATTTTGTGATTAGTTGGGGTTTTCACTTTTCTAATTTTTAAAAGATTTTTGCATGATAAAAGTCTACAATAATATATATTTTCCCTTAAAGATTGTTTTGACTACATTTTCACTTTTCTTAAACTCATCATTTTCTTTGATGAAATTGTTTATAGCTTCTATGATTTGTTCTTTAACCCAGAAATTCTTTAGTATTAATTATTTGTGATGTTCTTCTTTTCTAAAATATGATCATTCTCTGGGAGCAGGTTTCCTGAGGGAGCTTCTGGAGGCAGCCTTAGTTTCAATTCCAAGTAATAATCACCCCAAATGCAGCCAGGTGTTAAAAGTTCAGATCCTTTATTATCTCCTTCAAAACAGCCCGGTTAGTTTTCTTAGAGGCCTATCTCCCTCGTTGGTTCCAAGAGCTCTTGCAGCTTGTCTGCCAGCTTCAGCCTCCAGCTCTCTCTGAATCTTGGTTCTACTCTTTCCAACTGACTCCAGGAGCTCTTTACATATGATCTTTTAAAGGTGTGGAGCCAAAGGTTGACTCTTCCTCTGAGAGAGTGAGATTGTGAGTTTCTGACTTGTGAATCTCCCAAAGACTCCTCCTCTTCCGGGAGACTTCTAGCTTATATAAGCTTTCTAAAGGTGTGAACTCTAAAGTGTGACCTCTAATGTGTAAACTCTCTTAAAGGTATGAGCTCCAAAGGTGTGAACCAATTACATAAGCATTGTTTCTATCAATTCTAGTGACTTAACACCTTGTAAGGATTCTAACATGTATTGTCCTTTTAAGTTTATGAAATGCTTTTTATTATTTTTATTGCATTGTGGTCAGTAAATATGTTTACCATTTCTGAGGTTTTTAGGAGATTTTTATGTCCTAGCATATAGTCACCTTTTTGATGTAACAAAGAAATATGTATATTCTTTTCTATTCCTAGTTACTAATTGCTGACATATAGATATATGTCTAACTTTTCTAAAATTCTATTAACTTTTATCATCTTTAAAAAATTTTTTTCCAGATATGAAAGTGGCATACAAATTTTTAAAAAATTTTCCCCATAATTTGATTCACTTTTCATTTAACTACTTAAATGTTTTGCCATTTGAAGCATATATTAAGAATATTATTTAGGATTTCTTTAAGCACAATGTCTGTTTCCCTGCTTTTATGTTTTATTGTTAGCAATTTTTTGTGAGGCAATTGAGGTTAAGTGACCTGCTCAGAATCACAGAGCTTGTGTGTTAAAAGTTAAATCGGGATTTGAACTCAGGTCCTCCTGACTTTAAGGACACTGTTCTATTCACTGTGCCATCCACCTGCCAAATTCCTTTTTTTCCCCCTAAGGCAATTTGGGTTAAATGACTTGCCCAGGGTCACACAGCTAGAAAGTGTTAAGTGTCTGAGGTCACTTTAAAACTCAGGTCTTCCTGCTTTCAGGGCTGGTGCTATCCACTGCACTACCTAGATGCGCCTATTCCTTTTTTTTTTAAAATCTATTTTTATTGTCTTGTCCATGAAAGTTTTACCTAAAACATAATCCTGATCCAGTCAGTTTATTAATCAACCAACTTTTATTAAATGTTTATTATATTATAAAAGCTGGAAATACAAAAAGAGTCAAAAGACAGTTCCTCATTTTAATTGTGAATATTTTTATTTCAAGTGAGTTTCATGTAAACAGCATTTTAGGAGTCTGGTTTCTAATATATTTTACTACTTTCCTCTTACAGATGAATTCATCTCATTCTCATGAATACTTATGGTTCATTCTATATTTCCTCTCCATTAGGTCCACTTACATTTTCCTCTCTTTTCCTTCTAGATTTCTCTGAAACTCCTCCTTTCATCATTTCCTACTGAGCTATATCATGCTGTTGTAAATTCTTTAAACATATAGATCCTTTTTCTTCAATATTAGATAAACAATTTATTGTTTTTTTGGATATTTCTTTCCATATTTGTTGGACAAAGAACTCCACCAAAGTGCATTAGTATATTTGTACTCTCATGGCCCTTGCAACACTTAATTTATTATGTCATCTTTGTCAATGTAATGAGGATAAAGTGGATGTTCTACCTTACAGTAGTTTTCATTTAAATTTCTCTAATTATCACTAATTTAGGAGCATTTTTTTCTTACAGATATTGTTAATTTGCTTCTCTTCAACTGAAAACTGCCTATGTCATTTGATCATTTTATTGGGAAAGCGCTCTTGTTCTTATATATTTGCATCAGCTCCTTATATATCCTGAATAACAGTCCTTTAACAGGAACTGTTTCCATTCATTTTCTATCTCCATTGATTTTGTTTCAGCATAACAATTGATATAATACCTGTAAAGCACTTTTAAAGCTTTAAAAATCTAACTATTGTTTTATAACTTATTTTCTGTCATATAATAAAATTTATCCATTTTATCTCCTATAATCCTCTAAATCCTTTGGTTAAGAATTCTTCCTCTATCTGTTTCCCTGTTCCTCAAATTTTTTTATTGGTGTGACCTATAGCTAGGTCCATATCCATTTGGAGTTTGTTCTATTATGTGGTATGAACCTAATTTCTGCTAGCCTATATTCTAGTTTTCCCAGTTTTTATTGAAACTTCAATACTTATTTTAATAGTCATCACTGACACAACTTGCTTCTATTTCATAGAACTACACAGGCCTAATCAATGGTTAAACTGTTCATAGATATTAAGTTCCAAATTGTTTACTGCATCCTGCTAGTTATCTTCAATAGACTAAAATTGTTGAGAGTAATGCTGAAATGCCAAAAATATTTCAGCGGTATAGTCATACTAGAGCCAAGATCCTACTTTCCTACCAACACAACAATTTTCCTACTGAAAGCTCACTATATTATAACCCAGATATTGTTAATTTTTTTAAACTCCTCCAAGTTCAAGACCTTCCAAAATTTTGTCACAGTATTTTCTATTAAATATCTCTTTAAAATGAGTAGAAAATGATAGTCAAATGTGTCCAAGACAGGAGTGTGTTCCATATCCTCGGTCTTTACTATCACTTCTCTGTGGAGTCATAGAATTATAGAATTTGAGAGATGGAAGGGGCCTCAATGACCATTGCATTCCACTTATATATGAAAGGAATCCTCTGATAAGGAACATTTAACAAGCATTTGTCCAAACTCACAACTTTTCGAGTCCTATGAGTCCAGGCCCTATGAGTCCCTGTGGTATGGACCCAAAATCACAATGAATTTTGAGAGTACAAAATATAGGATAATTTGGAATATAGAAAAATATAGAATATAGAAAAAATTCAGTACTCTCTGATATTGATACAATCTGTCAGACACAAATGTATTATCTAAATCCAAGCATCTCTGCTTAGAAAGAAATCCAAATAAAATGAAATCCTTTCTCTTTTTTTGAAAATTTCCCTAATCCAAGCTATCTTCTACTTATAACTTATAGGATTCAAGACACAAAGACAAAATTCTAATACCAAGATTAAACAATGGTACAAAGTTTAGTTTAGAATTTTTGAGCTACTTAATTTCAGCATATTCTGAAGAATCCATCCAATCCAATCCAGGATGGGAGAAAGAAATACTGTTTTTAATTGGGTTGAAGGAAGTTCTTACCCTTGTCCATACAGCACCCTAATTCATTCTGCGGGAGGTTAGGGTTCTTCCATGAACTTTGATTTAGTTTCTCTTTAGAAACTGGTTAGACTTTTTAAAAGAATTTATTTAAAACAAATACAAAATAGAAAATAGAAAAAGAAAAAAATTGTCATATGCAGCAGAATATCAGGAAGGATTCAAAATATGTAACAACAAATTTCCATTACAAGAAAGCATTTATAATAATAGATGACATATTAAGACTGTCCATCATTTGATTCCTTGTAGGTTGCTTTTGTTTTTTTGCTTTTGTACTTTAATTTTTTTCTTTCATCTCCTCTACCTCCCCCAAGCAGATTACAGTTAAGCACAGATATATTTATGTATACATATTCACATACATATGTATATATATACATCTGTATATACACACCCACATCTACATCTATATACACACATACATACACCTATTTACTATACATGTATTATTCCCTATTTAAATAATTCTTGATGTGAGGTTTTCAGAACTATCTGTCTTCTTCCTCATCTAATTCTTCTATGTGGGTTCTTCCTCTGAATCTTGTTTGTATAACATAATTACTATTTTCACCTTTTCCTAGATGGGTTTTGCTTTTTACAGTCAGATCATACTCAGTTCTTCCCCAATCTTTCTTTTGGACTGCCCAATTACTAAGGTCAATCTAAAACATATGGTTTATATTTCCACATATAAAACATAAAACATGTCCTTATTGAGTCCCTTCAAATTAGCCATTGATGTTTCCTCTTATGTTAAATTTTCTATTGAGTTCAGGTTTATATAAAATCTTGAAAATCTGAAAATTCATTGAATGTCCATTTAAAAAATTCAATATTTTACTTTAAATTCAATATATCCTTAATTTTGCTGAATTTAAGATTGACTAAAGGCTTAATTCTTTTGATTGTCAATATATAATACTCCATGCAGTCTTTTATCGTAGCTGCTGATAAATCCTGTGCAATTATAGTTGTAGCTCCACCATATTTAATTTGGATTTTTGTTTGTTTCTTGTAAGATTTTCTCTTTGAGAAGTTTAACAATAATGTTTTTTATATATTTTCCTTGTAGGATCTCTTTGGGGTGGTGATCAGTGTATTTTTTCTATTTCCAATTTTCCCTCATATTGTATCACTTCAGGACAATTTTCTTTGGTGATTTCTTTAATATTGTATCAAAGTTCTTTTTTTAGTCACAGCTTTCAGATCGTCCAATTATTTTTGTTTTGCTTTTTGTTTTGTTTTGCTTTTGCTGAGGCAATTGGGGTTAAGGGTCACACAGCTAGGAAGTGTTAAGTATCTGAGACCACATTTGAACTCAAGTCCTCCTGACTTCAGGGCTGGTGCTGTATCCACTGGCCACCTAGCTGCCTCAGCCCAATTATTAAGTTTTCTCTTGATTTGTTCTTCATCTCTTTTATTTTTCTTATGTTCACATTCCCTCCTATTTTTCATTATGTTTTATTATTTCTTGGTCTCATAACTTTATTGGCTTCCCATTGCCCAATTCTAATTGTTAAACATTTTCTTCTTGATCTTTTCTAGTTTTTCCTTGGTTCTTTTTTTTTTTTTAAGTTTTTCATCAATTTCTCTCATTTGATTTTTAGTCTTTTTTGAGTTTTAAGAATTCTTTAATGTTATTCTTTGGCATGAGAGGCTTTTTTTTTTTTTTTTTTTTTAACTTCAATGCCCTCTTCTGAAGATGAACCCTTGTTTTCCTTATTCCAATAGTAACTTTCTATGACTGGGTTCTTTCTCTTTGGTTTGCCTCATTTTTAAAAAATGAGGACTTTGTAGTATAATCACCTGTCATCCTGGGATGGGGATGAGGGTGGGGCCAGTGCCTCTGATTTCAGCTCTGCCCTCTGGCTTGGAATCCAAGGACTCCATCCTCCTGTAAATGTTCATAGCCAGTGGCTTCCTTGTCCCACTACTTCTGCACTTAATTGGGTGTGCTGGTTCCTTCTGGCCCAGGGCCATGGCTCAGCAGCAAAGCTGGGACCAGCATTCCTTACTAGCAGAGGCTTTCTTAGTCTTCCTGGACTCAGACCCCTGACTCCCCACAATGTCCGGGAGGTGAAAGTTCCTGTGGTTCAGGCTGAGACCACCTTTAAACTGCTGCCCGCTGTTCCTGCAGAGCTAGCCTGGAAGTGTTACCACTTCATTCTGGGCCAATCTCCATCCTGTGGTGTGTCTTTGGGTCATCTCTGCTTGTCTCCCTGTTCTGCCTCTTGGCTATGTTTGCCCTGAGGTATAATTTTTGTTTTGTTTATGAGGGAAATCTGGAAAATTTGGATTGTTCTGACCTATTCTACCATCTCCTCAGAATCCTTCACTGGTTAGACTTTTAATAAGTATGTAACAAAAGATTTTAGATCAGAACACTTCCTTGAAATTTAAGTACTAACAAAGTTTTTCGATCTCAGATGAGACTAAGGCTTTCAGACTAGGACACTGAGAAAATATGATTTCTCACTGCTTCTAAAAAAGAGAAGCTTGGTATCTTCGTGAGGATAATCATTTCTGGCCCCCCTTCTTTTCCTATTGTTAGATCTACATAAGTTGGCTTCTAGAACTAAAAGCTGCATTCTCTTTATATGTCCAAACTCTATATGACTATCTTCTCTGCAGTTATATTAGAGATATCTGCCCTTCTTGTGGTCTCCTGGCAACAATGTCTGCATATCACGCTAGCTGGCTTGTTTTTATCCACAGTTCCATCTTGCGCATTTACACTAAGATTTCCTTGTCTGCTTCCATTCACAAGAGGATGATTGGGGAGGTTGGGTCCTCCCAGGGTAAGGACCCTTTAGGCAGCTTTTCACTCCTTCCAACTTCCAAATTGTGTACATCAACTATCTAAAACTTGGTGGATGCTAATGGCAGGTAGATTGCCATTTCATCCCTGGGTTCTCTATCAAGTCACCAAAGTAATCATTCCACTCGACACTCATCTGCTTCTTCAGGCTTTACTGCTCTCTTCAATAACAGTATATTTAGTTGACAACACAAATGACAAGGAAATCTGACTCTTTCCCTTTGGACTAAATGGAAGTCTCAACAAGCACATGCGTGCTGTGGCATCCCACTAATGGCATCCCTCTAATGGTGCATTTAATTAATTAGTCCACCCACATTATCAAGAACTTTGGTTAACACTTTATAAATAAAAGTAATTATTTAAAATAAAGGTAAATGTATTTTTCCTGTGTCAAAAAGGAAAGATTTCAGAAGGGCACATAGGAAGAATGAATATGTAGAATTACAGCTTTGAGGTGTGTGTGTGTGTGTGTGTGTGTGTGTGTATGTTCAATTGGTCCAGTCAGCCTCACTTGTGAACATCTTATTTGTGAACTCACAACCTCATTTTCTCCAACGCCATGCATCTTCTTGTCTTATCAAGAGCCGGGTTTCAGTCTAAGTTCTGCCTGTTGCAGAACTGCCTTTTAAAGGTCACCTTTAAAAGTGTAGCTAATTGTTATGTTTTGTTTTTTTTTTTGTTTGTTTTGTTTTGTTTTTTGGTTTTTTTTTTTACAATTCACTCAAGGGATATGTTGCAGTATAAATTCCTTATCATGTTTACACTGAGTTTAACAACATTTTATTGGTTGCTCTTATGTGATTAAGTGCTGGACTTTCAAAGACCAATACCTTTACACTTAGACAAAGACACAGGTAGAATGCTTACAAATTTACAAATGGAAAAAAAAAAAAAGAAGTAGAGAAGGATACTCTCTTCTCTAGGTTTTCAAGACACTGCCTTCTCCTTGTTCTCTTTCTATCTGACTGTTCCTCTTCAATTTGCTTTGCTGAATCTTCATCCAGATCACACCCTTTAACTAAAGGTATCCCAATGGGTTCCATCCTGGGCCCTCTTCTCTTCTTCCTCTATACTACTTCATTTGATTATCTTATTATCTTGTGAATTCAACTATCAGTTCTATGTAGGTGATTTTCAGATCTACAGATGCTACACCAGCTTCTCTGCTGACTTCTCATCTCAAACTGGATCTCCCAGACATTAAATGCAACATGTCTCAAACTGGATTCATTCTTTCCACTGTACCTTACCCACTCTGAAATTTCCCACTTGCTATCAATAGTACTTCTACCATCCTCCCAATTCTCCATGTTTGAAACTGAGGTGTCCTTCTTGACTCCTCACTCTCACCCCCTCTCCCATACCCAGTCTGTTGTGAAAGCTTATCTCTCAAAAAACGATTCCCTCCTTCTCTCAGACTCTGACATTGCAATCACCTCGATGCAGATCCTCGTCTCCTCACACTGGAGTTCTGCAATAGCCTCTTGGTTTGTCTCCCTGACACCTTTCCCTATTCCAGTCCATCCCCCTCAGTCATCAAAATGATCCTCCCAAAGAGCAAGCCACCCCACAGCTTAGTGAACTCCAGTAGCTCCTTATCACATCTAGGATCCGTACAAAATCCTGTTAGCGTTCAAAGCCCTTCATAACCTGCCCCCCAACCCTTCCAGTTGTCTTACACCTAGATCCTTGGGACTTCTTATTGTCCCTCACACAAGACACCTCATCTCTCAACTCTGTGCCTTTTCACTGGCTGTCTTCCATATCTGGAATTCAATCCTCCCTCATATCTATCCTTAAGACCTACTTAAAATCTCACCTTCTACAGCAGAGGTGTCAAACATAGAGCTCTGGTATCTCTATGTTTGTGCTGCAGGATTAAAATGGAATTAAAATCAATTAAAACGTGGTTGAGAAATATTTGATGAAATAAATTAACAATAAACTAAAACATAGATAATATTGCATTTCAAAACGAAGTATGTAGCCTGCAGGGATCCTCATGAACAATGTAGAGGTGCCTGACATCACTCTGCCACAGGAAGCCTTTTCTGATCCATCTTAATTCCAATGTTTTCTACTGATTATTTCCCATTTGTCCTGTACAGAGCTTGTCGTCTCCCCCTTCACACTATGAGCTCTCCAGGATTCCTTTTTGTGTCCATTGCTTCTTAGCTCAGCGACTGGCACATGGTCGGGACTTAATAAATAGCTGATGGGATTTTAATAAAGATAAATGACAAGCCCTATACTTCTGCTGAAAAAAGATTAGCTTGACAAGTACAGGTTGGGGAAGACTATCAGTTCATCCGAAAGATTACCGTGTGATGTGGCAGCCCCAAAGACAAATTCATTCTGAGGCTCCAAAGAGAGCCGTGGAGAACATCACGAGTGCACCATAGTTTAGAAAAGGTATCCATGAGCTGGATTTGAGCCAGAGTGGGACTGACATCGTGGAGGATTCGGTCTAAGAAATGGAGATTTTTAACCCCAAAAAGGTTCTGGGAGGACAGGACGCCTCTCTTCTAGTATCTGAAGGGCTATTGCTAGGGAAAGGATCGGTCTCGTTCTATTTGGCTCCCGAAGGGGATAAATGGCTGCAGAGAAAGCGATTAAAGCTTGAAATAACGAAAAGGGAAAACTTCCGAACAGTTCAGAGCGATCCTAAAGTGGCAGAAGCGGCTGCCCGCCTGCTCCTGCACGGAGCAGCTCGCATCGCGTCACGGGCGCTCTTTGGACAGGACTGAAGGGGTCACTTGTCACAGATTGTGCTGCAAAGAGGGCTGGACCAAGCGCCCCAGAGGTCTCACCAGCTAGGAGATGTGGTTGCTGCTGCTTCGAGAAGGGGGGATGAGAGCGGGAATGAGAGAAGGCTGCAGTTGCCATAGTAACGAGGCCACGAAAGTTACATCCGTGGGGGAAGGGGAGAAAATACACAATGTGCGCGTCTGCGCACAGAGCTACGCGGCCTTTCGCCATGCCCTGGAGGATCAAGGACTACATTTCCCAGAATGCTCTGCGTAGGACACCTACGCGGCAACACAGGGAGGGCGAACGCCCGCATCTTTTGAGCGCCGGGAATCTGTAGCTTCATGAATAATAATTAATGATGCGCGAAGAGCGCTCGAAGTTACACCTAGTCTAGGAGGAGGGGGAAAGGGACCAAAAAGGCCTTTTAGGCCCGCCCCCGGGCTGGCCTGTAACCTAGGAGACGGACGGAGCTTTCAGAGAGGGACGAGTTAACACCCTCAGCGAGGAGTTCACAAGTCAGAGAAGGGACCAAAAAGGCCTTTTAGGCCCGCCCCCGGGCTGGCCTGTAACCTAGGAGACGGACGGAGCTTTCAGAGAGGGACGAGTTAACACCCTCAGCGAGGAGTTCGCAAGTCAGAGAAGGGACCAAAAAGGCCTTTTAGGCCCGCCCCCGGGCTGGCCTGTAACCTAGGAGACGGACGGAGCTTTCCGGGAGGGACGAGTTAACACCCTCAGCGAGGAGTTCACAAGTCAGAGAAGGGACCAAAAAGGCCTTTTAGGCCCGCCCCCGGGCTGGCCTGTAACCTAGGAGACGGACGGAGCTTTCAGAGAGGGACGAGTTAACACCCTCAGCGAGGAGTTCACAAGTCAGAGAAGGGACCAAAAAGGCCTTTTAGGCCCGCCCCCGGGCTGGCCTGTAACCTAGGAGACGGACGGAGCTTTCAGGGAGGGACGAGTTAACACCCTCAGCGAGGAGTTCGCAAGTCAGAGAAGGGACCAAAAAGGCCTTTTAGGCCCGCCCCCGGGCTGGCCTGTAACCTAGGAGACGGACGGAGCTTTCCGGGAGGGACGAGTTAACACCCTCAGCGAGGAGTTCACAAGTCAGAGAAGGGGCAGGGACGCGGAAAGCAGCCGGCGGTTGTCATGACGACGCCGCAGTCACTTCCGGATCCGGCGATGGTTAAATAGCTGGGACCGGCGCTTCAGTCCCAGTAGTCTAAGCCGGTTTGGCGAGTGGAGCTGAGGGTCTGCTTGTCAGGAACCTCCCGATCTCCTTCTTTCAGGCGGTTCACTACGCTGCCCGGCACTGGCCATGACGAGCTTGGTGAGGGGGTGGGAGGGCAGCCCGTGTGACTGTGGAGAAGGTTCAGGATGAGTGTGCGCGCCTGCGGGCCCCGGGGGGGGGTCCCCGCCATGTGCAAACGGGTGTCGGCGCTGTGACCCCTGTGAGGGGGAGGCGGTCCCCATGTGTGCGTGCGTGCGTGCGTGCAAGGGTGTCTGTTCCTGCGAACCCGGGGAGGGAGAGGGCGGCGGCGGGGGGGGGCAGGGAGCGCATCTGGGGGGGGGGGTCTGCTGCCCTTTGCCCCCTCCCTGAGAGTGCTGGCGGGTGGGTGGGTTTGAGTGCGTTCAGGGGGGTCACGGGTGTCTGACTAGCGGGTGTGTGCTGCTGTGGGCAGCCTTGCCCTAGCGCGCCCGCCTCTGACGCGCGCTTCTCCCCGCAGGGCACCAGCAGCCAGACTGTGACCGAGTATGTGGTCCGCGTTCCCAGGTGAGTTGTGCGGGCTGGGCGGGGCTGGGGGCGGGGCTGGGGGCGGGGCTGGGGGCGGGGCTGGGGGCGGGGCTGGGGGCGGCTCAGGTCCCAGCGCCGGCTTCCGCCGCCGGCTCTTGCCTTCCCTGGCCCGCTAACAGCCTTCTCCCCGCAGGAACAACCTCAAGAGGTACAACATCATGGCGTTCAACGCGGCCGACAAAGTCAACTTCTCCACCTGGCACCAGGTACACGCCGGGGTCAGGGAGCAACGATGGAGGAGCCTGGGGATGAGGGGAATGAAGGCTTTGAGGCGGGGCCGGGGGGGGGGGGCGGGGACGGGGCCTGCACGGGCAGGAGAAAGGGCATCTTCCTAACGCCGGGCGCCCAGCGTCCGTTAGACACCTGTCGTAGGCTCAGTCTGCCCGCACACCGAACAAGATGCGCAGGAAACACAAGAAAAAGGCTCCCTGCCGGGTGCGTGATTAGATGCCAGGCGGCAAATCTAAGTCCTGGCCGCAGAACGCGGAGGGGGCGGGGCTGGATCATTCCTGGGGACCGCGGGGGGAGGGGCAAGCTGCCCCTCCCCCAGTCCTTGCAGGGCTCTGAGATGAGTGGCTTCTCCCGTGTCAGGCCAAGATGGAACGGGATCTGAGCAACAAGAAGATCTACCAGGAGGAAGAGATGCCAGAATCTGGGGCTGGCAGTGAGTTTAACCGGAAGCTCCGGGACGAGGCCAGGAGGAAGAAGTGGCATCCCTCAGACCGGGACAAGGCCAGCCCTGGCCCTCAAAGTCAATGGAAAACAGGAGGAGGTGAGCGGGCTTTGGGAGGCCCCCTTCCCCTTCCTCCCTTCCCTTTCCCCTTCCCTCCCTTCCCCCCCTTCCCCCCCCCCCCAGGCTCTGGCCTCTTCCGGCTTCCTCCAGCCTTAGGGGATGAGGGCCCCGGGAGCCCCTGGTCTGCCTGGCAAAAGGCTCCCGCCCTGGGCCCCCCCAACCCTGTCAGTGGCCTTTGGGCCTCAGAGGGTTGAGAAGGGGGGTGGAGGAGGGGCCCGGACCTGAAGCACCTTTGTCCCTTCCTCTTGCCTTTGAGGTTAAGGGGTGGAAGAAGAAGGGGGTAGAATACCTCTACTTTCACCTTCTTGGGCCCCCAAGCCTTTCCCGTGCACAACTGGTACCTTTCCCATGGCCTGGCACCGGGCGCTTCCAACCCGGAAGGCCGAGGGAGGAATGGGAAAAGGGGGGGATCCGGCCCCATTCTTCCCCATGGGGGGCCAGCCCTGGGAGGGGGGTCCCGGGCCCAGCCTTTGATCAGGGGCGGTGTGGGAACCTTCTTTTTGAATTCCTTGGGCCCGTGGTGATCCTTTGGTGTGTCCTCTTCCTCTGGTGGCCCAACCTGGGTCAGAGGCTAGTAATGGGGAAAACCTTTCTGCCTTTGGAGAGCTTGGGGCCAAGTGCCCCTCAGCCCTGGGCCAGAGACTTTGAGTTTCTCCGGCTTATTTGGATTAAGGTTCAGGGCTTTCCAGCAGGGGGATCATTTCCTAATTCCAATGAAAGGGTTTCCTTTCCCATTCCTTGGCTTTGGAAGAGCCTGGGACAGACAGACACACACACACACACACACCTCCCAATGCAAATAAACTAGACCTAAGCACAGAAGGGAAGCAGAGAGTTCTGAGCTGGGCTTCCTCAGTCAGGGAGGGCTTCCTGGATGAAGGGACTGCCCCTCCTGGAGACCCTGCATGATGCACAGCCTTGTTTGCAGGAGGAACAAAGTCCTGAACCACTTCAGCATCATGCAGCAGCGGCGGCTGAAGGACCAGGACCACAACGAGGATGAAGATGAGCATAAAGAGAAGAAGAACCGGAAGAAGCCCAGTGAGCTCCGCATCCACGACCTGGAGGATGACCTGGAGATGAGCTCTGATGACAGCAACAGCAGTGGGGAGGAGGGTAAGGATGGGGGGCTGGGGCTGTGAGTGTGCTGGGGGAAAGGCCCCTGAGGGGATCAGTGACCAGGACCTGACCTCCCCCTGCTCTCCCCAGGAGAGAAGGTCCCCAAGAGCAAGAAGAAGGCAGCTCCCTCCAGAGGGGGCAAGAAGAAGAAGAAGAAGGGCTCTGATGATGAGGCCTTTGAGGACAGCGATGATGGGGACTTTGAGGGCCAGGAGGTGGACTACATGTCAGATGGCTCCAGGTAAGGGACACGGGCTCCTCCCTCCCCCCCTCCTTCTTCCTTCCAGACTCAGCGCCCAGGCCACAACCTGCTCACCTGCAGCCTGTTCTTTCTCTTGCAGCAGCTCTGAGGAGGAGGCAGTAGGGAAAGCGAAGGTGGTCCAGCAGGAGGAGGATGGCCCTAAAGGTAGGTGTGGGCCTGAGGGCAGGACCCATCCCTCCCTTTGTCTTTCCTTGTGAAGAGCAGGATGTCCAGTGCAGAGCAGGTCGGCCAGTACTGGTTAAATGCCAGCCACTGAGGAGACTTGTGCTGGAGAGAAAAAGGTCCTGCCCTCAAGGGGCTGACATTGTGCTCCGGATAATGTGGACTCAGAGAGGTGCAATTCAAAAGGAAGGGGGGGTGGAAATGCTCATAACTGTGATCCCAAAAGGTCTCAAATGGGAAGGCTCGCTTCAGGGAAGTGTTGAACTGAGCTGAGCATTCCAAGAAAAGGAGGGCTCCTAGCCTGTTCAAAGCCTTTGTGGGTAAAGAACAGTAAATAGGTCTCCCACATTGAGTTACATCATAACCCATAGTTTTAAGAAGCTGAGTTCTAGAGGATGGGTCTGAGAGGGGCAGTATTGGAGGCAAGGAGACCAGTGAGAAGGCTATTGGAGGAGGTAAGAAAGGCAGAGGATCTGAATTAGGAATGGAGAGGACAAAGGTTAATTTGAAATAGACAACTGAATCTATATAAATGGTGAGGGAGAGGAAAGAAGGGAACATAACTCAAGCTTGCAATCTTGAGCTCTTGAAAGAAATTGGGGGAAAATTGTTTCTATGTCAGTAATACTTTTTCCCCCAAACTACATGCAAAAGTAGTTTTTAGCATTTATTTTTGTAAGATTTTGGGTTCCAGATATTTTTTCCCCCTCTCTCCTCAATAGAACAAGCAATCTGATATAGATTAGACATATATGACATTTTAAAACATATTTCCATATTTATCATGATGTGCAAGAAAAATCAGACCAAAAGGGAAAAAAACATGAGAAAGAAATAGCAAACAAACAAAAAAAGATAAAAATAAAATGCTTTGATCCACATTCAGTTTCCGCGGTGGAGACTCTGGATGTAGATGACATTTTCCATCCCAGGTCTATTCAAACTGTCTTGAACATTGCTGAGATGAGCTGTTTTTCACAGTTGATCATCATACAATCTTGCTCTTACTGAGTACAATCACTTACTGGTTCTACTCACTTTACTCAGCATCAATTCTGAAATCATCCTGCTCATCATTTCTTATAGAACTATAATGTTCCATTACCTTCATATACCACAATTTGTTTAGCCGTTTCCCAGCTGATGAGCATCCACTCAGTTTCTAGTTCCTTGCCACTACAAAAAGACCTGCTACAAACATTTTTGCACATGTGGGTCCTTTTCCCTTCTTTATGATTTCCTTGGGATACAGACCTAGTCATGGCACTGCTGTTTCAAAGGATATGCAGAGTTTTATAGCCCTTTGGGCATAGTTCCAGATTGCTCTCGAGAAAGGTTGGATCATCAGTTGAGAAAATTTTAAAAAGAAAGAGAAGTTAAGAGTACATGGGTTTGTGGGGTGTGGGAGGAATGTGATAAGCTCTGCTTTCCTTATGTTGAATTGGAAATGCATATGTGCAGCATCCAGTTGGAAAGAGAAAAAGGCAATTATGCTTAATTAAGAGATCAATGGTAACCTTGATGACAATGGTTGCAAAATGGAGTCCCTTTGCTTCCAAAAGCCAGGCTCCTGTAAGGAGCCGAGAAGACAGTGGCAGGGGAGGGAGCGCTTTCCCTGAGGAAGGGTGGGAAGGGGAGCAGAGAGCCACAGGCCTTTCGCTGCAGAGGATGCTTTAAGCCTGGGCTAAGTCGGGGTGCCAGTAGGCAGCAGAGCCGAAGGCAAGGGCAGCTCAGGGTCCCTGGACCAAGAGAGTGTTCTGGCTTCCCCGTCAGGTATTGATGAGGAAAGTGAAAGCAGTGAGGAGAGTGAGGAAGAGAAGCCCCCTGAGGAGGAGGAGAAGGAGGAAGAAGATAAGAAGGCCCCCAACCCGCAGGAGAAGAAGAAGAGGAAAGGTGAGCTCAATGGCCAAAGGAGGAGCCTGCCCTGCGTTTGAGGCCTTCATGCTGTCTCTGCGCAGCTGGTGTCCCCACGGCCGTCCCAGATGCCCTCTTGGCTGAGGGTTCCCTGGCCCTCCCTTCGGGCGCCCAGCACTCCCTGCTCTCCTTATGCTTAGTCCTAATCCTCTCTCCTGGCCCCTGAGTTGCTGGGGGAAATGCGCTTGGAGGCCCCAGAAGCCTCCAGGACTCCCCAGAAGCTCTCCTTCCTTCCCCAGAAACCCCTCTGGCTCCCCCAACTTCCCTGCCATCCCCCAGGTCCCCTCCTTGGAGCCCCAGCTCCTCTCCCTGCCTCCTCTGGCCTAGCCCAGCTTTCCCTGCCAGGGCAGCCCACAGTTAAGGCTGCTGCTTGGGCTCAGTTCTGTACCTGCCAGTACCTGCCATCAGGCCAGCTCTCTGAGGGCAGAGTCTGTGCAAGGTGTCCCTTTGCCTGGCCCCGGGACTGAGGGAGAGGGGGCTCTGGGAGACGGGCCTGGGGCTCAGGCTTCCCTTTGTCCCTCAGGAGACAGCAGCGAGGAGTCAGACACCTCCGAGGAGAGCGACATCGACAACGAGGCGTCCTCGGCCCTCTTCATGACTGTGAGTATGGCCCTGGGGGACCCCGGCGCGGGGTGGGCTCGTCTTTGCCCTTCCCCGGCTTAGTCTCCCTTACCCCTTTCTGCAGAAGAAGAAGACCCCCCCCAAGAGGGAGCAGAAGGCCTCGGGCAACAGCTCCAGGGGCAACAGCCGCCCAAGCACTCCCAGCGTGGACAGCGGCAGTACGTCCTCCACCCTGCGGGCAGCTGCCAGCAAGCTGGAGCAAGGTGAGGTGGGCCCCGGCCTCCACCCCTCCCCCATGAACCCGTGTCCCCCAGGGGGCCGCTCCTGGCCCCCGTCTCTCCCTCCCCTCCACTTTTGGGCACTTTCCCAGCTTTTCTTTGGGAGGTTCTGTTGGCCCCTCTGAGGCCAGACAAACTCATTTTGGGGGTACAGGGGCAGGGTCCCAGACCTGGGAGGGGAGAGCTCCCCGTCCTCTGCCACTGCAGTGTGTCGTTCAGTCCTGGGGCCCACTTTGAGCGCACAGTGACAAGGGGGACGGCCCAGAGGGAGATGACCAGAATGGCGCGGGATTTGGAAGCAAAGCCCAGGGAGGCCTTTGGAGGCTCCTGAAGGAGGGGCTCCTGCTCAGGTGTAGAGAAGCCTGAGCTTTGAGAGACCCCTCCAGCTCTGACCTGGGGTTGGATGGTTTCATTGCAGGGAAGCGGCAGACGGGACCCAGTGATACGCCTGCTGCCAAGCGCCTGAGGCTGGATGCCGGGCCTCAGAGCATCTCAGGGAAATCCACCCCTCAGCCTCAGTCCGGCAAGTCCACGCCCAGCAGCGGGTGAGTAAGGGGCCATGGGGGAGGGGGGGGTTGGGGCCAAGCTGGGCAGCAGTGGGTGAGTAAGGGGCCATTTGAGAGGGTGGGGTCCAGGTGGGCAGCATTGGTTGAATAAAGGGCCATTTCTGGAGCCTGGGCAGCAGAGCCTCTGTCCCCTGACCCTGACCTTTCTCCCCCCAGTGATGTGCAGGTGACAGAGGACGCGGTCAGGCGCTACCTGACCCGAAAGCCCATGACCACCAAGGACCTGCTGAAGAAGTTCCAGACCAAGAAGACGGGGCTCAGCAGCGACCAGACAGTCAACGTGCTGGCCCAGATCTTGAAGCGCCTCAACCCGGAGCGCAAGATGATCAATGACAAGATGCACTTCTCTCTCAAGGAGTGAGGCGGCCGCCGGGACACAGCCGGGGCAATAAAAGCAGTTCAGTCTTTTTCTCAGGCTCTGTGTGACTTTCTGGGGGGGGGGGAGGGGATTGTGGGTTTGGGAGCTGGTGGCCCGAGAGACCATCGGGGGCAGCTCCCCGACTACAGGTGGGGAAACTGAGGCCCACCGAAGCAAAGGGACTGGTCAGGGCTGTCAGGCCCTGCCCCCCCTTCCTCATCCCCGCAGGACTGCCTTCCACCAAGGGATTTGATCTGGAATCCAGGTGTGGAAACTTCTCTTCCTGCAGTGTCCCCTCCCCACGCTGCACTTGGCGGCTGCCGGGAATGTCTGGCATGTCGGGTTAATTCTTGGGAAATGCCTGGCATTCCCAGGAGGAGACTCCTGTTCCCCATCTCCTCACCCCCACCTTGGAGGGGAACATCCATGAGGAAATAGGTTCTTCTGGACCCCGGCTCGCTTCCCTCCCCTCTCCCCTCCTCTCTCCTAAACACAGGTCCAGCTTTCAGGGACTGGTGTCTGACAGCTTGGTTCTCTGCCTAGCAACAGGGGCTGGAGGGGATCCCCATCCTCACTCTGCCTTCTCGCCCGTTGTGGAAGAACACCAAGTTCCCTGGCCTAATAATCTGTGGCTCAATGAAGGGAAAATGTGGGCTTTGATGGGGTGTTTCCTGTTTTGATTTTGGAGCTTGCAGGCCGGAGACAGGGGCATGATGCCTTAATCCCTCCTGCTCAAGTGGGAGCCCAGAACCTAGGAAGGGTGGAGGAGGGATTGCCCAGCATCTGTTGCACGTGTGCTCTTTCTCTACCCCCTCTCCCCAATCTACTTTCCCCAGGGATTTACTTGTCTCTGGATCTGAGGTCCTTCAGGAGTGCAGAACTGCACTTCTTCCTGGGGGAATAAAGAATCAATAAAGAGTAAATTTTGGTGGCCTAAATGGGAAGTGGACAGGAACCTTACTCTGACAGTTCCTCTTTCAACCTTAATTATACTGCCAACTCTATTGCTTCATTTCATTACTATCGTGGGGAGAGCTCTTTTCACCCTGAATTTTAGTAGCTAAGGGCTGCCTCAACACTAGCCCCAGCAGTGAGCACTAAGGAGGTCACAGGATTTGAATCTTACTGGAGCTGACTCCCACATATTTTAGGAATATTGGAAAGAGGGTCAGGGCAAATGTGGACAAACTTCTAATCTCCTTCAAGATACTGAGGATACAAGGAGAAGGTTCCTGCAAGGGGGGAACAGTGATTTTGGAAGTAAGGAATGCTGGAAGGATCTGTTATCTCTCTGAATAATCTATCCCATGGAGAAAGCTACATCCCCTCTTTCCCAGCCATTACTGATGCTTTGGGAGGGCATAAATGCCCATTAAGTTGATGGTGGTGATTGGGGGGAAAAGCATGGCTAGAGTCTCCCAACCGGTCATCTCTTGCCCAGGTCTATTTTCAGGAAGGAGGGGATGGCCGGACAAGGGCTGATGTTCTAGGTCACTCACCCACCAATGACCAGCCTGTTGCAACAGATAAAAGATGAAGGATATGATGTAAAGGATGGAGCCCCCTTTCTCTAGTTTTCATGCAATCATGGATACTCCTTCTGCTCCCCCTCCCGCTGATCTTGTCTAGGTCTTAGGTAGCTGCTTTCTCTCCTTAAAACTCTGGGTCCACATCTGGGAAATTGCTCCTGGAATTCTAGGAGCTAGAGCACTGTAGAGAATACTATCTCCAACCCAAAGGAATGAGAAGCTGTGATTTTAAATATTCTTCAACTGCAGCCAGAATTGCCACCGGACACATGGGTTTTCCTTCCTTGTCTGATTTATATACATTTGTACCCAGGGCTACTCACAGGTTTGCATTGGAGGCTTTGATTTCTTTAATCACCTTCACCTACCAGAAAGCGCTGCTCCTCTTCTGGGCGTCTCCACTCTCCTGCAGGGTTATTTGGCTGCTACTCATAAGCAAATGAAACAGTATTAAATTCTCTTAATGAAAGTAGGAAGCTTCAAGTGCACTAAACACTGTCAGCTCTATCAACAAAAGCAGTTCCCTTAAACCTAGGTTTAAATAGCTATTCCTATCAGTGCTCTCCCCTTGGCTCAGAGGGGTTTCCCAGATCTGAAGCTGCCTGCAAATGGCAGTAAAAGTCAATGCTTGTTTAAGCCTTTTCTTGTTCTTCAAACTGAAAGAAGGGTCCTCTCTTCTCCAATCAGCTCAACTCCTAGCAGCAAGTAGAAGCCATTCAATTATGAGATGTTCCTAAATGAAACTAGAGCCCTCCCTCCTTTCTGTTCTTCCCCCTTTCCTCTCCATTCTCCTCTTCTGTGACCCCGCTTTCCTCAATGCAGGATTTCTTGGTGTGATGTGATCTCTCTACCATAGGATGAGAAACTAAAATGCACATTTCTGTCAGACTTTCCAGAGACCCAAAGTTACTAAATGCTCCTAATTATTAGGGTATCCAAGGTCAATCTCGAGGGAACAACACTTGGACCACCTTTATCTTCAGTAATTCCCTTTTCCATGAGTGGATGCTTTCCCTCAGATCTCAAGCTTGCCTGTATTTCTGTTTCAGTATTAAGAAGCCGCTTTTCTCAGTGTTTCTCCTACAAATGTCCTTTTTCTGCACCCCTTTCAGTAAATAATGTCCAAGTAAGAAAGACACCACCTTACAGTATGGTACAGGAGTTATGATGGGGAACATTTAGGATACAAATACTCACCCAGCAAATATGTATTTAATACAAGCTTTCCATCATTTTAGACCTTTTGTGCTCTTTTCATCACCTGGCATTCATGGACACTAATTCCCCCAAAGCCACTGAATTCTTAGTCATTCTCCTTATACCTCCTCCCATAAATCCTGGTTTTTATGAGTGAGTCTGCTTCCTGCTGCTGTTCCACATGTTCCCTCTGCTTTTTATCAGTCAGGATCTTTGGTGGATCCAGATCTTATCACTAAATATATAGCTGGATCTACTGGCCTCCCAGGAAGTCATCCCCTCTCCTTCCTCAAGGAGTTTAGTACCTGTCTCAACTCCTGTCCTTATTATACTAAGGAAACTTCAGCATTCAAGTTGATAATCCTTCAAAAAACCTAACTTCCCAGTTCTTGCATCCACTCATTTTCCATGACCCACTCCTTCAATCCACCTCAGCTAGGTGGAGAGATGATGAGACCTTCATTTTAACTAACTTTAATTTTCCTTCAGTTATTTAAAAAACATTATTCTGGAAAAAAAGAAGCTGTAGACTTTGCCAGACTGCCAAAGAAACCCATGACAACACACATGCTATTGAAGGCAAAACATTTGGCCAATGAAACTTAGATTCAGCACAAATTTAAACTTTTATTTTTTTTTATTTGATTTTATCTTTCTGTAGGTTCAGATCATATGGGCAGTGAAAATGTTGGATCTTCAATGCCTTTCAGGTTTATTTTACAGACCTTTCAAAATTCCCAAGATTAGAAATTAAACTTCTCTTACCATGAGCAGAGTCACAGAAATCCCACAAAAGCAAATGAAACAAAGGAGCCATAGTTAGAATTTGATAAATCATTTTGAATGTCTCCACAGCCAATCAAAATTAGGTCTGAGACTGCCCCCTTAGAGATACTTCCTCTTCTCTAGTGTTCCCAGCTGAGGAAGCAGGTGCTGATGAATTCCCATCCACCCCCACCCATATTTAATCAAGAAATCCCTTTCTGTTTATTGTAGTCAGAAACTTACTGTCTGCTGGGGTTGCCATGTCTGTACTGAGCAGCTCCTACCCTTATTCACTCTTCTTTTAACTCTCCCTCTTATGTCTGTAGATTTTCTTTAATGTTTTAAGTTATTTTAGTGGACTAGTCTTGCTTATGTGATTATTCCAAGAGCATTGGAGATGGAAGAAAAAACTGATCTTAAAATATATATATATTACATTATATACAATTAATAAAATAATATATATTATGTTATATGTAATATTTATTATTCTATTTTATATATATATAAGAATCTTCTTTGGTGGATTCAGATCTTATCACTAAATTTATAGCTGGATATATAATATATATTTTATATAATTATAAATATATAAAATTTATTATAAATATATATTTATTAGTTATATATGTTATTTTAGTGGACTGGCCTTCCTTATGTGATTATTCCAAGAGCATTGGAAATGGGAGAAAAAACTGCTCTTTATATATATACATATATATAAATTGAGCATCCAGCATTTAACTGAATGTAGAGGCTGACCTTGGGCCGTCATCAACAACAGCAGTCAAACAATGGGCTCTACCTGGAAACTCACCAACTTCGGAGGACTGGCTTTGACTTCATTTTACATTGGCCCAAGGTTATAAGAGGAAAAAATAAAGACCAAAGTAGATGATTTCTAATCTATTACATGAAACCATAAATTCTCTCTAGACCTTATTCCTTATTTAGAAACCATAAATATTCTTTAGACTTGTTATTCCTTAACTAGCCAGACAGGGGAAGAGAAAGAGGGGAGAAAGGGAAAGAAATTTTAAAAAATAAAGGAAGAGAGAGAGAGGAGGGAGAGATAAATAGAAGGGAAAAAAGAAAGGAAGAGAGAGGAAGGAGAAAGGGAGGAAAAAAAAAGGAGAGGTGAAAGGGAGGGAAGAAAGGAAAAAAGAGAAGAGAGAAAAGGAGAGGGAGAAGGAAAAGAGGAAGGAGAGAGTGAAGGTAGAAAGTAGGGTGGAGGAAAGGCAGAGCGAAGAAGGGAAGAAGTATTACACATTGTGGACTCTGTTGAGCTCTTCTACCTTTGGATTTTGACTGTGTCACAAGTGGGCTTCACCCCTCCTCCATCTATTTCTCTAACAATATGTGCAAAATACTACATGATGTGCCACCAGAAGACAGTTCTGAATGAAGGTCTTTAGCATCTGAGGAGATAAGAGGCTTTGTGTGTGGAAGGGGATACTTGAGCAGAGGCTTGGAGAAAGTGAGGGATTCTCACAGGTGAGGAGGGAGGGAGTTCTAGGGATGGGGTCAGCCAATGTAAAAGCGCAGAGATGAGGGATAATGTGCTATCTTTCCAAACATCCCTCTGGGTAGTTGCCCTCTCATAAGGGTCTCTAGGATACTTTTCCCTTCAGATTAACTTTCTTGGTTAAATTTACTAATTTTGCTCACCATGGAGTTAAAGTTAATGTGTAGACTAATTAATACTTCTTTGGCTGAATCAAGTTCTAAAAAGGCTGGCTCTAGTCTTTTTTTATTGTATATCTTGCTATGACCTAGATTCTGCAGTTCTGAACAAATTCGGGGCCTTCCCTTTTCAGTTTTCTTTGCCTATAATGGCCATCATGGCAAACTTCCCTTAAGTTAGGGAGATGTTTATAGAGTGGATCTTCTCAGAAGCCCCACTGGTATGACACCTGGACATTCTTTGGTGTTTTTTCTTTAAGAACACTGAAGAGCTATTCTGTTGCAAACTTATTTTAAAGAATTGAATATTTGCAGAGAAGAGTTAAAGTGTCCTTCTTGCATCTGGGATTTTGATTGCACTCTCATGATTGTTATATGACTCATGTAATAAGTTACCTGACACTTTTTCTTTCTAAGTTAATACCATTTATCTGAAAAATCAGACTGCTTACCACCCAAGCTAGGCAGAGTGATGTGGGCTTTATGGACTAGTATCCAGCTGAACCTGTTTGGCAGAAGACATTTCACTGTAAAATCCTAGATTTTAGGTGTCAGTTATGTCTTCTGCTTCCAAAATTTTACACAAGGCATGAAAAATGATATAAGTACATTAGAAAATGTCACAAACAGAAGCTTTTAAATGTATAGGATTCTAGATAATATTTGGTGCTATTAAAGAGTACAAGCAACATTAACAGGGAACTGTGACAGCCTCCATTTTTAAAATCAACCTTTGGAGTCAGTGATTCCCCAAATACCGGAACTTTTGAAGGGTTTTGCCCTATTTCAAGTTTTATTTCTCTAGACTGATTTTCTGCCTTCCTCATGCCTCTTGGAGAGAGCTTTCAGATAATAATGAGCCATTTTCTTTTTTTAACAGTAAAGACACTAGAGAGAAGTCTCAGGGAACTCCCTTTTGGGGTGATCTAGGCCAAGAGAGATTATTATGAACTCCTCTCCAATAGTGATCGTGGCCTTCCTCAATTGTAAAATGCAGATAATAATAGCACCTACCTCTTCTGGCATTCCAAGGGCAGGCAATGTGGGCAGAAAACAGAAAAACAATAAACATTGTGTTCTATTTGGAGGCTAATTCAGTGAACACCACAGTAGGCCCCAAAACACACTAACTCAGCTACATATGTTCATTTTGAGAGTAAATTTGTAGCCTTGCTTCGAGCAGTTTATATCTCCAACTCCTACGGTTTTCCATATTCTTGAGGGTTTGGAATAAACAAAGAAAGCACAGTGAGCGTTTGGTCATTGGGGTTCTTGGTACTTGAAGAGCCCCAAAATGAAGAGTCCATGATTTGGGGCTTAATGTCCAGTGTGTCCAAGTGTGGCTGCTCAGAAGCCTGAACAAGAGGTCGGGCACAGATAGTGTGTAAAAACAATTAGGATGGAGATTTCTGTTAATTTGTGATTGTAAAAAGAAAAGAGAATTCAAATCGCTTCAATAGTGTCATTCTATAATGACCTCTTGGAGTTTTAATTTAGAAATAATGCTGGCAAAATAACGGTTTGGTCATGTATACTTATTGTGTATCTAATTTATATATCAATATATTTAACATCTACTGGTCATCCTGCCATCTGGGGGAGGGGGTGGGGGGTGAGAGGTGAAAAATTGGAACAAGAGGTTTGGCAATTGTTAATGCTGTAAAGTTACCCATACATATAACCTGTAAATAAAAGGCTATTAAATTTAAAAAAAAAAAAGAAATAATGCTGGCCACCTTAGCCCCCATTGTCTGAAGGCCAGGTATATCATATTTCATCCTTCCCACAGGGTTCTCTGGTACCCTAAAAGCAGTTATGAGCATCTAGGCTCTCTACTAATGATGTTCCTCTGATTGTAGGGGAGCAGACGGCCTGCATCCCAATTCTATTTAGCCACTAACAGTCAGAAATCTTTACTTCCATGAGTTTTAGATGTCCACCTGTTCTGATTAAGACACCATTCAGAGGAGGCTACTTCCACTCACATAGAAGGGAATACAGAGCACAGGATTCAGATTTAGACATGCTCAATCTTTACATCTTTACATGTATTTAAAATTTCAAAGAACAAAATAGTGTGACTATCAGTAAGTGTTTTTACTCGGTAAGTGCAAATTTTTTTCCAAAATGAGGTGTTTTTACTGAATTTGAAAAAATGTTTAAAATGAAAATCTTTTTTTTGTCAATTATTTTAAAATTAAAGCATAAATCAAGAAAATGTTACATTAGTGGGTTATGGGAGTATAGAAGTACTGAACCCCCAGAATATGTTGGGTTCCATGGCTCTTCCTACATAAGCAACCAAATGTTGGGATGTAAGAATTGAACCTCCAAAATATATTGGGGTTTATGGCCAGTATCATGAAATGTCTCAAAAGAATTTATAGGCTTAGATCATCTCCAAATCAAGACGCAAAAATTTTATTATGCTTCTGTTCCAAAAGGGAGTTTTAGTCATTAGACATGGGGCTAAGTTCTTAATGAACAAGCTATAATGGGAAAAGACACCATAAGGCAGGCAAAATCCCTAGAGAACTTGCCATGGGGTTGGGTGTTTCCTAAAGAAGTAATCAAAAAAATAGGGTACCAGTATGTTTTTTTAATAAGAAAAAAATGACCTGTAGGGTTGACCTCTATAGCTTAGTCTTCTTCTTGGATTCAGTAACTACAGGGTTATGATAATTTTGTCAATGAAATAACAAAAGGATAATAAAAGGCCTATTTAAGAGTAAAAGAACTGTTGGTGCTCTTCCCTGCTTCCCTTGAGGAGTAGCATGGCTTCCCATTTATTTACAGTAATTTAGGCCCTCCTCAGTTAATACCCTTCCTTATATCTACTTGGCTACCAAGGACCCAGGATCCCATCAACATCAGTGACACTGTCACCTAGATAGTATCATTTGTAGATATTTTGGTCTAATTAGAACTCACTTCTAAAATGGGATTTTTATGAATCTTGACCAAATTTATTCTCATATTTAAGACTTTATTTTTAATTAATTAATTAAAGGTATTCTCTACAACCCATTCTCCAATTAATAGTCAAAGGTTATGAATAGACAATTTTCAGATGAAAAAATTAAAACCATTTCTAGTTATATGAAAAAATGTTCTAAGTCACTATTGATCAGAGAAATGCAAATTAAGACAACTCTGAAGTACCACTACACACATTTCATATTGGCTAAGATGACAGGAAAAAGTAATGATGAATGTTGGAGGGGATGTGGGAAAACTGGGAAACTGATACATTGTTGGTGGAATTCCACCATTGTTGGTGGAAATGGGTGAACGGATTCACCCATTCTTGAGAGAAATTTGGAATTATGCTTAAAGGGTTACCAAATTATGCATACCCTTTGATCCAGCAATGTCTCTACTAGGTCTATATCCTAAAGAAATCATAAAAAGGGAAAAGAACTCAAGTGTGCAAAAATATTTGTAGCAGCCCTTTTTGTAGTGGCAAGGAACTAGAAACTGAATGGATGCTCATCATGGAGAATGGCTGAATAAATTATGGTATATGAATGTGTATTCTATAAGAAATGATCAGCAAAATGATTTCAGAGAAGTCTGGAGAGAATTACATGAACTAATGCTGAATGAAGTGAGTAGAACCAAAAGAACATTGTACACAGCAACAAGATGATGTGATGGTCACATCACAGTCTATCAGATGACCATCACAGATGACCATAATCTGTGATAGACTTGATTCTTTTCAACAGTGAGATGATGGAGAGAGTCACCTGTATCTAGAGAGAAGACCATAAGTCTTGAATGTGGATCACAACATAATATTTTCACCTTTTTTATTGTTTGCTTGCTTTTTATTTTCTTTCTCATTTTCTCCCTTTTTGATCTGATTTTTCTTGTGCAGCGTGGTAATTATGTAAATGTGTAGAATTACATACATTTAACCTATATTGCATTACTTGCCATCTAGAAGAGGGGATGAGGGAAAAGGAAGAAAGATATAGCACACAAGGTTTTGCAAGGGTGAATGTTAAAAGCTATCTTTGCATATATTTTGAAAATAAAAAGGTTTTTATTAAAGAAAATATTCTCTGATTAACTATGAATAAAAATAGCCAAATCTAACTATGCTATCTATAAACATAAATATGAAAAGATAAATTCGAATCACTTCTTTGGTAGATTTTCAGGTGTTAAGGCTCAAAAACAAACTATAATGTTACTAGGGGCAGCTATGTTGCACAGTGGATAGAATGCCAGCCTTAGAATCAGTAACACTTTTCTTCCTGAGTTCAAATTTGGCTTTAGGCACTTAATAGCTATATGATCCTGGGCAAATTACTTCATCTGGTTTGCCTCTATTTTCTCACCTGTAAAAGGAGCTGAAGAATGAAATGACAAACCACTTCAGTATCTTTACCAGGAAAACCCCAAATGGAGTCACAAAGAGTGTCTGAAAAGGTTGGGAAAAACTATTATTTATTACTGTGATACAGCAGTATAGTGGTGCAAGGTTCTGTCACCATCCCTGCCTCTCCCCCCGCCCCCATTTTTAAACTACATCAACATACTTAGTGATATCAATTCATTATTTTCCTCTTTTATTATTGATGTTATTACTATGACTTTTAAAAACTGATCAATGTAAAAGCAACTTTTTAAAAATTATATTTTCCCCCAAGTACATGTTAAAACAATTTTTAATTTTAAAAAAGTATCATTGAAAAAATATATACTTTTACTGGCAAAATCATATAAACAAAGTTTCACTTCCTGCATCTCTTTTCTTGCCATTATTATTTTTTGTTTCATTTAATGATTAAAAAAAAATTGCCATTGTCTATCTCACAAGGTTGTGAGAATCAAATGAAATAATATATGTAAAACCTGCTAATTTTAAAGCACTATGCGTTATTTTTTATTAGCAGTAGTAGTAATAATGATGATGATATTAGATATCTTCTTAGCACTTTTAATGCAAAAATGTGCTACACCTAGCACTCTAATGCTCTTTGGGTAGTTTTTTTACCCATATATTATAAAAAGAGGGTGTAGGGTGTGTTCAGGGAAGCCTAGTACCTCTGAACTAAAGGCTGAACCTTACAGGGCTGATTTATTTTATCCACCTGATCCACCTAACTCTCACCTGTGGCCCCCAAAAGCTGTCATATGCATAATAGTCAGACTACAGTAAATCGTTTTGGCAAGTGCGCTAAATCAGACTGAGGGTAATCAAGGGACCTCAAACTTGTTGTTGAGTTTAGGGAGGTGAAGACTTCCTCTGGTGGATGTCACCCATTCCATTTTGCCATTTCTACTTATCTCAAGTCGTTGGTGAAGTTCCAAAGATCTTGTGATGAAGAGAGCCATCTACACCCAAAGAGAGACTGTGGGAACTGAGTGTGGAACACAACATAGCATTTTCACTCATTTTATTGTTGTTTGCTTGTCTTGTGTTTTCCTTCTCATTTTTTCCTTTTTGATTTGATTTTTCTTGTGCAACAAGATCATTGTATAAATATGTATGCATACATTGGATTTAATATATATTTTTACCATATTTACCATATTTTGTATTACTTCTCATCTAGGGGAGGCAGTGAGAGGGGGAAAAGGGGAAAATTGGACCACAAGGTTTTGCAAGGGTCAATGTTGAAAAATTATCTATGCATATGTTTTGAAAATAAAAAGCTTTAATAAAAACAATTTTTAAAATATCAAATGTTCATGTCTAGGCTGAGCTAATATAAAAATGGCAATTCTGCCTAAAAAAAGTGACTGGTGAGTGATGATGAAGCAGCAGGTGCACATACACTGGGAACTGTAGTCCAAACCCTGGCAAATCCAGGCCAGAGGATTATCTTTTAACTGGCAGCATCAGTGAGCAGCCCCCTGAGTAGCTTTTTAGGGATTGCCCCATTCACCTCCTACTATGAGGAAGGAGTTAGAAAAGGTGTCCTACTCTCTTCAACAATGAGATGATTCAAACCAATTCCAATTGTTCAATGATAAGAGAGTCCACAGAGAGAACCATGGGAACTGAGTGTGGAGCAAAACATAGCATTCTTACTCTTTCTGTTGTTGTTTGCTTGCATTTTATTTTCTTTCCCAGTTTTTTTCCTTCTTGATCTGATTTTCCTTGTGCAGCAAGATAACTGTATAAATATGTATACATATATTGGATTTAACATATAATTTAACATATTTAACATGTGTCAGACTACCTGCCATCTAGGGGTGGGAGTGGGGGGAAGGAGGGGATAATTTGGAACAGAAGGCTTTGCAAGGGTCAATGTTGAAAAATTACCCATGCTTTTATTTTTTAAATAAAAAACTTTAATTAAAAAAAAAAAAGAAAAGGTGCTCTAAAAATCATCTGCTTACCCAACCCTTTCCTGATTATTATGTCAGGTGGGGATCCCACCTTGTAGTTAAAATGCAAAAAAAAAAAAAAGTGCAAAAACCTCTGCAAAAATGATTCCACTCATCCTCAGTACATGGAATATGTGCACACTTTTAGACACAAAATTTTAAACCTAAAAGATGAGCAGTTCTTGTGGCAAGAGAATTCGCCAGCTATCAAATCCAAATAGCATCCCTGAGTGAAACAAGGCTGGCAAATGAAAGTCAGCTTCCTGAAGTAGGAGCTGGATACACATTTTCTGGCTCTAGTGAAGGAAAGTAATGTGAAGCAGTTGTGGGCTTTGCAATCAAAACTAATCTAGTCAACAAGCTGGTATACCTACTGAAAGGCATGAACAACAGGTTTGTGACAGTTTGATTGCCACTTGCCGGAAAATGCCAGGCCATGATGCCCATCATCAGGGCCTGCAGTCCCACTTGGTAAACCTTGATTAGGTCAAAGAAAAAATTTGTGAAGACCTGGAGACCCTTATCCTCAGTGTGCCAAAAAAGGACAAGCTTTATAGGAAAATAATAATAATAAATAAAATAAATAAGTCTGAGTGACTTTTATTTTTGCTGAGACAATTGGGGTCAAGTGACTTGCCCAGGGTCACACAGCTAGGAAGTGTTAAGTGTCTGAGGCCAGATTTGAACTCAGGTCCTCCTGACTTCAGGGTGGGTGCCCTATCCACTGAGCTGCCCCTCAGAACAGAAATCTTAACAAGATGTTTGTAGAACTGACCAAGGCCTTTGATACTGTCAATAATTAGGGTTTATGGGAAATTATGTCAAAGTCTGGTTGCCTAGAAAAGCTCGTTAGGATGGCACACCATTGCCACGATGCTATTATGCGCGGGGTGGAACAAGGCTGGCTGCTTGCTCCCATGCTTTTTTAGCGTGATGCTTTCAGCCACGTTGCCAAGGGCCTTCACTGAGGATGAACACAGGCGTCGAGGTCAGCTGCCACACTGATAGGAAATTCCCCTTGAAAAGGCTACGAGCCAAGACTAAAGTGCAGGGAGTGTTAGCCCATGCTTTTTGATTTGCAGATGGTTGTGTACTCAATGCAGTCTCTGAAGATGAAATACAGCAAAGAATTCTCTGCTGCTTGTGCTGATTTTGGCCTAAAATTTACCACCAAAAAAAACAGTCCCAGAACGCCGTCCATATGTGGAACCGTGCTTTGGATAAATTTACTTCCTGTGACAGTATGCTTTCCAGGTAGGTACACACTGACAATGGGGTTGAGAGACACATTGCCAGAGCTAGCTCAGTGAATTAAAATGTGGGAGAGGAGAGGTATTAGACTGACTACCTAACTGAAGGTCTGCAGAGCCACTGTGCCAACCTCATTGTTGTGTATCTGAGAAAGCTGCCAGCGCCCTGCCAGGAAACTGAACTGTTTCTTAGGAAGAGGCTGAAGAACGCCTGAGCAGAGAAGATATCAGATCCTTTCTTAACTGCCAAGCATTCATACTCTACTGCCGACAGCACATTTGGACTGACCACATTGTTTGAATGCCAAATGTACACTTGGCCAAAAAAGTATTTTACAGAGAACTCACCTAGGTAAATTGCTCACATGGTGGTCAGGAAAAGCAATAAAATTGCTTTTCCTTTTTATTTATTATAATTATAATTTTATTTATTATAATTATTTATTAATAACATTTTGTTGCTTTTTTAATTTATCAAGTGTCCTTTTAGGACACTCGCATGTCTCTCTCAAGAACTCTGGAAGTAGATAACTTAGGAGACACTGGCACAGAACCTCCCAGCATAGCATCCCCTCATCAGAGAAGATGTGGTCTGTGAGCAAAGCAGAATTTATTCAATTCAAAAGAAACTTGAGATGCACAAATTTAGAGAATCCATTCTAAATGTTTACATGGATTATTGTCTCTTATCTGTGACAGAGAATTCTGAGCTCATATTAGTCTGATCAGCCACAGTTGGACACATTATAACTTGACTTAACATAGTCATGTCATTTTGGTGGTCTTCAAGAATGAAGAACCAGGGGCAGCTAGGTGGGGCAGTGGATAGAGCACCCAGACCTGAGTTCAAGTTTGACCTCAGACACTTAATGCTTCCTGGCTGTGTGACCCTGGGCAAGTCACTTAACTCCAATTGCCTCAGCAAAAAAGAAAAAGAAAAAAAAGAACGAAGAACCAGCCAGTATTAGAGGCTCTCCTGTGTTCTGAGAAATGAATGGACCAAGTAGCAGACTGACCCCTTATGTTTGAATTAGGACTAGGCTTCTTGCCTAAGACTGTGCCTAAGAACCAGAGATAAGATAGAGAATCTTCACTAAAAAGGGCTTAGTTTGCACAATATTTCCTTTTTGGAGAGGCTCCGCAGAACTTCTCAAATACTCTGAATTCTACACCGTTGTTAGATCAGTATTTTAATTCTAAGCATATAAATTATTCCATGTTGTGATGTCAATCAATCTTCTGCCCTTGACAGTACCAGGCAAATACAACTCCTTCAGTAATGATAGGAAAACTTGACTTTTAAGATAAAGGGGGATGAGTGGATAAAGAGGAGAACATGATACACTCAACTGGGGCTATTCAGGGTAGAGTCCCATATTATTTTATCTTCAGGAGTCATCCTTGTCTGAAGAAACATAGAAGAAAAATTAAGAGATTGGATAGGAAAAGCGTTTTAAATGATCACAGGTAGTGGCTATATAAATATAAAAATATAAACCCTTTATTGTTCATTTGTCATCCAATCTGGTGCCCCCCCCCCCATTTAAATGCTCCCTGGTGGCAGTAGTATAGTCAATCTTCAAAGCAGCTGTTTCTCTGTGTCACTGTAGCGAAACTAATTCTTTTTTTAAAAATTTTAAATTTTAAATTTTTATTTTTGAACTAATTCTCTTAATGTCCTTATATCTAGCTTTGGTCTTTCATGTAGTTAGAAGAGTGAGAGGGCAAGTATGGACTAGGTCATGGTCTTAGTTCCACACAACCAGTGTGGAAGAGCCATTCCTGAGTTGAGTCAGAGAAAACTTTTCAATAGTCTTCCTACATTTTCCCTAGGACACTAGGGAAATGGATTTGTGATCTTAGTGACTCATGAGTTTCCTTTAATGTTATATCCATCCATCCATCCCTGCCCATCCTGTGAGATTTTCATCCCTGTCCCTCACCAAAGGTAGCCCACCCAACATACTGGGGGGCCTTTCTTGATTTCTCCTGAGATTATGAGACTACAAGTGGAGACCTTTGCTTGTCCCCCTTAGATTTCAGTCAGTCTTCTCTTTATATCACACAATTCCTTGATGACTTCCTTAAAGTACCTCATTGGTTACAGGTTGTAGGCAGCTCACATCACCATGGCTCTTTCTGTAGTCTTTCTGTGTAATGTCTATTTTTAGTTCTTTGGAAGCAATAGTATTATGGGTCTCATTACAATAGAGTATATGACATTTCCTTGCAAAGGGTGATTTACTTTTCAATGAAGGATTGATCTAGTTAATTTCTGATTATGATGACCATTTTTATAATTAGCAATACTAGCTAGTATTTATATGGCACTTTGAGATTTGGAAAGTGTTTTGCATATGTTATCTATTTGGGCAGGGAAGTAGAAACCAAGTGACCCCAATCTCTAGCTTCTTAGGTGACTTCTGTCTCCCTTCAAGACCCATCACAGCAAATCTTCAGAAGGCTGCAGAGCAGGTAGGAATTTGTCATATTTTATTCACTTGGATGGACTGAAAATGAACTGGAATCTTGGGAAGACTTTGGTGCTGTCATAATTAGTCATAATTATCCAGTTAAAAAATAAGAGTGCTACTACCAACAAATTTTGACCCTCACAATTTATCAGAACTTAGTTTCCTTCTTCTTAAAATGAAGGATTTATACTGATCTGTAAGACACTGTTCTGTATGTATGTATCTATGTGTATAAAACATTTGGGGGGGATATATCTATTTATTTATCTATCTAATCTATCTAATTTATGCTTCCATCTTGATAAAGAAAGCTAAATTGACAATGCTGTATTATAGAAATGGTAGAGAGTCCCTCATCCTTGTATCATTTTTTTTTTTTTTTCCAGGATGGAAGATAGAAGAATTCATTCTCTAGCCTGGTTACAAATGGTGTCCTGGCCAATGGCCTGTCCTTTTTGGTAACCTGGCAACAGGCTTTCTCTTTGAGAATTCTTCCCAGTGATTGGAGCCCAGGCTGCTAATGGATGATTCTTCAGAGTTCTCAAGGAAAGGTTTCATTGAGCATGTTCTCGTAAAAATTGTGAACTATTGAGAGATATGAGTGGTTCATCTATAGTTCATCTATACAGTGTCATTTTGGAAGATCAGAACAGCTAAAAACAATAGAAAAATAGAGCAATTTGTGGTATAGCTTGACACGCATAAGGATGGAGGTACTGTTTGCTCTGTTGCATGCTGTTTTCCATTTTCTCACTGAAAGGGCCGTTTCCATAGAAATAGGGCCGGTCAGTCAGGAGAAAAACATAAAATGATTTTCAGGAAAAGAAACAGAATTGGGATTGTAACCCAGAATTCCAGGCTCATCCATGAATTGCCATTTGCTTAGTTATTCTCAGATAGTCTTTATTTCTTACAGACTTGCCCCCAACCCTTGTCCCGTATCCTCACGCCTGCAGACAGGAGCTCACCTCAGGACTAGGAACCTCCCCAAAGTAGGATGCTTAGTGACTGATCACCTAGCTCTCCTTTTTTCAGACTTCTTTCTATTCCAGCTCCTGTTCTGACTCCTTAGCCCTCTCCCCACCTCAACCACCTCCACAATCACAGATAAACTTGTTTAGGTGGGAGAACCTGAAAGTCATAAATCAAGACAGACACCTTGAGGTATCAATGTCTAAAACTCATCAGGGCCATCCTCTTGGACTCCTAGGGTTCCCAGGACTCCTCAAATATCTAGACACGCAGCGGACTCACTCTCCTGACCTTTTGAAAGTCTCAAGGTTACATACAGTCTCCAAACTCCTATCTAAAATAAAAAGACACCCAAGCAAAGAGCTGAAACCTGTATTCATGGAATTATAGATCAGCCTCCAAGGGAGAAGGCCCATGCCCTCTCCCTTTATAGAGCTGTTTTTTATCAGACACCATCAACAAAGGAGTAACACTGAGACAGGAGCTGAGAGGGCAGCTAAAGGCTTTTGATAGTGCCTCCAGTTTAGGTTTTAAAATAGCAACCAATCAAATTGCCATTTTCCATGAAGTACATGGCAAACCACTCCAGTATCTTTGCCAAGAAAATCCCAAATGGGGTCATGAAGAGGCAGACACGACTGAAAAGACTAAATAACAACAAGAATAACGTGGTGAATATCTGTAGAATATGCTCCAAATTCTCTCAGTTCCATTACTCATTGTCACAACTCCCTCCTCTTCTATGGGGGAACTGCATCAGCCACTAGTGCACCCTGTGCAGACTTCAGAAGAACTGGGTCTATTGGACAGTCCCCTATCACAAAAGAATAAACACAAAAGAGAGTCCACAGACAGTTGTCTGCTGGCTACCCCTACCTGTCCACTGTAAGCCGTCCTGGCTGGAAAGCCGCCAGGGAAGAGAGATTGGTCTCTTGTAATGTTGGGATGTACCGTACATTCAGTCTCAATTAAGCCTCTCTTATTTCATCAGGCCTTCTATCTTCAAAGGCAATTAGAGGGCTTTGCATAATAACATAATACTAACCCTGAGACATCATGGCCAAAATCAGTTTCGAAAATTCCCTGGGTTAGATGGGTAGCAGACAGAAATGTGAGTTTAAAGGATAGGGACTTCATTTGCCAGTCCTTTGATTTCATTTATTTTTGGCAAGAGAACAATGACTACTTTGGGAAGGGAAAGGAGGCCACAATAGAGAAAGCACCTGTGGATGTTTTTATTTTGTCTTCTCTCTCTCTGCTTATTCTCACACTTTTTTCTATGAAAGCTTTTCCTCCAAAACTCAGGACTGCTTATGCTGAGCCGGTCATAGGAATCTCTGCCCCCATAGCAAGCAAAAAAAAAAAAATCTCTTTTTAAAAATGTTTTTTTTCTCTCTCAGCCTTCTCTCCCCCCTCCCCCCCCAGCTCCGGGTTAAAACAATCTATTTTTTCTATCAGTGACATGTCACTACAACACCATCAGCCCTAACTTTTCAAAAGGAAAAAAAAAAAACTTGCTTTTTTTAATTTAAGAATTTGAACATTACTTGTAGATGTTGAGACTTCAGAAAAAAAAATTGAATAGTATCTCCTTTGTACCAGCCCAAAGTAACAAAGCCCATTGTAACCCTCTTGGTCTATTTTCTCCCTCATTTTCTCCTCTGTGAGTAGCAACACCCTCCCCCCATCCCCCAGTTCTTAGGACTGGTCTGTTATATTTTATCTGTTTTAAAGAAGGCTGAAAATGAAAATAAAATGGGGGAACCTTTAAAGCATTTAAAAAGTATGGGAATTTTTACTTTTTATTGCTTGTTTTGAACTTCACAAATAAATGAGAACAAAACTTCCCCCTGTGTCCGCTGTCTGCTGTCTGTGATCATAGGGTTTTGAAGCGGATGTTGTTCAGTATAGATGTTGTAAAAAGCCTGATAATGGGGACTGGGAAAATATGCTCTTCCTGTTAAAAAAAAAAAAAAGAGACACAGAGACAGAGAGGAGAAAGAATAGAGAAATAATAAAAGAGAGAAATAGAGAGACAGGAAGATACAGAAAGAGACACAGGGAAAAAGAAAGGGAGAGGGAAAGGGAAGGAGAAAGGGAGAGAGAGATAGAGACAGAGAAGAGAAAGAATAGAGAAATAAAAACAGAGACACACAGAAATAAACAGGGAGATACAGAAAAAGACAAAAGGGAAGAGAGAAAAAGGGAGGGGGAAAAGGGAAGGTGAGAAAGAAAGGGAAAAAGAGAGACAGATCAATAGAGATAGAGACAAAAGACAGAGAGACAGAGACATGGAGACAAAGACAGAAAAAGATAAGAGAAAGGCAGATATAGAGAATGAGGGAGATAGAGACAGAGAGAAAGAGTTTTCCATAGATCCACTTTTTTTCTCCTCTTTCCCTCCTTTTTTGCTTAAAAACAAACCCAACTTGTGTATGGCACGGCTGTTTTTGGAGTGGGAGACAGTGCTACTTGAGGGTGAATGGGAGCAGGAGTGGAGCTCCATACCTCGTCTCCCTCACTCCTGTGTCCTTCTGTCCATTTTAGGAGGACCCAGAATCACCTTCCTGGTCTCCCTTTAGAGTTCCTATTCAGTTATTTTCCTGTACTAGACAACTGAGACCTTTTTTGGGGAGGTTGTGTGTTGTGAAACTATGGATTATCGATAAATGCTTGGTACCCAATATTCCCATGGCTTTTTTCTCCCAAGAGAACCCATAACACTGGTTTTTCAGCAGAAACATCCCCGGATCTAAAGGAGTTGAGTTCAAATCTGTTCCTTACTTCCTGGTTGATAGGAAACAAGTCATTTGTACTTGCTTTGCAAGAGGCTGGGATGACAGTATAGTTGGAAAATGCTTTGCAAAACTTCAGGTGTGATGGAAATGTCACCTGCTCATGTCTCCTTTCCTGGATCTTGAGTTTCCTCATCTGGAAAATGCTGTTAATGACTTCTCTACCAACCTCCTTCCTGTGTTAGGAGTGAGAGTCAATGAAGTAAATTTACCCCCTAAAAAAGGCCCATCCCCTAGTGAAATGGGGTATTTCCCCAATCAAGATTGCCCCATGGGCAGGATAGAGTACTGAGGCTTTCACAAAGGAAATGTTAAAACCTTGCCAAGAATCCTGAGACTTGTGGGATTTTGCCCTCTTAATCTAGCAAAAAAGCCTTTTATATTTCTGATCATAAAAGACACATATGCGTATGTATATGTGTATCTATATTTATATGTTCATGTGAGTGCATATGTGTGTGTGTGTGAGAGAGAGTATTTCCTTAAGAAAGGAGACCGAACCAAACTATTTCTCTTCAAGAGGCTGAGAAAGGGTTAAAAAATGTCCTCTCTCCAAATTTCCCTTCCCCATTGCTGGTCACTAGCTGGCATCAATTTATGATATGTTTCCTTACTAGGTTTAAGTTGTTTCTTTATTTTGATTTTGCTTTTTTTCTTCACATAAAAGCTATGGTTGAACATAACATTTGTGGGTGGCCTGTTTGTTCATTAGTGGAATACATAGTGGGCTGATGGGAGATGCCAGCAGTTAGCTGAAATAAAAGTACAAAAAAAAAAAATCAGAAGAATCAATTCTGTTCTAGTGACCAGATCTTAGAACTTAGCATTTTTATGTATTTTTACTAGTAAGTGATAAATCTTCAAAACAGTGGGATTTTAAACTGAACTTTTCCCCATGTACTAAAAAAGCAGGATAGTGAGAACTTGGGTAACTGGGGCTAGACATCATCTGCCTTTCCTGTTTCATTCTCTAGAATTAAGTCTTTAAATAACACCTACTATGTGCCAGGCATTGTGCTAAGTCTCCTCCCCTTTTTTTAAACTAAAAATTATCTCATTTGATCCTCACAACAACTCTGCAAGGTAGTTACTATTATTATCCCCACTTTATAGCTGAGGAAACTGAGGCAGACAGAAGTTAAGTGACTTGCCCAGAGTCACACAGGTAGTAAGTATTTGAGGCCAGATTTGAAATCAGGTCTTCCTGACTCCAGGCCCTGCACTCGATTGCATCCCCAGCTGCCCTTAAGAGAGAGAGAGAAGTGAGTCAGGGGGAAACAGGTGAGGAGAGAAAGAGACAGAGACAGAGAGAGACACACAGAGACAGAAAGTGATAGAGACAGAAACAGAGAAGAGAGACAGAAAGAAACAGAAAAACAAGAGAGAAAGAAAGAGGAGGAGGAAGGGGAGAGAAAGGGAGGGCAGAGAAAGAGAGAGAAATGGAGGAGAGAGATTTGAGGAGAATGAAAGCTCAACCCTCCAAGGAGACACAGTGTAGTCTTGAGGAGAAGGGAGACATGAGTACAAGTCAGCCAGCTTTGCTTCTCAGGGTATCAGCTATTGGTTACATGAGTATCCCGGGGTTTAGGGCTGGATTTTACAGAGGGAACTGAGCACTCCGGGAGGCTGTGACATCCACAGTGGCCCAGAGCTGATAGTCAAACTCTGGTCTTCTGAAAAGTCATTATTCTTCCCATTGTACCACACAGACTACTCTCTCTAGGCCCCCATGAACCCTTGGAAAAGAGGCCGGCCATCTCTGTCCTCCAAGGATGGAGAACTGTCTCCCTTCTCTATAGCCCTGTAGGACTCATAATGCACTTTCTTCATGACAACCCCTGGAAGTATTAGATGGCATGAGAATTATATTAGCTCTTTTTTATAGTTGAGGAAAAAGGCTCCACAGGTCACTGGGCTTGCCCAGGCTCACACAGCTAGCAGCCATCTGAATCCTGATTTAAACCCAGGTCGCCCAGGTTTCACGACTGGCACTTGTCCAACTGCCCATTGCTCCCCATAACATCTTATAGGGAGAAACAATCGGCAAGACAATGTGTCCAGGGGCGTCCTGTAAGAAAGAATTTGAAGATGAGATCGGAATCCAATTTTCTTGTCTCCACTACTCTATTCCATTACTTTCAGCTGCCTTCTGATAATTCTGATAGAGAACTGAAGAAGAAAATAAATCATGGGTTATCAGAACTGGAAGGGAGCACTCCTGAAACAGACCCACAGAGGGATGGTGACTGGTACCCAAAAAGAGTGGCAGGACCAGCCCTTGGGGACTTGGCCCATTCCTGGCTAACGTGGATGTTTTAGGTGATTCTCGGGGGACACAGGTCCATCCCGTTGCGTTTCTTGACTTTGCTGTACAGGGGTATCCCAGGCCCCCTCCCTTTTACCTCATGGAGGGCCCCAGGAAGTGTCTGTTGGTAATGCTGAGGCTCTGGGCTGTCCTGGCGGTGTAGCATCTTGGAGCTGTGGACCTCCAGTGGGGGTGGAGGGAGGGCTTCTGGTTCTACTGCAGACTGTCAATGACGGAACAGCATTTGGCAAAGATATTTTCTGCAGCATCTTCTGCCAGGATCTGAAGAAGGTGTTAGGTATGGAGGGGGAAGGGTCAGCCCCAGGCCAGGGGAGGAGGGACCCCTGTCCTTACTTCCCCCCAAGTGTATCACTACCACCAGCCCAAGCCCAGAAATGGGGATTTCTTGTCATGGGAGGCAGAGCTTTCAGGGACTTCAGATTTCAACCCCATTCATTTTTCAGATAAGAAAACTGAGAAATAATCTCAAGATCATACGAGCAGAACAAATTTGAGAGTTGGGATCTGAATCCAAGTTGCTCTGACTTCAAATGCAGGCCCCATTCAACTAAATTGTTATTTTCTGCTTTAAGGAAACCTGACATCTAAAAATGCCATTCCTTCAACATCAGAGGTGGAAGCTAGATCTGTCTCCCCTGCTCTAGGCTGCTTTCTCGTAATTCTGATCAAGAGCTGAAGAAGATATCATGCAGCTTATGATCTGCTAACGAGATTAGCAGTAATCACCTCTCATTGGCTATAAAATTAAAAAGTAATTTTCTACTTTAAAATGGCTGAAAAGGAGAATAAATCATGAGATATCAGAACTGGAAATGAGCACCCCTAAAACAGACCTACAGAGGGGGTGGTGACTTGGACCAAAAAGAGTGGCAACCCATCCCTGGCTAACGTGGGTATTTTAGGGTACCCATAACTGCCCATGATTCTAAGGGGACAAGAGTCTGTTGCCTTTTCCATTTTTCAGATGGAAAAAAAAAATGAGTCATTGAAAAGGAAAGTCCCAGAACTAGGAAAAATGAGTTGAAATTGTAAGTGGACAAATTTAAGTTTGAGGTGTTAAAAAACTACCACATAATTAGAGCTATCTTAGAATGGGATGGGATGCTCAGACCAGTGACTTGTGCCTCACTAACAATAGCTAATAATAATAATAAACATTTGTATCTATGTGCCAGACACTTTATTGTCTATCACTGCTCCTCACATTGTCCCCCACTTTGCAGATGAGGTTTGCCCCTGAGGCAAACAGAGTGGCTTGCCTGCAAGGGGTCTGCCTCCAAGCCCAACCTGGATGGCATTGTTCAGGCTGGTGGGGGTTCAGGAGAGGATGAGCTGGGCCTCGGGGTCCCCTCCCCTCCCTTCCAACTTAAGATTCTATGACTCAGACTAATGGAGCTAGAAGGAATTTAGATCACAGAATGTAGAATGTTAAGAGTCAGGGGGAACCTTAGCTCATAGAACACAGAATGCCAGAGCACAGAGGGAACTTGGACATCATCCAGCCCGCCCCCCTTATCTTACAATCTTGAAAGGAAAAGCTTCAAAGAGGAAAAATGGTTTGCTTTAGGTCAAGAACCAAGTGGCCGGGCCAGTATTGGACCCAGTCCTGAGGCTGGGATCTTTCGGTTTGCTTCTTACTCTGCTGCCATCCAGACTTTCCTGTAAATGTCAGCAGAGACCCTCCCCTTTTCCTCTGCCCTCGCCCAGTTGGGATCATTTCGCCCACCCCCCTCACTTTTACAGGTGAAGGCCTGAACACAGGCTGTTGGAGCACCTACATTCCGGAGAAGGTTTTTCTGCTGGTAGAAAGCCAGGATGGGCTCGCACAGGGTGTAATGGGTCTCCAGCCGCTGGCGTACAATGTCCTCAGCATCGTCCTCACGGTGCTCTTCCTGGCCTCGAAGCAACACCCGGTGAATCATGGTCTCCGTGGAGCAGTCGAAGACAATGACGATGTTGGGGGAGCGACCCACCTGGTGGGGTGAGGCAAGGGAAGAGGCTGCAGGGGGTTCCCCCTTACTGTCCCCCCTCCAGTCTCAGAGGTGCTGACTGAGGGAGCAGCGAGGGCCTAGCTAGCAGTCGCTGTGAAGAGGGCAGATGCTCCTTCCAAGAGTCAGGGGCCTGTCTTTGCAGGTGCTCAAGAGGAGAATGGATGACCATGCTTGGGGATGTCAGAGGGAACGGCCCTACCCGTATATAGGTTGGCTCACCCACACGTGTAAAATCAGTAATAATAATGGTGATGAGTAGTAACATTTACATAGTGTTTTTTAGGCTCCAGGCCCTGTGCTCTAAGCTTTTGATCCAAAATGGCACCTTATTACCCCATTTTATAGATGAGGTAACTGAGGCAAAGAGAGACTTAATAACTTGCCCAGAATCACAGAAGTAGTAAAAAGCCAAATTAGCCGTCTTGAGTAGGTTTTGTTGGGGGGGTTTTGTATTTTTAACTCTGAGACTGCTTCTATGAATGTTAAAGGAAGAGTAGTGGACAGGGAATCAGAAGGTCTGGGTTCAAAACCCAAACTTTCCCTTTCTGGGCTTCAATTTCTGCATTTGTAAAATGATTAGATTTGAGCTAAATGATCTTTTAGGCCTCTCATCTCAAAAAACTATGAAACACATGCTTGTGTGACCTTTATAAGTGACTTAGCTCAAACTTTGTGCGTCCTGGTTTTCCATTTGTAAAATGGGAATAAAATGGGAATCCCCCCAAAAAAATCCTATTAAGAAAATGTTCTGTAAACTGCAGAACACTATACAGATAAGAAGTATTGCTATTGTAATGAACTGAACCAGCTACGCCCAGCGAGATGCCTAAAAACCATTACATTGAATTCCCAATCCCTATATTTATGCCCACCTGCATTTTTGATTTCCTTCACAAGCTAATTGTACAATATTTCAGAGTCTGATTCTTTTTGTACAGCAAAATAACGGTTTGGTCATGTATACTTATTGTGTATCCAATTTATATTTTAATGTATTTAACATCTACTGGTCATCCTGCCATCTGGGGGAGGGGGTGGGGGGTAAGAGGTGAAAAATTGGAACAAGAGGTTTGGCAATTGTCAGTGCTGTAAAGTTACCCATGTATATATCCTGTAAATTAAAGGCTATTAAAAAAAAAAAAGAAGTATTGCTATTACTGTTATTATAGGTAATATCAGAAATCAAGTTTTTATAGCAACTTTTACAAAGTGTTGTATTTTTTTTATATAATAACTCTGTGTGATAAGTTGTGTGTCTCCATTTTTAAAGAGCAGGGAAAGTTATGTTTTTATAGGCAGCAAGGTGGCAAAGTTGATAAGAGTGTTGGCCCTAGAGTCAGGAGGACCTGAGTTCAAATCCAGCCTCAGACACTCACTAGCTGTGTGACCCTAGGCAAGTTACTTAATCCTGTTTGCCTCAGTTTTCTCATTTGTAAAAATGAGCCAGACAAGGAAGTGGCAAAATTACTCCAGTGTGTCTGCCAAAAAAAAAATCCCAAATAGGGTCACGAGGAGTCAGACATGACTTGGACTCAAAAGCAAACATGTTTAAAGAAACTAAGCAATTTATTACGAGGTCTTCTGCTGACCAATTTTTTCTTTACTTTTTTTTTAAAATTCATTATTGCAAGGCATACATTTGGAAATAAAAGTGATAGACAAACAAAAGCTATCTGTTTTTTTAATTGCCCAAGACCACATCATGGTCTTGGTTTTTTAATTCCAAGGCTCTGAATCTATTTTTTTTTCTTTAGAAACTCAACCCAAATTTGTTGCATTTTGCTTCATTTTTATCACTTTAGATCTGGAGATCTTAGAGATCATGGAGTCCAACTGGCTCGTTTTACAGATGGGACCACTGAGGCTGGGAGACAGACGGCAACTTGCCTGCCATTACACAGATCCTAAGGGAGCACAGACTCTCACTCCAAATTCACTGGGTCTTTCTAGCACACTGCACTGCCTTTCCAAAGATCTCCCTGTTTTCAACTCATTCAACCAAGCATTCTCTGCCACCTTTTTCCAGTCCCTCCTAATTCTAAGGCCTTCCCTCTGTTGATTCCATCCGGTATCTTGTGATTTTTGCTTGCTTGTTTGTATCTGTTTGTTGGCATGTTGTCTCCCTTTACATTATGAGCTCCTTGAGAAAAGGAACTGTCTTTTGCCATTCTTTATATTGTGCCTGGCACACAGTAGGTGCTTAATAAATACTGGAAAGACTGCTGGAGGACTCCAAAGAATAAAAGGATCTTTCCGTTTTGCAATTCCCTGTTCTTTGACCCGAAATAGGAAGATTCTGCGCTGGCTGCATCTGCACGGCCTGGTTCAGGTCCTCAGCCACCTGATGACGCGCCCCTTCTTCACACTCCACTTCCTGTCCCAGACCCCATAAAGGTGATTTCTCTAGAACAAAGCAGATCTTGACCTCATATGGAATCACATAACTAAATATGGGGGTTGTTAGATTGTGATTTATTATCAGTAAATGTTTGATTTATAGGCCTATTTTATGTGCCCATATACCTGAGGGTCATGTGAAAATTTCTTGAGCAAAAAGGGAGTGGAAAAAGTTTAAGAAGCCGTGTTCTAGGGGCAGCTCAGTGGCACGGTGGAGAGAGCACCAGCCCTGAAGTCGGGAGGACCTGAATTAAATCTGACCTCAGATACTCAACACTTCCTGGCTGTGTGACTCTGGGCAAGTCACTTAACCCCAATTGCCTCAGAAAAAAAAAAAAAAAACAAAGCAGTGGCAGCCCTGCTCTGGAAGGAAGGAGGATTGAGGGAGATGGCCGGATAATGCGTTCCTGCGTGGCGGGTTGGGAAGAAGGTGTCCGGCATCCCCAGACTTGGGATGAGCGCTGGAATCTCGGGGTTTTCCTCAGGGTTGTTACAAAGTCGGGGGTGGGAGGTGGGCCGAGAAGATGGCTGAGTTGATGAAGGCAGGGAGGAAGCAGACACTTACAATGCGCTCAAACTCCTTGGCTTGGCTGAGCTCCCGAGGGAATCCATCTATGAGAAAGCCCTTGCTCTCTGGGCGGGATAACATGTTGTCACTCACCATGTCCAGAATCACACCCTGCAAGGCAGAGACTGGGCATTAGGGAGGTCACGTGGGGTCCTGCACTAACTTGCTGCCATGGGAACCACGGCGTTTACAACTGGGGAAACTGAGACCCAGCCCCACCTCTGTGTTAAACTCCAGTGTCACCATTTAAACGAGATTTAAACAATCTGACTGCTCCAACTCAGCTCTTTCTACAGTTGCTTCAGTCATATCTGAAAAATGGACCCTGATTTCCAACCCCATGCAATTAGTTACCCAGGCCCCAGGACCCAATCGCCCAAATCTGTGAAATGGGTATAATGGCCCGTTCCGTCCCTATGGGCCCCAGAGGAGTCCTTTGAGATGCCGTGAGGAAGGACTCGGGCCACAAAGGCAGCGCTGTGGGGAGCAGGGGGGACGTTGGGTCCTCACCGTGGGCACCAGCAGGCCCTTCAGCATGATGTCCCGGATCAGCTGGCCCCGCACAGTTGCCTGATTTGCCTCCTCCCTCAAAAGCTCCCCAAGGCCCACGTGGCAGAAGCCGTACTTGGCTGCCATGTTCTCACATTGTGTCCCCTTGCCACAGCCTGGTCCCCCCATTACGAAGATGATCCGATAGGACTTGAGCAGATCTGGGGAGCGGGAGGAAGAAGGTAAGCTGGCCTGTGTATGCAGTTGGCACATGTATGTGCATGCTTACTCTTGTGCTTGCTGCATACAAATGTGGGTGCCACCTTTTGTTACAGAATCATACCATGTAGAGCTGGCGAGGATCATATGGTCTCATACAGTGAGAAAACTAAGACTTAATCTTTGCCAAAGATTTGAACCCAGGCCTTCTGACTGCAAGGCTGGGACTGGCCACCAGCTCACGAGTTTACACTAGCAAGGAGGGAGAACCCCTAAACAAGAGGGAGGAAGGCTCCAAGTGGTATCCCCTTGACTTTTCTCCCCACGGCTTCTCCCCCAACCCCTCAAGGAAAGGGACTGGGCTTTCTGCCTGGATCCTGGCCCCCTCCGCTCAGCCACGGGCATGTGGGTAGGGTAGGGGGGAGCTGGACCCCCAGAAGGGTTCCTGGAGATTTACCCTTCTGCTGAGGCCTCAGGGGTTTTCCCACCTGGGGCAGCTTGGAATGGCATCTGCCCATCTTCCCAGTAGCCCTGGGGGCTTAATGACCCTGCCCGCCAACTTCTCCCTCTTGGATCTTGTACTTCCAGAACCCCTTTGGTCCTAACTCAGCATTTCTCTCCCTCTTTACCCTCCCACCCCTGCTCCCCTAGCTTTCTGATGTCATAAGGAACTCTGGGGCCCCTACTATTGCTCTTACCTTGGGTGGGGAGGGAAAGGAGACATACATGGGCCAGGAAAAGGGAGTAGCATGGGACTCTGGAAGCCAACACAGAATCTGGATGAAATCTTAGAGATAATTTAATCCGGGAATTCCAAACTCTATTTGTGTCAAGGAGCAGTCTGGTAAAAGCTATGGATCTCTTTTCAGAAAAATGTTTAAATGCAAATACACACATATATAGACATACATTCATGTGTGTATGTCTATGTGTTTATGTTTATATATGTAGGTATGTGTATAGATATACATACCCATTTGTACATGATGAATTATATTGAAATAGTTACCTAAATATTTTTTTTTTTAAGTTCATGTACCCTGGGTTAAGAATTCCTAACGTAGTCTTACCTTTTGTTTTTCAAGTAGGGAAACTGAGGTACAGAGAGTCAAAGTGACTTGCTCAAGTCCAAGGAAACACAGCTTAGTGGGGCTTGGAGTCTGGGGTCTAAGCTAGGTCTTTTGATTACAAATCCAGTGGTTCTTCCTTCATACTTCTTCAGCCAAAGTGTGATCTCTGTATTCAGAGCCTTAGAGAAAATGAATTTCTGTGCTCTCCCATATCTGAGTTCATTTAAATCTCTGTGACATCTGGGCTGTAGGTCAGGTTTTGTTCTGCTTTTACTAATAGGCTCAAAAATAATTAGAGAAGACAATATCAAAGACAACAACTGGCTCTTCTCGCCACCACTGCTCCTGTTGAACACTACTGTATGCCTTTTTTCCCCCACTCCTCCTATCTGGAGCCTCCTATCTGACTCCCCCAAATATGTCCACATCTCTCTTATTCACAAAGCCTCTTGGCCACATAAATAAGAAATAGATAGCAATGTGCACGAATGTTTGTGGCAGCCCGCTTTGTAGTGGCCAGAAACTGGAAACTGAGAGGATGCCCATCAACTGGAGAATGGCTGGGTAAATTGTGGTATATGAATGTTATGGAATATTATTGTTCTGTAAGAAATGACCAGCAGGATGATTTCAGAAAGGCCTGGAGAGACTTACATGAACTGATGCTAAGTGAAATGAGCAGGACCAGGAGATCATTATACTTGGCAACAACAATATTATACAATGATCAATTCTGATGGACCTGGCCATCTTCAACAATGAGATGAACCAAATCAGTTCCAATAGAACAGTAATGAATTGAACCAGCTACACCCAAGGAAAGAACTCTGGGAGATGACTGTGAACCACTACATAGAATTCCCAATCCCTATATTTCTACATAGAATTCCCACTCCCTATATTTTTGTCTGCCTGCATTTTTTATTTCCTTAACAGGTTAATTGTACACTATTTCAAAGTCTGATTCTTTTTGTACAGTAAAATAACTGTTTGGACATGTATACATATATTGTATTTGACTTATACTTTAACATATTTAACATGTATTGGTCGACCTGCTATCTGGGGGAAGGGGTGGGGGGAAAGAGGAGAAAAATTGGAACAAAAGGTTTTTGCAACTGTCAATGCTGAAAAATTACCCATGTATATATATATATCTTGTAAATTAAAAGCTATATAATAAAAAAAAAGATAGACAGCAGAAGTATAAAATGGATAATTTTGGTAATTTGCCACATTTCTCTCAGGCATTAATTGCTTTGATTCTGATTCAGGAAGCAACCTCAGAGAATGAGGTACCAGCACACATGTCTATATGGGAAATACTCACAGGCTTGAGAAATTTTCCTCCAACCTTCCATTCCTGGGAAGTTTGCTACCTTCCAAGGGAACCCATTCCATAGTTAGACAATTCTTGTTACCAGGTGGCACAGTGGATGGAATGATGGGCCTGAAGTCAGGAAGCTTCATCCTCCTGAGTTCAAATCTGGCCTCAGATTTTAACTATAGGACTCAGGCAAGTCGCTTCACCCCATTTGTCTCAACTTGCTTCCTCATTTGTAAAATGAACTGGAGAAAGAAATGGCAAACTAATTTAGTATCTTTGCCAAGAAAATCTCAAATGGGGTTATGAAGAGTCAGACGTGACTGAAAAATGGACATTGAGCTTTTCCTAATAATTCAGCCTAACTTTGTACCTCTACATCAATACCTCTCCACTCCCCACCTTATCTTCACTCCCAAATTCCCCCCACACTTTTATACATGAAAGACAGAGAGGATGATTGTGGGAACAATCTGCTGGCAGACCTCAGAGAGGACGGGATCAAATGCATAAGTAGAAAAGTTGACTTTATAGAGAACAGCCATCTTTTCCTCAGAGGAGAACTGCTGTTTGGAATCAAGTGTACTGAGATGTAAAGTGTGGGAAAAGAATAAAACTCATGGAGAATCTTTATTTTCTCATTAAAAAATAAGGTGAGGTTCTGATATGATGTGGAGATTAGGGGCAGGGGAAAGAAGCTATGCGAAGCTTGAGAGAAGAGAAAGTTTGGAATATCCTCTATGTTGAAATGAGGCAAGGAATCAGAGAACATTAAAAAGATTGCCTTGCTGCTGCAGGGAAGTCCCAAATGAAACCAGGCAACATAAATTTGTAGTGGACTCAATAAGTTCGCTTGCAGGACATCCTCTGGGGCCCTTCAATCACACTGGCAGTGGTGCAGAGAATTGGTCCAATTATTCTAAAAAATTATTTTTTAATTATGCAAGAAAATTCATTAAACAGTTTTATGTTGCTCTTAGACCCAAGGATCAAGAAATGAAGAAATACTTTTTTCCACTTAGAAGCAGGGTGTGGGATGTTACTTATTACTGCCAGTCCTTATTTTGTTGGATTTATTAAAAAAATTTTTTTTTAAAGGAGGGGGTAGTATATATCAAGAAATGGCTGTAAAGTTTAAAAAAAAACTTTTAATAAATGTTTTAAAATCATTACATTTGGATCGATTTTTTATAGCCTATTAAATAATCTTGGATCCTGACTGCTGTTCAAAGGGTTGGCTGACTTTTCTCGTTATGTGTCATCAATGAATATGATAATCATTCCACCTATGCCTTTTTCCCCCAAAATAATTGATAAAACTATTAAACAGTGCAGGACTAAACATAGGTAGCTAAGGCAGGAGGTTGAGAGGGCTCCTTCTGAGCCGATTAGGAACCATTAATAGCTCTTTCAGTCCAACTATGCAACCTTTTTTTCATTTGCTTAATGCTACCATTTATAACCCTCATCTATCTCATCTTTTCCACAAAGGTAACATGTCATGTTAGGTATGTATTTTTGTGGAACTACCGAACCTATACCTATCTACCCCTAGCTTTTTGCTCCGATGGCTGAATCTACAAAGAAGCAGGCCACCATCCAATTACTCAATTAACAAGCAAGGGAATAAAGTTTATAACTTGTTCAGGAGGTGATACCACGCTCTGTGCATCAGGTCCGGTGGGGTTCAAACAAGGCTATTCAAAACGATCTCTTGCTGCTACCACTTCGTGGCTGAGGTTAGTCACCCTCACTCACCAAATTTAACATTCCCTCGGTCTAGAAGAATTAGGAAATATCTCTGTGACTGCCTTCACCTTGGGCTGGCAAACTCCTTCCTATCCAACTGGCTCTTTGGATGCGTCCTTCCTTCTTCCCTCCTCCTGACCATTTCCCAGTAGAAAAAGTTACTCCTAATTACATTCTCCTTTCCCCATGCGCTGAAAGGATTAGGGGCAGGAATTACAAAGGTTGGGACATCTTTAATTAGGGTAAAGCACCTAATCTTCCCTCCATTTCACCAACTAACATGGCTCCCAGAAACTGCTGCTCTAAATCCCACCCCCCCAGCCCCCATTCCTAGAAAACAGCCTGCATCTATTTGTTGGGGACTCAGCTGCTGTGCTGATTAAGCCAGGTTAAGGCTCAGGCCGCAGCTTCAGTGGTCCCCACAGCAACCGACTGCTCCCTGGGGGTGGCCTGGCTTACAGGGCCCACTTTTCTTCTCTTTCCCGCTCTCTTCTATCTCGAACTCAGAGGAGGAGTTCAAAGGTTGTGCCAGGGGAGCAGGTGCTCTTGCAAGTCCTAATGAGCTAGTAAAGTTTTGAGTCACTGCGTTGTGTGGCAGTTGTCCAAAGAGCACAGACTATCTTCAGAGCACTGACTACATGGGCCACAGTAACTGACAGAAAAGCACCCCAAAGAGGGGTGGGGTTTTTCTGTCGCTCAGTGTATAAGAAGCAATGATGAAAGATTCCTGATATGATGAAATAGCTTGATTATCATTCAGGCTCTTTTCACTTGCTCCAGCATCAGAACAAAGGACATTTCAAACCTTCCAAAACACATATTGATTTTCTTTCAAACTTCTTTTCTGACCAGTCACCACACATCTCAGACATCCCAAAGGAATTTCATAACTCTGCCAATTATCAATTCATTGATTTCTCCTTTATCCAATCATTCGCTGAACTTTACTGTCCCAGTCACCACCATTTCTCAGTCTCCAGTTTCCATAACAAATTGACATTATCTTCATGATTTTATTGACCTCTATCCAGATCTGTGCTGAACATTTACTGGTCCTCTATCATCCGCTTCACTCATCATATCATCCACTCTCCACAAATGCAGACTCTACTAAGCATGATTTTTAATGATTATCAGCAGCCTCTTAGTCTCTAAGAACCTACACCTGTGAGCTTTGTAAAGCTCCTCACGAACCAGATCCCCGAGAGATTCTGAAGTCATCACAGCCACTTACGATAAGCGACCAAGGTGATTTTCTTAGATGATTACTCAGGATCCAATGGGTTCTGGCTGCTGGATCTCTAAAACTAAACAGTCAAAGCAACTGCTGAGTGAAAGAGCCCTTTCAACCTGACCAAGGAGGAGTCATTTGGAGCTAAAGTCACTAGAGGGGAGTGTAGGATAGACAAGAGATACCCTTTCGATGCAACCTGAAGATCACTAGAAGACAGGATGTCTGGGGCATGGTTCATTGTATGCAAAATCTCAAAAGCGCTCTACAGGCAGCAGCCTCCTCTCGAGGGAAAGAGCCCAGGCTTTAGATCCCAGCAAAGGAGTCTCTGGAGGACAAAAACCCCACCAGCCACCGGTGAGGAGGCAACCAAAGAGAAAATCCTGATGGCAGAACCTAAGATCAGCTAAGGAAGAGACAGGGATGAATTCTGGGAGCATGGTTCCATTGTTATAGAGAAATCTCAAATGAAAAGCTCCCTCTACCAGGGCAGGCCAGCACCTCCTCTGCAATCAGCAGTCGCGGAGAGTTGCCCAGGCCACTAAGAGGTCCCCTGTCAAGGGGCAAGTCTTCCTGGTCAGGGACAAGACCCTGCCCACCACGCCCCACCGGCTGTGAGGAGGCAAGCTCGAGGGGGCAAAGCCGGCTCTCACACCTCGGCTCAGATGGGAGGTCGCAGCGCCCCTGGGCCTCGCTCGTGGAAGGCTGGAGCTGGCGGGTTGCCGGAGTGTGGGAGTTCAGCGGGGGCAGCCAGGCCACAAATAGCCGCTGGGCGCTGGCTGTCTCTAGCCCTCTGCTAAGCGCCGAAAGGCTCGCTCCCACGGACGTCGGCACGGAGTCCCACCTGCCGGGCGGGCCTCTCTGGGGAAGGGAAGCCTTCAGAAAACGGAGCGGGTCCGAGTTTCTGCGATGAGCCCCGAGGCCGGCTTCGCGGGCGGGGAGGCATCACTCCAGCCCGGACAGGCCACGGAGGCCGAGCCCCCTCCTCGGTCACCCTGCGACCCTCCTCCCAAAGGCCACTGAGTCGGGCCGCCCAGCCCCGGGCGGGACTGCCGTGCTGCACCGGCAGACCGGGACGCTGCCCGCGCTGGGGTCGGGGCGATCCGGGCGAGCCGCCCCGGGGGAGCCAGCCTGGAGGCCGCTCCCGTAGCCTCTGCGAGAGGGGCCGGCCCTGCGTCGTCCAGCGGCGCAGCAGCACCAGGGAGGCAAGTTAAAGCTCGCCCCGAGGGAAGAGTTCCCGCCCGAGCTACGCAGAAGCGGCCCGGCACCCCTCCCGCCGGCGGCGGCTGGCCGCTTGTCCCAGGCGGTGCGCGGACACGGCTGCACCGCAGCCCCAGGTGCACACCAGCCCCTAAGGGTGGATGCGCCTGTTTCCCGGAAGGGGGAGGGGGAGGAAGCCTAGAATGCGGTTGCCATGGCCTCGCAGTCGCCGTGACAACTCCGCCAGGGAGAGTGCGCCTGCGCACAGGGCGCGGGCTCGCCACGCCCGGGAGGGTCCAAGAACTACGGATCCCGAGATGCGCCGCACGACAAGGAGAATCCTGCGACGCCGGCGGTCGCCCTACAAGATGACGACACAGGAAACGCCGGGTCAGTCCGGCCCGCGCGGAGAATTTACCGCCTCGTGAATAATTAACGAAGCACGGCCGACTCCTTTCCCGCGCCCGAGCATGGGGCCGAGACCCATTCCGCCTCCGCGGCGCCCGCGCCACGCTTGTCCGCGATGGGGGGAAGGGGCCGGGCACGAACCTCGGGGCTTGCCGCGGCTCGCCGCGCGGGCCCCCGTAAGGCCGCCAACGGTTGTCAAGACGACGACGCGGAAAGTTTAGTTTCCGGGTCAAGCCGCGGCGCTTGCTGGGACTCCAGGTTCCCCGTGGCGGCTCTTCCTGGTTTGCGGGAGGGACCTGGCCGGCGTCGGATCGCCTCGGGCTTGGGAGGGGAGATTGGGAGCCGGCGCGCCACCAGTTTTGACCCTCCGGGCGGTCCCGCCGCGGGCCCAACTGGACAAGATGACGAGCCTGGTGAGTGAGCGGGCGCGGCCCCGGCCCCTGTCCCGTGGGGGGTGACCCCGGCGCGCCCTGTGTGCGGCGCCCCAAGCTAAGCCTGCCTGCAGGCCGGGGCCCGCACGGACGCCCCGTGCCCGGAGTCAGCCCTCCGGGCCGCCTCTGACGCCCCGGGGCTCGCCCCCCTCGGGCCGGGCCGCCTCTGACGCGCGCTTCTCCCCGCAGGGCACCAGCAGCCAGACTGTGACCGAGTATGTGGTCCGCGTTCCCAGGTGAGTTGTGCGGGCTGGGCGGGGCTGGGGGCGGGCTGGGGGCGTGGGGGCGGGGCTGGGGGCGGGGCTGGGGGCGGCTCAGGTCCCAGCGCCGGCTTCCGCCGCCGGCTCTTGCCTTCCCTGGCCCGCTAACAGCCTTCTCCCCGCAGGAACAACCTCAAGAGGTACAACATCATGGCGTTCAACGCGGCCGACAAAGTCAACTTCTCCACCTGGCACCAGGTACACGCCGGGGTCAGGGAGCAACGATGGAGGAGCCTGGGGATGAGGGGAATGAAGGCTTTGAGGCGGGGCCGGGGGGGGGGGCGGGTACGGGGCCTGCACGGGCAGGAGAAAGGGCATCTTCCTAACGCCGGGCGCCCAGCGTCCGTTAGACACCTGTCGTAGGCTCAGTCTGCCCGCACACCGAACAAGATGCGCAGGAAACACAAGAAAAAGGCTCCCTGCCGGGTGCGTGATTAGATGCCAGGCGGCAAATCTAAGTCCTGGCCGCAGAACGCTGAGGGGGCGGGGCTGGATCATTCCTGGGGACCGCGGGGGGAGGGGCAAGCTGCCCCTCCCCCAGTCCTTGCAGGGCTCTGAGATGAGTGGCTTCTCCCGTGTCAGGCCAAGATGGAACGGGATCTGAGCAACAAGAAGATCTACCAGGAGGAAGAGATGCCAGAATCTGGGGCTGGCAGTGAGTTTAACCGGAAGCTCCGGGACGAGGCCAGGAGGAAGAAGTACGGCATCATTCTCAAGACCTTCAAGGCTGAAGACCAGCCCTGGCTCCTCAAAGTCAATGGCAAAACAGGCAGGAGGTGAGCGGGCCTTTGGGAGGCCCCTTCCCCTTCCCCTTCCCCTTCCCCTTCCCCCTCCCCTTCTCCCCCCCCCAGGCTCTGGCCTCTTCCGGAGCATTCCTCCAGCCTTAGGGGATGAGGCCCCAGGGAGTCTGCCTGAGGCTTGGCTGCAAGGCTCTGGCCCCGCCCTGGGCCCTGTTCCCAACCCTGTCAGTGCCTTGGGCCTCAGAGGGCTGAGAGAAGTGGGGGCCCCGGAGGAGTGGCAGGGCCCGGACCGTGAAGACATCTTTGTCCCCTTTCCTCTTGCCTGCTGCAGGTTCAAGGGGGTGAAGAAGGGCGGGGTGACAGAGAACACCTCGTACTACATCTTCACCCAGTGCCCCGACGGGGCCTTCGAAGCCTTCCCCGTGCACAACTGGTACAACTTCACTCCGCTGGCGCGGCACCGGACGCTCACGGCCGAGGAGGCCGAGGAGGAATGGGAAAGGTGAGCGGGCAGGGATCCGGGCCCATCTCCCATGGGGGAGCCAGCCTGCAAGGGAGGGGGGTCCCCGGGGCTCCAGCCTTTGCATCAGGCAGGTGTGGAACCTCTTTATTGAACTTCCTGGGCCGTGTGATCCTTGGTGTGTCCTCTACCTCCTAGTGGCCCACAACCTGGGTCAGAGAGCTAGTAATGGGGAAAACCCTCTTCTGCCTTGGAGAGCTTGGCCAAGTGCCCTCAGCTCCTGGGCCAGAGGACTTCTGAGTTTGCTCCGGCTCTACTTCTGTGATCAGAGGATTCAGGGGACTCTCACAGCAGGGGATCATTTCCTAATTCCACATGAAGGGTTCCTGCCCCCATTCCTTGGCTTTGGAAGAGCCTGGGACAGACAGACACACACACACACACACACCTCCCAATGCAAACAAACTAGACCTAAGCACAGAAGGGAAGCAGAGAGTTCTGAGCTGGGCTTCCTCAGTCAGGGAGGGCTTCCTGGATGAAGGGACTGCCCCTCCTGGAGACCCTGCATGATGCACAGCCTTGTTTGCAGGAGGAACAAAGTCCTGAACCACTTCAGCATCATGCAGCAGCGGCGGCTGAAGGACCAGGACCACGACGAGGATGAAGATGAGCATAAAGAGAAGAAGAACCGGAAGAAGCCCAGTGAGCTCCGCATCCACGACCTGGAGGACGACCTGGAGATGAGCTCTGATGACAGCAATAGCAGTGGGGAGGAGGGTAAGGATGGGGGGCTGGGGCTGTGAGTGTGCTGGGGGAAAGGCCCCTGAGGGGATCAGTGACCAGGACCTGACCTCCCCCTGCTCTCCCCAGGAGAGAAGGTCCCCAAGAGCAAGAAGAAGGCGGCTCCCTCCAGGGGGGGCAAGAAGAAGAAGAAGAAGGGCTCTGATGATGAGGCCTTTGAGGACAGCGATGATGGGGACTTTGAGGGCCAGGAGGTGGACTACATGTCAGATGGCTCCAGGTAAAGGACACGGGCTCCTCCCTCCCCCCCTCCTTCTTCCTTCCAGACTCAGCGCCCAGGCCACAACCTGCTCACCTGCAGCCTGTTCTTTCTCTTGCAGCAGCTCTGAGGAGGAGGCAGTAGGGAAAGCCAAGGTGGTCCAGCAGGAGGAGGATGGCCCTAAAGGTAGGTGTGGGCCTGAGGGCAGTACCCATCCCTCCCTTTGTCTTTCCTTGTGAAGAGCAGGATGTCCAGTGCAGAGCAGGTTGGCCAGTACTGGTTAAATGCCAGCCACTGAGGAGACTTGTGTTGGAGAGAAAAAGGCCCTGCCCTCAAGGGGCTGACATTGTGCTCCGGAGAATGTGGACTCAGAGAGGTGCAATTCAAAAGGGGGGGGGGGTGGAAATGCTCATAACTGTGATCCCAAAAGGTCTCAAATGGGAAGGCTCGCTTCAGGGAAGTGTTAAACTGAGCTGAGCATCCCAAGAAAAGGAGGGTTCCTGGCCTGTTCAAAGCCTTTGTGGGTAAAGAACAGTAAATAGGCCAGTGTAGTTGGGTTATTTAACTTTTGAAAGATATCATGTGAAAGATATGTAGTAAGGTAGGTTGGGACCAGATTGAGAATGGCTCTAAATGCCAAAGAGAAGTTTGTTATCTCAGCCTAGAAAACAAGAGAAAACACCTGAAGCTTCTTGAGCTTCTTTCATTAGAGATCACTTTTCACTTGAGAAATTTTTACTTGACCCTGAGTATATAGGAATATAAAATAGGTAAACAAATCAAATACTTATTTTAAAAAATCATTATTTAAAGATTTCTTCCACCCTCTCCACATACATTTCAGCTACAGGACCCTGTATGAGGTATGATTCACAGTTTAAGAATCTGGGCTCTAGAGGAAGGGTAGGAGATGGGAGAGATTGGAGACAAGGAGACCAGTAAAAAGGAAGCTGTTGCAGTGATCCAGGTGAGAAAGAATGAAAGTCAAAATTGGAAGGGGAGAGAACAAAGACTAATTAGAAATAGAGAAGTAGAACACACAAGACTTGACAATATGAATAATAAGGAGCAATAGAGCTTTTAAAAGAAATTTGGGAAAAACTTTTTAAAAATAGGGAAGTTAGAGGATGTGGGTTTGTGGGGCGTGCAAGGAATGTGATAAGCTCTGCTTTCCTTATGTTGAATTGGAAATGCATATGTGCAACATCCATTTGGAAAGAGAAAAAGGCAGTTATGCTTAATTAAGAGATCAATGGTAACCTTGATGACAATGGTTGCAAAATAGAGTCCCTTTGCTTCCAAAAGCCAGGCTCCTGTAAGGAGCCGAGAAGACAGTGGCAGGGGAGGGAGCGCTTTCCCTGAGGAAGGGTGGGAAGGGGAGCAGAGAGCCACAGGCCTTTCGCTGCAGAGGATGCTTTAAGCCTGGGCTAAGTCGGGGTGCCAGTAGGCAGCAGAGCCGAAGGCAAGGGCAGCTCAGGGTCCCTGGACCAAGAGAGTGTTCTGGCTTCCCCGTCAGGTATTGATGAGGAAAGTGAAAGCAGTGAGGAGAGTGAGGAAGAGAAGCCCCCTGAGGAGGAGGAGAAGGAGGAAGAAGATAAGAAGGCCCCCAACCCGCAGGAGAAGAAGAGGAGGAAAGGTGAGCTCAATGGCCAGAGGAGCTGGCCCTGCGTTCAAGGCCTTCACGCTGTCTCTGCACAGCTGGTGTCCCCACAGCCGTCCCAGATGCCCTCTTGGCTGAGGGTTCCCTGGCCTTCCCTTCGGGCGTCCAGCACTCCCTGCTCTCCTTGTGCTTACTCTTAATCCTCTCTCCTGGCCCCTGAGCTGCTGGGGGAAATGCGCTTGGAGGCCCCAGAAGCCTTCAGGACTCCCCAGAAGCTCTCCTTCCTTCCCCAGAAACCCCTCTGGCTCCCCCAACTTCCCTGCCTCCCCCAGATCCCCTCCTTGGAGCCCCAGCTCCTCTCCCTGCCTCCTCTGGCCTGGCCCAGCTTTCCCTGCCAGGGCAGCCCACAGTTAAGGCTGCTGCTTGGGCTCAGTTCTGTACCTGCCAGTACCTGCCATCAGGCCAGCTCCCTGAGGGCAGAGTCTGTGCGAGGTGTCCCTTTGCCCAGCCCCGGGAATGAGGGAGAGGGGGTTCTGGGAGACGGGCCTGGGGCTCAGGCTCCCCTTTGTCCCTCAGGAGACAGCAGCGAGGAGTCGGACACCTCCGAGGAGAGCGACATCGACAACGAGGCATCCTCGGCCCTCTTCATGACTGTGAGTATGGCCCTGGGGGACCCTGGCGCAGGGTGGGCTCCTCTTTGCCCTTCCCCGGCTCAGTCTCCCTTACCCCTTTCTGCAGAAGAAGAAGACCCCCCCCAAGAGGGAGCGGAAGGCCTCGGGCAGCAGCTCCAGGGGCAACAGCCGCCCGAGCACTCCTAGCGTGGACAGCGGCAGCACGTCCTCCACCCTGCGGGCAGCCGCCAGCAAGCTGGAGCAAGGTGAGGTGGGCCCCGGCCTCCACCCCTCCCCCATGAGCCTGTGTCCCCCAGGGGCCCACTCCTGGCCCCCGTCTCTCCCTCCCCTCTACTTTTTGGGCACTTTCCCAGCTTCTCTTTGGGAGGTTCTGTTGGCCCCTCTGAGAGCAGACAAGCTCATTTTGGGGGTACAGGGGCAGGGTCCCAGACCTGGGAGGGGAGAGCTCCCCGTCCTCCGCCACTGCAGTGTGTCGTTCAGTCTTGGGGCCCACTTTGAGCGCACAGTGACAAGGGGGACGGCCCAGAGGGAGATGACCAGAATGGCGCGGGATTTGGAAGCAAAGCCCAGGGAGGCCTTTGGAGGCTCCTGAAGGAGGGGCTCCTGCTCAGGTGTAGAGAAGCCTGAGCTTTGAGAGACCCCTCCAGCTCTGACCTGGGGTTGGATGGTTTCATTGCAGGGAAGCGGCAGACGGGACCCAGTGATACGCCTGCTGCCAAGCGCCTGAGGCTGGATGCCGGGCCTCAGAGCATCTCAGGGCGGGGGGGGTTGGGGCCAAGCTGGGCAGCAGTGGGTGAGTAAGGGGCCATTTGAGAGGGTGGGGTCCAGGTGGGCAGCATTGGTTGAATAAAGGGCCATTTCTGGAGCCTGGGCAGCAGAGCCTCTGTCCCCTGACCCTGACCTTTCTCCCCCCAGTGATGTGCAGGTGACAGAGGACGCGGTCAGGCGCTACCTGACCCGAAAGCCCATGACCACCAAGGACCTGCTGAAGAAGTTCCAGACCAAGAAGACGGGGCTCAGCAGCGACCAGACAGTCAACGTGCTGGCCCAGATCTTGAAGCGCCTCAACCCGGAGCGCAAGATGATCAATGACAAGATGCACTTCTCTCTCAAGGAGTGAGGCGGCCGCCGGGACACAGCCGGGGCAATAAAAGCAGTTCAGTCTTTTTCTCAGGCTCTGTGTGACTTTCTGGGGGGGAGGGAGGGGACTGTGGGTTTGGGAGCTGGTGGCCCGAGAGACCATCGGGGGCAGCTCCCCGACTACAGGTGGGGAAAATGAGGCCCACGGAAGCAAAGGGACTGGTCAGGGCTGTCAGGCCCTGCCCCCCCTTCCTCATCCCCGCAGGACTGCCTTCCACCAAGGGATTTGATCTGGAATCCAGGTGTGGAAACTTCTCTTCCTGCAGTGTCCCCTCCCCACGCTGCACTTGGCGGCTGCCGGGAATGTCTGGCATGTCGGGCTAATTCTTGGGAAATGTCTGGCATTCCCAGGAGGAGACTCTTGTTCCCCATCTCCTCACCCCCACCTTGGAGGGGAACATCCATGAGGAAATAGGTTCTTCTGGACCCCCGGCTCGCTTCCCTCCCCTCTCCCCTCCTCCCTCCTAAACACAGGTCCAGCTTTCAGGGACTGGTGTCTGACAGCTTGGTTCTCTGCCTAGCAACGGGATAGAGGGGATCCCCATCCTCACTTTGCCTTCTCGCCTGTTGTGGAAGAGCACCAAGTTCCCTGGCCTAATAATCTGTGGCTCAATGAAGGGAAAATGTGGGCTTTGATGGGGTGTTTCCTGTTTTGATTTTGGAGCAGGCAGGCCGGAGACAGGGGCATGATGCCTTAATCCCTCCTGCTCAAGTGGGAGCCCAGAACCTAGGAAGGGTGGAGGAGGGATTGCCCAGCATCTGTTGCACATGTGGCAGTCCTCAGTGTCCCCCTACCATTGGTTATTCTGCCTTTCCCTCCAGCTCTGCTTGAGAGATCAGAGGTGGGTCAACAACATGCACTTCGGTCCTCCTGACTGGGGAAAGTCTTACTCTAAAGTTTGGGCATTGAGATGTGATCACCTCCAGCCCAGGCTGGAGAAACTGCATTATCAAAGTCTTGGAAAAAAGCTTTTGGAATGATGAAGGAGGGAGCAACTTTTTTCCTGAATGGTCCACAGGCGTAGCTTTCACTCTTCTCTTCCGATGCTGAACACCCAACAGGGTGGTATAAGCATTAGGGATTCAATGGTAGGCATGATGGGTAACGCTTAAGGCACAGGAGTGGGGCAAGGCAAGAGTTAATATTCTGGGCCGCCCACCCAGCTCTGACCAGTTCCTCCTGCTGGGGGTGGGGGAGATATAGTGGCGTGCATGGAACCCTTCAGTCTCTAGCTCTCCTACAATCCTCAGTGCAGCATGGCTCGGGCACCAGCCTTCCTCACTCTCTTGCTTCTGCTGCCTCCTACTCTGGGGGAACTGCCTTCTAAATCCAGAACTCCAGGGCTACTTCTGGAAGAGAAGCCCACATCTGGGGAATCGACTCTGGTTCCTGGAGCTTCACACCTCAGACTTGGAAAGCTGCCTCGGACCTCCAGGATCAAGAAGCCATGGCTAAGTAAAGGATTCCACAGCAGGCTAGGCAAAGGGCTGTCGGTGTATTCTCCAAGTTAGGACTTCTCAAAACTTTCTCCTTGAAACCCCTTTTGCATGTCCCTGTGTTTATAGGTACATCTGATAGGTATACAACTCAAACATTTACCATTAAACTAACTTTTTGACCCTCACTTTGTTAAATGACCCTATCCTGATCATTTTTAAGAATTTTAAGCAGCTTTGCTCTAAGGAGAGAATGAGGCAAGATCTTCGTTCTCCAGAAGAGGTCTCCTGTTTACACTTGCAATCACCCTATACCTAATGAGTAGCTCTTTTCTTCTAGGGGACCACCTGTTGCCATCTGCTTCAAGAGCCCGGGTATCCAGGGACCTGTCTAGCTCCACCACTGAATGTCAGCTGCAGAGCCTGCTCCTGCCAGTGACTGAGTTGGGCCTCGGCTACGACTCCGACGAGACCATTGCCTTCCGCTACTGTGCGGGCAGTTGCCACAGTCCTTACACCCACCATGGCCTGACACTGGCCAGGCTTTCAGCTGAGGGCCGGGTGATGGGCCAGCCCTGCTGCCACCCCACCCAATACGAGGATGTGGCCTTCCTGGACAACCACCACCACTGGCATCACCTGCCCCAGCTGTCGGCCGCCGCCTGTGGCTGTGGGATCTGAAAGGCACCCTGTGAGACCCACCCTGCCCTCCCCTCCTTTCTCTGAGGTTGGATGTCAAATGCATTTCTCCTTTGCCTCCTCTGGGCCAAGGCCTATTGTGTCCACCTCAGCAGCATCTTGGCAGCCTCATACCTGGCCTACCTAGGCCCACTTGAGAGTAGACATTTATGGACTTGGTAATTGAGATAAAAGTTAATCCTATTCTCCAGAGTGAGTGTGATGGAAACGAGGACGATTTTGGGGGAAGAGGGACATTGTTAATAAAAAGGCAGGTGCTGTGACTTCTATGCACTAGCTGTGTGCCAGGCTCTGTCCTTCTCATCTCAGGGCTGACTGCAATAAGACCTTTATCCATCCAGTTGGGAAGGTGTTCCCTTCTCTCTTGTTCAATAGCAGCCAGACCCAGGGGTCAAGTATCATTTCTCTAACTTTATTCATAAATACTTTATACAAAGTACCCTGTGGTGGTGGAACTTGAAGTTCATTTAGATGGGGGGCCTGGTTCCCCCTCAGGGAGGGAACGGCAAATAACAGAAATTCTTCGGCCCCGTGGGACCCGGTGCTCCCCGAAGAAGGACTCTTCGTCTCGAAGGATCTGGTGGGAGAAGTCGTATCGGGCAGGGCCTCTGGTGTGAAGGGTAAGAAAGGCTTAGGTCAGTTGCTGAGGGAAAGGCTTACTGCCCATCACCATGGTGCCCTTTATATGGTGCTTGGGAGTGGCAGCAAGCATTATAATTCCAATGGCTAGGACTGACACAGGGCCAAGAGATGAAGTCAAAGAGAACCCAAAGATTCAGAACCCCATTTCTAGGAGTTCTGCCCCTCTGGTGGTCTTACCTGAGGATATAGAGGGACCCAGGTTCCAGGAGCAATTCCAGCCACTCCTGAGGATCTTGGGTGTCAACTAGTCGCATGACACTGGGAGAGAGCAAGGAGAGGCCTGCAATGATGCCGCCACAGAACTGGCCAGAGAATTAGAACCACAAGATGTCAGAACTGAGACAGGCAATTTGGGACCATCCCATTTCAGTGATGGGAGGACTGAGGCCCAAGAGGCCTCTAGGTGGCGCAGTGGATAGAGCTGGGCTGATCAAGTTTAAATGGGCCAATGGAGTTTAAATCTGGCCCCAGGGATTTACTAGGTGTATCACAGTGAACATGTCACTTCACCTCGGCTCATCTGTAAGAGTTGCAATCAGCATCAAATGAGATAAGACTTGTAAGACACTTAGCACAGCACCTAGATCATAGTAAGTGCTGCTGTGGCCCAGAGGAAGCTGGTGGTTAGGATTCAAATCGGGCTTTAGATACTTCCTAGCAGTATGACCTTGGGGGAAAGATACTTCACTTCTGCCTTAGTGTCCCCAACCTTGCTGTGGGAAGAATAACAGCACCACTTACAGGTTGTTGTGAGGTTAGCACGGTGCTGAGAGCACAGTAATTGCTTAATAAATGCTTCCTTCTATCCTTCCCAAAAAGGGAAAGGGCTTGCTCCTTCAAAAGTCACACAAGGAGAGGGGAGGACAGGGAGGACCCTCGATCTCCTGGCTTGGACGGCAGTGCCAGAGAAGGGCAAGCACCAGCCAGGACGGGCCTCTCCTGTTCCTGTGGAAGCCTCCGTCTCTCTTCTTGCCCTCACAGGCTGGGTGCCCTGCCCACCTTGATGCTATCCACATGGGGCTTGATGTAGCCACTTTGATGGAGATCCAGGACGTGAACCATGGGAAGCTGGGCCAGAGCCGGGGGGAAGGCAGCTGCCCGAACGCGCTGCAGAATGGCCTGGCTTGCTTCTGACCAGTGGGACTTCTCTGTCTCCCGAAAGCCATGGATAGCCTGCAAGAAGCAGAAGAAGTGGCTAGTTCTGAGTCCAGGGGAGGCAGGAAGCTACTGGGATGCCAAGAGACCCCAAGAGGAAGGAGCTGGAAAAGAGAGCGAGTGGCCAGAGAGGAGGGAGCCAAACCTGGGGGGGGGGTACCCGAGCTTCGGGGCCGAGGGACTGGGGCGCAGAGTCCCGGATTGGCGCCCGCTGGGTGCGAGCGCCGGGCTAAGCGGAAGGCGTGGGAACCCCGAGGCGGCCCTGACGCGAAGCCTGGGACAGCGGAAGAGCGAGGACCGGGGAGCTAGAGGGGCCGAGTGCGGCCCGAACGGGGACGGCATGGCAGGGCGCGAGGCGACGGCAGTAGGGGCACAAGGAAGGGCGCGTCTTGGGGATGCCCGAGAACCGGGGGAGGAGGGAATGGCGAACAGGGGAGGTCGGGGAGACAAGGGAGTAGAGAAGATGGCACAGCACGGAGGAAGGGGAGGTAGAAAGAGAGGGAGGTGGGGGAGTGGGACGCCGGCCCCTGGGACGTCCGGGCGCCAGCACTCACCGCGTCCCAGTGATCGTACTCGTAGCGGCGTCGCCGGAGCTCGGGCTCCAGCTCCCGCTTCAGCGTCTCCTCCTCTGCCGAGCTCAAGAAGCCAGGCCGCACCACGGCCGCCCCCCGCAACCGGCGAAGCACGGTGGGCCCGGAGCCCCGCAGCCAGCCGGGCCAGGTTCCCAGCCCCGGGGCCCGCAGCGCCCCCAGGGCCAGGCGCCCGCTCCAGACCATGGTACCGCCGGCCCGGGCAGCTGGGCCCAGCCCGGGCCCTCCCCTTCCCCTCCGCGATTGGGTGGCGACATTCCGGAGGCCCAGGGCTATTGGCTACTCCGGGGCCCCGCCCCCACGTTCCGGAAGACACCGCGAGGCGTTAACGGACCCGACTCGCGGCCAGCTCAGAAAACCGCCGGCTCCGCCCCTGTCCAGGTGACCTCTGAGGCACCCTCGGGGAAACACTCCACCCGCCTCGATCCGCTCTCGACCCCGAGCCTTCCCGAGGTGCCCTAGTGCACGTGGCCCCCCGGCAGCCCGCCCAGCTCCGAGGAAGCGGCAGGCGGAGCGCCGGCGCAGGGGGGCCGGGATCCGCAAAGAGCTCCGGAACGCGGAGAGCCAAACCCCGCTTCTGCTCTTGGTTGCGAGTCTTTGGCTCGTTGCGGGAAGGGGTCGGTCCGAAGATGGCCCCTGGGGTTCATCCCGAAATTGTTCCGGGTCTAGGCTTGACCTCGCGATGCCCTAATGGTTTAGCGGTTGGAAGTGTGACCAGAGAACTTCTAGTTCCATCTGGGCCACCGGAGCAGGGAAGGACCGCGCCGGTGGGGCCCCAGGACAGCAAACTCTAGTGCCCTCTAGCAGCCTGGGGGAGTGGGCGGGCAGGAAGCCAGGGATTCCTAGGCAGGGGCACAAAGCTTGAGGACAGGCACTCCCATGTGAGTCCCCTGGCAGGTGGCATAAAAGCCACGAGGTGAGGGCATTCATGGAGCACTTATAAAACTCTGTACAAGTCCTCTGTGGGTGGCAGGTGCTATCGTGATGCCCATTTTATAGCTGCGTAAACTGAGGGGAGAGAGGCTCAGGGTTGGTATGTTTGTGTTGGAGACACTTGGGGGTTAAGTGACTTGCCCAGACAGGTGGCCTGAGTTTGCACTTAGGTCCTCCAGGCTTGTGCTCTATCCAGGGAGCCCCCTAGCTGTTGAACAAAGGGATGACAAAGTTTTCTCTGGATGACTAAGAAAAAGGAAGACAGTAGGGACCAAAAAGTGACCAAAGTTTTAATTTAAAATCCACGCTCCCTGGAGAGTCAGTTCTGGGGCAGTAGGCCAGCTCAGACACTGCTCCCAGACAGGACCCCAGAAGCCCCTGAAATCTAAAACTACAACCAGGAGTCCTGGGACAGAGCAGCACAGTGCAAAGGTCAGGGGAGAACCAGTGGAGACAAGGGGCATCGTCTTTTGGGGGTTAAGGGGGTGTTGCTCCTCAGTGTCCCCAGGAAGGAATGGGCTCATTTGTGCTCAGGGCCCAGCTGGAGCAGGGACTACTGCAGACTCCTTCTGTACCAGCTCTGGTTCATCCTCTCCATCATGTGGGGGGTGCACCAACACTTTGTCCAAGATGCCAAACTCCTGGGCTTCCATAGGACTCATGTATCGGTCCCTTTCCATGGCAGCCTCTGCAAGGGGGCAGACAGTGGAGTCAGGACTAAGACATCCAACAGAGATGGTCCTCTGAACCCAGCACACTTCCCCCCCACCCCCCCACCCCTCCCACATACCTAGGGCCTGACTGATCAGAGGCAGCTGTTTGAAAAGCTCAGTCCTGAACCTACACTTGGTCATGAATCCACAGTTCTCTTCACTAGGCCAAAGTAGGTCAGGACTTGGGTTCAAATTCTGCCTTGGACATCTACTAGTTGGGGAAGCTACTTTTATCTTGTTGGGTTTTTTCCTTATCTGTAAAATGAGGCTAACAAACTTCCTATCTCCAAGGTTATTGTGAGGAAAACCTCTAACCACTCAATCTTAAAATGTGAGCTGCTCTTATTTAAGAGCAGTGACCAGAGTGTATCTGGTGGAAAAGAAAGGCCCAGCATGGCCCATGGCTGGGGCCGACTCACCAATGACATCCAGAGGCTGCTTGGTGTGTTTAGCATAGATTCCATAGAGCTGTTTCTTCAGCTTCATGATCTCCTCAGCCTGAATGGCAATGTCTGTGGCTTGACCCTGGGTGGGGGAGGAGGGGATCGCATGAACAGCCAGGGACGGCCCACACAGGGGACACTTCCCAACTTGCAGGGAGCCCAGCCTGCAGTCAATAATTCAACAAATACTTATTAAGTGCCTAATGAGGGCTCACATTTATATTGTGTTCTAAATTTATGAAGTGGTTCCTCATGACAATTTTATGAGGAACACAGTACAAAGGACTATCACCCTCATTTTAAAAATTAAAAACCTGATATTCACAGAGGGGAAGTAAATGGTCCTGGGTCACAATGGTACTGCTACAGCCAGAATCACTAAGCTTTGGTGAAATCCCTACCTACTATGAGCTGGGTGCTGTGCAGAATGTTTAACCGCCAGAACACAAATACCAGTCAATCTTGATACAAAATCCAGTACCTTTCCCTATACAATATAACTGAGAACTATGAACTGAGAAAGATACAAGGTTTCCATGGAACATTCCTTGTTTTTTTATGAAGCTGTATTAGGGGGATAAGATACAAACCCATAACCCTCTGAGTCTGACACCTCTGTTATAGATAACTCTGTAAGAAGCTAAGTCCCAGAGAATGTGCTGATCTGCAGTAGTGGAGGGAGTTTCCTTACCTGGGAGGTCCCTTTATAAATGAAATCACAGGTCTGCATCTGCCCCTATGCTATGCATTATATAAGAGCATGAGAGAAGCACAAGTGACAAAAAGAGCAACAAGAGAGGTGGGTATAGGGACCCTCTTTACCAGCTGAAAAGATCAGGGAAGGCTTCATGGAGGCAACAACATTTAAGTTGGACTTTTTATGAAGTGGGTGAATTCAAAAGAGGCAGAAGGGTGTACAAGGTGGAGTCTCTCCATTTTAACACAATCCTGGAACATTCTATCCTTTCCCTCTCCAGAGGCTTCTGTCCTAAAATAATAAAGTCAATACTAAGCTTTTAGGGCCTCAGTATCCCTATCTGTGGAAAGAGGCTAACAATGCACTCAGGACCTGAAGGCTGTTAAGGAGTTTCAAGTGCTTTATAAACCCCAAAGAGTTATGTAAATGAACAGCTGGGAAAGCAATCTGTAAACTGCAAAATACCCTATAAACACAAGATTCAACTGTGCAGGGGCATAGGGAGAGTGCTGAGTGGGGTTGGAATGGAAACAGAAGGAGGGGGAAAGGAGTGAGGAAGGGAAGGATTTAGAGCAGGAGGGGATGGGGGAAACTGAGGCAGAAGAACAGAGGAGGAAGAAGAGAAGATACAAGAACTAGGAAGTGAGGGGAAGGATGGGACAATGGTGTGTGAAGCCAAGTGGGAATGGAGAGAAGCAGGGCTGCCTGCTGCTACAAGTATGTAACTCACCCGGGCCCCTCCAGATGGCTGGTGGATCATGATTCGAGAGTTGGGCAGCGAGTGGCGCATGCCAGGACAGCCAGCCGCAAGCAACAGGGAGCCCATGCTGGCTGCCTGGCCCACGCACCACGTGCTAACGGGATTCAAGATGTACTGCATAGTGTCATAGATGGCCAGGCCCGAAGTCACAATGCCCCCTGCCACATCAGACAAAGACGAGATGAACACAGGCTTCCATTCCTTCCACCCCAAGCCATCTTCGTGCCCGGCTCCAAGCTCCCCAACCCAAACCTGAACACCCATCAGAGATGCTTTCTTCCTCCTCCCCACCAGGTCACCCTCTTCCTTCCCCCAGCCTGGGATTCTCAGGAGCCCTCGAGATTTCTTTGAACTCTACAGCATCTCCCCAAAGAGAAGCTAGGGACCCAGTTTTCCAATGGGTTTATGGACCACACAAATGAGGATCTATTCCTTCATGGAACTACTTGAAGGTCAAGTTCATTCCCTTATTCTAGAGACAAGAAACTGAAGCCTAGATGGGTTATTATGGGGAAGAGCCAGATTTTCTCATTCTGATTCCAATGTTCCTTCACACTGTCTAAAGGATCCTCAGCAAATCCCTTCCCTTCTCTGGACCTCAGTTTTCCTTTCAACTATGGACCCTATTGGATTATTATGGGGGGGTTAAGTAGGGGTTTTAGGGTGGGGAAGGGTAGTCACTCACCAGGACTATTGATGTACATGTGGATGGGTTTCTTGTTACTTTCTGACTGAAGGAAAAGCAGCTGGGCGATGACTAAACTGGCCAAACTGTCATCAATCTGGGTAGAGAGGACACGAAAGCAGGGAGGAGGTTAACGTCAGGAGGGATCCATGGGCTGAGCAAGGGGCTGAGGTAGCAAATATTATACTCACAGGTCCCATAACACAGATGATCCGTTCTCGGAGTAGTCGGGAGTAAATGTCATAGGCCCTTTCTCCCCGGCCCTACATGAGGAGAGCAGAGTGAAGCCGGGGGGAAAGTAGTTAAGAGAGTGAAGACACTGGGGTGAACAGGGGTAGAAAGGAGCAGGTCAGAAGCAGAGGAATGGGGCAAAGATGACAGGTCAAGAGGCAAAGTGAGGCAATGAGACAGGAAAAGGGAAGTAACAGGATGCAAGGGCAGCAACATAGGGACAAAGTGGGGAAGGGAATAAGGATTTAAGGGCCAGCAGGTGCACTGGAAAGTTGAGGAACCTTAGGCAAACAGTGACTTAGTGACTTGCCCAGGGTCTCAGTATCTGAGGCCGGAGGGCCAGGGGTCTTTCCGCTGTTTGCTAGGTGCTTCCTGGGACAACCAGGCCCTTATCACCACTCCACCGGGGCGTCTGAAACTCCTCTCCAGTTGGTTCTACACACTGATCCTGATTCTGAATTAAAACAATTCCGGCAGCTATTGCCTCTAGGAGGGGAAGACCAGGTGATCTAAAAAGGGCGGGCCTGGGATCACCAAGACCCAAGTTCAAATCTAGATTAAGACACCTACTAGTTATGTGACTCGGGACAAGCCACTTAACGTGTCTTACCTCATCTGTAAACCGGGCTAGAGGAGGAACTGGCAAACCACCCCAGCGTCTTGGCCAAGAAAGCCCCAAACGGGGCAGATGAGAGAGCCCTAATCACGCAAGCCACTCCCCGTCTGCCTCAGCTTCCTCTGCCCCAAAGAGGGGCGACGGCAGCACCTACAGGTCGGGGCGATGGCCAGAATCGCGCAGGTTAGCGCGGGACGTGCAGAGCTTTTAATGCTAGCCACATCCGATAACCGAGATGCTTCTGCGGCACACAGCCGGCGCATAATAAATGCCGGCTGAACGGCACCGGGGAGAAGAGGAAGGGGGACAGCAAAGGACCCGGGAGAGCCGGATACAAGGGGCAGTACGGGGGGTGCCTCAGTTCGGCCTGGGGGTCGGGGAAGGCGGGGGCTGGGGCCGGGGGAGTTACCGTCTGCTCCACAACGATGGGGATGAGGGGCCGCGCCCAGGTCGGGGTCCCATGCAGGCTACGAAAGGCCAGGCCCGCCCAAGGGCGCACCCGGAGAGGCCTCTGCGAGGGGACATGAATGGGGTGAGCGGGACCCTTCCAGGACACCTCTTCCCACCAGCCCGAGCTTCCCCTCCTGCCTCGCCCGGCCCCTCAGCTCTCTCACTGCTCGCGATTCCCGCCCTCCCCAGTGACCCCTGACCCCAGACCCCGCACCGCTATCCGGGGCCACATTCCCAAGCCGCCGAGTCAAAAGAGCTGGTGACGCGAGCTCAGCACGCCGCCTGCTACCCGGAAGCGATCTTACCCTTGGCGGGGCGGGACAGGGATGAGAGGCGGGGCTTAGGCTCCGCCTACAGGACTACATGTCCCAACGTGCCTCGCGGGACTCGCAGGGGCGGAGACTCGACTCGGGGATTGGCGCGTGAGTCTCAGGCATGGGACCGGAGGCCGGCGTTGAGGCTCCGAGTGTCGCACCTCCTCAGGCTGGAGGAGTGATGAAAGAAAAGGAGGGCCCAGCCCCACACCCCGTATCTTCTGGCATCTCCTGAGCCTAGATCCAGAAGCCGCGTCCCGGGCCGCCCCACCGCCGGGCAGGAGGCCGGGCAGGAGGCCGGGCAGGAGGCCGAGCAGGAGGCCGGCAGGAGGCCGGGCAGGGCCCTGCAGATCCGGGCCTAGTTTTGCTCCGGTTTCCGTTTGTGCCGTGTTCTCCCGTGGTCAGTTGTGTCTCACGCTCCGAGACCCCGGTTGAGGTTTTCCTGGCAAAGGTCCTGGAGCGGTTTGCCATTTCCTTCTCCAGCTCGTCTTACGGAGGAGAAACTGAGGCAAACAGCGCGAAGTGACTTGCTCGGGGTCACAAGCCCAATCTGAACGCGGCAAAGAGGAATCTTTCAGGCGGGCGCGCACCCCCTAGTGGCCACTCTTTATAGAATAGATATGGAAGGAGCCTCGATGCTGATCTAGTTGGAAGTCATAATCAAAAAGGAATATCCGCTATAATCAATTAGCGAGAGATCATTTAGCCCTTGGGGCTTCCGCTACTTCCACCCTAAAATGAAAATAGCCTAAAAGACTATTTTGTGGAGAATTCGCTCAAGGTAAGTGCGCGTGGAACTCAGAAGTGACACAAGGACAGTTTTCGAGCCATCTTTGAAGAACCTTGAAATTGATTGGGAGACTGGTACAGAGCTCTTGTGCCCTGTAAGCAAAGCAGAAGTAAAGCGGCTCAAAAGCAAGGAGATGAGCAAGTTTAGAAACATTTCCTTCCTGGGACGCTTTGTGCCTAACTTGTATCAGAGCTGCTACAGCTGGATAGACTGTTACCTTACCCTGACAGAGTGATGTCATTTTGGTCCTCTTTAAACAATAATCGACCATTTCCATCCCAGTAATTACTCCCTTAAAAAGAAGATTTTTTTTTCTTTGCTTTTCCCTCTGCCTTTGGAAAGGTATTGAGGAAAGACAGCTCTAACATCTCTGGATGATGGTTGCTGACCATCATTACTATATAATGCTTCAATTTCCAGACTTGTGATACATTTCCAGAACTAGTCAATTCTCTCTTCTCTCTGATCTTTTTCTCTGTCTACTCAGAAGATACAATTGCTTTTGCTTCTTCCCTTACCGGGCCTGACCCAAATGCTTTCCATCAAGCTTCCACCATTTGGCTCCTGAATTTGTTCACACAGTATGCTTAATTTAATTTTTTTTTTTATTGTGAACTTAACAAACACTAACATTTCAAATGACAAAGAATAGAAAAGATTATATTTGAAACTATGAGCTTATATACAATTTGTTAAGTGAATTGTTGGAACACAATACTAATAAGAAGAATCCTCTTTTAAACTGTTGATTTCTTCCATTTCATTGATACCTTTCTTCTCTCCCTCCTCCCATCATTCTTATTACCCACCTGCTGCCTCTCTTCCACATCCATCACAAATAGAAGCTCATTCTTTTTTTTTTTTTTCTGATGGAATAAGTCAGGGATTCTTAACCTAGTATCATTGAAAGAGATTTTACTTTTTAAATATTTTTTTTAATTATTGTAATTTTTTATTGACGGAACATATGCATGGGTAATTTTTTACATTATCCCTTGTACTCACGTCTGTTCCAATTTTTCCCTTCCCTCCCTAGATGGCAAGCAGTCCTATACATATTAAATATGTCACAGTATATCCTAGATACAATATATGTGTGCAGAACCGTGTAGTTTTCTTGTTGCACAAGAAGATTTGGATTCACCCCCTCCCCTAGATGGCAAGCAGTCCTATATATGTTAAATATGTCACAGTATATCCTAGATACAATATATGTGTGCAGAACTGAATAGTTCTCTTGTTGCATAAGAAGATTTGGATTCAGAAGGTGGAAATAACCTGGGAAGAAAAACTAAAATGAAAACAGTTCACACTCATTTCCCAGTGTTCCTTCTCTGGGCGTAGCAAATTCTGTCCATCATTGATCAGTTGGAACTGAATTAGATCTTCTCTTTGTCAAAGATATCCACTTCTATCAGATTACATCTTCATACAGTATTGTTGTTGAGGTATATAATGATCTCCTGGTTCTGCTCATTTCACTCAGCATCAGTTCATATAAGTCTCTCCAAGCCTCTCTGTATTCATCCTGATGATCATTTCTTACAGAACGATGATATTCCATAATATTCATATACCACAATTTACTCAACCATTCTCCAATTGATGGGCATCCATTCATTTTCCAGTTTCTGGCCACTACAAACAGGGCTGCCACAAACAATTTGGCACATACAGGTCTCTTTCCCTTCTTTAGTATCTCTTTGGGATATAAGCCCAGTAGTAGCACTGCATCGTTTGATAACTTTTGGGGCATAATTCCAGATTGCTCTCCAGAATGGTTGGATGTGTTCACAACTCACCAACAATGCATCAGTGTCTCAGTTTTCCTGCATCCTCTCCAACATTCATCATTATTTTTTCCTGTCATCTTAGCCAATCTGACAGGTGTGTAGTGGTATCTTAGAGTTGTCTTAATTGCATTTCTCTGAGCAATAGTGATTTGGAACATTTTCATATGGGCAGAGATAGTTAAAATTTAATCATCTGAAAATTGTCTGTTCATATCCTTTGACCATTTATCAATTGGAGAATGGCTTGATTTCTTATAGAGTCAATTCTCTATATATTTTGGAAATGAGGCCTTTATCAGAACCTTTAACTGTAAAAATGTTTTCCCAGTTTGTTGCTTCTCTTGTAATCTTGTCTGCATTAGTTTTGTTTGTACAAAGGCTTTTAAATTTGACATAACCAAAATTTTCTATTTTGTGATCAATAATTTGGTCACAAATTCCTTCCTCCTCCACAAGTCTGAGAGGTAAACTATCCTATGTTCCTCTAATTTATTTATAATCTTGTTCTTTATGCCTAAATCATGGATCCATTTTGATCTTATTTTGGTGTATGGTATTAAGTGTGGTCCAAAGCTCATTCTGGCTTTGGGGTCAGAAAACTTAGATTCAAATCTCATCTCTGACACATTCAGTGTTCTCATTTTCTAATTTATAAAATAAGGGGGGATCAGACTGAATGGTATCTCAGGTCCCTTCCAGCTCTAGAGCTATGATGGAGCTAGGTGGCACAGTGTAGAGTGCCAAATCTAGAGTAAGGAAGACTGGATTTAAACCTGGTCTCAGTATTTACTACTGTGTAACCCTGAGCAAATCATTTATACTTTGCCTCAGTTTTCTCATCTCTAAAATGGGAATAGTAACAGCATCTACCTTGCAGATTTGTTTTAAGAATCAAATGAATCTGTCATATAGTAGGTACTATTGTTGTTTTTCTTTTTTTAAGTCTGACTTTATTTGTATAAAAAGTGTTTTGTAATTGCATTTATGTAGTTCTTGGGTTTGTTTTGGCAAGTAGTCTTCCAAATATTTTATATTGTCTAGTTATTTTAAATGAAATTTCTCTTTCTATCTCTTGCTACTGGACTTTTTTAGTAATATATAGAAATGTTGATATTTATGAAGGTCAAGAAGCATTTATTAAATACTTACTGTATGCCAGATATTGTGCTAAGCAGTGGGGTTACAAAAAAAATAGAAAAATCATAGTTCCTGTTCCCTCTCCCCTCCTCCCCCCAAATCACTCACATTCTAGTAGAGAAGATAGCATACAAATACTTATACAAGATATACATAGTAGAAATGGAACATTATCTCAAAAGGAATATGGGGAAGGAGGAAAATCTAGAGAAAGGAGTAGGCCTGGAAAAGTTTCCTCCAAAAGCTTAGAGTCTTGAAAAAATCCATGAAAGCCTTGTGGTAATGGTGAAGAAGGAGAATATTCCAGGAGTGATGGGTATCAAACTAGTGAAAAGGCATGAAGATGTGAAATGGAATCATATGTTCAGCAAATTAATAAGTAAGTAAGGGATTAACATGTAAAAAGACTTGAAAAGTAGGAAAGGGCCAGGTTATAAAGGTTTAAATATCAAATAATTCTATATAAGACCATGGAGATAATAATAGTGAGTCATTGGAACTTTTTTTTTCACTTGAGGCAATTGGGGTTAAGTGACTTGCCCAGGGTCACACAGGAAGTTTTAAGTGTCTGAAACCAGATTTGAACTCAGATTGTCCTGACTTCAGGGCTCATTGGACTTACTGAATAGACAAATGATATGGTTAAATATGCCAAAGGTGACCAGATTGTAGAGTTTTAAATGTCAAACAAACATTTGTATTTGATCTTATAGTTCACTGGTCACTGTAACTAACATTGAGCATGGGAGTGACATGACTAGACTGGTGCTTTAGGAAAATCACTTGAGCAGTTGAATGGGGGTAGATTGGAGTAAGGAGAGATTTGAGGTAGGAAGATTAATTAGGGTAATAAAAAATTATAATAAGCTAGTCTTTGTATATAGCACTTTATGGTCTGCAGAGTACCTTATATGCGTTCTCATTTAATGAGAAACTCTACCAGTGTGATGGCTATGTGTATGAGTAGGAGGCACATATGAGAGAGGTTGTGAAAGTAAATAAACTTTCTGTTTAAAAAAAATTTCTTTTTTTAAATTTTATTTTAAAAATAAACTGGGCATGTGGAATGAGTGTTCATCCTCAAAGAGATAGTAGTACCAGGTTATCTTGTCTGTTGAAGAACTTGTATGTGGGCCAAGAGGCAACAATTAGAACTAAACATGAAAGAGCTAATTTAAGATTACGAAAAAACCATGACAAGGCTGTATATTGTCATTTTATTTAATTTATATGACTAGTATATCATGTGAAATGTCAGGATGGACAAGTCAAAAACCAGAATTAAGCTTGCTGGAAGAAATATCAACAATCAGAGACATGCAGACATTACCACTCTGATGGCAAATAGTGAAGAACTATCAGGCAGTTTCATTATAAAGGGGAAAGAGGAAAATATAAAAGTTGTCTTGAAGCTTAACATAAGAAAAAAAAGCTTAAGGTCATGGCAACACTTCCTGGCAAATAAAGGAAAGAGAAATGGAAACAGTGTCAGATATTACATTCTTGGGCTCAAAGAACACTTCAGATGGCAACTGCACACATGAAATGAAACGACTCCTTGGAAGTAAAGTTATGGCAAAGCTAGACAGTGTAATAAAAAGTAGAGACATCACTTGCTAACATATGTAAAGCTCTAGTTTTTCCAGTAGCAATGAATGACTGTGAGAGTTGGACTATGAGGAAAGCTGAATGCTGCAAAATCAGTGGTTTTGAATTGTGCTGGAAAAAGATTTTTTGAGAGTCCTTTGCACAGCAAGGAGATCAAATCAGTCAATACTTAAATTAACTGAGACTATTCACTGGAAGATCAAATACTGAAGGTGAAACTTAAACACTTTGACCACACAATAAGAATACAGACTCCATTGGAAAAGCCCCTAATTTTGAGAAAGATTGAAGGCAAAAGGAGAAGGGGATAGCAGAGGATGAGGTAGATAGACAGGGTCATGAAAGTAACCTCAGGAGACAGTGGAGGTAGAAGTCTGGTATGCTATGATCCATGTGGTCATGAAGGAGGTCATGAAAACTATTTCTGTTAAGAAGTCAGATATGATTACATGACCAAACAAGAAGTGAGTATAAGAGAAAAATCAAAGATAATACCTAGACTTCTAGCCTAGGAAATTGGTTTAAAAAGACAGTACCCTTGAGAGCAATAGGGAAATTTGGAGGAAGGTAGGGTTTGGGGGAATAAGATGATGGATTCTATTCTGGGACTGTTGAATTTTGTATACTTCTGGGACACCTAGTTAAGATGTTCAAAAAACAGTGACATGAGAATGGAACTCAGGGGAAAAGTTTAGAGATATATAAAAAGTCTAAGAATTTGTTTACATAGAAATAATGAATGAACCCATAGGAATTGATCATCTTCAAAGATAGTATAGTAGGAGAAACAAATGACCTGGGTGCAGAATTTTGGAAATCACCCACTATTAGGAGTCTTCATCTTGACAGATTATCAAGATCCAGCAAAGGAAAAGAGAAATAATCAGATAAGTAGGAGAACCAGGAGAGCAATGTTCTGACAACCTAGAAAAGAGTATCCATTGAATGTGATTGGCAATGTCAAAGATTGCAGAGAGGCTGAAGAGGAAGAGGATTGAGAAAAGGCTGTTAGATGTAGTAATTGAGAGGTTATTGGTACCTTTGGAGAGAGCAGTTTCATTTGGAATTATGAGACCAGAAATCATATTGCAAAGGGTTCAGAGAAAATGGAGGAAATGAGTATAAATGGCTTTCTCAAAGAGTTTAGCAGAAATATGAAGGAGAAATAACTCACAAAAGATTGGTAATAGATGTTTCTCCTAACATAGATTGGCTTTTTTTCCCCAAAAAACTTTTTTAAAACATGGTGCTGTTGTTCAGTTTACTTAGAATCATTTTTCACACTAATGTTGAGGTTGGGAAGGGACCCCAAAAAGTTGGGAGTCACAGACCAATATTGTAAGCTGTCTCAAAAGAATTTTCAGGCTTGAACTCATGTCCAAGTCATTGGACAAAGTTTATTGTAATTGTAATGCCAATTGAAGCGGACTAAAATCCAGGAATTTAGCAAAGAAGCTGGAGCAAAGAGACAAATTTATCAAGTTCATATCATTGCTATACTAATTTTATGGCTTAGAGGTAGAATCAAGGAATGGTCTCAAGAATTTGGTTATCACCGACCAACAACAGTAATGTTCTAAGGCCAGAAGACTTGAAATCATTTACAGACAGATTGATAGAACAATAGTCTTAGGATCATTAATATATCTTCCCTAAAGTCTAAGGGAAGAAATGTTATTATTTTCCTAGGCCAGAGGACTTTTATAATCATTGACAAAACAATAGCATTCTTAGAACAGAGGGCCTCAGAATCAAATTCCAAAGCCTTCTGATTTAGAATTACTGACAGACTGTTAGAACAGAAGCCGCCAAGGTCAAGGGATCTTAAAATTATTGTTGTCTCCCACAAGTTGTATTATATCATTAATAGAGATGAATATTTTGCAATTATGACAACTACAGAAGAAAACTCCATTTTACACAAATAAGATGTTACAAACTTTTGTAAAATATGGTTCATTTTTATATGATTAATCAGAAAACTCTTTACTCACATGTAGTCAAGATGTAATAATATTTTCAGGTTCAAATTCTCTTTTCAAACTACCATCACAAGTCTATTATTCTTTTTCAAGTGGAGTGAAGCCAAATGTGTCTTTTTTGAGCACGGCAAATGAGTTTTTTGTTCATTCGTACTTAGAAATATCTAAGTCTTTCAAGTAAAAATAGAATTCCAATGAAGATGGTAATAGGAAAAGTTTTTGAGAAGCCCAGTTTTCCCACATACATCCCAGCAAAAATCTAAAAGAATAATAGGTAATATGATGCTGTAGTCTCCTGATTTTAGGGGTGCTTCTGTACTAACAATAAATCAGTAATTCTAAATCTTCTGATTTTGGAGTCTGCACCAGGGACTTCCCACACTTCCAATCTAACAATAATCTTATTCTGAAAAGACCACTCCTCAATTCATTGCTGACTTCAGATAACCTCCAGCCTCAGGATAGTCCTATAACCAAATTCCTGAGACAATAGTGATAATCTTTTCAGTGATAACCAAATTCTAGAGACCACTCCTGAACCATAGAATTAGCACTGGAGTGATAGAAAGCTGGATAAATGTGTCTCCTTGCTTCTGTTTTTTTTGCTGAATTCTAGGAGTCCCCTTGTAGTAGTGTTACAATTACAATACACATTGCCCCTTGGCTAAGGAGATAAGTTCAAGAATGAAAATTCTTTTGAGACACCTCAAGACAGGGGTCTATAATCCCAAACTTTTTGAGTCTCCTTCCCAGCCTCAACACAACCAGTGATCAGAAAGATCAGTTATGTAATGTAGTGGATAGAATACTAGGCCTAGAGTCAAGAAGCCCTGAGTTCAAATTCAATCTCACACACTTACTAGTTGTGTGATCCTGGGCAAGTCACAACTTCTCTCAGAATTAATTTCCTCATCCTTAAAATAGGGATAACAATAAATATTTGTTAAACACTTTCTATGTTCTAGGAAGGACTAGAGCCTCTCTTCAAAAGCAGGTCTCCTACTTCTAAATTCAGTGCTCTTTTCACTGAACTGTGATGACTCTGAGCCTATAAATTCACTCAGATCAATAAACATTAAATGCCTCAATGTATCAGGCACTGAGGAAACAAAAAGAGGCAAAAGACAATTCCTCCTTTCAGCAAGCTTACAATTTAATGGGGGAGACTTTCAAACAAATGAGAGAAATTAATTTTACATTATCTTGTTAATAACTAATTATTAATTTGTAATCCACCCTTTTCCTCCAGTGTCTTTTAAGACTCAAATCCTTAAAAGGTCACTCACTCTCTTTAAGGGCAAAAATGAGTGATGAGATTACTCCTAGTCCTCAAGGCAATACTCATTAACTAGGTTAAGTGAGATCCACCCAATTTTTATTTAGATTATAAACAGAATCCAGTCTGGACAGGCCTTTGCCTGGGGTATGACACCCACCCTCCACCCCCAGTCTTTTGTCCTCTCCCTTGAATTTAGAGCAATTTAGCTTGTAAAGGATAAAACTAGAGAGGTCCTGATGGAAAAGGCTGCCCAGAAAGCTTGAGGCTGCTATGTCTCAAGATCAGGTCGTCATCTCTGTAGCAGAACCTGAAGACTTTTAGTCTATTTATTTACTAAATATCCACCAATTAAGGTTGAGTTACATTTATCTGTGTAGTTCCCTGTCAGAAGCCATACATCCAATTTAAGGTAACTCAGAACCTCCTTTTGCAGTTTTGATTACTGAGAGAAACCATGACCATCAATTTATTATAATTAGGTTACAGGCTAACCTAATTAATATGCTTATTATTAATTACCCAGAAACTAAACTAGGAAATAATTAACAATGAGAGAGCACTGAAATTAAGAGATGTTGGGGAAGACTTATGTAGTAGTTGAGATTTTATTTGGTGCTGTGTGGAACAGCATCGCAATTCCTTACTCAAAATGATTATTCAGAGATTTCTCAAAGTGAAGATAGAAACTTTTATTAGAATCTCACAAGAAGCAGGCAATCCATTCACTGGAGTCTCAGAAAGAAGAGGCCACCGATTACAGAGTTAGAAGCGATTAAATAGACATAGGAATCCCCTCATGTGGTTAATTTTCACTGCCTGCTCAGATGGAAGTAGCAAAAGTTTGCTAAATTCTAGTCAATATAGGTGACTTATTGCAGATGTGTTTATAACAAGCTGATCACAGTAAATTTAGACAATGTTTACAAATGCTTGCTTGATCTGATATGAGCACCTTTGTACAAAAAAATTTCATTTTTCCCAAACCCATCAGACCTTCATAAACTAAAATTTAGGTTATAGGTTCAATCTACCTTAGTTAATGATTTTATGAGAGACCATATAATCCCTTACAATAAGGGGATTTATTTAGAGGTAAGTAATCGATTAAGCCAGAGGGATTAAAAATTTCTAAAATAACTAAGAAAAAAAATAAAAATAAAATAAGGAGACTTGGTTTACCACAGCCTTTCTCAATCAACAGTGATAGCTAGTTTGGAGGCTTCTTGAATATCTCCAGGCCATTAAATAATTAGTCAGGTTCTTTTCTAAGCAGTTGAATAAAGGTCAAGGGGGTTATCTCTGGTATTTCTGCTGGAAGAGCAAGCCTTTTCACTCTTCTTCCCAGAGCCTTAATGATTAACAGATCCTTGGTGCTGAGTCTCGAATTACCCAAATTTATCATTCTGAGAAGTCCTCAGTTTCCCTGTTTCACTCAGTACTTAGATCAGTAGTTGGAGAGGAGAATCATTTCAGGCATGAAGGAAAGCCAGAGAAAATGCCCCAACATGAAAGATGGTAGATCTTGTTCTTATAAATCTAGGAGGCCATGAAGAAGTAAATTGTAAGAAGACTGGAAAAGGTAGGAAGGGACTTGTTATAAAAGGACTTTGGATGCCAAATAGATATTTTGTATTTGTTCCTGGAAGCAATAGAGAGTCATTGGAATTGAGTAGGGAAAGGACGTGGTTGGAATATGGTACAAATTCTAGGGAAATATAGTGGTGGTTTTGGGGTCCTCTGACCTTGGGGCTTCTGTTCTGGCAATCTTATTCCAAAGCCCTGTGGCTTTGCCCCTCCCCACACCCAACCTAGGAATGCTATTGTTCTGACAATCTGCCCAATTCTGAGACCACTCCTCATTGCTGACTGATAATCTTGTCAGCAAGAACCAAATTCCAGAGACCACTCCTCCGCCCTACCTATGAGCCATAGAGTTAGCATATCAATGATAGATGGATAAATGTGTCTTCTTGCTTCTGTTTCTCTGCCAATTTCTTTTGGAAATTCGACCTGCTTTGTAATGGCATTACAATTACAATACATTTTGCCCCTTGACTTGGAATAGGTTCAAGCCTGCAAATTCTTTTGAGACACCACAGTGACACCAGTCTGTGACCCCAAACTTTTGGGGTTCCCTTCCCAATCCCAACAGTTGGACCTGTGTTTTAGAAAATCACTTTAGTGACTGAATGGGGGATGTATTAGAGTAAGGAGAAACTTGAGGCAGGCAGACTCACTAATACCAACAGTCCAGGTATGAGCTGATGTGGTACTACACTGAAGTGATGGAAGTGTCAGAGGAGAAAAGGGAGATCAACAGATGGTGCAGTGGGGAAGTCAGCAGGCTTCCCTTGCTGTTTGGATAGGGGGAATGAGACTGTGAGGAGTCCAGAGTGACTTAGGTTACCTGATGGTATTGACCTCTGTAGTAAGAGGGAAGGTAGGAGTGAGGGTTGGTGACAGGGGAAAGATTATGAGCTTTGTTTTGGACATGTTGAGTTTAAGGTTGTTCATAAAATTTTACTGTTCTGAGGTTTAATCTGGGAGTAATTAGAGGCAAAGCAAAGGTCAGAGAGAGGCATGCCAGCAATTAAATAATGTTTTAATTAATTAATTTCAGAGTGAGCAATGCAGTTTACAAACCTGATGTTCTTCTAAGGAGAACTTAACCATGCTGAAACAAAGGCAGAGTTCATATAAATCACAAGTGGGAAGTTGGGGAGGAGGTGGGAGAAGGCATAGGGAGAAGGTGGATTACAACATAATCATTTCTCAGTCTTGAGCAGTTTCTTATGGCAAAATCATGAGTGAAGACAATACAGGTGTTAAGTCATGTGAGAACAGTTCTTTAGTTGACTGTCTCAAATCTTGGGAGTAATGATTGCTCAGTGGGGTATAGAACCAGAGTTCTGTAATGGGAATAGGTTTTACAGTCTTTGATTTGCTTCACTTAGGTATAGAAGCATAGAAATATAGGAATCATCACAGTTATGGAGACCCTCTGATTCCCAGGACGGAATCTGCTGGGAAAGTGACAGCTGTGAAAAATATAAATAGTATATTCATTACACATTCATTATCGATTAATGTGAAAATTATAAGTCCATTTACAAGATGTTTGCTGGATATCCATTTTGAGATGTCTAAAAGACATTTGGAGAAGTGAGATTGAGGCTCAGCAGAGAGATAGGAACAGATAGCTAGATTTGAGAATCTGGTAGAATTTCTGGAAATTGATGAGATCACCCAGTGAGGTTCTATAGAAAGAGAAGAGAAAAGGACTCAGGGCAGAACCCTGAGGGACATAAATGGACAGAGGGTGTAATCTGGAGAATTAGCAAAAGAGAAAGGAGTGGTTAGATAGGAAGAGAACCAAGAGAGGGAGATATCCAAAAGCCCAGAGAGAAAGTATCAAGGAAGAGAGAGTGGTCAATCAGTCAAGAGACTGCAGAGAGGCCAAGGAAAATGAGGATAGAGAAAAGACCACTGGGTTTGGCAACTATGAGATTATTAGTGACTTAGAATAAAAAGAGAAGCCAGATTGTTAAAGAAATGAAAAGGTTTGGAAGTGCCACTGGAGAGAGGGATAGTGAATGTAAAAGGAATATATAACAGGATTGCATAGCTGTAGTGAGAGCCTAGGTGAAATTATGTAACAGAAATCTATAGTGAATCCAGTCAGAATAATTGTGTGATTTTCTCTAACTTTGTACAGCAACATATTTGTAAAAGGAAGTAAAAAAAAAAAACTGGGAGTGATCCAAGACTAAGACTTGGCTGGGTATAATTGGCAGTTCAGTAAGAGGGGTAGAGTTTCAAGAGAGGAAGACAGTATAGAGTTGAATTGTTTTGACAAGATCAAGATGGGAAAAAGCAGAAAGATTGCTTGTGCGTGGGGAAATTGACTAGGAGAGGATTGAGAACGGATTGGAAGTTATGGTATGAGAAAAGAGTAGAATTTTGTAAGGGAAGACAGAGAGGTAAGAATCCCATAGATACTAGTCAGATTAAGAGGGTTTCTGAATTCTTTATCATAGAGGTAATACATTTGTGAGAGATGGGAAGAACAAAGATCTGACCATCTTTATTTGACTGAAGTTGGTTAGAAGAGTAGTAATTGAGTAGTAATTAGAAGAAGTAGTAGTTGAGGAACTGAGAGATTAGAGTATTTGAGAGAGAATCAGTGTTTTTGTTGACCTCCTAGTATGAGGGTCAGATTTGAGGAGGAGAGAAAATTTGTGAACCAGCTGCTGAACTTATTGAAGAAGTAACCTGGTTGGGGAGAGGGCAGGGGTGTTTCCAGACAACTACTGGTATTTCCATTTGGGAGTTGATGTGAATGGCCTTAAAGAAAAAGAGGTTACTAAGTGGAGGAGAAGCTGGAAGTTACAGTGGGGAACAAGTAGTATTCTAATTCCCCTGCCTGGACCACTAATCAAAGAGAATGGGTGAAAATGCAGTCAGTATTAGTAATGTGGCCAGAAAGTCTGTGCTGTCGGGCAAGCCAGGTTTCAGTAAGAGCTAGTAAGATGGAAGGAGTGAGAGGGGTATTATTTACAATGAAAGAAGTTTGTTGCCTATGGAATAGTCATTTCAGAGGGCACAGTGGAAAGAGTTTGGAAGAAATTTTGGAATGAGAAGGTTGAGGAAGATGGAAATGAGGCAATCAAGTGGTAGAGGATGGGAAATGGAGTTCAAAGTCACTTAGGATGTGAAGAATATGACCAGGTGTGAGAATGTTCATCAACCTTCAAAATACAGGTACAATAGGAGGTAAGAGACCTGAAGTTGAAGGAGGAGTTGTTTTGTTTTGTAACAGAGGTTCTTCCTCTGTTGAGAAGTTGGACTAGAAGAAAGACATGGAAGTTGTCTTGTTCTGGCACAGATAGACTAGATAGTTTGGGAGCTAATGAAAGATGCCTGGCTAGGTCCCTAGCAACCTTTCCTCAGGTAACATATTGCGCCCAGCAAAGGATGGAAGGCTCAGAACACTAACACATGTGGGATCTAAGGTATTCTTAGCTATAATAGTAATACCTACCTCTGAGGGTTGCTATGAATATAAAGTGAGATGATATTTGTAAGGTACTTTGCAAACTTTAAAATTCTGTATAAATGCTAGTTATCATTATCATCAACATAATCATTATCATTATTAAAGAGAGATACCAGTAGAGTACTCTATCCAATCTAAGACTGCATAAGAAAATTGACAGATGCCTAAAGAAATTGGCAAAAGGATGATAAAAGGATCAGGATGGAGTAAATAAAAATCTGTAGGCACAGTGAGGAAGTTCTAGAGGAAGGGGCTGGTTCACAAACTAGCATCAGTTCTAGTAATCTGAATCTGAAGTCAAAGGATCTCAATCTTCCAGCAGCAGTAGGATCCACAAGTTATTATATAGGGAAATTGGCCCAAGAAATAAAACAACTTCTTTATTTTTTAAAAATTGTTATAGCTTTTTATTTACAAGATATATGCATTGGTAATTTTTCAATATTGACAGTTGCCAATCCTTTTGTTCCAACTTTTTCCCTCCTTCCTTCTACCCCTTCCCCCAGATGGTTGACCAATACATAAAACAACTTCTTTAAAAGTAGAATTGGAATGGAATCTGGTAGAATGGAAAAGGAGGTACAAAAGCTAACTGAAGAAAATAATTCATTAAAAATTAGAATTGGACAAGTGGAAGCTAATGACTCTGTGAGACATAAAGAATCAGACAGAACTAAAAATATGAAAAAAAAAAACATAAGAAAATCTAAAATACATAATTGGAAAAACAGTTAATTTGGAAAAGAGATTAAGGAGAGAAATTTGAGAATTATTGAACTGAAAGCCATGACCAAAGAAGGAGACTCGACAACATCCTTCAAGAAATCAAGGAAAACTGTCCTGATATCCTAGAACCAGAAGTCAAAATCTCCTGGGGGGTTTTCTGAAGAAGATCCCAAAATGAAACCTACAAGAAAGAAATGGGCAGCAAAATTATACTAATGGGAGATTTCAAACAGGCTCTCTCAGAATTAGATAAATTTAACTAAAAGATAAGCAAGAAAGAAGTTAAAAAGGTGAACAGAATTTTTAAAAAGTTAGATATGATATAGCTCTGTACTAACTATGTATTAGGGCATAAAAACCTTACACTCAAATGTAGAAATATTAAGTGTACTCTTTTCCAGATCATAATATAATTAAAATTACATGTAATACAGGACCATGGACAAATAGATTGAAAATTAATTGTAAATTAAATAATCCTAAAGAATGAGTAAGAGAATGATGACAGTATACTAAAACTTATGGGATGCAGCCAAAGTAGTTCTTGGGGAATTTTTTATTTTATTTTACTTTATTTTTAACACACATTGCTTTATGAATCATGTTGGGAGAGAGAAATCAGAGCAAAAGGCAAAAACCATGAGAAACAAAGAAAAAAAACAAAAAGAAGTGAACACAATGTGTTAATTTACATTCAGTCTCCTTAGTTCTTTTTCTCGATGCAGATAGCATTTTCTGTCCAAAGGCTATTGGGATTGAACCACTGAACCACTGAGAAGCATCAAGTCTTTCATAATTGATCATCGCCCATTCTTGTTGTAATTGTATATGATGTATTCCTAGTTCTGCTTGTTTTGCTCAACATTACTTCTTGTAAATCTTTCCAGGCCTTCCTAAAATCAGCTTGTTCATCATTTTTTAGAACCATAATAATCCTTTATCTTCAAATACCACAAATTTGTTCAGCCAATCCCCAATTGGTGGGCATCTATTCATTTTCCAATTTTTTGCTACCACAAAAAGAGCTGGTACAAACATTTTTTGCACATGTGGGTCCTTTTCCCTCCTTTATAATTTCCTTGGCATACAGACCCAATAATGCTACTGCTGGATCAAAGGTTATGTACAGTTTTATGATCCTTTGGGCATAGTTCTATATTGCTCTCTAGAATGGTTGGATCAGTTCACAACTCCACCAACAATACATTAGTGCTCCAGTTTTCCCATATCTCCTCAATCATTTATCATTATCTTTTTCTGTCATTTTAACCAATCAGAAAGGTGGGAGATAGTATCTCAGAGTAGTTTTAATTTGCATTTCTCTAATCAATAGTGATCTAGAGAATTTTTTCTTATAACTATAGATGGCTTTAATTTTATCATCTGAAAATTGTTTATATGCTTTGACTATCAATTGGGGAATGACTTGTATTCTTATACATTTGACACAGTTCTTTATATATTTTAGAAATTAGACCTTTATCAGAAATACTGGCTGTAAAGATTTTTTCCCAGCTTTGTACTTCCCTTTTAATCTTGTTTCTATTGGTTTTGTTTGTGCAAAAAACTTTTTAGTTTAATCAAAGTTATCCATTTTACCTTTCATAATGTTCTCTAGTTCTTCTCTAGTCATAAATTCCTCTTTTCTCCAAAGATCACTGAGGTGAATTATCCCCTTGCTCTCCCTATTTTGTTTATAGTATCCTCCTTTATGTCTAAATCATGTATTCATTTTGACCTTACTTTGGTATGGAGTGTGAGATGTAGGTCTATGACAAATTTCTGACATATTATTTTCCAACTTTCCCAGCATTTTTGTCAAATACTGAGTTCTTATTTGAGAAGCTGGAATTTGGGGCTTTATCAAATACTAGCCTGCTATAGGCCTCCATTATTGTGTTGTATGTATATAATCTATTCCATTGATCCACCATTCATTTCTTAGCCAGTACCAAATGGTACTTTGTACTTTTTTTTCATTAATTCCCTTGATATTCTTGACCTTTTCTTCCAGTTGAATTTTGTGATTATTTTTTCTTTTTTTTATTTAATAGCCTTTTATTTACAGGTTATATGCATGGATAACTTTATAGCATTAACAATTGCCAAACCTCTTGTTCCAATTTTTCACCTCTTACCCCTCACCCCCTTCCCCAGATGGCAGGATGACCAGTAGATGTTAAATATATTAAAATATAAATTAGATACACAATAAGTATACATGACCAAACCGTTATTTTGCTGTACAAAAAGAATCAGACTCTGAAATATTGTATAATTAGCTTGTGAAGGAAATAAAAAATGCAGGTGGGCATAAATATAGGGATTGGGAATTCAATGCAATGGTTTTTAGTCATCTCCCAGAGTTCTTTCTCTGGGTGTAGCTGGTTCAGTCCATTACTGCTCCATTGGAAATGATTTGATTGATCTCACTGCTGAGGATGGCCAGGTCCATCAGAACTGGTCATCATATAGTATTGTTGTTGAAGTATATAATGATCTCCTGGTCCTGCTCATTTCACTCAGCATCAGTTTGTGTAAGTCTCTCCAGGCCTTTCTGAAATCATCCTGTTGGTCATTTCTTACAGATGATTATTTTTTCTAGTTCTATAAAATAATATGTTGGCAGTTTGATTGGTATGGTACTGAGGAAGTAGACCGATTCTGGCAGAATTGTCATTTTTGTTTTCAGCCCTGCCATGAACAATTGATAGTTTTCTAATTGGTTAGATCTGACTTTATTTGGGTGAGAAATGTTTTGTCATTGTGTTCATATAATTCTTGGATTTATCTTGGTAGGTAGAAGTATTTTATTTTGTCTATAGTAATTTTAAATGGAACTTCTCTTTCTGTCTCTTGCTGATGGACTTTGTCAGTAACATATAGAAATGTTGATGGTTTGTATGGCTTTATTTTATATCCTGTAACTTTGTTAAAGCTGTGAATTGTTTCCATTAGATTTTTGGATGATTTTCTAGGATTCTCTTAAGTATCATATCATCATATGATATTATCATATAATCTGCAAAGAATGATAGTTTTATTTCCTCATTGCCTATTCTATCATTGAGGAATTCTATCAATGAGGAAATAAAACTAATTCCTTTCATTTCTTTTTCTGTGCTCTAGTACACTGTTGAATAATATTGATGATAACGGGCATCCTTGTTTCATCTCTGATCTTATTGGGAATGAATTCAGTTTCTCTTTTTCTTTCTTTTCTTAGGCAATTGGGGTTAAGTGACTTGCCCAGGATCACACAGGTAGGAAATGTTAAGTGTTTGAGGTCAGATTTGAACTCGGGTCCTCCTGACTTCAGGGCTGGTGCTCTATCCACTGCGCCACCTAGCTGCCCCCCCAGTTTCTATCCATTACAAGTAATGCTTGTTCTAGGTTTTAGATAGACTCTGCTTATTATTTTAAGGAAAGCTCTCTTTCTCCTTGTGCTCTCTAATGGTTTTTTTGTTTTGTTTTGTTTTTAACAGGAATTGATGCTGTATTTTGTCAAAACTTTTTCTGCATCAATTGAGATTATCATATGATTTCTGTTGTGGTTTTGTTATTTTATGGTCAATTATGGTAATAGTTTTCCTGAAACTGAACCAACCCTGAATTCCTGGTATAAATCCTACTTGGTCATGGTGTATTATCCTGTTGATAACATGCTGTAATCTCATATTTAGTCATAGTGTATTATTCTAGTGATAAGTTGCAGTAATCTCTTAGCTAATATTTTATTTAAATTTGTTTGCATCAATATTCATAAGAGAGATTGGTCTGTAATTTTCTTTTCTGTTTTGGCTCTTCCTGGTTTAGATATCAGTATCATATTTGTGTTATAGAAGGAATTTGGCAATATTCCTTTACCAATTTTCCAAAATAGTTTACATAGCATTGGAATTAATTGTTCTTTAAATGTTTGGTAGAATTCACTTGTGAATCCATCTGGCCCTGGAGATTTTTTCTTAGGGAACTCATAAATGACTTGTTCAGTTTCTTTTTCTAAAATGTGACTAAGTAATTTATTTCCTCTTCTGTTAACCTGGGAAATTTATATTTTTGTAAATATTCATTTATTTTATTTAGATTGTCAGACTTGCTACCATACAGTTGGGCAAAACAGCTCCTCGTTATTGTTTTAATTTCTTTTTCATTGGTGATAAGTTCACACTTTCATTTTTTATTTCATTTTTCCTTTTTTCTGATCAAATTAACCAAAGGTTTATCTATTTTGTTGGTTTTTTCATAAAACCTACTTTTAGTTTTATTTATTAGTTCAATAATTTTCTTATTTCTATTTTATTAATCTCTCCTTTGAGTTTCAGAATTTCTAATTTGGTATTAAATTTGGAGCTTTTAATTTGTTCTTTTTCTAGCTTTTTTAGTTACATGTCTAATTCATTGATCTTCTGTTTCTCTATTCATGTAGCTATTTAGAGATATAAAATTTCCCCTGAGAACTACTCTGACTGCATCCCATAGGTTTTGGCATGTTGTCTCATTATTGTCATTCTCTTGAATGAAATTATGGATTATTTCTGTGATTTGTTGTTTGATCCACTCATTCTTTAGAATTAGATTATTTGATTTCTAATTGGTTTTTAGTCTTGATTTCTAATTGGTTTTTAGTCTATCTTTCCCTGGCCCTTTTTTAAATATAATTTTTATTGCATTGTCATCTGAAAAGAAAGCATTTATTATTTCTACCTTTCTGCATTTTATTGGTTTTTATGCCTTAATATATGGTCAGTTTTTGTGTATAATACTTTCTGTCCCTATTGAATTTTCTTGGGAGGTCTATCATATTTTGGTTTTCTAGAATACGGTTAACCTCCCTAGTTTCTTTCTTGTTTATTTTGTGATTACATTTGTCTGTTTTTGAGAAAGGAAAGTTGAATTCTGCCATTAGTGTAGTCTTGCTATTTCTTCCTGTAGCTGGCTTAGAATAGGAATTTGCCTGCTCTACCACTTGGTGCAAACACATTTGATATTGTTACTGCCTCATTATTTACAGTATCCTTTATCAAGATGTACTTTCTTTCCTCATCTCTTTTAGTAAGATCTATTTTTACTTTTGCTTTATCTGAGAGTTAGAGGAAGTTAGGGGAAATTTTATATCTACAAATGCCTACAAAAATAAAATAGAGAAAGAGATCAATGAATTGGGCATGTAACTAAAAAAGCTAGAAAAAGAACAAATTAAAAATCCCCAATTAAATAAGAAATTTAAAATGCTGAAAATTAGAGATTTAATAAAATTGTATGTAAGAAAACTATTGGACTAATAAGTTAACAATTGGTTTTGTGAAAAAACTAATAAAATAGATAAATCCTTAATTTGATTAGAAAAGAGAAAGAAGAAAACCATATTATCAATATCAAAAATGGAAAGGGTGAACTCACCATCCATGAAGAGGAAATGAAAGCAAAAATTAGGATCTGTTTTGCCCAACTGTATGCTATTAATCTGACAATCTAATTGAAATCCATAAACATTTACAAAAATATAAATGGTCTAGAGTAAGAAGAGGAAATTCAAGTTACTTCAAAAAACCCATTTTAGAAAAAGAAATTGAATAAGTCACAAATGAATTCCCTAAGAAAAATTCTCCAGTGCCAGATGGATTTATAAGTAATTTCTACCAAACATTAAAAGAACAACTACAATGCTATATAAACCATTTAGAAAAACGAAGTCTTTGAAAATTCCTTTTATAACACAAATATGGTGCTGATACTTAAACCAGGAGGAGCCAAAAGAGAGAAAGGAAAACTATTTGCATAATTGACCATATCAATAATAAAACTAACAAAAATTATGATTATCTCAATAAATGCAGAAAAAGCTCTTAACAAAGTATAGCACAACTCCCCCACAAAACCCTAGAAAGCATAGGAATAAATGGAGTTTTCCTTAAAATGGTAAGCAGCATATATTTAAAAACATAAGCAAGCATTATATGTAATTGGGATAAGCTAGAACCATTTCCAATCAGATGAAGGATGAAACAAGGGTGCTTTTTCTCACCAGTGTTATCTAGTATTGTACTAGAAATGTTATCTTTAGCAAAAGAGAAGAAAAAAAGAAATTAAAGGAATCAGACTAGGCAATGAGAAAATTAAACTATCACTCTGTAGATGATATGATGGTATACATAGAGAATCCTAGAGAATTAACTAAAAAGCTACTTGAAATAATTAACAACTTTAGCAAAGTTGCGAAATATAAAATGAACCCACATAAATGATTACCATTTCTATATATTACCCACTAAGCCAAGTCTTAAGAGATTGATAGAAAAATTCCATTTAAAATAGCTGTAAGATTATATAAAATATTTTGGAGTATACCTGCCAATACAAATCCAGAAACTGTATGGACACAATTATAAAACACTTTTCACACAAATAAAGTTAAATTGAAACAATTGAATTATCAAGTGCTCATGGATGAACCAAGCTAATAAAATTAGAATGACAATTCTGCCTAAATTATATGCAATGTGCCTATTATTTCCCAATGTGCCCTCTCTTCTTCCCTCCCACTTTCCTGCAGGGTAAGGTAGATTTCTATACCCATATTAAGTATGGATGTTTATTTCCTCATGAGAATAAGATCCATTCACTCTCCCTCTTCTCCTTCCCCTCCATTGTAAAACATTTTTCTTGCCTTTTTTATGGCAGATAATTTATATCATTCCACTTCTCCCTTTCCTTTTCTCAGTACATTCCTCTCTTACCCCTTTATTTTATTTTATTTTTTAGATATTATCACTTCATATTCAACTCCATCTTCATCTGAGTCTTCTTATGTACTTTTTCTAACTGCCGTAATAATGAGGAAGTTCTTATGAGTTACAAGAATCATCTTCCCATGTAGGAACCGGATAGACCTTGTTAAGTCCCTTAGGTTTTCCCTTTCCTGATTACCACCTTATCCTTCTCTTGAGTCCTATATTTGAAAATCAGATTTTCTATTCAGTTCTAGTCTTTTCATCATAAATGTTTGAAAATCTTCTATTTCATTGACTATCCACCTTTTCCCTTGAAAGATTAAATTCACTTTTGCAAATGGGTGGTTCTTGGTTGTAATCTGAGTTTCATTGCTCTTCAGAATATCATATTCCATGTTCTTCAATTCTTAAATGTAGAGGCTAGTAAATCTATTGTTAATCTGACTGTGGCACCACCGTTCTGGAATTCTTTCTTTCTGGATGCTTTCATTATTTTCTCCTTCACCTGGGAGTTATGGGAGTTATTATTTCTTGGGAATCTTCATTTTGGAATCTCAGGAGGTGATTGGTACACTAGTTTTAGACTATCAGGACAGTTTTCCTTGATAGTTTCTTGAAAAATGATGTCCAGGCTCTTTTTTTTTTTTTTTTTTTGATCATGGCTTTCAGGGAGATCAATAATTTAAAAATTCTCTTTCCTAGATCTATTTTCCAGATCAGTTGTTTTTCCAGTGAAATATTTCATGTTTTTTCCCTATTTTTTTCATTATTTTTAATTAATTGTATTGCATCTTGATTTTTCATAAAGTCATAAGCTTTCATTTGCATAATTCTCATTTTTAAGGAATTATTTTCCTTATATTATTGCTCCTTTCTCATTTGGCCAATTTTGTTTTTTAAGGTATTCTTCTCATTAGCTTTTGGTATTTCCTTTTGTATCACTGATTTCTCTTCCCAATTTTTCTTCTTTCTTACTTGATTTTCAAAATCTCTTTTGGATTCTTTCATAGCCTTTGACCAATTCTTATTTATTTATTTTGGAGGCTTTAGATGTAGGAGCTTTGACTTTGTTATCTTCTGAGTGGATATTTTTATTTTCCTTCTCAACATAATACTATGAGCTAGTACTGCTACCCAGATCTAGCGTAGACTATGCAACACAATCCTGCTGCAATGCCAGCAAAGAGGCCCTTGCAATCTCCCTCTGTCCAACTGTCTGTGCCCTCCTACCTGTGACTGACAAGAGTTGCTATGTCCTACTGCAGTGCTGCTGCTTTTGTTTCAGTGGCTCCCAAAGCTGGATCCTGAACTGGGGCTCTCCTCACACCCTAGTGCACCAAACCTTTCCTGCTGAGTTGTCCTTGGCCTCTATGGGCTGAGGGATTTTGAGACAGCTGCTGTTTTTTTCTTTCTGGTGGTTTTCCCCGTTTGCTCTATTTTTTCTTTCATAACATGACTAATATGGAAATATGTTTAGCATAATTGTACAGTGTATAACCTCTATCAGATTGTTTGCCGTTTTGAGGAGAGGGTAGCTAAAAGAGGGAGGGAGAAAAAATTTGGAATCCAAAACCAAAAATGAATGTTGAAAACGATCTTTACATGTATTTGAACAAATAAAATATTGTTCAGCTTTTAAAAAAATGATTGTACATGCCTAGCTTATATCAGATTACTTGCTGTCTTAGGAAGAGGGGACCCAAAGGGAGGGAAGGAGAAAAATTTGGAATTCAAAATCTTATAAAAATGAATGTTAAAAACTATCTTTACATGTATTTGGAAAAAAATATTATATGTAAGAATTCATTATTTAGTAAAAAATTATTGGGAAAAAATGGAAAATAGTCTGAATTGGGCATAGACCAATATTAAACCATATACCAAGATAAGGTCAAAATGAATACATGACTTAGATCTAAAGAGAGCTAACTCAAGAAAATTAGAAGACCTTGGAACATATTACCTATTAGACTCATGGATAGGAGAATGGGAGAATAATATATGAAGAAACAAGAGATAGAGCATTGTTAAGATATAAAATAGATAATTTTGATTACATTAAAAAAAAACCCTTTTGTCAAATTTATAAGAAAAGGAGTCATACCTTAATTGATAAATGATCAAGGAGTATTAATAGGTAGTTTTTTTATAAACAAAATCAAATCTATTTGATATCATATGAGAAAAATGCTGTAAACCAATCTTAGAGAAATGTAAATTAAAACAATTTCAAGATATCATCTTAGATCTATCAGACTGGCTAATAATAGATACCCTCCAATTAAGGAATGGCTAAACAAGTTGTAGCAAATAATTGTGATGGAATATTAATATAAGAAATGATGAGTTGGTTGATTTAGAAAAACATGGAAAAACTTGGACCTGTGAAGAGAGATGCTATCCCCCTCCAGAGAAAGATTTGACAAATAGAAAATGGATAATAGAGTCTTGTGTGTGTGTGTGTGTGTGTGTGTGTGGCTTATAGATATGTATGTCTATGTATTTATATTCAAATTTGTTATAGCTTTCTCCAGGGCATCAGGATGGAGGAAGAAAAAAATAAAATAAAAAAGTGTATAGCAGGGAACAAAAGAAAACCTAAAAGGAAGCACAGAAAAACTGGATAGTTTTGAAAATAATGTGTATTAATCTACTGGTCATCCTGCCATCTAGGGGAGGGGGTGGGGGGGGGATAAGAGGTAAAAATTGGAACAAGAAGTTTGGCAATTGTTAATGCTGTAAAGTTACCTATGCATATATCCTGTAAATAAAAGGCTATTAAAAAAAAAAAAAAAAGAATACTTGAAAAAAAAAATAATGTGTATTATTTTTTACTAAGGATTTTTTTTAAAGAAACTGTTTGAAATGAAAGTATATATTGTTTTATATTGAATCTTTTCATGTTCTGCTATGTACATGGAAATGTTCTCTTCTTCCCCCTCCCATTTTGTATTTAAGTTTAAAATAAATGTTAAAAATAAATAGCAAAAAAAAAAAAAATAAAAAAAATAAGAAAAAACAGAATAGCCCTCACAGTCAATAAAAAGGTGAAAAAAGAAAGACTTGGTTATAATCTCAAAAAAGACAAATCTATTCAAATCCAAGACAAACCATTCAACATTACAGTAATATAAATCTTGTGCTTCAACCACTGATGCCTAAGAGGCCAAAGGTGATCTGTTCTATATTTTGCAGCCAAAGGTGGATAAGTTCTTTACAGTCAGTTAAAACAAGAGCTGGAGCTGATTGTGGCTCAGATCATGAGTTTCTTTTTGGCAAAATTAGATTTAAATTGAAGAATGTAGGGGAAACTATCAGACAGTATAGGTATGGCCTAAAGAATATCCTTTATGAACATGAAATAGAAATGATGTTTAAGAGATTAGATCTGGTAGATAAAACCATGGACACAGCTTCAGGATATTATATAGGAGAAAGAAACAAAAAATATTCCAAAGAAAAAGAAAAAGAAAGCAAAACAACTATCTGGTGAAGCTTTATAAATAGTTGAGGAAAGAACAAAAGTGAGAAAAAAGAGAAAGGGAAAGATACACCTAACTGAATATAGAATTCCAAGAAGAGATAAGAAGATTTTCTTATATGAGAATTGCAAAGAAATATAAGAAAACAATAAAATAGGAAAGATAGTGATCTCTTCAAGAAAATTAGTGATATCAAAGAACATTTTATGCAATAATGAACATTATTAAAAGACAAAAATGGTAGGGACTTAAAAGAAGTAGAAGAGATTAATAGGTGGCAAGAATATGTAGGAGAATTTTACAAAAAAGATCTTAACACCATTGATAACCTCTATGGTGTGGTTATTAATCTAGAATCAGTTATTCTGGAGAATGAAATTAAGTGGGCCTCTAGTAGAGGTGATAGAATTTTGGCTGAGCTATTTAAAATCCTAATAGATGATGCAACGAAGGTGCCGCACTCAATTTGCTAGCAATTTTGGAAAACCCAACTATGGCCATTGAATTGGAAAAGGTGAGTTTACATCACACTCTTAAAAAAGGACAATGCCAAGGAATGTTTAAATTACCAAATAATCAATCATGTTTATTTTTCATACCAGTAATATTATACTTAAGATTCTACAAGCTAGCGTTCAGCAATATGTGAACTAAGAATTACCAAAAGAACAATATGGATTTTGAAGAAGCAGAGGAACTAAAGTCCAAATTGCCAACAGTAGCTGGATTGTGGAGAAAGCAAAAGATTTCCGGAAAAAACATATATTCCTGCTTCTTTGACTACATTAAAACTTTTGTCTGTGTGGACCACAACAAAATGCATGAAAGTCCTCAGAGAGATGCAAGTAACGTATCATTTTATTTGTTTCCTGAGGAACCTGTATGTGGTCTGGGTAGTAATAGTTAGACCCAAAAATCAACAATCGATCAAATTAAGATTGGGAAAGGAGTATGACAAGACTACACATTGTCCCCTTATTTATTTAAGTTATGTGCAAAATATATCATATGTAATGCCAGACTGGACAAATAAAAATTCACAATTAAGGTAGCTGGGAGAAATATCAACAATCTCAGATGTGCAGACAATATCATTCTGGTGGCAGAAAGTGAAGAATTAGGAAGTTTCTTGATAAAGGGGAAAGAGAAAAATATAAAAGTTGTCTTGAAGCTTAACAAAAAACAAAAAAAACTAAAATCATGGCAACACTTCCTAGCAAAGAGAGGGAGAAGAAATGGAAGCAGTGTCAGATATTATATTCTTAGGTTCAAAGATCACTCCTGATGGCAAAGGCACACATGAAATTAAAAGATGATCCTTGGAAGCGAAGTTATGGTAAAGTTGGATAGCATACTAAAAAGTGGAGCTATCACCATGCTAATATATGTAAGGCTCTAGTTTCTTCCAGTAGCAATGAATGACTGTGAGAGTTGGACTATCAGGAAAGCTGAATGCTGCAGAATCCATGTTTTTTAGTTATGGTGCTGGAGAAAGATTTTTGAGAGTCTCTTGGACAGCAAGGAGATCAAATCATTCAATACTTAAAATTAACTCAGACTATTCACTGGGCTATCAAATACTGAAGCTGAAGCTTAAATACTTTTTGACTACATAATAAGAATACAGGATTCACTGGAAAAGCTCCTGATGCTGGGAAAGATTGAAGGCAAAGAAGAGGATGGCAGAGGATGAGATGGATAGTGTCATGGAAGCAATGACAACAGAGTGATAGTGGAGGACAGAAGGGCCCGTGGCTATAGGGTCATGAAGAGTCAACACATGACTGAATGGCCTCCACAACAACAATCAAAAGGAGAATTGCTTTGATGGAAGAGCCAAACAATTAAGAAGCTGGGTCTTTGCTTTCTTTTATTTCATTTCTTCCACCTAACTGTTGCTGTTTCCTGTCATACCCTACCTCCTTGGAGTTTCAATCAGCTCAATTCCTATAACTTATTTCTCTAATTAGTCTGTTCTAAACATAGACTTAACCACACCCTTGATCTCAGGAGCATTCAAGAAGTGCTTCAATTTCAGAGTTCAAGGATTCTGAAATTCTTATCTGATCATGATCTTCCCTTATTGCTTCTTCTGAAGTTTCACACCTCCTCAACCCATTCTTTAGCTTCACCTAGAGCTCCACTCCCTCCACCTCCTCAGTCCAAGCCATCACCTTTGCTGTCACTCAACTTTTCTCATTCTCAGTCTTGACTATATAATTAGTTAATGCAATGCTAAACCGCCCTTTAAAGTTCCCTTATTCCTTTGTTTTATTGATTATCATCTACCTTCCTCACATCTATTCATGTGCTGCTAAATCATCTCAACGTAAGGCATTTTCTCTGGCAGTTTTCTGCCCACTTCTGCCCACTGACTTCTCTGGTTTCTTTTAAATCCAAATTAAATCCCTTCAATCACAGGAAATCTTTCCTAATTGCTCTTTATTCTAGTGCTTCTTTTCGGTTATTTCTTGTTCATCTTTTATATTGTTTGTTCTATATATATATTTATTAATGTTTATATTGTAATTTCCTGTTCATCTTTTATATTGTTTGTTCTGTATATATTTACCCCATTTTATTGTAAGCTCCTAGAGGGCAGAACCTGCCGTTTGTCTCTTTTTTGCAGGGACTAACCAATTGTTTATTGATTGCTATTAATCAAATATATTTGTTTAAGTTAATTAAATCAATCAAAGAAGAAATTACTCAACCATACTGACTGCTGAATTAGAATTTGTGCTTTCTAATATAAACTGGACCGTTAGTTTAACAACACAATCCTTTTACTACTTTCTAATTGATTCTCTATCACAAGCTATATCACAAGGGCTATTTCAGACCTTTCCTTCTCAAGTCTCCCAACCCATTACCTACTTTTTCCACTCTAAGCTAAAAATTACTCATTCCTACTTTTTTGTATGTCAAACTCCTTTGGCATCATCCATACTCTCTTCTATTTTACTCTAGTCTTTGATAAAGAAATGGACTTTAACCTCACAAAGATCAACTCCACTACTTTTATTCATGATCCCATTCTTTCTAGTCTCTTTACAAGACATTATTCCCACAATCATTCCTTCCCTGTCCCTCTACTTTTTAATCTCTTTCTATCTCAACCTTTTCCTTACAAATATATTCAGGTCTTCCCTATATTTTTAAGAAATATTCTTTATTTTTTTTAACATTTATTTTTTAAAAATTGGAGGGTTCCAAGTTCTCTACCTCTCATCCTTCCTCCACCCATTAAGAAGGCAAGAAATGTCATTATCACTTATATATGTGAAATTATATAAAACATTTTCATATTAACCATGATTAATGATAATATATAATAAATAAATAAAATGCAAATAAATTAAAATAAATAATAATAATTTACCAGAGGAAAAAAGAAGAGAGAGAGAAAGGTGGTTAAAAAAAAAAGCTTCAATCTGCATACAGATTTCACCAGTTCTTTCTCTGGAGATAGCTATCATTTTTCAACACAAATCCTTTGGAATTGCCTTGAATAATGATTACTGTCTATTAATATGAGTCTTCCCAGGTTTTTCTTGTCATTTCTAAATCACAATAATATTTCATTCCAATCGTGTAATACAACTTATTGAGCCATTCCATACTTGATGAGTTTTCCCTCAATTTCTAATTTTTTGCCACTGTTTTCTTTGGAAAATAGACCTAGTAGTGATATTGCCATGCTAAAGTATGCAGAGTTTAGAGTCCTTGGACATAGTTCCAAATTGCTCTCCAGAATGGTTAAATCAATTCACAACCCCACCAACTGTGCATTAGTGTCCCAATTTTTCCATGTCCCTTCCAACATTTGTCATTTTCCTTTTCTGTTGTGTTAGTCAATCTGACATGTGTGAGGTAGAACTCTGAATTGTTTTCATTTGTATTTCTCTAACCAATAGTGATTTGGAGGCTTTTTAATATGACTATTGATAGTTTTGATTTCTTCATCTGAAAACTGCCTGCTCAGATCTTTTGATCATTTATCATTTGGGTAATGATTCACACTCTTACAAATTTGATTCAGTTTTTTCTATATTTGATTATGTTTTTATAATTATATATGTTTGAGAAATGAGGCCTTTATCAGAGAAACTTTCTCTAAAATTTTCTCCCCAGTTTTCTACTTTCCTTCTAATCTTGAAGGTATTATATTTGTTTGTACATAAATGTGATTTAAATTAATGTAATAAAAAATTATTTACTTTACTTCCTATTCTTTATCTTTTGTTTGGCCATAAATTTTTTCCTTATCCATAGCTCTGACAGATAAACTCTTCCATGCTCTTCTAATTTGCTTATGGTATCACCATTTTTGTCTAAATCATGTACCCATTCTGACCTTGATATATGGTGTAAGATATTAATCTATATTAAGTTTCTACCGAGCTGTTTTCCAATTTTCCCAGCAGTCAAATACTGAATTCTTGCCCCAAATCTTGGATTTTTGTATTAATCTAACACTGAATGACTATAGTCGTTTAATATATTCTTGTGTAGATAATCTGTTCTACTATTCCCTCCTTCTACTACTCTATCTCTTAGCTAGTACCAGGTTGTTTTAATGATCACCACTTTGTAATACAGTTTGAGATCTGGTATTGCTAGACCACTTTCTTTAACAGTTTTTTTTTTGTTTGTTTTTTGTTTTTTTTTACTCATTTGATATTCTTTATTTATTGTTTTTCCAGATGAATTTTAACTTTTTTTCTAGCTCTATAAAATAATTTTTGGTAGTTTGGCACTGAAAAAGTAAATGAATTTAGGTAGAATTATCATTTGTATTCTATTGATTCATCTTGCCTATGAGCAATTGATTTTTATTTGTTTGGATCTGTATTTGGGTGAGAAAAGTATTTTGTAATTGGGTTCATATAGTTTTTTTTATTATTTATAGCTTTTTATTTACAAGATATATGCATAGGTAATTTTTCAACATTGACAGTTGCAAATCCTTTTGTTCCAACTTTTTCCCACCTTCCCCCAGATGGCAGGTTGACCAATACATGTTAAATATGTTAAAGTATAAGTTAAATACAATATATGTATACATGTCCAAACAATTATTTTGCTGTATAAAAAGAGTTGGACTTGTTCATGTAGTTCTTAGGTTTGTATTGATAGGTAAACTCCCAAATACTTTATGTTGTATTATTTCTCTATCTCTTCCTTTTGGTCTTTGTTGGTATTATATAGAAATGCTAATGATTTGTATGGCTTTATTTTATATCCTGAAACTTTTCTAAAGTTGTTCATTGTTTCACCTAGTTTTTTAGTTGACTCTAAAATGCTCTGAGTATACCATCATATTATCTGCAAAAAAAGTGATAGTTTTGCTTCCTTATTCTAATATTTTAATTCTTCAATTTCTTTTTCTTCTCATTGCTACAGCAAGCATTTTAGTGCACTGTTGAATAACAGTGGAGATAGTGGGCATTCTTGTTTCAACCCTGATCTTTTTGGGAAGGCAAATAGTTACAGGTAATTTGACATAAATACCACTTATTATTTTAAGGAAAACTATTTATTCCTATGCTTTTTAGTGTTTTTTAAATAGGAATGAGTATTCCATTTTTGTTAAAAGCTTTTTCTGTATCTATTAAGATAAACATATGATTGTTATTTGTTTTTGATGTGGTCACTTATGTAGCTAGTTTTCCTAATATTGAACCAATCCTACATTCCTAGTAGAAATTCCACCCATTTGTAGCATATGATTTTTGTAATATATTGTCATCTCATTGCTAGTGTTTTATTTAAAAATTTTGCATCAATGTTCATTGGGAAATTGGTCTATAGTTTTGCTTAAACTCTTTTTGTACTCCCTGGTTTAGGTATAAGCACCATGTTTATATAAAAGAAATTTGGTAGGATTTCACCTTTGCTTATGTTTTCAAAAGGTGTAATAAAATTCACTTGGGAATCCCTCTGGTCCTGGGGATTTTTTCTTAAGGAGCTCATTGATAGCTTATTTAAATTTCTTTTTTGTAAGAAGGGGATTATTTTATTTATTCTTCTCTTAATCTTGGCACCTTATATATTTTATACTCATCCATTTCATTTAGATTGTAAGATTTATTAGCTTATTATTGGGAAAATATCTTTTAGTAATTGCTTTGATTTTATGACTTCATTAGTGGCACATTTATTCTTTTCATTTTTGATGCTGGTTATTTGGTTTTCTTCTTTCCTTTTTAAAAAATCAAATTAGCCAATGGTTTATCTATTTTACTGATTTTAAAAAATAAATGGTTTTGCTGGTTTTTAAAAAAATATAATTTTACTTTTTTGTTGTTGTTGCTGAGGCAAATTTGGGTTAAGTGACTTGCCCATAGTCATTCAGCTAGGAAGTATTAAATGTCTGAGATCAAATTTGAACTCAGGCCCTCCTGACTTCAGGACTGGTGCTGTATCCACTGTGCCACCTAGCTGCCCCTTAATGGTTTTACTTTTTTTTTTTTTTTTTTTCAATTTTGTTAATTTCTAATTCGATTTTCAGGATTTCTACTTTGGTGTTTAGCCTATTCTTTATATAGTTTGTTGCGTTACATGCACAATTCATTGATGTGCTCTTTCTCTGTTTTATTGATTGAGATATTTGGAGATATAAATTTTTCTTCTAAGTACTGCTTTGGTGATTTCCAGTAAATTTTTACATGTCTCATTGTTGTAATTCTCTTTAATGAAATTGTTATTGTTTCTATGATTTGTTCTTTGACCTATTAATTTTGTTTTAGGATTTTATTATTTAGTTTCTAAATAATTTTTAAACTAAGTTTCCATGGCCATTTACTGAATGTAATTGGACTATGGTCTGGAAAGGCAGCATTTAAAATGTCTGGTTTTCAGCATTTTTTTGGTGAGGTTTTTATGCTCTACAGGAGATAAAAAGGTATACTTCTTTCTTTTCTGTTTTCTCCAGAGTTCTATCATATCTAATTTTTCTCAATTTCTATCATCTCCTTAACTTCCTTATTATTTATTTTACAGTTAGATTTATGTAGCTATGGGAAGGGAAAGTTGAGGTTTCCCCAGTAGTATGGTTTTTCTCTTTTCTCCAGTAACTCATTTAACTTTTAAAACTTTGAATACTATGCCATTTAATGCATACATGTTTAGTATTAATATTACTTCATTGTCTATGGTACTTTTAGCAAAATGTAGTTTCCCTTCTTGTCTCTTTTATAGACATGCATCTAAAACAATATAAATATGGCTGATGTATAATGTAAATTTTTCTCTTGATTGAATTTTTAGGTTTAACTTTGTCTGAGATCAATGATTACTAGGCTTACTTTTTTTTCCCCTAATGAATTCTCCTCCTGATCCTTGTTATAGTGTTGGTGTGCATCTATAATTTTCCATCCCTAACTCTTCTCCTTTAATTCTACTTCTTTACTTGCCTTGCTATTACTTATCCTTCTTCCAACCCTTGGATCCCTCCCTTATCTTCTCTTTCCACCTTTTCCTTCCCTCTTTATTTCATTCCCATTGATCTACAGACCTTATTCTATTCCCATTAAACACCCACCTTTTCCCTTTTTATCCCTTTCTCATTAATCTATACACCTTCTCCCACTACCATAATTTTACATATCCTTCTATAACTCGCCTTTATCCCACTCCATGTATCTCTTTTAGATATATTTTTGCTTGTGCTTTGTCTGTGATTAAGATTGCTATGCCTGCTTTGTTTTTTTTTTTTTTTAATTTGTCCTGAAGCATAATAGATTCTGCTCCAGCTATCTTATTCTTCCTTGTCACCAAAATTAGTTTTAATGATCAGGTCCTTTTTTTTTAATTCTTCGCTTATTTTCCCAGCCTATTTCTAACTTTTAACTTTACATTAAAGTTGAACTTTGCTCCTGGGCTGGAAAGAGTACTTCCCAACTTCAGTTTTTCCATCCTGCTGTTTTCAGCACTACTTCTGGAGATCTGTAAGTTTTTGGTGCTTCCAAGGTGATATGATCCGAGGAGAGGTGTGGTCATTGCCTCCTGGCCTGGGTTCTGGTCCTTTTCAGGTAGAGACCCCTGCTAATTCCATTTTGCATGAGATCATATAATAACAGATTTTTCTGAAATCTGTTCATTACTTATGGCATAATACTTTTGTGTGATGTGATATTGTAATATGATATTCATATATCACAACTTATTTAGCCATTTCCCCAATTGATGGACATTCTTTCAATTTCCAATATTTTGCCATCATGAAAAGGGCTGCTATTAATATTTTTGCATATGTAGGTTCTTTTCCTTTTTAAGGATCCCTAGTAATGCTATTGCTGGATCAAGGGGAGTGTATTAATGTCCCACTTTTCCCTCATCCTCGCCAACATTTATCACTTTCCTTTTTTTTTTGTCATATTGTCCAACCCGATAGATGTAGCACTTTTCTTGTTTAGTGCTTCAGATGTGGAGATCCCTAGGATACAGAGACAATCTATAGTATCTAAGAATGCTTTTAGCCTAGGCCCTCAACCAAGTCAGATTTGAGATTGCTCAGAGGAAATTGCTTGGACTTCTGTGGGGATCAAATATGCTAAAGGAACCGTTAGACAATTTTTCCCTGTTTTGGCAGACACCAATTGTGTGACCTTAATGCACTGTGAGAGAATTGTTGGAAAATTTCCACCCAGGAGTTTTCTCATTTGAGAAAGGGGAAATACTCAGTTGACCCCAGTTCCCTTATCCCTGTGTGGGAGAACTCTACGTAGCTAAGAAAGCTTAGTGTGGACTAGGTTTCCTGCCTGAGTAGGAAGCTAGTCCTTTGTCTTGAAGATTGGAAAGAAGTACTATAAGATTAAAACTTAAGTAAGCATATTTGGTCAATTCTGTAAATTGCTTCTTGAAATCTACCTTCTTCTGTAAATCCATAAAATTTTATATTTTGAGAATATTATGATTTTTATCTGTACATTTGAGATTTCATATATATTTGAAATTTGATGGTATGTATGGCAGTGGGGAAGCAAGTGAAAGGACATTGCTTATGCCTTGTCAGAGAACATAGAGAAATGTTCAGTTTTTAGAATGAATGCTGTGAAAAAAAATCGTTTTTGCACCACCTTTCCTGGGATGGCAAATTTCAAACTGTAGGAAATGTGTAACATGCCCAGAGATTGTCTCAAGGAGCCTTTGAACATCCCCATTTTGCCTAATTTCATATCCAAGCGTGTGGTTCCCTTTGACTGTCTTTTCTGTATCTTTAAAACTGGCAAGACTGAATCTTTGCCAGTGTCTTTCTGCTATTTTCAGCATCTCAATTTGTTGTATCCAAAAGGTGAAGGTTGCACAATTCAGACATTGCATGGGCTCCATGGAGTGAACAGGGAAGAAGGAAAGGACTTCCTTTCCCTTGCTCCCTGAGAAGTAGGCCTGGTGAGAGGGAGAGGGGGAAGGATTTCTTTCTGTTCTGTGGTTTCTCCTCCCTCATTTCAATTCCAGAGTCTGGTTCAAGCCAGGGAGATCTTGCAGTCACGATAGTGCAGCCGGTCAGGTCAGCATGCAGGCCCTGAGAAGCCAGATTGCTTGGGACTCAAGGGGATGGGAAGGTTAGAACCCAGCTAAACTGAACCTAATTCCTTTTTCCTCCCCAAAGACTGGGGTGGTACAAAGGGGAAGAAAGGGATTATGGATCCCACCTGTTAAGGGAGTAAATTTGTATGGTTGTGATTATGCCTTTCGAGATAAATATATCTGTATAAAAGCTAAAAACCACAACAACAAAAACCCAAGCAGGGATTGGAGCCATGTGAAGGGGTTTTTTAAATTTGTTTTGAGGATTGAAGAGGAAAACATGTTCCTCCCTTTCTGACCCTTAAACCACATGTGGGTAGATAGCCAGATTTATATTCCCTTCAGGAGTTCCAGTGAGGTGGCTATTTTGCTTTTAGTCACCAGCCTCACTTCTAATCCTTGGGCTCTTAAAGCCTGAACTACAGTGGGAAAGAAGAATTTCATGCTTCTGAGAAAAGATTTCTCCTGCTTCCACTTATCAAGATTTCTCCTTCCAGAATATTGTTCTTCACTGGTGTCTAAGAGAACCCCAAAGCCTATCTGGATTCATTTTAAGCTCTGGTTCTATTGAATTTAATAATAGGCTATCAATAAAAATCTTTTTGCTTTATCCAGAGCATTTGGTAGAAATGCCAATGGTAAAGAAAATCTCTTTTCTCTTTCTGTCCCAGAATGACCTATGCCTTCAGCTTAGGGCTTTTACTTTTTTTTTTCCTTGAAGACACATCAGCACAAAATGAACGATATTAGAAAAACTGGATACTTGCTGAGAACATCTGGCAAATAGAGATGAGTAGACTCTTTACAGAAGTGAAGAACAGTACTTACAAGTTCTGTGTGAGAGCCAGATCATGAAAGTAATAGGGAAAGAGGAATGTCTGTCTCCAGTGGGGCAATGTCTAGTCTCTTCCCAGCTCTTCAGCTGTTCTGGTCATGCTCCCACTTTCTAGGGGCTGCTTTTGACCTTTGGCTTCCCATGGTGGACAGGGACCGCCACGTCCCCCATACTTCCATATATACGCTGTCCATCACAGGGGCAAAGCGTTCCTAAACTTTCCCTGCCTCCCTGATCTTTCAAGGTCGAATTTAGTGTTGCTTCATCAAGAATCTGCCCAGCTTCTCCAGAACTTCTTCCTTTGGAGCTGCCCCCTTGCTGCTTGGATCTGCCTTGGGGGGCCTGAGGATACACGGCCCATGGTCACTTCTGGGCCAAGGGAACAAGCAAGCTGGGAGCTCCTTCACAGAAAGACCAGAGCCTGTGCCTTTTCCCCTTCTCCCCTTCTATTCCAGTTTCTAGACTCCTATAGCACCAGATCAGACCTAATGTCTGTCCTGGGCAAGGGAAGCTCTGACAGGCTGCCCCAGATTCCATGATGAGTAACCATAGATGTCGCCCAGCCAAGAAGATTGCAAAAAGGCAGGCATACAGGACCAGCCAGTTTTCCCACAGCCTCAAGTCTGACTCTTAGATACTAGAGCCCACTATCATCTGTTGTGACATTATCTTCTCCTTCCTATCTCAAGGACTTCTTTCTTTCTGCTCCTGGCCCTTCCCTTTTTCTCCTCTATTGACTTCTATCCTCTTTTTCCCCCTCCCTTCATTTTCCCCTCCCTTCATTCCTTCTTTTTCTTTAATGTCCTCTTTTCTTCCTCTGTCTCCCCCCTTCCTAATCCTCCTATTTTCCTCAAATTTCATCTCTTTTTGATTTTCTTTCCTCCAACTACAAACATTTAACAAATTTTTCTCCTCCTTGCAGAGCCCTTTGGGAGGTACTGAGGAGAGGCAGGGAGGAGGAGACACAAAGATGAATAAGTCTCAATCTCTGCTGTCCTTACCTGCTCATAGATACAGAAAATACACATACTCAGATTACATGGGCCAACTGATTATCCATGAGAATCTAAGTGTGCAGAGAAGTCCAAGTCCAGAGATTTTTTCCATTTCTTTCCTCCCCTGCCCAGCTTCCCCCCCTTTTTTTTGAGGATAAACCTGGCCCCAACCATGCTCCCTCAGAATGACCAACACAATGGGCCCCATGACATAACTATTAGCACATAACCACTCCCTGGGCCCTAGTGTCTCTTTGAATGCCTGGGGGTAGGTGGGGCCCTGTCACTAATTTTGTGAGGCAAGAAGAAGGGGTGTGGGCCCCCCACCCTAAATCAGATCTTCACCTCTGCTCCCCTATCCACTGAGCAAGACCCAGAGAGAAGCCTCCAGGGCCACATTTCCTGTGAGGTACCATTGGTGAGCAGCCAGGGGGGTTCTCCCTCCTGCCAGAACTCTTCAAGCTTCAGTGCTTATCTTTTGAAGGTCCAGGTTGAGAGTTAGGGACACCTAGATTCTAGTCTCAGTTCTGCTCCTGATCTTAGGCAAGTCTCTTTCCCTGCCCCACTTTTTCTGAGTTCAATTTCCTCATTTATGAAAGGAATAATGATACTCATTTCTTCTCTCCAACTCTGTCTGTCATCGCCTATTATAAAGGTTACAGGAGAGACTGGGAAATCTCAGAAAGGAATTTTACCAACTAGTCCAGAAGTCATTAGTACTTGAGGGAGTCGTCTTAACTAAAGTCAAGGATCATGATGTCAAAGTCAGCTACCCCCATAAATCATGCAATTTAGAGCTTGAAGAGACTTTATTATCTAGTCCAATAGCCTTATTTTGTGGAAGAAGAAACAGATCCTAGGTTGTAAAGACTGCATGAAGAAGTATGACGTAGTAGATAAAATGCTAGATTTGGTGTTTGAACATTTGGATTTGAATATTACCTTTGAAACTTACTAGCTTTCTGACAAGGAAAATTACTCAAACCCTCTAAAGCCCCAGTTTCATCTATAAAATGGAATAGGAATTTCCAATTTTGCTTACCTTTAAGGCTGTTATGAAACTCAAAAGCCCAAAATTATTTTATATGTAGGACTGCTATATATTATTATCTCCCAAGGTTGCACAAATAAGAAATTGGAGAGCTAAGACTGGGACTCTGAATCTGTGTATAGGTCATATGTATCACTATAAGTTGGTGACCTCTTCCTTTCCTTTGACTCATCTCATTAAAATTTATATAATCGTAGGGGTCTTAATAGGGATCAGTAAAAACCTAAGCAATAAACTAGCGTCAGTTATTGAGGCTATATATATTCCTGGGCCTAGAATAGGAGAAAGAATCCAGAACAGCTGGGGTGGGGTGGTCCCTAGCTTTGTCCCTGAATCACCATGTGACCTTGAAAGCATCTTTCCTTCTCTGTGTCTTGATTCCCCTATCTATAAAATGGAGGTGAGGTAGCGTTAAGAGTATAGTAGGATTATGTGCTGATGATTCCTAAAGAACCTTTTAGCTCTGACATTTCTCTGTTCTAAAGGCCCTCCCAGCTCCGACATCTTGTGTTCTAAGGGCCCTCCTAGCTCTGATATCCTGGATTCTAAGAACCCTCCTAGCTCTGATATCCTGGGTTCTAAAGACCCTCCCAGCTCTGACATCCTGGATTCTAAGGGCCCTCCCAGCTCTGACACGCTGTGTTCTAGAACACCTTACTGGCTTTGAAGGGATGTGTTCTAAATTTTAAGGATCTAGATTTATCTTGACTATAGTGCCCACTGCCCCCTTTTTTTCCTACCATGAAGATTATAAATGACTTTTCAAGGGTTTGCTTATAAAGGAGAAAAGGACTAAATTACAGACTTATAGGACCACAGTAGACAATCAAAAGAAACTTTTCCAGCATTAAGTTCGTGTATCTTTCTATAGTTTCCAAATCTGTTTTTGGGCTACCCAGAACCCTAGGCCAGTTCCTCAGGCCTCCATTTGAAAACATTTACTTAACCATAATTCCTAGGGCCAGGAAGTAGCTGAACTATTACTCTCGCCACTCCAGTTCAAATTATTTTCATTGTCTCTAGAACACCACAAACTACATTTATGTTCTATCCAGAAGAGTACCCATTGGTTCATAGTACAAAGTTGAACTCAGTCAAGAGAGAAGTCATTTTGTTATGAGAGTTAAGTGGTATAATAGATAATAGAGAGCTAACCTGGAGTTAGGAAGCCTCAAGTTCAAATGTAACCTTATGACACTAGTGGTATGACCCTGGGCAAGGCACGTAATTCTTTCCTCACTGTGCAATGGGGTGGTTAATGCTACCACCTCCTAGGGTTGTTGTGAGGACCAAAGAGTATAATAATTATAAAGTGCTTAACACAGTGCCAGGAAGATAATAGACACTTAATACCTTCCTTCATCCTTCCCTCCCTTTTTTCTCCCTCCTTTTCTTCCTTCCTTCCTTCCTTCCATCCTTCCAGAAGAACATACTTTTTTCCCATTGCTATACACTCTTCTATTACCTAGAAAAATATATTTCTCCCTGTCATTTCCCAGAGATATCCAGATCTGTACAAAGTACCAAGCTCTACAGTGACAGATCCCTGAAATTTCAGCTGCAAATGCAAGTCATTTAGTATTTTATTTTTCCACTAATTACATGTAGAAACAATTAACATTTGCTTTTTAAAAATTTGAATTCCAGATTCTCTCCCTTCCCCACCTCACTGAGGAGGCAAACAATTTGATAATAGGCTATACATGTTCAGTCTTGTAAAACATTTCCATATTAGTCATGTTGTGAAAGAAAACAGACAAAAAAATAAAAAAGCCCCAAACAAACAAGAAAAATAAAGTTAAAAAATAGTATGCTTTGATCTGCATTCAAACTCCTCCATCAGGTCTTTCTCTGGAGATAAAAAGCATTTTTCCCCTTCAGTACTTCAGAATTTTCTTGGATCGTTGCAGTGCTGAAAATAGTTCATTCACAACTGATCATTGTACAATATTTCTGTTACTATGTACAATGTTCTTATGGTTGTGTTCACTTCATTTCACATCAGTTCATGTGTTTCCAGGTTTTTCTGAGAGCATCTTGCTTAGCATTTCTTATAGTACAGTAGTGTTCTATCAAAATTATATGTGACAACAAATCAAGGATCCAGGTCATCATTATCCCCATGCATAGTCAACATTTGGAACTGATTGAGTGACCATTTTGATAATGGTCATATTGAGTTAGTATCCATCTAGGAGAGGGTCCCTAGTGGAATGCTCCAGTGATCTATCTTCAACCCTTTGATAAGTCAATTTTCTTTTTCAATGACTGGAATGAAAGCATAGAATGCAACTATATCATGTTTGAAATCTTTGTGAAATCTGAAAGGATAGTTAATATGTTGGAAGACAGAACTGGGATTCAGAAAAGTCTCAATAAGCCAGGACAGTGGACCAAATCTAACAAATAAAATTTAATTGTTTGTCCTTCATTCTCAAAATTTAATAAGAAAAAAATATAAAGTCCTTCACTTGTTTTTAGTTTTAGGGTTTTTTGTTTGTTTGTTTTTTAAAATAATAATATAAGAGCAGTATAGAATAAGAACTATGTCCTGAGAAAAAGACCCTAGGAGTTTTTAAGTGGCTAATAACTCAGCATGATATATGATTGATTGCCATAGAAGCTAATATCTTCTTGGGTTGAACCAAGATGGGAGGTCCAAAATAAAAGAGGTATTCAATTCCTGCTGTGTTGTCCCTCTCAAGCCCCATCTGATATATTCTGTTCAGTTCAGGTGCTACCTTTGAAGAAGGACATTAGTAGACTGGAAAATGTCCAGAAGAGGGCAGCCTGGGATGGTCATACAAAGATTGAGATAGCCCAGAGAAGACGTTGTCTTCAATGTTTGAATGCTGTCCTTTAGGAGGACTATTCTGCTTGTCCCCAAAGGGCAGAAATAACTCCTCCCCACCTCCAGTCACCACTTCCACTAATTGGGAGGGGAGGAATTAGAATAAGTTCTAGGATAACTATCCAGTGGAAATTTCTAACAATGAAAGTAGTCTTAAGAATGGAATGGGCTGCCCAAGGCTTCATCCTTGGAGGTCAAATGACTACTTGTTAGGGCTTCCTAATCAGGATGGGTTAGATGCCTTTGGAGATTCTATAATTGACTTGAGTTAAAAGGATCATGATACATATGTATAGAGAGCATTTCCATACAGTGGCCTTCTTACTCAGCTCTGGCCCTTCAGAATCAAATGCAAATGCCCATGTGGGGAAGTGGAAGATCTCTCCAGACTATCCCTTTTCTACTCTTGTAGTCCCAGATACATTCTACCATCCAGCTGCACTGGGCTACTCAAAGTTCACATAGGACCCTCCATCTCTCATTTCCCATCTCCATGCTTTTGCCCCCCACTTTCCCCTCCACCCCCAGACATCCTGCTCCCCATCCCTGCCTCTCACTTTTCCTGGATTCCTTCAAGGCTCAGCTGAAAGCTCACTTTGTACAGGAGTTTTTTCTCAGTCCTCTCAACTATTAGACTGAAATCGCCTTTCATCTACTTTGTTCATATCTCATTCATACCATGTCATTTCTAAATTGTTTTCCCGATTAGAATGTGAACACCTTAGGGGCAGGGCCGTCTTCAGCTCTCTATTTGTATTCCCAGTGTTTAGCACAGTGCTTGACACATTGCAAATGCTTCTTGATTGAAATGCATGAAAATCAGTTTTTAATATATAAAACTAAAGAATCACAGAACTATGGAATTATATCATATGCATATATGCTAGAACTGGAAGGGATCCCAGAACATAGTTCAGACCTGGAAAAGACCTTAGAGGCCATCTGGCTGCCCCTTTCCCACAAGTGAAGAACCCAAAGTCCAGAGAGAAGTAGTAACTTGCCCAATGTTTTACAAGTTTGGCAGCAGAACCAGAAATGTGCCAAGCTTTGCAGTTGTCAAGTGAGTTCTTTTATCCTCTTGGGAGTGGACAGGGATAGAAAGGTGGGGGACTATCAAAGATTCAGGTGGGCAAGAGGAGACTACCTAGAGTTGCACTGACAAAGAGCTGGTAAATTGTTTTGCACAGAGTTCAAATTCTAGGATGTCTGCGAGTCCAACACAAGCTCACTGGCAAGCAGAGCTGCACAGCTTCCCTCCCTTCCTCCCTCCCTCCCTTCTTTTCTTCCTTTCTTCTTTAATCCTCCTTTCCTCCTTCCTTTCTTCCCTCTCTCATTCCCTTCTTTCCTCCCTCCCTCTTTTTCTTTTCCTCTTTCTCTCTCTTTCTTCCTTTCTTTCCCTCTGTCCTTTACTTCTTTCTTCCCTTCCCTCCTTCCTTGCTACTTTTTTTCCTTCCTCCCTCTTTCCTTCCCTCCCTTTCCACCTTCTTTCTCTCCCTCCCTTTCTTCCTTCTGATGAGGTTCAGCACAGGGCAGAAAGTTGTGGGAACCAAGCTAATTGTACAATATTTCAGAGTCTGATTCTTTTTGTACAGCAAAATAACGTTTTGGTCATGTATACTTATTGTGTATCTAATTTATATTTTAATATATTTAACATCTACTGGTCATCCTGCCATCTAGGGGAGGGGGTGGGGGGGTAAGAGGTGAAAAATTGGAACAAGAGGTTTGGCAATTGTTAATGCTGTAAAGTTACCCATGTAAATATATCCTGTAAATAAAAGGCTATTAAATTAAATAAATAAATAAATAAGTAAATAAGTAAATAAATAAATAAAATCATGATAGCCAAAAAAAAAAAAAAAAGAAAGTTGTGGGAACCCCCTTCTGGTTGGCGTAGATTCTTTGTAAAAGAATTCACGAATCTGAAAAGTTAGATTGGCAAGAGAAGTTTATTGTTGGAACTGAGAAGCCAGCTTTTGCTAGGAGGCTGACTTCCTTAGTGGCAAGGTCTCAACAGAGAAGTAAAGGTCTATAATGCCAAAAGAAACTGAGCAAGACAGAGATTAGAGACCAATTCAATAGTTTATTAAATGGAGAGAAATACGGGGACCAATGGCTCCCAGGGCTAGATGAGACTATCATCTCAAAGAGTCTAGCCCCGTGTATCAGGACAGCAAGCCTTTTATGGAATAACAAGAACAATGACAGAATGGAGAGACCTAGGTGGGGATAGCCTCATAGATGGAGGTTACTGATATTCCAGTGACATTAAGGAATGTCTATAACACCTTTATCTCAGCCATTAAGAGGGGACGGTCATGACCTTAAGGCAGAATTATGAAATAGGACAAATGGAGGAACTGGTCACCCCATTAAAAGTGACCTTTGGCATTACATTCCCTCCTTTTTCTCTTGGAACTATTCAAATCTTTGAATTACTTTCCTCTAGAAGGCCTTAGCACTATAATTTGAACAACCCTATGTGAAGTAAATCAAAATAAAGCTAGACCAATACAAGGACAAGTCTCTCCCTGATAACCCCAGAATTAATAAGCAATACACAAGGGTCCTTATTTCAATTATTTCTGACAATCAATTGTCAGATCCTCTGCAATTGGGGAGCATATGGATAGCTGTGGTCATTTGTGCATGACTCGGCCTCTGCTTATGGAGAGCAGCAGGCTCAAGGCAGTTGTGTTGCCCATTCAGAGGGGCAGCTGGCTCCAGGAGAGAAGAGAGAGGCTTGGAGTAGCCCCACCTGTCCCACCCAGAGGAACAAACAAGGCTGCCACTAGAATACAGATTTCTGAGCAGATTATGCAGTTTAGACCAAGGCATGCAACCCCAAACTTTTTAGAGGCCTCGATATCAACAAGGTCCTTTTAAGTACGCTGAACTACTAATTAAGGATCTGGGGTAACAGGAGTGGAGAAACAGCTCAGAGAGACTGCCAGTTCCAAGACAGGTATCCAATTTCTGGTTGTTTCTAAAAAATAATCCCCAAAACTGAGTCTGCCAGGGCAATTCCAACAGAATAAGGGATTTCCAAGATAAAGCACAACCAGCAAATCGTAGTCTAGTAAATTTAAGCAAGGACTAAAGGACTTCCAATTAAATCTGAACTAGCAAGATAACAGTTTTCCCAATTTTCTATTTCTTCTCCTCCCTTTTTTTTTCTTTTGGAAAGGAATTATCAAATGACCCTCCCACATACAAATCATACACATATGCATATACATAACAGACTAAAAGTCCTTCAAACATAATAGCAATAGTTACACAAGTTTAACAATTTCTGTTCCAAATCTTAAACACACAGTAATACAGTGAAAATTTTAACAAGTCAGCCACTTTCCCACTCCCCCCCATCAGTCCAAATTACATCAGGAAAAGTGGGCGATGGCTGTCATTTGCGTCTTCAAGCTGGACAGGGACAATGCTAGGGATGATGCTCAGTCCGCGAGGGGGATGGGTCTGTAGTGTGGCGAGCTGACAAACAAAGGTTTGATCTAGGTCCCAGAAGCAAGTCAATATATCTGCAATTTGACCAAATCTAGAAATAAAAACAGATCTAAGAAAGAAAAGTTAGAACAGTCTGAGACAGAAAGACCAGTCCACAAGGACTGCTACAAGATGTGGCCTCTCATTAGTTAAAAACCTTAAAAAAAAACTTGAATATCCAGACACAATATCTGGTAACCAATAGATGACCAGACTAAATACTTATTTGCTCAAGTATTTAGGATATAGTGATCACACATAACCAGATTGGAAACAGCAAGGTATGACATAATTGAATTAACAATTTCTTATTGACCATTATAGAAATCAGTTACAGGAGGGAAAAAATGCAGTGCATATTAACTATAAACCCAAGATATTTTACCTCTAGTAACAAATCCTAAACAGATATTTACCATAACCTTATCAGTTTGCTGCTTTTAAAATGTCTGGAACAGTTGAGAGGAAGGGGGGGAGAATAGAATTCCATGTGACTACCCTTCCCCCAATTCCACAAGAGTGGGGAGTGAAATCACTCCAGGCTAACTAAATGGTTCCTATAGCTGAAGTAGCATGGGGGGAGCGAGTTTAAATCTTTACAAAAGATCCCTACCCCACACAACATTTAAAGTAGCAGAAATCAGTGGGTGGGTGGGGGAATCCCATAAAACCCACATGTCCAGCAGAGCTGGATTTAAAGCATATAATCCATTTCTATCTCATTTCAAATAATAAAACAACATAGTTGCTTTCTCTCCTTCTGCCCCCATGTGGCCATTATTCCCAATGAACTTCTCCTAAGCCCAGCTTGGCCAGGGATGAAGCTTTCAGAAAAGTCCTTGTTACATACTTTAGGTAAAATTAGAGGCACATGACCTCTTTCAGGCAAGTTAACAGAACTTCTTTAAGAAGCTATTGTTCCTTTAAGATCTTATACTTAAGGATAACCAATTCATTTCCCAAATTTAGAATCATCTTTAAGTTCCTAATCAAATATTTTCACCAGCTGGAGTTCAGTATTGAAATAACCAATTCCCAGATTTGATCATTGCTCTTAAATTTAACAGAGCTCTTAAGTTACCGAAACAGACAAACAAATTACAAACAATTTCACAAAAAATCACGTAGAATACAGAGCACAACTAGACTGTCTAATAACATACAAGACATACAGAACACTGATCACACTTTAGACTGCACAATTACAACATTCAGTAGGACACTAACATTAAAGCCAAATCAAATGGCGTTTTAAAAAACCCCCAGTCTTTGTAGATAGCCCCCTGAGCATGCAAAAGCCAGAGGGGCCGGCATTGCTTTAACTAACACAGGATGACCCAAACAGGGAAACTGAGTCCCATTTTCAAATGTATATACTTCCCACTTGATGGGAGAAGTAGGAGGACCTCTCTTAGAAATGCAAAGGATGGGCCTTTGTCTCTGGAAAAGAGTTGGACAGAGTTTCCTCAAGCAAAGCATCTGTTCCAGGAAAAGAGTTTTGAGGCCGCAGAGTGTCTAGATTGCATACAAGTAAAAACTTAGTTTTCCCAACCTTTACAGCCTTTTTTTAGAGATAGAGCCGCAGCAATTCCTAAAGAATTGTGCCAGAGCTCCCAAGAGCTCCAAACAACGACTGCAGTCTTGATGACTGCAATGTCCACCACAAGATAAGGAAAGAAAAAGTCTTTACTTTGTCCAAAATTCCATCACACTCTAGTAGCGACCCCCTGCGTCCAGTAGGCCACTCATCAACCAAGCAAATGGCACCCCCAAAAAGGACACCCCAAGTGACCCCACGTCCGGTTATTCACTAATCAACCAAACCAACCGGTACCCCAAGAAAAGGTCACCCCAAAAGTGACAACTGTGCAACCTGGTGAATCCAGTTATTCATCAACCAAACCAAACAAACAAGTCTTAAGACATAACCACATGGTACCCCAAAAGGTACCCAGACAAACTTACTCTCCTGTGGCTGAAATGGGGTTGTCTACCATCAGGCTATTGTGGCTGGGAAACTGCTCTCTTTCCCGGAGGTTCTGGAAAGAAATCCAGGAGGGCCAGACCTCTCCAGGCCAAGAGTTCAGATTCGCAGCCACCCTGCCCAAAGCAGAGACCAGAAAGTCTCATCTCTAATCCTGCTCATTTTCTAATCATCTCGCTGGGGCCTCCAAATGTAATGACAAAAGAAACTGAGCAAGACAGAGATTAGAGACCAATTCAATAGTTTATTAAATGGAGAGAAATACTGGGACCAATGGCTCCCAGGGCTAGACGAGACTATCATCTCAAAGAGTCTAGCCCCGAGTATCGGGGACAGCAAGCCTTTTATGGAATAATAAGAACAATGACAGAATGGAGAGACCTAGGTGGGGATAGCCTCATAGATGGAGGTTACTGATATTCCAATGACATTAAGGAATGTCTATAACACCTTTATCTCAACCATTAAGAGGGGACGGTCATGACCTTAAAGCAGAATTATGAAATAGGACAAATGGAGGAACTGGTCACCCCATTAAAAGTGACCTTTGGCATTACAGGTCTAGCAGAGGAGTCCTGGCAGTGAGAGAGAAAGTTCCTAGCAGAGAAATCCCTACTGAGAGGTAAAGAGGGGTGTGGTCCTGTTAGGGAAATAGGTGAGAGAGATAAAGAGGGATTAATGCTGAAAAGAGAATGTCTTCTCGGCAGACAGAGGGTCGCAGCTATGCCAAGGGAGGTCCTTTGGCCTGGCATGATAACTGCTTTTAGGTCTTCTGCAAGGAGTTAGGCCCAGTGGCCCCTTTTAAAAATTGAACCTTGGCTAAGGCCTGCGTGCAATTTGAGTTGAAATCAGACCAAAATCTTCAAATTGAAGTTTTCCATTTGAATGCGTATCCCTGGACTGATCTCCAACAGAGGTTGAAATCTAGATCTCCAGCTCCTGCTAAATAGGAGTGGTCCTGGACTCAACTAGTCCCACCAAGATAAACAGAATGAAACCCCTTTATCTTGATTCCCAGGGGTGGGTCTTTTGCAGAAGGAAGGATTCAAGGAATATCTCTCCTTCAAGGAGTTTCTACCTCATGGACCTCTCAAGTCAAGACATCATTGGGGCTCTCTACATCACTTCCTTCCTTCCTTCCTTCCTTCCTTCCTTCCTTTCCTCCCTCACTCCTTTCCTCCCTTCCTTCCTTTCCTCCCTTCCTTCCTTCCCTTCCTTCATCTTTCTGAAGTGACTTCCCCCTCCTTTCTTAATAAAATATACAAATCCACACATTGACTCTAGTCCAGCACATCTCTACCTCAAGGCTCTCTTAGTAGGTCAGATTTGAGCCTGAGGCTGCCAGCCCTTTACCTTACTTCTTTTTCATTCCTACATAAGTCTGGGAACATTGTCCTCTAGGAGGGTTATTCACACTCAGAGGAGGTTAGAGGTCTTTGGAATAGGGCTTCCTTCCTCCTTCCCCCCCTCCCCTACCCCCCACAACCACTGAGAATCCTGATAAAGGTGCCTATATTCAAGCAAAACAAAAAGGTCAGTCTCAAGGTCTTCCTCCCTTTCCAGATTCTTTGTCTTTTGCCTCTTCTTTGAAGGAAGGAGGTACCTCTCCCCATCCCTCTTTAGTGATGTTGGATTGGGTGATCTCTTCAGATCCAGCTCCTGCTAGGTCAGAGCTAGATCAGCTTTGAAAAGGAGAGACAGGTTAGGGAGTCTAGCTCAACTTAAAGTTAACTATAGAGGTCACTGTTCAGGGCTTCTTGGGTGGAAATTGGGAAGGGGTGCAGGGGGATTTCTTGTTAATTTCAAAATCTGTCTTTTCTAAGAGCACCAAAAAATCTTAGTGTTAGAAGTGCCTTAGGGACCACATCCAACCCATTTTACAAATAGCTAACCTCAAACCTAGAAAGGAGAAAAGACTTTTTAAAAAAATTTATTTTCCCCAAGTTACATGTAAAAACAACTTTTTGGGGGGTTATACATGTACATTTTTTTGGTATATTTCCTTACGAATCATGTTGGAAGAGAAAAATCAGAACATAGGTAAAAAACCACAAGAGAAAAAAGAAAAAGAAAAAGCCCCCCAAATAGTGAACACGTCTTAATTTCCATTCAGTCTCCATAGTTGTCTCTTTGGATGTGGATGGTGTTTTCCATCCAAAATTTATTGGGATTGCCTTGGATCAATCTGAACCACTGAGAAGAACCAAGTGTCATAGCTGAAAAAAACATTTTCAAAAGTCACAGAGCTAATAATTTGAACAGTAACTACTTGAATCCAGGTCTTTCAGTGTAAAATTCTAAGCTCTTTCCATTATATCTTACTTTACTCCATTTAGTCCAACCTTCCTCATTTTCCAAAGAAAAACATTTCAAGCCCAGAGAAAAGTGGTTTGTTCAGGCTCCTAGAGGCAGCTCTCAAAGAGAATGCCAACTCCCTTCCTGCTATCCACAGAACCAGAGGAAAGCCCTCAGCATCCTTTTCAGCAAAGGATGGAGTTTACAAGACTTAGTCTCAGCGTAGATAAGGTTGGGCTTTGGAGGAAGGGCCCAGGAAGCCTAAGAGGTTCTGGAATGGAACAAGGGAGGCCAGCTGGATCAATGGGGAAAAAATTCCCCTGAAATTTAAGGATTAGGAGATGTTTCTCTCTGCTTCTATCATGTGTAGGGTGGGGCTCCCATTCTAGGGAAGAAAGCACTTAGCAAGCATATTGGCAAATAGCTGGAACCTGGGGCAAGAGAAGAAATCTCTTGCCTACACCCCATCTTTGCCAAGCACACATGTGCAACCGGCTGTGCCCAATGCTAGCCCCAGAAAGATCTCAGAGATCTTTGGAGTATTAAGTACTTGAGAATTCACAGTGATTCTAAGATCTTATTCTGATGACGAGATCATGAAACATAAATGAAACAGGCCTTAGATGATTTAACTCTATAGGATCATTTTGCCAGAGAAGTTTCCTAAATTAAAAAGGATCCTCTTTAGTATCCTGTGGGCATTAAATAATCCCTCAGTGTTCTAAATTTTTTGAAGTCTTCCTTTCTAGAAGTCCTATAAATGCTTGGAGATCTCAAACTAGACATGAGATTAACAAGAATTCCTAAATAAGACTTTGAGATTGACAAAAATGGCGCCCACACCAAAGTCATCAAAGCATTGGTGACCTTAAGTCCAAACCATCTGAATGTAGGAGGTTTGTCTCCTCAGAGTTAAAAGTCTGGCCCTGTAGAAGATCACTCAGACCAGCAGTAATATGTGGAGAAGGGGAAAAGTACTTTCTTCTTTCAAGGAACAAGGGGTCTTTGTAACTGGGAAGAGAAGAGGGCCTCACTTTGAACCTTTTCTCCTTATAAGAACTTCTAAGCACTTGGAACATGCTCAGTAAACTCTTTGGAAAATAAGGGTGGTAGGAGAAATTATTTCTAAAGTCCTATCCAACTGGAAATCCTGTGATCCTAGGATTTCAAGGTATCTTAGGACTTTAATATACTGAAGGATCTTAAAGGATTGAATTCATAAACCTCAATGCACTTTTTAACTTCAGAAGCAGCTATGACTTGTTCAACTAGGGTTACATTCCTGGGGAGTGTTCCCAGGCAATGAGACTGAGTGATTATTTTTTGAGGATGGAGAACTTCGAGGAAGGAGGAACAGAGAAGAGAGATTGTAGAAGAGCTAGTTCATGGTCACAGCCAGCCTGTAATGGGAAGAGTATTATTAAGCAAGGGTTTTGGGGTAAGAGTCTGTCCTGGAAGAAGAATTGCATTTTAAATCTGAGAAACCTGAATGCTAATCCTTGATCTGTCACTACCTTTGTGGACATAGCTAGCCCAATTTCCTTTCTTTAGGCTTTTCCCTCTTCTATAAAGAACTATTCCTTATAACAAAGAATAAAGAAACAGCTCAGCAAAATGAGCACAATAACTAAGTGACATTATAGGCAGTTTTATACACCTATAGTCTTTTACCTTTGCAAAGGAGGGAAGGAGGTACATTTCTTGGAGCCAAACTTTGACAATATTACTTAGTCTAGCACTGTTGTTTCAAAAAGCATTTATTTAATGTCCACTATATACCAGGTACTATGCTAGGTGACAGAGACAAAATATCAAATTTTTTCTCTCAAGAAGTTTACATTCTTTTTGGGGAGAAATAGCAGGAACCACAGACATATATAGATAGTATGAACACAGACATATATATACATACACGCACACACACACACAAAAAAAAACACGGACATATAATATGTATACACACACACACACACAGGCAAAAAAATTTTTTTTTTAAAAAAGGCCATGGAGAGAAAGTCACTTTTCTGGATTTCACAGTCCTTCTATCTAAAATGAGAGGAAATGGACTAGAAGTTATTTAAGGTCTCTTCCAGCTCTAATAAAAACTTAGATTCTATGACTTTATCTAAGAAGTCTTCTCCACAGTGATTCTCTCCTTCCACTTCCCTTTGCTACTAAGGTGACTACCTGGTCCTAATTCCTGCCTGGCCTCATAGTGAAATGCCATAGTCCTAGAGCTGCTAGTTTCTGAGATATTGGTATAATCAGGATGGAGCCAGAAGATCAGGTTTTTCTTCTTAATGTCTGTCAAGCCCAGATTTCCATCCTTGCCCGCCTCCCTTGGTCCCTCCCAATGGGTTCCTCCCTGACTGCTCACCTGTAAGAGACTCACCTGCTCCTGCCTCCATGGCCAAAGGCAACCCAGAAGAGACATGGCCAGCATATTCTCATATCAGAGCTCCGAGGTCGATTGGTGTGAAAGCAATTATCAGCATTCAACTCTGGTGGCTGAGTTCTACAACTCGGTGAGAATGGGGGTGGTGAATTATTCTGGTGCTAAGCCAGGTAGCTTGGAGAAAAGGTAAGGACTCAGGATGCTATTCACATAGAAAGTTTGGAATTCAGGTCCTAAGACTCTCTCTGGGTAAGACTCTGGGATGTCCTAATTTGACCTGGGTTTTTTGGGGACCTTTAGGGGGACCAGGGAGGAGATTTGAGTGTAAGGGGGGCACTGAGTGGATATGAGGAAGGGGTTACATGGGAAAAACATTAGAATGGGATTAGGAAACCCTGATTTTAAATCCAGCTCTTTCATTTATTGGCTGTGTTTCTTTGGGCAAATCTATTTCCCTCTCTGAGTCTAGACTCATAAAATCACAAAATGTGGTTTTATTTAAGAGCCATTCTAGTATTTTGTGAATTTTATGAGTCCAGAAAGGGAGAAATGGGGCTGGAGTGAGGGTTGTTGAGGACACCAGCAACTTGGGGTGGGATGGAGTTGAACCAGCCCACTCTCAGAGAGCTTCAGTTGTATCTGAAGAAATTTCTTTTTCCCAGTCTTTTGAGTCAGGATAGATAATGTCCCCTCAGGCCTAATGTTTACCATGGACCTCTATTAGCTTGGACCTCTATTAGCTTCCACGTGGAGCTAGCAAAATGCCTTTCCATCCATGCACAGTGCATAGACATGTCTTTAGGAATGTCTGTTATTATCTCTAGGCTTTGAGAAAACCTCCAAACCTTTAGCCTCTTCCTTCAGTCCCTTGTTCCGGTGGTTGGGTAGAGACAGTTTAAGGCTGATTAGATCTCAGGAAACTTGTGTTTAAGTCCTAAATCTAGAACCTGACTCCCAAATCTAGTCTAGCTATGTGATCTTGGTCACATCATTTCCTCTTTGAGCCTCATTTTCCTCCTCTGTAAAATGAGCACAAAATGTCATTTTATCTTTACATGACTTTTTACAGGGTTGTCAAGGCAAGAACTTTAAATGTAAAGTTTGAGAGGAGGCAAGCAATTATTAATTAACCATCTTCTGTGCTCTTTTTCCTTTCCTCTCTCCTTCCACTTTTTGGTTTTTCCCTTGTCTTCAAAGTTCCAGTTATAGGACAGAGCTTAGTGATAGCACAAACTGGACCCTCAAGAGTAGGAATGAGTTATTTCTCTATCCTAGGCAACCTAGATACCCAGGGATATATATGTCTTAGCTGGTGACCAAGGGCAGGGATTAGGAAAGGTTCAAATAGAGAAGAAGTCCAGGAAACTGGAGTGGTTAGGAAAGTCTGAGGGAAAAAGTTGAAAAACTGGTGAAATCTAGAAAGGAGAAGAATATGTGGCATTTTGTGAATCCACAAAAGACAGATCCAGGAGTGGAGGAGGTAAATGGAGACAGTTATGGGGAAATAGAGATTGTGGAAGAGATTCCACTTGAATATAAGGTTGACCTCACTGACTTGAGATCTTTTTCTTTCAGCTTTTAGAGAAACAAGAGTTTGGGGTAAACAAGATTGGTGTTGTTTGGATTCTGGATTCAATCCTTAAAATTTGTACTTATTAACAGTATGGCCTTAGACAATCATTTTGCCATTCTGAGATTCAGTTTACCTATTTGTAAAATGAAGTAGTTGGAATAGTCTCTAAGGTTCCTTACAGCACTAAATTTTATAATCCTATAATACAGTAATCTAGAGGTGTTGTAGAAGGGGGAGGACAGAACTTGAGAATAGTTGGAGAGGGAAGCATGGCTAAATCTAGAGTATGGAAGGACTGGGTAAGAAAAGGCTAAGGTGACAAAGTGCCTTGAGTCTTTTTTGAGTAATTTTTCTTCCAATTACATGTAAAAATAGCTTTCTATACTGCAAGTAAAATTTTATGTTCCATTTTTTTTCTCCCAACTTCCTTCCTCCCCAAGACAGCAAACAATCTGATATAGGTTATACATGTGCAATCATGTAAACATATTTCCATGTCAGTCATGTTGTGAAAGAAGAAACAGAACATAAAGAAAATCCATGAAAAACCAAAAAAAAAAAATGAAAATAATACAAACTACATTCAGATTCCATAGTTCTTTCTCTGGATGTGGATAGCATTTTCCATCATGAGTCTTTTGGAATTGTCTTGGGAATCATTGTATTGCTAAGAAGAGCCAAGTCATTCATAGTTGATCATTGCACAATATTTCTGTTACCGTGTACAATGCTCTCCTGGTTGTGCTTATTTCACTTAGCTTCAATTCATGTAAGTCTTTCCTGCTTTTTTTGAAATCCACCTCCTCATCTTAGTGCTAGTCTTAAGAAATATCTGCTCATAAACTCCTTTACTTGAGCATCAGGGTGTGACCTAAATCTGACACTTGGAGGCTGGTTTAGAACATGCCCCAGGGAAGCCTGATAGCATCACAGATCTGAGATCCCTGGGCCTGCTGGCCCAGCTGCTGCTCTCCCCTAGTTTCTCTGGTTCTGGTAATTCTCAGACACCAGCCATTCTTGCTGGAGAGGCCTCTGCCCCTTGGCACTACTACTAGGGCTGTTGAGAGAAGCCCAGCCCTGCAGAAGCTAGGAATTTCATATCCGGGAGGAATCTCAGAAGGAAAATAGGACTTTAGTATTTAGAGCCAAAACCAATGTTAGAAATGATCGAAATGTTTATAGGAGGAATTTTTATCTAAAGAAGGAAAGGGAATTGCCCAAGATCCTACAGCAAATTAATGGCAAAGTAGGACCAGTATCCAGGTTCAACTCACTGATGCTGTTGCTTTCAGTCATGTCTGATTCTTTGGGTTTTTTTTTTAAACTAGTATTTTATTTTTTCAAATACATGCAAAAAAAGTTTTCAACATTCATCTTTGCAAAACTTTGTGTTCTAAATATTTCTCCCTCTCCTCCCCCCTTCTCTTTCTCTAAGATGACAAGCAGTCTGATATGGATTAAAAACATGCACTTCTTCTAAACATGTGCACTTCTAAACATATTTCCATATTTGTCATGATGCACAAAATATCAGATCAAAAGGGAAAAAAACACAAGAAAAAAAAACCAAGCAAACAACAAAAAAAGATGTAATTACTATGCTGAATTTTGAGTGACCCCATTTGTGGTTTTCTCAGCAAAGATGCTACAGTAGTTTGCCATTTCCTTTTTCAGTTTATTTTACAGATGAGGAAACTGAGGCAAACAGTTTCTGTTTTGTGACTTAACCAGGATCACACAGCTAGAAAGTATATGATATCACATCTGAATTCGGGTCTTTCTCACTCCAGGCCCAATATTCTATCACTGTGCCACCTAGCTGTCCAACCCATATCCAGGTAGCAGCTCCCCATTAAGTGTTCATTTAACCTCTACTTAAAGACAGGAGTCTCACTACTTGTCAAAACAGCTTTTTCTACTTTGAAGCAGTTCTGCAGCTTCAATTTCCCCTTGAGAAAGATAGAGCAGGAGAGCCAGAAAGCCACCAGCTTGATGGGGAGACATGACACTCAGAATATTTTGGGACAACTTTTTTTTTTTAGGTCCTTGATTAGAGCTATTCAATCAGATGCTAGATTAATTATAACCAGGGGTCATACTAAACAATTATAAACAGGGTTGGTTCAGTGGAAAGACCAGAGTTTCCATCTGAGCTTTGCCACTTCGTAGCTTTGTGACTTTGAGCAAGTCACTTAACTTTTCTGGACATGTAAAATGAGATGAAACTAGGGGACCTCTAAGGGCTCTTTCAGCTTTACCTCTATAATTATCTGTAGCTATATCTGAGAAAGTTGAATGAGGGAGATATTGACTCTGGAATTCAGGTCAGACAGTCAACAAATCATTCAGCAAGCATTTCTTAGTGTCTATCCTGTGCCCAGCACTTAGTAAGTGTCTATCCTGTGCCCAGCACTCTGCCAAACTAGGGATACAAAGAAAGATAAAAGACAATCCTTGCTCTTGAGAAGCTTGTGAAATTTACAGTCGGAAGGAACCTCAAAAGGTGTCCAGTCTAACTCTTACTCATGTAAGAATTTCCTGGTGTAATATTCCCAACAAGAACTCATCCATATGGAACACTTCCAGTAAGAGAGAGCTCTCAGTCTTCTAAGGATACTTCTTCCCTTTTTGGATAGTCCTCAAAGGAAATAAAGCCTTCTGCTCTGAAACATCACAACCAATTCCCTCTGGGACTAAGCAGAATAAATCTTTTTTTTCCTTTTTATTTTTTTCCACTTAGTTTATTTATTTTTAATACATATTGCTTCAGGGTAAAAGGGAAAAACCATGGGAGAGCAGATGGCATTTTCTGTCTTTTGGGATTGCTTTGGATCACTGAACCATTGAGAAAGACCCAAGTCTTTCATAGTAGATCATCACACACTCATGCTGTTATTGTGTAAAATGTATTGCTGGTTCTGCTTGTTTTGCTCAATATGAGTTTGTATAAATATTTTCAGGCCTTTCTAAAATCAGCTTGTTCATCATTGTTTTATAGAACAATAACATTCCATTACCTTCATATACTACAACTTATTCAGCCACTCCCCGATTGATGGGCATCCACTCATTTTCCAATTCTTTGCTACCATAAAAAGAGCTGCCACAAACATTTTTGCACATCTGAATCCTTTTCCCTTCTTTATGATTTTCTTGGAATACAGACCCAGTAATGGCACTGCTGGGTCAAAGGATATGTACAGTTTTATAGCTCTTTGGTCATAGTTCCAGATTAAGCAGAATAAATCTAATCCTTCTGCAAGACAGGTCTCCAATCTAGTTTGAGATGACCATTCCCAGCTGCCACCAAGAGGGTTGCTAGCTGACAGTGGACTGAGTGCTAGCCCATTTAAATCGGACCTCAGACACTTAATAGCTGTGCGACCCTAAGCAAGTCAGTTAATTCTGTCCTTCAACTTAGTTCCTTCAACTATAAAATGGGGATAATAATAGCAGGATCAAATGCAATTAAAACTTTAAGTGTTTAGCACATAGTAAGAGCTGTGTGAATATTAGCTATTATTATTTCCAGTTCTTTCAACGAATTCTTATCTGGCATAGTCTCTGGTCCTTTCATCAATGGGGTTTGTTCTCTTTACACTCCAGGTTTTCAATATTCTCCTTTAAATGTGCCCCCAGAATTCAAAACAGAACTTCAGGTGAGGTTCTGACCACAGTGGGGCTTTAGCTGGACTTCTGAAGAAAGTTAGCTTTGTCCGGTCCTCTAGAAAATATTCCTGAGCATCCATCATTTGGGAACCTGTCCTTTGGCCTTTTCCAGAGCAGACTATATATACTCAGGTCTCCTAGGGGGCCCTGGGACTCTGAATATCCTGAGGTAAGAAATTGTGGATTGTTCATTTCAAAGATGGGCCCCCACAGAGCCTACCACATAATATTCTGTCAGACTTGGGGTCTCACAGATACCTCTGTTTTTTCTACTGACACAGAAGCCAACCTATCCACATCTCATCATGTGGGATTCTTGTCTGCCTTTCCCCATAAATATTTAATTGAGGATTTACCCAGTGCATTGTAGGGATCCCCTCTTCTTTCAGATTCTGTAGATATCAATTCGGTGCTTGGGTGGTCAGTCTATTAACTCTTTTTATCACTAAGTAATCATCCCACCTCTTCTTCTGGTCACAAACATCATAATTTGATAATTCTATTTAAATTAATATTTTATTAATACCTCTTGTTTTTATATTTCCAAAAATAACTGTCACTCATTAACCATTCCCTACTCCTAAAAGAAAGAGAGAGTAAAAACAACATACATAGTGATCAAATCTGACAGTATATACAATGTCCTGTAGACCACAGACCTCTTCAAGGAAAGGAGAGAGAAAGGAGGAGGATATGCAATCTGTTTAAACCCACCATGCATCTTTTTATCACCCTTTGGATAATCCTCAAATGTAATTCTTCTGATCATGATATTCTACTACTTACAGTCACATGACATCACCAAAAGAGTACCATAGTTGGGAAATGAGCTTTTGTGGCAGCGAGCACCTTGAGATCACTTAAAGTCCCCAGCATTCCCATCAATTTCTAGTTCATTATCTATTGGCAGTGCCACTCTAAGTTCTGTGTCTTAATGGACTGGGTTTCATGTCATAAAATGGGAAATACGGAGTTTTCATCCATTTTGTCCACTATGGATGGTTAGAGCAATCCCAAGATTATGAATTTCTTTGGTAAAACTTCATGCTATTCTGAGAACCTGGCTCAGTTCATCAGATGTCATCACCAAATAGTAGTAAAGATTCTTCTCATCAAAAGATAACACTTCTTTTATTTAAACTTAGAGCAAAATATTCTCAATGATACCGAGGAATACTTTTTTATTGGATATGTTTTATACCTCACTTGATGTTGGAACTCAATCTACTTTGAACAAAACTATTATCTTTGTCATACCTGTCATGAAGTGTATTTTAAACATCTTTTTATTTTTTTAATATTATGGACTTTTGACAAATAAAAACAATTATGATCATTTCTCAGACAAAGAAGAGCTGAGAAGGGATTATACAAGAAATCTGTAATCTTATCCCATAAAGGTTTTGTTGTGTTTTGGTTTTTTGGGAGGTTTTGCTGAGGCAATTGGGGTTAAGAAAACCCCAGGGTCATACAGCCAGGAAGTGTTAAGTGTCTGAGTTCACATTTGAACTCAGGTTCTCCTGACTTCAGGGCTGGTGCTCTGTCCATTGTACCACCTAGCTGCCCTTTGTTTTTTTGTTTTGTTTTCTTTTGTTTGTTCGTTTGTTTTTTTAACATAGTACTTCTAAAATGGCCCTACTTGTCTGCATCTTTGAAGTTCCTTCTGCTCTCTTAGTATAGTTTTTTTTTTCAAATGTTTGATTGATTTATTTCCTTTTTTTTAGTCATCACTATCAGTATACTCTCCCTATTGTCCCATAACTGACTTTCTATCCCTCTTCTGTGACAAATAAATAAGGTCAAACAAAAATAAAATTTACACTTAGCCATGTCAAAAAGACCTGAGTCATTTGTCATCTCTAGTACATTAGCCTTCTGTCAAGAGTCAAGAGGCATGATTTCTCTTTGCCATTTATAATCCTATCTGATTTCAGTGTAGTTATGGAAGATAGTTTGCTTAAGGAAAGACTTTTTTTCAGGGAAAGACTTGTAAAACTCTGTTTTATGCCATCAGTTCAAATGCTTCTGGTAATCCACAAAAAATAAACAGCCTTATCCTGTATTGTTTACATTTCTTGGCTAGTTGCAAAATTTGTTGAAGAAAGTTGTCTGTAAAAACATGTCTTTTATGGTTCATTCTCATGTTTTCACCAAGGATGCCCTTAATGCCTTCATAAACCATTCTCAAAAAGATTTTCTAGAGACAAGAAAGTAGACATATGAATTGGTAGTTGACTTTTTCTGTTGCTAATATGCTATGATTTTTTCTGGACTAGTCTTTCAAATTCCCTAATTCTTTGAGATATTGTAAAATTAGGTCCTTGAGTGACTTTTAAGTCCTATCTCCTCCAATATGGATATCTTCTGACTATCCTCAGTTTCGGCCTCAGTTTCCTCATCTGTAAAATAAGCTGGAGAAGGAAATGCAAACCCCTCTAGTATCTCTGCCAAGAAAATCCCAAATGGGGTCACAGAGAGTCAAACCCCATGATTTCTTGAGGTAACCCATTCCTCTTTTGGTCAGCTCTAATTGATTAAAAGATGTTTCCTGATGGCATGTCATTTCAGTTTTTACCCATGACTCCTGATTCTGCCCTCTGAGGCCAAACAAAGCAAATTCTCATCTTCCCTTCATCCAGCAAGCCTTCAGATACTTGAACAGAACTGTTGTGACCTGCTGAGACTTCTCTTCCCCAGGTCAACCAAGTCCATGTCTTTCAGCTGATCTATATATAATGTGAATTAAAGGTCCTTTGACACCTGGGTGTCCTCCCACAGCTCTCCAGCCTTCCAGGGCGCCCTAGTGCCTCTCAGTGCAGCCCAGGGTCACATTAGCCTTTTTGGATTCCATAGCATGCTCTTAATTCATGTTTAAGTTTGTATCCCACTAAAACTGTTTTTGTTCATATAAACTACTCTCTAACCATATCTATCTCATCCTATACTTGTATTTAGTATTTTGCCCCCAAATGTAAGAGTTCTATTCAGTTTCATTTGTTTAAATCCATCCTACTGCTCTAATCTGACATTCAATGATATCCCTTCAAAGGGAAAATAACAATGACAGATAATATTTACATAGCACTCACTATGTACCAGGTTCTGGGTACAGTTATCTCATTTGATCTTCACAAAGAGGTAAATGCTATAATTATCCCTATTTTACAGATGAGGAAATCGTAAGAGGTCAGACAGTTTAGTATCTGTTTAGTATCTGAGGCTGGATTTGAATTCAGGGCTTTGTGATTTCACATCTGATCCTCCATCCACCTAGCTGTCACAGAGCAACAGATGCAACTCTTCCTAGCTCATAATTTTCAAGTACAGATCAGATTAAAAAAAAAAAAAGCTTTGTTGTTATTACAAATTATGGCAGGAAGAGACGACAAATGACTGATAGTTTTCTCTGACAATATGTTTTGACCATTTCCTCTGTGAATCAAGTAAATTCTGATTATTACAAGTCCTTTCCTGTTAGGATTCTTACAAAACGATGTCAGTTGTCTAATTTTAGCATCGTGCTTAGCAGTTCTCTAATTCAGAGTTCACACCTTTCACACCTTTAAAAGTTCATACATTAGTTCACACATTAGCGTTGCAGATTCACAAGTCAGAATCCCACTCTCTTGGAGGAGGAGTCAACTTTGAGTTCACACCTCTAAAAAAGGACATAAAAGGACAAGCCTCAGCAAAGGGTCAGTTTAGGAGATTGAGAGCCAAGATTCAGAGAGAACTGGAGGCTGAAGCTGGCAGAGGCAAAGGACTAGCAGCAAGAGCTCTCGGAACCAAGGAAAGCTAACTGGGCTATTTTGAAAGAGACAATAAAGGATTTGAACTTTTAACTCCTGACTGCATCTGAGGTGATTATTATTTGGAGATGAAACTAAGGCTGCCTCCAGAAGTCCCCCAAGAAACTTGCTTCCAGAGAACCATCATATTTTAGAAAAGAAAAGAACACTACAATTTCCCATTAGTGTAAAGAGATTTCAGTGAAGGACAGTTAGGCTACATACTCCTTGCAATGGGCTTTGGAAGTAGGACAGGGAAGCTTGTTTCTTCCAAGTCAAAGAGAGGTGCTTATCACCTTGTTAAAAAATGTTAGACAGGACAGGACCAAGCACAGGCCCCTGAGGTTCTCCATGGAAATCTCCAGCCACGTTAACATGGAACCATTGGCAACTACTCTTGGAATCTGAAAACAAGATGGGAGGAAGTTACAGGCCTGGTAAATGGACTGATGGTCCAATAATTTGATAATTTCCTTCCTTTCTTTTTTTGTTGTTGAGGCAATTGGGGTTAAGTGACTTGCCTAATGTCATAGAGTTAGGAAATGTTAAGTGTCTGAGAGCAGATATGAACTCGGGTCCTTCTGACTTCAGGGCTGGTGCTCCTTATAAGTTTGGTTGATTAGTTTTGTTTTGTTGTTTTTTATTTTGTGTGATGGGTGAGGGGAAGGATTTTGGGGTTGCACCTCCGAACTGACCTTGGCCATGGTTGTCTCATAGATCAGCAATGTTCCCTTCTTCATCATTGGGCCTCTCATGATGTACCTGATGCATCCTTATGCTCAGAAGCGCTCCCTCATTGTGCAGCTGCCCTGGGTCCTCTTCATGTTAGTAGGTATGTTAGAGCTACTCCTTGGATACTCTGGCCATCTCCCTGGTTATAGGATCTTTCGATCAATGTCTCCCCAGTCCCACAAGCCCCTTCTTGAGGTTTCCCCAACAAAGGCTCCCCTGGCTAAGACCTTTCCTATCCTGATCAGTGTTTCCCTAGCTCTGGGCTCCTCTGGTCAGCATCTCCTTTATCCTGAGGTTCCATGCTGAGTATCTCCCCAACTCTGAGGTCTCTCACCTATATCTCCGGCTCCGGTATCCCCTAGTTAGTATCATTCCAACCCTTAATTCCCCACAGATCAGAGTTTTCTAGGATCTGGAATCAATTGGTCAGTATTTCTCTAGCCCTTGGGTTTCTAGAACCAGGCAGGTACTGTTTGGCTATCTGTAATGGAAATAAAACTGGAATTTGAATAAAAGACCTATATTCAAAAAGCCAATCCTGCCCTTTATTGCCTTGGTGACCTTTCCCTTTTCTGGACCCCAGTTTCTTAATTTATAAGAAGAATTTGGATTTCTAAAGTCCCTTCTCAGCTATAAACTCTTAAGTCCTATGATCCTACCAATATTATGGACCCAGCAAGTCTGGAAGTATTCCCCCCCAGCCCCCACCCCCGTCCCCGCTCCACCTTCTCAGAGAATAGGAAATAGGAATGAAGAATTCTGTCCTGATAAGGGAAAAGAATAGACATCAAGAAAAAGTGCTTTGAGAACCAAGGAGTGACTAAGTCCAACCTCATCTTATTAATTCTAGGCGCATTCTCTGTGTACTTCCACATGACGCTGAGTTTCTTGGGGCAGATCCTGGATGAACTGGCCATCCTCTGGCTGCTGGCAACCTGCTATTGCATCTGGTTTCCTCGCTGCTACTTTCCCGCTTTCTTGAAGAGGAACAGGTATAAAGGGAGGTGGCCAGCTTGGGCCTTTGCCCTCTGCCCTGCCCAGCCTCATTCCCTCCTCCTCTGGGCTGCAGGTCACACTTCACTTACATGGTCCTGTTCATCGCAATCATAATCACCTTCCTGGCCTTCCTAAAGCCAGTGGTCAATGCCTACGTGCTCAACTCCATCGCACTGCACATTTGCTACTTTGTGAAAAAAGAGTACAAGAAGTGAGTGAACTTGGTCTGGGGAGCATAGGAGGGAGGGAGTAGCCTTGGCTGTGTGCACTGAGACCCCAACCCCAGAAATCCCCCTGCCTTGTCGATATACCAACAGAGACAAAGATCCTTAACAGGATCAAAGGATTTTAAGTTAGAAGGGTTCAGAAGGTCATTTTGTCCAACCCCCCTCATTTTACAGATAAGGATAAAGGGACAAACATGCATACATGTCCCTTTTCTCCCACCCCTTCAGAGCAAACCCTTGCAGATACAGAGATGCTGACCCATGCTTGCAAGGGACTCGCCCCCCTGGCACCTACTTGTTCTGTCTTCCCACAGTGGGTCCTCCTCCTTTGCCTCTAGTTAGGGGAGATTACATTCTGGGAATTGGCGTTATAATATACCTTCCCCTCCATATGTCCCCAGGAAACATGCTCAAGTGAATCATATGATCACGGTATCTGTGCTATGGTGGTTATTGGCTGTGTCCACCTGGATATGTGACCGGATCTTCTGCTCCTACTGGCAACAGATTAATTTTGCCTATTTGCACAGCCTCTGGTAAGGGTCAGACTGGGATGAAGGACAGGGTTTGGGGAGCTCCGTATAGGGCCTCAGTAATCTCAGAGGTTGTAAATATGGAAGAATCCCTAGTAATGAGCTGGGAGGTTGGGAGAAGGGTGAGTTTGTAAGATTTCAGGGGTTCTGGGAGAAATTAGGAGGATCTGGGATTATGGTAATTTGGAGGGATTCCTATGGGATGAGGAATCAGTAAGAGGTGAATTCATAGAAATTCTTTTACCTGTTCCTCTAGGCACATCTTTATCAGCATTGTGTTCCCATATGTAGTGGATGTCTTAATTATTCTGGATGGCCGGTATGAGATGCAGGATAACTCCCTGGAAATCCACTACTGGCCTCGGGATGAGTGGCTTATGGGGCTGCCCTATGTGACTTTCAAGGGCGAGAAGGTCAACAGTGGGGGCAAGAACTGCTGACGGCCCCAGAGTTTGGAATAGCAGGTCTGTGGTGCTGATGGGACCAGGTAGGGGCATCCGGGCTAGGCAAGAAAAAAAAAATCTGTCCTGTAGACAGAGACCTCAGGCTGCCACCCTGGCACTGAAGGGGGAACAGGGTTGGGGTACAGGGTACTTTGTTCCCATGTTAGAGGAACCAGCCCCTCCGGGAAAGGAAACAACAGGGGAGGCTATAGATGGGAAAGTGTTTCTGATGTCTATGGGTATGGGTATGGGACAATGAACCTGGGGTCACAGGATCTGGGTTTGAGTCCTGGCTCAGTCACTAACTTAGCATCTTATCCTGGTTAAGTTGATTCCTTTCTCTGAACCTCAGAAAGGTTGTATCTCTTTGGTTCCTTCCCCTTCCAAGTCTTATTATCCCTATGACCCTAGACTCTCTCTCTGCTTCTCCAGCTTCCCTACACATACATACAAGCCAGCCTGAGACCTGGCACAGCACATGCACATATACTAATGGGTATGGAGTCTCACCTCTGACATCAGCTCCCTAGGTGACCTTGTCCCTTTCCCCCACCAAACTTCAGTTTCTCCACTTATAAAATGAATGTTAGACTCATTGATCCCAACAGTCCCTCCAGCTCCTTCTATGGTATGAAGATAGAGAAATTTCATCTCTCTGACACTTGGCATTCAACAAAGGGAAAGGGATCAGAATGGGCGTAGTGAAAAGAAGTCAGAAGACCTGAGTTCCAGTTCTGGTTCTGTTCCTAATTACCTGTGTGACTCTAGGCAATCCCTTCCCCTATCTGGGCCTCAGAATCCTTAGCTACCAAACAAATAGATTAGACTAGATCTCTTAGCTTCTTTGTATCAGTCCCATGAAATCCTCACCTTGTACCTAGAGAGGTCAGTCTTGTGGTCCCGACCAAAAGCAGAGAAATGACCTTTAAGGTTTCAGCTATTTCCTCTCACTCCCTTTTCTCTTCTCCCATCCCTCTCAATTTCCCTCTTCCACAACTAATATTCCTCTTCAGCTTGGTGCTGATAGATCCTGGATGGTGAGACCAGTCTGGGAAAGGGGCTGGACAAGAGAAATCCCAGGCTCCAAGAAGGTCCATGCCTGAGGTTGAGGTTGGGGAAACTAATCACTCCTAAAGCTTCATGACTTCCATATCAACATCTATTCACTTCCATGTTTCTGAAACCTAGGTCTGTGTTCCTGGTCATTCTCCCAGAAGTGACCTCCAGGCTTATTTCTTCTTCCTCCCCCACAATGTCTCTCTCTCCCAGAATCACAAGATCACAGAATCTTAAAATTGGAACAGACCTTTGAGGCTTTTTAATCCAGCCATTACCTGGGCAGGAATGCCATTCTCAACAAGTGGCTACCCAGCCTATCACACAAAACCCTGGCTGATGTTCCTTATTTGTCTTCCTAGCCTTCTCTAACTGTCCCCTGTGTTCCTCATCCCCTCCCGCCTTTCTCCTCAGTGTACCTGACCATAGCATCACAGGAATCCTTGAGTCTTGAAATTGGCACAAACTTCAGAAGGCTGTCTACCTGAACAGGAATCCTCTCAATTATTTCCAGAATGACCATCTACCTCCACTCAAAGACCTCCAGGGATGAGGAACCCATCTCTTCCTGAGTCAGCATATTTCACTTTGGAATAACTCAGATTGTTGGAAATTTTTCTTTTCCATGAATGGAAATTTTCCCTCAAAATAATGGCTCCACTTTGCTTCTACTTCCTCTGTAAGAGATCACATGGAACAGGTCTTAGCCAATCTCATACTTGAAGATGGCTCTCGTGTCTCCCATCTTGCTTATCTCCAGGCTGAGTATCCTCACTTCCTTCAAACGATTCTCCTATAGACAGAGTCTCCCATTCTCTTAGCATCCTAGGTCTTTCCTCAGGACTTACCCCAGTTTGTCAATGTACTTTACAAAGGATGACCCCAGAATTGACCACAAGAGTGGAAAGTGTTCTAGGTTCAGAAGCAAAGGGTCTGGGGACAAATCCTGGTTCTGCTCTGCCTTTATCTATGCTATCTTGAGTTAGTCATTTCCTCTGTAAAATGAAGGAGTTAAACTAGAAGTGACTGCTGAGGTCATGATCAGGTCTCAATGTAGGATCCCATGTGGGGATTTCAACAAGATGGCTCTGCTTTGCTCTGGAAATTGCTCTTCAATGAAGACGGCATAAGACTGCATTTCTTCCTCCAAGTTTTACCCTCTGGTACCTCCTCATGATGTAGAGGCATTCTCAGGATTTCAAAAAGCTGTAAGTAGGGATAGCACAGGATAGCACAGGCTCTCTCAGGACTAATGGACATGTGTCTGGAGGACCTAATCTTGCTGAGTATGGAAAAGGTACCACCAAGTATGGTAGGTTAATGCATGTTTTGTTCACAAAAAACTTAAATATTATCTGTTACATTACATAAGAGTTGCAACATACTACCTTGTTGGGAGCATTCTTTGCCCCTCAAAGTAACCTATTCTGGAAGTTGTATTATACTAAAGTCAGATATTGCCTTAGCTTTTTTTTTCAGCTATAGGAGCTTAAAATGCATTAAAACCTGTATACAAATTGTTCATCCATTCATTTATTCATTCATTCATCCATCCATCTATCCATTCATTCATCAATACTGCTTCAATCAACACTTATACAACTGATATTTCTTTTTCAATCTGTGTGGAACTTTACATTTATCCCTATTAAATATTATATGCCCCTACTAAAGAACTCCTTCAATACTTTGTTGTGCTATGAACCTTGGGTCCATGAAGGCCATGCCAATGGAATACAAGTCTGGTGGGCTACTGCAAGTTGGGAAATAGAAGCCTAATATTTGAGCACCTGCCTAGCAGAGTGGCAGAGGCCACCAGGTAACAAATATGCTGCTCATGAATACTAAAGAAAGAAGCCATCCACTAAGGGATGGTTGTATCCATGGAGTCCTAGCAGGAATAAATGGACAGATCTTCTGGAATATTGTAATTATTTGATTCTGCCTATTCTTCTGGGTTTCTAAGATCTTCTTAGAGCCTGATTTGACAGTCTAGCACATTAGCTACTTCTCCCAGAAATGTGTCAAGTACACCATCCAAGTTACTGATAAAAATAATTAGCGGCAGGAATGACTCTTGCGCTACTTTTCTAGAGCCCTCATCAGTTCATTAGCTAGTAGACTTCTTCCCTTCCCTTCTCCAATATCTCCTCTCTCCTTAACCCATTCACCCCATTCTTCCTGTCTAATGCAGACTTCCCTCTCACTCAAATGTTCCCCATCTCCTTTAGTTTCTTCCTCTCTCCAGTGTTTCCAACTATCCCCAGTGTCATTTTTCTCTCTCAGTGCCTTCCTTTCACTGATATCTTCCTTCTCAATTCAATAAATATTTACTAAGCATGGTTCTGTGTCCAGACTCTGGACACCAAGAAGAAAACAACAGTCCTTGACTTCAAAAATACATGCAAAACGAGCATGATACAAGGAAAGCTGGCAGAGGAGCCAAGAAGAGGTCCAGACAAAGCACTATAAGAAATCGGAGGAAGGAGAGACCTCTTTCACCAAAGATGGGGAAAGCTAAGATGAAGGGGAAGGGACTTCAGTAGTCAGAGGAGCCAAGTTCATCGGCAGCACAAGAATGTGAGTTGGAGAGTAGTGCAACTTATGGAGGAAGTCAAGGAAGAGAGACCATGTGAGATAAGGCTATGCAATAAGTACCATGCTAAGTATTGAAGATCCAAAGGAAGGCAAAAGACAGAAATTCTATCTTCAAGGAGATCCATGGGAGAGACAACATGAAATAAGCAGCTAGGTACAGGCAACTGTATATGGGATAAATTGGAAACAATCAGCAAAAAGATGGCACTAAAGTTAAGGTTACTTGGAGCTAAACAGGAGAAGGCTTAAATGACAAGATCATTTATTTTGAAGACAACACAGGAAATGACTCTGTAAATGAGACATGCACCAGGAAGATTGTTCAGGTAGCTATATAAAGGATGCATTGGACAGGGGGAAAAGCTAAAGGTGGCAGGAAGACCACTTAGAAAGCTATTATAATAATGCAGATGAAAGATGAGGAGATCTAAATTAAGATGCTGGCAGTAGGTAGGGAAAGGAAGGGTCCTAATGAGGAAGTAAATTAAAGGGACCTGGCAACTGATTGGGGGTGGGCAATGTGAGAGAAAAACAACAGAGAGAAAGGGAGAGATAGACAGATGGGAAAACAAGCAATGGAGGGACAGACAGAGAAAGGATGGGGCAAGGAAAGGAGAGACAGAGAGACAGAAAGGGGGAGACAAAGATGGAGTCAGAGAGCAGCAAAGAGAGAAAAAGAAAAACAGAGACACGGAATCAGGGACAGAGAGAGCCTAAGAGTAGCTCCAAAGTTGCATGAAATAGTCTCTACCCTCAAGAACCTTATATTCTTTTGAAGGAAATAACACATACAGAAGTAAATAAAGGTCAAATAATAAAATGCTAGGCAGTGTAATAATGATGATGATGATAAGTAAATACTAGGTAAGGGTAATCAGGGAACCCCTCTGATTTGCTTGATTCGGTGTATCCCTTGAGGCTAAATCTATTTTTGAAATTCTACCTGTGGGCCATATGCTAAGGCACTCACATGTATTCTTATGTGTCCTGGTTAATGGGAGTTATACTGAAGATTTTGAGATCAGAGTACATAGTAACAATAATTTGAGAAGTGTCCAGATGATCAAGATCAATTTCCCCCATTACAGCCGTTTCAGGAAGGGAGGGAAGCTACCAGGAAGCCTTATATAGAAGATGGTACTTGGGCTGAGATTGAAGGGATTCTAAAAGGCAGAAGAGAGTGTACTCCACACGTGGGGACTAGCCTTGACAAAGGCACGGAGGTGAGAGAGGGAATGTGGTGTGTGAAGGAAAACATTCTTGCTTTTTGGGTAGGTTTGACTTGACCGTGCACTGCATGAAAGAGAGGAATATATAAGAAACCTGAAAGAACTAAAATAGGAAAAATGGAAGGAAATAAGAAAAATTAGCAGAGAATTGAGTTTGGAACATGTTAAGTTTGAGGTATTAATTGAGAGATTCAAGTAAGATGTCTAGGAGTCCATTAGAAAAGTAAAACTGGTATTTCAGGGACATGTTTGAGGTTGGATGAACAGCTTTGAGAATGACTTATAGAAAAATGTTCATTGAACCCATGAAAGTAGATGAAATCAAGAGAGAGAGAGAGAACAGAGAAAGAAGAAGGCACTCAGGAAATCCTGGCAGACATCATGGCGGGTGAATTGGAGCAGATTGCTGAATTATCAAAAGGAGGAGTGGTCAGATTGGTAGGGAGAGAAGAGAACATTGTCATGAAATCTGAGGGAGGGAAGAGCATCCTGGAGTAAGAACTGATGAAAGGCTATTGAATTTTTCAGTTAAGGTAGAGGGAAAAAAATTCAATGAAACCATGAAGGTTGAATAAGAGAAAGGGGATGATAAGAGAAATGGTACATGGTTCTCTCTAGGAACTCAGGAGACCCAAAATGGATAGGATCAAAAGAAGATTCTTTTGAGGGAATAGATGAGATAGTGAGGGGAGGTATTTGTACATATTGAGTTTGAAGTGATGGCTGAACCCCAGGTGAACACATATCCAGCAGACAGTTAAAAATGTGGGCTCAAGGGCTATTGAGGCTAGATTTGTAAATCTGGAAGGTTTGAGAAAGTAAAAATGGGAAGCCATGGAAACATACAAAATTACCCAGGAAGAGAATGTAGAAAGAGAGGAGTCTGCACACGGCTTTGAGTGATACCCATGCTTAAACAGCACCTCCCCATTGCTCTGTCATTCCTATATACCATTCTCTTTGTAGCTACCTCCCCCTCTCCTAAGTGTTGCCTCTCTTTCTAGGGTTGCATGCTATGTGCCGAGCACTATGTATAAGTAATGAGGCACGGTGCTAAAGATTATAGAATAGATTGATAAGCAAAACATATCAATATGTAGGATGCAGAAAATTCATTTTATGCAAAAACAGATAAAATTTGAATTTGCATGTTTCTTATACAATTAATTTCAAGTTAAAAATGCAAGCAGGACTGTTGAGGCATCTGATACTGATAAAATGAAATTTGATTTAGAAAATGAAAAAAAACAAAAATATTTAATAACTGCATATTCACTAAAGAATTAGACAGTTAAGTGTATAAAATAAATATAAACCAAGTATAAGAATAATAAAAATGTAATAGTAGCATAGGATTTTAACATAACCATTATCAGAAGATGACCAATCAGATAAATTAATAGTAAAGAATTCACACATATGCATTGTTTAATAGTTTGGAATTAATAGATATATGTAGAAAACAAAAATGGAGAAAAAGGGAATAAATTTTCTTTCAAATTAAAAAAGTACTGGAATTATACACGTACTGTATTTAAGACCTTAATGCAATTAAATTAAGAGTGAAATAAAAATAAGATGATTAAAAACTACAGAATTCCTTGGAAATTGAAATATAACATTAGTTATTGTATAAAAGCAAAAACAGAACATGAATTTTTAAAAACAATGTGAATATAATATAATTTTTCCACAATATAGACAAAATTACCAAATAAAATATTGTCTAGCAGAAGACATTCAGAATATTATTCACTGTGTCAAAGCTGGTTTTAAATTCGGTATGCAAGACTTGTACAGCATCAGAAAAGTTATGAATATGATACAGCATATAAATAAAAATAAAATATGCTTTATCAGTAGATGGAGAAAAATTGGAATAGAAGAATTTTTCTTAGATATAGATAAAAAATATCTACCTTAAACCAAAAAAGCAATATAACTTGCAATGGAGGCACATTAGAAGCAATCTCACAAAAATCAAGTATAAAATAAAGATCCTCTATTCTCACCACTTTTATCAATACAAATTAAGATAGTAAGAGACTTCTTGATAAGGATAAAATTATGAAATATACACACATACACCCACCCCCCAGAAAAATGGAAAAATATAGCATGGGCAATTGAAAAAGAGCTAAAGGGTAAAGGCATTCTGCATCATGTGATACTTTAAAACACTATTACAAAGCAGTTATCATAGAAAATATACAAAAAAAGAGAAATTGAAAATTCAAATAAAGATACTGGATACCCAATGAAATATATTTTAAAATTAATTTTTGCATGCATATATATGTATCTTTAGAAAAAGGATTCTTGTGTCAAAAAATATGCTTCTCTTTTCACATTCCCTCCTTTTCCTCAATATCACTTTATTTCCCTAACATCCCCTCTTCCCCTCAATGTCTCACCTTTATTTTCCTTTAAAAATTTTTCAGAGGCAATTGGGATCAAGTGAGTTGCCCAGAGTCAATCCCTTCTCCTGAATGTACCCCTCTTAATTTTCCATGTCCTCAGTCTTCCTCTAACACCTATTTCCCCCAGTGTCCTCTATCTTCTCTAGTATTATCCTTCTCCCCATATTCACTTCACTTCCTGGCTGTCTCTTTTCCTTTTTCCTTATCTTTCACAGTCTTTCCTTATTTTTTCTTTTTAATCTATCACTTTCTTTTTCTCTCACTCCCCCCATCTCCACTTCCCTTCTATTATCTACCTAACATGTCCCTTTCTCTGCCTCACTTCCTTTCTTTTGTCCCAATGATGACCCTTCCATTTAACTATTTTTTAATTTTAACATTTTATTATTTTATTTTTTATTTATTTATTTTTTGCTGAGGCAATTGGGATTAAGTGACTTGGCCACGGACATACAGCTAGGAAGTGTTAAGTGTCTGAGGTCAGATTTGAATTCTGGTCCTCCTGATTTCAGGGCTGGTGCTCTATCCACTGCGCCACCTAGCTGCCCCTATTATATCTATTTTTTATTTTAAATTAAGATATTTTAATATTTATTATTATTTCTTTGCTTCTTTCTGCCTCCCATTTTCCACTGTTCTCGTTTCCCTCTACCTAAGCATTTCCTTTTTTACCATAATACAATAGGCATATTCTTTATTATTTTTATTATTATTATTATTATAGCTTTTTATTTACAAGTTATGTGCATGGGTAATTTTACAGCATTGACAATTGCCAAACCTTTTGTTCTAATTTTTCCCCTCCTTCCCCCCATCCCCACCCCCCCGATGGCAGGTTGACCAATACATGTTAAATATGTTAAAGTATAAATTAAACACAATTTAACACATGTCCTAACAGTTATTTTGCTGTACAAAAAGAATTGGACTTTAAAATAGTGTACTATTAGCTTGTGAAGGAAATCAAAAATGCAGGCAGGCAAAAATATAGGGATTGGGAATTCTATGTAATGATTCATAGTCATCTCCCAGAGTTCTTTCACTGGGTGTAGCTGGTTCAATTCATTACTGCTCTATTGGAACTGACTTGGTTCATCTCATTGCTGGAGATGGCCACATCCATCAGAATTGATCATCATATAGTATTATTGTTAAAGTATATAATCTCCTAGTCCTGCTGTAATAAGCACATTCTTAAAAACAAAGAAACTAAATTTAAAATACCATTAATAACAGTTATTTGATGTGTAGATTGGGAGGTCTGAAACTCAAACAGCATTTAATTAAAGGAGGAGAGAAATCTTCACTGGATGAGAGCTAAGAAACTTGAGAAGAGCAGAGGTGATGAGTGTGACTTTGGGATGGAGTAGTGACAACTATGAAGGTAAAGTTTTGGTGTATCTTTTGAATCCTTTGAAAACTCTTCTGCAATATAGGGTGTATATCAGAGTATATTTAGATTTCCTTTCCCTTGTCACAAACTCTAGGAGAAAGTGATCATTTGCTTCTAGGTTTCCCATTATTCCCACTCCAGGAATCAGTTGACATCAATGTCAAAATATCTATATCCAAAACCTCAAAAAAAAAAAAAAAAAAAAAAAAAAAAAAGAGAGAATCGATCTCAGGCCCAAAAAATACTCCCTGGAAGAGCTCAAAAAGTATTTTTTAAAAATCAAATAAGAGGGATAGTGATAAACAGTTGATCAAGAACAAAATTCCCCCTGGTTTGTTTTTTGACTTTTTGAAGGATGAAATTAACAATAAAAAATGTCAAAATGTTCTCAGTTCTGCTTTCAGCAGAGAGAGAGCTCTAGCAATGTCATCATGATTAAAGTCCCCCTCCTCACTACTGTATCCTGCTTCTGTCCTAAGATTATCTGTTTCCCAAACTCCTTATCTAATTACTCCTTCAGTACAAGCTATCCACTGTATCCCAAAGATGAAATCCACCTTCCATTGCCCTTCATCCAAATGCTCTCCATTTGCTTATCCCATTCTGGCTCTTAGAATTCCTCACTGATAAATAATACTGCCCACTACCCTGCCCTTTCACTTATTTCTTTTGAATAAGGAACATCCATACAAAGCAATTTCCAATTATTGGTTCCACTGCACCAGTATCAATGATACATATGATGTCATATTTGCCTCTTTACATTAGGATGTCTAAGACCATAAGCTCATCCATCTAGAGCTGGAACAGACCTCAGAGTCCATCTAATTCAAACCACTCATTTTACAAATAAGGAAACCAAAGCTAGAGTAGATTAAATGGCTTGCCCAAGGTTCCAAAAGTAGTATCAGAGGGAAGATTTGAACCCTAATCTCACTACTCTGGAGCCAGTGCTTTTTCTTCAGTGCCATGTTACCTACCTAGTAATCTAATGCCATCTTCTTCCATTGGAACTTCAGCTAGGGAGTGATTGATTTCAACTTGGGGTAAACAAATAGTCAATATCTTCGGTATTGATTGATGACTATTGAGAACAAGCTTCAGCATTGATTGATGACTGTTGAGAACATTATGGAAGTATTTAGCCCTTCTGTCTAGGATCATGTCCCTATCACTAATCAGTGTGGCCCCATCAGCACTGAATAGTTGAGATGCACCATAGGTCTTGGCTAATAAATAATCTTCATTGCATTTGATTCATAGTCATCTCCCAGAGTTCTGTCGTTGGGTGTAACTGGTTCAATTCATTACTGCTCTATTGGAACTGACTTGGTTCATCTCATTGCTGGAGATGGCCACGTCCATCAGAATTGATCTTCATATAGTATTATTGTTGAAGTATATAATGATCTCCTGGTCCTGCTGTAATAAACATTCTTAAAAACAAAGAAACTAAATTTAAAATACCATTAATAACAATTATTTGATGTGTAGATTGGGAGGTCTGAAACTCAAAAAGCATTTAAATTAGAGGAGGAGAGGAATCTTCACTGGATGAGAGCTAAGAAACTTGAGAAGAGCAGAAGTGATGTGTTCAAGCATAAAACTGAATTTCATCTGCCTTTTTATTCAGCCAAGAATCTTGCATCTCTAAGTTTCTATTGTACTTTACTTTTGATGTAATCAAACTCTACCTTTTTAGAGATGGATGAACTATCCTGCTGGTATAGCCTATGGAGTTCTCATTTTTCATTTAGCAGCTTCCGAATTTCCCCGTCATTTTCATCAAACCAGTCTTGATGTTTGTGAATATTCTGACCCAGATGAACAAATGCAGTTTTGTACATCAAATTTCTGAAAGCTGTCCACTCCTTTTCTGCTCCATTGTTGCCAACTATCTGTTGGCTCAACTTATTCTTCAAATTGTTCCCTTTCAGAGAAACCCTTTAATTTGTTGACATTAATTCTTCTTTTAGTCTTTTTGCCTTGGGGACAGCCTCTTTTGTTGAATGTGAATATTCATCTTGGAAACGATAAGTTTATGGTCAATCCCAGCATTCTGTCTGTCTCTTCTTACAATCACATAGTTTATTAAATGCTGATGTCTGCTCTGAGAGTGCATCCACAAAGTTGTATTGTGTTTAGGTAAATGGAATACAGTATTGGTGATGAGAAGGTCATGAGGCACAAGTATTCAATAGCAAATAATCATTGCTAAACTGCCAAGCATTCCAACTCAACTGTAGAGAACATAACTCTACTGGGCTGGCCATTGTTTGAATGCCAAATGTACACTTGCCAAAAGATTTATTTTATGGAGAATTCACATAGGGTCACAAAGTGGTCAGAAAAAGCAATACAAGGACAAAGCAGAATTGAATTAGCCCAAAGGAAACATGAAATACACAAAATTAGAGAAATTACTTCAAATGTTCATAGGAACTATTTGTGTCCAATCTGTGGCCAAGCACTCGGAGCTTCCTCCTCACTCCCTAGACTTTCCCTATGGTACCACAGAAATCTCTTCATTCTGGAAGTTCACTTTGGAGTTCTCACACATTCTTCCTAAATACAGTTCCTACCAGAACCTCCAATTCAGAAATTTAGATCTTTATTTTTCTCCAAGATGCACTCTTAAGGACTTTCCTGCCATTTCTTATTCATATTAATTTTTTTAAAATCTACTTATTCTACTAAGCTTATGTCTCTCAGTTTTTCAGCTTCCTTTTTTATATTTTGTCTTTTCCTCTTAAAAGTAAACTTCTTGAAGATAAGGAACTATTTTGTTTCTGCTTGTTTTTGTATTCCCAGCACAGTGGCTGGCACATAGCAAGTTTAATAAATTCTTGTTGACTTGATTTGCTCCAGCATTTTGCTAATTCTTGAGCTAAGATAATACATATCAGGTCCCCTGGTTTTTGACCTGTACTTTTGACTGACAATATTTTGACAAATATTATTCAGGAGCTCTCTTTTTCTGGTAAACTAGGCAAACATATTTAATTACAATGTGCTTCAGTGCCAAAATATCTATTAATATCTCTTAAGCTCCTGTATCATCCTTTGCAAAAGAAAAGTAAAAGGGAAAAGGGGGGAAAGCAATGCAGATTTCTCAATGAAGTTTCTTTCTATAGACCTCTTTAACAAATTGTCTTCCAGAGCCCAAGTCTTCAGTTCAACTGGGATTTGACTCCCAGTCATTGTAAGAACTCTCTCCCTTCCGGCGACTTAATCTGGAAAACTCCTTTGACTTCTTCACAAAGTGCTAATAGTTATGTTGATACCTCACCCCTGCATTAAGAATGGAGGAGGAGATATGTTTTGAAGCCCCAGACAAAGGTTTACTGTCCTATAATATAAGCTTATGAAGTTAGTTGAAGGGAAATTTGTCTGGAAAATACCTCACACAATTTTCTCTTCTTAAAATCCATCTCTCCAGAGAATGGCACAGTAGAGATAGCACTACTCTGAAATCTGAGGACTTGAGTTCAAATCCCACCTTTGACTCTTACTACCTTGGGGCATTTGGCAAGTGACTTAATCTTGCTGGTCTTTAGTTTTCTCAACTATTAAATGTAGGGATTGAATTAGAGAGCCTCTAAGATCCCTTCCAACTGTCAATGTATGACAGTTTCAATCATCTCTCTTCTCCAAAATCATTATTCCAAAAAAGTTACTCAAACTCAATTGCTTTTTGAGTTGTCTCATTTATGTTACTATATTCACTATGTATATTTTTCTGCTGATTTTAGTTTCTTCATTCTACACCAATTCATAACACATCTTCCTGTTTCTCTGAATTTCTTATCTTCTTCATTTTGTATAGCTATAACCCAGTATGTCAACTGACACAAATTCTACCAAAGAAAAATAATTCTGGATACCGCCTGGCACTATTTCTGCTGAGGAAGCCTCAGGGTTGGGTCAGACTTCCATAATCTGTGCCATGAATAGAAGAAGGATTGGGTTTAAAGAAAGAACATTTGTTGCAGTTTTCCATCCCCTTCCTGCCACTGGGAATTAGCAAACTGGAGAAGTCCCATCAAAGGGAAAGAAGGACTTTTTGCTTTTGTTTTAGAAGAAAAATTTGACAGCAGCAATGACTGTGATGGCCAAAAAAAAAAGAGACTGAACTCTGATCCTTGCAGGCTTTTCTCCTATGGGTGAGCCTCCAACAACAAAGAAACAACTCCCCAAGAGGTTGAATCATTTCTCTCCAAAAAACTGAATAAACCAGTAACATGCTTAACTTACTCTTTTCTTTTCCTTTTTTGCATTATCTTCTGGAAATGACAAACATTTAAACATTTTTTGCTCTTTAAGTCTAGTCATCAGTACTGATGTAACTGTTTTAAAAATGTTTTCCTTTAATATAAGAAAATGTGATCATTTATGACTGCTTGATCCTACACCTCTGTATATTTATTCCATGTCATGGAATGGCAATGGAAGGTTGTTAATAGGTAGTTGAAAAACAGGATTAAATCAGGTCAGAGATATTAATCTCTGCCCAAATATTAGGGTCCCTCCCTTAGAGCTCCAAGGATATATGTATGAGAGGATCTTATGGCGATGGTTGTTGTTATTTTTATTTATTTAACTATAAGCTCCATAAAATAGCAGAAGGAGGCCTATGTGTTAGAACAAAGTTATCCTTGAGCTAAAGGAGGTGATGATTGATATTATTTATTTAACTATAAGCTCCATAAAATAGCAGAAAGAAACCTATGTGTGTTAGAACAAATTTATCCTTGAGCTAAAGGTGGTGATTATTATTATTTTTATTTAACTATAAGCTCCATAAAAAGCAGAGAGAAAGAGACCTACCTGTGTTCTGACAAAGTTATCCTTGAGCTAAAGGCAACTGAGCCATTGTTATAACCAGATCAGCTGGCTGAAACTTTGAATGTCTGAGACAGACCTCATTTCTCTGAGGGAGATGGGGTAGAGGTGTGGACCAATAGAAAGATGCTGTCTGTCCGGCAGGCTACTTAGTAAGAGGAGAAGAAAGTGATCTGGGAAGAGTCAGATCTTCCCAATTTCTTTGAGGGAAGGGAGAGAAGGGAAAGGGGCCAGCCAAACTTTACTCCAAGACACACCTCCTGGTTACAAAGCACAGTCATATTCCATTGAATTCTTAAAATGTGTTAATCTATTTCCAAATCAAACGACACTCGTTTTATTTCTAGTTTTGATGGTATCTGTGTTTTTAAGCAGCAAGAAATCAAATGATGTCTCTCTTCCTTTCCATGAGGCTTCCTCTTTCCCTCTCCCCAGTATATTCCCTCTTACCTTCAGTAATTCCCTCTTCTTTCTAGTGTCATCTCTCCCATTTTCCATCAACTACCCCCAGTACTCCCTCTTTCTCCCCAATTTTCCTTCTCCTTCTGCTCTGCAGACAGTACCTACTCATCCAATAAAGGTTAAAATGTGCTTCCTCTCAAGGCCCCATTAACCACTGATCCTTCCTAGTAAGGCAAGATGGGAACCTGATGGTTATTGTCAAATCTTCATGTCTTGCTCCTCCATCTGCATCCAGCAAGGAAGCCAGACAATTAATCTCAAAATTCTGTGAAGCAATGGAAATGGAAGGAATGGAAGTAGGAAGGAAGAAGTGGGAAGCTAGAGTTAAGAAATTGAAAATATAAGAAAAAAGCTGAAAGATTAAAAAATTTAAGAGAAAAAGATTTACAGGTATAAGGCTAACTACCAAGGAGATAAACTAATGGTAAGTTGTGTAAAGACAAAAAGATAAGTGTATAAAAATCCAAAGATCATAAACACATTGAACATATACTATGAAGAAAAATTTCCAGTAAAAATGAGAATTTTTTAATGACTTCATATTTGTAATAGATTTTGTATTTCTTGCCTTTTTATGGATGGGAGGAGAGGGGAGAAAATCTGGAACGAAAACAAAGTAAAACTGAATTTAAAAAATAAGAATTCTCTAGATTCTCAAAATATTATAGAGCAACACTAAGAAACTCAAGAATGGTTCAAAAGAAAAAACCTTTAAAAGAAGACATTTTGATAGAAATTGGATCATAAATTAGAATTAATGGAAATAAATAGCAGGGTAGAAAACTTAAAATAAGCACTGGAGAATCTCTCCAAGGAAGTAGAGCCTCTAAAAAAGAAAATAACATCTGAAACAAAAAAAAGTGGAAGAAAATTTGTCAAAAGAGAAGTAAAAGTCAGTAACTTTTAGTAACATGGATTATATATTAGCTAAAAGCAACTAACCTTAAAGACAGTATGCAGAGAGATAAAAATATTAGGTCTCCTGGGGGAAAAGGATAACTTTTAAAAACTGTATGCCATATCACAGTAATTTAAAAAAACAAACAAACTTGTTTAGACCTTTTGAATGCATCCAGTAAAGTATTGATTGATCAAGTTCATAGATCATTACCAAGAGAAAAATCCTAAACTCATTAGTAAGTTTTTCAGGAAGGCAGGAAAAAGGCCTTCATTTCAGAACCTTTGCATTCATCCCCTTGAAAACAGATCTGTCATTTGCCTTCCTTTATATCTCCAGTATTTAGCACAGTGTCTAATATAGCAGGTGCTAAAATAAATAATAAATAAACAAATAAATATACTAGGTGCTTAATAGATACACTCATTGACTTGATTCTAAAGGAACCCTAATTCAAGTAACTCAGATTTCCTAAGTAAGTAATTGGAGAAAAAAAAAATGGAATTTCTCCTTTTAAAATTTTAACCTAGGAAATAATTGGAGTTAAGAGGATCACAGAGCTGGTAAGTGATTAAGGTAAATTTGAACTGGCATCCTTTTAACTCCTTAGAGTTGGATAGTACTCTATCCAATGCACCATCTAGCTCTACAGTATGGTCTCAAAAGCCCAGGAGTTCAAGCTGCAATCCCAAATTGCACATTTTAGAAGACTTAACTTGATCACCAATAAAAAAATATAGATCCTTACCACAAGAGGCATTTGAAGTTCTTCTGCAAAAGAAACAAAAGCAAAAATATAATGAAAATTCAGAGGAGAGTAGGATGTTCAATTTGCAAACCCTTCTTACAATAGAAACATTTTTTTTTTTTAAATAGGGAAGGATTCTGGGAAGATGATTAAATAAGTTAGTAAATTTCAGACTCTCCAGATTTCCCCCACAAACAGAAAAATTTGCCTCTGGGGTGAAAATAGGACTGGTGAAAAATCAAGAACACTTGGGGCAAAACAGGGGTCTTCCTGGTCCAACCCAAGAAGATCCTAAGACAGACCCCAGGCCGGGATTAACCTGGGGGCAGTGCAAACACCTCTGGACTAACTTGGCAGAAACACCAAGTAGGGACTCCTGGGGCTGTCTGGGGTAGGCTGAAGCATCTACAAGAATCACAGAGATTTTTACTTCCCAGACAGTGTGGGAGTCGGGATCTGAGTCTGGAAAGACTGAGGGAATTTAAGCCCAGCTGTGCTGCAGAGATTTGGCTTTAGTTGAGAAGAAGGTACTAGCCCACCTGTCCTACAGAAGCAGTGAGTCTGGGGCAGTGATCACTGTGGGCATGTACAGGAGGGTAAAGCTTTTGGTTTGGGGTTTCAGTCAGAGGAGAGAGCTGAAGTTAACCTAGAGGTACCATCCCCCCATTCCACAATTAGAGGTACTTACGCTAATACTTCTCATTAACAACAACAAAAAAAGAACAGTCAAGAAAGAACCCAATGATAGAAACTTACTATGGGAATAGGGAAGACCAGATTCATCTTCAGAGGAAAACAGTGAAGTTAAAAAAAAAAAAAAAAAAGCTTTTTCTATCTCAAAAAATAACACTAAATGGATCCCTCCCCAGAGAGACTTTATAGAACTAAAAAAATAATTTAAAAATCAAATGAGAGTTTTGGTCATGTATACTTATTGTGTATCTAATTTATATTTTCATGTATTTAACATCTACTGGTCATCCTGCCATCTAGGGGAGTGGGGGGGGGGTAAGAGGTGAAAAATTGGAACAAGAGGTTTGGCAATTTTTAATGCTGTAAAGTTACCCATGCATATAACCTGTAAATAAAAGGCTATTAAATTAAAAATAAAAAATAAAAATCAAATGAGAGAGATTGAGGCAAAACTAAAAAAATAAATAAAAACCATTCAAGAAAAACAAGACCATTATGAAAAAAAAAATTAATCAATTAGAAAAGGAAATATTTAAGAATATTTGAATTTTGAAAATTAGAATTAAGCAAGGAGAAGCTAGTTGAAGCTATGAGAGACCAAGAAATAACAAAACAGAAAATGTTCTATAAAGAATGTTCTATCTATAGAAATGTTCTATAAAGAATGACAAAATAGAACTGAATATGAAGCATTTTATAAGAAAAATGAAATCTGGAGAACAGATCAAAAAGAGAAAATATAAGCATAATAGAACTATCAGAAAGTTGTGACCAAAAAACAAAAACAAAAAAAAAACCATGACACAATAATGCAAGAGATAATCCACAAAAATTGTCCTGGAGTGATAGAACAGGAGGGGAAAGTAGACATAGAAAAAATCCACTAAGCATCACCTCAACAAGATCCTTTGTGGAAAACACATAGGAATATTTTTTTTACAAATTTTGAAACCCCCAGATCAAAGAGAAAATTTTCCAAAAAAGGAGAAAAAAAAATAAGAAAAAACAATTCAAATGTGCTAGTTACAATTAGGATTGTACAGGATTTATCAGTAGCCACAATAAAAGACCACAGGTCCTGGAATAATATATATCAGCCATCAAAAGGACTAGGCCTGCAACTAAAAATATCTGTCCAGCAAAATTATCCATAATAGTGAATAAAAAATGGACATTCAGTGAATTTGCAGATTTTCAGGACTTTCAACCAACTCTAGGCTCAATAGAAAATTTAACACATAAGGGCCAAAATCAAAGATCAGTTTCAAGGAACTTAATAATAAATTGTTTGTTTTTTACCTGGAAATGTATACCATATTTTAAGACTGATATCAGAAATTGGTTACCTCAAAAGAAATAGTAGAGTTGAGTATGGTCTGACTCTAAAAAACAAAACTATTCAGGAAAAGGTGAAAATATAATTGTTACACAAATGAGGTACAGAAGAAAAATTAGGGGGCAGGAGGGTTCATAGTTTTGAAAATTTACTCACATCTGGAATGGGTTCAACAGGCCACACTACATACATAATATACTACCCTCCAAAATCTATAAAAAAATAAGGGGGTAGGGATGTGCAGAGAGGGAAGCAAAGGATGAGGGAAGAAGACAAGGGAGGAATCCATGAGTAGAGGGAGGTTAAGTAATAATAAGCCAAGTTATGGAGCCGAATTAAAACAAAGTCAGCAGGGATAGAAAAAAAGAGATATGCACAAACAAACACTACAACAAGGATCAGGAATAGAATTTATTAGGGAAAAAACTAGGGCTAATAATCATTGATCTTAGACAAAGTCAAATTTAAAGATTCAATTAAGAGAAATCGCTATTATATGTCAGCTATACTGATATTTACATATGGGTAAATGTGTGTGTATATTATATATATGTGTGTGTGTGTGTGTGTGTGTTTCTGAGGATATGTAGATAGGTATGCATATTGTCCTATATATGGGTGTATATAGATATATGTACATATATGTGGAGCTGTGGGTGGTTGTGAATATATATGTATACATATGTGGGAGGCGGGGTGTGTGGGTGTGGGTGTTTGTGTACATGTTTATATATATATATATTTGTATGTATAAATATAACTGTTCTTAACTGTAGCCTGTTTGGGAGAGGTGGGAGGATTAAAAGGGAGAAAAAAGGATAACTTTAAAAAAAAGAGAACACCAGAGAACAAAAGAACAATGTACAAGGAAGCAAAGAACAAATGGACACTTATGAATATAATTTTTCTACTATTATATATTCTTTTTTGAACTAGTAATTTATTGTTGTTTATTTTGAATCCTCCCCAGTGTTCTGCTGGATGCATGACAATGTTCTATTCGGTTTTGTTTTGTTTTATTTTTCTTTTTTCTATTCTGTTTTTTTTTTTTTAAAGGAAAAAAGAAAAGAAAAAGATAAATAAGCATAATTGTCTAGGTCCTGTCTGCTTCCTACTGGCTAGTTGTACATCTATTTAACAGCCACAAGGTGGCAGCTGCAGCAGCCCCTAGAGTCATTGACCCTTCCCTGCCTAAATGGAATTTCCCTTACATAGCCTGGGAGTAAAAAAAATACAAATATTAAAAAAATAAAAATAAATTACAAAGATTAAAACGTACAATCAAAAATGCAAAAAAATTACAACACAATCTTAGCTTCTCAGAATATCAGAAATAAAGTGGAACTTGGAGACCATTTGTACAATCACTTTATTTTATGCAGGAGGAAACCTGAAGCCCCAAAAGGGGAAGAGATTCCTTTAAGATCAAAAAGGCAGTTGGTATCAAAGTTAGGACAGGTATCTACCTACCCTACCAGCCCAGCCCTCTTGGCACCAAATCAGCTCTGTATCCATGTGTCCTCTAGGAAAGTAGCCCAGAAAAAGCCTAGCTCCCACACGTGTACTCTCTCAGATAGTCAGTCCATAAGAATTTATTAAACACTTTGCTGTTGTTGTTCAGTCCTTTTACTCATATCTGACTCTGTGACCTTATTTTGGGTTTTCTTGACAAAGATATTGGAAGGGATCATCATTTTCTTCTCTAGCTCATTTTACAAATGAGAAAACTGAAGTAAAGAGAGTTAAATGACTTGCCCAGCCTCACCCAGTAAGTGTCTGAGGCCAGATTTGAACTCAGTTTCCTGACTTTAAGCCCAGCAGTCTATATACAATGCCCCTTAATGCCCATTATTAAGCTTTTACTATATTCCAAACACTATGCTGAGCACTGGAGATACAAAGAAAGGCAAAAAAACAAGAAAACAAAACAAAACACAGGATCCTTGCCCTCAAGGAGCTTATGCTCTAAAGGACATACAAAACACATCTACCACAGATCTCCCTCTACACTCCCTTTCTTCCAGGTATCTGACATGAACTCACACTCACTTTAGAGTCCACTCACAGCATCATTTATACACAAATTCAAGAATATACATGTGGTGTGCTTTGTAAATTTAAAAGGGCTATATAAAATTTAAACTGATATTGCATTCTATTCTTATTTTATTTGATGATATTCAGAAAGAAAAAATAAACAGTATTGGAATAAGTCTCCTACTGACCAGCTATTCTTGCAATGAAACTTTGAAAAGACCAGTGAGAGTCCAATCATAGGAACATGTACAGGTCACCTCTATGGATGTTTGATGAGCTGACAGCCATGGAGGGCTCTACTCTGCTCACACATATTCTATGACTGTTTCCTATTTACTTTCTTGGTTAAAAAGGGTCTTTTTTGTTGATTGCTAAGCTTTTAAAAAAAAAGTTTCAATAGTATTTTATTTTCCACATATATATATATATATGTAATTTTCAACATTCATTTTTATGACATATTCCAGATTTTTCTTCTTCACCCTTACCTTCTCCCTCCCCAAAATAGCAAGCAATTTAATATAGAATAAATATGTACAATTCTTTTAAAAATATTTTCATATTGGTTGTTAAGCTTCAAGTGAAAATGCATACAAAAGACTCCAAGACAGAAATTGCCCTTTTTGCTCCCTGGGTGTATTTGACTGAGAAGGATAAATAGCTGTGGTCTTATGGTAGTAGACATTTTTAGAGCACATCCTTAAGGTAGTAGACTTTCTTAGAGCATCCTGGAAGTTAGTAAACACATGATTTTTTTTTAGGTAAGCCTTTATCTGTAATAAGGCTACCTCCTATTTTTGCCTTTTTCCTTTGGTACAGAACTTTATGAGCTCCAGAATGGCCAGAAACCCAAAACAAGTCCAAGTCAAATAAAGTACCAGCATAGGCCTAAGGATTAACCTTCGGGAACTACATTGTGTCCTACAGCAAAAAAACTTTTTTAGAACCTATGACACATCTTTAGGAAAACTTAGGATGAATTCTTTCTAGCAGTCACTTTAAGTTTGAGTCTACTCCCATCAGTGACCAAGGTAGTCAGAAGACAGCGGACTCCCAGTGTCCAGAGACATACTTCTATTTTTGCTATATATTTTCAGCAAATATCCCTTTAAAAAAGATAATTGCTGTTAATTGGCTATTTTCACAGTGAGGAAACGAATTATTAGCTCCATTAATTATATAAAAAGATAATAACTAACTGGCAATTGATATTAGGGGAACACACTAATTAATGAATCAATAAACATTTATGAAACAAATACTATATGTCAGGCATTGTGCTAAATACCAAGGATGCAAAAAAAGGCAAAACACAATGACTGTCCTAATGAACTTATGATCAAATAGGGGAGAAGACATGCAAACAAAAATATACAAAGCAAACAGGTTGTTGCAACACACTGAATGTGGGTAAGGGGTGAGAGATAGTGAAGAGTCCAGGTTATTTTGTGAGCCTGGGGGACTGGGTAGATGATGTTATCCTCTGCAGTAATAAGAAAGATTAAAGAAAAGGGAGAGCTCAATGGAAAAGATGATGAATATATCATATTGGAGGCGCAGATTGATATCATTAGAAAGATACCTCAGAATCACACAGGGGATACCTCTAAAACCGTAAGAGAGATACAGTTAGCCAGGCCTTTAGGGACTCGGCTCATCAATGATAATTGGAATAAGAACACTCAATATATAAACAAATGCTCAAAAATTTTGTTTTAATTTTTTTCTTTTTCTATGGAGTAATTATTGAGTAGTTTGATTACTTTAGCACAGATAAGTAGATTAATTTCAGATTGTAATTCTTATATTACCATAGTCTAATGATGAATAATTAATATATCTCTAATTATTTAGCTCTAACCCAATTTCTGTAAAGAGTGTTTTATATTTGTAGTCATATAATTCTTGTGTATATCTTGGTAGGGAGACAACTATATTATAGCTTTCATAGGTCTTTTAAAAATAATTTCTTTTAGATCTTAAAGAAGGGAAAGGGACCCATATGTGCAAAAATGTCTGTGACAGCTCTTTTTGTAGCGGCTAGAAACTGGAAATTGAGTATCCACTCATGGATGTGGATGATGGACATCCGTCCATCAATGGGAGAATAGCTGAATAAATTGTGGTATATGAATGCTATGGAATATTATTGTTCTATAAGAAATGACCAGCAGGATGATTTCAGAGAGGCCTGGAGAGACTTAGATGAACTGATGTTGAGTGAAATGAGTAGGACCAGGAGATCATTATACCTGGCAACAACAAGACTATACGATGATCAATTCTGATGGACGTGGCTCTCTTCAATAATGAGATGAACCAAATCATTTCCAATAGAGCAGTAATGTAGAGAACCAGCTACATCCAGTGAAAGAACTCTGGTAAATGAGTGTGGACCACAACATAGCATTTCCACTCCTTCTGTTAACTCTCTGCTTGCATTTTTGTTTTCCTTCTCAGGTTACTTTTAGCTTATTTCTAAATCTGATTTTTCTTGTGCAGCAAGATAACTGTATAAATATATATATACATGTGTTGCATTTAATATATACTTTAACATATTTAACATGTATTGGTTTACCTGCCAACTAGGGAAGGGGGTGGGGAGAAGGAGGGAAAAAGTTGGAACAGAAGGTTTTGCAAAGGTCAGTGCTGAAAAATTACCCAAGCATATGTCTTGTAAATTAAAAAGTATAATAAAAAAATTTGTTTTTCTGGTGCTTGTTATTAGGTTTTGTTGGTGACATACAGAAAAGCTGTGAGTTTCATTTATATCATTATATTTCATTAAAGTTATTAAGTTTTTCAATTAATTTTAGCTGAATAGGGATATTTCAATAAGACACATCATCAGCAAAAAGTGACAATTTTTTCTCTCATAGCCTACGGTTATTTCCTCAATTTTAACATCTTATCTTATTCACTAAAAGGCAACTATATGGCATGGGGGTAGAAAGACTCATATTTCTTTTTTATATATTTTATTTTTTCTAGTATATTTATTTTTAGTACACATTGCTTTATGAATCACGTTGAGAGAGAAAAATCAGAACAAAAGGGAAAAACCATGGGAGAGAGGAAAAAACAGAGAAAAACAGAGTGAGCATAGCACGTGTTGATTTACATTCAGTCTCCATAGTTTTTTTTTTTTTTTTTTTTTTTTTTTAATGCAGATGGCATTTTCTGTCCAAAGTCTATTGGGATTGCTTTGGATCACTGAACCACTGAGAAGAATCAAGTCTTTCATAGCTGAACATCACACATTCTTACTGTTATTGTGTACACTATATTCCTGATTCTGCTTGTTTTTCTCAGAATCAATTAATGTAAATCTTTCCAGGCCTTTCTAAAATCAGCTTGCTCATCATTTTTAAAAGAACAATAATATTCTATTATCTTCATATATCACAATTTGTTCAGCCATTCCCCAATTGATGGGCATCTACTCATTTTTTTCCAATTTTTTGATACCACAAAAAGAGCCGCTACTAACATTTTTGCTCATGTTTGTCCTTTTCCCTTTTTGTGATTTCCTTAGGATACAGACTCAGTAATGGTACTGCTGGGTCAAAGGCTATGAACAGTTTGATATCCCTTTGGATATAGTTCCTGATTGCTCTCCAGAATGATTGGATCATTTGGCAACTCCACCAAAAATGCATTAAGTGTTCTACTTTTCACATCCCCTCCAACATTTATCATTATGTTTTCCTGTCAGCTTAGTCAATTTGAGATGTGTAAGGTGGTACCTCAGGGTTATTTTAATTTGCATTTCTCTGATCAATAGGGATTTAGAAGATTTTTTTTATATGACTATAAATTGCTTTAATTTCATCATCTGAAAATTGTCTATTCATATCCTTTGCCACTTATCAATTGGGGAATGACTTGTATTCCTATAAATTTGACACAATTCTTTATATATTTTAGAAATGAGAACTTTATCAGAAACACTGGCTATAAAGATTTTTTCCCCTAAGCTTTGTACTTCCCTTTTAATTTTTTTTTGTTTTGTTTGTGCAAAAACTTTTTAATGTAATGTAATGTCCATTTTGCCTTTCATAATATTCTCTAGTTCTTCTTTGGTCATAAATTCATCCCTTCTCCAAAGATTTGATAGGTAAATTATCCCTTGTTCTAATTTGTTTATGGTATCATCATTTATACCCAAATCATGTACCCATTTTGACCTTATTTTGGTATGAGGTGTGAGATGTAGATCTATGAGGATTTTCTGAAATATTATTTTCCAGTTTTCCCAGCCATTTTTTGTCACATAGTGAGTTCTTATTCTAGAAGCTGGAGTTTGGGAGTTTATAAAATACTAGATTGCTATAGGCTTTGATAATTGTGTTGTATGTATATAATCTATTTCACTGATCTACCACTGTATTTCTTAGCCAGTACCACTTAGCCAGTACTACTTTATAATAAAGTTTTTGGTTTGGTACTATTAAGCCACTATTCTTTGTATTTTTTTTTCATTCTCTTCATTTGTATTGTTTTCATTAATTTCCTTCATATTCTTGATCTTTTGTTCTTCCAGATGAATTTTCTTATTATTTTTTCTAGTTCTATAAAATAAATTTTTTGGTAGTTTGATTGCCATGGCACTGAACAAGTAGACCAATTTAAATATAATTGTCATTTTTATTATATTAGCTCAGCCTACCCATGAGCAATTGATATTTTCCCAATTGTTTAGATCTGAATTTATATGAGTGAGAAGTGTTTTATAATTATGTTCATATAGTTTTTGGGTTTGGGAAGACATATTTCTGAGTTCAAATTCATATTACCTATGTAATTCTGGGCAAGTCCCTATTTGTCTCCATTCATCACCTGTAAAACAAGCTGGAGAAAGAAATGGCAAAACCATTCCAGTTTCTTTGCCAAGAAAACGCCATATGGGGTCACAAAGAGTCAAACATGACTGAACGATTGCAAAATTCTTTTATATTAAATGTTCTTCAGATTATTGCAAAGAAGGATAAAGTAACTGCTGTTTTTGTAACTGAATAATAGTATTGGTACTCTTATAGGAGTTGGCTGAAAGTATTTGTGGGACAACTCCAAGAGCAGATAGGATGACAATGCTCAGTCATAATCACTTTATCCCATTCCCACAGGCTATCTTTTTTGGCATATTGCTAGTTTGAAAGCTTTTCATTTCACATATGTTGACAATTATAAATATTTAGTTTGTTAAAAACTGATTAAAATATTAGTTTAAAATGTTTCTAAAACAGTGTCCCATCTAGATGACTGACTGAGGGCAATAGCATTGCTTGTGATAATTTTCCAGTTGTAATACAGTTCATGTACTCAATTATCATGGATATTTTGAAGTCTGAATTTGTAATATGGACATTTTTTTGGTCTGTCCTTTTATTATTATTCAACTTTTTTTCTATGAAGTCCAGATAGAAATAGTCTTGGGACATATATCCTGGCATTATTTTTTTTTAAATATAGGTAATATCCCATAAACTATTGACTAAGTGGATAAAATAACTGCTATTTGTAATTAAATCAAAATTTTGGGATTGTCTGAATGCCATTGTTGCTATCTCAGGTATGACACTTAGCAACTATGTGAATTTGGACAAACTTCAATTTAGGTTCAGTTCAATTTAACATTTATTAAATGTCTACTGTGTACTACTGTGGTAGATATTGGGATGAAGATAAAAGGAGGAGGAGGAGAGGGAGAAGGAGGAGGAGGAGAAAAGAAGAAGAAAGGAGGAGGAGAAAGAGGAAGAGGAGGAGGAGAAGGAAGAGGAGAAAGGAGAAAAAGAAGTAAAAGAAGGAGGAGGAGAAGGAAGAAGAAAGGAAGCAGGAAGAAAGATAGACAGAAAAAGGAAGGAAGGAAAGGGAAGGAAGGAAGGAAGGAAGGGAGGGAGGGAAGGAAGGAGGAAGGGAGGGAGGTAGAGAGGGAAGGAAGGAAGGCAGGAAGGAAGGAATTAGACCTCTATTAGAGGTCTCTAAGGGCTCTTTCAGCTCTAACTTTCTGAGGTTCTGCCTGCATTCAGAGACTAGAGCCTGTTCACATGGGCTATGTTCCAAGTCTTTTTCACAGCCCCTCCTACCATCTCCTCAACCCCAGATTCTAAAGAGGCAGAGTAATCATGTAATTCTGTCTGAACCACATGTGATGATGATGTTCTCCACGCCTAAGGGTTAGGACTGGGCTCTTCCACCTCCCCTTCCCCCTGCTTCCCCACATAACTCATTAATTCCTATTCTGGCCCGTAGCATTTTTTAAGCTCTAGCTCAAAGTTCCCTCTCTCCTTCTGGAGTCTTCTCTGGCTACCTCAGCTCCCTTCTCTTAAATCCTCCCACTTGCTACTTGAGGTGCACAATTTAGAACTTTCTCCTAATAATCATCCATTTACACATGGGAGGGCTGTTTCCAGGTGATGTGGAGTCGGACTCTGTGTGTTCCCCCTCCGTCTCTTCCCCAGACTGGGAGCTCCTTCCCTTCCCCCATCATCAGTATAAAGCTGAATACATTGGGAGGAGGAGGGAGGAAGATGTGTTTGAGGTGTAGGAGATTCCAAAGGACAAATAGCAAGGTGATTGAAAAATAAAACAAAAAATAAACAGAGGCAGGAGGGAATCAGGCCCTATGGTCCTGCTGACCCAACATCCTGAGCCTGCAGGTGACCAGGCCAAGAGGATTATGCACTTGTCTGTGGGGTGAGAAGAAACAGACTTTGCTTCTGCTTCTGGGGGTGAGGTGAGAGGCCTTGGAGCGTCTGCAGAAAAACACAAAACCAAAAAAACCTCAGCTACCACATCTGGCAACATTTTGCATCAGGACACAGAACTGGGGCCAACGGTCCCATGCGGGCCCCTTGCCAGTGATCTGCCCCCCCCCCAACACTGAGCTTGGCGCAGCTAGCTCCTACCCTGGGGATAGATGGGTACTTCCAGAAAGGAACTATCTTGACTTCTTGCCATATGCAGCTAGCTGGGCAAATTTTCGCTCCCGGGGCAGCTTCAGAAAAGCCACAAGAGCTGTTTTTCTTTTAAAAATGAAAAAAAAAAAGTCAGGAAGCTGATGCTTTGTATCACCTCCTGTGGTTTGCCTTCCCCCTCCCCACCCCTCACTCTATGTGTCAGCCTCAAGAAACATTTAATTAGTTCATTACCATGTAGGGAATACTTTGTTAACAATAGAGGAGAAACAAATAAAGGGGCTCCTGTCCTCATGGAGTTCACAGTCTATTGGAGATAGAAGTTACAAGCATTATGATACACAATAAAAACTTATTAAGTGTTTACTGTGTTTCAGGCATTGGAGATGCAAAAAAACTACAGAAATGATCCTTCCAGGAGAAAGGTGGGGGAGGTGAGGAACAATTTGGTTCAGTGGAAAGGCTGCTTACTACATAGGAGACAGAATATCTGAGTTCTGTCACTGTCAAGTTAATAAACATTTATTAAGCACCTACAATGTGCCAGTCATTGTATTAAGCTCTGGGATAAACAACAATAAATAGTAAACAACAAAGGAAAAAACAAACAAAAAAAAAAGTCCTGGTTCTCAAAGAGCAATAAGTCTAATGGAAAGGACAACATGAAAACAATTATGTATTAATAAGCTACAGACACAGGATAAATTGCAGATAATCAACAGAAGAAAAGCACTAGAATTAAGGAAAATCAGAAAAGGCTGTTGAAGGATGGATTTTTAGGTAGGACTTGAAAGAAACCAGGGAAGCCAGTAGCAGAGATGAGGAGGGAAGAACATTCCAGGCATGGGGAATAGCTAGAAAAAAAGCCTAAAGTCAGGAGATGGAATGTCATGCTAGGAGCAGCAAGGAGACCAGTGTCCTGAGTTGCAAATGACACCAAAGGAAATAAAGTATAAAGAGACTGGAAAAACAGGAAGAGGTCAGCTTAGGAAAGGCTTTAAAGCAAAACAGAAGATTTTATATTTGCTCCTAGAAGTAACAGGATCCATTGGAATTTATTGAAAGAGAGTGTGTGTGACATGGTTAGATCTGTGCTTTAGGAAAACCAGTGGTGAAGTGAGCAGAAGCAGGAAAATTGTACACAGCAATAGCCACATTATAATGAGCAAATGTGAAAGACATCTACTCTGATAAATGCAATGAACCAAGACAGTTCTAAAAGACCCATGATAAAAAATGAAATGTACCCCCAGAGAGAAAAATAATGAACTCTGAGCATAGAATGAAGCATTTTTTTTTTTTTACTTTCTTGCTTTTTGTTTTTTATTTTTTGCAATGTGGAGATATGGAGATATGTTTTGCATGATTATATATGTATAATTGATATATTGCTTGCCTTCTAAATGGGGAGGAAAGGGACCAGAGGAAAAGATAATTTGGAACTCAATTTTTTAAAAAAAGGAATGTTAAAAATGAATAAATACTTAAGAATCAATCTGACAGTTGAGGATGATCTAGAGTAAGGAGGGACTTGAAACAGGGAGACCAAAAGTAGGCTATTGCAATAGTCCAGGATCATAGTAGTGTCAGAAGAGAGACAGGGATGTATATGACAGATATGGTGAAGGTAGGTGTTGGCAAGTGATTGTCTATGGGGCATGAGAGACAATAAGGAGTCAAGGATGACATCTATGTTGTGAACTCAGGTGACTGAGAGGATAGTGTTAGTACTCATAATAAGGAAGTTAGGAAGAAAGTAAGGTTTTTTGGGGAAAATAATGAATTCCATTTTGGACATGTATTTAAGATGTCTATGGAATATTCAGTTTAAGCTAGATGTGAGTCCAAAGGTTAGGATCTCTCCTAACCTCCTGATTAGAGCTGGATTAATAGTTTTAAGAATCATCAGGATAGAGATGACAATTGAATCCATGGGATCAGATGAGTTCATCAATCACTACAATATAAAATAGCCACATTTCCCCTGAACTTACATTTCTTGTTGACTTTGGATATACAATAAAATTAACTCCTCCAAATCCTTTATTTGCTTCTGTAATTAGAGCATTAGCTACAACTTCCTTCTCCTGATTTATTTTTACATGAGGATTGATATGCTTAAATTTTTCTAGTTTTGTATCCACTGTATGTCTCTTTAAAATTTCTTTTAATTTGTGCACATTTACCAATTTCCTCATCATCTTTCCTGTTAGAATGTAAGCTCTGTTCAAGGAGGGGTTGTTTCATTTATTTTATTTGTAACTCCAGCACCTAATGTAAGATGTGGCACACCATAAGTGCTGAATAAATATTAAGCGGGGATTTCATATTTGGAGTGTCAGTGGCTAAATTAAGATTTAGAGACAGTTTTTAAAGAAAAATTTAGTGATTTCTACCAGGCGTATATCCAAAGTAAGTTATGGATAAGAAGTGCTTATGGACTCCCAATATATATGTGTGGTGTGTGTGTGTGTGTGTGTGTGTGTGTGTGTGTGTGTGTGTGTGTGTAGCAGAGATAGTATTTTTATGGTGGTAGCAGAGACCTGAAAACAAAGTAAATGCTCATCAACTGACTTAATTATGGTACATGATTGTAATGGAATATTACTGTACTATAAGAAACAACAAATATGATAAATGCAAAGAAACATTAAAAGCTTATCTGAACTGATACAAAGGGAAATAGGCAGAGACAAGAACAACACAGAGAATTATAACAACGTAAGTAGAAAGAACAACCACAAAACAATTTAAAGTGTTATAAAATTATGGAGAACAAGCCCAACGAAAACATGTGAGAACCTCTCCTTAATCATTTGCTATAAGGCGGAGATGCAGTGCTATGGAGCATCACATATTTTCATATTTTTAAATAAATTCATTGCTTTTGCTGATTTTTTCCTCTTCTTTTTAAAAAATAAATTTGAGAATGACTCTGATACCAAGGGAACTTTAGGCAATGTAAAAACAAAAGATATAAGTAAAAATTTAAGATAACTTGGTGATTCTTAGCACACTCATGCTCCCTGTACTCTACATAGTACAGGAACTGTAGGAACAGAAGGAGGCCCCTCAGGACCAAGGGCCATTTTCATATTTTGTTTCATGGGTTGCTATGATCAAAGAATTCATCCCCAAGGTGCCATCTTACTGGAGAGTAACTACTAGAATTTAATTGTGCTAAATAACTGTTGGAAAGCAGGCACAGGTTGCTGTAGGAACTCTATTGAAAGTCTTTCCAGAATAATAGAGCCTACTTACTTTATAGAAACTACCAGAATAGTAGAATTTTACCATACCTGCTATGGCATAGCCTTTGAGACTCAAGATCCCACTACTTCTGGATCTATCTTTGAGAGTCAAGAAAAACAAATGTAATCTTTCTTTTCATGTGATAGTATTCAGTATTTGAAAATAGGAGTTTTGTCCCTCTAAGTCAGATTGCAAAACGTTCTTAACAGTGTCTAGCATATAGCAAGTGTAATGTAAATGCTTCTTCCTTTCCCTTTCCTTCCTTTCTTCCCTTTCCCTTCCTTTCTTTTCCCTCCCCTTCCCTCTTCTCCTCTCTTTTCTCCAAGTTAAGTAACCCCTATTCTTTCAGTTTCTGTCAGATAGTATGAATTTTTTCAGGACTTTCAGTCTCCTTGATGCTTTCCTCTGGATGCTCTCCAGCTTATTAATGTCACTACTAATATGTGAGCTGCATATTATATTGCAGATGTGTTCTGACTAGGGCAGAATCACCAGCCTAGTCCCAGACATGACTCTTCTAATGAAGTCTAAGATTGTTTTACTTTTCCTGGCTGCCATATCATACTGTTGATTCATCTTAAATTTATGGTTCATTAAAACCCCTAGCTCTTTTTCAGATGAATCATTGCCTAGCCAGACCTCTGCCATAAAATTAACTTGTAAAGTTGACTTTAAAAAAATACCGTTGTAAGACTTCACTTTTACTCCACACAAAAATCTGATTGACATTTACTTGATGGGTATCTTAAAACTGTCTTTCTCAGAACATCTAAAAAATCAGTTATTGGATATATGATTTTTAACTTTAGTGACACTGACATAGGCTGTTTATGCATTTAGTGGAAACCTCATTAGGCACTGGCAGCTGGATGATATGAGTGTTCAAATCAAGACTCAGATATTTACTAAATGTGTAACTCTGGGCAAGTCACTTAATTTTGTTTGCCTCAGTTTCCTCATCTGTAAAATGAGTTGGAGAAGGAAATAGCAAACCACTCCAGTAACTTTGCCAAGAAAACCCCAAATGGGGTCACAAAGAGCTGGATACAACTCAACAATGACTCATCGACAGGACACCAACAACAACCATCTGGTACTTGAGGTGCTGTATTAAAAGTAGCCACCCACCCTGATTTATGGGTTTATGTTAAGCCCATGCTGCAAACTGCATTGCTTCAAATGTCTATGCAAGAAAATAATTTCCCTGGACCAGTTCCTGAATTTTATCCTAAAAGCTACTATTTAATATTGCTCTCAAATATAAAACTAGACAAAGTTATTCAATTCTACCCACACACCCTATATTTGGGGAAATTCTTGCTTCTTTTATAAAAAGTTTATTCTGAATATAATGAACATCCTCTAAAAGAGGACATTTCCATCTACAAAATAGAATAGAAAAGAGTTATATGTGAAAATGAGAATCTAGATTGTGTCTAATTTGCTCTTTAACATAGACTGAATTCAACATATTACTTTAAAAGTTGTCTTGCTTGTCTATGATTTCTTCTGAATTTACTTTTTTTTGTTTGATGCAAATTTTTAAAATACTTTTTGGAAACTTTTTAACATCTTTTTTTAACCTTTCTGTTTAGAGTTTAATTTTATTTGTTAAATAATTAATTTTTTAAATTATATATAATTATATATATATAAATATATAATAAAATAAAAATAAATTAATGCACCTAGGATAAGAAGTTGTTCAGTTATTTCAATCATGTCTTCATGTGATTCAGGATCACATTTGGAATTTTCTTGGCAAAGGCAATGGAGTGATTTGCCAGGAAACTGAGGCAAACAGGTTTAAGAGAATGGCACAATGTCACAAAGCTAGTAAGTGTCTGAGGCTGATTTGAGCTCAGGTCTTCCTGACTCCAGGCCTGGTACTCTATGCCACCTATATCCCCTAGGATAAGAAGGAAAATGGAAAAATGGGGGGAAATCTTTGTATCAAATTTTTCTAATAAGGTTTGACATACAAGACATAAAGTGTGTGTGTGTGTGTGTGTGTGTAAGGAAGAGAGAGAAAGAAAGAGGGGGGGAAACTATGGTGGTCCAAAATAAAAGACAACAATTGAAATTTATTTGAAAAAGTAGCTTTTTTTTAAAATGTATATTTAATGCCCTTAAAATTATGTAGCATCTAGCACAGATTTATTCTGTGTTTTCTTTATATAATTCAGCTTTTCTTGTCATTTTTTGTTTTTTTAAAGAACCATTTCTATTTCTTCATGCAAGACATCTGGCACTGAGATGTTAAAACCCGAATATGGCAACTTCATTTTAATCCAGAAAATAGCTTATTATAGAATGCTTTACAGATCTTTTCCATTTTTCATTCAATGTTCTCTTTCTGGTCTCACCTTGTTATGCCCCCAGACTTACTTGGGTCTCTTGTTAACTTTTAGTAAACTTCCACCCCCCCCTTACTGTTTTTTGCTGTTTTCTAACATAACATTACTCATATAACCTTTCACCATTCTACTTTGTAAGATTTTACAAATAATCTTATATTCTAAACTCATATTGCCCTTGATTGCTATAGTTCTTCTTTTAACAAAAAGATAAAGTATTCACTGTCTGGAGAAGTTTCTAAGGGTTAAGGGCTATATTCACTTTTTCTTTATATATCTAATGTTTAGCATATCCAACATATAATAAGTACTTAACAGATACTTGCCAATTTTTTGATTTCTAGTCTTTTTTTGGTGCACATGTGACATTGATTTAATATAGCTTAAAACTCCTCAGGAAAAGGTGATGGCTCATGTCAGTATCTGTTCTTCTGTCTTTTTTCCACTGGGGAAATTGTCAGTAATTAGTTTAGATAAGTCAGAATGGAGCAGCTTCAATCGTATGCCTTATCTTATTTTTATACTTTCAGTTTGCTATGGCTTTTGATCTTTGTTCTAAGAATATGATCTTATAACTGTGCATAGACAACTGATTTATAAATGGCTCTTCCTTTAAAAATTCAATTTTATTTTTATTTTCAGTTACAAATTCTCTCCCTCCCTCTACCCTATTCCCTACCTAATTTTAAAAAAAAATTTTAAAATTTTAATTATTTTTAGCATTCTTTAAAAAAAGTTTGACTGCTTGCATTTTTGTTTTTCCTCCTGGGTTATTTATACCTTCTGAATCCAATTCTCGCTGAGCAACAAGAGAAGTGTTCAGTTCTGCTCACATATATTATATCTAAGACCTACTATAACCTATGTAACATGTATAGGACTGCTTGCCATCTGGGGGAGGGGGTGTAGGAAGGGAGGGGAAAAATCGGAACAGAGGTGAGTGCAAGGGATAATGTTGTAAAAAATTACTCTGGCATGGGTTCTGTCAATAAAAAATTTTTTAAAAAAATTTCAGTTCCAGATTCCCTTACTCCCTTTCCCAACTCCCTGAGAAGGAAAACAATATGATATCAATTATACATATTAAATAATGTAAAACATGTTTACATATAATCATATCACAAAAATATTTTATATATATATGCGTGTGTATATACATACATATATCAATTTGTACTCAGAGTTCTTCAGTTCTTTTTCTGGAGGTGTATGACATTTTTTCCATACTAGATTCTGGTTTACCAATCCATTGAGCTATTTACTTTCATGCTATGGATTAGCTCATTCACAATTATGATCATTAACTATACATTTCCCTCTAACCCATTTTCCTTCATTTACCTTTCTTTCTCTCCTTTTATCCTGTCCCTCCTCAAAAATCTGTTTTGCTTCCAATTATTGCCTCTCCCAATCCAGCCTCCTTATTATAACCACCCCCCCTACTCACCTCTTATCCATTCCCTTATCTCTCCACTGGATGAACTCGATTTCTATATCCAACTAAATATTCTTCCCTCTTTGAACCATTTCTAATGAGAGTAAGATTAAAGCATTATGTGGGTGTCTTCTATTTGAAAGTTAGATTTTCTATTCTACTCTGGTCTTTTTATCAGGAATGCTTGGAAGTTCTGAAGGATTATGTTCAGTTTTACTAAGTAGATTATTCTTGGTTGTAATCCTAGCTTCTCTACCCTCCAAAATATCATATTCTAAGCCTTCCATCTTTTTAACATGGTAGTTGCTAGATCTTGTGTTATCCTGATTGCAACTTCATAATATTTGAATTGTTTCTTTCCGGCTGCTTGCCATTTTTTCTCCTTGATCCCGTGAACTCTGGAATTTTGCAATAATAAATATTACAGTGAATTTTCATTTGGGGATCTATATCAGGAGGTGATTGGTAGATTCTTTCCATTTCTATTTTACCCTCTGGTTCTAAGATATCAGGGCAATTTTCCTTAATAATTTCTTGAAATAAGATGTCTAGGGTTATCTTTCTTTCTTCTTCTTCCTTCTTCCTTCTTCTTTCTTCTTTCTTTCTTCTTTCTTCCTTCTCCTCCTTCTCTTCCTCCTCCTCCTCCTCCTCCTCTTTCAGTTAATTCAGTAATTCTTAAGTTATCTCTCCTTCCTCTATTTTCCAGGTCAGTTATTTTTCTAATGAAATATTTCACATTTTCTTTTGTGTTTTTTTATTCTTTTGACTTTGTTTTATTGTTTCTTGCTGTCTCATAAAGTCATTAACCTCAATTTGCCTATTCTTTCTTTTTCTTTTTTTTCAAGAGACAAGATATTATCATTTTAGCCAAAGTGATATTAGCTTTAGTCAAATTGGTAATTTTTTTAAAAAAAACTTTTTTATTGTTTTCTTTTTTCTGGTTATATAAGTACATTAATTTTTTATACACATTTCTTTGTGAATAATGTTGAGAGAAAAATCAGAACAAAAGAAAAAAACCTTGAGAGGAAAAAAAAAACAGAAAAAACAGGAAAAAATGAACATAGTTGATTTACATTCAGTTTCCATATTTATTTCTTAGGATACAGATGACATTTTCCATCCAAAGTTTATTGGGATTGCCTTGGATCACCGAACCACTGAGAAGAACCAAATCTTTCATAGTTGATCAATGCACAATCTTGTTGTTACTGTGTACAATGTATTCCTGGTTCTGCTTGTTTTGCTCAGCCTCAGTTCATGTAAATCTTTCCAGGCCTTTCTAAAATTAATTTTTTCATCATTTTAAAATAAAAGAATAATATTCCATTACTTTCATATACCATAACTTATTCAGTCATTCCCCAGTTGATGGGCATCTACTTATTTTACATTCTTTGCTACCACAAAAAGAGCTCTATAAATATTTTTGCACATGTCAGTCTTTTCCCCTCCTATATGATTTCCTTAGGATATAGATCCAGTAATGGCAGTAAAGGCTATGCACAGTTTTATAACCCTTTGGGCATAGTTCCAAATTATTCCAATTGTTCTCCTCCACTCCCTTTTGACTGAAAGTATTCCTTTCTGCCCTTGAATTGTGATCCAGAAATAGGAATAGGCAATGAAACTGCTGACCCTCAGGCTTCCTACTTTGTTTTAACTAAAAGTGCTCCAATCTATCTTTGAACTTGACCCTAAAGTTGGTGGAATCAATGGGGTTACCAAACAGTATCTGGTCCTGTGTCAGCACAGGATACCCTACATCTCTTCCTAACCAGTTGCCAGGGTCTCTTACCATCTCTGGCTTGAGAATTACCCAAACTGATACTGCTTCTGTCACAATCACTTAGTCATACCACTGGTGTTTCATCCACATGAATTCAAGCCAGTTTCCTCTCCCATGTCACAGAACCCTCTATCCAACCTCCTTTGTTGTCTTGGACAGGAATAAGGTCTCATTCTAACCTTTTGTTCTCTCAGCCTCTTTAGAATACAATTTAAGGCATTATTTAAAGTTATTTGGAGGGAAATGTTGGAAAAACAGAATGGCTTTCTACTCTGCCAATTTGGAACTACCTACAGAAGTCCTGTTAATATATTTTTCATAATTTTCTTGGATCACTCTTACTTCCTTTCACATTTTCCCTTTATTACTTTTAGCTATTTTTAAAATTCTTCCAGGAATTCTTGCTGACCTTGATTTCAGTTAGTATTTTTCTCTGAGTCTTTGCTTTTAACTGTTTCCACATTGTTGTCATCTTTTAAGTTTATGACTTGGTATTTCCTGCCACCATAGTTACTTATTTAGTTCCTTTTTTTTTTTCTATTATTCTTTTTCTGGTATTTGATTATTTTTTCACTTTGAATTATGTTAAAGTTGGGCTTTGCTCACCTGGGATAGCAGAAGCACAGTTCCAAGCTTCAGGCTTTTTTGGGGGGCTGTTTTCGGAGCCACTTTTGGGGGTTCTTGCAAGTTTTCAGCGCTGCAAAGGTGGTGTTATCCTGAGAAAGATGTAGTCATTGCTTTCCTGGTCTATATTCTGGTCTTTACCCAGGAAGGGTCCCTGCTCTCCTGTAGTTGAAAGTACTACTGTTTTTCTTGGCCCTGGAACTATGATCAAGGACCTTGCTTTCTTGTGACTGATCACAAGCACTCCTCTTCACCCTGGAATTGTGACCTAGAACTGTTTATGGGCAAAAGGGGTCAATTAGCTGCACCAAGTAGCAGCAAAGGGTCTCCTTTAATCCCCTATACCATACTTACTGAGAAGACAAGAATTACAATTTCCATTATATGCAATTACTCATGTAAAACATATTTTCATATTAGTTGCATTTTAAAAAAAACAAGAAAAAAGAGGGGAAAATGGTCTGTCTGTGCTCTTAGTGCATCTGTTAATAATAACTACTAATAACATCTAATATATATATAGTATTTATTATAGTCCAGGCAAAATTAACATATCAATTTTATACAATAATGTATGCTATAATTAATACCCATAGTCCTTCACAGTCAAGGGATGGTAGTATGTTTTCTCCAGGATAAGGTTTGATCATTATAATTACATGGCATTTAATTTAAATATATTTTCTGGCCACACTGTTCCTGCCACTCTGCTGTGGACTTTTCCAACTAGATCTTTGGGTCCCATTTTAACTGATTTAATCTCACTTCCTCTAGCCAGTCCCAGTCCTTACCATGATATTTTCCTGCCATGTTGCCCTATGGGTATCTTACCTTTCATTTTTCTCTCCTCTGCTCTGGGAAAAATAGTAAAATACTATTATTGCTTCTGGAGAAAATACTTAATTTAATTGCCCTATGGTTCCATTCATCATCCCTTTAACTTTACCATTGCCCAGACACTATTCCCCTATATGTGTTGTCTTGTATTAGAATATAAACTATTTGAGAGCAGAGATCATCTCTTCTTTTATTTGTAAGTATTGGGGCATAGTGTTTCTTACATAGTAAGCACTTGTATGATTTTTAATTCATTCACTCAATGTTCTTTCTTTTTACATTATTGTAATTATTAGGTAGTCTGTTTTTTTTCTAGTTCTGCATATCAATTCATAAAACTCTTTCCATGCTTCATTGAATTCTTTTACAAACTCTTTCTTATTCCATTACATTAATATACCCCAAATTATTTAATCATTCCCCAATCAATAGGTATATACTTTATTTCCTATTTATTATTGCCACAAAAAGTAACTATGTAGAGCTTAGTGTATATTGGACATTTCTGTCTTTAAGCTCCCCGGAGTGCATGTCTACCAGTAGGTTTTTTGGGTGAAAGGGTACGAACATTTTAATAATGTTTTAAAACATAATTTCAAATTCTTTTCCAGAAGATATTATTCATGTCTTAATCCTGGTCTCTCATTTGAATCCCATACCATATACCATTCCTATAAGATAAGAATGAAAGATACTTAAGTTTACAGGTAAGAAACTAAGGCTCTGAGAAGTAACAATCTCTCCATGATTACACAGATAGTATTCAAGGCAGAATTTGAGTCCATGTCTTTTCTGATTTCCAGGCTCAGTATTCACAGACTTTTAGAGTTAGGAGAGATCATGAGGCCCTTTGATCCAACTTTTACCTACACAAGAATCCCCTCTATAGCATATCCCAAATGGGTTCATCCATGGGTGTATTCCAAAGGAAATATCCCTTTGGAGAAGGATGGATTGGAAAGAGAAGAGAATTGATGCAGTCTCATTAGGAAAATATTGCAATAGTATAGGTGAGAGGCAATGATTACATGAACTAGGGGATTCACTATGGGATTAGAAAGAAAAAAATTATTGTGAAAGAAGTTGTAGAGGTAGAAAGGATAAAGTTCATCTACTGTTTGAATATGCAGAGTGAAGGAGGACAAGGAGTTGATGACAACAAATTTGTGGACCTGAATGACTAGAAAGATATTGGTGCTCTCAGCAGAAATGGGGAAGCAAAGAGAGAAAAATAGTTTTGGGTAGAAAAGCAATGAGTTTTGTTTTTTGATTTGTTGACCCTAAGATGCTAAAGGAAGTTCTAGTGGAAATACTGGATAGGTAATTGATGATTGTAATTTAGAGCGCAGGAAAGAAAGTAGGCTGGATATACTAATCTGAGGATCATCTTTTTAGAAATACACATGAGGAAATTCTTGTCATGAGGTCTACCATTGTTTTAGAGATTTCCCTTTAGTTTTATTTTGGGAATGAAGTATAATGAGTCAAAGAGAGAAACAAATCTCTGGAATTGGGTCTCCAGGATCAAACCTGTTCCATGGGAACTCAGAGCTTTGAGGGGGCCTAAATCATGGAGTGCTTCTTTGAGTACCTTGAAACTCAGCGATTTTAATGCAAAGGTAGAAATAGGTGAAGTTGGTGAAAACTATGTTAGAAAATAAAGTTTAGGAATAAGGAATGAAAGAAGCCAGAAACATTTAGGCTGCACAGGAGTTTGTATCTATGCATCATTCATACTTTCTTCAAGAAAGGAATTGGAAAGTACTAGATACTGGTGAACACATAATAAAATCACAAAACATGAAATTGATTACCTTTTAGTAGATAGCAAATAACTCATTGTTAAGTGCCAATTGGCAGTTAAGTGTCATAGTGAATAGAGCTTCTCAGAGTCAGGAAAATGTTAGTTTTAATTTGATCTTAGACATTTTCTCTCTGTATAACTCTGGGCAAGTCACTTCAGTTTCTTCATCTGTAAAATGAACATAACAATAGCACCTACTTTCCAGAATGTTTATGAAGGGCTTTGCAAATCTTAAAGAACTATATAAACACTATTATTATTAATTAAGAGCCTCTCTTTAATCAACTGTCTATGTATAGTCAGGCCATTAACATGTTAGAAAAAAGATAAAGATCTATGTGAAACTAAAAGAATTTTAAAAGTAGAAAAGACATATAAACTATTTTTTTAAAAATAGTATTGACACTTCTCATTTAAAAAAAAATGGAAGGACATCAACTGAATTTGAAATAATTTCATGAAGTTCAGCCAATGAGAATAGATTTACAGTGGTAAAATTTGCAAAGCCCCCTATAAACTTGAGTCAGCAAATGTTTGACTTACCAAGGAGAGATATGCCTGGTGGAGATTCCTCCATCAGTTTCCAAACCATGTCCTTCATTCACACTCCTGCCTCTCACTTCCTAACTCCTCCTGAGGCAGTTCAGTGGCACAGTAGATAGAATATTGAATCAGTAATTAGAAAGGTTTGAATTGAGATCAAAACTGGTCTCTGACATTTATTAGCTGTGAATTCCTAGACAAGACACTTAACCTCTGCCTGCCTCAGTTTCCTTATTTGTAACATGGGAGAAATAGTGGCACCTAATTCTTAAGTTGTTGTGATGATTCAGTTGCTTAACATAAGGAAAGAATTTTGCACAAGATAATGCACTATACAAATGTTTGTTATTATTATTGTTGTTGTCTTATCCTATTAGAATGTAAACTCTTTGAAAGCAGAGAATGCCCTGTTTGCTTGTATTTATGGACCCAGTAGTTAGTACACTTCCTGGAATGCAGTGAATCCTTAATCATCATCATCGTTATCATCATCACTATCACATTTGGATTCTTTTTTTTTTTTTTTTAATAGTAACTTTTTATTGACAGAATCCATGCCAGGGTGATTTTTTTTACATTATCCCTTGCACTCACTTCTGTTCCGATTTTTCCCTCCCATCCTCCACCCCCCTCCCCTAGATGGCAAGCAGTCCTATATATGTTGAATATGTCCTAGTATATCCTAGATACAATGTATGTGTGCAGATCCAAACAGTTTTCTTGTTGCACAGGGAGAATTGGATTCAGAAGGTAGAAATAACCTGGGAAGGAAAACAAAAATGCAAACAGTTTACATTCATTTCCCAGTGTTTTTTTCTTTGGGTGTAGCTGCTTCTGTCCATCATTGATCAATTGAAACTGAATTAGGTCTCTTTGTCAAAGAAATCCACTTCCATCAGATTACATCTTCATATAGTATCGTTGCTGACGTATATAATGATCTCTTGGTTCTGCTCATTTCACTTAGCATCAGTTCATGTAAAACTCTCCAAGCTTCTCTGTATTCATCTTGCTGGTCATTTCTTACAGAACAATAATATTCCATAACATTCATATACCACAATTTATTCAGCCATTCTCCATTTGATGGGCATCCACTCAGTTTCCAGCTTCTAGCCACTACAAACAGAGCTGCCACATTTTGGCACATTGCCCCTTTCCCTTCTTTAGTATCTCCTTGGGGTATAAGCCCAGTAGAAACACTGCTGGATCAAAGGGTATGCACAGTTTGATAACTTTTTGGGCATAATTCCAGATTGCTCTCCAGAATGGTTGGATTCGTTCACAGCTCCACCAACAATGTATCAGTGTCCCAGTTTTCCCACATCCCCTCCAACACTTATCATTATTTTTTCCTGTCATCTTAGCCAATCTGACAGGTGTGTAGTGGTATCTCAGAGTTGTCTTAATTTGCATTTCTCTGATTAATAATGATTTGGAACATTCTTTCATATGAGTGGTAATGATTTCAATTTCATCATCTGAAAATTGTCTGTTCATATCCTTTGACCATTTATCAATTGGAGAATGGCTTGGTTTCTTATAAATTAGAGTCAGCTCTCTATATATTTTGGAAATGAGGCCTTTATCAGAACCTTTAACTGTGAAGATGTTTTCCCAGTTTGTTGCTTCCCTTCTAATCTTGTTTACATTAGTTTTGTTTGTACAGAAGCTTTTTAATTTGATGTAATCAAAATTTTCTATTTTGTGATCAATAATGGTCTCTAGTTCGTCTTTAGTCACAAATTTCTTCCTCTTCCACAAGTCTGAGAGGTAAACTATCCTATGTTCCTCCAATTTGTTTATAATCTCGTTCTTTATGTCTAAATCATGGACCCATTTTGATCTTATCTTGGTATACAGTGTTAAGTGTGGGTCCATGCCTAATTTCTGCCATACTAATTTCCAGTTATCCCAGCAGTTTTTGTCAAATAATGAATTCTTATCCCAAAAGTGAGGATCTTTGGGTTTGTCAAACACTAAATTGCTATAGTTGACTATTCTGTCTTGTGAACCTAACCTGTTCCACTGATCAACTAATCTATTTCTTAGCCAATACCAAATGTTTTTGGTGACTGCTGCTTTATAATATAGTTTTAGATCAGGTACAGCTAGGCCACCTTCATTTGATTTTTTTTTTCATTAATTCTTTTGAGATTCTTGACCTTTTATTATTCCATATGAATTTTGTTGTTATTTTTTGTAGATCATTAAAATATTTTCTTGGAAGTCTGACTGGTATAGCACTAAATAAATAGATTAGTTTAGGGAGTATTGTCATCTTTATTATATTCGCTCGACCTATCCAGGAGCACTTGATATTTTTCCAATTGTTTAAGTCTGACTTTATTTGTGTGGAAAGTTTTTTGTAATTTAGTTCATATAATTCCTGACTTTCCTTTGGTAGATAGATTCCCAAATATTTTATGCTGTCGACAGTTATTCTGAATGGAATTTCTCTTTGTATCTCTTGCTGTTGGATTTTGTTGGTGATGTACATTTGGATTCTTACATAAAAATTACAGATGTACTTAGAGAGGAAGTGAAGCAAGAAGATCCATACTGGAGGTGATATACTTTTGAAGCATTGAGGGATTAATTATCAAAGGTAATTAAGGAAACTGAGGCAGACAGAGGTTAAAGGACTTGCCCAGGTCTGCATTATTAGCAAGTATCTAAGGCCAGTTTTGATCATCTCCAGGTGTTCCTAATTGCAGGTTCAATACTTTACTTCAAGTCCTAGGTCCCTCATGGGGGGGTGGGAAGTGAGAGTCAGAGGTATGAATGAGGGACATGATTTGGAAGTGGCTGCAGGAAGTTATGGGGAGACCTGAATCCAGGCAAAGTCCTTAACAAATTGGGACCTTATTATAGACATTGAGAAAATTAGAAATCTATTTGCATGTTTGAGAGGCAAAATAATAACAAAATGAATTTTAAAAACCTTAAAAGTCAAGAATATCTAGTGAAATAATAGGAAATGAAAAAGAGGGTCCCATGGTGTTCATAGGATTAGTTTTATGTTTGGAAGGGATTGTAGAGATCGTTTAGTCTCATTTTAAAAAGGAGGGATCCGAGGCTCAGTGGCTAGTTTTGATTTTCCCAGTACCTCTTGGGGCCATCTTTCCATCCCTCTGTAGTCATCCCATTTCTCTCTACTTAAAATAACACTCTTCAGATGAGATCTCCATAAACCAATCCCCGTATCTTAGAAGAATTTCTATTTAGGAACTCCTACCCTGAAGTTAAATTGCTACCATATGCAAATTTGTTACATGTACAATTGTGATGTATTACATTAGGCACAGGTGCCATGTATTGTGATATGGATTGATTGTATTGTATTGAATTCAATACATTGAAATTAAGCTTAACTTCATGAAAATCTTATATGAATGCCCTATATTGGGTTACCTGCCCATGCTTTATAGTTAGGATGATTACTAGGAACTCAATTATATGCTAATTTCTGAAAGTTGTGTATTATATCTACAGATATTCTTGTAATCTGGTATAATTTGCTAGACTAAATCTAGTGAGCAGCTGAAAGCCTGGAAGGTTTGTTTTTTTGTTTTTTTGTTTTTTTTTGCAAAAAAATTGCATGGGAAAGGTAAGAATTTAGAATAAAAATTATAAGATAGAGAATGACAGCCTTTTATTTGCTTCAACCAATCATTTTATTCTTACTTTTTCCATTTAATCATTTAGATGGTAAACTCAAAAAAACTTGAGGAGCTAAGGGAAACTGGTAACTCAAAGCCACAAAATTCTTCACTGTTCATTAGAAGGCAGCCCTCCCTGTCTTTCTCTCCTTATATGAAATGGCTTGAAGGTTGATAGCTTAATTCAAGTTAAAGCTGAGTTAACTCTAACTCAAAGTCAAATACAGACTTAGCATAGGGACTTTGATGCTATTAGTCAAGTAGGATGAAGTAAATTTAAAGAGAAACTAATTTAGTTAGAATTAGCTGTCTGATTTTTGCTCCCAAGAGTTTAAACCCTAGGTCTAAGAATCTTGGAGTTAACAAACTTCTCTCTTTATGGAGGGAAATATTTTTCCTATAACTGATGAATAAGTGTATAAAAAGCCTTCTTTTCTCATTAAAAAAACCCGAAGATTAGCCTTTTGACTAAAACATAGAGAAAGACAGAGGAAGAGGGAAAGGGGGGAGAAGAGAAAGAGAAGAGAAGAGAGAGAGAGAGAGAGAGAGAGAGAGAGAGAGAGAAACTAGAACCAATTTGTGTGGAAATGGTAGCATCTTAGTTGAAGACTAGAGTGGAGGCCCAGTAATTAGCAGCATTGAAAATAGTTCAATAGTGAACTCCATAGAGAGTAGTAGCCCAATGATATTATAAAATATATTAATAAAATTATAAAATAAAAAAGTGACCCTGCTACACCAGAAATATAGGTTTCACCTTTATGCAAGTACAATGGCTGCATGTTCTGAGCGCATCTTAACCACATAATGTGCCCCTACCACATTCATACACACGTGACCTCTTGTTTGTCCTTTGTTTTCGAAGAGGACCAATGATATCCCAGTGATGTCTTGACTCCAGCATGAATTGGATTTAAGTGAGGCAGAATTGCACAAAGTTGTCAGCTTCAATACCTTTTCCAGAGGCATCAAAGTCTGGTGGCAAGACAAAAATCAAGATGATTCGATGGACCAGGTTACAGTGACCGACTCCGATTTCTTTGAGGTCTGACCAAGTTCTAAGCCCTCCATAGAACTTGTTTGGGTTGCTTTCATGACTACTGGAACAAATTGTTCTTTCCTGCCCATTCCACTAGGAGAAGTCTTCACATGCTTGGGGTAGATATCGCCCTAACTCATCAACAGGATTGAGACTTGTGAGTTTCCCTCAACCTGGTTTAGCCTGTCTGTCTAGGCATTTTACCAGGGTGCGGCCATTGCACATGCTACAGCTTCTTGGAGCCAGAGATGAGAGTCAAGTGCCAAGTAGACACTAAAAGTGTTGTCTTATAATTGTATGAATATGTTCACATATGTTGGATTTAACATATATTTTACCATGCATAACATATATTGGGTTGCTTGACATCTAGGGGAGGAGGTGAGAAGAAGGAGGGGAAAATTTGCAACACAAAACTATGCAAGAGTCAATGTTGAAAAATTATCTATCCTTGTGTTTTGAAAATAAAAAAAGAGTGAGAAAAGTGTTTTTATTAAAGCCTTAATAACTAGTCAGTCTCTCTCTCTCTCTCTCTCTCTCAAAGATAGTTAAGATTTTTTCCATCATTGTTTTCATGTCTATAATAGAAGGAAAAATTTAATTCTTCTCAAGTAATATCAAAAGTATAAAGAAATATTCCACTTATCCTTCCTCCTTTGCATCAATCTGCTGCAAAGAAAACACAGGAAAACAACTTCAAATGTAATATCATTATAAATTCAAAACTTTATTAGAATACAGGATGGATTAAATGGAAGAGCAATAGGAAGTAAAGAGAAAGGACAACATTGTAATAGTCCAAGCAAAAATAATTCATGCTACTTTCATGCTACTTTCCATCCCAACTCTGTTGGTATCGCCTTGAATTACTGCATTGTTGAAAAGAACCAAACCCATTACAATTGGTCATCACATAATCTTGTTGTTACTGATGACAATATTTTCTTGGCACTGCTTGCCTCACTCAGCATCAGTTCATATAAGTTTTTGCAGGCTTTTCTGAAATCAGCTTGCTCATCACTTCTTATATAACAATAATATTCCATTGCATTCATGTACCATAATTTATTCAGCAGCTCCTCAACTGATGGGCATCCAACTCAATTTCCAGTTCCTTGCCACTACAAAAAGGGCTGCTACAAACATTTTTACACATGTGAGTCTTTTTTCCTCTAGTAACATACATACTAATAGGGGTTTGTGAGCTATAATTTTGAGTGTATTCAAACCCACAGAATACCTTGAACTTGGGATGCCTTTTCTGAGGATTTATGTGAAAGAGGAGGTACCAAGTGAATAATTTATAGATGAGAGAAAATAAGAGCAAAATTGACATGAATAACAAAAAAGTAAAGACGATAGGGGACATAATGAAGAATAGAAGGAAGAAGATGATGGTCATCATCATCTCAAATTATACTGTGTTGTAGTAATTCTAAAACCTACTTGGACTGATCCAAAACTTGGAAAGTGAATGCATAGAATAAATTAAGAGAAAAATCTAGAAACTAGATGGAGACATATCAAATGCACAAACTTCTAAGAAAGGACTTCTTATTTTGATAAGAGTTATTGGGAATAATGGGAAAAAACAGGTTAGAAAAAAAATTAAGTCTTGATCAGCATCTTATATCTTATGTAACAATAAAGCCTAAATGAATAAATTGTTTAGAGAGAGAGACAATATAGGATGGTAGAGAGGATCAGAAAGACCAGGGTTCAAGGGTTGCCTCTGGCACATACTGCCTGAACAATCATGACCAACTTGTTTCACTTCTCAATACTCTAAGTAATTATCTAAAATCATTAGTAATGGACTAGAGTTGTTGGAATGAATCACTGGAAGGTTTTTTTTTTTCCTTGCATCAGTGGTTCTTCTGCCATGGATGGGGGCAACTAGGTTTTGCAGTGATAGAGCACCAATCCTGCAATTAGGAGGACAGAGTTGAGATCTGGTCTTATATAAAGTTACTAGCTCTGTGATCCTGGGCAAGTCACTCAGCTCTTATTGCCTTCCATCCCCATCACCCCCCAAAAAGTGAACTATTATAAACTGGAATGCTGTGAGTTTGTCTAAGTGCCACAAAACTGCTACCCACAGTTCAAGGTTCCTGCATTTCCATTTCCTGTCCCCAGCTATGGCCTGATGATTGTTTTTCCAAGCTTAGAATTTGTAAGGTCACAATTACAGCTTCATATACAGTCTCAAAAGTGCTTCCTTTACTGTGAGTACTTGGGAAATAAGGAAATAATAGGGTGAGGTGGGGGGGGGGGGGAAGAAAATAGAGGAATCCTGAGGGTCAAGTAATAAATTTGAAGACCCTCATTGCCAGGGAACCCTTCTTTGTTGCCAGCTTAAAAGTTTATTGTGTCACAGTTCCTCACGGCAAGGAATGCTGGACTATGATAGATAGATAGTTAGATAGATAAATTGATTGATAAATAAATCAATAATAATGTTTGAGAACCATTGTCTTTCATTGATGAAATTAGAGATCCAGATACAAAATAAATCCAGTTATATATATATATATATATGTGTGTGTGTGTGTGTGTGTGTGTGTGTGTATACACACATATATATATAATATACATATAGATATATGTATAAAAGCATATCATTAAAATGAGAGTTCATATATCTTTCATAATTATTTATAGAAAATTCATAATTAGATAAGGGGACACATAAAAAAGAAAAAGGTTTTAAAGAATTGAAAAGTGAAATAAGTTGTCCATAGTTGTTTAGACAGTATGTGTCAAAGGCAAGATTAGAATCCAGGTTTTTCTGATACTTTCTACTGTCTCATCTTGTCTCTCTCTAAATGATTTATTCATTTAGGCTTTATTGTTACATAAGATTTAAGATGTTGATCTAGACTTAATTTTTTTTTATAAGCTGCTAACAATAGATAATCTTTTTTTTCATTAAAATTTTTTTAATAAATTTTGAACTTAAATACAAAAAGACAACAACAAAACATTTCCATGTATTCATATTGAATCCTCTTTTTGTGTTGTATTGTGCGCTGTTTTTTTTTTTAGCTCTGTAATAAATACTACACATTATTTTCTGTGTTTCCTTCTGTTCTTTGCTGTGCACTTTTTTCTTCCTCCTTCCCCATTCTCAGTAGAGAAGACAACAATTAACTATAACAGACATACACATTCATAGACTATGTATGTACATTTATTTATATGTAAAACTATACCATAGATAATATACTTATTTCTATTTGTCAGTTCTTTTCCTGAAGGTGGATAGCATTTTCATTGATTTGAGTATTGACAATACTCAGAATAGCTGTCATTCAAAGTGACTCCTTCTTTGAACCATATTGCTGTTACTATATCCAATATTTTCTTGATTCTGTTCATTCCACCTTCATTATTTCATGCAAGTCTTTCCATGTTTTTCTAAAATCAACCAACTCATCACACAGTAGTATTCCACCATAAAACCAGACAATTATGATTATAAAAAGTATAAATAACTTTTGTGCAAAGAAAACAAAGGCTTGGGGAAAATCTTTGCACTAGATATTTCTGATTAAAATTTGATGATTAAAATCTATAGGGAATTGACACAAATATCTGAGATGAAGAGAGATTCTCCAATAGACAAGTGGTCAAGGAATATAAACTATGTGCAAAGGAAAAAATACAAAATCAAAGAGAATGGTACCACTGGGAAAATCCTCTTTCCCAGAAGTTCAAATTATGACACAGCTATTTAGTATAAACGACTTTAGATTACAGTGAGTCAGCAAACCTCTATTCAGTCCATACTAGGAGCTATACATTCTGTTAAGGACTAAGAATGCAAAGAAGGGGGGGAGGTCTTTGCTCTTAAGGAGCTCACATTCTAATCTGGGAGACAATATGTAGATAAGTGTTCATTCAAGATATATACAGAATAAATGGGAGATCATTTCAAAGGCAAAGCACTAGCAATAGGAAAAACTCTTGCTGAAGATACAATATGAGTTAAATCTTAAAAGAAGCCAGAATACGGAGATGAGGAAAAAGAGAATTCTAGGTGCTGAAAATAGTCGATGAAATTGAATTGAATTGGGGGCTGGAGTGTGGTGATCAAAGGACAACAAGGAAACCAGTGACCATGGATTGACATATGTAGAAGAAAATAAAGTGTAAGAAGACTAGAAAAGAAAAAAAAAAAGAAAAAAGAAAATGAGAGACATAAATAAATTGCAACTAATAAGGAAAAAAATAAAAGTAGGAACAAGTTAGATAGAAAAGGGCTTTAAAAGTCAAAGAGAAGAATTCATATTTAATTCTAGAAGCAAAAAAGAGCCACTGGAAATGATCAGTTATGACAAATATGAAATAAAAAACTTCAAGATAACATAGATATGAGCTTTAGCAAGACCAGGTGAGTGGAGAATGGGAATTGGAATGAAGAGAGACTAGAGGAAGGAAGACCAATCAACTGGCTATTTATATAGTTCAGTTATGAGGTAATGCAGAAATTGTAGAAAAACCTAGGTTTTATTATTTTGGAAGTACAGCTTCAAATCTCAGAGAAAACCTGAACCACCTTTGGGATTCTTACAAGTCCTTGTATAGGTATAATTATGTCAGAATGATAGAGAAATTATTCTTTTACATATTGTAATCTTGTACATTTCTCTTAAGCCATAAAAATTAGAAAGAAGATAGATTTATAATCCCATGCTTCCTTCAATGTCATAAAAATTGAATAAATTTAAACAGTCATAATTTCATACATTCCCTAAGGAACAAACCTAGTCGAACAAATTCTATAGGTAAATTAATTTAGGTTACAGATTAAACTATATTTAGAATGTTCATAAGTAGGATAATTGAGGAGGAAGATTTTTATTTCTCCAAGGAGTCAGAGACAGTTGAGATTCTTCCTCTGGCTTCTTATCTAAGGAATGTTTAAAGCTTTAAGTAAATTTTCACATGCCATGGGGCAAATTTTGATCATCATAACAACCTCTCAACTAAGAGAAACTGCCTTGATTTTCCCATAATATTATTATTCCATGAATCAGGTTTTGGTCAAATGAAGTTAATATTATGAGAGACTTAGTTAAACAAAATTTGTAAGAGGAATAGCCTCGAGTCCCACATTAAAAAAAAAAAAAAAAAAAAAAGGCAATTTAAAATTCCCTTAACAAAATATATAAAAAATTTAACTCTGTTCCTTTAGAGCATAGTTCAAGTTCCAAGTCCCAAATCCCCACAAGGCTTAAGTCACAGCCCCCTGGGTTCTCAGGCCTTCCCTTTCAGGCTGGCTGACTACATTATCCCAGCGGCAATCCCAGCTCTACACTCACCATGGCTCCAACTCCGAGTGAGGATAACATAGTCCTGGACCTTGCAATTTTTATAGCAATCTCCAGCTGGCTAAGCAGACAATCAAAGAAGGTTATTCCCACCATCATGGTAGGAAAAATCAGGAAGTAGAGTGCCCCCAGGTTAGGACATCTGGACATGTGTTGGCAAGCTCTCTTACTCTATTAATAACTTCTCCTTTAAAAGGTTCAAAATTACTAACAACCTGAGAAAGGCAAGTCACCACTCATTAAGTTAGGAAAGATTCTGAGAGTTAGGAAAACTCACTGTAAGAAGGATTGTGGGAAGAAAGGCATGCTAATTCACTGTTGGAGTTTTGAATTGGTTCAATTGTTCTCCAGAATAATTTAGGATTATGTAAGAAAAATTACTAAATTGTTTATTCCCTCTGACCTAGAGCTCTCACTCACTATTAAGTAGATCTCACTATTAAGTAGATTTTTGACAGTGAGAAGAGACCTCCTTGTATAAAAATGTTAGTAGAAGTATAGAGGTGTATTATTGTTAAGTAACAGCTCCTAATGAATTAGATGAGTTTCCTACCCAAAGCCCCCATCCTTTTGAAGACATTACTAAGTAATTTTATATTTATTTGGACCTTGTCTGGAAGTTGTCTCCCTGGGAGACAGGCATTTACTCTACAGCAAGCATCTAAAATCATTGGGAATTTCTTTGATTGCTTCGTAGCGACTTGGGCTTCCTCCCAGATATTCAGGGAATAAAGAATTGTTGTTTGCCCTTTGTTTTGGAAAAGGCCCATGGCATCAGAGGGGGGATGCCATAACATGCAACTGAATTGTATTTCAGTGAGGGAGGAATGTGCAAGGTTACTTGCCTCACTTTCTCCTTAGGTATATTTGGGTCCAGTGACTAGATATAGATCAAGATGACTGGAGATGGCCCTGGATGATAAAGAATAAAGAGATAAGCAGAGAAGAATAGAAGAACGTTGTTTTCTCTCTTTTGGACTTCTAACCAGGGCACAAAAAAGGGTCAATCAGTCAATAAGCATTTATTAAGCACTTACTGTGTGCTAGATATTGTGCTAAAATGCTAAAGATAGAAAGAAAAGCAAGAAAGTCCCTGTTCTAAAAGAATAACACAAATTAAGGGAGGAGAAGACATGGAAACAATTATGTACAAACAAGCTACATTTAGGATGAGTTAGGAGTAGTCAACACACAGAAGGTATTAGAATTAAGAGGAATTGGGAAGGCTTCCTCTAGAAGATGGATTAGAGCCAGGAAGGGGAGATGAAGAGGTATTCTCAGGTCTTTAACACAGTTTGAGAAAATGCCTGGGGCTAAGGAGTGTCTTGCTAAGGAAACAAGGTATAGGCCTGTGTCATTGAATTGAAGGGTATGTGCCAAAGAAAGAAGTGGGGAGATTTTGAATGCCATGGAATGCCAAAGAGGTTTTATATTTGCTCTTAGAAGTGATAATGAGCCATTGGAGTTGAAGGGAGAGAGGGAAAGATATTGGGTTTTATCATAATCAGACCTACATTTTGGGAGAATCACTCTAGTAGATGAATGGAGGATGACTTGGAGTGAGAGATTTGCATCAGGCAGACCAACAAGTAGAGAACTGTAATAGTCTAGCTATTAGGAGTTATGGTCTGCACCAAGATAGTGTCAGAGGAAAGAAAGGAACATATTTCAAAGATGTTGCAAAGGTAAAATCTATAGGCCTTGGAAACAACTTGGAGGGACAAGGGAGAGAGTGAGAGATAATTTGTCAAGGATAATACCTAGGTTTAAGCCATAGGGGACTGGGAAGATGGTGGTGACCTTCATAGTAATAAAAGCAGTAATAGGGAAAATAATGAATAGTTAATTCTACCAAATATTTAAACAACAATTCCAATACTATACATACTATTTGGAAAAAAAAGAGAAAGAAGGAATCCTATCAAATTCCTTTTATGACACAGATATGGTGCTGATACCTAAACCAGATAGGGTCAAAACAGAGAAAGAAAATTATAGACCAATTTCCCAAATGAATACCAATGCAAGTATCTTAAAAAAAATATTAACAAAGATATTACACAGCAACTTATCACCAGAATAATACACTATGACTAAATGCTGGTTCCTTATCAAGAAAACTATTAGCATAATTGACTATATCAGCAACCAAATAGAAACCATATGATTATATCAATAGATGCAGAAAAGACATTTGTCTAAATACGAGAGAATTAAAAACTAAGAATTATTTAAAAACTTTAGCAAAGTTGTAGGATATTTCTATATGTTACTAACAAAATCCACCAGCAAGAGATAGAAAAAGAAACTACATTTAAAATAACTGTAGTTAATATATGATATTTCAGAGTTTACCTGCCAAGACAAAGCCAGGAACTAAATGAACACAATTACAAAACATTTTTCACATAAATAAAGTTAGATCTAAACAACTGGGAGAATATCAAGTGCTCATCGGTAGGCCAAGATAATATAATAAAAATGACAATTCTACCTAAATTAATGTACCTATTTAGTGCCTTACCAATCAAACTTCCAAGAAATTACGTTATATAGAGCTAGAAAAATAATAACAAAGTTCATCTGGAAGAACAAAAAGTCAAGAATTTCAAAAGAATTAATGAAAAAAAATGCAAAGGAGGCCTAGCTGTAGCAGACCGAAAACTATTTAATAAAGCAGTAGTCATCAAAACCATGTGGTTCTAGCTAAGAAATAGAGTAGTAGATCAATGGAATAGGTTAGGTTCACAAGGCACAATGGTCAATGACTATAGTAATCTAGTGTTTGATAAAGCCAAAGATTCCAACTTCTGGGATAAGAACTCACTATTTGACAAAAATTGTTGGTAAAATTGGAAAATAGTATAGCAGACACTAGGCATTGACTAACACTTAACACTATACCAGATAAGATCGAAATGGGTTCATGATTTAGACATACATACTATAAGCAAATTAGTAGAATAAGGGATAGTCTCCCTTTCAGTTCTGTGGAGAAGAAAGGAATTTATAGCCAAAGAATAACTAGAGAACATTATGAAATGCAAAATGGCTAATTTTGATTATATTAAATTAAAAAGAGTATGTACAAACAAAATTAATGAAGCCAAGATAAGAAGGAAAACAGAAAACGGGAGGGGGGAGGGAATTTTACATCCAAAGGTTCTGATAAAAGTCTCATTTCTAAAATATATAGAAAATTGACTCAAATTTATAAGAATACATTCCATTCTCCAGTTCATAAAAGGTCAAAAGATATGAACAGACAATTTTCAGACAAAGAAATTAAAGTCATTTTTAGTCATATAAAAATCACTACTAATTAAAATCACTTTTAATTTAAAAATCACTATTGTTTAGAAAAATGAAAATTAAGACAACTCTGAGGTACCACTTCAGGTACCTAAAGTACCTCAACATGAGGTACTACATGGAAATATGATTAGAAGAATTGCACATGTCTACTATATTGGATTACTTGCTGCCTAAGGGAGGGGGGAATGAGGGAGAAAATTTTGGAATACAAGATTTTGCAGGGGTGAATGTTGAAAACTATCTTTGCATATATTTTGAAAAATAAAAAGCTATTACTATTTTTTTCAAAAAAAAAAAAAAAAAAAGAAGAGGACTGGGGAAAGGCCGTTGGATCTGACATTAAAAAGATCATTGATAACTTTGAAGAAAACATTTTGGTTGAATGATGAGGTCAAAAATCAGATTATAGAGAACTAAGAAGAGAGTTGGATGAGAGAAAGCAGAGACATAGCTATAGATGGTCTTTTCAAAGACTTTAGCCACAAAGGTCAGACGAGATAGTGGTTTGTTCATAGCAGGTACAGAGGGATCAAGTGAGTATTCTACAAGGATAACAGGATAGACTTGAGAAGAGCAGCCAATAGGAAAAGATTGAAAAAAAGTGACAAAATGGGGATAGAGAGAGAAGTCTTGTAGAGGAGATAGGTTGATTTGCATAGGTAGAGGGGTTTGCATTGGCAAGGAGAAGGATCACTTCTCTGTGTGAGATGGGTTAAGAAGGAGATAATGGCAGAAGGAAGCAGAATGAGCAGAAAATGGTAACTTAGAGGAAATACCCATGGTGAATCTAAAAATTCTATTTCTTTTTCTGAGCATCAGTCAAATGTTAGAAAGCCTCGAGATTACATCAATGGAAATCCAAATTTCAAAAATTCTCAAGAGATGGAAAGCTCCTGAGTGCCATCATTTAAGCAAAGCACTTAGAGGGATAAGTTTCCCTCACTACTATGCTTCTTGGAGAAGGAGGGAATAACCAAGATAGGAATACTATGTAATTGAAGTATTAAGTCATGCCATCAGGAAATATGGACCTTACTAAGGATTATCTTTTCCCAATCCCTCTTTTGTTGTACTTAATAGTATTTTATTATTTGCAATTATATATAAATAGAGTTTTCAACATTCATTTTTGTAAGATTTGAGTTCCAAATGTTTCTCTCTCGCTTCTTTCCTTCTCTCCTACCCAAAATATCAATCAATCCAATAATGGTTATACATATACAATAATGTTAAACATATTTCCATATTGATTGTATTGTGAAAGAAGAATCAGAACAAAAGGGAAAAACCATGAGAAAGAATAAAACAAAAAACAAATCTTAAAAAGTGACAATAGTAGGGGCAGCTAGCCCTGAAATCAGAAGGACCTGAATTCAAATATGAGCTCATATACTTAACACTTCCTAGCTGTGTGACACTGGGCAAGTCACTTAGCCCCAATTGCCTCAGCAAATAAAAAAAAGTGACAACAGTGGGGAGAATTCTGGGACAATGGAGGAGTAGGTCAGAAAATTTCAAGCTCTCCAAATTTACTCTACAAGCAGAACAAAATTGTGCATTACGGCAAATGTAGACTGGTGAAAAACAAGTAAGACTTTGGGTAGAATAGGAATCCTGACAATCAGAGAAGATCTGAAAAAGGACCCCAGAATAGAGGCTTGGCCAGTGTGAAGTATAAACACCCCTAGGCTAGCTCCACTAAAACAGCAAGTGGAGAGTCCTAAACCTAGCTGGATTGGGAGGTAGCTTTATCCCTAACCACAGAAATTTTTACCTCCTGGACAGTATGGGGTGTCAGGAATACGAGTTCAGGAAGACTGATAAGGAATACCACACCCCGATGTGCTACTGAGATCACACCTCAGGCAAGAAAGAACTAGGACACATATGGAGTGCAGAAGTTAGTAGGGCAGGGAAGCTGCTGGCTTTGGGCACTTAGAGGAGACACTTGGTTTGGGCTTCTAAGCTAGAGGGAAGAACTGAAGGAAGACTTGAAGCCAAAGGTACCATGCCCCTCAACCACAAGAATATGGGTGGTTATATTAATAAACTCTTATTTTTTAAAAGAGAGAGAGAGAGAGAGAGAGAGAGAGAGAGAGAGAGAGAGCGCAAAGGAGAAAGAACCCAACTATAGAAAGTTACTATGAGAATAGGAAAGACTGGGGCTCAAATTCAGAGAGGAATATTGAAGTGAAAAAAGGCTCTCCTATGCCAAAGAGTAACATTAAATGGTTACCTGCTCAAAAAGAATTCAAAAAAAGGCTAAAATTTAAATGAGAGAGATTGAAGAAAAACTTAAAAAAACAAAAAAAAAAACAAAGAACAATCCAAGAAAAACAAGATTATGAAAAGAAAGTCAACCAATTTAAAATCCAGAGTTTTAAGGAAGAAAATGAGTCTTTGAAAATTAGAACTGGGCAAGGAAAAACTAGTAAAGTTATAAGAGATCAAGAAATTATAAAACAAAATATAAAGAATGAAAAAATAGAAAAGGATGTGAAACATCTTATGAAAAACAAGAGGTCTGGAGAACAGATCAAGAAGAGAAAACATAATAATTGAACTATCTGAAAAGTAGGACCAAAATAAGAACCTTGATATGATTCAAGAAATAATCAAAGAAAATTGTCTTAAAGTAACAGAACAAGAGGGGAAAGTAGAAATAGAAAAAAAAATCTATTGATCACCATCTAAAAGAGATCCTCTATGGAAAACATACAGGAACATCATTGCTAAATTTTGAAACCCTCAGATAAAAGAGAAAAATTTACAAGCCCACAACAAAAAATTCAACAATGCTGGTGCTACAATTAGAATCATATGGGAGCTATTGGCAGCTACAATAAAAGACCACAGGTCCTGAAATATTATAACTAGGGTTGTGGCCAAAAATATATCCAGCAAAATTAAGCATAATATTGAATTTAAAAATGGCACCTAAGGAATTTTCAGATTTTTAAGATTGTCTCAAACAAACTTGAACTCAATAGAAAATTTAACATAAAAGAGCCAACATCAAAGACTTATTTCAAGAGATTCATTAAGTGCAAACTGTTTTTGTTGTATATGTGGAAATGTAAACTATATCTCTAAGATTGTCATTAGTAATTAGGTAGTCCAAAAGAAAGATTGGAGTAAAACTTAGTATGATAGGATTCTAAAAAAAAGGCAAAACTGTGTAGGGAAAGGTAAAAACAGTAATTATGCTATACAAATGAGGTATGAGAGAAAGAATTGACACAGGAATTAGATCAGGGAGGAGGGTTGGTAATTCTGAAATCCTACTCATATTGGGAATATATATAAAATCAAGAAGGGTATATATATATATAGTACCCTCCAAAATCTGTAAAGAAATAAGGGAGGAGGGAATAGGATAAGTTGGATAGAGAATGGTATACATTAACAAGAGTAGGATAAATTGTGCAGATTAATAGGAAAAGAATACAGAGGGAGAGGAAAGGGTGGGTGAGAGGAGTCTGGGGGGGGAAGTTAAGTAATAGCTTTTGGTTCTACTTTTGTTTCACTTAACATCAGTTCATGTAAGCCTTTCTAGGCTTTTCTGAAATCAGCCTGTTCATCATTCCTTTTTTTTCCTATTTTTAAAAAATAATAACTTTTTATTTTCAAAATATATGCAAAGATAATTTTCAACACTCACTTTTGCAAAACCTTTTTCTCCCTCCCCTAGATAGCAAATAATCCAATATATGTTAAACATGTACAATTCTTTTAAACATATTTGCACAATTATGCTGGGTAAGAAAGATAAGATCAAAAAGGGAAAAAAAATAAGAAAACAAAAAGCAAGCAAACAACAACAAAAAAATGCTATGTTGTGATCCACACTCAGTCCTTATAGTCCTTTCTCTGTATGCAGATGGCTCTCTTCACAAGACCATTGGAACTGGCCTGAATCATCTCATTGATAAGAGCCAAGCCCATCACAGTTGATCATCACATAATCTTGTTGTCATTTGGTTCTACTCACTCCACTTAGTATCAATTCATGTAGATCTCTCCAGGCCTTTCTGAAATCAGCCTGTTGTCACTTCTTTTAAAACAATAATATTTCATAAGATTTATATACCTTAACTTATTTAGCCATTCCCCAGGTGATGGATATCCGCTTAGTTTCCAGTTCCTTGCCACTACAAAAAGGACTGCTACAAACATTTTTGGACATGTGGGTATTTTTTGCTTTTTAATGATTTCTTTGGGATATAGACACAGTAGAGACACTGCTGTATCAAAGAGTATGCACAGTTTGATAACCCTTTGGACATAGTTGCAAATTGCTCTCCAGAATGGTTGGAAAGGTCTTTCTTAAGAACTTTAGCATTGATTGTATGACATGAGAGACACCGGCACAGGCTTACTCAGAATGGTGTGCCTTTATCAGAGAAGGTGCTATGTTCTCTGAACAAAGCAGAATTGAATTAACTCATAAAAAAAGTGAGATTGCCAAAGTTAGAGAATCCACCCCAAATATTCATAGGAACAATTTGCATTTCTGGCAAAGTATTCTGACCTTGAATTGATTTGATCAGCCACAGTCAGGCACACCAGCTTAACTCTAACGTAGTTATGTCATTTTGGTCCTTTTTAAGAACAACCAACTAAGTGATCAACAACCAGCTGCTATGTGTGTGTGTATATCTGCATATGGATGTATATATGTATGCATATGTTTTGTATATGTAGACATAAATATATCTGTGCTTACCTATAGTCTGTTTAGGTAAGAAAGGGGAAAAAAAGAATAAAGTAAAAATATGCAGCAAAAAACAAAAGAAAACCTCTAAGAAAGCAAAGAAAATATGAATAGTTTTGAATATAATGTATTTTATTATTATATACATTTTCCTGGAGTAGAAATTTATTTTTGAATCCTTTTGTATGTTCTGCTGTGCACTTGACAATTTTTTTTCTTTTTTAATTTCATTTTTCAAATTTTCTATTTAAGTTTTAAATTTAAAAAAATATGGACCTTGAAAATTTTGCTCTTGTTCTGATTTCCTGGGATATTCAGGATCTATGTTCAACTGTTCATCAAACCCTCAGTGTATATTTAATTTCCAAAGGTGTTTAATATATAATGATCTATACATTAAAGGAGTATAATGGTCTATTTGAATGACTTACGTTTGTATTTTTTTCATAGACTCCTGTGAGTTATTCATGTCTTCTGTATGTTATATGGGCAAAATAAAAACTGTCTCTTCTCTGATGCCCATATTGTATATTGAATGGTTTTACAGAAGTTGAGGACTTCCATGAGGAATGTGAGGACTTGGGGAAAACCACGTCATAGCTGTTGTTGTTCAATTACTTTAGTCATGTCCAGCTCTTCATGACCACATCTGGAATTTTCTTGGCAGAGTTACTGATTTGTCATTTCCTTCTCCAGCTCATTTTATAAATTAGGAAATTGAGGCAAATTGAGTTAAATGACAAAGGTCACACAAATACTAGTAAGTATTTGAAGTTGGATTTGAATTCAGGAAGATAAATTTTCTTGACTCTAGACCCATAATTCTTCTATAGTCACTATACTTATCTGTTTTGCTCATTAGATATGACCCATACCTAATTTTCAATTTGGAATTTTCTCCAGAGTAAAACTCTATGATAGGAGCTTAAGCCAAAGAGAGAAGTGACCCTTCAAGGTCAAATCCTTGGGTTGAACCTGACATTTTGAAGACCAAAGTCCTTGAAGATTTTTGGGCTATGGGACAGATTAGCCAGATGGAAACATGAATAGAATGCTGGATCTGGAATTAGGAAGAGTTGAGTTCAAATATGACACTGACTAGCTGTGTGATCTTGAGCAAGTCACTTAACTTTTGGTTTCCTCAACTATCAAATGGGAATAATAATAACACTTACATGCCAGGTTTGTTGTGAGGATCACATGAGATAATATATGTAAAACATTTATCTCAGTACTTCACAAATATTAACTACTATTTAAATACTATTATTGTTAATCCCTTTAGTAAAAAAAAAATCTAGAAACCAAGTATGTGCCTAATTATTGGAGCATACAAACAAATTAAGGTATAATGAATATAATGGAATGCTATTATGCCATATGGGATGATGAATATGAAAAAATCAAAGAACTATGGGATGGCTTATATGATTTTCTGCTAAGAAAGTCCTCAGTATCCCAGAATTAGATATTAAAAGATCCTTAATAATCATCCATCCAACAATGCTCCAAGAGAATCCCTTGAGAAGTAGTCATCCAGCTTCTGCTTTATAGTCTTCCAAGGATGGGGAGCCATTCCTCCTTTGGACAGCTCTAATTATTCAGAAGTATTCCAGATATCAAGCCTAACTCTGCCTCATTGCAACTTGTAGCTAGTACCACAGGTTGTGCCTTCCAGGACCAAGTTTAATGCCTTTCTTCAGAAGCTTGGAGAGTAATATTTTTGAGTCTTTGGCTTCTTTAACTTATGACAAATCTTTTACTCTTTGTTGCCTCCACTTTATTAAAACCCATAAGTGAATACAATATTTTACATGTGGTCTTATCAGAGCATCAGAAGGACTATTGCCTTCTCATTTTTGGAAATGATTTAAAAAAAAAAGTTCTTAAATGCAGCCCAAGATCACATTAGCTTTCTTGGCTGCTATATCATATTGCTGACTCCTATTGAGTTTTCAATGCACCAAAATTCTCAGATCTTTTTTTAAGACAAACTGCTGTGTAATCATGTCCTACTTGCTTATACCTGAAGATTGATTTTTTGAACCAAGTGTAAGACTTTACATTTATCCTTATTGAAATTTACCTTATTAAATTTAGTTCAGTGTTCTTGCCTGTCAAACTTTTTTTATTTTACATGTGGTCTGATCAGAGCATCAGAAGGACTATTGCCTTCTCATTCTTGGAAATGATTTAAAAAAAAATTGTGTTGATGTGTTGATTATCCCTCTGGGTTTTGTGTCAGCTGAAAACCAGGTGAGCATGTTATCTTTTCCTGGATTCAAATAACTGATAAAAATGTTAAGTGATTCCAACTCAAACACAGATTCTTGGGGGCACTTCACTGGAGACCTCCTTCTACATGGACCCATTTAAACTACTCTGCAAATCCAGCTACTCAACCAGCATTATTGTCTAAACAATCAATCAATCCACAGCATTTATTAAACCTTTAGTATATATAAAGCATTCTACTAGCCACTGAAGATAAAGAAAAAATGTGAAATAGTCTCTGTTCTCAAGGAGTTTACAATCTAACCATAAGAGACAATCTACCTAGATAGATAGAAGGTGGTTAGGGAAAAGGGGAAGGCATTAGTAGCTAGGGGAAAGGGCTAAACCTTGAAGAAAACTAGAAATTCTGAGAAAGGAAAGAACAAAATGTTTTCTAAGCATAGAGGACAACTTTGGATCAAAATAGAGGTGGGAGATACAGTATGGTGTATGATGACTATCTGAGAAGGTCTATGTCTTCATCAATGTCATAGTGTCTATGGAGAAGAACAATTTGCAACAAGGCTGTAAAAGTGTAGTAGAGTTCAGTTGAGAAAGGCCAAATAGAGAAGTCTGCATTTTATCTTGGAGATCAAAGGGAGCTACTGGAGCTCTTTGAGCAAGGGAAGAACATAGTCATACCCTACCTTTCAGAAAAGTCACCCTAGTAACTGAACAGAGGTGAGATAAAAGTATCGAAAGGCTTGAGAAAGAAACAATTAAGAGACTGTACTTGGCATATAGCAGTTTGTTTGTTTTTTTGTTTTAATGATTTTTATTCCAGAGAGATGATGAGAGCCTGAACTAGGTTGGTTTATGCAAGAGTAGATAGAACCCAGATGTGAGAGATATAGAGATAGAATGACATGGGTGAATGAAAGTGAGGAGCTGAGGACCATAATGAGTTTTGTGAACCTGGTTGGCTAAAAGAATAATGGTACTCTAGACCAAAATAAGGAACTTCAGAAAAGGGATAGGGGTGAGGGCTGAGCAGGGAATGTTTGTTTGTTTGTTTTTTTAATAGCCTTTTATTTACAGGTTATATGCATGGGTAACTTTACAGCATTAACAATTGCCAAACCTCTTGTTCCAATTTTTCACCTCTTACCCCCTCACCCCCTCCCCTAGATGGCAGGATGACCAGTAGATGTTAAATATATTAAAATATAAATTAGATACACAATAAGTATACCTGACCAAACCGTTATTTTGCTGTACAAAAAGAATCAGACTCTGAAATATTGTACAATTAGCTTGTGAAGGAAATCAAAAATGCAGGTGGGCATAAATATAGGGATTGGGAATTCACTGTAATGATTTTTAATCGTCTCCCAGAGTTCTTTCTCTGGGTGTAGCTGGTTCAGTTCATTACTGCTCCATTGGAAATGATTTGGTTGATCTCGTTGCTGAGGATGGCCAGGTCCATCAGAACTGGTCATCATATAGTATTGTTGTTGAAGTATATAATGATCTCCTGGTCTGAGCAGGGAATGTTTGAAGTGTCAACAAAATATCCAAATTGAAATGCTAGTAGGCAATTTGTGATATGGGATTATCACCCAAGAGAGACATTAAATGGGCTGGAAAATTTAGATATAGGAGGAGAAGAGGAGAGGAGAGAAGAGGAGAGGGGGAAAAGAAAAAGAGAAGGTCTAGAATATAGCTCTGAGGGTAAGAAATTATAGAAATCAAAGTCTACTCTTGAGAGGCAATAGTTAAAATTTTCACCTTGGATATCAGTAAATTCTGCAAATCAGGATTTGTTTTTTTTTTTTTTTTTTTTAATTATTGCTTTTAAAATGATGGAGAAAATGTTACTAAGGTTGACATTAGTGCATTAGGCATACTTTGTGTGAATGTTTTGGGGAGGGGCCTGATTCTTAAACATTTCCACCACAATTGCTTGGGGAACACCCACAGTCAGAGAAACCTATTGTCAGTAATTGTCCAGAAAAAGAGACTGAGAAAGAGCAGATAGACAAGGAGGAAGAGAAGCAAGAGAGGAGCATGTCTAGGAGGAGAGGGTAATCAGTTATTGCCAAAGAGTGCAAAGGGATCAAGGGTGAAAATGGAGAAAAACCCATTGGATTTGGCAATTAAGAAATCCTCAGTGGTGACTTCAGAAGGGGCAGTTTTAGCTAAATAATAAAAAGTAAGGAACTTTTAGCTAAGTAATAAAAATATTAAGTTAAAAAATAAATAAATAATGAGAAAAAATTAGAAGTTAGGTCATCCAGGGTTTTAAGAGAATTTGAGAAGAGAAAGTGATGGTAGTGTTTTTTTTTTGTTTTTTTTTTTTTTTGTTTGTTTTTTTTTAAGGAGTTTGACTAAGAAAGGAGGAGAGATAAGGAGAGAACTGGTGAGGGATAATAGGATCTAATGAGTTTCTTCATTTTAAGGGAAGGGAAAATGGATTTGTAGATAACAGGGAAGAAAGTAAAACACAAGAATTCCTCCTATCTTCAAAATCTAGATAAATTATAATAACAGTATTCCTATCATATATAAGTTTAGTAGAGTTAGAAAACAAACCTAGGATTTCACTGTTAAAAGTAGGGGTAATGCTGGTAAATGTTTAACCATGGGCTCTTCAGGAGAAAACAAAACAATAAAGCAAGTTTTAATTTGTAGTGTTCACTGAAAATATGCCTAAATTGCTTCAATCCTCAAAAACCTTTACTTGAATTTTCCATTGCCAATTGTCAATATCTCTTCTGCCCTTTGTGGCTAAACTCCCTGAGAGCAGGACATCTACAATAGATGGGTCCACTTTCTCTCCTCTCACAGCTTTCTTACCAACTTCAGCATTCAACTGAAACTGCTCTCTCCAAAGTTACCAATAATCTTTTGCCAGATTCAATGGCCTTTTCTCAGACCACTTCCTTTTTGGCTTCTCTACAGCTTTTATAGATCACTCCCTTCTCACTTCTTTCTTGGTCTTTAGGGACTCTATTCTCTCCTGGTTCTTCTTTAGTAGGAAGATCTGATCAATTCTTTTTAGACTTCTTCACTGGATCTTTATCCAAGTCATGACCACTAGTCTTGAGTGTCTCATGAGTTCTGTCCTGGACCCTCTTCTCTTTTCCCTCTATATAACTTCATTTGGTGATCTCAGCTCCTGTGGATTTAATTTATCACTTCGATGCTAATAATTCTCAAATCTACTACTACTACTACTAACCTCTCTGCTGATCTCCAGTTTCATCTCATCTCCCACTGCCTCTACACATGTTGAAGTAACTGTCTAATAGACATTTAAACTCAGCTTGTCCAAATCAGAACTCATTATCTTTCCCTCCAAATCTTTCCCTTCTTCCAAATTTCTCTACTACTGTCAAAGGTACCATTATCTTCATATTCTCTCAGGCTCATAAGCTTAATTCCTATTGGAAAGACCTAGATTTCACCCTTGCAACATCTCTCAAATATTCCCACTTCTCTCTTTTAATACTGCCACCATCTTTATGTAGATTTTTATTTTCTTATGTATGAACTATTGCAATAGCCACTGGTTTGGACACAAGTCTCTCTCATAAAACATGGACCTAGTATATCTAGTTACCAAAATGATTTTCCTGCAGCAAAGGTCTGAGCAAGTCACTCCCCATACTCAACAGACTTCAGCAGTTCTCTATTATTGCCTCTAGGATCAAATACAAAGTCCTTGTTTGACATTTAAAGCCATTCATATCCACCTTCCCCTATACCTTTTCGGGCTTCTTACATTTTACATCTCTAATAACAGACACTAGCTTCTTTGCTGGTACTGCATCTCTTAACTCCAGGCATTTTCTCTGGCTGTCCCCCATTCCTCCTCCTCTCTGACTCCAAGCTTCCTTCAAGTCACAGTTAAAATCCCAACTTTTACCCAAATCCTTTTCTAATTCCTCTTAATTCTAGTGCTTTTCACCTGTTGATAATTTCCTGTTTATTTTATACATAGTTTGTTTATCCATAGGTCCGTTCTTTTGCCTTTGTGTCCTCAGCACTTTATATAGTGTCTGGTACATTTTGTTGTTGTTGTTCAGTCATATTCAATTGTTCATTACCCTGTTAGAAGTTTCTTGGCAAAGATACTAGTGTGGTTTCCCATTTCCTTCTCCAACTCACTTGACAGATGAGGAAACTGAGGCAAACAGGGTTAAATAACTTGCCCACAATCACACAGTAGTATCTAAGGCCAGTTTTGAACTCAGATTCTCCCAACACTAGGCTCTATCCCTGTACCACTTATCTATTCTTGTACCCCCCTCCCCCCAGCTGCCTTGGAAAAACTACACACAAACACAAATATAGGTTAAATTATAAATAACTGACAGAAGATATTAAGTTAGGAGTTGAAGGGTGGATTTCAGGACAACTAGGGATATATTTTATCTGAGTTAGATAATTTGAATTAATCTTTTACTATCTCCTTATTCATCTTAGCCATTTTTCGTTCTAGTGCAGAGGACATTCTCTTTGGCAGAGAAAACAAAATCAAATTAAGTGTTGAGCAGTTCTGCCTTCTCTTCCTTGTCAATTAGCATTGCTCTGTCCACCTCAAGTAGATATTCTACCCCTTCTTTGATCTTTTTTTTTTCTCCAAATAAAGCTTTTCAAAAACCCCTTTCCTCATGTTCTTAGTTTCACTTGCTAACCTCAGCTTATTCTGAGCTCTAGCAAACCTGATATTTTCATAAGACTTAAACACACTTAAATTTACTCTCTATTATTTGCCTTTGCTTCAATCTTCAATTTTGTGTCTGTATATATGAGTGTTTGTTGGATTCATGTTTCTTCAGACAACTCCCATTTTTCCTTCTCTTTAGAATGATTTTTCCTTTTATCTTCATTCTTTGGGCCTCCCAAATCCACTCCCACCCTGGGCTGAATTCCCTTATAGAATTTTAGGTTATGGAATCCTGTTTGCCTTCCTTTGAACCACAAAGTTCAACATTTAGAGTGCAAATCAGATCTTGCAAAGATTTTTTCTCCTCAACCTTAAACATTAGGAGTAAATGATCACCCAAGATTCTGGTCATCTCCAACTCCCACAGTTTCTCATATCCTCACCTCACAGCCACCAGCTCCTCCCTCTTAGTAAGAATCACACTCAAAGCAGTGCTAAGTGGCAGACTCAATAGAAAGAAAGCAAAAAGATTCATCTTCCTAAATTTAAATCTTGCATCAGACATTTTCTATCTGTGTGATTTGGGGCCGGAAACTTAAGCCTGTTTGCCTCAATTTCTTCTAAATGAGCTAGAGAAACAAATGGCAAGCCACTCATATTTCCATCAAAAAAAGTCCAAATAGTGATGGATACAACTGAATGACAATGATAATATATATGTAAAAAAAAAAAAACAGCAACAATGTCAATAAAGTCAGTCTGGAGAGGCAACAAAATTGTTGGTCAAATCCATTTGTTACTGTTAATTGCCTCAGCAATTACAGGCAGAAAAGTGATATACTAGGAAAGTGTTAGACATAGTAAATCCAAGTTAGACAAAAATCAGTGCCACCTGAGTTCAAGTACTACCTGAGACCAAAGCTACATGTTCTGGGCAAGTCACTAAATCATCCTTACCCTAAGTTTCCTTATTTGTAAAATGGGGATAATAATAACCCCTTTCAGACAGGGTTGTTTTAAGGATCATATAAGATAAACAAGCCTTAAAGTGCCACGTCAATGCTGATTATTATGATGATGATTAACTATTACTATCCCACCCAAGCTAAAGATGCTCTTTTAACAACCCAGAAAGTCATTTCTTGAGGATACACTTGATAAAGGATTTCATTGGGAGCTATCTATTGTGCCAAAATTAAATATTTAATTTTTTAAATGATGTATTTAATGTAAAGGTTAAGGAATTCTTTTTAGATCTGTTCCTTTCTTCTTCTCTTCCTCCTCCTCTTCCACCTTCTTCATCATCATTACCAGAAACTAACTAGCAGTTAGTCTGGAAGATAGATGCCATTATTATCCTCATTTCACAGATGAAGAAACTGAGACAGACAGCAGTTAAGTCATTGGGATATCATATTCCCCTCGGGCTTCTACATTTTGTGCAATAAGCAGGGGGCATATAAAAGTGGGCAAAATTGCCCATGTAGATAATTCAGCAAACCCTGATCCCCATTGTAATGAGTTAGGTGGGAGAGTCTAAAGTGAGTTCCTGTTGGCGTGTGACTGAAATGGGGCGAGTGGCTGAAGGTTAGGAGGTAGGGGCATCGTGTTCTCTTGCAGGGTCATAGTGGCACTCGCTTGGGGGGTGAGTCGCAGACTGGAAAGAGCCTGTTGAGGTCCTTTCCCGCTTGAAGGCTCGGGGATCTTCTCTGAAAAGGCGGGGAGATAGAGGTGTAAAGGACCCTTCCCTCTCTGGGCTCCACTCTCTCTGCATCAGTACAGCGAGGGGCTATCAAAAGGGGGACCCGAATTCCAGGGTTCTGGGTTTTTCATCCATTGTAGAGAAGAGTCTGCACTCAAGCACTCATTCCCATTTTGCAAGGTGGTCTTCAGAAGGTTAAGGTTGATGGGAAAAAAGAGGTTTCCCTCTTCGGCTCCCCCCACCCCCGATGGGGGCATCGCCCTCTCAACCGACCCACGCGGGACCGAAGCCCGTGGCTCTAGCATTCTCTAGGGCAGGGCTGATGGTCCAGAGAAAGCTCAGCCACCCGGGAAAGGCGGCGCCCCCTGCAGGCTGCAGGCCGTCCCGCCCCTCCTCTAGTTCTCTCCCTCTCTCCCAACCTCTGCCTCCACGTGCGCCGCACACCTTCTAATCCCCGGGGCTTCTCCCTCCCCTCTCCGTCCCTCGCCTCTCTCGGCCCCTCGCTCCGCCCCTCCTGAAACCTGTCTCCCATTGGCTGTCCGCCTCGTCCCTCCGACCGCAGTCGGGTTCCCCCAGGATGGCCGGAAGACCCGCCCTCCAAACGCCAGCCCCGGCTGCTCAGTGGCCGCGACTGCCGTCAGTTCGGTCGGCCGGGGCCCGAGGAGGCGGCGGGGGCTGCGGTCGGTTCGCGACCCGGGTCGTGTCGGTTTCCGGTTCCGCGGGGCGGGCGGCGGGCGGCGGGCGGGCGGCCGGGGAGCGGCGGCGGTGGCGGCGGCGGCGGCGGCGGCGCCTGACAGACAATGAGGGCAGTGGGCCGGCCGTGAGCTGAGGCGGCGGCTGCGGCTGCGAGGAGGAACAGGAGGCGGACGACGCGGGGCCCGGGGGGCGGGGGCGGGGCGCCAGCCATGGACAATCAGGTGAGGAGGCGCCTCCGGGCCCGGGGTCCTCTGCCCCGCACGCCCCCAGCCCTGGCCCGGCCCCCGGCTTCCTGCCCCATCTCCTCGGAGCTCCGGGTCCTTGGCCCTTCTCCCCAGACTACTAGATCCTGGGCCACGGAGCCCCCTCCTCCCCGAAGCTCGTCCCCTCCCCCCCTTCCCGGTGCCCGGCCCGGTCCTCTGCTCCAGTCTTCCCTCCACCTCCCGCCCTTCTGGGAAGGGTGTGCTTCACTCGCACTAAGCACCCTGCCTTGGCGCCTCCCTAACAAATGGGACCGTCTAATGTCGTTCCCCCCCCCAAAAAAAAATCCCAAATCTTTACGATTACCCATGTCCCCCGACCAAACCCCAAGGATCCTCGATTTTTCACCCATACGGAGGCCCCTCTCTCCCCCCAACTCCCGTTAAAACTGGGACCTCTTCCTCCTCCCATTCTCTCCCAACAATTAAAAAAAAAAATCTCCCGACTCGTTTCTTCTGAAGCACCGTTTCCCTCACCTTCCCTCTTCAAACCTCCTCTCCCTTTATTTTTCCTACTATTTACCTTGCTCTCCCCACCCTCCTTCAAAACCGTAGGGGTCATCTCTTTCCCATCTACCTTCAGAACCCAGGGGACATGTAAAATTGGGGGACGGGATGACTTCGGATGCCCCTTCCAGCTCTTGGTATATCGTGCTATGCTTTTTTCCCCACCACTTTCGTAAACCCCCAGAGTCATCCCCCTCCCATCCATCCAATTTTCAGAACCTTCCCATTCTCATCTTTTCTGTACCGACGCCTTTTCTCCTATTCCTCTTCTAAAACCCAAACCTCCTTTCAAAAACCCAAGGCCAGCTTACTCCCCAAATTTGAAATCTTTCAATGCCCCCTCATCATCTTTGTCTCAGAAAATTGCGCTCCTCTCCCTTGTCCCTCAGAACTTGGTCATCTTTCCCAGTCCCCTGTACCCTAGATCGGCCGGGAGTGGGATGTGTAGGGGGGGGAAGGTTGGTTGGAATATCAACGGCGTTAAGTAAGACAAGGTCACAGAGCTGAGGAGGTGATTGATGGTTCTTTTAAAAAAAAAATTTGGGGACGCTGTAGTGTTGTTTCAGGGCCTAGGTGTCTCAGGTTAATTAACTTATCCAAGCGTTTTTTATCAGTGTAGCAGAGAGAGATCAAATAAGCGGTTTTGTTGCTGGCTGATCACTGCCTTTTTAGTTTAAGAGGGGATATGTGGTCTTTTCTTGACTGATGAAATGTGCCAAGTTGAAGGGCTCAAGGGTTCCACGTGAGAGGTAGTGTGGAGTTTATTTTGGGAAAGGAAGGATTTGCAGCAGTTCATTGATGTTTCTGCAGAAAGCATGCAAACTTCTGGAGGAGTAACAACTTTTTACCTCTGACCTGTATTAAGAGTTGTTGGGCTTTTTTCCTACCGATAACAAAACACTCTGACCTTCTGCCCTGTACTTGATCAACTGGCACAATCCTGATGGTATTCTTTTGCTTTGGAATTATGCTATCGCTGTTACTAGAGAAATTCTTACCCACCTTGAAGGACCTGCACAGGCTTTTATCCATTCAGCTAACCTGGAAAAAGCCACATTTGTATTCTCTAGAAACTTTTTTTTTAATTGGTAGGTTGATTTGTTTTTTCATATTTCATTCAATGACCTGAGGTGTGAGACACCAGGTTGGTTGAACTTCCAACAGAGGTATCCAAAAGTGGAATGGCCTTCCTCTGGGAAGTGAGGATTCTCTCTGACTTGATGATTTTAGGCAAAGGTTGATTGACAAAAAGGAATTTTTGTTCAGGTCTGGGTTGGACTAGATAGTTGTTAGCATCCCAACTCGGAGATTGTCTGATTATGAAATAATGTATGGCAGCTCTTGGGACTGTTAATCCCTTCAACTGTCCACCATTGACTTAGAATAGAAAATAGTGTGAGACAGCCAGAGTTTAGCTGGGGTGCTTGCTGTCAGTGATCCTTAGACTCATTCTTTGGGCATCTGTGCCTTATAAGACAGTAAACAAAAAGTATCTGACCCTTTGCATTATCTTTGTCTTTTAGTATTACATATTTGGCTGAGAAGAGTAGATGATACTTGTCTTTATGGGATCAAGTAAATGGCCTTTCTGTAGGGTCCCATAGCTGTATCCAAAGGTCAAAAGTACCTAGAGGACAACTGAGAAGTTTGATTTGTGCTCACATTAAAGGGTTACTGAAGCATTACTTTTCCTATCTTTATTTTTCACACATGGGCAGTTTATCAAAGGTGTGTTGCTCCCAAATTATAGATCCAATAGGATTTAGCAGAATCAAAAGAGGAGTAATGCAATCCTTTCTCTTAAAGGGAAATGCCATTGTTTTGTTCTAGGGAATTAGAGGCAATAATAAAACTTAAGGGATAATTATATCACTTGGTAATGTGTGAATTCCCAGAGGAAAGTGCATCTGTTGGAAAGAATTCCCACTAGAATTTCATGTGAAGTGTTATATATAAATTCGTGATAAAGACCTCCCTGTGGGGTTTAGGATTAGGGGTACACCATTTGCAATGTTGAAGCAAAAAAATCTGCTAATTTCCTTGTCCCTTGTTGCTTTCAGAATTCCACTCGAGGTATCTGTTGGCATTGGCATGGGATAACCAGGAGTGTTTGGAAATGGCCCAAAAAGCTAATTGATTTATTGTATTTTGTTCTTTTGAAGGAAAGGGGATCCTCAGAAAATCTGAGGAATGGCAGTAAATAGAAACTCATTTTTCAGCTAATGATTATAAGGGCCTTGCATGGTATTTTTCTATCAGATGGTGTTGATACCTGGAAAGAGTTCCACCATCCTTCCCTTAACCACTCCCATATTAAGGAATAAATGAAATTCTCAGACCTTCCAAGCTTGACTTAACCATTTGTTTCACTGCTTCTGCTCTCTATCCTTTATAAGAATTGTAAAGAAATAATAGATTGAACAGTAACCCAAATCACAAACATATGTGAGGTTTCCAAAGTACTTTTCCTTACAACAACCATATGATATAGGTAGTTCAAAGTATTATTTCCTTTTTATTGATAAGGAAGCTGAAGTTTAGAGAGATTGAATGACTGTGTGATCACACTGCTAGTGTTCAAAGTAGTATTAGAACCCAATTCTCAAATTCAAGTCCAGCACTCAGTATACTCTGTAATGTTGCCTCTTTGTTCTAAAATTCTAAAAAGAAATGACCAAAATATCCGGAGGTGGAATAAGGAATGGGTGGGATATAAACTGAATATTTTTCCTCCTGAATTGGAATTGATTAAATCATTTCCCATTGCCAATATATGATCTGGCCATGTGCCAACAACATATACTATAAATTAGAAAATGAATTGTAACAGTTAGCCAGGTTGACAAATGACAAATTTCTCATCTTGACATATCATGTTGTCCCTTGAACAGCTAAATGCTTCATCATTAATTCCTTCTTCTGTATGGCAGGAAAGAGATGAAGTGTCTTTGGGCTCATGTTTTTTTTATTTTATAGCATTGTTATCAGTGCATTCCTTCTCACCTACCCTTTGGTAAAAAACTGATAAACATATATTCCAGGCAGAAGCAATGTTTCTTCCTAACATGGTCAGGTCAAGAAACAATTAAAAGCCAAATTATTTCTGGCCAGAATCTGATGTCCAGTCTTTAGACAACATTAGACTAGGTTGCTGTTGCAAAGGATACTGGCATTTTATGCCATTCCTTCATTCTGGCACATGAATTGAAATAATAGCCTGCCACTGCCTCCAAGCTGCCTGTTGACTTTGGCTGGGGAGGCTTATTTTGGCTCTTATGTTTTCCCTCCTGATTAAATTGCTTTCTCCCATTCTTTTCCAGTAACTGTATCGCAACATGTATGTCCTGTAGAGGACCCCAAATTTAATCACAAATACCAGAAAGCCAATGGGTAATTTGTTAAGCGTTGTGAATGGGTGAACAAAGGATACTAACAGTGGTATGATGTTTGAATATTGTGTTTTGAATGAATGAATTCTAGAAATATTTATTAAGTGCCTGGTATGTGCAAGGCCCTGAAGCAAAACTGTGGGCAATACAAGGATTAGTAAAATGTGGCCCCTACCCTCAAGGAGATTTTCATAGAATCTTAATATCTAAAAGATCAAACAATCTTCAAAGACTTCAACCCATTTTACAAAATATTTTTGCCTGTCACCTTTTTAGCAACCTAGTTGAGAAAAACAGATCATGCAGAAAGCCAGTCAGTGGCTGATAGCTTTGTAATCATTATGGTTCATCCGAAAAGTACAAAGACTTATTTGCTATTATAATCAGTGAGTAAGGTTTTTGTTCACTACAGATACCTAGAGAGGGTTCTCAAATCTACCTTTCCATCCATATCCTTTCTTTCATTCCATATTGACTGTTAGACATTACACTTGGATATTCACCAACACCTGGAGCTTAACATGTTGTAAACCAACCTCATCCCTATCTCTATAGCACCACCATCTTTCTAATTCTTTCAACCTTCCAAATATGACATAATTCTATTTGATTTTCTCTACCATTCTGAACTTGCAGCTCTTTCTTGAAAGTATTCTACATAGAACTACAAAAATAATCCCAGTTACATATTGTTTCCATCTCTTCATTCAGGAACTTACAGTCAACTCCTATTTCCATAAGATCGGGCCTAAAAGCTTAAAATTTGAATCCCACTACCAACTAATCTTCTGCATAGCTCATTCCCCTTTTTTAAAAATTTCTCAATAGCACTTGTCTTTTGCCAAGGGAACTAGTTCCATTCCTGTTCTCCCTAGCGCCAAACCTTACAAATGCTTTTCCACGCACTTTTCCACTGCCCCTCTACTTTCTGCCAGTCAGCATTCTTCCCATCCTAAAAGATAGATATGTAGATGCATAGATGGATGAATGCCTTCTGCACACCCGTATTTTCTGGGGAAAAGGCCAAAAGAAACACCTTCCCTGTGGTGAAGAAAAACAACCAAGAAAAAAAAAAATCTAGTACAGAGACTGCATCTGACCATGGTTTACAATATTTTGTCATGTTAGTTCCTTTCTTCTATCATAAGGGAAGACCTATCTTTCACAACACTGGCCTAATCTCCCTCTAGAAAAGGTTTCCTGATGACTTATCACATTCATGTACTTATTACATTCTGCTTTACATTTTTGTTGTTGTTGTTCCTGTTTTAGCTCTATTACAAAGCTCCACGAGGGCAAGGATTTGGATTTATTTATCTTTGTGTTCCCCACAACATTTAGCACCCAGGGCATTGTGGAATAGTAGGTGCTTAGTAAACTTCAGTTCAGTGAATGAATTAAGCTGACTGATTGATTATCCTGTCTGTCTTCCCTGCACTTAAATTACCCATTGTACTTGTTTTTGTGTTGCTTTGTGCTTTTCCTCCCTGGGTGTACTTACAGCTTGCTGTCCAATTGTGATGTTAGCTTTTTAGGAGCTGTGGGGAAATTTGTTTCTGTTTTTGTTTTTTAATGGAGTGATTTGCATACAGTGGGCTTTTAATAAATGGTGCTGATTGACTGATGTGATGATGACCCTTTGAAATAGAAATTTTAAGTATCACTGTAAAAACCCTTGGTTTCTTTATATTTAAGCAATAAATCAGGTTTCTGTAGTTAAGTGAACTATGCTGCTGATTGCAGCTATAATGTGAAAATGAGTTGGTTCATTTTTGCCTTTACATCCTCATGGGTAATCAAGATTTTGCTTTGAAAACTTACAGCTGATGTTTTTGTTGATAATATGCATGCCTGAAAAGTAACTCTTTGTTCTCTATTTGGGGTGAAGGAGAGTGTAAAGGCATAAGTTAATCCAAGAAAGTAGATATCTTGAAGGTATATTGGAATTATGTAGGAGGCTTTTTGTATAGTTCCTTTGCTAACCTCTCTGTTATAGAAGACCATGTGTGACATATTAGAGTCCCAGCTTGTTAACCCTTCCCTACCACATTCTTCTGTTGGTTATTTTGTGTTGGCCCCAGTCAAACTTTTTTCCCCCCTTTTTAGTGCACTGTACAGGTGAAGCTAGAGCTGGGACACCGAGCCCAGCTGAGGAAGAAGCCCACCACTGAGGGATTCACTCATGACTGGATGGTGTTTGTTCGAGGTCCAGAGCAATGTGACATCCAACACTTCGTGGAAAGAGTGGTGTTTCGCCTACATGATAGCTTTCCAAAACCCAAACGGGGTGAGTGCTATCCAGGTTCTCATAAACTTGCCTGGAATGGATGTAACCTCAAACTTCTTAGTCTTCAGATATTTTAAGTTTTGTTCCAACTTTTTCCAAGGGAACAGTAGAGCACATATTATATATTCACTTTAGAGATCTGATCTCTGGGCTCTCTTATTTAGAAGGTGATTAGACAGGATATGACTTTTCATTGAAGAATAAATCCTTTCTCTCTTCTTATTTGGACCATTAGAACATATATGTTTGAATTAATTCTAGGAAGAAGGAGAAGGACACAGTGACTGATGAATGAACTTGGTTTTTAGTTTTTTAATGGAAGTAAAGAGTAACAGGATAGTCCAAAATAGTTTCTATTTGTTTATATAATTTTATAATTCCAAGGGAGTTTTTTGAGACCGAACAACATTTTAGACAAAATAATGAAAACAAGCTCATTAAATGCAAGCTTATTTTAACCTTCTGCTAGCCTTCTTTTCTCCGGCTGCACTGTTAGAAAATGGAAAGCTGCTGCTTTCAGAATGATGCAAAGCTTCAGCAAGTGGAGTTGATCTTTTTATTAAGCTTGCTGTGTGATTCATTTTCAGTGGATATAGGGAACAGTAATGGTAATTATTTTTTAATTTAAATGCTCTTTCTTGATAACTAAGCTAGAGTATGAAGAGAGAACCTCTAACTTTCCTTTTGAGCTTAAGCTGCTGATTGAATTCTAAGAGTAAACAGTTATGTCAATAATGAAGTAAATGGAACAGGTGGTAATGTCAACAAAGAGATGAAAGCAATGTGGATAATCCCTGAATAATTGAGCCAGAGCAAGGAACATCAATGGATAGCTGATTGGGATGAGAAGTCGCTCCAAATAGATTGGTGGTTGCTAGATAACTTTTCCTCCTCCTTTCTATTATGGCTTCTCTTATATTAAATTTTAGTTTGAGGGCAAAGGCTACCCTAGTGTAGTGATATGCAGTAGTTGGTAACTAATAAATGTTTGACTTAATTACTTGCTAACCCATCTTCTTTGCCTTATTTTTTCTCATCACTTCCAATTTTCACTTCTTTTTTTCCACTTCATACACTTAACCCAGTAGGTGTGTTATTAAGGTATTAAAAACTTAACATACACAGCAGAGACCTTCATTTTCAGTCACCTCTCTCCTTATTAGGATTATAGAATCATAAGGATTAGAGATAGAGGATCAACTCTGGTTTACTGATCAGGAAACTAACGCTACCAGAGGTAAAGGGACTTGCCTAAGATCAGGCAGATAGTAATTTGTTAAATTGAATCCAAGACTTCTAAACCCAGTAACTTTTCCCTTCTACTACACTTTCATTTAGGAAGAAAGAACTGGGGCAGCATACTTGGAAAAACTCTCTTTACTCATTTTTCCTTTCCTTTCCTACCACAATCAGTTAAAAGAACTGCCAGTAAAGGAAACTTGCCAGAGTTGAATTCTGCACTCATATGAACCTGAAGACTATTCTTTATTACTTGAGGAGAAAGGAGCTAGCCTAACAGGGAGTCAGTCAGTTAGGGGAAAAGAAAGGCTGGGTTGGTTTAGAATATGGAAAATTGATTCCCAGATAATCAAAGGTGACTTTGCTTTATTTTCTAGGACTTCTGCCTTTCTGTTGTGATATTTTTGAGGACAGTCTAGAAAATGGTGGAGTTGGTAATATAGCATTTTTAGAGAGACATTTTAGAGGACCCTATCTATTAAATCCAAATTGCAATAGATGCAATAGCATCTAATAAATGCAATAGCAACAACAGTTACAAATGTTCTATGTGTATATTTATTGGTCAGTTAACAAAATGGAACCTGATAGAGATAAATTTAAAGTACTTTACTTGGATTCAAAAAGTCAGCTAGTATTCTAGTTTTACCATTTAGTATTTTTCTGTTCTTAGGCAAATTGTTTAATTTCTCTTTTCCTCACTTCCCTCATCTATAAAATGAAGAAGTTGGAGCAAATGGTCTCTAATCTCCATTACACTACTAAAATCTATGTTTATGTACAGGTTTGAACAATTTATGTGAAAATCTAAGGTGATTAGTTTACTGCAAGTCTACTGCAATATGTTATCTGTGTGTCATGGCAGCCAAAAAAGTTAATGCAGTCTTCTTGAAAAGGAGAAAACATCCTTGGCTAAGAACATATACTCAACTATATACTATAGCTTTCCCTCTAGTTTTTCAGGGTACCACTCTCTCCTGGTTCTCCATCTACCTATCAGATCACTTCTCTGTCTCTTTTGCTGGGTCCTTATGCAAATCATGCCTTGTAAATATAGGTGTTCTTTATGGTAGTGTCTGGGGCCCTTTTCTTCCTCTGTACTATTTCACTTGATATGAGTACATTCATCAATTCTCACAGGTTTAATTACCATCTCCATGCTAATGATTCTCAAATATACTTCTTCCTTAATTTGTCTGCCAGTCTCCAAAATTGCATCTTCAATTGTCTTTGAGAAAATCTCAAACTGGATGTCTAGTAGACATCTTAAACTCAACTTGTCTAAAATTGAACTCATCATCTTTCTTAAGTTCTCCCCCACCTCCTAAATTCCCTATTTTAGAAAACACCACCATCCTCCCAGTCTTTCAGGCTTGCAACCTAGCTGCTGTCCTCTATTCCTCACTGTCTCTCACCTGTCCACATCCAATCTGTGGCCAAGACCTTGATTTCATGGTTCCAGCATCTCTTCAATATGCTTGATTCCATCCATCCATGATAATAGAAAATGCCATCCACATCCAGATAAAGAATTATGGAAACTGATGCAGATTGAAGCATACTATTTTCATTTTTTAATTTTTTTTTCCTTGTGGTTTTCCCCTTTTGTTCTGATTTTTCTTTCACAACATGTTTGCAGCTGATACTGCAAACCCTTTCTCCTCTGATACTGCCACTATTCCAGTACTTTGCCTCACACCTGGATTATTTCACTAGCCTGCTGGTGAGTTGTCCTGCTTCAAGTGTCTCCCAAATTCAATCCATCTTCCATTCAGCTACCAAAGTGATTTTCCAAAGTGATAATAACAAGACTAATCACATCACCTCTTAGTAAACTTTTATTGATTACTATTGCCTCCAGGTTCAAATACAAAATTCTGTTTAACTTCATAATCTAATATCCCCATCCCATCTCACTTTTCCAGTCTTATTACTCACTTTTTTTTGGCTGTTGGCCAAGGCATAGTGGCTTTTTTGCTGTTCCATGAACAAAACACTCTGTTTCCTCCTTTTTTTCAGACTGTACCTCTGTCTGGAATGGTGCCCCTCTTCATCTTTGCTTACTAGCTTTTCTGATTTTCTTCAAGTCCCAACTAAAATCTCATCTTCAGGAAGCCTTTCCCAACATCTCTTGATTCTAGTTTCTTCCCTCTTTTGATTATTTCCTTTTTATCCTACAAATAGGTTTAAAAGGAAATAGCATTATACATAGTGGTTTGCATGTTTTCTCTCTCCCTCCCTTTAAATCATAAGTTCTTTTGGGGGATAGAACTGTCTTTTGCCTCTTCTTATATTCGCAGTGATTACTAGAGTGCCTGACACATAATATACTCTTTCCCTTCCACTTAATAGTATTTTTTTTTCCAATTACATGTTAAGATAGTTTTCAACATTCATTTTTATAAGATTTTGAGTTACAAATTTTTCTCCCTCCCTTTCTTTCCTCCCCCTCTCCAAGATAGCAAGCAGGTTGATATATATTATATATATATACAACATGTTAACTATGTTTCCATATTTGTCATGTTGTGAAAGAAAAGTCAGAACAAAAGGGGAAAACCACAAGGAAAAAAATTAAAAAATGAAAATAGTATGCTTCAATCTGCATCAGTTTCCATAATTCTTTATCTGGATGTGGATGGCATTTTCTATTACCATGAATGGATGGAATTATCTTGAGTCACTAATACTGAGAAGAGTTAACAATCAGTTGATTATCACACAGTGTTGCTGTTTTACAATGTACGATGTTCTCCTAGTTCTGCTTACTTCACTTATCATCAGTTCATGTTAGTCTTTTCAGGTTTTTCTGAAATCTGCCTGCTCATCATTTCTTATAGAACAATAGTATTCCATTATATTCATGTACTACAACTTTTTCAGCCATTCCCCAGCTGATGGGCATTCACTTAATTTTCAATTCCTTGCCACTAGAAAAAGAGCTTTTTATTTGAACATGTTGATCCTTCCCCTCCTCCTCCAATGATCTCTTTGGGATATAGACCCAATAATAGTATTGTTAGATCAAAGGATTTGCAGTTTTATTATCCCTTGGGCATAGTTCCATAATGGTTGAATCAGTTCACAATTCCACCAACAGTGCATTAATGTCCCAGTTTTCCTACACTTCCTCCAACATTAATCATTCCCCTTTCCTGTCATCTTAGCCAATTTAATAGGTGTGAGGTGGTACCTCAGAGTTGTTTTAATTTGTATTGCTTTGGTCAATAATGATTTTGAGCATTTTTTTCATATGACTATAGATACCTTTTAATTTCTTCATCTGAAAACTTCCTGTTTTTACCCTTTGATCATTCATATATATTCTTAATAAATGTTTATTGATTAGCATATAGTGGGTACCACATCAAAGGAAGGACATTCAAATATAGGGACTTGTATAGAAAAGGGCTATCCAGGGTAGCTAGGGAAAAGAAGACTAGACCATATAAAGGTTGGTTGAAAGAACTAATTAAGCTTAGAGAAAGAAGATTTAGAGAAGCATGATAATTATTTTTAAATAGTTAAAGGGTGTTATTTATTTATTTGTTGTTAAAAATTTTATTATTTTTTATTATTATATCTTTTTATTTACAAAATATATGCATGGGTAACTTTTTCAGCATTGACCTTTGTAAAACTTTCTGTTCCAAATTTCTCTCCCACACCCTCCCCTAGATGGCAGGTAGTCCAATACATGTTAAATATGTTAAATCTAATATATGTATACATATTTATACAGTTATCTTGCTGTAAGAAAAATCAGATCTAGAAAGAAAAAAAAAACTTGAGAAAGAAAACAAAAATGCAGGCAAACAATAATAGAAAGAGTAAAAATGCTATGTTATTGGTCTACATTCAATTCCCATAGTGCTCTCTTTATTACTGGACAATCGGAACTGGTGTGAATCAATTCATTGTTGAAGAGAGCCACTTCTTTTTTTTTATTTTTTTTTTATTATTTTTTTTGTTTTTTTTTTTTTTTGTTTTTTTTTATTTTTTTTGAGAGCCACTTCTTATCAGAATTGATCATCATATAATTTTGCTGTTGCCGTGTATAATGATCTCCGGGTTTTGCTCATTTCACTCAGCATCCATCAGTTCATGTAAGTCTCTTCAGGCCTCTCTGAAATCATCCTTTTAGTCATTTCTTACAGAACAATAATATTTCATAACATTCATATACCATAATTTATTCAGCCATTCTCCAAAAAGGTTGTTATTTAGAAGGAGAGAGTAGACTTATAATGATAGTAGACTCCTGACTGTCTGAGGGTACTTGCTACTATTTCTCTCTTCTCTCATCCCTGTTTATCTCAGTGCTACTTTCCCAAATTTTTTCTCCAGTTCTGTTCACCTCTTCCATTGAATTCTTTGGAGTCTCCATTTTATTATCAACAAAATTTTTTTCATCTTAGTCTTTTTTCTGGCATTCTCAGGACACTAACATTTTCTAGATTGCATATACCATTTTTCATACTCAGCAACTTATTAAGACAGAAAGAATAGGCATATGTCTTATCATCATACCTTTTAGACTTTCCCTTTGCCTTGATTACTGAGCAGCTTTTATAACTTTGGAAGTACATTTTATCTTAAGTGACACCCTTTCAAGATCCTTTTGGCAGATATTTACCAAGTCCCGTATTATTTCGTCTTCTTTCTTAAGGAATTCAGTACTTAGCTTAGTCTTCCTACATATTTCCAACTCCTTACACATGTGCGCACCCATGTGCGCACACACACGCATTTTTTTTTTAGGGACATCAATGTATATACGTTAAAAGTGAAGTAGAAAGAATGCTGGATTTGGAATCAGCGTATACAAGTATAGTAAGTGGCTGAGTCCAAATTAGAACCTGGGTCCTAATGGATATGAAAACATCCATTCAGAGTTTCATCTCCTTCAAGTAATCTGTTCTTTTATTTATATTGTTTTAGTCATTCTGTGTATGGATCCAAACAATTCTTCCCATAGAGAAATTGTCTCAGTTTCTCATTTGTTATTTTTTATGACACAAGAATGTTCACAAGAGTATATTTTACCTGCATATTTCCCAACTGAAATATCATAGATACCTCACATTTAATATGTGCCAAATAGTTTATCTGTCCACCAAATAAATCTACCATACTTTCTCACTTTTCTATTTTGGACACTACCATTTGTGAAGTCACCAGAATTCATAGTATAGTAAGTCCTGAACTCTTCAGTCTTACCTCCTTTATGCACTCAATTACCAAGTCTTGTTGAGTCTTCCTTTAAGCATCTCATATTTGACCTCTTTTCTCTTCACTGATCACTAACCTAGTTTGGGCCCTTATCATTTCTTCCCTAGTTTGTTTTCATAACTTTTCAGTTAGTCTTCCTCTTGTCAGTTTCTTCCTTCTCTCATCCATCTTTTACAGTTTCCAAAACAATATTCCTAAAGCCTAGGAGCTTATCGCACCACTTGTTTGGCTGAGAACCTCCAGTGACTCAGCATCGTCTCTGTTATAGAAACCATGTAAAGACCATCATAATCTGGCTCCAACCTGTTTTTCCAAATCAATTCATGTTACTCATGCATTCTTTGGAGGAGACAAACTGGCCCACTTGCTGTTCCATGGCATTCTGTCCTCAACTCTGCCTTTTCAGAGACTTCTCCTATCCAGAATGTGGGCTCTCTCCTCCCTCTCCCTTTTGGAATTCTTATTTTCTTTCAGGGTTCAGCTTGATGCCACTTCCTGTCTGAAACCTTTCTTGATTGCTTTTCTCTGCTCTTTCTTCCCTCAAACCCTCTCTCTTCCAACCCGTTGTGTGTGTATTTTCCTTCCTGGAATTGTTTTTTATATGTTTTTATTGACTTATGTGGGTACATGATCTTTTCCCTAGAAGACTATAAGCTCCTTCAGGGTAGGGGTTATGTTTTTTGTATTATTCCCAGCATCTATTATCCCAGTATGCTGCCCATATTAGGTGCTTAACAAATGCTTATTGAAGGATAAATGAATGAATCCTGCTTGGTCCCAGTAGGCAGAGATATGAATAACAAGTGGAAATTGAAGAGAATAGTTTAAGCTAAATAGATGAAAAAAAATTCTAACAATAAGACATATTCAAAAGTAGAATCAAATGCCTCAAGAGTTGGTGGATTCTCTTTTACTTGAGCTCTCTTTTGTTTTTAGATAGATAAGATATTTATTATGTGAGTATTATATGCCAGGTAGTCTACTAATTGTGGGATGCAAAATTTTTTAAAGAATTATGTTAGAGAGAGAGAAAGAAAGAATACATATATATATTTGTGGGTAATATACATATACATACATATATAAACATGTATGTACACACATGCATGCATTTATATATATATATATATAAATAATTATAGCATCATGCAATCTCATTATGTGTACTATAATATTAATAGCTAACATTTACATAATGTTTGCTATGTGCCTGGCACTGCACTGAGTGCTTTATAATTATCTCATTTGACCTTCATAATCACTTGAGGAAGTAGGTGCTATTATTATGCACACTTTCTTGCAGATGAAGAAATTAATGAGCAAGAAATACAGGCAAGCAAGATAACCATGTTTGCTTAAAAATATATAATTACATACTGTATTTAAAAACTCCTTTTAGTCTATGCTTTCCTCCATGCTCTTTCTCCATGTAAAAAAATTTTTAATTTGCGGGGGGGAGGTGAGGGGAGGTTGCGAGGCATCACTATTGCTAAGGCTCCTCTCCCTTTAACCTTTTAAGTTATAAAGATATTTTTATCTTTTATCTATAAAATACAAGATATTTTTAAAAACAAAAACAAACAACTAAGCATAGTCAGGCAAAAGAAATGCATAGTTGCCATGGTCCAAAGTGTGTTTCTCTATACATCTTGATTCCATCACCTCTTTATGGAGTTGGAAAATATCACCTTATGTTCTCTGAAGGCTTGTTTCACCATTTCTTTGGACAGAATTCTTAACCCTTTCACAATTTCTTTTTCTTTATAATGTTACCATCTTCTAAGTTACTCTGTTGGTTCTGTTCTTTTTACTCTGTACCAATTTATATTATTCACTTCGTTTTGAATTTATCTCTTTCATAAATTCTTAGGGTGTAATAATCTACTGCCTTCATATGTCACATACTCAATGTTTTCCCCAGTTGATAGGCACTGCCTTAGATTTCAGGGTTTTTTTTTTCCTTTTAATTCCTCAGTTTATTTCTTCATTGAATAGTTAACCTTTTACAAGGATATCAAGAAGGGATTTAATTTCTCCTAGTTCTGTGATCCTGCAATGTATAGAATATTTCGGGGGAATTACATGGGGGGGATGCCAATGAATCAGAAGACAAGGTCTTTACCCTTCTGAAGAGGTATGGCATTGGTAATGTTTAGTAGTACTTGATATCCTTGGCTCAGCCCCAGTACTGGAGGTCTTTGGGGATTTTATCTAGAAATGAAGCCATTGTCTGCTTTGTGATTTTTAATGGGCACTCCTATGTCCTTTGAGATGCCATTAACTAGGTATAACCCATTTAAGTTGTCTTCAGGTTTTATAGCATTTAGCTCTTTATTGTCTGCCTTCTAATTTTATGGGGTCTGCTAGTTTAACATGGAAAGAATCCATTTTTTGCTCTGTACCTCTTAGAAAAAGTCAGGATGACCTAATAAAAAAAGTCACTGACTTAGAGTCAGGAAAATAGCTTCAGGTTTTGCTTACTTTATTTTCATAACATCACTTAGATACTTAGTCTCAGGTCCCTCTTCTACAGATGTGGTATCTTGCCTATCTTAAAGGGCTGTCGTAAGGAAAATGGTTTATAAAATTTAATGTACTCTATAGATTTCAACTGTTATTATAAGTAGTAAATGACAACAGTTGAATAACTCAATGATTAGGTTGAGCTTTAATCAATAAGAAAGCTTGTATCTCATTTTGGTTTTTACATATAAGAAGTTATGGTTGTAGCAAATTGCTTCCATAGCTTCCATGACAGGTGTGAATACGTTGATCAGAAGTTTATTACACAGAGAAGACGTGAAAAAGGTGGACCTAAGGAGACCATTCAGGAACTATTCTAAGTCCCTGGAATCTGCTGCTTTTGAGCTTATTTATTTACTTGATACTTACATTTAGGATGACTGAGCAATGGAATATAGGTGGCTCAGTGAGATCTCACTGTTTCTGTCAAAAACCTACTCTCCTGATAGTTTAGCAAAGCTTTCAAAGTCTTAGGGAAATGGACTACCTTGGCCTTAGTTATCTTAGTTTCTGGAGAAGTGAGGAACAGTTAGGTATAATTGTGGCTTCTTTAGCAATTGTTGCTTTCCTTAAGAAAGAGACTAGAACATGTAAGCTACCAGGCTTATGTAGTATTTTGTCTCAGGTACAACATAATGTAGTATATTGGGCCAGGTAAACCAGAGGCAGGTTAAAATCCTGCCTCAGATGCTTAATTATATGACCTGAACAAGTCACGAAACCTCTCTAGACCTCACTTCTTTATCTATAAAACTGAAGGGCTTGAACCTGGATAATCTCCATGGTGTCTTCCATCTCTATAAACTATGAGTTAACCTACTCTGTTAGTCACGCATGTTTCCCATCTTCTACAGTCATATGCCTGGCAGTGCCTTGTATGATTGCATAATGTCCAGGATGATCAATTAAAAGGACTAGTGGAAGTTTGCAGGAGGAATTGGAAATATTTGGCAGCATAAGAAGTCATCATTTTTATTGAAACTCTTCCTGGTCCTTTATCTTTGTTCTTTTTTATAGCAAGTTTGATAATAACTCAGTAAATTTTGTTTAATGGTTTACCAAATTTTTTCTATTTTTTCACTGCAGTTCTCCACAATAGTCCTCTAGTTTCATACCATGATAGATGTTTCTCCTGAATTGCCATACTCTAAACATACTTCTTATTAGTCAATCTTGTGTGTGTGTGTGTGTGTGTGTGTGTATGTAGCTTTTTTTCCTCAAATATATTTTTATTCCCATTTTTGAGATGCAAGACACTGAGCTAGCATGAAGTGATATGACTTGACTAAGATGATGTAGTTTATTAGTATTGGGATCTGGGAAATTTCATGTAGATTCATCCTCAGATTCTAAGTCCATCTATTTGTCTGTATCTATATATGCTTTCTTTGGGAATTGCCTATTATAGAACAATGGGCAAAATTTATCTCATTTACAGATTTGGAAGTTAAAATGAATTATAGCTTAACAGAGAAGTCAGTCAACCAACAGTTGTTGTTTTTAAGTCCCTACCATGCTAAGTACTCTGCTAAGCACTGGGGATATAAAGACAAAAATGAAACAGTTCCTCCTCTTGAGGGGCTTACATTCTAATGGAGAAAACATGCATATGTTTTATATACACATAGATTTATATGCATATGTGTCTATATGTATTTATTACATAATATAACATGCAAAATGAATACAAGATAGTTTTGGGGAGGGAGTTCTAGTGGTCAGGGAAAAATAAGGAGAGGCTTCATATTAGAAATCCTTTTTAGAGGGAAATAATTTTTTTTTCGCAGTTACATACGAAAACAGTTTTTAGCATTCACATTTGAAAATTTTTAGTTCCAAATTTTCTCTCTCCCTCCTTCACAACTCCTTTCTCCCTGAGATGGTAAGCAATGTCTTTATCTGGTTATCATCATTTCTATATGTGTTCAATCATGCAAAATACATTACTATATTAATCATTTTGTGAAAGAAGACACAAACCCAAAGGAAAAAACACTACAGAAAACATACAGAAAATAAAAAATAGAATGCTTCATTTTGTGTTCAGACTCTTTTAGTTCTTTGTCTGGGGGTGAATAGCATCTTTCATCATGAGTTCTTTGGAGTTGTCTCAGATTATTGTATTGCTGAGAATAGCTAGATCATTCACTGTTCATCATAGTACAGTATTGTTGTTATGTGTATAAAATATTCTGGGTCTGCTTATTTCACTTTCCATCAGTTCATATAAGTCTTCCCATGTTTTTCTGAAATCATCCTGTTTATCATTTCTTATATAGCATAGTAGTATTCCCAATTGATGGACATCCCCTCAGTTTGCCACTGAAAAAAGAGCTGTTGTAAATGTTTTTGTACAGAAAGGTTTTGTCCTCTCCCAGGCTTTTAAAAAAAATCTCTTTGTATTCCAGATCTAGATGTGGCAGTGCTGGATCTAAGGGTATGCAAGTTTGATAGCCTTTTGGGCATAGTTCCAAATTGTTCTCCACAGTGATTAGATTACACGTTGGAAGTATTGAAGTGAGAGCTTGTCTGAGGGCTTCATGCCTGAGATAAAACTTGCATGGTGTATTGAAATGGGCCATTGGCCCCAGTAGGGACCTGCATTCCTGACTCCATGATCTTGGGGCAAGGCCCTTCTTGGGTCTCTCTCTCCTTCCCTATCTTTTAAAGGAAGGTGTATTGGGCTAAATCAAGATGTTGTAGATCTCTCTGGCAGTTTGAGGAAGCCATTATCCTTCTCAGAATAATGTTTTTAAATGTATTATATATGAAATACATAAGATTAGAAAGGAAGTCAATTGTATTGAAATACTGTTATTATAAAAAAATTTAACAGAACCCAACTTAAGGCCCCTGGACTAGATGATCTCTTAAGTATTCTTACAACTTTGACATTCTTTATTTTTATATGTTCTAGCGCTTTTCCAGTGTTTATTTTTACCCCTGTAGACTCTTATAACTTTGCCTTTCACAGGTATCTACTGTTTGGGGCATGATATAAAGGGCATGGAATTTGATATTTCTGAATGAAAACCCTGCCACCCAAAACCCCTTACTGAAAAGGAGGCTAATAATAGAGTCAACAAACAATAAATAAGGTTACTTGGTTTGAATAAAGGTGATAATGGCTAGGCAGTTACTGTTGGGAATTTAACAATTTCCAATTCTTCCTTTCTAGTGTGCAAAGAGCCCCCTTACAAAGTGGAGGAGTCTGGCTATGCGGGTTTCATCATGCCCATTGAAGTTCACTTCAAGAACAAGGTAAAGAATTTGCTCTCTTTAACTTTGTTTCTTCCCAGGCTTAGTATGTGGTTGGGGTTTGAGTTTCCTGACCTTGAAGGGACTTGGCTTTCTTTTTCTCTGATAAATAGAACTCAGTCCCAAGTCTAATTGTTTGGGTATTCCCTTCACCAGCACAATCCCTTTTTCATGCCATGATATAGATATGTCTCCCTGAATTGCTATACTTTACTAGTCAGTGTTCTGATGTGAAGCTTCTTTTTCTTAAGTCTGTCCTTAGAAGACAGAGGACAGTTTATTACCTGACCTGTGCTTGATTACTCTTTGGCTTAGATAGGATTTCCTGAAGTTTGAGTTCCAAGGGCATCATCACCTGATGGAACCCAGCATCACCTCCATGTTACAAGAAAGCCTTGCTGAGGGACTTGACTTAAAAGAATTAGTAACTTTACTGTTAGTGTTGTGTGAAGAGTAGAAAGTTTCTTGCTATCTTGATCATTCATGCTACTTTCCAAAGTGAGTATGTTAGGATGAGTGAACTCAAATTTTTTACACTAATAAACTTTTGAGAAGAAAACTTAGATATCTCACCCAACTGGAAGTTGGTCTGAGTAGAAATTGTGTGCTATTTTTGCAGGAATACATTCTGTCATAGAATACCTGCTTTCATATTGTCTCTTTTAAGAGTTTAAAAAAAGACTCATTTTGGTGGGGAAAAGGCTTGATCACTATTATGGATTAAATCATTGAGCAGTATTAGTTCTTATGTGTATGTAACAAAACGGAAATGGTTTTTGAAATGAATATTTACTTAGACTTTGGACATACCTTGAATTCCTGGTTGATAGTCTTTTTTTAACTATTAATTTTAAAAAATTAACAGGTATCTATTTTCTCTCCTTCTCAGTGTCCCCAGTTGAAAACAAAAACAAAATTTTTATTACAAAAATGCATAGATAAGCAAAACAAATTCCTGGTTTCATTGTTGTTCAAAAATGTGTCTCAATCTGCTTATTTATTCTTATCATCTAGTTATCAGGGATTCTTTCATTTACAGGATAGGATTCATTCCTTGGTCTTCTAGAAAAGGGTTGGTCTTAACAGTATTCTTAATAGATGTTATTCTGTACATTTTTTTTCTTAAGCTTATTGTGTGGTATTGGCAGATGAGGAACAAGAGAGATAAACCTGTATACAGGGAATGGCATTGTTTCTTGTTATTTGTGGGGTAGGAACAATGTTTGTCTAGGTAAAATAAATGTGGCTATCTTTGAATTAAGTTTATTTTATGTGAAGGAACTTATTTAAGTAATGTTGATGAAGTTCTTTGAATTTTGTTAATTACTAGATTTGAATTTTTCTTCCTAAATCATTTCTTTATGTGGCACAATGGTTAGAAAACTGGACCTGGAGTTTGCAAGTATCTCCATATTCATATTTGGCCTCAGGCTACTGTGTAACTGTGCAAGTTACTTTTACCTCTGTCTGCTTCAGTTTCCTCAGCTGTAAAATATATAATAGCACCTCCCTTCTGGAGCTAGAGGACCAAATGAAATAATATTAGTAACTCCCAGCACGGTGTCTGGCACATAGTGGGTGCTTAATAAATATTTGTTTTCTTCTTTTTACCTCTCCAGCCAGTGTTTATTCTGGAACTAAAATTGCACTATAGATGTATTGGTTTATGATGTCAAATGGCATGCTGAGGCAGGAATTTACAAGTTCTACCAGTCTGTCTCAGTCTCGTCTAGTAAGTCTCCAATCTTGTTACCACCCTATATTTCTCTTTCCATGGTTTACTGGAATTTCCAACTAGCAGTGGTGTCTTCTTCCTCTGGGCAGGGACGGTTGGTTTTTGTCAGTGTAGTTCCTGAATATCAGATAATGTGGAGAGATTGTGTTTTGAGGGCTATGAGATACTATTTTAGTGATTAAAGTGTGAGTTATGATGGAAAGGTGCACCTGCTTTGCCTTTTCCTTTATGAGTGATCTAACTTTCAGAACACTTGTCAGAACTAGATGTTTGTCCCCTATCTTCTTAGTTAGAAACCACAGTGTTTAACAGACTAGATTTGTTGATTGATAGACTGACTCACGTTGTCACTTTGAACTTGATAGAAAAGAGGCATGTAAGTTTCGTTTGGAAGCCAAACAGCCAAGCTCTAATGGCTGCCAAACCTTATTTTTAAGGCTTTTGAAATTGGGAACCAGATTCTCAACTTGGAACTCCCAAGGTCAATTCCATCCTGTGACTGAGGACAGCAGGTGGTCTTTGGAATCTTCATTTGAGCCCTGACCTGATTTGGAATCTATTTCTTAATTCCTGATTTACCTTTAGAGAAAAGTTCCTGGTACTGGTAATCATCAATTTTATGATGTAGAAATTGGACAGTAAAGCAGATTTTGAAACAGACTGCTTACTGTTGTGTTTCTACTTTTCTACATGTTTGATGTCATTGGCAGAAGTCATTGGAAAAGTAGCAGAGAGGTTTTGTGAGATGAAATATGTCCTTCAGTGAAGAAAATTTATCAAGCAATAGAGTTCCTTGAAGTCCGATTCTCATCAGAGCTTAGCACAGTGTTATGTGCATTCAGTAAGCACTTAATATGTGTTTATTAATATTTCTAAGTGAGATCCCAATTTTTTTGGACTTTAAAGTATTAAATGGATATTATTTTAGCTATTATAGCTCTGTTACTCTGGGCAAGTCACTTAACTATTAAGTATTTTTGTCTTAATTTCCTCATTTATAAAATGAGCCACAGAAGAAAATGGCAAACCATTCTGATATGTTTGCCAAGAAAACCCCAAATGGAGTCACAAAGAATTGGACATGACTGAAAAACTATTATTAAACAACAGCAAATCTTCATGCATTTAAATTCCCAAATATTTCAACTTGAAAGATTGGTTGGACTTTATGGTGCTATGGAAATGCAAAAAGTTTCACACTGGATCATAGATCCAATTCCTTTAGGCCTTTATGACAATTGCAATAGTGTACCAAGTATTTTTCCCCACTTTAGTCCATTTCATTCAGCCATCAAAATAATCTGCCTAAGTACAGATCTGACCTACTCAGTAAACTCCACTGGCTCCCTTTCATCCCCAGGATCAAATGTAAAGTCTTTTGATTGGCATTCAAAGTTCTTCATAACCTTCTCCACCTTTTCAGTTGCTTTTATACCATCACACACACATACTTTTTCTCTCTCTCCCTCCTCCCCCTCCCTCCTTCCTTCTCTCTCCCTGTTCCTTTCTCCTTCTCTCGCTCTCTCTTTCTGTCTCTTTCCCCCCCCTCCCCTCGCTTTCTCTCTCTCTCTCTCTACCCCTTTTCTTCCCCCTATCTTTTTCTCTCCCTCCAATCCAGTGACTAGGCTCTTTTGCTGTTTGAATAAGCTGCTTCATCTTCAGACAGCATTTTCATTGCTGTCTATCTCCTATGCCTGGAATTCTCTCCCTCCTCATCTCTCCCTCCTGGCTTTAAGTCATACCTAATATTCTATCTTCAATAGGAAACATTTACCAGTACCCCTTAATACTAGTGTCTTCCCTTTGTTCATTATTTCTGATTTATCCTGTATATAGGTTGTGTGTATGTGTGTTTGTGTGTGTATGCATATAGTATGTATATAGTTACATGTACAGATATTTTTGCATGTTACCTCTTCCATTAGACTGTGAATTCCTTAAGATCAGGGACTACTTTTTGCCTTTCTTGGTATCACTTAGTGCATGTGATACCCAGCAAATAGCAGGTAATAGATATTTACTGACTGATAGCATAATGTATTATCTGATGGTGGGCAATGTATAAAGTTGCTGTCTTAGTCTCAGAGATTAAAAATTATTAACAGGTGAATCAAAGCAATTCCAATAAACTAGTGATGGAAAATGCCATCTGCATCCAGAGAGAGAACTATGGAGACTGATTGTAGATAAAACATAGTATTTTTCCCCTTTTGATCTGATTTTTCTTGGTAGCCTTACAAATATGGAAATATGTTTAGAAGAATTGCACATGTTTAATCTATATTGGATTACTTGGTCTCTTGGGGAAGGGGAAGAGAGAGAAAAATTTGGAACACAAGATTTGGCAAAAGTGGATGTTGAGAATTATCTTTGCATGTATTTGAAATACTACTTTAAAAAAATTATTAAGAATCTCCTGTGAAGAAGTCACTTCTAGGAGCTGAGGCTACAAAGACAAAAATGAAATAATACTTATCCTTAAAGAACTTATATGTGCCCCCTTCCTCTTCTCCTTCCCTCCAAATCTCTGACTGCTTTTTGAAAATCCATGGATTTTTTCTGTTGGGCAGCTGGAGCTCCTTTTCCGGTTATATTTTGAATTTATATAGCATTTTCCTTTCAAAGAAGTCCAGGCATTGCACCAAGAACAGTATTTACTGTCTAATGTACAGACCAGAAGGGTAGAACATGGAACTTTAGGCCTGTGCTCTTTAAAATACCAAGAGCATCATTGAACATTTTTTCAGAGCTCCAAACTGCATAGTATGAAATGTTCAGACTTAATTGTGAATCCCAGAGGATTTTGAAGACATTGTTTTATTTATTTTTTTCACATGTACAATCATTTTAAACATATTTTTATATAAACATATATAAAACATATTAGTCATGTTGTAAAAGAAAAATCAGAACAAAAGGTAAATCATGAATTTAAAAAGCAAATAAAATACAAGTAATTTGAAAATAGTATACTTTAACCCACATTCATTTTGCTGTTACTGTGAACAATGTTGTCTTGGATCTGCTCACTTCTTTCAGCATCAGTTCATGTAAGTCTTTCCAGACTTTTCTGGAATCAGGATGGTATTCATGTATTATAGTGAGCATTTTATTTTGCTTTGGAGGGCTTCCCCTAATGTTCAATTATGTTTATTGAAGGAAAGTAGGAAGTCTTGATTGTTGGCTCAAATGCCAGGCTGGAGCTATTTGAGGTCAGAACTTGTCTGGATCCATTTTAAAATTCCTATTTTGATTTTTTAATGATAAGTGGGTTAAAACTTTTTTTTGCTTGGGTTTTAACCCCATATTAGGAATCTTGCATTATTGATTCTGCTTCATTGTTATCATTTTCATGTAGCATTAGGGATGTAATACTTTGAAAATATATTGTGTATAGAGGTAAGTACAAAGTTGAGATAAACATTTTTGTTTTCATGGAATAGGGAGTTAAAACTATTTATTTGACTTCATTTATTCTTTGTTTACAATGTGGTATGCACTGTATTTGGCACTAGGTCTACAAAGACAAGAAACAGTCCATCCCCTTGATTCTTCATTTTATTGTGGAGGAAATATGTCCTCAAACCCCAAATTACACAGATTAGTAAAGAAAGTATACAAAGTTAGAGAGGCAGCCTAGTCCAGTAGATAAAAGGGTTGACCTGGGTTTAGGTATTATCTCTTGACATATATGGGCTTTGTGATCCTGCACAAGTTAGTCAACCTCTTAGTGTCCCAGATACTTTCTATGTTTATAAATTGTAGAAGAGTTGCTATTTTGCATTGATAGGAATTTCTTTACCAAGAGGCAGTTAGATGGTGCAATGGATAGAGCACCAGGTTTGGAGTCAGGAAGACCTGAATTCAAATGTGTCCTCTGATGTAAAATGAGGATAATAATAGCATCTACCTCCCTGAGCTGTTATAAGGACCAAATGACATAACATTTATAAAGCACATTGTTTGGCACATAGTAGTCACTAATGTATTAATACTGATTTCCCTCTTCCTCTCCTAGGAGCTAAAAGACTATGTTATGCAAAGTCTCTCTGTCTCTGTCTCTTTCTCTCTCTTTCTCTATCTCGGTATAAATAAAATTTCCAAATGCATCTCCTTTCTTATTCAGAAATGTCTTTTAACAGACAATAAAAGTAAAAGGGGAGGGAGAAGCATTTTAGCAAAACTGACCACATCAACTGTGCCTTAGAATGTGCTATTCTATGCAAAGGAAAGGAGATGCAATTTCTCTTTTCTTTCCTTGGGGACAAACTTGGTTGTTAATGATGTTTAGATTTTTTTTGTCTTTCTTTGCATTTATTATCATCAGTGTATATAATTTTTCCTGGTTTTGCACTTTAAAGTTTCACAAAGCATTTAAATATATGATCTCATTTCATTTTCACAACCATCCATTGTGGTTTAAGTGTTATCCATGTTAGCCTGGAGTCAGAAAGATCTGAGTTTAAATCTAGCCTCAGGCACTTACTAGCTGGATGATTCTGGGTAAATCAATTAATCTCTGTTTTCTTCAGTGTTCTCTACTGTAAAATAGTAGTAATAATAACACTTTACCTCCCGGGGTTGTTGAGAATCAAATGAGATACATTTATAAAATGCTTAGCACAGTGCCTGGTATAAGCTTATGAGGAATCAAGGTGTTTTAAAATATGTAGCAGAGAAGAAAAAGAAACATGGTTGGATGACCTCTATTTCAGTAAAGTATGAATTTAAATAGTAAAATAATTAAGATCCTTTGCTGAGAAGAGAGACAGACAGGATCTAGTGTTGGAGAAGTAAAATTTGCTGCAACTGCTGTGGGAAGTGAAATTTGCCTTGCTATTGTGGGAGCCCATTTGAAAATAGTAAAAGAGAATAGGTATTTTCAGATGAGAAGTTGATGCTGAGAGAGGTCACATAAATTGATTTGGATTGAACAGCTAATAAGTATCTGAGGTGGTCTTTGAACTCATATCTTCCTAGCTCCAAAACTGCCCTTTATCCATTGTGCCTGTGCTCTCTCTAAAATCTTGAGTACCTCTCCTTCTCTGAAGCAGGAAATCCCCCTTTATAGCATAAAATCCTAGAGCTTTAAAGATAATATCTAATCTAGCCCAACCATCTATGAAATCTCCATTTTCAGTCATGAAATCTGAGATGGAAGTTTCCACAACCATTCCTGCATAAGAATTCCCTTTCCATCATACTGTAACTGATTTGTAATCATCCAACCTTTGCTATTGCAGAGGGACCAACCAACTGTCCATTAATGTCCCATTTTAGTTTTAGATAGCTCTCATTCTTAGGAAGTTTATCTTTATGTCAAGCCTAAATCTACCTATCTATAATGTCCTGGTCATTACATTTTGTTTTACAAAACAAGTCTGAACCTTCTTCAGTCATAAACCTTCAGATCCTTGAAGATTACTGTCACATGCCTCTTTAATTAATTCTTCTCCTTCTTCTTTCAGCACTATCCTTAGTTGAAGCATTTTACTACTCTGATATTCTTTTTCTGTATATTTGCAGCCTTTTAGTGTATTCATAAAAATATACTCATAATTGAACTATTTTGGATTTGATATGATAAGGCCAGAATACAACAGATCTCCCTCCCTAGTCCCTCCCAGTCCATTTAATGCTGTATTAGCTTTTTTTGGCTGAACTATTGAGCTTACAATGCACCAAAACACTCAGGTCTTTTTAGTCAGATTGAGATTTAACCATCCTTTAGTCCTTGTTGAGCTTGAATTTCTTGCTTTCTCTACTGAGTACTTATGACTCACCAAATTCTAACTCTGGATTATTCCTGGCATACTCATACTCAGTGTGCTGCTGAATGAGCTAAAAGAAGATAGAACCATGCTGAATGGTTCTGTGAGAGGTTTGTTATCTATTTTCAGAGGAGCTGTCAGTATAGAAAGACAAGTCTCACTTCCCACAGCAGTTGTTGGAAAACTTTACTTCTCTTTTAAATCTCTTGTACCTTTTCCTATCTTTCTTCTTAGTACTAGACCTTACTTTATGCTTTACTGAAAAAGACTTTATTCACTCTGCTCTACTCTTCTATTCTCTAGTCTCTGAAGAAGAGAGGCAATGAGAAAAAGAAGAAATCAAAGGAATTAGAACAAACTATAAGGAAATAAAACTCTCACCCTTTGCAGAGGATATGATGGCATACTTAGAGAACTGTAGAGCATCAACTAAAAAAATTACTTGAAATAATTAACATCTTTAGCAAAGTTGCAGAACATAAGAAAAACACATAAATCATCAGCATTTCTTTATATGATCAAGAAAGCCCAACAACGAGATAGAAAGAGAAATTTCATTTAAAATAACTAAACAATAAAAAATCTGCTTTTACTTTCTTCTTTCCCTTATGATCCCTTTGCATTCTGACTTTTGACTTTAATTACTAAAGTGACACTTTTTTCAAATTTACTAGTAATCATTGAATAATGATTCTAAAGTTATCTCCTCTGTCCTCATCTTTCCTGACCTCTCTGCAGCCTTTGATATCATTGACCACTTTGACACTGGTGTATATTGTTTCACTTATGGATATTCTTGACATTGTTTTCTCCTTTTTTTTTTTGCTGTTTTGTGTCATCTGCAGATTTGATAAACATATTATTGATAATGTTAACACTTAGCCAAGCATTTATACCTGAAGTATTCCAGTGGAAACTTTCCAAGCTGACCAGGAATAGATCCAGGAATAATTCTTTGAGTCAAAGTCATTTAATTTAATTATCTTTAAATCCACCTAACTTTACTATCATGTAATTCACTTCTCTTTTTTTCCTAAAAGTGCCATAAGAGATTGTGTAAATTACTTTGCTAACTCTCTAATTATGGCATTCTCCACAACTCTACCATTTAGTTATCTTGTCAAAGGAAATGAGGTTAATCTGGATGAAACTAAGCCGATACCACTTCCATTTCTAAGCGCATACTATCACTTGAACAATGTAAGAAAGTGAAGTCAAGTGCAATAGGCCATTGGTTCCAAAATCTTCCTTTTTGAAAATTGGGGCATTTGCCTTTTTCCAAATCTCTGTGTTCTGTTAGAGGTCACTGAATGTCTCAATTATCACATTTCCTTGTACTCTAGGATCTAGTTTACTGGATTCTGGTGTTTTACATTCAACAAGGACAGCTTTTGTCTTACCACCACCTTATTTGTCTTAAACATCAAATCTTTATTCACCATTTTTGTTCTGTCCTTTCCATTTCCAAGATTTTTTCTTCTCCATCTCATGCAATAGTTAAATGTCTTATGAATGGTGTTCATATTTTCCCCAGGGAAGCTTTTCCAAATCCATTTCAGTTACTCTTAGCTTGCCTTGATAGTTTGCTTTGGGCAGGTATCCAAATAATCGAAGTCACATTGCTACTATATCATGCCTGTGACTTATGACTTCTCTACTCTGCTATCATCTCTGCTTTTTTTTTTTTTTTTTTTTTTTTCTGTTTAGGTGGCTTACTGTATATACTAAGGTGACATTATCGTTTCTATTTCTGCCTCTGTTAACTCTCCCCATATGTTCTCGATCCAGATTTCCCTAGTTTCTGGATTTCCTCACATGCTTTAAGTGTATCATTTTAATCGAGTTCTTTCTCGTATTTAGTACAGTAAATCTTTTGAGTACCCCCTCCCCCAAAAAAATTATCTTCTTTTTTTTTAATATATTTTTTTAAATTATAGCTTTTTATTTACATGATATATGCATAGGTAATTTTTCAGCATTGACAGTTGCAAATCCTTTTGTTCCAACTTTTTTCCCTCCTTCCCCCAGATGGCAGGTTGATCAATCCATGTTAAATATGTTAAGGTATAAGTTAAATACAATATATGTATACATGTCCAAACAGTTATTTTGCTGTATAAAAAGAGTCGGACTTTGAAATAGTATACAATTAGCCTGTAAAGGAAATCATAAATGCAGGCGGGCAAAAATAGAGGAATGGGAATTCTATGTAGTGGTTCATAGTCATCTCCCAGAGTTCTTTCCTTGGGTATAGCTGATTCAGTTCATTATTGCTCTGTTGGAACTGATTTGGTTCATCTCATTGTTGAAGAGGGCTACGTCCATCAGAATTAATCATCATATAGTATTGTTGTTGAAGTATATAATGATCCTCTGGTCTTGCTCATTTTATTCAGCATCAGTTCCTGTAAGTCTCTCCAGGCCTTGCTGAAATCATCCCATTGGTCATTTCTTACCGAACAATAATATTCCATAATATTCATATACCACAATTTATTCAGCCATTCTCCAGTTGATGGGCATCCACTCAGTTTCCAGTTTCTGGCCACTACAAAGAGGGCTGTCACAAACATTCTTGCACATACAGGTCCCTTTCCCTTCTTTAAAATCTCTTTGGGATATAAGCCTACTAGTAACATTGCTGGGTCAAAGGGTAAGCACAGTACAAAAAGCAAGTAGCTTTTTGAGCATAGTTCCAAATTGCTCTCCAGAATGGCTGGATGTATTCACAATTCCACCAGCAATATATCAATGTCCCAGTTTTCCCACATCCCCTCCAACATTCCTCATTATCTTTCCCTGTCATTCTAGCCAGTCTGACAGGTGTGTAGTGGTATCTCAGAGTTGTCTTAATTTGCATTTTTCTGATTAATAATGACTTGGAGCATCTTTTCATGTGGCTAGAAATAGTTTCAATTTCTTCATCTGAGAATTGTCTGTTCATATCCTTTGACCATTTATCCATTGGAGAATGGCTTGATTTCTTATAGATTAGAGTAAATTCTCTATATATTTTGGAAATGAGGCCTTTATCAGAACCTTTGACTGTAAAAATGTTTTCCCAGTTTATTGCTTCCCTTCTAATTTTCTCTGCATTAGTTTTGTTTGTACAAAAACTTTTCAATTTGATATAATCAAAATTTTCTATTTTGTGATCAGTAATGATCTCTAGTTCTTTTTTGGTCATAAATTCCTTCCTCTTCCACAGGTCTGAGAGGTAAACTATCCTATGCTCTTCCAATTTATTTATAATCTCATTCTTTATGCCTAGGTCATGAACCCATTTTGACCTTATCTTGGTTTACGGTGTTAAGTGTGGGCCGATGCCTAGTTTCTGCCATACTAATTTCCAATTTTCCCAGCAATTTTTGTCAAACAGTGAGTTCTTATCCCAAAAGTTGGGGTCTTTGGGTTTGTCAAACACTAGATTATTAAAGTTATTGGCTGTTTTGTCCTTTGAACCTAACCTATTCCACTGATCAACTAGTATATTTCTTAGCCAATACCAAATGGTTTTGTTAACCACTGCTTTATAATATAATTTTAGATCTGGTACAGCTAGGTCATCTTCAAAAAAATTATCTTCTTAATAAATAGCCATTATCATAATCATTCCTTTTGCCCTTCTTTCTTTTTCATTTCAAAAAATATATATCCTTACAGTGCTGAATTCTTCTTGGTCCCATCCCACCAAATTTCAGTGCTTATGAGGACAACCAATAAAAAAATAAGCATATATTAAGCACCTGTTATAGGCTAGGCATCAGCCTAGATTCTGGTAACATAGAGACAAAAATTCTTAAGGAACTTCATTCTACTGGGAAGAAGCATTATGAATACATAAAAATGTTTTCTCAGGCATATTCCTATCTGAGTTTGAACAAAATGGCATTCTACCTTTTTTCAGTTCTCATACTATAAACAAGTGTTCTTTCCTCAATCTTCTTAGTGCCACATTTCCCCACATTTTTGTGCCTTTTATTGGTGATTTTGTTGTTTAAAATGATTCCCAAAGCATAGTGCTATCTAGCATTCTTAAACATCAGAAAACTGTTCAAGCATGGGTGCTAATGGTATTGACTGTGAGTTCTATTGATCAACAATAATACATGCATCCAGAAAAAGGAAGAGATCGTTTATTGTTATGCAACTGAAACTGCTCCAGAAAGTGCTAAGTAAATGTTATGACCAGAGGCTCACAGCCACCCAACTCTGTATTTCTTCTAGTGGCAATAGTACAGTATTCTCTAATTCAGTGTTCACAATGACTTTATAGATTATGTAATTACCTCAGATGACAAGAATCAACTGTAATTTTTGTGGAATGTTAGTAGAGAAGATCAGAAAAGGCCTTATATGTAAAGTGGCCTTTATGCTGAATTTTGAAAGAAATTAGAGATTCTAGAGCATAGATGAGAGATTTATTCTAGGCATGAAGGGGCTTGTGAAAAGGCCTGAAGATGGGAGAGAATGTCATGTGATGAGAACAAGGAGGTCAATGTGACTGGAAAATAGAAGGCATAAAGAATAGTGTGCAGCAAGACTGAAAGGGTGGGCCAAAAGCAGATGGCATAAGGTTTAAGTGCTAAACAGGAATTTGGATGTGGTCCTAGAGGCTCCAGGAAGCCACTGGAGATTTTTGAGTAGGGGATAATATTGTCTGACTCAAACTTTCAAAGTATCACTTTGACAGCTGTGAGAAGGATGGATTGGAGAGGGGAGAAGCTGGAGGCAGGAGACCAATTAAGAAGCCCTTTTAATAGTCCAGTCAGTTCAGTCAAGAAATAATGAGGGTCAGAAAGTGTGTGGTGACCATGTGAGTGCAGAGGAGATAGGTGCAAAAGAAGTTTTAAAGGTTGAAGCAAGATTTGGCAACTGATTAGATATGTGGGAGAATAGAGAATGAAGTCAAATGGAGAATTTATCTTCTTGAATTTGTGAATCAGGTTCTCTAGCTCAACTTGATTCTTTGCCATATTTTGTCGTATGTATGTATAGACATCTAAAGTCACGGGGCTTATGATTGACTCCTTTTGTGTATTTTTTTTTTTTTCTGTTGCTCTTTACTGCTTATATTTTTACTTACTGCTTATATCATATTGTTCTTACTACTTAGAATCTATACCTTCTAGGATATTTAGCTTATTGAATATCCATATGCCATTTTTTTCTTTTCCTTTTTTTAAGCATAGTTAAATTTGCAAGACTCCAGGCAAATAGATTTTTACTAGCCTTTGTTAGGTGTATTCCATCTCTTGTAAGTCTGCCCTTCCTATATTTCAAGCTGTAGTCCATAAGTAGAAGGTTGTTTCATATGCCATCAATTTGTAGATAAATTTGAAGATAAAAAGTAACATAAAGTACATTGTTCTATAAGACTCCATTATGTTATGAGGCAGTTAATTGTTTCTTATAGTGAACTGAAATTAATTTTTTCCTACAACTAACACCCTATAATTAGTCCTGCTCCTTTGGAGTCAAATCAGATCAATAGATATCAAGCAGAATGTTTATTCTTTATTATAATGATAATAATAAAATAAGCTTTCTGAAATATTACAAAAACTAAAAACATTACTCTGAAGTAAGGATAAACTACCATCTCAGATTTAGGTCTTCATACCTAGTTAGCTAGTGCATTATTGATCTCCAAATATAAGTTGTTAGGATAAAATAATGAAATTGTTGTTAAACAGAATATATCAGAACTTATGTGTTCTTTTTTGTTTGTTTGTTTTTTAATTAATTTATTTATTTTAATGCATATTGGTTTGTGAATCATGTTGGGAGAGAAAAATCAGAACAAAATGGAAAAACCATGAGAGAGAAAAAAATAAAAAAGAAGTGAACATAACACGTGTTGATTTACATTCAATCTCCATAATTCTTTTTCTGGATGCATTTTCTGTCCAAAGTTTATTGGGATCAAGTCTTTCAAAGCTGATCATTGCACATTCTTGTTATTATTGTGTACAATGTGTTCTTGGTTCTGCTTATTTTGCTCAGCATCAGTTGACATATTTCTAGCCTTTCTAAAATCAGCTTGTTCATCATTTTTTATAGAACAATAATATTCCATTACCTTCATATACCACAGCTTATTAAGCCATTTCCCAATTGATGGGCATCCACTCTTTTTTCCATTTTTTTGCAACTACAAGAAGAGGTGCTACAAACATTTTTGCATAGATGGGTCCTTTCCCTCCTTTATGATTTTCTTGGGATATAGACCCAGTAATGGCACTGATGGGTCAAAGGGTATGCACAGTTTGATAGCCCTTTGGGCATAGGTCCAGATTACTCTGCAGAATGCTTGGATCATTTTACAATTCCACCAACAATGCATTAGTGTCCCAATTTTCCCACATCCCCTCCAACATTTATCATTACTTTTTCCTGTCATCTTAGCCAACTTGAGAGATGTGAGGTAGTACTTCAGAGTTGTTTGAATTTGCATTTCTCTAATCAATAGTGATTTAGAGCATTTTTTCATATGACTATAGATGGCTTTGATTTTGTCATCTGAAAATTGTCTGTTCATATCCTCTGACATTTATCAGTTGGGAAATGACTTGTATTCTTATAAATTTGACACAGTTCTTTATATGTTTTAGTAACAAGACTACAAGACTTTTATCAGAAACACTGGTTATAAATATTTTTTTCCAGCTTTGTACTTCCCTTTTAATCTTGTTTCTCTCCCTGTCTTTTTTTTTTTTTTCTGTACAAAACTTTCTGTTTGTGCAAAAACTTTTTTAATTTAATGTAATCAAAGTTGTCCATTTTGCTTTTCATAATGTTCTCTAGTTCTCCTTTGGTCATAAATTCCTCCCTTCTCCAAAGGCAAATTTTCCTTTCTCTCCTAATTTGTTTATGGTATCATCCTTTATGCCCAAATCTTGTACTCATTTTGACCTTTTATTGATTGGCATGGGGTGTGAGATATGGGTCTATGCTGAGTTTCTGACATTATTTTCCTGTTTTCCGAGCCATTTTTGTCACATGGTGAGTTCTTATTTCAGAAACTGGACAGAACTTATACCTTCTAATGGGAACTGTCCTTCAGAATCATCACTTCAAAGGGCGCACATTTATTCCAGTGGTACAATCTTTGCTCAGAGTATTTTAGAAGTTCCTCTCTGGGAATTGCCTTCAGGGTCACAAGGAAAATGACCATATTGCTTATTGACTTCAAATCATGTTTATCCATTTTACTCACCAGACCAAACTCTGAATTTCTTGGCTATTTCAAAAAAATCAAATCCATTACCAAAAGTACAAAGATTTCCCACCATCAAAGCTATTGAAAAGCATTTGACTTAGGCTCTGAAAACAATTTCCATAAATGTCATTAAAATAATGCTTATTTCCTGGGCCTTCTAGCAGGTAACAACTTTGAAGGCAGTAGCAATTATTTAGATGACGATGCATGCTAGTATGTTTTTGAAACACGTGCTTAAATCAGATATAAAGTCTTCCTCCTGATGTGAAGTTGACCTCTATGATATTGGAAAAAAATGAATATACAAAGTGTCCATTAAGTCTGTTTGATTCCCTTTTCACTTCTATGGTAGCCTGAAAGAAGGCAGAAAGTGTTGAGAATCACACTATTTCCAGACATTCTGTAAATACTAACTTAACTGTTGACACTCTAAATGGGACATTCTTGTTCAGTGACCAAAGCATGGCCATACTACTGGAGGAACTGAACTATGGTTCAACATTCTGAATATGTGTAACAAGACAAAACTATGTGTCAACATTCTGAATATATGTAACAAGACAAAAGGAAGTTACAGCCCAGTGGAAGCATGGCTCACAGATTCTTCTTTGAAAGGCAAATAAAAGGCTTTGCTGAATTGATTTTGTTTTATGTCCAGTGGCAATGGGAAACATTTCATGGAACATTTGGTCTTCTCATTTTGGTCTCTTATAATAAGTATGTGCTGAAAAATTACCACAAATATAATTGTAGTTTATGCAACATTTTTGTTGCAGAAAATGATAAAATAGGGAAAATCTATGACAAACTTGATAGGATTCTCCAAATAAAATCAATACATAATAGTGACTTTATCACAGAAACATACATATAAAAGGATTGTTCCCAAAATTTTGTCAGAATAGTTTAGCAATGAGAAACAAAAGAGGCCAAAATCTTGTAGGCTATTCAAAAGTCTTATAACAGGATATAACAAAGTTCTTTCCTTGAAGAAAATTCAAGCAGAGTTGATCATTGTGAACACATACAAAAATTGATTTTATTAGGACAGGAAACAACTGATTAGTGATATGAGTGATTCCCAAATCACTGACTTATTAAAGAAAAAAAAAAGCAAGAAAGAATAAAAATGATAAAATAAGGTGCATCTCCAACTTCACCTATTTAAGTGAGGTGCTACAACTAAAAAATGGGAAATGGATAAAATAACAGTAATAACTACTATTTTCTGAAATGTTTACTATAATTAAATCACCACAATAAGGAGACCAGAAAACCCTAGAAACTTCTGTATCCATCAAATACTTTAATTTGCTATTTGGCAAGAGATAGCAGCTGTGGAGAGCCAAATCAAAACAAGTATTTATTAAACACCTACTGTGTTCCAGGAACTGCTCAAAGTATTAAGGGTCTGAAGACAAAAGCAAAACACTCGCAACCCTATAGGTGCCCATTTATAGGTTTCAGATGGAAGCCAAAGGCTTCCGTAGCTAAGTGGACTGGGTACTGGAACTGAGTCCTGAAGAAAACCTGGGATTCAAAAAGACAGAGCTGATAAGTGTGCGGGATGGCCAGTCCAGAAGCACAGGCGTAGGGAAAGAGCGTCACAAGTACAAAATAGTTACATGGCTAGTTTAGATGGGCCAGTATTTGGTGCTTGAAAGGAAATGATTTAAGAGTGGAACCAGTTTGTGAAGTGCTTTAAATGTTCAACAGGAGGTTATATTTCATACTGGAGGTATTAAGGAGTCAATGGAATTTGCTGAGTAAAAATCATTTTGGTTACTTTGTGGAGAATCAGTTGGAAAGGAAAAAGACTTGAGGTAGGAAGAGTGTTTCATAGTTCAGAAAAGATGTGAGTAAGGCCTGAACTCAGATGATGGCTGTGTAAATAGAGAGGAGCATAGATGCAGGAGATGTTATGTAGAGGGAAATGATAGATCTTGGTAATTGATTGGCTCTGTCAGATGAGGAAGAATCTCATTGACACCAAAGGTGTAAGTCTAGATGAATTGGAAAGGTAATATCACAGAAACAGCAAAGTTTAAAAGGAAAGTGTGTTTAGAAGGAAAGATGAAGAATTCTCTTTTGATTGTGTTTAATTTGAGTGAGATGTCTATGAAAGTCATTTTGAAATGAAATACATATTTTGAAGTCAGTATTGGTGATGTGAGGCAGAAAGAGAAATTTGGATTTCATATGTGTATATCTATGAGTCATTTACATAGTTATGAAATAATTATAATTAATGAGAATTCATGAGGTCATGAAATGATAGAATGTAGAGAGAACATAGGAAGAAGTCTAAGATAGAATCCTCAAATCCTGGAGGGTACAGTTATGGGTATCATGAAAAGAAAGACTATCCAGGAAGAGAGTGGTGGTCATGCAACCAAGATTAAGAATAATAAGGATTTCCAAAATGCCATTAGGTTTGGCAATTAGGTCAGTCATTATTAGTAATTTTGAAGATAGCTATTTCACTTGAATGATGATATGAGAAGCCAAATTGAAAATGGTGAATTGAAGAGGGTGAGAGGAGAAATGGAGAAACTGACTTTAGTTGTCTTTACCAAGGAGTTTAGCTGAGAAAGGGAGGAAGGCTTTATAACATAGTAGAATCTAATGAGTTTTGGTTTTGCTTTTTGTTTAGAATGCAAGATATTTGGTCACATTTGTAGGTAATAGGGATGAAAAGACTGAAGATCAGAATAAGAGAAATGGAATGATAGTGTAGGCAGTCTACTAGAGAAGATAGGTAATGAGGTCAAGATAACATATAGTTAGATCCTAAGTAAGAGAAGGACTAGCATCAGAGGCAGCAGTAAAGGAGAAGGTAGCAGGAGATGGTGTCAAGTCACCAAGCACTTATTAAGCATCTTTCAGGTGTCAGACGCTGTGGAAATACAAAGAAAGGCAAAAATAGCCCCTGCTGTCAAGAAGCTCACATACCTCAGGAAAAATAACATGCAAACAACTATATACTTTTTTTAAAATAGCTTTTTATTTACAAGTTTATATGCATGGGTAATTTTACAGCATTGACAATTGCCTAAACTTATGTTCCAATTTTTCCCCTCTTTCCCCCCACCCCCTCCCCTAAATGGCAGGATGACCAATACATGTTAAATATGTTAAAGTATAAATTAAATACAAAATAAGTATCCATGTCTAAACCGTTATTTTGCTGTACAAAAGGAATCGAACTCTGAAATATTGTGCAATTAGTCTGTGAAGGAAATCAAAAATGCAGGCAGGCAAAAATATAGGGATTGGGAATTCTATGTAATGGTTCTTAGTCATCTCCCAGAGTTCTTTCACTAGGTGTAGCTGGTTCAGTTCATTACTGCTCCATTGGAACTGATTTGGTTCATCTCAATGCTGAAGATGGCCAGGTCCATCAGAATTGACAACTATATACTTTTTTTTTTTTTTTTTTACCAGTAGATGTTAAATATATTAAAATATAAATTAGATACACAATAAGTATACATGACCAAACCGTTATTTTGCTGTGCAGAAAGAATTGGACTCTGAAATAGTGTACAATTAGCCTGTGAAGGAAATAAAAAATGCAGGTGGGCAAAAATATAGGGATTGAGAATTCAATGTAATGGCTTTTAGTCATCTCCCAGAGTTCTTTCACTGGGTGTATCTAAGTCAGTTCATTACTGCTCCATTGGAACTGATTTGGTTCATCTCATTGCTGAGGATGGCCAGGTCCATCAGAATTGGTCATCATATAGTATTGTTGTTGGAGTATATAATGATCTCCTGGCCCTGCTCGTTTCACTCAGCATCAGTTCATGTAAGTCTCTCCAAGTCTTTCTGAAATCATCCTGTTGGTCATTTCTTACCGAACAATAATATTCCATAATATTCATATACCACAATTTAATCAGCTATTCTCCAATTGATGGCATCCATTCAGTTTCCAGTTTCTGGCCACTACAAAGAGGGCTGCCACAAATATTCGTGTACATATAGGTCCCTTTCCCTTCTTTAAGATCTCTTTGGGATATAAAGCCAGTAGTAACACTGCTGGATCAAAGGGTATGTGCACAGTTTGATAACTTTTCGAGCATAGTTCCAAATTCCTCTCCAGAATGGTTTTGTTTACAATTCCCCTTTTTATGAAATATTTTTATTTCCCTTCTTCTCCATTCTTTTACCAAGGTTAATTTTGTTTGGTCAAAGTTTTTGAAATTTTGAGGGGGAGAAAGAAAGAAGGAACTTATACAAATCTCTATTTTCTCAGTAAAGTATGAAATGAGGATAAAGGAATTTCATGCTTCTTGATAAAGGAAGTATTCTACTTAAGGGTGTTGGCAAGATCAAGAACGGGACCGTGTCTGTGTAGGTTAATCGGAATGGAAGAGTAGAATTTGAGGGCTGAGTAGATTGAAGAAATGTGGTTAGAACACCACTAATTTAGAAGATCAAATGGTTTGTAAAATCGTAGTGGATGATGATAGAAAAATTTTAAGTAGTATTACTTTAAAAAGAAGCAAATTATAAGGAAAGGAGAGACAGAGAAACAGAGAAAATATTATTTATTAATGATGAACACTTCAATCATCCAGATTTGTTGGAGGTTTCTGAAACAACTCCATAATTTCTTGGCTTACGTAGATGATGATTTCAACTTTCAAATAATGGTAAAAGTAACATGGACTAACTAGTTTCTGGAATGGAAATGGTAGGAACCTAAGGGAAGTGTTGGATCCATTTTAGAATTTGTGATAGAGAAGGAAAGGAAAACTGATTAGGTTTGACCCGTAGCCTAGATTTTTGGAGAGCAGAATTTCAATGGGTTCAGAAAAAATATAGGTAAAATTCTTCTAAAATTCTAGTGGGAAGCTTTGCCCAGGAATATGTTTCAGCTTCCAGTGGGTTTTGCATGTGTTTTCTATCTGAAAATGGAAAAAGATGGCTATGACCACTACTTGGGGATTGATAAGATGATAACAGATTATCAAGAGAAGATAATATTACTTTACATTACCTTGCTTCTCTTTTCTCTGCCAAGGAAAGGCCTTTGGAGAAGAAAATACAAAACAAAATAGTTAATAGGAAGTTGAAATCCCAGATAAATAGGAAGGTATGATATCACATCCCATGCTGAGTTCATGTTGAGTTCAAATCATAAAGTGTTAGTGAAATATATTTCAGGATGATCAACTGTGAAACTCAGCTAATCTGATATTGACAATTACCCAAGGCAGTTCCAAAATAATCATTATGAAAGATGCTATCTACCTCCAGAGAGAACTTTCCTAAGTTCTGGTTGCAGAATAAAACATTTCCCCCCCCCCCCCCACCTTCCATATTTTTTATTTTATTTTGTTGGTGTTTTCTTTTGTAGCACAGCTAATATGGAAATGTTTTACATGACTTCACATGTATTATATTAAGTCATTTATTTGTCTTCTCAAAACAGGGAGAAGGATAGAATTTAGAACCTAAAATTTTTTTAGATGGTTGTTAATTTTTTTACATGTAATTGGAAAATATTAAGTAAATAATATGATTTTAAAAAAAAGAAATATTGGCAAAGACCTTTAAAAAACAGTATATCCCAGGGTATTAGAGTCCTTGGTAAATATGATTGCTAAGCTACTGTTTATAATCTTTGAAAAAAATTGTAGTGAGCAAGAGACACACTTAAGACACACTAAGTATTAGAAGATAGTTGTCCCCGTTGTCGAAAAAGAAAGAGAATGGATCCTGCAAACTATAGGTCTCTAAACTTGACTTTTCTTTTTTGGTATAATTCTAAAATGGATCATTAAGAAATAAAGGAAATTTCTATCAATAAAGAAAAAGCTTTAACAGATTGTTATATGAATGTGATAGAATATCATTCTGCTGTAAGAAATAACTATAAAGTTTAGGTAAGAAGAAAGGGGATGAATATGAATTGATATAAAGAAGATCCAGGAAAACAATGTATGGGTTAGAAAAACATTTATTAAGCACTGACTGTGTACCAATCTCTAGGAATACAAATAAAAACCCATATAACCCTTGCGTTTAATTACAGAGAAAGTCCTTAGTAGTTCAGCAACAGAGGTGATAACAAGGGCCAGAGGTTTTTAGGTTACATTGTCTAGAAAGGAAGATAATGGTGGGATCTGGATTGGTGAAGTGACCACGAAAATGTAAATAGAATCCAGAAATGAAACTGAATTATCCATAATTAAATAATCTATCTTAGCCCCAAAGAGGAGAAAATGTGCTTCTTTTCCTTCCTTCCCTCCCTAATTTTGCTGAAGTGCTTTTTTTTTCTTTCTAAAACTTTGTTACTAAGGATAATCCATTGGGAGGGAGACAGAGGAAGGATATTTTAAAAATGAAGGTGATATTGAAAAAAAAATCATTAAAAATGTCATGGATTAAGATAAGGTCAAAATGGGTTCATGACCTAGGCATAAAGAATGAGATTATAAATAAATTAGAAGAACATAGAATAGTTTACCTCTCAGACCTGTGGAGGAGAAAGGAGTTTGTGACCAAAGAAGAGCTAGAGATCATTATTGATCACAAAATAGATTTTGATTATATTAAGTTAAAAAGGTTTTGCATAAACAAAACTAATGCAGACAAGATTAGAGCAATAAACTGGGAAAACGTTTTTACATTCAAAGGTTCTGATAAAGGCTTCATTTTCAAAATACATAGAGAATTGACTAAGATTTATAAGAAATCAAGCCATTCTCCAGTCGATAAATGGTCAAAGGATATGAACAGACAATTTTCAGAAAAAGAAATTGAAACTATTTCTTAAAAATTTTTGAGCATTGAAAAGGTGCTCCAAATCACAGAGAAATCCAAATTAAGACAACTCTGAGCTATCACTATACACCTCTCAGATTGGCTAAGATGATAGGAAAAGATAATAAACAATTTGGAGGGAATTGGGAAAATTGGTGATTGGCAATCAACCCGAACAATTTGGCTATATAAAAGTTATCAAACTGGGCATACCCTTTGATCCAGCAGTGTTTCTACCCACATGTGCAAAAAAATGTTTGTGGCAGCTCTTTTTGTAGTGGCAAGAAACTGGATATTGAGTGGATGCCTATCAACTAGAGAATGCCTAAATAAATTGTGGTGTATGAATGTTATGGAATATTATTGTTCTGTAAGAAATGACCAGCAGGATGATTTCAGAGACCTGAGACACATGAACATCTGATAAAAAAACAGAACCAGGAGATCATTGTACATGGCAACAAGACTATACAAAGATCATTTCTGATGGACGAGGCTCTCTTCAACAATAAGATGATTCAAACCAATTCCAACTGTTCAGTAATGAAGAGAGTCATCCACATCCAGAGAAAGAACTATGGGAAATGAGTCTGGACAACAACATAGCATTTACACTCTTTCTGTTATTGTTTGCTTGCATTTTTATTTTCCTTCTCAGGTTTTTTTTTTCTTTCTTTCTAGATCCGATTTTTCTTGTGCAGCAAGATAACTATATAAATATGTATATATATATATATTGGATTTAACATATTTAACACGTAGTGGATTACCTGCCATCCTAGGGTGGGGAAAAGGAGGGAAAATTTTGGAACAGAAGATTCTGTAAGGGTGTAAAGTCAGGCTAGCTCCCTGGAAGGCCTCAGGGCCAGCCAGAGTCAAAATTCCTTGGTCTTTAGGGGGAGAAGTGAAGGAGGCAGGCAAGCAGAATCCTGGATTCTGGAGCCCAGAGTCACCAACCTCCCTCCTTCTCATCCCACCCACCAAATCACTCTACTTCTCTTCCCCTCCCCCCCTTGCTAAAATTATCTTCTTAACACCAAACATTCAGCAAGCACCAATGGTGGAAAAACCAAAATTATCCCATTTTACCAAATTGTAATTAAAAGTACCTGTTTGTCTTAACTTACCTTTTGGCATTTCAGTCCTCTACACCAGGGTCAGTGTTGAAAAATTACCCATGCATATGTTTTGTAAATAAAAAGCTATACTACTAATAAAAAAAAAATGTAGTAGATTTTAAGGCATTGTCATAGATATCTGGAAAAAAGTGTCACCCCCAAATTTTATTAAGAACAGGCAATTGGAATTAAGACTTCCCAAGATCACCCAACATAACTTTAATTTTTTGTGGCTGGATTTGAACTCAGGGCCTCCTGACTCCAGGACCAATGCTATATCCGTTGCACCATCTAATTGCCCCAGCTAGTGCCACTTTTTGACAGGCATATTAGATTGGTAGGTCAGGGCAATATTTAGATACAATTTTCCTAGACTCTATTAATAGTGTTTGGCAAATCCATTATGTTATTCTTAAGATGATATGGTGAGAGAAGAGAAATGAGAAAGAGTCAGTAGTATAGTTAGATGAATTCAAAAGTGGTTAAATGACCGTATGTCCAAAATATATTAATGTTCCTTTCATTTTCAAAAGCAAATCTTTCTTGAAATGTATTTTAAAATCAGCAAGTCAGGGAGTTCATTTGGGGAAATAAATCAGTCTTTACTCAGTGAAGAAGGAGGAGGTAAAAGAAGAAATCGGCGATAACAATGTTGCACTAGCTAACCAGCACCACACAACCAGCAATAGGAGAAAGAACCACCCAATCTCCCACTTCTCTTCCTGTTCCTCTCTCTCCTCCACCCCCCAAAAATTCATTTCCACAACATATCAGGACTTCACACAGAAAGTGGCAAGGACCATTCTTTATCAATCTTTATATTAAAAGTATAGTCAATTACTATTTACCTCATGTACTTGGGAAACCTCATGCATCAACTCAAACCTCAACCCATTACATCCCCCCTTTCTTTAAGAACACAGGTGGGTCTTCCCCGACTCCTCAGGGAGGTCAGACCCCAAGGGGTATCACACCTCCTTAACTTCTCAGGAAGGAGGTAGGGGAAAAGCAATAAAGGAGGTGATAACAGCCTCCCACTTCTCAGAAAGGGTGAAAGCACTAAAAAGGAGATATCACGCCCCCCTGACATCTCAGGAAGGGAGATGAAAACACCAAAGGGAAAAGGGGGGTTGCGCGGGGTTTCTGGGCTGAAGGGTCTTTTTACACAAACCCATCAACATGGGAGGTAAACACAAGCAATAGCAATAGCAGAGGCTATTAGGGAAACCTCCCCACGTCAGTCAGGCCATGTGGTGTAACAAACATGTTGTCATAATAGCGGCAAAAACAATATAAATCAACATGGTGTTGGAAAAGATCACCAAGTTCTAGAAGGATATGTAAACAGTCACACATACACCCTTCTTCAACCCAAAAGAAGTCCAAAACAATCTATTTCCATTTTTCAATGTCAGTGAATCCAATGATCCCCCTAGTTTTTAAGTCCTCCAAAGTCTTTTTATGTGTTAGGAATCCAATGATTCCAGCAGATTTTAAAAGTCCTGTAACAGTCTTATCATTTCTCAAAATCAATGATTCCCTGAGGGTTTTAAATCCAACAATCTTTGATGTCCATGAGTCAACGCCATAACTGCCCCTCTTTCAATGGTACCAATCAGCAACAGAACCACCAGTCTTCTTGAGTCTTCTCCTTTGTTTCAAGGTCTGCTCTGTCTCTCTCCGATGGAAATCGAATATGCCCGTTGGCACCCATCTGATTCCTTCTCCACCTGAGAGATACAAAAACCCTCTCCCCCAAAAGCGGTTGCCTTTGGTCCTTTCCATTCACCACTTTCTGGGTCTCTCCACATACCTGGCGATTATCTAAAGATGTGGGGCTCTTGCACTGGACACACCTTCCAGTGGTTATAAAACCTTCTGCTGGGCCAGTGCATCTTTGTCAAAAATCAATTTCTTGATTAATTTTTAATAGTATAAAGACTAGATTTAGAATTCTTTAGGGTTACCTTGCTCCCCCCTTTCTTTTGTTTTTGGAGGGCGTCAAACTCTGTTTCTCCTCTCCACTTTCCTTTTCCTTGGGATTGAAAAGGTATGCCCGTGGTGTTAAAATCATACTTCACAAAAGTGTAAAAAATTTTGGAATATAAGCAGGACCCATTGTCTTCTTTTTTCTTGTGGCACCATAATGCAAATGCTTGTATGAAATTCAGTGACCATGGGCTGTCTCTTTTTTGCTTTTCAAAAGTGAATCCCGAAAAGGGTGTCTAACAATGTGGATGAAAGACAGATGACAAAAGATTTATAATGGGTCCATCCATTTGCCAGATTTCATTGGGTCTCAAACCACAAGGGTTCTTCCCTGGGGCGTGTAGGGGCGTGGAAAGGAAGGCAAATACAGGCTTTTACTATCTCCTGGCTTCCTCTTTTTATTCAAATTGTAAATGAAAGCTCAAGCACCTGATGATATTTAGAATAAGATCCTGGGCTTTTGTGGAACAAAGGGTAGACCAACTGTTGAAAGGCTATCTGCCGATTGCCATCAAAATGGGACCTGAAGTCCACATAGAGTGGACGAAATATAGATCTTACCTGGATGCTTTCTCACTTGCTCTTGAAGTTTCTTAAAAAGCTGATATATTAGAGGCTGCAAATTTTATTTGGGCTGTGGCAATTCTTTGTACCCACCTACGATAGGCGAATCAGATATTAATTTATGTCTCCTGGATAATAATAAAACTAGAATGATCGCGTACAATTCATTCTGCTGAGTGGACTGAAAAGTTCTGACTACTCTCTTTATAGTTAGATCATGAGAATACACAGTGCAAATATTATATGTTTGGATGCATCCGTGAAGATAGTTGGTCCTTTAAGAGAAACTTTAGAAACTTTTTCTTCAAGAATCCATCGCCAATTATGTAATAGTCTAATTATCTTTAATGGAGACCCATGTAAAAAATTAGGAGCCATGGCTAATTTGTGTATTGGTATAAAAGGTGTATATCTTGTCAGGTCTTGTCCCAGATAATTGTACTGCTCGCTTAGTGGCCTTTAATAAAATTCTAGCCACAAGCACTGGGTAGAATGAGGCTTTGTTCTGGTTTGTGCGGAGGTTCCCCCTCTATCCACCTGCTCCTTGATGAAGGACTGCTGTGGGGTGCCTTTTTTGCCAAAATGAATATCTCCAAGGGTTTTGGTGACTCTTTCAACCACATTGGATAAAGGCCAGTTCAACTTCTCTTAAAGCCTTTTGAGCTTTTGTAAGCTGGTGTGGTGAATTTAAAGCACTGTCTCCCCTTAAAATGTCATATAACGGTTTTAACTGATAGGTAGTCAAACCTAACACTGGTTGCATCCATTGGATATCTCCTATCAATTTCTGAAAAATTCAATGTGTTTGCTTTTCTGTTCTTAAGGACAGTTTTGAATTTAAGCACCTTAGGTATACTTCATATCTTAAATATTGAAAAGGACATGTCTTTGAATTTTTCTGGTTATTATAATTTTTGTTTCTTTGGTGTTTTTGGTATTTTTAGACATCTTCTAACATTTTTTTCCTCAGGTACATCCCAAAATGTCATCCATGTAATGTAATCCCTTAACTTTTGGGGCTTTTCTTACTAGCAGGACACAGCAGCATACATTTGAACATAGTAGGGCTGTTTTTTCATTCCCTGTGGCAAAACTGTCCATTCATATCTTTTATAAGGCTCAGCTAAGTTAAGGCTGGGCACGAAAAGGCAAATCTTTTCATATCCTCCTTATCAGAGGGATAGAATAGAAACAGTCTTTAATATCTATGACCCAAAGAGGCCATTCTCTAAACTGAGTGGGAATGGAAGTCCAGGTGAAGGTTCCCATAGTTTCCATCTGTTCATTCCTTTTCTTAAATCCGTTAACATCCTCCATTTTCCAGATTTCTTTTTCACAACAAAAACACGTTCCCAAGGACTGGGATTCAAAGTCCAATTCAAGGACTTAGAGAAGGTTTTAAAAGTGTCCTTGGTAAGCTGCTCCTGTACATATCTAATAAGGCCTGAATTTTGTTCTTAAGGGCCACTGCTCTTACCACTGGGTTATCGTTTTCCATTGGATAGGAAGGTGAAAGTGTTGGCAGGGCTTCAACAGCAGCCCTGCAAAAACTCTCATTTTTAACCTAATTGCTGTAAAAGCTTCTTCCCCACAGATTGATAGGGATTTTTTCAACTATAAAAGGGGTAAAAAACTCCTGTTTGCCTTAAAAATCCATCTCATAGGGGCAGCATTAACTTAGCTCTATTATCCCCCCTACACCAACAGAGGGTGCCAATCTTTGGCCAGTGCTGGGCCAATTGGCACCTCTAATGACCGTCCGATCTGCACCAGTGTCTCCAATCCTTAATGGGAGGCCATTTTATGTAATGGCTGGTGGTCAGTTTTCACTCTGTATATTGCTGGTTTTGTGATCTGTTGGAATCTGGGTGACTATCCCAAGCTGCTTATTAGGTTCTGTTAGTAAACCGTGCTACTATTTCTCCTGGGTGATAAGTCCACATTGTCTGCCTTATTGGTGACTGGGATTTATCACACATTCCCCAGTTTCCCACATCGTGTGGGATGCCACTCTCAGGAGGTAAAATGGTCAAGCCTACTGTCCTGGAGGCAAGGGATCCATAGGTTGGAAGGAACAGATTTCCCACCTCTCCAGGGGTATCTCAGTTGTCTCACTGCACAACCTTTTTCCCTAATTGTAATCCCTTTCTCCCATCATTAAAGCTTCCCTGGCATTGCCATGTCGGTATTGACTTCTAAAGGCACTCTCTGGGTGCCCTTGGCTCCATCTCCCCAAGTGTTTTGCCTGGGGCTGGGCCTTCATCCTGTTTCCCTGAACCTGTCCATTCGAGGCCCAATGGAAGCCTCTTTTTTTGACAGGGGTACTGGGTCTTTTCTCCCACCCTGCTTTCTCCTCTGCCTCTTACCAACATTGGCTTTCAGATGCCTTTACCACCACAAAAAGCATTGGCGTTCTCTCTAAAGTCCCTTCGGAAGGGACCCTGTCTACCATGTTTGGGATCTTGGGAAGTCCATCTAGTCTGGGTATAAAAGGCATTTGTCCCTTGGGCACACATCTTTCTCCTCTAAAAAGGAGCATCCCCATGATCTAATATAATCCCTTTTCACCTCATTAGCATTTTTCAAGTTCCCTTATTAAAAACATCTGTTGATGAATTTTCCCCATTAGTTCTTTGTAGCAGTCTGCAGGATCCCACAAATAAAAGTTCAGGCCTTTGTTTTTTTTATGAAGAGCCTCACCTTTTCATTTTTATTGTGAATGAAGTCACGCTTTGATAGCATTAGCAGCAATTCACTCATATGCTGCTCTGGATAATCAATCTGTGTTGGGCGTTGCATGGACCTATACCTGTTATAGGTCATGGTGTCGGCAGCAGCATTTGACTATTTTTTGGGCTTTATCCTACAGAGCTCATATTTCAGAAAGCCATATGTAATTTTGTCAGGTTCTAGGCATACCCTTGCTATAGATTTCCAGTCATTGGGGTCAAGATTTCAAAGGCAAATTCTGTAATAGCATCTTAACATAAGCTGATGTAGCCCCATAAAGAGTGCAAGCCTTTTTCAGGTCTTTGATGATTTCTATGTTAAAAGGGGCGTATCTTCGACTTTGTTGACCGGAGGCATTAAACTGGGAAATTACAGGAAAGATATGTGGCTGGAGCTCCCTGACGTCCACGCCCTTTTCTTTGGCCTTCATTAAGCCCTCTTGTAATCTACTCATAATTGGATACTGGGGATGCTGGGGGGGAGGTGCTGGTGCTGTCACTGCCCCCCCACTGCCCCTCCTCCCTCCATCCTGGAGGGTGGAGTTGATGGAGGAGATTCAATCACTTGCTCCTGAGGTGGGGCTGAAGCTGCCTCCTGAGGTGGAAAGTCACCACACCCTTGCTCACTTAAGTCTCCATGCCCTGTGGGGATATGGTCATTAATCTCTTCATTGCCTTCCTCCTTAATATCAGGCCTCCCTCTTTGGCTACTCTGAGCGGGAGCAATGGGTTTTTTCCTTCTTCTAGGGATAGGGTTTCTTAATGCTAACTGAATTATATTGTATAAATAAAATACCTCGATGGAAATTGAATGAGGACCGTTTTCATTGTAATATGCAGACATCTGTTGTCCAACCAGGGACCAGATCTCTCGAGAGATCTGCTCCTGCTCTACGAACCAAGGGGAGATGCGGTTTAATGTACCCAGAAGTCTAGCTACCTGTTCCCAAGTTATAAGTAGCCCTTGTCCTTCTATCAGCTTAAGCATGCTTTCTATAGCACCACTAGTGGGTGGGGTTGGTGGGGTTGAAGGGGTTGAAGGGGTTGGGGGCGGGGATGGAGAGTCTTTAGCTAGCATTTGTCCCATTTTAGCCAAAAAAAAAAAAAAAAGATTACTGGTTTAGTTTTTAAGAAAATAAGTTCCCTGTTTGTCTATTAACAATACTCACCCAAGTTCCTGGTCACTGGAGACTTCTTCAGTCCTTGGTTCCCACCGTTGGGCGCCAAATGTGAAGACCGTGTATTTTTAAAATCAGCAGGAGTCAGGAGTTCAGGTTAGGGGAAAATCGTCAGTCTTTATTCTCAGTGAAGAAGGATCGGAGGTGGAAGAGAATCGGCGATAGCAATGTGTGCAGCTGAGTCAAGAAGCTAGCTAGACCAGCAGCCACACGACCAGCAGCTAGGAGAAAGGAACCAGGCCCAATCTCTCCCAGCTTCTCTTCCTGTTCCTCTCTCTGCCTCCACCCACCAAAATCGTCATTTCCTGTACAACACATCAGGACTTGCACAGAGAGTGGGCAGGGACCATTCTTTATCCAGTCATGTATATTAATAGAGTTTAGTCCAATTACTATTTAGCCTCATGTACTTGGGACCTCAGTGCCTCAACTCAAACCTCAGTTTATTACACTTTGCAAGACTCTCTTTGACCCTGTAGTATTTAATATTGTCAATGGCTTAGTTGAAGTTAAGTACGGAGGGCAGACTTTGTTACATATATAGACACAAAGCTCAGAAAGATAGCTAACAAAATGGGTGAAAGAATTGGGATGCAAAAAGATCTCATCAGACAAAAACATCAGACATAAATAAGATTATTGAATAGGAATAAATGTGAAGTCTTACACTTAAGTTCAGAAAATCAGTATCATAGTTACAAGATGGGGAAAGGTAGACATTACTTTGTCTGAAAAAAAGATCTTTGGTCTTTTGATTTAAGTTTGAAGTTAGTCACTAATATGGTAAGACAACTAAAAGAGCGAAGTCTTTTAAAAAAATTAATAATAGCTTTTTATTTTTCAAAATACATGCAAAGATAGTTTTTCAGCATTCACCTTTGCTAAACCTTGTGTTCTAAATTTTTCTTTCTCCCTCCTCATCTCCCCCCTCCTCTAGACAGTAATCCAATAAAGATTAAACATGTGCAATTCTTGAGCTAATAGTCTTTTCCTAAAGAACATGGACTAGCTAGACTGAAAGCAGGATGAAGAAGCATCTGGATATATCCTGCTGTACAAGGATTAATTCAAGCAACTAGTTAGTGATGTTTAGAGAGCAGAGACTTGTATTCAAGTATTTGAAGAGCTATCACTTGGAAAGGGCAATTCCCTAGACTTGATCTGCTTGACCTCAGTAGACAGACGGAGGGGCAGTCAGAAGTTGAATAGACATAGATTTGGAGAATAGGCTGATTTAGAAAGAAAATGGGTCTGAAGACCTAAGTAAAAGGAAGTCTAAAAGTTGTGACCACATTTTCAGCTAATAAAGCTGGATCTCTGAAAGGAGATACTGTTGTTAAGTTAAAGTTAAGTGATCACATCTCACATAGAACTGGTATACAGAGCTGGCCTCCTTTGAATGCCATAAGTATCATGTTAATTAAATAGTATTTTTATAAACTTCAATTTCTTGTGCCTGCTTGAAAGAATATGAACTAATCCAAAGGTATTTACATAATTGCTTTCTTGACCAGTTGATAGGTTGCTTGCAAGTCCAGATGCCATTGTGTGTCCTGACTCGTAGTTATTACTTTTTAAAATAAACTTTGGCTTAGGTTGTGACTTGGTTAATAATAAAACAGAAATTGGTATTTGAAAGATTTATGCTTAACTTATTCTCTACTGGTAAGAATAGCACTTCAAGAGAAAACAAATTGATCCTTAAGCCACACTTAAAAGTATTTAACTGAGTTAAGGTAAGGATGATTGTTAAAACATATCCTTTAATTCCATTCAGGATTAAAAGTGTTTTAAAGAAAAAGCTATTAAGAGTTTCAGAGAACTTTTGTTACTTAGTACATTAGGATTTTTAGGTAGTCTGGTGAAATTCCTTTGCTATATTTTATTAAGGCACTTATTTGAATTTGAGATATATTTGAATCATATTGAAGGGCATCATGGATGCTAGAAACTAATTCTTTCTCTTTTGATAGCTTGGATATCAGCAACTTGTATGGATGTTCTATCCAGAGCTACCCTCATATTTCCTATAATTCTTTGCTGACAGAACAGAATAGACAGAAAGAGCAAGAACCTAGAATACTGATAGGGAAACTTATACTGGCAGGTACCTGCAGGCGTTTTTGTGGGTAGTAGGTATGCCAGTCTAGTCTTTTTTCTTTCAAACAGCCCTGGCAGAAATTGACAGATTAATAGTGGGTTTTAACATGCTCATTTGTTGAAATTGAAATATTATATAAAATGAAATAAGAAGATATATCAGATTTATAGCCAAGTAACAATAGATGAGTTTGAGGGAGAGGAAAAAACAGTGTGAAACAAGTCAGAGAGGAATGAAGCACTTCTTTATTATTTATTTATTTTATAATTTTTTATTTACAATCTATATGCATGGGTAATTTTTCAGCATTGAAATTGCAAAACAATTCCCCTTTTGTTACAATTTTTCCCCTTCTTCCCCCACCCCCTCTCCCAGATGGCAGGTTGACCAATACATGTAAAATATGTTAAAGTATAAGTTAAATACAATATATGTATATATGTCCATACAGTTAATTTGAAGCACTTCTTTAAAAGAAGAAAGAAAAAATGTTCATTAAAATCAAAAGTGTTTATGAAAGTCTAGATGAAAAGGAAAATTGCAGATTTAGATATTGAAGGGAGGAGAGCAGGAGTTTGAGGAAGAGATATAGAATTCGGTGGTGGCTTTTTAAAGATGGAGACAAAATCACAGAATCCAAGTTTGAAGAGATTTTGAGTCTGAAACCTTTACATGAAATCTATACAACATCCTACCAAATAGCCAGTCTTTAGTTGAAAATATCTGACGGAACTTACTACTTTCAAAAGTCTGCTTAAATCTAGCAGAGCAGTAAAATAAGGACAAACCACTGATAAGGAAAGGATTTGATTATAGTGACAGTGATAAATATATTAGGAGGAAAAAGAGATATAAGATTGAGAGTATATAGAACCCATTAGATTATACATTGAGAATGTGAAGGAATTTTAAAAGCTATCTAGTTCAAATTCTTCATTTTACAAATTAAAATGCCAAAACTTAGAGATGTTAAGTGACATACCAAAGCTCTATATAGACATTGGATCAAATAGAGGAAATGATGAGAAGAGCAGGAATATGAGGCTATATAAACGTGAATTGAAAGGAATCATTCATGCTTATTAGAAAATGTATTAATCTCCATTTCAGTTATTCTAGTTCCTCTTACCCAGCCCTAGGTTCTCAATTATCCTTTAAGTAAAAGATCATTAATACCAGATTGATACTTTTTTCCCCCTAAATGTAAACATATTTGAAAGAGCATTTTAAAAAAGGAGAGCTTTAGTTACAAAATGTGTGATAGTCTTGGTGTTTTGTGACAAATTTAAGGTTTATCTTTTCCTGAGGATCTCTAGAATCTTTCCCTTAGATCAAAAAAAAAATGTACTTGTCCAATGATCAGTTCAGAATTGATTGGTTTGAATATTTTTTTTTGACTCAAAGAAGCCAGAAAACTTCTTGGCTGCAATTTTCAAGAAACACAAATTTTTATTGTGCTTTGAAATTAATAGTTCTGTAGTCGAATGAGTCCTTGGACATAACCTTCTATCATTTGGGCATGGACCAATAGTGGGTCAGAAATCATGTTTTTATTTGTATTGAAGTGGCATGAGTTAGACTATCAGCTTTAGATAGGCCAGTTGATCAGATAGAAGGAAGCAGGTAATAGCAATCTAATTGTCTAATAGACTAGATGGCTATTATTGGTCAACAACTATCTTTTTGAGGCAATGTAGTTGAATTTCTAAGTTGAATGAGCAATCGTATATTTTACTTTTACCCTGCTTACATTGCTAACACATTAATTCAATACCCCATTGGCAGTTTGTCTGGGTTCATAGACTCAAAATTTCAGTATGACCAGTTTGGACCTTTTTCTTTATGACTTTGAACTAATGTGGAGCTAAGATATCAGAATGGTCAAGAATCAAAACATATTCCATCTTTTAAGTCCTCCAAGGCATAGGTCTGGAGCTTTTGGTTATCTTTGCTTCTTTTGAGAGACAAAACTTTTGTGTAATTTAAAAATTTTCAGTTACCTTCCTCTTCTCCCTCACTCCCCCAACAATCAAAAACGAGGTTTCACATGATCTATATTTCCCACTATATTTTTCCTTTACTTTCATTCAGTGATGATAATCTTTTATTAATAATTTTTTAGTATAAAGAATTACAAAGAATTTTTTAAAGTCAGCAAAATTAAACGTATTTTTAAAAATTGTGTTACAGTGAATATTCTAATTCATAGTCTTTTACCTCTGTTAAAAAATATATATATATATATTTAATATATATACATGATGAGAAATATCTTCTCATTTCTCAAATATGGTCATTATAATTTCATGGCATCTAGTTTTAGTTGTTTTTGTTTTGTTTTTTCCATTTACAATTGTTATAGTCCTTGTATAAGTTGTCTTTGTGGTTCTGCTTATTCTGTTTAATGTCTATTCATTTAAATGTTTCCATATTTCACTATAGTCATCAAGTTTATAATTTTTTACAATAATATTTCATTATAGTTATAGTCCTTCCTCATCTATACGCATCAATAAATATTCATTTCCAATTTACTACCACAAAAAGTTTGCCTATCATTATTTTTGTATATATGATTACTTTGTTCTTAATCATTGACCTCCTTGAAATACATGCCTAGTAACGTACAAAAGGAGAGGACCTTTAGATTTTTTTCCATTAAAAATTTTATATTGCTTTCCAAAATGATCAGAACATTTCATAGTTCCATCAATATTGCATAGGTGTGAGGAGAAACTTCAGACTTGTTTTCATTGTTATTTCTCTTTACTATTAGTCATCTGGAACATTTGTTCATATATTTTGATAACTTATCTATTGGAGAGTGGTTTTTGCCATTGATATTTTTGGTAGTTGTCCATGTATGATGACCATCAAGTATCAAGGTGAACATGAAGTAAGGAAAAGAGCTTTGGACTTGGAGTTAGGAAAATCTGGCTTCAAACCCCACTTATCTCTTTAACTTGGGCAAATCAATTAACTTCTCTGAGCTTCAGTTTCCTCATCTGTAAAGTAAAGAGATTAGATTTGGCCTTTAAATTCCCTACCTGCTCTGTCTGTGATTTATGATATTTGATTCAAAGATTTTTCTTTTCTCTAGTTGACCACCATTCTTTTCTCCTCGTTGTATTAATTTTGTTTGTAACAAGATTTTCAATTTAATGCAATGCAAATTAGTATTTTTTGTTTTGTAATTGGCTCCATATCTTCTTTGATTAAGAATTCTCACCTTTTCTGCCTAGGATGACTGCCTGAAAGGAGGCACACTGTTCATTTCCCAAAAAACTGCTTCAGCAAAACCCTGCAATTCCCAGAAGACCAAATAGTGATCAAGAAATTCAGTGAGAAAATATAATACATGACTATTTCTTCCCAAAAATTCTGTAAAAAGTCAGCCAGAAGCCCATAGGCAACAGGAAAGGGAGCATCCATTGAAGCTAGCCCAAATGTAGGCAAACAAGCTTGCAAAGACAAATGTAGATGGTAGGCTTTGTCTGGAGGCAGAAAAAGAAAGTCTCAGGATATGGAAACCCTGGGTTGAGGCAGTGACCAATGTAACTTAAGGCTTAGACTAAGATTCCCAAGGACTCCATGATCACTAGCACTCTGTTCTGAGACACTTGATGGAAGGCCCTGAAGGTCTGGGGTTCTGAACCTCAAAAGTCCAGGGGAAGCTAACTCCAGGAGGTAGAGGTCATTCCAGGAACCCAGATGACTGAAGGGAAAAACTTAAGTAAAGCCAGCCACCCTTCAGAATTATAGCTTGATGACAGAGGCTAATTCTGGCACAAAGTTCCAATTCAGGAATTAGAGGAATAAATCAAAGAATACACCAACATATTTTAACGAGAGAGAGAGAATGTGCGTGTGTATGTATTATAGTAGCTCTAAAGATCCTACACATAACACAGATAAACAAGGAAGGAAGTAACTATGAAACAAGAATGGCTTTTCCATAAGGATTACATGAGTACCTATTAAAAAAAAAATAAAACAAGAAATTTAAAAACTTAATAAAAACTCTAGAAGAAAGAATTGGAAGGCGAGTAGCCTAGGAGAGAGAGTGGTAAATTTTACTTGACATACACCCTGAAAAAGACTATATCAAACAACTCCTTAATCAAATCAAAAGATTTTTTTAAATGAAAGAAAATTTAAAATATATGGTATCAAAAGCAACTAACCTAGAAACACAGGTCAAGGCAAAATAATTACAAATGATTCTTGAAAGCCATGATTTCACCACTCTAACCACCTATCACCCAAAGAAATCAGAAATAAAAACTATCTAGATCTATTGAAAGAGAGGCAAAGTGAAAATAGGAGTAATCTACTTGTGGCCTCCTGAAAGAAATCTCAAAAATGAAAAAATCCTAGAAATGTCATAATCAAAAGTCCAAAACTCTCATGTCAAAGAAAAAAAATATATTTTAAACATGCAGAGAAAGAAGCACTAAAGGAACCAGTCAGACCTGTCAGCTTTTCTTTTTTAATTTGTTTTTGTTTTGCAGGGAATTGGGGTTAAGTGACTTCCTCAGGAACACACAGCTAAGAACTGTTAAGTGTCTGAGAGATAGCATTTGAACTCAGGTCTTCCTGACTTCAGGGTTGGTGCTCTGTCTACTGCGCCTTCTAGCTGCCCCTAAGCTTTTTCTCTTAACAAGAGATCTTGGAGTAGAGTTTTCTAAAAGGCAAAAGATAGACAACCAAGGGTAATTTACTTAATAAAATTGAATATAATCCCAGCAGGGAAAGGAAGGGTTGCATTGTTGATGCAGCAGAGGACTTTAAATTTCCCCAAGGTGGGGAATAAAAGGGAAAGAAAGAAAAGTCCAGTAGGACTGAGTAGGAACTTTGAAATACAAACAGAAAAGACAAGTAAAACCTAGAGAAATTAAGTAGTTGTAAGGGACTGTATGATGATGTAGTGCTAACTGTAATGGGGGGATTAAAAACAAAAGTCTCTTCAGAAGTATCTTCAAAAGGTATTAAAAAATTTATTTAAGAAAAACAAGAAAAAAAAAAGAATGTGAGGATGACTTGGTTTTATTTTGAGGGTTTTAAGGGGGGAGAAGGAAGGATAAAAGAAATAAATTAGAAAGGAGGAAGAAGAAGCTGGGACTTGATTTTTCTCATGATTAAAGTGAATGAAAAAAAAGTACACAAACAGAGAGAGGTGGGAGGTCAGGAAGAAGGGCACCTGATCAGAAAAACTTCACTCTTTTCTAAGGAAGCTGGTACATACAGTTTGATCTAGAAATATATCAAACTTAACATATAGGGATGGAGATGACAGATTAAGAGGGAAGGAATAGTAAAAAAACCAACAACTTCCCCGTGTTCCCAATTTCCTGTTCCTGAAGTATGAATTTCAGTAAAAAAAAAAAAAAACTAGACTCCTAGGTGTACAGCTATCAGTAAGAAAATGGCTGAACAAATTATAGTACAATGTATATAAATGTAGTGGAATATTATTTTGCCATAAAGAAATGATTTGAGATCATGTCAGAAAGTCTTGGGTAGGATACAGTTAAGCAGATTGAAATAAGCAAAACGAGATGAATACTTTATATAAGGACAACATTATAAAGAAAAATGTCTTGAAAAGATTTAAGAACTGATAAAGGACCAACTTTGTCTCCCATATTCTTGTGAATCACATAAACATTCCACCCCCCAACATGTGCCCACACTCCCGCACACACACGGCTCAAGGTGCAAAAAGTAAAAAATATTTTTGACCATGGCTACCGCAGGGATTTCTTTTGCTTGACAGTGCTTATTTGTTATAAGGATTATTTTCTTTTTTCTTTTGTTTTCAATTGGGGTGCTAGGAGTGGGCTATTCCAAATGAAAAAGGTCCATTGTCACAATTTTTAAGGTCATAGAAGAGAACAGAAGGAAGTTCAGAAGAAAATACAGAGGACAGTTCTAAAAATAACGTGAAATTTGTCATATACTTAAAAGTAAGTGATGTGAAATGGAGATTTACTTTATATATAAACCTCTTTTTAGGTTCTGTATATATGGAAATGTTCTTTTTTTTTTCTTTAAGTTAAGAATAAAAATAAATTTTATTGATAATATTCTGCTTTTATGTTGCCCTATAAATTTCCTCCTGAATCTTTCTTTTTCCCTTGTCCCAGAGAGTCATCCCATATAATCAAAAAAAAATTTAACAGAAAAATGGCAGAAAAGGATCTCACCCCTCTAATTAAAGATTTAAGGGAGCTGTCTTCTATTTCTCTTCTCTTTTTATGGGCCATGTATTCTTTTATAGTATTCACTTTTGTTTAATGATTATTTCTATTTACCTTATAGTCAGTGTGTATTTTGTTTTTCTTTGGCTCTATTTCATTCTTTATTATTTCATGTAAGTTATATTTTTCAGTATTAATGACTTAATTTTTCTTTTTTATCATATTCATTTTTTGTAGCATATTAATATTACATTGAATTGATAATGGCACAATGTTTTGCCATTTCTCCAACAATGAGCATTTACTTTGTTTCTAATTCTTTGCCAACACATTTATTGCTGTAAATATTTTGGTTGCCTTATTATCAGTGACTTCCTTGGGATGCATACTTATAAGTGAAATCTCTGGATCAGAGTATAGATATTTTACTTACATAATACCACATTGCTTACTGAAGTGATTTTATTTACTCAGAGCTCTAGCAACAATGCATTAGTCGTCCTATCTTTCCCCACTCTCAACATTGACTTTTTTTTTTTTTTTTTTAATATCTTACCAATGTGTGTTGGTGTGTGGTGAAATTTCAGGGATGCTTTGATCTGCATTTCTCTTATTAGTAATTTAAAACATTTTTTCATATGGTTGCTAACAGTTTACAATTGTTTTGATAATTATTTGTTCATGTCCTGTGACTACATATCTATTGACTTTGATCTTGTATATTTCTGTTATCTTTATATCTTTGATACCAAGCCTTTATCTGAGAACGTGATGTTGAGATTTTTCCCTTTAGCTTTCTTCCATTCTTATCCATTGATTTTGGCCATGGAAAAGAAAAGTTTTGGGTTTATCTTTTTTTTTTTTTTTTTTTAAATCCTGAGGATTCCTTTTGAGATCTCAGAAAATTAAGATACAGATCCAGATTAATGATTTAAAATAGGTTTGGTACAATTCCAGAGCACCAATGAGGAAACAAGTTTCTTCCTTATCTCCTTGCAAAGGGTTTGATAGTTCAGGCGAAAGGTACATACTTTTTTTGTGTTTAAAAAAGCCTCTATTGGACTTACTTTGTATGACTATTTACATCAAGGATTTTCTTTATCTGTGGAGGAAAGAGAAAAATAGAATGGGAAAAGGGAATAGAAGGGGGAAGAGAAAAACAAAAAAGAGTTGTTGTATTTATTATATTTAAAAGGAAAAGGTAATTGTACATAATCAAAATTTTCAGTTTTAGATATAATTCTGTTCTGCTTTTTATTTGGAAATTTTCACTTTATTTGGTGTTTAAGATCAGAATAAAAATTTTTTTAAAGAACTAGTTCTTTATTCATAGTTGTGAAAGTTTAATGATATCAATTTTGTATGGTATGATTCAGGTCATATCTATTTTGAATTTTTTATTTGATATGGTAAAAGATATGAATCTAATTTCTGCCAAACTATTTTATAGTTTTCCCAGCAATTTTTGTCAAATGGGAAGTTCTTTCCTAAGTAATTTATATTTTTCAGTTTTTGAACACTTCGTTGTTGAGTTCATTTATTTCTGATTTTTCTTTGTCTAGGCTGTTTCATTGAGCTACTTTCCTGGGTTTTAGTCAATGCTAAATGGATTTGATGAATGATTTCTTCTCAGACATATAGTTAGAGGTCTGGGAATGCTATTCTCCTTTGTTTTTATCCTTTCTCCCTTTTTTGGTATTTTAGCTCTTTTGTTCCTTCATATGAATTATGTTATTTTGCAATATTTTTTTTGAAATTTAATTGACATAATACTAAATCTCTAAACTTTGGTAATATTGCTATCTTTATTAAATTGGGATGGTTTGACCACAGACATTTCAATATTTCTCCAGTTATTTAAGTTATTTTTTATTTCTTTAGAGAGCATTTTGTAACTATCTATAAAATATTAAGGGTAGTTTGGTAGATTAACTGGCAGATATTTTACACATTTGATCTAAAAAGAACTTCTCTTCTTTGCCTACATCCCTCTTTTGTGTTGACTCTCCAAATGTGACAGGTTTATTTTAGTATAAAACATTTTAGAACTTATCTTGATGTTTTGAGTAAATAACTCTGAAGTAGTGCCACACAGGAAGTACTTGCTCATGTCCTGAGGTTACTTGTGATGATGTACTCAAAATAATACCTCAGAAAGGAAAAGGAGGTTACCAAAGACTGGCTTAAGGACAGCTTTGGACTTGGCCCTTTTTGAATACTATTAACTTAAAGCTGGAATTTGCCTTTGAATAAAGTGTAATAAATTATACAAAATAGATATGGTCTTGAGCATGGTATAAATACCCTCTGTGATCTTGGGCAAACCACTTCCCTTGCCTAGATTTAATTTCCACATCTGCTAGAGAAGGGTTAGATGAAATTAAGGGTTCTTAACTTTTTGTAAATTGGGCCCTTTTGGCAGTCTGGGAAAGCCTAACATTCCTGAGAATGTTTTTAAATGCATAAAATAGATAGGATTACAAAGCAAGTCAATCATACTCAGATACACTTACAAACTTTTCTTTTTTAAATTCACAACTCTGGACTAAATTGCTTCTAAGCATCTGAAATTCTTTGCTTTATGACCAGGGTTTTGTGCTAATGATATTAGGCTTTGGAGAGGGTTCTGGAGGAGTACCTTTTGTTAGCTCTTGCAATACTTGGACTAAACAGCTCTGAGGTAGTATAGAGAATGATTTATTTTTGTGTTTGTATTTAAATCCTGAGCTTTATGATTCTGGCAAGTCACTTAGCTGCTTAGAGCCTGTTTGCTTATCAGTTAAAAGGGAAGGGAGACAGAGAAAGGGAGGGGACAACAATATTTATTTTATTTACATCAGTAGGGTTGTAGTGAGAAAAGCAGTTGGAGGCAGTTGGTTGACACAGTGATTAGAACTTTGGGCCTGGAATCAGGAAGATCTCAATACAAATAGGACCTTACACATTTATTAGCTGTGTGACATGGGGGGAAGTAATTTAACCTTTTTGGTCTCAGTTTCCTCAACTGTAAAATGAGAAACATAATAGCACCTACCTTGCAGGATTATTGTGAGGATCAATTGAGATATTTATAAAAAATGCTTAATGCAGTATATAGTGGGTACAATATAAAGCTTAATCCCCTTCCCATATAAATTACTGTGTGTGTGCCCATGATTTGTATTCAAACAGATATGTGTGTATAATATGCAAAAAATGATATTCTAGTGGTCATGATTTTTAAAATTAAGAATTAAGTTTCTGGAATGAAGGTTCTGTCAAACATAAATGGGTATGAGAACTAGGAGATGATAGAGACAGAATAATCATGTGTGAAATCTGATGTCTTAACACTGGACCAGCTGTTTTAAGTTAGACTGGTTTAAGTATTCAGGAAAAATTCAGTGAAGTGGGAACATTTTTTCTTCTAATTAATTTTGCTGATTAACCACAGCAGTGCCAAAGATGATGTGACAGTTGCTTTCCTTTGTTCACCTTAAACATTTATTAGATGTTTAATCTAATTTATTAGAAAATTCATAATGTTGACTGAATATTTGGACATTAGCCACAATTGTGAATTTAGAAACATAAACATAACATTTGAAGTTGGAAAAAACCTTAAGAATCATCCAGGTCAAATCCTCTGCTTCATAAAGAAACTAAAAGCACAAGAGCTTGTTAACGTGTCCAAGTTCACACAAGTAGTCAAGTTACAAATAAGACCCTAAGCCTCAGATAACAGGTTTCTTGTTCTTTGTGTATACAATTCTGTCAGCAGTTATCTATACTTTTTAAAGGACAGATGTGTATTTCATTGGACAAATTTTGAACATTTTATTTTTAAAAATCCGTAAATTTCAAAAAATAAAAATAAGCAAGTACAGGGATTTCAATCTAAGAGACTCCAAATACTTACGGCCCTTCTGCTGACCTGAGCTTGCTGGCTAGGATCAGCACCTGAACACAATGACCCCTTTTGTTGTTAGAATTTTGGATATGCTAATTAGTTCTTGGCTGAAAGATCTGACCCAAGTGCCCAAAGAATAAAATCCATACTCCACTCCTTTTCTTTGCACACAGATTTTATAGCTGAAATGGGATGGGGTCAAAAGCCTTTTCTGCCAATGTCTAAAACTTTAGTTCTAGTTAATTGGTCCTGCTTGACTTTTTAAAATGCAAGTCAGTTAGGGTTGGTCTTGAGCAAATTTATTATTCAAACGGGTTTGTTTTATTATTTATTCAGACAGTTCCTCCTAATTGATTTTATCTCTTGACTCTGTCTTAAACTAGTTCTTGAACTGTTATCTCTTTCTCCCTTATCCTTTGGGAAGAGGAAGGCCTACCAAATTGCCAACTTGGGGCAAGTTCCCCCTCCTTTCCTCCTAAGGACATTCTGCATTTTAGAAGGCGGGCAGGCCTGTCTCTTTCAGCCTCTCATCCTCTCCAGGGAGCTGGCTTCTGATGGTTGCTATGTGATGTGTGGACAATTGGCTGGGTTTTATGTAGCTCAGGAAGAATGTCATTACCCAGAGATTTGAGTAGGGGCTTTTTTTTTTTTTCTTTTTAAGCTAACTAATGGACCAGAACAGAAGGGATATTGTGTGACTAGACTTGGGTAAAGGTCAAAGGGCAGTTCAGTTGTGACAGAGCAGTATGAATTTGTCCTTAGTGTGCAACCTGTGTTGTTTTTGTTTGTTTAACTTTTTAAAAAAAATCTTCTGATCAGTTGCTTTAGGTATTTTTTGATGGGGGAATGTATTTTTAGAGGGCAATGGCCCTCTAAGCTGTAGCCAGTTTGGGAAGTCAAGAAAGTGTATTTTGAATTGCATAGAGTTCAGGCGTCTACATAATTGCTTAGATTTTTCTCCTGAACTCAAGTGTGTATCAGCTTCTTGCAGACTCTCTCCTACTGAATATCCTGTAAACATCTCAAACAAAACGTCTCAAAAAATTAGTACCATTTTGAACATGTATTTTTCACCAAGTCACCCTTTCTCTAACCTTATTACTTTCTATTAAAGATTCCACCATCCTTCCAGTCACCCAAATTCACAACCTTGAAGCCATTGTTCCCTTCTCCCTTTAACCAAATTGTATCAATTTTCCCACTTTAGCATTGTTCACATGGTCACTACCCCAGCTCAGGCATTACTGCTACTTCCAAATACTCCTGAAATAGCCTAATTGGTTTCCCTTTTTCCATTCTCTTGCCTCTCCAATCTTTTACCAGCTACCAAAATAATTTTAAAAATAGACCTTTCTGGGTAGCTCCCTATTGTCAAAGGAAAAACACAAATTTCTTAGCTTGTATTTGAGGCCCTCTTCACTGTCTTCCTAGACTTATTTTCATACTATTCTTTTTCATGAACTCTGCATTCCAGGCAAACTAGACCACAGTTATTCCTCTGAATCCAACATTCTTCCTTCTAACTCAAACTTCTGAGTATGATGAGAATCCTCATCTTATTTTAAGACTCTTCTTCTTAAATACCACTTCTTCCTTGCAGCCTTTACTGTCATTTACCCTTTGCTTTGTTAAAAGCTCTCTCTTTTTTTTTCTTGCACAATACTTTTTAGTGTATATTTGTATGCCTCAGTAAAATTCAAGCTGCTAAAGGGGAGTTAGGGCAGCTAGATGGCACAGTAGATAGAGTGCTGGTTCTGAAGTCAGGAAACTCATTTTTTTAAGCTCAACTCCAGCCTCAGATACTTACTAGCTGTGTGACTGTAGATAAGTCACTTCATCCTGTTTGCCTCAGTTCCTCATCTGTTAAATGTACTGGAAAAAGAAATGGCAAATCATTCTAGTTTCCTTGCCAAACAAAACAAAACAAAAAACCAAATGAGGTCACAAAGAATCAGTCAAGACTGACCCAGTTGAACAATAATAACAAAACAGGGAAAGGAGTAGGGAATAAGGAGAATTAAATGTATGTTATATGCCCAACTTTTACAAATATTACCTCATTTGATCCCCCCAACTCTGTGAGGTAGGTGTTGTTGTCATTCCCATTTTCCAACTGAGGCAGAAATTAGGTGACTTCTCCAAAACCACCCAGGACATGTCTAAGGTCAGATTTTCCTGACTCCAAGCCAGTGTCCTACCCATTGTGCCACCTAGCTATCTTAAGTTAAATTTGATGAAAGGTTGAGCAGTACTTTGTTTTTGTTTTTGCTTTCCCATATAGAGATGCTTCATAAACTTTTTGTGAATTTGAATCAAATAAAAGGCTGTGTGAACCTTATTCAACAGCTTAAATCTATTCATTTGGGAGAATTACCTATTTGATGTAAAATAAATTTCCTGGTACCTAAAATTTACCTTCTATGTGCCAAAACTGCAGAAGATCATTTCAAAATATCAGTGCTTTAGGCACAGATCACAACCTTTTATCATATTGGGAGACTTGCATGAATTGCTGTAGTTGAAAAAAAAAATATTTACCTGGTTGAGTATCCTTTTTGTGATGACTCTTTTCATTTAACTAGTCTGGGCTTCAAAGAACAAACATGGAGTCTGATCCTAGACCCAAACTCAAAGTTTTTCTAGCAAGATAGGACATGCCAAAGCTTGCAGTGTGCTACTACATCTTTCAGGAATCTAATTTCACCTCCATACAATGATGAAGTCTTACAGGAAGGGCTGGAGTGAAAAGTTTAGAACCAAAATCTTTTTAGCGGAAACTTCCTTATGAGTTAACCAGTCTAGTGAATCTAATCTAATCTTATTTTTGTGGTTGTTCATTTCTTCTCCATTAGAATCGTATCCACAGCTTTTTCACCATTCCCTAAGTAATAATAATGTACATCATACTACAAAAAGAAGTACTACAAATATTTTCACAAATGCTATATAGATCCTTTTCCTTTTTCTTTAATCTCTTTGAGAAATAGACCTAGTAGTGGTATTACTGGGTCAAAGGATTTTGTTGTATACTTTAATAGCCCTTTTGATGTGAGTGAACACTAAAAATTGTGTAAAATAATCACTGAAAAATTGTGTAGAATAATCACTGAAAATCATGTGCCCTTTGATCTGCAAAGAAGAGAAATCAGGGTTTCCTAGGCTCTGAGGAGTCAAAGGGCCCATCCTCCAAGGATGAGATAAGTAACATTATTCAAGGGCAAATCAACTTCCATTGATCTTTTGGGAAATCACATGCTCATTCAGGAAATTCTAAATTTTCTTTCATTTGAGAAATCCTGGTCTGATTATCAATTCAAACCGTCCCGGATTTGCTCTTAAAGTGGGTCTTTGCCAGTCATTCTTGGCAAAATATTTCTTCATTAAGAAATAGGCCCGCTAAGGGAAAGCCTCTTAGTGTAAAATAAAATAATCCTTTTTGCCACAGACTCTGGGGTTAGTGAATTTCACTTCTGAACCTGCTAGCCTCCCAGCAAAGGGATCTCATTATCTCATTCATTCATTCATTCATTCATTCACACATCTCATCACTTTGGTTATAGTTCCAGATTGTTCTCTAGAATAGTTGGATCAGTTCTTTATCATCAGCAGTTTATTATTGTATCTTATTTTCCCTTCAGGTATGAGATAGTACCTAAAGAGTTTCTTTAATTTGCCTTTCTCTAATAAATAATTTGGAGCATTTTTTTTTTGATATCATGATATATGGCTTTGATTTCATAGTTTGAAAACTGCCTGTTTATATCCTCTGACCATTTATCACTTGGGGAATTCGTTCTTATTTTTATAACTTTAACTAAGATCTATAGCCAACATATATTTGAGAAATGAGACCTTTATCAGAGAATCTTGATATAAAACTATTTTGTATTATTTCATCATATATAGTATCTGATAGCAAAATTGATCTTTTCTTTGTTTGGTTGTTTATTTTGTTTTTGAGACATTTGTGGTTAAGTGACTTGCCCTGGGTCATACAGTTAGGAAGTGTTAAAAAAATTTTTCTTTTAATTAGATCTATTTTAGCATTTCTTTTGCCCAAGACCATGATTGCTACTCCTGTCTGGTTTTGTTGTTGTTTTAATTCAGCTTAAGTGTATTAGATTTTGCTCTACCCTTTATTTTAACTCTGGGTTTGTTTTTCTGTTTCATATTTATCTCTTGTAAATAACATATTGTTGGATTCTGATTCTAATCCATTCTATCTACTTTTGTTTTATGGGTGAGCTCATTCCATTCACATTCAAAGTTATGATTTTCTTCTGTTTTTACCTTTTTATTCTGTCCCTTCTCAAAAGTATTGTTTTGCTTCTAACCATTACTTCTTTTAAATTATCCTTTTATTACCATCCCCTCTTATTTTATCTCCTTCTACGCCCCTCCCCCCCACATTTACTTTAAGTTGCATTCTGTACCTTCTTTGAAGTAATTCCAATTAGGAGGGAGGTTACAAGCATTGCCTACCACCCTCAATTTCCTTTTTATTGTAAAATTTCTTCCTTGTGATGAGGTTCGATGCAGGGCAAGGAGTTATGGGAACCCCCTTCTGGTCGGTGCAGGTCCTTTGTAAATTTACGAACCCAAAAAGTTTAACTGGCAAAAGAAGTTTATTATTAGAATTGAGAAATCAGCTTTTGCAAGCTGTAAGTTTCTAGCAGAGAAATCCGGGCAAGAGAGGTAAATAGTAAGTGAGAGAGATAAAGAGGGAGTAACGCTGAAAAGAGAATGTCATTTCAGGGCAAAGGGTTGCAGCTATGCCAAGGGGAAAGAGAGGTTCCTTGGCATTATTGGGTCCTTTTCAAGGAATGAGCCCCAAGTTGCCTATTTTTATAATTGAAACTTTGGCTGGATGCTGGGGGTGCAGTTTGAGTTGGAATCTGACAGATTTTCGAATTGAATAGAAACTTTCCATTTCAATGAGTGTCCCTGGACTAATCTCCAACTCAATAGATTTGGATAGAAATCTCATCTCCAGCTTGGGCTAAGTAGAGTAGTCCTAGACTCAATTAGTCCCACTCAGATCACAGAATGAAAATGAAATTTTGATTCCCTGGGGAGGAATCTCTTAGGGGAGAATTTCTCTGAGGGAGTTTCCCTAGCTTTCCCCCGAGAGTCCAAGAGAGAGTTTTGGGGCTCCCCTCATCACTTGCACTCTGCTTTTATGTGAGAAAATATCCCTCATTCCTTCTCTCCTTTCCCTTTTCCTCCAATGCATTCCTTTTTCTCACCCCTTCATTTTTTGGGTTAGATTATTCCAATAAAACTAAATTAGTGCTCCCTTGTCTATATATACTCCTTTCATGATAATAGTGATAAAATCTTATATAGTTAGGGGTACATCTTCCCATAGAGGACTGTAAATTGGAACCTTTATAATTACAAGATCTTTCATGTTAATCTTTCTCTTGAGTCTTCTGTTTGTGTGACAGATTTTCTATTCAGCTCTGGTCTTTTCTTCAAGAATGTTTGAAAGTCCTCTTATTTCATGAAATTTCCATTCTCCCCTTCCTTCCTCTTCCCCTTCCCCCCAAGAATTATACTAATTTTTTTCTTACATAGGTAATTCTAGGTTGTAATAGTTCCTTTGTTTTCTGGAACATCATATTCCAAGCTATTTCGAATGTTATATGAAAGCTATTTTAACATGAAAGCTATTAAATCTCGTATGATTCAGGCTGTGGTTCCACAGTATTTGGCCTTTTCTTTCTGACTGCTTGAAGCATTTTCTTGTTGACTTGGGGACTCTGGAATTTGGTTGTAATATTCTTAAGAGTTTTCATTTTAGGATTTCTTCCAGGAGATAATTAGTGGATTCTTCTTCTAATTTGCCCTCTGAACCTAAGATATTAGAACAGTTTTCCTTGATAATTTTTTGAAATATGATGTGTGGGCTCTTGTCTTTTTGATTTTTGATAGAATTTATTTTTTAAAGTAATAGCCTTCTATCTTCAAAATACATGCAAAAATAGTTTTCAGTCTTCATCCCTATAAATCTGCATGTTCCAAGTTCTTCCTCCTCCCTTCCCCATCCCCTTCTCTTTCCCTAGACAGCAAGCAATCCAAGATATGTTAAACATGTGCAGTTATTCTATATATATTTCCATATTTATCATTCTACATAAGAAAAATCAGATCAAAAAGGGGAGGAAATGAGAAAGAAAAAATAGTAAGCAAGCAACAACAACAAAAAAGGTGTAAAAACCATGTTGTGATCCACCTTTAGTCCTCATCTTCTTTCTGAATGGAGGTGGCTCTTCCACCACATGTTCATTGATTGGAATTGTATATTCTTGTTTTTGATCATGGTTTTCAGGTAATTCAATAATTCTTACATTCTTTCTCCTTGCTTGATCTGTTTTCCACATCAGTTGAGATAGTTTACATTTTCTTCTAATTTTCATTCTTTTGATTTTGTTTTATTATTTCTTGGTATCACATGGAGTCATTAGCTTGCACTTGCCCAATTCTAATTTTAAAGGAGTTCTTTTCTTCAGTGAATCTTTGTACCTTTTTTCCCATTGTACCATTTTCCCATTTGGACAATTTTTTTTTTAAGGTGTTCTCTTCAGTGAATTTTTGTGCTTCTTTTACCATTAAGCCAATTCTGCTTTTTAAAGTGTTATTTTTTTTCAGTGTTTTTGTGGGGGGTTTTTGTATCTGTTTTATCAACCTGTTAATTCTCTTTTCATAATTTTCTTGCATCACTCTCATTTCTTTTTCCAGTTTTCCCTCCACCACTTTTTATCTTTTTAAAACTTCCAAGAATTCTTGTAGGTCTTGGATTCAGTTGTCATTTTTCTTTGTTTGTAGCTGTTTTCCTGTTTTGTTTTGTTTTTTTAATCTTATTTTGATTTTATGTCTGCTCTTCCCTGCAATTGTAATAGGTTTTTTATGGTTAAATTTTTTTGCATGTTATTGTTGGCTCATTTTTCCAGCCTATTTCTTAACTTTGAATTTTATGTTAAACTTGGGCTCTGCTCACCCGAAGCTAGGGAGGCACTGTGCCAAACTTTAAGCTTTATTGTGCTGCTATTTTCAGATCTAATTTGGGATGGGGAGGGAGAAGTCTACAAGTTTTGAGTGCTTCCAAGGTAGTGTGGTCATTGCTGTCCTGTTCTGCATTCTGGTCTTTACTCAGGAAGGGTCCATTAGCTCCAGCAGTCATTAGCACTAGTGCTTTGCTTTGGAACTGTTACCAAGGCCACTTCTTATCAGCCATCAATGTTCTTCTTTCTCCACATTGGAATTGCAACCCAAAATTGCTTATGAGCAGTAGAGCTACCTTTCATTATCAGCAAAGGATCCCGTTTAACCATTTTTCCAATCTCCTTACCATCTCTGGGCTGAAGGTATCTGAAATTGCTGCTGAGCTGCTATTTCAGACTAGTTCCCTGTATTTGGGCTTCCCAAAACTTTAGAGGTGAGCATATGGAGGGACATTTGGGTTTAAGTAATTTGCCCATGGTCACACAATTAAGTGTCTTGAGGTTAGATTTGAACTCAGGCCCTCCTTCCTGACTCCAGGGCCAGTGCTTCTGTTTCCACCTCTCTTTTTTAATCCTGTTCTTTCTCAAGTCTGTTTTGCTTCTAACTACTACCTCTTTTAAATTATCCTTTTGTCACCATCCCCTCTTATCCCCTTCCTTTCCTATTTATGTTAAGTTGCATTTCTATACACAAGTGAATATGTATATATAGTCTTCCCTCTAATAAGCAATTCAAATGAGAGTGGGGTTCAAGCATTGCCTACTAACCTCAAATTCCCCTTTATTGTACAAGTTATTTCTTGCACTTCTCTTTTATGTGAGAAAATATTTCTCATTCTCTCTCTCCTTTCCCCCTTCCTCTAGTGCATCCTTCTTTCTCATTACTTCATTTTTGGGAGTGGATCTTTCTAACATAATTAACTCAAATCATTGCTCCCTTGTCTATGCAAACTCCTTTCAGCTGTCCCTAATATTGATAAAGTTCTTAGTTGCTCCCTCCCAAGTACTTTTAATAAGTAAATGAATCATGGATCTGAGTTTACATGACATGAATAGACTCAGAAATTTTGGGAGATATTTAGCTATTAGACTTAAGATTTCAGGCCAAATTTGAAATCAGGTCTTCTAAACTCCATGCCAATTGGTAGAGCACAAGGCATGGAGTTTAGAAGACCTGATTTCAAATTTGGCTTCAGACATTCACTAGATATGTAACTTTGAACAAGTCACTTAACCTCTGTTTGTTTCAGTTGCCTCATCTGTAAAAAGGGAATAATAATAATAATAATAATAATAGCACCTACCTTCCACAGTTGTTGTGAGGATCAAATAAGATAATAATATATGCAAAATGCTTATCACAGTGCCTGGAACATGGCAAGCATGATAGAGGTAAAATAGTTTAGCTATTAATTGTTATTATTAATTTCTGTCTCTTATGCCTTGTATTTTATTTCTTATCTATGGAATAATTAATCAGACTTTAAAGCTGAAAGAAACTATTTCTCATCCTCTTACATTTTACAAATGAGCTAAGGATTCACTAAGGGAAGTAATTTTCCCAAGGTTATATAGTGAGTTTGAACATTGGGATTTATGCCCAGGTCTCCTAACTTATCTTTTACAAATTTTGTGTTCTTTTCCACTATATCATGCTGCTCTCTGCCCCTCAGACAGGTTTTAATTGATTAACCAGAGGGAATTTTTCTAGGCTCCAAAGCACAACCACTAATTTGTTTTACTCATCTCTGCCCTGCATTCAGCCCCTTTGATGAATATGAACAGGAGATTCAGAGAAAGCATGTGAATGGAGCAATACTCTGTGAACTCCCTTGAGGGGCAACTTCAGTGTCCTTTTTGTGATTTGATATTCCTCTCCCTATTTCTTCCCTCCTCCCTCAGTTTTGAGAGCCTAAGGATGAAAACTGACTTACAGCACTATGTAAATGCTTTACATTTTATTCTCACACAACCAATGAGGTAGATAGTGAAAGTAATGCTACTTTTATTTTGTAGAATAGGATATTGAATTCAAGAAGAGTGAAGAATTTATTCACAGGTCTGCAGTTTTTGTGTCAAAACTAGGATTAGGATTTAGGTCTCCTGACTTCAGGTCTAGCATTCTTTCCATTATACCCATTCAAGCTGGGCTATGACCTTTCCATAGCAACTTGAGTTGGGGGCATTCCAAGTATGGCTCCAGACAGCCACTTGCTCAAGAAGTACAGCTGGGCACAGGCAGTGGTTATGGTAGTTTGAGTTCCTGGGAGAGAAAAGGGATAAAAATGGGGGGAAGAGGGGAGGTAAGTGAATTGAGAATGTAAAGAAAATTGGTAGGAAAAGGCTTCTGTGATGGCTAGTGAATTAGTCAATGTGTTTGGAAAATTGTATATTAAGCCATGTTTGCAAATTCTTTTGGGTGTGCAGCATGTATCGCTGATATCTCTACAATCCCATGTCTTAGTTCTAAAACTGGTTTTCTGTGTTTTCTTGATTAAAGGAGGAGCCGAAGAAGGTTTGCTTCACATATGACCTGTTCCTGAATCTTGAGGGAAATCCGCCTGTGAATCATCTTCGTTGTGAGAAACTGACTTTCAACAACCCCACCAAGGAATTTAGATCCAAGCTTCTGAGGGCAGGAGGGGTGAGTGCCCAAGGGGCAGGCTTTGAAATTTTCATTTTTGCCAGGGAGGAGGCACCTGGTATTCTGTGAAATAGAAACTCTCCTAAGGCTGAAATGTGTGCCTGCTACATAATAAAGCTGGTTTTCTGTTGATATTAAAACCCTGCCTTTCCTGTCTGGCAGATGGTGCCATCTACATTCCTCTCAGCTAGCTGGCTCCTCTCAGAATTTTAGCACTAGATTATTAGAACTAGAAGAACCTTAAAAATCATATAATTGGACCCCTTCCCCACTTCCCATTTTATAGATAAAGTGAGCCTGAGAGAAGAGCAGATTATTTGTCAAGGCAGTATAGTAAGTTAATAATAGATTCTGATAAGAACACAGAATTTTTCTAGGACAGTCCCTAGGTGTCAGGCCCAAAAGTATAGTCAACTCTGGATTTTTTTAGGAGCTGATTATCTAATTGGTGGATTATTGATGCTCTTTGTCTCCCCCTCACCTTTCTGGCTGCCTGCTGTTAAATTACTGCCAATGAATGGGATGGATGAAGAGAGAGAAGGTGAGAGGCCTATCAGTCACTTTCCTAAGCCCATTGGTTTGGAGGTTCCTGGTGAGGCAGGTTCCTGGATCTGTGTTCAGTTTTAGGATGTTCCAAGTGGCTTCTCTGTGTGTTTTGCTGAGTTATCCATGTCTTTAGACTGTGTCAAAAGCTTCTAGTGACAGCTGTGTTTCATATTGGTGAGCTGTGAGAAGTGTCATGATTGCTTTGGCTTGTCCTTAGTTTGCACGCCTCTGCCCTGCATGGAAGAGTTGGTGATGCTGCTGTGGGGAAGGGAAATGTTGAAAGAGAGATATGCTGTGCTTCCAGGGGTTTGAGACCTTCAGGTTACAATTTGACTTAGAAGTCATGAAAGGACACAAGTCTTTAGAAGCCTTGTTTGGCTATAGCTGAAGATCGCAGAAGGTGTTTGGGGGATTTGAACATTGAAGAGCGAAATGGAAAAGCGGTGCCCAAAGTGAATGAATGTCTAGGAATTGGCATGAAATGAACCCTCTGAACTTTGAGGGGATTGTTCACACTGTTCACTCTTTTTTTGTCTTCATTTTCTTAGGGATTTAATTATAAAGTATTATGCAAAATGTTTCAAACCTAGCATGTACTAAAAATTTGATAGAGGAAGAGGGGATGGGTGAAAGACTAGAGAGGGAGGGATAAAATGATAGAGGGGTAAGGGGGGAAGAGACTGGCAGTAGAGAATAATAGAGTGATAGAGGAAAAAAGGGATTGAGAAAGCTGTACTTTTTATTCTTTAAGAAAACATAAAGCAAGAATTGTATTATCCCAAGTCCCTGTGCCTCCCCAGAGTTCCCACCAGCAAGAGACACTACTAAAACTAGATTTCCTGATCAGGAAAACTACCCATTTGGCAAAGAAGACACAAGGGCTTGAGAAAGAGAGCTTTTCGTGTACATTGCTGATGGAGGCATTTCCTTCCATGGTTGTCCAGCTCTGTCAACTTTCTTTTTTTTTTCCCCCCCCTTTAAAAGAGATGGGAGGAAAGGGAAAGGGGCCAAGTTTATTGGTTAATAAATCTCCTGCTGGCTATGGGGATCTCTGCAAAAGCCAAAGTTCAGCACTAAATGAGCTCTTAGATGTGTTTTCACAGTAGATATTTGCAACCTTTTCTCCAAATAGCTTCAGAACTCTGATGTGCTATCTCTTCTTATAGGAGAAAAAGAGGTAGTAAGTAATAATAGCATCTGAAAAATAATAATAGAAGAAAGAAAGATGGGTAGGAGAAATACAAGCCATAATTTAGCTGTTCTACAAGCCAGATCTTAAAAGGGTATCATCAGTAAGGAAGGAGCGTGAGCTATGGAATACAGAGTATAAGTATTAGTGGTCTTTGTCCTGGGTGCTTCTGAGGAAAGGAAGAAGGTCTTGTTAGGAACTGGTTTGAATTATCTCTAACCAAGGCCTTTAAATGATGCTGACTGTGTTTGTTGGGGAGGGTGGGGGGAGTAGTAATAAGGGCTTAAAGATGGGGAGGATTGTAATCCAGTGGTTTTCATGCAACTCTTCTACAGCCAATCAGGCAAGTTGAGTTGCTACTGATGTCCCAAGACCGATGGCATTGGCTGTGCTACCTGATTTGAAGTCTAGTGCCACCAAAGCCAACATTCCTACAAAAGGGATCTAGCTATATTCTGTCTCAAGACTTCTGGATTGGGAGGAATGAGTCTTCACACCTAGAACAGTACCTTGCTTCTTGTTGGCACATATCCTGTTGAAATCTATGAGGGAGACTCATTTTTTATTTGTTGGATAGCTTTGCCTTTAGCATCTTTTTATGTATTCACTTCTCAAGAACCTATGAAAATAGAACAGACTAGTTGCTTTCCCTCAAGTCTCTACCAAAAAAAAAAAAAAAAAATGAAGCTAAATAGTGAGATAATAATTGGCTTGCTTTCACATATGCCCTAGGCTTGGTTATTAGTTTTGCTGGTGTGAGACTTGATCCAAAGTAGATTTGGACAGAATATTGAGCATTCTGGTGGAGATATCACCAGCTCTGTGCCTCCATTAAGTTAATGGAGTTTGAAATACATGATTAGTGATGTCTTCAACCTGTGGGGTTTGTTCATTAACTCAATTGATTTTCTTTTTTTCCTTTTTTCTTTCTTTCTTTTTCTTTTTCTTTTTTTTAAGGATTTAACTTTGTTAAGAAAAATGAAAAAAAAAAATTACCTTAGGAAGGTGTCAGAATATAGGGAATAAGGTAGTCAGTTTGAAGAGCGAGAATCAAGTTCGGCTTTTAAGTGGAAGGAAAAGACCTGTGATGGACAGTGCAATCCAAAGGAGTTCGGGAACTTCAAGGAAATCTGTGGATAAAGCAGAGGCCACAGATTTAACTGGGGATTCAGTTTTTCCCTTGCATCTTTTCCCTATACTTGTTTACCATTTCTCTTTTCTGGGAGCCGACACATGTGGGGGATGTTATTCCTGTTTTATTTTCAGCTAATGTAGTCATTCTGGTGGGAAGCACATGTATCAATTTCTTTCAGCCATCTTCTTAATGATACTGTCATGAATTTCACAATAAGATATGTCCTGATGACCCACTTTGGCCTCATGCTTTACAGTTTCAAAGTGGTTAGTGTGAGAGGCCACATGAGCCCTCTTTTCAAACATTCCTCTGGGCAGGTGCCCTCATAATTTCTCCTTCAGTTTAGCTTATACTAAATTTATTAATTTTGTTCACTATGGAATTAAAAGTGATAGACTGTATAATTAATGCTTCTTTGACTGAATCAAGTTCTGAAAAGGCTTATTCCTGTCTTTTTATTGCACATCTTTCTGTGACCCATATTCTGGAATGAGCAACAAATGTTATCTTTTAGCATTCAGGTAGCTAGTTCCTTCCCTGTTATGCTTTCTCTGCTCATAATAGCTGACTTGGCAAACTTTCTGTTGGGGAAAGGTTTGTGGTATGGATTCCCTGGGAGCTCACACTGATATGGTTGTTCTGGATCCTTTAATTTCCTGTACTTTTTCAACAAAAAGATCATTGAAGAGCTCTTCTGTACCAAGTTGTATTGAGGAATTGCATTTGCAAAGAGAAGAGCTGAAATGTCCTTCTTAAATCTCAGGATCTTGATTCCTCTCCTGATTCTTTCTTAGGCTTGCTGAATGTTCTTGGACAAGTCACTTAACAATTTCTTTGTTTCTTATTCATCACCATCTACCTGAAAAATCAGGTTGCTTGCCAACTACATTAGATCAGGGATATGTGGGACTTCATAGATTGTTATTCATCTGTTCACGTTTAGCAGAAAACATTATAAGACTGCTTATTACTAGGATTATCCAGCTTCTCATTGTGTTCCCCAAATTGTACAAAAACAGAGGAAAAGCCAAATTTGAGCAAAAAAAAAAGAAGCCCAAATTCTTCAAAGTACCCATAGCACTCTTCTAGGAACATCTGTATCAAAATGTGCTGCACATGGTACTTCAGTGTATCTCATATTGGCTGCTCCTTGGTCACAGCAATCCTTCTGTCTTTCCTGGTAGGACCGGCATGTAACAGTACACCTCATCACCTTTCATTTTGAGTGCTGAGAATTAAGTTAATGACATTAACAGATGTCTGACTTGTTAGAAGAAAGTAGGACCATAAACCACCCTTTCCCTTGCCTATGAAGGAGACTTCCAGGTGCTTTTAGCTGTGGCTGATACAGCACCTATCTCCTCCCATTTGGGTTTCCACTCTTCTCCTTGCTCATTGATAATATCTGTCTCTTCTTTATTACTAGGTGATGGTAATGCCAGAAGGAGCAGAAACGGTATCCAGGCCCAGTCCTGACTACCCCATGTTGCCCACAATACCACTCTCTGCCTTCTCAGATCCCAAGAAGACCAAACCATCCCATGGCTCCAAGGTTAGTGAGGCTGGAGACACAGTCATTTGGGAGCGTTGTGGCCCAGCTGCTGGAGGGTTCCTGTATAAGTGCAATTCCCTCAGGTGTAGTCTGATTCTGAGTTTCTGGAATGCCCTCCCCTTGGCATCTTCCCTCTTTGCTCTCTCCCTGGCTTGGGATATACTTATCTTTGAGTGGTTCCTTTACCCAGAGTAACAGGCTTTCCTATATTTGGGAAAATGACTGAACAGAGTAGTAAATGCTTCTTTTACTGTGCTCAGCTTAAAATTAGTGGTGCTGCTTGTTCCTGCATGATGGACCATGGGCTGGCATCTTTGATCATCTTCAGTGAACAGAGTTTCTTATTCCTTCTGTAGTTTCTCTGCAGGTCTTCTCAGATCTCCTGAACTATTTACACACAGTTGTTAGACCAATGCTTTAATGCCAAACCCATGAGTTATCACATGTGGTATTAAGGATGCTTCTGCAGCATTGCTTTTTCAGTAATGACTGAAAACTTATCACAAAAGACTGTTGGGTTTGGATGGATAGAGAGGAGAGTACAATACATCCACCTTAATTCCTTACTCGTGGGGTTATAGAAAGTATAGTTTGTAAAGACCCATGTCTTCTTCCAGGTCCACTCAAATTTCCTTCTATCTTCATGAATCATCTCTGTCTGAATAAGTATATGAGGCAAAGTTACAGAATCAACCCTTTGAAATGCCACTAGCTGTTACTATATAAATACAAACTTCTTAATGATTGTTTGTCATCCACCATCTGGTGCCCTCATTTTTCCCTCATTTTTGGGATGGCTCAGGTACATTCAGTCTTTGAAGTTGCTATTTTTCATCTTGTAACAACAGCTAATAAGCCAATTTATTTAACTTCTTCTTTCTAGTTTTCTTATGTCATTGACCTTTTTAGTGAGAAAAATAAAAGAGCCAGCATAAATGAGATTGTGGTACCTTACTCTACAGAATAGGCTATGTGTACAAAAGGGCAACACTTATCTGAGTCAGTGGGAACTTCTTAGGTGTCTTACTTGTTTTTTCCCCTTGAGATGCTAGTCAAATGGCTCTGAAATTAACATTTCATTGTAGAGGGGAATTTATATAACTAACTGAAGTTATTTCCAATCTGGAGAATATATGAAACTCTTGTTTTATCAAAATATCAGTGGACAGAATAGATATACATATTTGGAATTTTCTCATCTTTGACCTCATGGTCTAACTGTCGAAGAGAAGGAATTCTTTCATTAAAGATCTTGTCATTTGAAGGTTTTTTTATGTGTCATTTTTATGTTTTCTGACTAAAGTCTGCCCCCACATTCCTATAACATGCAGTGGCTAATTGATCATTCTAAAGCCACCCAGAACTCGTTGAGAAGGGTCTGTTTCTGAACCCAGAAAGAAATAGCCCAACTAGGCATTTGGATTTGTGGTTATCATTTAGCCAAAGCTGCGTAGTCCAAGAGAGTGACCAAGTGTCATGTTACATGAGATATCTCCTTCCAGAATCCCTTACCCTTAAAGAAAAAAGTCTTGAGGTATATGAGCTTCCAACTGCAGCCTTCCTGAGCCAAGCGAATTATCAGTTAGTTGCCTACTTGGTACAAGTCCATTTAGGTTTCTCAATCAGCAGAAAGAAAATTCAGAACTGAAGCACGCATACTCTGTACTTGCCTCTTGACTTTCCCTCTTGACCTGGCTTTCCTCAGTAATGACATTTTAAGTCAATCCCTGATTATACCGTCTTAGAAGTAGATTGGCCCAAAAAGTGCCATCTCTCCATCTTGTCAGAAACTTTATTCCTTTGAACTCTCTTTTTAGACTGTCTTTATGACCCCATAAGCTTTATACAAGAGAAAACCTTAATTTCTTCTGATTTCTTGGAGTACTTGTTCTTTTCCTACAAATGGGGCCAAGTAGGAGATAATGGGTGAGGAGAAAGCTCACAGTATGCTTTTTTGTAGCTCTTCTCTTTCCTTTCCTATTTCCATTCCCTTGGACAGCTACAGGAATATAATTGCTCTATTCCCTCTATCTCTTTAAGTAGGCAGGGGAAGAAAAAACCCAGTGATTAAAATCCCTAGTTAACTAGTTAACTAGATGATTTCTGTCTCCCTCAAGATCTATCCTAGGCAAACTTTGAGAAGGCTGCATATCAGGTAGGAATTCAGCATAGTCCCTTCTTCAGTTGGATAGACTGAAAGGTAAACTTGAATCCTGTGAGGACTCTGGGATTCTATCATAATTATTGTAGGCTAATCTATTTAGTAAGCAAAGTTACCCTGTGTCACCAGCAGCAAATCCTGGACCTTCATGACTCACTGGGCCTTGGTTTTCTCCTTAAAAATAAAGGATTGTACTGGATGACCTCTAAGGCTCCTTTCTGCTCAAAAAACTATGCTTCTATCATGATGAAAGAAGCTATATTGATAGTGTTTATTAAAACAATGGTAGAGAGCACTTTATTTCTATAGTCCATTGTTTCTTTTCATTATGGAAGGTATAAAGTAGACACTAGTCTGGTTACAAATGGTTCCTGGCCATTGGCCTGGTAACCTTCCTGGTAAACCAACAACGGGACCTCTCTTCGTTGACCTCTTTGTGGCCAAGAATTCCACCTGGTGACTGCAGCCCAAGCTGTTAATGGATGAGTCTTCAGAATTCTCAAGTGAAGACTCTCGTTGATCGGATTCCAGTGGATTGTATTGAGTGACGTAAGAGTTGTTAACATGTACAGGGTTGTTTTGGGAGATTAGCACAACAGAAGATTACGGGGAAATGAAGTATATAGATTGAGCCAAGGATGGAGGTACTATTTATCCTGTTGCATGCTGGTCTTTCTCTTCCCTCCAGAATTGGGGCTGTTTTAATGGGATTGGTACCAGTCAATCCAGAGTCAGAAAGTGTTAGTAGTCCTTTCCATTGGTTCCTTGACATATGTGGAAGTACTCTTATTAGCCTAAAGCCTATGGATTGGAGGGGTGAGGGGGGTGTTGGGGGAATAGGGAAAAAACCCTAGTTTTGATATAGATTATTGTTATTGGTAATAAAAATGCACATTTAGTTTGTAATAGTCCCATTTTACAGAACAAGTACAAAATTAATTAAATTGCCTATTTGCTCATAATCTTAGAACCAGATTTTGAACTTGGGTTTCTTGACTTGGAATACAATACTTTTTATGTGGTGCTTCCTTTCCCACTAGTTTCACTTGCAAGCCCAAGTATTGTCCACGAATGTCTATAAGCTGTTTAGATCTGATGTGGGAATTTTGGGGTGTTTAAATGTAAGTCCTTCAAGAGAGAAATAGATTGCTCCTTCTGCTTTATTCTTCCTTAGGGTAATTTTTCCCTTAGCCTTAGGCTGACTGCAAAGATGATCAGATTGACTAGGCCCCCTGAGTGAATGTAGTGGTCATACTGCTTTATTACTCAGATGAACCTTCCTGCTTTTCTTTTTCTTCTCTTTATCAGAGCATTGTCCCCCAACCCCAGGAACTGGTGGATGACACCTTCATTGAAGCATCTCTTTTACTTAGCTTGGGCTCAGCATAAAAGTTATAATGATTTTTTTCCAATATTTCCAGCCTTCCTGCCCAAGTTAATTGGAGGAGATTCTAATCTTGGCTGTCTTCTCTATTTGTCATCTAGTACAGACAGTGCTTTCATGAAAATAAGAGTTGATCATTGATGTAATTGATTGGCTGTAACTTTCAGAGCTAATAAGGAATTGTCATTGTTATCAGTTTGCCTTAACTCAAACCTATATTAAATACCTGCTGCATACAGACGCTGTGCTGGTTGTTAAGGCAACAGAGAGATCTAAGCCCTTTAGAGGCTGGCAGCCTGACTGAAGAGCAAGGACAGTGCACATAAATGAAAAATAACAGTAGCAGAGGGAGGGTGAAGTGAGAGCCAAGTTAGCAAAACACCTGTGGGTCAAGGACTAAGATTTCTTTATATCCTTCACCTTGGTCTCAGCACCAATTAAACGTTTGTCTATACTGAGGTATTTCTTAAGGATTGGTTGATTCAATGGATAGTGACAAGTAAAAGAGGAAAATCTCCTGAAGACTGGTGGGGAAAATTTCTTGAGATGATTTGAGATAAGAGCAGGACCTGCATCAGCCCAAAAGGGAGTAGGGATGGAAGGGGGAGGAGAGGGAGGGTAAAGGCAGGAATCAAGGAAAGATCATTTCTGGTGGGCCATACAGCCTAAGTGAGCTAAGGTCAAATGTGCATGGTGTAGCATGGAGCCAGTGACTAAAACAGGCTTGGCAGAAACAGTCAGCCTGTAAGGAGGAGCTGTGAGGGAGAAGGCTGGAAAGGTAGGTTGAAGTCAAATCATAGAGGGCCACCAACACTGAGTTAAGAGGTATCAGCTTTTTCCTCTAGACAGTGGGAAGTTACTGCAAGTTTTTGAGCAAGGGTGGGGATGGTGATGTGTATGTGGCTTTATTAAATGGACCTTTATAATATCTGACATAACATTAGCACTCCTTTTAATCATCAGGAAATGTCATTGCAGCATATATGGAAGTATTCTTCCATGCAAGTCTGTTAAGACTTCATTATAATTTAATTTGCTGGCTGACTTTTGCACTTTTGGGGGAAGTGTTCAGTCCTGAACTGGACAGGGTTTATTTTTCTTGGAAATGAGAAGGGAGGTAGGGTAGTAAAAGTAAAAGATACTCTTCTTCCTAGGCATTTTCTTTCCAGGGGACTTCATTTGACTTTGTTTCTCCTCCTGTATTTCAGGATGCAAATAAGGAAAGCGGTAAGACCTCCAAACCCCATAAAGTGACCAAGGAACACCGAGAGAAGCCAAGGAAAGACTCTGAGAGCAAAGGCTCCTCCAAAGACCTGGATCGTGAACAGACTAAGCCACCGAAGGACAGCTCCCGGAAACCCCCTGAGAATAAATTGCCTAAGGAGGAGAAGGTACCTCCAAAAGCAGCTTTCAAGGAACCAAAACTGGCAGTAAAGGAGACCAAATTGGAAAATATGTCTCCAAAAGGTGGGCCCCAGCCTGAGCCTAAGCCTTCCAGCAAGCGGCCTGCCAATGTGGACTCACCAAAGCCCAGCGCCAAAAAACAAAAAAAAAGCAGCTCCAAAGGCACAAAGAACATCTTGGCAACTTCTCCCCGGACCTCGTCTTCCTCATATTCAGACAAGAAGCAGACTAAGGAGAAGATGAATGCCAAAGCTGAGAAGGTAAAATCAGAGAATGAGCCCAAGGAGATCAAAAAGCCTGTGGATCTGGAAGAGTCTAATTCTGAAGATGAAGCTTCCTTCAAGTCCGAGGTGAGGGTGGCTTCTTTCCTTTCTTTAGTCAGTCATTTCCTGAATACTTTGCCAGGAAAGAAGGGCTTTAACAACAAGGGCCATGTGTAAAGCAGGCCCAAGGGAGATAGTGTTCTCACTGAGAATGAGGGGAAGTAAACCCTTCAGTTTGGGCAGAGGGGCAAATCCCTTCTGATTTCCTGGATGTTTTGTGGGTGTTCAGGTGCTTTTAATACTAATTAAATGGGAGATAAGAAGGTGAAATCACCTCATAATCTAGATTAAGTAATCATGCCCTCAGTGATTTGGGGGAATAGGAAATAAGTAAATTTGCTAAATGTATTATAATCTAAAAATTCCCCTGAGTTACTAGCTGCTTATGCTTTTTTCTAATCTTTATACGGGGTTGGTCTGCCATAACATTTAACACTTAAAGGAATCTACTAAGCCCAAACTTCTCATTTCACAGATGAGGAAATCCAGAGAGAATGGACATGATTAAGCTCATACAAATAAGAAGCAGAGCCATGATTGAAAACCAGACCCTTTTTTCCCAAAATTCAGTGCTCTTTTTTACTGTACTGCTGTCTCTCCTTGGAAACTTTTTTCTAGTTCTCTTCCTATAAAATAGAAGCTTGCACATTGGTGTTTGCCATTCCTAATATTCAAGTGTAATAGAAAAAGCACTGGATTTGGAGTCCAGAAAACTTAGGTTCAAGTCTTAGTTCTCATGGGCCTATGGGCTTCTGTAGACTTAAGTTTCCTCCTCTGGGAAATGAAAGGATCTGGACTAGATCAGGGCTTTTTTGTTAAGAGTGGTCTTGACATTTTTTAAATACAGTAAAACTTTATTTGAAGTGCAAAAAGCATTCCTTAGGAGCAGTACAAAAACAGGAAGTGGGCCATAGTTTGCCAACCCCTGGACTAAATGATCTCTAAGAACTATTTCCTTTCTAATGAGGGGAGGAAACCAAGATATTCTCAGATGTTTTGTGAACTTGATGGTTGATCTAAAATACTTGTCTCCATCACTCTTATAGTTGGATACATCTTGGATGAGGTGGGACTATAAAGTCATGTGACTAATGGCTTAACAAACATCAGAACTCATACAGCCTTCAGAGCTGACACTTTGGCTGGCATGTGCCTATTAAAACAAGACCGCCTTTACTCAGACTGGGCCAGGCACTGGGGCTTTCAAAGAGGATGAAGACGTGCCTGCCCTCTAGGGCAGGGGCTCTCCCAGCCTGGTTGGGGAGACAGGACGTACACATAAAAAGATAAGTAACTGCCAAGGGCCAGGTGCACTGAGGGCCCATCACTCTGAACCTCCCTGGGAGTTACCACCTTTGAGCTGGAAGGACAGCCAGGCCCTGCTTGGGGAGTCAATCAGTCTATGCTCTCTTCAGTGTCTATGCTTTCTCCCATAGTGTTAACTACAAGCCATGCACACTCATCATGTGAGATGTGTTTGTCTTCCTTTGTGGGAAAGTGCACACTTATTGAATTGGGCATCAGAATAAAAGTCCTGGCTCAGATATTGAGACACTTTGTATAACTTTGGACAAATCAATCACTTCCCCTTTCTCAGCCTCAGTTTCCTTATCTATAAAATAAGAGAGTTGTTCTAGACCTTGGAGAGCCCTTTCAATTCTGTAATTCCTGGATTTCCCCATGAATCCTTTGTAAAGATCTTCCCAATATTATGGAAGCCTCCTTTCTGTATCTCTTTCACATTTACTAGGCACTAGTCTATATTACTGCTGCTGTATTTTTACTCTTGCTACAAGACTGACTTACATCCTTTTCCTAGCTATACATCAGATTTTGTATGATCAGAGTGTATGAGTTCATACATTCCCTGCACTACTATTTTGCTTGCAAGTAGTTATATTGGTAGTATCTTGCATCCTCCTTAACACCAATCAGGGTCTCCTTTCAATCACTTGCAATTTTTTATGTTGTACTAATACCTAATTTTTTATGACCAAACAGTACTGTCTGCCTTGGTTATACTGAAAAACCTTTCATTATAGTCCTCTGTAGGGTCCAAAGGGTTTTAACCTACATTATCCCAGTGGATTTTCAAAAACTCCAAGTGAGGAAGATGTGAGGAAATTGAGGCTTTGAGGAGAAGTGACTTGTCCAAGTGCACATTGATAAGTGAGCAGCAGAGCCAAAACCAGACTTCAGGACTCCAGAGGCTTAATTCTGCCCTTTTCATTTTCCTATAATCTCTTTACATGTTGTAGCCACTTAATGAATGGGAGTGAGTGAATGAATGAGTGCATCATCACCTGCCATCACTTTCCTTGATTCCTTGTGACTTTTGAACATTTCCAAGAATCAAATTCGTCTTTAAAGGGCAAAGATTTTGCTACCATAGAAGCCATTTTGAAATCATTACTCATACGTACAAAATTTCCCTTTCTAAGAGGGACTTGTTAGACATTTAGCAGTTGGCATTTTTGTCAGACTAAGCATCCCAGGAAAACTGTTTTGAAGGGATTAGTACACATTAGGATGTGTTAATAAGATCTGATATAAGGGGAACAAAAATAGCCATACGATTTTATATTGCATATTCACCTTTAACTGTACCACAGTTGGATGCCAAGTTGATACTTTTGGCCATGGTAATGAAGATGTATGGTGGGATCCTGGGATGATTGCCTGTAGGGCCTACCCTTTCAGGGGTGCAACTTACAGAGGTCATACTGGCAAGCTGAATTGAAGAGGGCCAAATGTGCAGTCTGACTTAGAGCCCCATGGGAACCATCCCAGGCTTTGCCAAGGTCAATGATGGATTTCCTCTGAGCAAGGGGGAAATGGAGAGTTGTAAAGCTGCTTCTTGAATGGCTCCTGATGTTTGCATATCTGAACTCAAGCCCATTTTCATTCCTTTTTGCAATGTAGATTTGGTGGGGTTCCGGGGCAGAATTGGCTGGATTATATTCAATTGCCAGCCAAACTTCAGTTGCTGTTTTCTTACCAGAGATGCTATTTGGGAATTCAAGGACCTCACTTGGAGATTTCCTTTTCCAAATTGAAAAGTATCATTGTTTTATATAGACATTGTTGGAAGAAATGGGATGGAAAACTTCTAGCTTCTAATCTTTTTTTGTGTAATGGACCCCTGTGGCATTTTGTTGAAGCCTTATCAATATCTCTACTAAGCTATGGATGGTCATGCAGTATAGTGGATAGAATGTCAGGTTCAAATGCTACCTATGACACTAGCTGTGTGATCCTGGACAGATCATGTAATATCTCTGAGCTTCAGGGTCTTCATTTTTTAAATTGGGGAGTTAGATTAATTTGGCTTTTGAGGCAATGACACAGTGTTTCTATGAAAGAATTGCTCACACCAACAAAATCCTGGCACTTTGAAGAAGTAACAATTATAGTAGTAGTGGTAATATCTGTGGCATTTTTAGATTTGTAAAATGTTTTCCTTATAGCTTCTAGTACCCAGTACTTGCACAAAAATGCAATTAACACTTTCTCTTTAGCCAGATAAAACAGCAAAGGCTCAGAGAAAGGAGGTAACGTGTGAGATCACATCGAAATACTACTTTTCCAGTGATTTTACATCACTGTTCATCCTATATATATCCTATATGGTTGGACCATTGAAAACTAAGATGAATCAGAGAGATACTAACTGATTTTTTTATCCTTGTATACTTACTAGAGTTGTGGTTTCTCCAAATGGGAGATCATTTAAAGGCTGCTGCATCATGTCAGGCAAGAAGTAGAGCTGGAAATTATGCAGGCCACTACCTATCAGTGAACAGTTCTTGTGATTCTTATGTTATAGTCCCATACATTAGTATTTGGTAAAGTCTGACCCTTCTGCTATGAGTTGAGTGACATCTGGACACTCTAAGAACCTCCCCTCCCTAGTAATTTTGTTTTTGTCACTGGGCATTTAAGGTTCTTGTGCATGCTCGAGAAAGCAAAGATGAAAGCCAAATGAGAGATGCCAAAATGCTGATCAAATCACTGCAGTTTGGTCTAGAGCTTTTGAAGTGGAAGGGACCTGAGAGAATACCTGTTGCTCACTACCAGGCCATGCAGCTTCCATGATCAGGAGAGACTCAGATAACCTCTGCTAATACCCATATAGGGACTTCTGAAGCAGTCTCTTCCACAAGAGGACAGCTCTGAGTGTTACTGAGTTTAATCTGCTATTCCTATAAATTTTGTGTTCTCTTCTACTGTACATGTTATTTCTTCATGTAAGCTTTTTGAAGGCAAACACTCTCTCATTCTTGTCTTTTGATCCATAGCACTCAACACAGGACCTGCACTTTTGCAGACAAGAAATACTTGTTGAGTGAAGACCAAACTAATGAATTGGACTTACTTTAATGACTTAGGAAAGTTGCACTGAGGCAGATTTCAGCTTTCTTATCCCCTCTTCTTTCCTTCTCTTTCCCCCTCACCAAAAAAAAAAAGGGGGGAAAGAAAGATCTTGCTTTGCTAATGAGATTTTTCAAAAGCAGAATGAGTTAGCTTGTTAATAATAAGTAGCTAGTATTTATAGAGTGCCTTAAGGCTTGCAAATGTTTCATAAATATCTCCCTTCATCCTCACAACAACTCTGAGAGGCAGGTGCAACTATTATTCCTATTTTACATTTGAAGAAAGTGAGGCAGACAGCAATCAAAGGACTTGTAAGTTATCTGAACATAGTAAGTATCTGAAGCCATATTTGAACTTAGATCTTCCTGACTTCAGATCTAGTTCTATCTGTTGTGCCACCTAGTATTACTAGGTGTAAAATTATCACTAGAGATCTTCAAGTGAGGACTAGATGACCACTACATTTATAGAAAAGATTCCTGTTCAAGTCTGAACTAAACTAGAAGTCTGTGAAATTTTTTTTGCAACTCTGAGATTCATTTGATAATCCTTTGTGATCTGTAGAGAAAAGATATTCTTAGCAGGAATGAATATACTTGACTGTCAAGAGAGGAGCCTTTATGCTGTTAAGCTGCCTTTCTGTTTTTCAAGCTTTTTAGGGTGATGGGCGATAGTTTGCCAAATTCTAGAAGGCCTTATGCCCCACCAAGTATCAGGACCTGTTTGTCAGTATCTTTCAGGTCACATTTTGTTTTACTGAATTTTAGACTATTGCCCTCGAAAATGTAGATGTGGGCCTATCCAGGCCACTAGATTTGGTGTTATAGAATCAAGACCCAAATGTGTCCAAGTCAGTCATTTAAAATTTTAAAGATGTGCAGAAAATGGGTGCAAGGACTGGCAACAGTAGAAATAGTATGGCAATTAAAAAGTATCATAGTTCTTCTTCTTATTATTATTATTAAAGCTTTTTATTTACAAAGCATATGCATAGGTAATTTTTCCAACATTGACTCTTGCATAACCTTTTGTTCCAAACTTTCCCCTTCTTCCCCTAGCTGGCAGGTAGTCCAATATATGTTAAATAAGTTGTAATGTATGTTAGATCCAATTTCTGTATACATATTTATGCAGTTATTTTGTTGCACAAGAAAAATCAGATCAAGAAGGAAGAAAAAGAAAAACTGAGAAAGAAAACAAAATGCAAACAAATGACAACAAAGAGAATAAGAAGGCTGTGTTGTGCTCCACACTCTATTCCCATGATTCTCTCTCTGGGTATAGGTGGCTCTCTTCATCACTGCACAAGTAGAACTGGTTTGAATCATCTCAATATTGAAGAGAGCCACATCTATCAGAATTGATGGTAATATGATTTTGTTGTTGCTGTGTATAATGATCTCCTGGTCCTGCTCGTTTCACTCAGTATCAGTTCATGTAGGTCTCTCCAAGCCTCGCTGAAATCGTCCTGCTGGTCATTTCTTATAGAGCAATAGTATTCCATAGCATTCATATACCATAATTCATTCAGCCATTCTCCAATTCTCCAGTTTCTAGCCGCTACAAAGAGGGCTGCCACAAACATTTTTGCACATGTGGATCCCTTTCCCTCCTTTCAGATCACTTTGGGATATAAGCCCAGTAGAGAACACTGCTGGATCAAAGGGTATGCACATTTTGATAACTTTTTGAGCCTGTTTGAGTCCAAACTGCTCTCCAGAATGGTTGAATTTGTTTACAGGTCTACCAACAATGTATTAGTATCCCAGTTTTCCCACATCCCCTCCAACATTCATCATTATCTTTTCCTGTCATGTTAGCCAATCTGACAGGTATCATAATTCTTTAAAAACAGTATCAGAAATATGGAAGCTCAGAATGAGTAAAGACTGTTCAGGAAAGCTAAAGTCAACGGATGTCAGGGCATTTTTTCCTAACTACATTAGGAAATGGGAATCAAAGAAGGGTTAATGGACAAATGGAATGATGGAAAGAATATAGAGCTTATTTTGCTTTTGTTTTCTTTGCCAAAGAGAAAGATTTTTGTGCTGGATAAAACTAATAGGGAGTTGATCCCATGATAAGACAGAATCCAACTATCATCCTTTGATGAATTCTGGTTATGGGCCCCAAATGAGCTACTTTTTAGGTAATGAAAGAACTAGTAAATGTTACCATTCAGCCACTGTCAATAATCTTTGAGTGTCCACAAAGAATAGGTCCTAAGCAGATCCTTCTCCAGGGCCTTTGTGCTTAAGATTTCAAAATAGCTGCTACATCAACACGAGATGATAATTCATTATTCAGGTTTTATTCTATCTTGTGATAGATAGCTTATGATGTACCTCTGTTTGAAGTCCTCCTTAAACATGAACCCTCACTGCAAATAGAGATACTGAATTGAAGGAGCTCCTTTATCCCTGAAGACCCTCATCCTGCTTTTCACTTCACTAAGGGGATGGGGACCTTTCCCTATATTGCTTATATTCCTCTTGCTTGAGGGCTCAGAATTTATTTTTAGGAAGAGAGCTCTGATGAAAAGCATCTGAGAGATGCTTACTGACATCTGATGGTCATTTTGTAGTCGTGGTCTTCTTGTCTGGGATAAAATGCTGTTTTCACTGACATAGAAAGTAATGCCTTTATCAGCTAGTGATTGAAATGGATTCCAGTGTCTGTCCCTTATAGGTCAGGGAAGGTCATGAACATTGTGGCTGTTGGGGAGGGAGAGGCTGTCCCAACTTCTGTACTAGTCAGAGCCTAGAGCCTCAGCCTCGATCGAAGGTAATTGTTGGACACGTGGACCTCAGTTGGGTTGTCAAGTATTTGCATCAGTAGATTTGGCATCCATTGCTAACGTCCTTGTCACAGGTGGCAGAAGAAAGGCTTATGGAAGCCACCTACTCCTTTTTGCATATTCCACGTACCAACCAAATCAGTCATTCGCTAGCACCACTTCCCATCGCACTCTTACCAATCTATGGACCTTTGCATGTGTTTTTCCTTACATCTGCAAAAGGTCTCACTGCCATTACCTCTTCTTGTTGAAATCCTTCAAGTGCTGCCAGCTCAGTTGCCATGCTTCCCTGGAAAAAGCACTGGTTTGGAGCTCCACGGCTAGGTTCAACTCCCAACTTTGTTATATTCTCTTTCTTCATCTCTAGATGAAGAGGATTGGGCTATTTAGGTTCTGAGATCCCTTCTGGCTCTAAATCTATGATCCTGTGTATCATTTCTTGATTCGGGCTCTGAGCCAGCTGAAAAACTAAAAGCAGTCTCCATCTTCCCTCCATTCTCTTGTCACATTTTTCTAGATCATGTTCTGCCTTTGTGTAGGTGGTATATCTATAAGCTTCTTGAGTAACAGGACTGTGCTTTAATAAAAATTCACATTTACATATCATTTTAAGATTCCCAAAGCATTCCATTTATTTTATTTCATTTGATTCTCACAACTATTTCATGATGTGAGTGCAGTTATTGTCTCTATTTTACAGATGAGGACTGAGGCTCAGAGAAGTTACTTCAGGATCATATAAATATCAATTGCCTTATTTTAACCTTGTTTCCTAGTATCATGATGCTATGCGTGTACACACAGAAACTTCATAAAAGATTTTTTAATTTGGTGAAATAGGACCCAAAATGGGGAAGTGACTTGCCCAGGATCAAACAGTTTGCACTGCTCCAAAGTCCATAGGACAGAGATTTCTTAGCCGAGGACAATGATGTCAGAGCACTTTTGGTTGCTTGCTTTCAGAAGGGTGGGATGGGAATGCCAGTTGCCATCCTTTCTGGGGAGCATAGGTCTCTAACTTTTCTTAACCTTGAGGGGCTAAGTCTGCTACATAAAATGTGATGCAATTTTGCCCAAGTAGCTGTACTATTAGATATACTCCAATTGTTTCCCTGATCTGCTGTGAATTGAAAGATTAAGATTCTTTTTCCTTTTTTTTTTTCCCTTTTTATGGGGGGTGAAGTCTGTCCAGTCCAGCCCTTCCAACTCCAGCTCCAGTTCGGATTCCAGTTCAGATTCGGATTTTGAGCCATCTCAGAACCACAGTCAAGGTCTGTTACAAGAAAGGAATATTTGTAGATGTGATCATGATTGCTTTTTAAGAGTTCTTGAAATCCAAAGTTTAGTTCTTGGGCCTAGAGCATGGGGAAACCCTCTCCTCCCAATTTGGTCACAGCAGAGGGCCAGTGGGAAAAGGACAAGAGAGTTGTGTTTTGATACTCAAAGATTGGGCAGGAAGTGACCTTACAAAATTAATTACTAGAACATTACATGTGGGAGGTACAGCCTTACACATTGTTAAAGTGGGTCAGCTGTCATTCACTTTGTGCATTTTAAAATAGCTGTTCTCTTTGAATGAACTAAAAGTCCCCAGGCAAATACAAAAAATGATTCAGTGTTCAAAGGCAAAAAATAACCGACTAAGAAAATATACCACCAAAGCCATAAGGTTTGGGGGGGGGGAGAGGGAAGTGTTTTTAATGTATCAATGGTAGGTAGTAGGCAGAGTTTCAAGAAGGAAGGCCAAGCCCCAGTGACTAACCTGCCAACAGATTTATTTTACTTGTGTCCACATTGAACTTTGTAAACTGAATTGTGCAAGAGGACAGTTCCCAAAGCACTAGTCTAGAAATGACTAGAGATAAAGCAAATGACTTAAAAATGCATGATGATTTTGTATTTTATGCTTTTGCTAAGAACAGTAAGGTAGAACCACCCAAAGTGGAGGATAGGTGTTTCTTTCTCCAGTTTGGGCTATAGGAGCACTAACACATGGAGGCCTATTGAATTGATGCTCTGGTTGTGCCTGGGCCAGTTGCCAGATGTGAGCTGGAATCCTGTTTTTTTGTCAGCTCCATTATTAGTTCTTTTGTTATCCAAGGTCAGCTCTGCCATATGCCCCTCCCATTAAGCCACCAGGACCAAATTCTTGTCTTTGGGCTTGTCAGTGTTCAGCCTAAGCATACGATCTAGCCATTTGCCCTCTTGCTTGCCTAAAGCTCTTGTCAGCATACACCAGTAATTCAATCTTGAAATAATCTAGGTTTTACTTTAAATGGTTTGGTGATTTGGAGAAAATGTTTACTTCTCTTTAAGATATTTGCATAATAATGGCTTACATGTAAAGTTATTATTTATTTTCTGATGATTCTGCCTTCCCTCGAAGCTCATTAAATTCATAATACAAGAAAATGGAGTTTTTAAAAAATTTACTAGTTGGAAACAATACTCTATTTTCTTCACAAAATGACTAATATGGAAATATGTTTTACATGATCATACATTTTTAAGCTACATATCACATTGCTTATTATTTCAAGGAAGGGGAAAGAGGGAAAGGAGGATAGAATTTGGAATGCAAAACTTTTTAAAAATAATAATAATAAAAGTTGGTTTTTATATGCAGTGGAGGAAAAATAAATATTATTAAAAATTATTTTAGCAGACCTCCCATGTGGAGGTCCTAATAACCCTTAATAATAATAATACTAATAAACCATGTCAAAGTCAAAGCTTTAAATAAAGAGTTTGTTCACAAAGTGACAAGTTGCCTAGAATATTGCCTCAAGATGAACAAGTGTGTAATGCGGAGCTTGTAGCTTGGGATCCACACAGGGGATGTTGTCTTTCTGGCATGGCCCCACTTCTTGATTGCTAGGCTCTCTTACATCATCAGACATTTAGAGGTCCATTCATCTTAAAGTTTTAAAGCTGGGAGTTAATCCATTTATCTGGTCAGCCTCTTGACTGAACCTCTAGGCATGATATAAGTCAGACCTAATTAGACAAGCTCCTCTTTCTAATGGTTTTGACTAGGGATTTCTCTTCACTGGATTTCAGGGTTCCATTTGCAATTCTATTACTTATGCTGCTTTTTATTATGCTAATTATGCTAATAATTATTTACTAGATTAGGAATCTGACAGATTTTTGTATCAGGGTTAGAGAGAGACATCAAATCGTAGAATTTTCCAGATGGAGGGAACCTTAGAGACCATCTAATCCAACTGTCTTTGATAGACTGAAATAGTATCATGTGAACTAAATAAGGGGGAAGAGGGTTCATGTCCCTCTGTTGCTATGGAAACAAGAATATAAGCCAGGTGCAGTTTGTAGGGAGTGGGGAGCTTGTTAACCTCTCTGAAGATTTGAGGGAGGGGATGGGATGGGATCACTGAGTGGAGTAAACAGAGACCCGAGTTAAAAGTCCCATACCAATTTTCATCAGAGTGAGGAAGCTGCCTTAGAATGAGAGCACTGCAGGATAGGCTCTGAGATGCATTGCTTATCTGTCCCCTCTAGTATTGTCTTTTGTTGGGGGAGGGGATGGGAGGAAGAAGAAGCAGGGAGGGGAGTGTAAGGCTTGCTATTTTTCTCAACCTCTTGGCACACATTGGGTGGTGTCTCTGCTCTGAATGCTACAGCTATGCTTTCTTATTATTCTTCCAAACTGTGGAGCCAATGTGTCATCATGGGTCTAGGCTCTGACTCGACCCAGAAATTTCAATTTATAGTCAGAAAAGTAGGAAAGGGATTCTTGAATGGAACTGGAGTTGAGGAGGCCCAGCTGTCACAATGAGGGACCAAATATATTGTCTTTTTCTTTTTTTTATAATCAAACTGTCATGCAGTTTAAAAAAAAAAATGTGAGAGTCCATTTGGTCTCTTCTGATCTACTATGATGAGGCTCTATCTTTATCACAATAAAGCAATTTGGGAGTGGGATTTTTATGGATTGTTGAATATCTATTGCACTGTCAGAGATTCTTTTGACTATGTGGTAGAGATTTTCTGTTTTGTTTTTTTAATTTACTGTCGTCTTTTCTCATCTCCCCCTGAAAACTTAGGCCCTCTGCGTTCTATGGTGGAAGACCTGCAATCAGAGGAATCAGATGAAGATGATTCCTCTTCTGGTGAGGATGCTGCTGTCAAAACGAATCCAGGCAGAGATTCCAGGTGATAGATGACTTCTAAGAGCATCCTTTTCCTATCCATGCTCTAGAGTTAGAATCAGCCTGCAGGCCACAGTGGAGAATCTTTCCCTTTGGCCTTGAATTATGGCAGGTGATACTCTATCTGGAAGGAACCTTAAAAGATAAAATGCTAAAACTAAGAAGAAACTTAGAGCATAAAATATTAGATTTGGAAGGAAAATGGAGACAAAACATAAAAGCTAGAAGATATATAGCATAGAATGTTAGAGTTGAAAGGAATCTTCACTGGGAATCAGTTGCAGTGCATGGTCTAGAAGCTTTTGGTTCTTTTAATCAGAAGTGGGATGTACATCCAAGATCCATCGAAACCAGAGCCAAGATAAAGAAAGATCTAGCTTTGGAATAGGTTTTATATGATATGAGGGTTTGGTCTTTGAGGCCCTCAAGATTCAAAAGATAAACTTTATTAAATTTCAGAGCACCAAACATTTCTAAGTGCTTTCTCCCTGATCTTTACGCTCTGCCCTTGAAGAAGATAGCTTGATGAACAAGGGAAAGACCTTGGACTGAGGGATTAAAGGACTTGAGTTTTTTAATCTTGGGCTCTGCTATTTACTATGCCCCTTCTTTGGGCCTTGGTTTCCTCATCTGTTAAATGGCTAAATGTTCTGCAGTATTCCCCCCAGCCTTGTGATCCTAAGCAGTCGGAGAAAATTGCTAGTTTCTCAGTCTGATACTTCTGTTCTAAGGATAGGCAACTGAGCCCTCTCTGAAGTTGTTATTTTTGAATACTGTTCAGATTGGTCAAGAACTATAGCAGGCTGTCCATATCTTTACCATGAGCCATTAACATCCAGGTTCCATACTGTACCACTGATTTGCTTGGCTGTTTACTCACTTGAGAGATAGCATCCATTTCAGTCTAATATTGGCTTTTGGGGTAGTTCACCTATGTGACCTTTGTGCAAAAACACTCTGGTTTGCAAAATCCCTTTTGGACCTGCCCTCTTTCCCTTACAAGAATTAATATGTATGAAGTACCTCCTGTCACAGAATTCTGCAGTAGATACCAGGGAGAGACAAAAGTTAACTAAGAAGTCCCTAATTTCATGACCTAGTAGGAAGAAAGGATAAGATAATATACAGTATTGCATAATTATTGTAATAGGCAAGTCTGAGAACAAACAGACTTCTGAGGAGTAGGATTTATCAGCTTCCAGGAAGCTGATATCAGGAAGGACATCATGATGGAAGTTGTGTTTTATTCAGTTTTAAAAGAATGGGGAAAGAATTCATCAGATAAAGAGAAAAAGCAAGAGCATTCCACTTAGGAAAAAAATAGCTTAAGGACACAGTTTCTTTCAGCTCATGAGGTGAAGCTGGAGCCCCAGTTGTCATAATATAGACTCTGTGAGCTGCTAGTTTATAAAATCATTGTGGGTGGTGGGAATTGGGAAGAATTTAATTTCCTTGGTTCGATAATTCTCAGACCAAATCCAACTGGATTTGAAGACGTCTCCCTAGAAGCACTGAGCCAGCAATTGGTCACAGAGGCCTCTGAACATGTAGTGGTCTCAGCAGAACCCTACCTCTTGGCGTAGGAACACTGTCATGTAAAATACACTGAGGCTCTGCTAAGGTACAAGAACATGCAAGTAGATTGCTTACCTGTACACACTTTCCTTCTCTCTCATTTTCAGGTTGAGTTTCAGTGACAGTGACAGTGACAACAGTGCAGACTCTTGCCTGCCCAGTCGAGAGCCCCCTCCTGCTCAGAAAATGCCTCCGGCCAACAGCAAGGTATTTGAGAGCAAGGAGGCACATATGCACTAAACCATTCCTCTTTTCAGCCCTGCCCTTTACATCCATTCCCAATAGCATTTTCTTCAGGAAAAAAGACCTATGATAGATGAGCTTACTTAGATGTTTCTAGACATTTAAGTCTTAAGACTTAGATGAGCTTGTGATCAGTGTGGATTTGTGGATCAGTATGGTGTCCCAGCATTGCAGAGCCCCTGTACAACAAAATTTCAGGGTTCTCCTTAGCAAGGTATTTAGGCACAGTTTAATCAGCCTCATATACCTGGAGGTAATGAGGTAAAGGAATTTGACTTCTTTGAAAAATACTTTACCAAAATTTTTTCCTAGGAAATGTGATTCCAAGACCAGAATTGGGGAGACATTGATTAGTCCATAGTTCATAGAAAAAGGTTGGAAGATTTTAGTGGATTTCAAACTCCATTTGCTTCCTAGGAGCAAAAGGTTCAAAAAAGTCAATGCCCTCTTAGGCTACACTGGTAGAAACATATCGCTGAGGATGAGGCAGGACTCTGCCCTGAAGTAACATACATTCTAATGAGAGAAATGAACATGGGCATAAATATGTATCTCCAGAATGGTTACAGGAACCTTAGAAGCAAAAGGCCTCTTGCCAAAGCTGATCTGAGTTAAGGGTAGACAGCAGCCAAGGGTTCTCAGAGGGAAAGAGACGAACAGGACAAAGATCCCATTCCTGGCGACAGCCAGTGCCAAGACCCAGAGGCAGAATACAGGGTCCAGTCTGGCTGGCCAGAGTCCAGAACAAGGGGAAACAGGGGGGACAGATTGTAAAGAGTTCTGAATGCCAAAGAAGTTTATACTATTGCTGAATAAGATTGAAGCTTAAAGTTGCACTTAGACTTTGGGGATACTTTACTTGATCCAAGAGTTTCAAGAGGGAGCTGTGGGGTATGTGAGCTGGGAGAGTACAGACCTTTGCTTTAAAAAAAAATAAAAATCACTTTAGTAACTGAGGAGATTCAATGAATTGGAGATAGACATGAGAAAGGAAACTAAAGAAATGAACTAATGTGTTTATCTAGCTTTGTTAACATCTTAGTGCTGTTGGATTCATTCTGCCACAGTCTTCCCAGCATTCTTTTGTAGTTTTCAAATGTGTCATTCTTAAAGCAATAGCATTAATAGTGGCCTGGAGTCAGAAGGACCTGAGTTCAAATCCAGCTTCAGGGCTTACCAGCTGTGTGACCCTGGACAATTCACTTCACTCCCCCCTCCCCCTCCAAAAAATGTATATATTAATAATGCCTTAATATAACTGTGATTCCATACTATCGTATACTAAGACATTCTTCAGCTTTTGGATATATTACCTGAAACTTAATAAAGCTTGAAATTTTCTTTTTCTTTTTCTTTTTTTTTTTTTTTTTTTTTTTTTTTTTTTAAATTCTTTAGGCATCTGGAAGGAAGAGTCCAGAATCCTGCAGTAAACCAGAAAAAATTCTAAAGAAGGGAACATATGACAAGGTAAACTGGGATTGGGGATGGGTCATATAGAAAATGTCATGAAAAGGGCCAGAGAGCCTGGGACATCTATCTGAAGACTGCAAGTGGGGTAGAAGGATTCCTTGTCACAGCTTTCCTTCCACTTCCCTGGATTTTAAATGTCTGTCCCAGATGACAATGTTAGGGATAGGATCTTTTATCCTCCTCACTTTTCATCATTGGCAAGAGTCATCAGTAGAGTTGACCCATTTGGTCTTTCACAGATTCCTGGCCCAGAACAGATTTCCAGAAGGGAAGACATAGTTAAATGGAACCTTTGAGGGTCTGTAATCTTAAGCTGCCCTTCCTGGGCTTTTAAATGACTTCGTTTGAACTTTCTAAGTTAGTGAGCAGCTACTCTTCTCTGACAAATCCTAGGTGTGAATCAGGAACTCACTTCCTTTTTGCCTTTGGATGGTCCTAGAGAGAGTTTCCCTTTAGTTTCATCATTCTCGGGTGGTTAGTTGCAGAGCAGAAGAGGAAATAGCCTGAGTAAAGGCTTAAGTTCACCCATGTCTCCCACTGCAGGCCTACACGGATGAATTGGTGGAGCTTCACCGGCGACTTATGGCCCTCCGTGAACGCAATGTGCTGCAGCAGGTATTAGTCATTACTTTCTTTATGGTCTCTTTGGTTCAGATTCCTTAGGTGTAGTGAGACTTCACCTACAGAACCAGAGTCTAGCCATCAAGAAGAGGTAGACGTTGTTCATGGGCATGATGATTGGAGAAGGAGCTGACTTGGGCCCTCCTGTGCCCTGTAGATGTGGGGCACCTCTAATGATCCCTGAAGTGTAATTCTGTGTACCACATGTCACCCCCTCTGATACACATGCAGAGGGTAGATTTTGTATGTTAGGGAGCAGGCGACAGGGTCTGAACCCCTCTAGAGGCTCCTTAAGCACTGGAAGTTAGTGTGGGAATCTCCTTAACAACAAGGATTTCTTCATACTGTTAGGACCCAAAGATGACCTTATACTTGGTTGCCCTTGACTGCATTATATTCTTAACTTCCATGTTTGGACTTGAGGACCAGACCATCATCCTGGAGTTCCGTGACCAGGGTGTCTTCTCCCCTAACTCCAAGGGTTCTTAGCATTAAGAATGGCTGCCCGTTCTCTCCTTGCCCCACACCTCCCTCCTGGGAATGCCTCTGGAGAATGGGTATCCTTTTTTGGCCTTGTTCCCCCTTTACCTAGTGTTCCTTAAATAAACTCCTCCATCTCCTGTCTTTTAGATTGTCAACCTCATCGAGGAGACCGGACACTTTAATGTCACCAACACCACCTTTGACTTTGACCTTTTCTCTCTGGATGAGACCACCGTCCGCAAGCTGCAGAGTTACCTCGAGGCCGGGGCCACATGACACTGGGTCCAGATGGCAGGCGCTTTGGGAAACCGTCAGGCCAGTCTCCCAGTACCAGGAAACCAGTCCCCACAAGTAGACCTTACTCTCTCAATTCACCCGCAGCACTGCCTTAGCAAACAGCCATGCTCTCTGAATGCACAGCTCAACAGGCCTCTCTCCTTGGCTACGGGGAGAGTCCTGGGCACAGGTCTGAGCAAAGCAAGAGGAGCCGAGCATCCCTCCCCCACAGAGAGTCATCGTATTTGGTTTTACTTTGAAAACTGCTTTTATGTCAAGAAACACATCGGGTCTCTCTTTTGAGACAGGAAGAACTTAACTGGCGCTACAGCAAACGGTTTCTTCACCTGACCTCACGTCCAACACCCACCCCACCCCCCCCACCCCCCCGAAGCAGCAGCTGCCTTTTCCCAGCTCTGGGGAGGGGGGGGTTGTTCATGTTGGGGGCAATGGTTTGACAGTTGGGGCTTCCTGAGCCGTCTGGGTCGGCTCCTGTGGAATAGAAAACCTAATCCCCCTTCCCCCACCCTTTGTTCCTGCCTTGTTTTCCCTCCCTAAACAGTTTGGTACAAGTAAAGTTCTCCCCCCTACCCCCAATTCCACCCCATTCCACCCTACCCCGGGTCTTGGGAAGGCATCAGTCTGGCTCTTTGGCAAGGATGCCTTGTGTCTCAGCCATGAGCAGGGTGGCCAACCTCAGAGCCTCCCTCTTACCAGTCTGCTTTAACTGTCCTAGGATTCCAAGCCTCTGTATGCTGTATATATTCTCTATATATTCTATATATGTATGTATGTATGTATGAGCGCCGAGTCAGGCTTCTGATTTTAGGGTGTATGTACCTGCTTCTTGTTCTGAATCTCAATGGCACATGGGAGGAGGAAGGCAGTTAGTAAAGTTTGACTCTAAAAACAAAGGATTTGGGGGATTATGTGGGGAGGGTTGGTTTAGTTGCCATATCCAGAAGTCAGTTAGGGTGAGACTCCTTTGGCCAGAAGGGCCTTGTTGTCCAGGATGTTCCCATCACCACTGCCTCACTCCTCCAAACCCTTTCCCTAACAGTTTTTTTTGACTGTGCCCAAGGAAACCAGAACAAGGGAACATTGGGGTGTGGACGCTGCCCTGCTCTGGCCAAGTTGAAGGCCTTCTGGCTCTGCCCCAGTGAACACTAAGGAGCGGCGGTTTGTAGCTGAGGGGAGGGAGCATTTTGATACCGAGCGCGCCTGGCTGCCTAGTGAAACTAGCAGCGGTCTCTGAGCACCGACTATTCCATAGCTGGAATACAGCGCGCTTAAAGCTGTCTCCTGGATTCAGCTCTTCCTTTTGCTTAGTACTCTTTGAACTTTGAAAATGGAGCTTTTGCCAAATAAGGTGGGAGAAAAGCAAGATTGGAACAGACAGCGCCCCAGGAAGGTTGGGGCGCTCCTCGTCGTTTTCCCCGCTGCTCCAGGTAACAGCCGGACTCTTCTTCTCCCCATCCTGGCTTCCTCCCATTTGTCTGCCAGCTCTGGCGCAGCTGTTTATTCTGTGGTGATAGATAATGAGCATGTTAGCGTGGGGCCCCCTGGATCCTCTTCCTGTTCACTAAGGGCCCATTGTGTGCCACCTTCCCTCCCCCACTCTTCCTCGTTTGTTTTATCACTAAGATATGGCCAGGTCAGATCTTCTCCTGGCTCTGGCACCAGCTTAGATTGAAGCTCCATAAGAACAAGAGATCTCTACCGACTCAGCATTAGTCCTGGCCCAGCTCTCCTGAAAGCATGCCCACCTCTTTCCTCTTGCTGTAGAACAAATTCTGCGGCACTCTCCCAGGCACCTGGGGCCTGGCACTTGGGTCTATGTCTCTGCTGGGAGCCGTGGGGCAGAAGGCCTTCCTGCAGCATCCCCACAGACCTCACCCCATCCATTTGCAGCCAGGGCCTCCCTGTCCCCCAGTTGGACTGGGGATGGGATTCCCCTAAACAAGTCTTCTTGGCTCTGGGGGCAGCACCCTAAGTCTCTCCTTCCTTGGTAGTCTCTGGCACTTCCAGATGGCAGCTTTCAATAGGAAAATCCCATCATTTGAGACCCCCAAGGAAAATTCTAATGGGTGCTTTTTGCAGTCGGATTACCCCTCATGGACTGATTCTGTACCTCAGACCCCAAAAGAGAAGCTTCTCCTATCCTGCCCTCCCCCTCTGTCCTGACTTGTGGTGACAGCCATATCTTGGTGACAGCCATATCTTGGGAGTACTAGAAAGTACAGACCACATCTCCTGTACTCCGCACTCAGGGCAGACAGGTCTGAGAGATAGATTTCCCAGCATTCCTCAGATTGGCAATTGCCTTGAAACTCAGCCTCTCCTTCCTCCCACAAAAACGTCAACAAAACCAGCCGTCTTAAAGTATGCAGGCAGAGAGCGCAGGTAGCCAACAGCTGAATTGCCAATGGTCACCTTACAGCTTGCCACAGTCTTGTAATATCTGTGGCATCAGGATTTTTTTTTTAAGGGCGCTTTGGGGGTTCTAAGGCCATTAACCCCAGCCTGTGTTTATTCCCTGAATCTGGAGCAGATTCCTTAAGCACTGGTTAGTCTGAAGGTTGGCTTCCCTCCAGGAGACCTGGACACAAGGAGTGAGGGAGATGAGGGCAGGGACCTCGGTCCCTTTGTTCTTGCCAGGGGATTGCCTGCTGGATTGTTCTCACTCACTCTGCTGGATGATATCCTAGATTCTTTTCCTTTACCCCACCCCTACCCCCTAAGGGAAAAAAAGTCCCTGTGCTTGTTAAGGTTTGTCAGGTGTCCCTTCCATGTGGCAGGCTGTGGGGGCCTCCCTGTATACTTGGGCTTCTTCAGAAGCCTGCACGCATTTCAGGAGCATCCCCTCACACATACACCTGGCCTGCTGTGGGGCCCGCCTCTGCCGGCGAGGACTCTGCAAGACTGGAGTAGGAGAGAGGGACTTGCCTTTGCACTCCTTACAAATAGTATGTAAGTACGTAAGCCTCAAACTGAGTGTTAATTCCTTGTATTCTGCTGTGTCTTTGAATGAACAAAAAAAAAAAAAAAAAAAAAAATGCCGAAAGCAGAGGTATTAAATACCTTCTATCACAGGAGGGTTTTTAACAGAACATCTCTGGCACTGAACTAATTAATATGTTCTTCTGGCTGGAGACAGACTCCTGGATCAAAGAAATGAGGAGAATCATGTTTGTAATAAGTTACAGGATTGTTTGTGTCCTGGATTTTAAACTTTTTTTGTTAAATTGTGAAATTCCAGAGGAGTTTTATAGAAAACAGTGAAATAAAGTAAGATGGGAAAAGTCTAGAGATGATTGTTAGTTTTTTTTGTTTTGTTTTTTAATATTCTGGTTCATCATCTAGACTTTAGAGGTCTGCCTTGGGAGTGGGGACTCTCCTTGAGGAAACAGCCTCTTTAGCTGCAAGATTGCTGGACCCTTGCTGAAGCTCCCAGGCTCCCAAGCAAGCCCTTTTAATCAGTCTAAATCAGATGGGGCTGGTTTTCCTTGGGGCCCATTCTTGTTTGAAGTGCCAGTGCCCTGAAAAGACTTAGTCTGCTTTCTTAAACTAACCATGGAACCTCAAGACAAGTCACTCTATATACACAAGTCTCAGTTTCATCACATGGCAGATGGGCATGGGGCCCTGGCTGCCTCACAAAGTAAACCTGAATTCCAGGAGCATGGAATATAAGGGATCATTTTGGGCCCCAGCCCAGCCCACTCCTAAGGACCCTCCTCTGTCTCTTGTGGCTCTCCTGGTTCCAGTTGTTTAAGTCAATCAGCTTTCATTCCCAAGGGTTGGATTCTGATTTCTGGTGTGCTCAAACACAAAAGACTGAGCTGGAGGAGACAGCAAAGAAGCTCTGAGAAAAACAAAGGCACAGGAGACCCAGGGAAATGTCCAAAGGCAAGTACTGGGCAGTCATCAATCTGAACAAGAAATGGCCTCATCTTAACTTATGAGACTGACTTTCACCCACAGTCCTTGAAAAGAAACTCCTTGAAGAATTTGTGAACTAGTTGAACAGAAGAGCAGGAACAAGAGGAAATGGGACAGTCAGCACCGTGAAAGTCAGGACGAAACTATAGAACATGAGCTACAAGGGATCTCAAGGCATCCAGTCCAGCTTCCTTCCCAGTGGGCTGATCCCCACAGAAGGTAGCTCTTGGCTTCTGCTTAAAGACTTGGCAACTCTCATTCCATTTCTGCACAACTCTCCATACATTCAAGCAAAACATTCTGTCTCTACCACTTAATGGTCAGTGTCCATGCATATGTTTGCTATCATAAAGTAAGAAGAAATTGGTTAGTAAGTCTTGAGCACATTCTGTAAGTGTGTAATAGTTATTGTTTGTTAGGACAGTTCTTTCCAGTCTGGGAGTAAGGACCAGGATGGACCTCCTACCATCACCTGAATACAATATTGAAATGAGGTGCTTCCTTGGTAGCCTGTGGCTTAACTTTAGAGCATCTAGGATTTTGTTAGTATGACTACTCCCTCCTACAGTAGATCCTGCTCTTGGGGGCATTTGGGAATGCCCTTAGCTAGGGGTTCATCTAACTCAAGTCTTTCCATCTCAGCCCAAGGATAGCATGAGAAACTTTTAGTAGATGCTTGGGAAAGATGCTTAGTTTTCTGTGTCTATAGAGTTCTTCTGACCTGTTAAAATATCCCAGATAATCTGATCTGGCCTCAAGGAAAAGGTAGATAAAAATTAAGAGGATTTCATCGGCCTTAAGAAACCAAACTTTTCCCATCACTTACCAGATATAATAAATGCTTTAAATAATCATGGATTTGGAATTGGGAAAGATCCTATAGGTCCTACAAGTCCATCCCCATTACTTTAAGATGAGAAAACTGAGGCTTAGAGACAAAAAGGGACTTACTATGCCCTGATTTTGCTTCCAGGAATGGAAGCTAGCTCATAAGGCTTCATAGGGACTACAAGGTTTGGAAACCAGTAAGTGTTTGATCTCAGTATGTCCACACTATCTGACCCCAGTCTCAGACATGAGCAAAAGAAGACGGTGGTCAGTTATTAATGGTTGAAGCTCTTAGCCATTATTTCATGGTCCACCCTTCTAGTACCCTTCTCCTCCTTCCCCTTTTTTTTTGAAAAGCTAACTCGGGGAAGAGCCCCCAGACTGCTGCTTCATGGGAGTCCTTCCAAAAAACAAAAAAAAATGTTTTATGTGCTGGAATTATCTCAAACTTCACAGATGTGTAATTTTGTCAGTGTGAATATACTCTCCAACAACACATCACAGTGATTACAATTTGCAAGGAAGTAGGTTTTGCTCTCTACAGATTCAGAAACAACTTCCTAATAAGTCCCAGGTCTGCCCTCACTGAGGGTCTTCAGACATACTGAATGACTATTTTCATTGGCAGTTGTGGAGGAAATCTCATCCAAGTATGGCTTGGACTGGAAGGTCTCCAAGATTGTTGGATTGTGTAACTCTACAGTTTGGGATAAGATAGACAGTTTTTCAAGAGTTTTAATGGTTGAAAAGTTCATCCCCCATGGCAGATTTATAATCAAAATGCATAGAAATGGGCTTTTGTTCTCATGATCTGGTGCTGTAGTTTGAGACTTAAAATCTGCTTATTCCCAAAGCTGAGGATAGTGAAAAATCATGAAGAAAATTGAGATGTCAGTATCCTGAATTTATGATTTCAGTTTCCAAACTTTAAAGTCTGCTCTATGGCAGGAAACAGATTAACATACACTTCAGTTTTTGTTACTTACTTTGATATATCATCCTTTATTAGGGGAATCAGTAGTTAGTTACAGGGGGTCAGGAAAAAATTGGTTTCACCAAAATCATAAAAACAGCAGATAGGACTAAAAGGAGATAAGCAGATGTATAGTAAGAGAGATGCTGACAGGCATTCCTCAACTTCAGAAGCCCTGGAGATACAGCGGAAAGATCCTCTAAAGAGGATTTTTAGAAGGCCACCAGAATTCTACAAGATTGGGGTGCGGGAACCTGTTCTGGTGAGGAGATCCCACATAGAGAGCATCATTCTTTTGGTTACAGAGACTAAATAATGCTGCTGTGGGCTTTCCTGATCTCCTGTGGGAGATAGAATTTTATTTTAAAACCTGTTCCCCAAGAGGAGGTTTATAAACACTGACAACTTCAGGATCATCATGTTCTTCATGGAGCCACATTCGAATGATAAAAAAGGTGAGAGCCTTCTACAGTCCATTGAAACCTGGACTCGAGACCACAAAGAGAGCTAGATATAGAAACTGGAGATTAACGTTTGGTACATTCTGGTGACATGCGGACGTCTCAGCTTCAAGGTGGGACCTGAGGGAGAGAAGGACAATGAGCAGATCCCGCTTGGACAGGTGCTGGTTCTCAAGTGCCTGGGAGTGAGACACCCCAAGTCAGAGTATATTTGAGGAACTAGGATCAGAAGACCTACTTTTGAATTCCAACTCTGATATTTGAATGTTCTTGAACACATCATTTCCCCTCAGAACATCTAGACCTGGAAGGACTCTTACAGAAGGGGAAACAGATTCAGAGAGGGGGACGGATGTGCCCTTTCACACAGTTGACAAATCTCACAAGCCAAGAACCATGCCAGGGCTCTAGTTAACTCTTTAAGCATCAGTTTTTATATAAAATGGGGATAATTCTCGTATTACCTTCCTTGACATTTTGTATACTTGAAAGGCCCAAAGAGATATGGCCTCCTGCTGCTACTGCTCCTCTAATTGTGACCTAAGACTAAATCCTGGACAACAGGATGTCAAATTAATCACACCTGCAGGACATCCAAGAAGAACAAAAAGATACCTGGGCAATATAAGTGAACTACAGCTTGCTACCCAGGACAACTGGGAGGTACCATTTGCAAGAATAGGTGTGCACCAAAAGGGAAGTAGAACTGATGGAGATTGAGACACAGACTGTCAGGATTGCCTCCCTCCTAATCATGGCGGTGGCGTGAGAGGATGCGGACACCAGGAGAGGGGATACCCACATTGCTGCAAGTCACATCTGCCAATGTTTTTGGAAACCCACTGAGAACAGAGAAGCTGGAGATTGGTGTTTTGTTTGTTTGTTTTATTTTTTGTCCTGTCTGTGCTTGAAAAGCTTTCAGAAGGATCATAGCTTACATGTGTTGGGAGTGCTTTCCAATTTACAAAGTCCTCTCTCCTTGGCACACAGGGGAAAGCAACCCAAGAGTTACTGTTCTTATTTTACAGAGGGAGGGACTCCAGTCAGTCAGGAGATGCTCTTTTAAACACATCCCATTATTTAAACATAGGACCAAGAAAGATTTTTTTTTTTTTTTAGGACAGCTAAACAGAGAATGACATACAAAATTAGGCAAAAGTTGTATTTGTAGATACATGGACCTAGAGTGGAAAAGGTTTCCCCTCACTTTCCCTTTGATGAAACTGACCCAGAGAGATTGCCCAACATCAGACAAATGACAGTGACAGCATATGATCCTAGGTCCTCTGACTTCAAGCCCTTCCTCCTACTTTTCATCTCTACCTTTGTTCCTATTCACCTGCAGAACCCTGAGCTCTAACCAAACGGGTCTTTTCTGGTGTTCACTACACATATACACACACACAACTTGGGGCACATTTTTTGAGGAGGGGCCCAACTTTACTAAAGAAAAGGCGAGGTAGAGGCAGGAGGGTAGGTGTACTAGGTCAGCTCCTATAGTTAAATTTTCAGTGACAGAATCTTAAATACTACAAATTAGGACTTATTTTCTTGGTTTTCATAGTTAACAAGGTAATGAAAAAAATACCAATAATGCAGCTTAATCTTTAAGAATCAAGCTCTTACTCTACCTCATTGACCCGGCCTTCACTGCTTACAGTTTGGAAGAAAGAGGCATGGAGATCAGAAGTAAGGGACTCTGCCTTGTAGTCCTGGCTCTCTGGTTTATTAAACAGATTGTCTACTCCCTAGCCTCATTTTCCCCCAGAACTACAAAAGTGGGAAGTGGGAGGAGGAGGAGGCAGAGAGAGTTGTTCTAAAGACCCCTTTGCCCCTGGGAGTTTATAATCTTAAGTTCCTTTCTAGCTCTAATATGTGTGTTCTAAGGTGCCTTATGACTGATGATCCAGAACCCTAAAAATCCCCCTACCTGAGTTTCTGGAGGATGAGCAGCAATCCCCACCTACCTAATTCTCCACCTGTAATAGAGAAGTCCTTCTCTAAGATTTTCCATCGGAGGATCCTGTGAGAATCAAAGTTGGTTTTCTGGTTGATTTTATCAACGCCCTTCTGTATTAATGCGTCGATGATGGGATCTTTGTTATCTATGATGTCTGTCACTTTGACAGACTTACTGTTGTGCTTTCGGCAAAAATTGATGGCGTCTTGTGTCAGCACGTTGCAAGGCTCACCAGTGTCCGGACTGATCTCACACTGTGGGAGAGAAATCACCCCAACTCACTGGCACTGAAAGTGTCCCTGTCTCTCACCCTGGATGTGACTCCAAGGGTTTGCCCCAAAGACTACTGTGTCCAGAGGTGGGTCAAGATACCCAGCTAGGCCCTTCAAAAAAACTGCCACCCAAGAACTGCTTCTCTTGGACTTATTGTGAACACTTTCTCCGGCACTAAGCACATTAGCCAGCAATTGTTTATTATTGCCCACTGTTTCCCACCAAAATCCTGGGCATAAAAAGTAAAGAGGCATTGTCAAATGGGTGCGATGACATGCCAGTAACTAGGTACAGACTAGGTGTACACAGGATAAACTGGGGGAAAGTAGCAGAGAAAAATTACTGGGATGAAGCCTTGGGAAAGGCTTCTTGGAGAAGATGGGATTTTAGCCCAAGGAGATCAGGGAAACTATGAGAGGGATGTGGGAGACAGCTAGTGAAAAGCCTGGAGGAGATGAGATGTCTTAAATGCTCCATGCACTGCCCTCGTTTGGGGATACAAAGAAAAAAAAAACACTCCGACCCTCCATTAAGGGAAACCAAAACCTGAACTCGGGGTGTCCCAGGAGCCTCGGTGTGGTGGTGGTGGTGTAAGCCGTTAAAAATACGCTGGAGAATCCCCAAACCCCCACTGAGATTTGGGGATTCCCATGTCAGTGGACCAGACCAGGGATTTCATTAGCATAGGTGAACTTCCAGTAAGGAAAGTGCCTCCTCTCCACTTCAGATCGGCGCTCCCAGAGAGCTGCCTGGGAAGCTGAGTGAACAGCCCGAGGTCACCCATGCGATGGAGGGGGATGGGGGCCACCTGCGCAAGTCATCCTGGCCCAAAGCTGCCCATTGTGGCCCCTTGCAGGTGGACGCAAAATGCAGTAATAAATACTGTGTAAACGACATATATTATAAAATGTCTATAAAATGCAGGAGACACAAAGTATGTAATTTTGAGGAGGAGCACAGGCAAATAGAAACATAGGGTCGGGAATGACCTGTGTATGGAAGACATTTAGGGAAGGGTTTTTTCCCCGGGGTGCAGAGGCGGGCGCCATTGCTTTGGCTGACCACGGATCCTAGATAGACTCCCCACCGAAGAGCTGGGCAAGGGTACCGCCCCCCCCCCCCCACGCCCAGTGTCCCTTAAAGAGCAGTTAATAGAAATAGAAGACCTTCAGCGTCAGCAGTGCGCTCAGGAACTTGGCTTGGTTTCCCACAATCATAGCGTAGCGGATAATGGGAACGTATTCTTTCAGCATATTCTCAATTGGTCCAGGAAAGATTTTTTCCCCGCGATTGGTTATGATGATTTCTGAAATAATACGCCCCCCCCCCCAATAAAGCTTTTAGGACATAAGGGAATGGTTTTTATTTTTTGTCAACAAAGCAACTATATTCCTCAAGATGGGAATAATTTATATCTCCCTCATATTTTACAATCTACAAAGAAGCTCATTATAAAGTACTTGACAGTTTTCAAAACACTTTACAATTTGCAGAGTAACCCACATTTTACAAACCCCTTTACATTTGCAGACCAGTTCCCATTTTACAAAGCTCACAATTTGTAAAGTGCCTCCATGTCCATTTTGTCATTGTCATCCTGAAGGTAATATAGAATAGTAGAAAGAATCCTGCTCTTGGAGCCAAAATAATTAAATAAATCTATGGTTGAGTCCCAGCTCCAACAATTAATTGGATGTGAGCTGTGACACCTCATTTTGTTTCTCCAGGTCTCAGCTTCCTTATCATTAAAATAAAAATAGTACTTTTTAAATACGATGAGAAGGAGAAAGTATTCCATAGAGCATCTATTATGTACTTTGCAAATGCGAATTGTCATGATCCTTTTCACAGTCCTTATGAGGAACATTCTGAGTAGGAAGTGAGGAGATCTTAAGTTCTATTCCTGGTTCTGCTGTCAACTCAGTTTGGTCCTAGGCAGTCTCTTTCCTTTTATTGGAAAAATGAATATTGGACCACAATATTTTGTAAATTTTTTTTATAAAAATGAATGTTGGACCACATGTTGAGGAGCAGATGAATCCAATTACATAATTAATTTGCGATTTCAATGAACAATTGCCAGTGGATCCAAAGCTATTAATTTGGCACCTGGCAATTGTATCTTGAGAAGGGTGACAAGATTAGTGGACCCTATTCCCTTGATTCCTATGTTCTTAAATTTTACTTTAAAAATTTACTTTAAAAATCTCTGTTAAGTCTTATTCTGGGATGAGGTAGAATGGAAGTAGCCGAGGCCTTAAATTAGAGAACCTGAATTTGAATTCTCTCACTCCCGCTTAAATCACCTAAGTCCTTGCTCTATAAAATAAAAACTGGATGATCTTAAAGGTCTTAGTTCAAAGTTTATGATCCTATGAGTAAGAGAACCTGCAAACTAGTGTTCACCTAGGTTCTTGGGATTCTGGGGTTTCTAACTAGTCAAACCCAGAAACTAGCTGACTGCTGCTACAGAGGCAACTGATAGCAAAAAGGATAGAATAGTGGGTTTGGAGTCAGAATGATCTGAGTGCAAATATAACCTTAAGACTCATCCTAGTTATGTAGTGCTGGTGGACAAGTCATTTTAACTTTAACTTGCCTCAGTTTCTCCAACTGTAAAGTGGAGATAATACTAGCACCTGCTTCTTAGAGTGGTTGTAAGGATCAAGTGAGATTATATTTGCAAAACCACCTGACATGTAGTAGGCACTATATATGCTTATTCCTACCATCTTTCTATCATAATGACTCCTTTGCCCTAATTTGGGAAAAGTAATCCAGTCAGTACTGCTATTCCTGGACAATGTATTGCCCTGTTAACTTCACCTATCATTCCTTGACTTTTCTGAGCAAGAGAGCCCATCTAGGCCAGCACTCCCCCATCTATCTTCTCTTGTATCAATCAGAACATAACATCTTTTAGGGCAGAGAATATAAAATCCTTTAGGGCACAGAATATGAAATCCTTTAGGGCACAGGATATGAAATCCTTTAGGGCAGAGAATATGAAATCCTTTAGGGCAGAGACTACCCCTGCAGCACTAAGCAGAGCACCTTGACCCACAGTAAGAGCTTCTTAAATACTTTTTCTTTCATTATTTCTTGTATTTATCCATAAGTCATCAAGGGAGGAGGAGTCTATTGAGATAAAGTGGGCCAATGTGTGTCCCTCTCAGTTACCTTCTGTCCTGCCAGTGATGTGGATGTAGCCTTCGTGATCCTGGATGCCCATGTCTCCAGTGTGCAGCCAGCCTTTACTGTCAAAGAACTTTTTTGTCTTATATTCATTGTTCAAGTAGCCCATGGACAGGTGCCTGCCCCAGATATAGAAGTCGCCCATACCATCTTGGTCTGGACGCCGGATCATGCTTTTGGCGCCCATGATGGCCTTTCCACTGCTGAGGAGAGACAGGACAACAGTAGGAAAGGCCCCTCCTTCCAAGCCCCCCACATGGACCTGCTGAAGATTCAAGGACCCCCTCATACAGGGGGAGGCGATTTGGGCCCCTATGTTGCTCCCCATCCTTTGTCTTCCACCTCACAGAATCAATTCCCTCGGGTCCTCAAAGGTTCCAGTCCTGTTACCTCTTCTCTATTAGAAAACCCTGGCTCAGTCCATTCCCCTTCAGGACAGCTTTAAGGATTACAAACATATTTCCCTTTGCACTCAACTAAAACTTGCCCTTTTTTTCATCTTCAACTCAATAAGCCTTCATAAGGTTCCCTGCTTTGAGTCTCTCCTCACCAGCTGCATACAATATTCCTAAGAGACAGCTAATGATGTCATCATCCCTCCACTCTTGCTCTTTGACGCTCAAGACCCTCACCATACTGGTTTCCACCTATCTTGCTGGTACCAACCTATATTAACTCCATTCCATTCTAGTCAACTTGCACCGGTAACTTGCCCATCAGTGACATTATGTTCATAAAATCTTATATATTCTTTATCACCTCAGTAGGAAGCTTTTGTCTCTGTATCCCTGGCATCCAGCACAGTATCTTGAATATAGCAAGTATTTACATGTTTGTTGAATTGAGGATGATAAAGTCCCTGTCGACATCAGATGGAAGGCTAGATCTGGTGCCTGAAGGCCTGAGTTCAAATTTGGCTTCAGACACTTGGTATCTTTGTTGTGAATAAATCATTTAACCCCTTTTAACCTTCTCAATTGTAAAATGGGCTCATAATAGCACATAGTTCTTAGAGATGTCATAAGGACCCATTAATTATTAAAGTATATTAAAAGATTATTTATAAAGTACATAGCATCGTGCTAAATATATAGCAAGTGCTTAATAAATAAAATAAATTGAATAAATTAAAAATAAATTCCCCTCCCAAATCCTCAAGGAGTTTATACTGCCCTTTATTTTCGTCCTCATAGAGTCTTAGAAGTTCTGAGGACCATCTAGTCTTACTGGAAGGAATGATATACATACAGACAATTAAATGTAAAACATACACAAGATAAATACAAATAAATTACAAAGAAAATAGGGGCAGCTGTAACTACTGGGCAAATGAGTACAGATGTCAGTTAGGAGATGGCAATTGAGCTGGCTCTGAGCTTTGAGGAAAGGTGTTCCAACAGGGGAAGCACAGGGCATTCTATGCATAAGCAACAGCCTAGGCAAAGGCAGAAATGCTGCAGAAAGCATATTGCATATGTTGATTTCCCCAAGTGGGAGAGAAGGGTTGGAAGCATGAATGGAGCTACTTAAAGTAACTTGGATCACAATATAGCATTTTCACTTATTTTGTTGTTGATAGCTTGCATTTTATTTTCTCTCATTTTTCCGTTTTATTTGATTTTTCTCATGCAGGAAGATAATTGTACAAATATGTAAGTATATATTAGATTTAACATATTTCTACCACATTTAACATATATTGGACTACTTGCCATCTAGGGGAGGAAAAATCAGAACACAAGGTTTTGCAAGGGTTAATGTTGAAGAATTATCCATGCATATGTTTTGAAAAATAAAAAAAGCTTTAATAAAAGAAATTAATTAATTAAAAAAAAGTAACTGGGAACTTAGATTTCAGTATAGCCTTCCCACAAGATTTTAAGGGCTAAAAGAAGCCTAAGAACCAAGTCCAAGTCCAAGTCCTTCCCACCTCAAAACATCCAAATACCCAACCAATGAGCTTTTTATTAGGCACCTACTATCTGCTAGGTACTGTGTTAGATACTGGAGGTATAAAGGCAAAATTGAAAGTCCCCTGCCCTCAGGGAGTTTATATACTATCAGGGGAGACAATGTGTGCATAAATAGGCATATACAGAATATATTTAAAATAATGCAAGGTGGTGCAGTATATAGAGCACCAGCCCTGAAGTCAGGAGGACCTGAGTTCAAATCTACCTCAGACACCTAATTTTTCTAGCTGTGTGACCCTGGGCAAGTCACTTAACCCCAAGTGCCCCAGCAATAATAATAATAATAATAATGCAAGCCAATTTTTGAAAAGGAAAGGGAGGCAACAGAAACAAAGTCAAGAAAGGTTTCATGTAGAAGAAGGCACTTGATCTTATGTCTTGAAGGAAGGAAACTAGGAATTCTAAGAGGTGGGCATGAGGAGGGAATACATTTTAGACCTGTGGGATAGGCAGTATAAGGTACAGCAATGGGACATGTAAGAGACACCAAGAAGTCCAGTTGTGCTGGACCAGAGAGTAGGGGAAAGAGAACAATGTAATAAGGTTTAAAAGTAGGAAGAGACAAAATTTAAAGGCCCGAGTTTATTGGTGAATCTACAGGTAATAGTTCCTGAGTATGGGAGTGACCTGCACTTTAGGAAGACACTTCATGGAGAATAGATTGGAGTGGGGAGAAAAGAGGGTCTCAGATGTAACCTTGGATTGCAGCTTCTGTTAGATTCAGTGATCTGATGATTAAGCAAAGGATGCTGAGGAGTGAGCAGCCAGCCAAGGGGAGAACCACAAGAGAGAAACCAGAAAAGTGTCACAGGAGAAGATATTCAACCTGTGTTAAAGGCTGCAGTTCAAAGTTTTTACAGGTATTGTTTACAATTATGGTAATAATTACAATATTGTTAAAGGTTAATAATAATAATACTTAACATTTATACAGAGCCTCAAGGTTTCCAAAAAGCTTTACAGATATCTCATATAATGCTCACAATAGGTGACTTCATACTCATCCGATACACTTTTGCTACCATTATCCCATTCAAGACTCCTAGGTTTATCATGGAAGATAACCCCTGTCATCTTCACAGAGCTTAAACTGATTGCTGATCAGCTACAAGACCACCCAACCTTTAAGTTTCAGCTCAAGTTGACCCTCCCAACTTTCAGACATATACTAGTGAGCGGCCACTTTCTCCTTGGATCCTCCTGCAGCTAAAGCTTGACTATTGTGATCCGTCCTTGTGTTTGGGTCTTCTTGCTACTAGATTGTGAGCTCCAAAATGATAGTTATTCTTTCCTAGTCCCATCCTTCCCTCAGTGTATAGGACAGTTAGTAGGTACTTTGTGTTTTTTTGTTTGTTTGTTTGTTTTGTTTTTTGAAAATGTCCTTTTAATTTATCTCATTTTAAGCTTCCAAGGTTAAGATTTTCTTCATAGGGCTATAAAGCTGTGTATACTTTTTGTTTGAATTAGCTAAAAAAATTTTTTTTATTCAGTTTATCAGGCCTGTTCTGGTTTAAAAAAAATTTTTTTTATTCAGTTTATCAGGCCTGTTCTGGTTTCATTTCCCTCCCTTTATTTTCATCCATTCCACCAAAATACTCTTCCATTCTTGGTTCAGTAGATGCTGTGATCTTCTACTGCTCCTTCCTTGCTATAATTCTTTTTTTTTTTTTACCAGTAGATGTTAAATATATTAAAATATAAATTAGATACACAATAAGTATACATGATAGTAGGTACTTTGTTGAGGGAAAAGTGACTCATCAAACACTATCCTCCAGGGTTCATTGGTTTCCTTCTCTGGGCAGCCCTTTGTGGCCCCTGGGTGCTTAGGGAGAGAGAAAGAATGACAACTGCTCTTTTCCTTCCATCAAGGCTCAGGGACCATCCTGGGGCCAGACCCCCCCCCCCAGAAGTCTTCATTCCCTTCCCCCCCCCACCTGCCCACCCAACACACTTAGTTCCTGTCTCTCCTGTTCTCTGGGTTTTGGCCCCTCATTCCCCAGCCATAGCCTAAGTACCTGTACAGCTTGAAGTCTTTCTCACTGGAGACAGAATGAGTTCCCGTGCACTCTGTCAAGCCATATGTCTGCAACACAATGATGTCGTAGCTGAGGAAGAAATCCTGGATTTCCTTGGAGAGACCAGCCCCGGAGCTCAGAAACTGGAGGCAGCGGTCAAAGCCCAGACTCCGTCGGACCTTGTCATATATCAGCTTCTTGGCCACGCGGAAGCCAACAGGAGCATGGGCACTTTAAAAGAAGCAAAGACGACGGGGCTGGTAGGTTAGAAAAATTTGGGGAGCAGCTCAAAGTTATAGGAGATAGCTGACAGTGCATAGAGCCCTGAGCGCAAGTCAGGAAAACCTGAGTTCAGATCCATGTGCAAATCACATAACCTCCATCTACCTCAGTTTCTTCATGTAAAATAGAGATAATAATCTTACATCTCTGGGTTGTTGTGAGACTCAGATAATTTGCAAGGTTAGAATTTATAAGGTTGAAAACCTTGTACTGCTATAGAAAAACTCTCTTCATACGTAGTTTTAAGGTTTGGGAAGCATTTTTCTCATTTGATCCTCACAACAACCTATGAAGCAGATACAATTATGCTCTCCATTTTGGGGGTGAGAAAACTGAGATTTATATAAGTTTAAGTCACTTGTTCAGGGTCACAAAGCGAGTGAGGTAGGTGTATAACACAGTGAGGAAATGTCTGAGTCAGAATTTTAATCCAACTTTAATTCTATAAATTACATCTAGTTCTTTCTCAAATTACTTCTAAAAGAGACCTTAGAAATCACTTTATCTCATCCCCAGTTTTATAGATGGGAAAACCGAGGTCTAGAGAATTTGAAATAACTGACCTCAAAGTCATCCAATATGATAGGGCAAAGATGACTGAAGAACCTTCTTTCCTCAGTCATTTTCTGAGAAGCTAACAGAGTCAGGAATTCAGCCCACTCTTTCTGCCTCCAAAACCCGGGAATGCATCTGTCTTTATGTCCATCTTGGAAAAGTCTCCCTTGATGCTTCCATCCCTGCTAAATATCTCCCTGTATCTCTTCTGCCTTTGTAGCTCAAGTCCTTGGAAAGGAACTCCACTCCTTCCCCTCCTCCCCTTATAATCTGACTTCCAATCTTATCATTCCCCTTAAAGGATTCTCCTAAGTTCCAGTGGAAATTCTGTTCTCACTAGGTTCTCTCCTGGTTCTCCTCCTACCTACTTGATTGCTTCTTCTCTATCTCCTTTGCTCCATCCAGATCATATCTCTTAACCAGAGATTTCCTCATTCTGCTCTCCTTTCTTTATACTTCACTCAAGTGATCTCATCAGCTCCCAGAATTTAATTACCATCTTTATGCTATCTGCCTGTGCTATCCCAACCACCTTCACACCTCCAACTGCCTGTCATTCAAACTGGATGTCCAGTAGACATCATTATGTCCAAACACAATTTATCTTTCCTTCGCCACATTCTACTTTCCCTATTACTATAGGCCTTCCCTCAGGCTCACAACCTAGGAATCACCCTGAAATTCTCACTCTCTTACACCCAATATCCAACCTTTTACCAAAGTATATTAATTTCATTTTTGCAAAATCTCTTGCGAACACTCCCTTCTTTCCTGTGACATTACCAACCTCCTTGTCCAGGCCCTAATCATCTCATATCCAGATTGTTGTCAATGGCTTGATATCCAATCTATCCTCTTTTCAATCATTAAAGTGATTTCTTAAATTGCAGTTCTGATCACATCAGCCCTACCCTTAACCCCAAATCTATAAACTTCATAGTTCTCTGACCTCGAGGAATAAATACAAAATGCTCTGCTGGCTTTCAGAACCCTTGGTAATCTAGTAGTCCCTTTCTACCTTTCCAGTCTTCCTATACCTTATTTCTCTCTACATATTCTGTGGCCCAATGACACTGACCTCCTACCTTTCCCAAAAACAAGACACTCTGTTCCAGACTTTTTCTATAGCTGTCATCCATACTGGGAGAATTCTGCCCCCTCATTTCTATCTCCTGGCTTCCCGGACTTCCTTCAAGTCCAAACTATAATCCTACTTTCTATAGGAAGCCTTTTCCAACCTCTTTTAATTGTAGTGCTTTTTCTCTGTTAATTATTTCCTATTTATCCTGTATATAACTTGCTTGTACATATCTGTTTGCATGTTGTCCCTCCCCCATTAGATTGCAAGTTCTTTGAGAGTAGGGATTGTCTTTTGCCTCTTTTTGTATTTTAGTACTTAGCATGTGCCTGATACATAATAGGTGCTAAATATTTATTTATTTATTTCCCTATTTCCTTTCGTTCTTCACATTTATTACTTTTTATGATTATGTAACATTCCTTTCCATTGCTACCTGTGATCTCTTCAACTTAAAGAACTCAGGCAATATGAACTCCTTACATAGATACAATTTAGAAACTCTTCTGAGCTTCAGTTTTTAAATTTTTAATTAAAATGTGTCCTCTTTTTAAAAATTTTATTTTTTTTAAGTAAATTTTTTTTTACATTTGGGCTTTTTTAAAAATTCTGAGTTTCAAATTCTCTCTCTCCCTTCCTACTTAATGAGAAGGCAAACAATTTTGTAATGTTATACATGCACATACATGCAAAACATTTCCATATTAGTGATGTTCCATAATTAGTGATTAGATGATTAGTGATCACTAATTAGTGATTAGTGATGGAAATTAGTAACTTCCAGATTAGTGATTGGTGATTAGGGAAAAAACAGTTCCTCTCCCCCCAAAACCTAAGAAAAATAAAGTGAAAAAAATGCTTCTATCTGCATTCAGAATCTATTGCATTCTTTGGAATTGTTTTGGATCATTGTATTTTTAAGATAGCTAAGTTATTTTTAGTTGATCACCATACAATATTGCTGTTACTGTGTATAATATTCTCCTGGTTCTGCTTTCTTCACTATGCATCAATTTATGTAAATTTTTCAGGTTTTCTTTGAAAATATTTTTATCATTATTTCTTATATCATTATTTGAAAATATCTTTATTATTATTTCTTATACCATAATAATATTCCATTAAAATAACATATTTTACACCACAATTTGTTCAGCCATTTCCCAATATCAATGTCCAATTCTTTGCCACCACAAAAAAGAACTGTTATAAATATTTTTGTTCATGTAGGCCCTTTTCTCCTTTTAAAAATCTCTTTAGGAAAAAAACCCTAGAAGTTGTATTGCTGGGTCAAGTTATGCAGTTTTATGGAATTATGTGGAATTATGGAAATAATTCCATATTGCTCTGGATCAGTTCTCAACTCCATCAGCAATGCATCAGTGTCCCTATTTTTCCACATCCTTTTCCACATTTGTCATTTTCCTTATCTGTCATATCATCAACCTAGTAGTTGTGAATTGGTATGTCAGAGTTATTTTAAATTGTATTTCTCTAATCAGTAGTGATTTAGAGTAATTTTCCCATATGACTACAGATAACTTTGATTTCTTCATCTGGAAACTGCAGATTTATATATTTTATATCAATTGGGGAATGAATTGTCATCTTATAAATTTGACTCAGTTCTCTACATATTTGAAAAATGAGGCTTTTATCAGAGAAACTTAGTATAAAAAAAAATTCTCCCAGTTTTCAGCTTTCCTTCTAATCTTAGCAGCATTGGTTTTGTTTATGCAAAAGCCTTTTAATTTGATGTAATCAAAATTATCCATTTTGTATCACATAATTTTCCCTGTCTCATTTGGTCATAAATTCTTCCATTCTCCATAGAGCTGACAGGTAAACTATTCCATGCTTTTCTAATTTGCTGATGGCATCACCCTTTATATCTAAATCATGTACCCATGTTGACCTTATCTTGGTATACAGTTTGAAATGTTGGCCTAAACCCTAATTTCTATCAAACTGCTTTCCAGTTTCCCCAGCAGTTTTAGTCAAATAGTGATTTCTTGTCCCAAAAGGTTAGATGTTTGCATTTGTCAAAGATTACTATGGTCATTTATTACCATGTATTGTGTATCTAATCTGTTCCATTAATCCATCACTCTAATACATAGCAAGATCCAGATTGTTTTGGTAATTTTTTGGTAGTTTGATTGTTATGGCACTGAATAAGTAACTGAATTGAGGTAGAATTGTCATTTTTTATTATATTGACTCAGACTGTCCATGAGCAATTAATATTTCTCCAATTGTTTAGATCTGACTTTATTTGTATAAAAAGTATTTTCTAATTGTGTTTGTATAGCTCTTAAACTTGTCTCAGCAGGTCGACTCCCATGTATTTTGTATTGTCCACATTTATCTTATATCGAATTTCCCTCTCTATCTCTTCTAGGTTGACTTTATTGATTTGATGTAGAAATACCAGTGATTTTTGTGCGCTTACTTTATATCATACAATTTTGCTTAAGATGTTAAGTATTTCAACTAACTTTTTAAATTGATTTTCTAGGGTTCTTCAAATATACCATCATATAATCTACAAAGAGTAATAGTTTTATTTCCTCATTAACTATTCTAATTCTTTCAATTTCTTTTTCTTACCTTGTTGCTATAGTTAACATTTCTAGTACAATATTGAATAATAGTGTGATAATGAGGTGATACTTTCTTTACCTCTGATCTTATTGGGAAAGTGTATACCTTTTGCCCATTACAGATAATACTTGCTGATGGTTTTAGATAGATAATACTTTTATCATTTTAGGAAAAGCTCATTTATTCCTATGCTTTCTAGTATTTTAATTAGAATGAGTGTTGTATTTTGTTAAGTTTTTTCTGCATCTTTTGAGATAACTGTATGATTATTGATGTGGTCAATTATACTAATAATTTTCCAAATACTAAACCTGCATTTCTGGTATAAATCTTACTTGCTCATAGCATATGGTCTTTGTGATATGTTCTTATAATTTTGCTTATATTTTAGTTTAAATTTTTGCCTCAGTATTCATTAGGGAAATTGCTCTGTGGTTTTCTTTCTCTAATTTGCTCTTCCTGGTTTAGGTTTCAGCACCATATTTGTGTCATAAGAACAACTTTGTAGAACTTCTTTGTTGCCTATAAAAAAAAAAGTTTATATTGATATTGGAATTCGTTGTTCTTCAAATGTTTGGTCGAATTCACTTATAAATGCATGTGGCCCTGGGGAGTTTTTTCTTAGGAAGTTACTGATAGCTTATTCAATTTCTTTTTCTAAAATAGGATGATTTAATTATTATATTTCCTCTTCAATTAATCCAGCTAATCTGGGCAATTTATATTTTTGTAAATATTCATCTATTTTACTTAGATTTACTGATATATGCTTGAGCAAATAGCTCCTTATAACTGATTAAATTTTCTCTTGTGATAAATTCACCTTTTTCATTTTTTATACTGGTAATTTAGTTTTTCTTTTCTTGTTTTAAATCAAATTAATCAGTAATTTATCTATTTTATTGTTTCTCCTCCCCATAAAAACCAGTTCTTTGTTTTATTGATTAAATCAATGGTTTTCTTACTTTCAATTGTATTAATCTCTCCTTTAATTTTTAGATTTTCTAATTCTGTGTTTAATCAGGGACTTTTAACTTGTTCTTTTTCTAGTTTTTTCCAGTTACATACTACTATTTATTTTATTGATGTCAACATTTAGAGATATAAATTTTCCCCTAAGTACTAATTTGGTTTCATCCCATAAATTTTAGTATGTTGTCTCATTGTTGTTATTCTTTTTTTTAAAAACATTCTATTTTTAAAATTTTGAGTTCATGTAAATTGTTCCTGGTTTTCTTGATATCATCCTACTTATCATTTCTTATAGCATAATAGTATTCCATTTCAATGATATACCTTACATATACTGACATATTCAGTCATTTTCCAATTGATGGCTATCCCCTCCGTGTCCAATTCTTTGCCACCACAAGAAGAGCTGATAAAAATATTTTTATACAAATAGGTTCCTTTGGGGGTTTTATTTTAAATCTTTTTGGGATACAGTAATATTGCTAAATCAAAGAGTATGCACAGTACTTAATTCTATTAAATATTCATTTTATTCCCCTGGAGGTTTATACTCAATTTTCTTCTAGGTAGGCTGTAATTTTGCTTCCTCTTGTCCTCCAGAATATCATATTCCAAACCCTCTGATCCATTAAAGCTGCTAAATCTTTTGTTATCCTGACTGTGGCTCCATAATATTTGAATTGTACCCTCCTGGCTGTTTGCATTATTTTCTTTTTGACCTGTGAACTCTGAAATTTGACTTTAATATCACTGAGAATTATCTTATTGGGATCTCTGTGAAGAGATGAACAGTGGATTCTTTTAATTTCTATTTTACTCTCTAGTTCTAGGATATGAGGGAAGTTTTCCGTGATGATTTCTTGAAAGATGATATCTGGGCTCGTTTTTGGATCATGGTCCTATAATCCTTACATAATTCTTAAATTACCTCTCCTTGATGTATTTTTCAGGTCAACTGTTTTTCCAGTGAGATAATTCATATTTTCTTCTTCTTTGTTCTTTTGTTATTGTTGTTCTATTATTTCTTGATGGATGTCTCATGGAGCTGTTAGCTTGCTCCATTCTTGCTCAATTCTAATTTTTAAGGAATTTTTTTCTTCAATGAGGTTTTATGCATTCTTTTCCACTTGAGCAATTCTGCTTTTTAAGGAGTTCTCTTCAATGGATTTTTATGCCTCTTTTTTATTGGTTTCTGTGGTGCTATTTTTTTTACTATTTTTTGTGCCTCTTTTATCAAGCTATTAATTCTTTTTTCATGATTTTTTTTTGCATCACTCATTTCTTTTCCCAATTTTTCCTCTTCTTCTCTTATTTGATTTTTAAAACCTTTTTCAAACTTTTCCAGAGCCTAGGACCAATTCACACTTTTCTCAAAGGTTTTGCATGTAGGTTCTTAGATTATATTATTTTCTTTTGGGTGTGTTTTGATTTCCCTGTCACCATAGTAACTTTCAAAGGCCATGTTCTTTTCTTGATGTTTACTCAGTTTCTAGCCTATTTCTTGATTTTTAAAAACTTATTAAAGTTGTGCTCTGCTCCCAGAGTGAAGGAGACAATTGTTCCAAACTTCAGTTTTTTCATGCTGCTGTTCTCAGAACTAGTTTTGGGGAAAGGAGAAAGTTGTAAATTTTCAATTATTTTAAGATAGTATGATCTAAAGAGAGATGTGATCACTGCTCTCCTGGTCTGTGCTCTGTTCTGTAAATGAAGTGTGGTAAAATGGACATCGAATAAGGAAATGGGAAATATTAGCATTATCATTTTTATGAGGAAGTTTTTATTTGCTGAAAAATTAAGAATATGCAAATACATACACAGTTCAAAAGTCAATTAATATATAATTAACATTTATAATGTATAAATTAAGGATTTATGAAGTCAATTTGGTTTTTATAATAATAGTTCTATTATAATTTCATAAAATGGTTCACAGGACAATTTTTTAAAATAACTTTTTATTGCCAGAACCCATGCCAGGGTAATTTTTTACAACATTATCCCTTGCACTCACTTCTGTTCCGATTTTTCCCCTCCCTCCCTCCACCCCCTCCCCTAGATGGCAAGCAGTCCTATACATGTTAAATATGTCACAGTGTATCCTAGATACAATATATATGTGCAGAAGCAAACAGTTCTCTTGTTACACAGGGAGAATTGGATTCAGAAGGTAGAAATAACCCGGGAAGAAAAACAAAAATGCAAACAGTTTACATTCATTTCCTAGTGTTCTTTCTTTGGGTTTAGCTGCTTCTCTCCATCCTTGATCAGTTGAAACTAAGTTAGATCTTGTCTTTGTTGAAGAAATCCACTTCCATCAGAATACATCCTCATACAGTATCATTGTTGAGGTATATAACGATCTCCTGGTTCTGCTCATTTCACTCAGCATCAGTTCATGTAAGTCTCTCCAAGCCTCTCTGTGTTCATCCTGCTGGTCATTTCTTACAGAACAATAATATTCCATAACATTCATATACAACAATTTACCCAACCATTCTCCAATTGATGGGCATCCATTCATTTTCCAGTTTCTGGCCACTACAAAGAGGGCTGCCACAAACATTTTGGCACATACAGGTCCCTTTCCCTTCTTTAGTATTTCTTTGGGGTATAAGCCCAGTAATAACACTGCTGGATCAAAGAGTATACACAGTTTGATAACTTTTTGAGCATAGTTCCAAATTGCTCTCTAGAATGGTTGGATGTGTTCACAATTCCACCAACAATGTATCAGTGTCCCTGTTTTCCCACATCCCCTCCAACATTCGTCATTATTTTTCCCTGTCATTCTAGTTAGTCTGACAGGTGTGTAGTGGTATCTCAGAGTTGTCTTAATTTGCATTTCTCTGATTAATAATGATTTGGAGCATATTTTCATATGTCTAGAAATAGTTTCAATTTCTTCGTCTGAGAATTGTCTGTTCATACCTTTGACCATTTATCCATTGGAGAATGGCATGATTTCTTATAAATTAGAGTCAATTCTCTATATATTTTGGAAATGAGTCCTTTATCAGAACCTTTGACTGTAAAAATGTTTTCCCAGTTTATTGCTTCCCTTCTAATCTTGTCTGCATTAGTTTTGTTTGTACAAAAACTTTTCAGTTTGATATACTTTGGTTATAAATTCCTTCCTCTTCCACAGGTCTGAGAGGTAAACTATCCTATGCTCTTCCGATTTATTTATAATCTAATTCTTTATGCCTAGGTCATGAACCCATTTTGACCTTATCTTGGTGTACAGTGTTAAGTGTGGGTCAATGCCTAGTGTCTGCCATACTAATTTCCAATTTTCCCAGCAATTTTTGTCAAATAATGCGTTCTTATCCCAAAAACTGGGGTCTTTGGGTTTGTCAAACACTAGATTATTAAAGTTATTGGCTGTTTTGTCCTTTGAGCCTAATCTATTCCATTGATCAACTAGTCTTATTTCTTAGCCAGTACCAGATGGTTTAGTAACCGCTGCCTTATAATATAATTTTAGATCTGGTACAGCTAGGCCACCTTCATTTGATTTTTTTTTTTTTATTAATTCCCTTGAAATTCTTGACCTTTTGTTTTTCCATGTGAACTTTGTTGTTATTTTTTCTAGGTCATCAAAATAGTTTTTTGGGAGTCTGATTGGTATAGCACTAAATAAATAGATTAGTTTAGGTAGTCTTGTCATCTTTATTATATTTGCTCGCCCAATCCAAGAGCATTTAATATTTTTCCAGTTGGTTAGATCAGACTTAATTCCACAGAACAGTTTTGCAGAATTAAAAATCTCCAAGATAAGACAGAGATAGTTGATCTTCCATTGTATTACTCGTAATTTGGGCAGCTAGGTGGCTCAGTGGAAAGGGCACTGAGTTTGGAAAATTTAGATGGGTTCAAATCTGGCCTTAGACACTTACCCCTAGCTATGTGACTTTGGGCAAGTCATTTAATTCTATTTGCCTCATTTTTCTCATCTGTAAAGTGAATGCTGGAGAAGGAATTACTAAACCACTCTAGTATCTTTGCTCAGTAAACTGAACTCATAATTTAACAAAAGTTTTTTTTTTCTTTTGAAAAGTGTTATGGGATATCATTTTCTAGAAGCCATTTGTTAAATATTTTCTAAATGGCCTTATAATAGTTTACAAATAATCATTCAATAAACATTTATTAAGCACCCACCAGGCACTGTACTAAGAAAATGCAAAGTATTATATATAAAATATTCAGTACAGCCTCAAGCACTTTATAAAGGTCCATTTTTATATTCCCCTCCCAAAAGTTTGCATGAGTCCAATGTCCCACCAAAAATCCTATGGAATACCTATTTCTCCACAGTACTGTCAGTTTTTAATTTTATCATTTGTTGCTATTTTTGTCCTGGTAGATATAAAATAATATTATAAAGTGGTTTTGATATGTATTTCTTTGATTATTAGAGAACTGCCATATCTTTTTATATTAGTACTAATTTATAATATCTCCTCTTTCATATTGTGTAGTTTGACTAGTGGGAAGTATGCTTTACTGTTATTTGTATCATCATGTGTATCATTGTTATATCTCATTTTTATTGCAGATATTTGTTTCACATTAATTCCTATTCTTTTTTATTTTAGAAGTGTTGATTCTGGATGTGTAGAATCCTTTTATGTATAAACTGAGTTATATGTCCCTAATATTTTTTCCTCTTAATTAAGATGTTCCCCTTCTCTGTAGTTGAGATAAGTATTATTTCATTTTTTATGATGTTGGAAAAATATTTAAATTATTGATAGTTCAATAGATCCATGTTCTCATAGCCCTTTGACCCTTACTTGTATCCTCCCATAAATCTGTGACAGGAATTCAACACAATTTCATGACCTGGTACAGAAACCAATGGAGATACTATGTGGACTTTACAGCAGTTATGGTCATTACATGATCATCTCCTTTTTTGCAGTTGGACATTTCTCTGATGACCTGTCAAATTCCACTACTCTGGAATAATTTTTCATTTTAAAATTATTTTGCAGCTAGCTCCTGCCTGCCTTGAACCTCTCCATCACTCTTTGGTCATCCCTCAGTTTTCATTCAATTAAATTCAATAAGACATTTGTCAAATAGCAACTATGTGCAAAAACACTATGCCAGGCTCTGGGGCACAAGACAAAAATTCAATAATCCATTAACATAATTTAATTTATTAATTTTAAGTTATTAATTATGACATAATTCAAGTGTGGGTGAGAGTACTAACAACTGGTGGAAGTGGGAGTAGAAAGATTAAGAAGGCGTCTTTTAAGGGGTAGCATTTAAGAGATGATTCTCAAAGGGAACTAGGAATTTTTATAGTTAAGGGTAAAGAGAGTGTTCCAAGTCTTGAAGGAAACAGATATTGAAAAGGCATAAAGCCTGGAAATGAAATATCAGGTATGAGAAATGGCAAGTGGGCCAGTTTGCCCAGGACACAGCAAGAGTAATATGAAATCTGTTTGGAGATGAAATATTTTAAATGTCAAACAAAGGAGTGTATATTTTGTATTAAAGGTAAAAGGAAATTCCTGAAGGTTTTTGTTCATTGGAATAGCATGGTCATATCTGTGCTTTAAGAATATGAATCTGATGGTTAGTTGGGGAACGGATTTGGAGAAGGAGGAAGACCACTTAAAAGGCTATGGCAATAAAACAGGTGAAAGATGATGAACTAAGGTGTCATTTCACATGATACTGATGTATGACATTTGTAGAAGACTGTTATTGTAAATTGGGACTGGAAGGTCTGAGGACATATAGTCCAAACTTCTCACTTTACAGAAGAAGAAACTGAAATCTAAAGATGGCAACATGATTTCCTGAAAGTCACTCAGGTAATAAGTGTCAGAATAGGATTAGAATTCAGGCCTTCTGAACCTAGACCAAATGTTCTTTGCACTAAGGTAATGTTGGGGGTTCAGCACCAAATAATTTTTTTAATTAAAACTTTTTATTTTCAAAATATACACATGGTTAATTTCGACTTTCACCCCTACAAAACTCTGTGTTCTAATTTTTTCCCTCCTTTTCCTCCACAGCCTAGTCAGCAAGTGATCCAATTTATGTTGAACATTTCAGAACCAAATGTTGAGACTGATGGAGGCACCAAATACTGGGGTTCGACCATGTGAAGAATTCACAGTGTCTATTCATTTTGGCAAAAAAATTTTTTTTAATGAGAAGAGGTTACAGACAAAATGAAGAGATATAATAGATACCAGGAATGGTTAATATGAAATGGATTTGGGAGAGCATATATTTAGACAAGAAAGGTTTTTTTTTTAAACAAGTAACAAGTTCTCTAGTGGAACTCACAATTAACCAGGAGAAAGGGAATACTCCATGAGATAGGAGTAAGCCATTGACTGCCAGGCTAAATCTTAAAAGGGATTTTGCACCCTAAAAGAGTGAGTTAGTAGAAGAAGGAAAAAAACATCATAAGACATGGTGGATAAAAGGAAAGATACCATGGGGAAGGGGAGAGAGGAAAGACACCATGAGGAAGAACCTTGGGGAGCTAAAGGGATTCAGCAAAGATGGTGTGAGTCATGGACAGATTTGTAGGGGAAATTTAACCTCAGGGGTTTGACGTAGCTTGGAACCCCTTGGAACCCTTAACATGAACTGATGCAAAGTGAAGTAAGCAGAACCAGAAGAATATTGTACACAATAATAGCAACATTCTAAGATAATTTATTCTTAGCAGTATAATCTAAGGTAATTCCAAAGGACTCATGACAATAAATGCTATCCAGCTCCAAATAAAGAACTGATGGAGTTTGAATTCAAATCAATATATGCTTTTTTTATCCTTATTTTTTTTAGGGGAGGAGGTTTTTGATCTGTGTACGTGTGTGTGTTTTTCACATGACTAATAGGGAAATATGCTTTGCATAATTGTACATCTATAATCTATTATCAAATTATTTTCCTTCTCAATAGGCAAGGGAGGAAGTAAGAGGGAGGTGAATGAAGGGAGGGAGACACTTTGTAACTCAGGTTTTTTTTAATGTTAGAAGTTTTATATCTAATGGCAAACAATAAAATATTTGAAAAAATAAAAGGACAGTAATTTCTCAAATATATAAAGAATTCAATCAAATTTATAAGAATATAAGTCATTCTCCAGTTGATAGATTAAAAAGATGTTGCACAAACAAAATCAAGGCTGCCAAGATTAGAGGGAAAACTATCTTTAGCCCTAAATCATTATTAGAGAAATGCAAATTAAAACAACTCTGAGATAAGAACTCACACCTATCAGATTGGCTAATGAGACAGGAAAGGAAAATGATAAATGTTGGAGACGATGTGGAAAAATTGGGACACTAATATATTGTTGGTGGAATTGTGAATTGATCAACCATTCTGGAGAAGAGTTTGGAACTATGCCCAAAGGATTATTACACTGTGTATAATCTTTGACCCAGCAATACCACTATCATGTCTGTATCCCAAAGAAACCAAAGAAAAAAGGAAAAGGAGAAAAGGATCTGTATCTGCAAAAATGTTTATATATCAACTATTTTTGTGGTGGCAAAGAATTGGAAATTGAGGGGGAGGAGATGTCTGTCAATAGGGGAGTGGCTGAACAAGTTAGGTCATATATTATTGTAATGGAATACTATTGTGCTATAAGAAATGACAAATAGAATACTCTCAGAAAAAAACCTGGAAAAACATACATGAACCGATACAATGTGAAGTAAGCAAAGCCAGGAGAATACTGTACACAATAATAGTAATATCCCACAAATAATCCTGTAATACTTAGGTATTCTCAGCAATGCAGAGATCCGAGATAATTCTGAAGATCTTATGATTTAAAAAAAATGCTATCTATCTGCAGAGAAAGAATACATAAAGTCTGAATGTAAATAGAGGCATATTTTTAATTTAATTTTTCTTCTTTTGTTTGTGTTTTCTCTGACAACATGGATAATTTTGAAATAAATTTTGAATGATAGCACATGAATAATTATATCGAATTGAATTTGGAGCTCAAAATTATTAAAAATCAATCTTAAAGTAATTTTTACATGTATCTGAAAAAATAAAATAAAGAAGAGAAAAATATGTTGAGAAGAAAAGATGGCACTCATAAGGAATAATCTTGATTTTATCATTAAAGCTTAAATCAATGTACAAAGACGGCCTAAGTGGGTGGGGTGGGGTGTTGAAGAGAAAAGACAAAATTAATAAAAGCCGCTAGTGAGAGTGTGAAACAAAATTAAAGAGAAATAAAATGATGATCTTTTTTTCAGTGATGGTTTAGTAGAAATACAAATTGTAGATTGAAGTATGTGAACAAGAAGTTTTCAAAAACAAGAAATATAATCTATTAATAACCCTAAAAAATGATCCAAATTTCTATTAATAAGAGAAAAGTAAATTTAAATGAATTGTAGGTTATTTTGACTTACTTTCACCAGGTTCTCAAAGATGTTCAAAAAGAGGAAAAATATAACTTTTGGAGGGGCTGGAGAAAAATGGGCACACATGCATCACAAGCAAAGTTGTGGATTAATTCATCTATTTTGGAAAGTAATTCACAAGTATATTCCAAAAGTCACTAAACTGTGAATATTATTTGATTTGGTGATGCTACTGAATGGTAACATTTTCCCAAGAGATCAAAGAAAGAGGGAAAATAAATGATAAAAAATATTTACAGCAGGACTTTAGCAAAGAATTGAAAACAAACTAGGTATCCCATGACTTATGGAATAGTTCAACAAAGTATAGCATATAAATGTAATAGAATATTATTGTGTCATTCAAAATTTTAAAAGGGATGGATTCAGAGGAATCTAGTATGAAATGTTACAGAGTGAAGTGATTAGAAATAGGAGAACAATTTATAAAATGAGACAACATTGTTAAGGAAAACAATTCTGAAAGACTTAAGAACTATGCTCAAAGCAATGGCTAGTCATGAACACGTGATTTTTTCTTACTTTGGAAAGAACTTGATGTGAAGAATGTAATTTGAACTATTCTCAAATTTTGTAGCTTTGAAATAAATATCTAATTTCATTTTTTTAATGATTTCTTTCAAGGCAATTGGGATTAAATGATTGGCCCAGGATCACACTGCTAGGATATGTTAAGTATCTGAGACCAGATTTGAACTCAGATCTAACTGAGCAGATGCTCTATCCACTGTACTTATCTAGCTGTCCTTAATGTCATTTTACAATAGAGTTAATTTCCCACCTCTTGGCAAGGAGGTGATGGACTAGAAGTGTAGACAAATATTCAGTTTCAGACATTACCAACATGTGCATCTATTTTGCTTGTTGATTTAATTGTTACAAGGGAGAGGTTTTTGAAATGGAAGGAGGGCAACTATGAGGGTGGAGGGTCTGTATTGATAGACATACAAATTTTAAAATTTTTAAAAAGAAATTTAAAAAAATAAGAAACAATATCAATAAAATATTTTTAAAATATGTAGAAGGGAACAAAAAAAAGTTCAGAAAGGGTCACAAACTGGAAAATTGAACTACTATGTTTAAATTAAAATGTGCTTTACAAAAAACAAGACATATAAAACAGAGATTGATACTGTCATATATAAACTTTTTTTCCCTTTCATTTCTTTGTATAAGAAACTCTCTCATCCTATGCACCCTATCCCCTCTGCCTGTAGGCAGATACATTTTCTCCTTGGACTGAGGTTGATTATTATGATTATATGACAGGTGTTTTTTGTCCTAGGTTGTTTTAGTCATTGTATATGTTGTTTTCCTCCTACTCTTTACTTCAGTAAATTACTCATTAATTCATACAACTTTCTATCTAGCAATTTCTTCTTGTGCATCTGTGAGTTTTTTCTTATAAATTTTAATGCTAAATTTTATTTTAAACTGATACACTCTCAATTTTAATAGAAGTATTTCATATAAATATAAAGTCCTTATTATGTATTTGAATTCTTTCCATTTTAACTTCAACTTTGAGATTATTCCTCTCAAAGACTTATTCTTGATTCTCTTATTCCTAGGATTGTCCCTACCATGCCACAGAAGCCTCCTCACCCTAGAGGCTATCTCAAATGTTGGACTTCTCACAGTGGAAATGTGAAACTGATTTCATTAATTCTGGGATGATTTTCTTTTGCGTGTATTTCTTTTTTAAAAAATTATTATAGATTTTTATTGACAGAACATATGCATGGGTAATTTTTCAATATTGATCCTTGCAAAAACTTCTGTTTCAACTTTTCCCCTTCTCCCCTCTATCCCCTCCTCTAGAAGGCAGGCAGTCCCATACATGTTAAACATGTTAAAGTATATGTTAAATACAATATATTATACATATTTATACAGTTATCTTGTTGCACAAGAAAAATCATATTTAGAAAGAAGGT